>NC_062571.1:63310381-65710381 GCF_022837055.1 Prionailurus viverrinus
GACTTTCCACTCCCTCTTCCACCAAAGAATGGGGTCCATTTAAGAAATCTCTGAGACTCCTTCCCACAACACCTTCTGTGACCTTTTGCTTATTCTTCAGGAAGCAGGAAAAGCCTCATCAAGACAGTGATGTTTCAGATCGTGAGCTTGTAATGAATGAGATCTCTGAACAAAAATTCTGTAACAGAGGAGAATCTATCCTGGACTTCCTTCTCTCCTATCTCTTGAATGGAGGATGGCTTCTTTGGTGTTGGGGAATTTTATTACAAATAATTATTGAATGTTCTGTGTGTGGCAAGCACTTTTTGAGGACAGAGGGGGAGTGAGGATGAGGCTTAGGCAAGGGGAAGTCAAGGCTTTCAAAAAACATAGACTAGTTTCCTACAGATCCCAGGGGACGAGCCCTCTGAAACTAAAAATTAGTGGTTCTAACTTATTTTCCATGTCAGGCCCAAGGGCAGGCCACCCCAAAATGTGCCACTTTGGTGTATTGATTATTTTAAATAAGTTACTTTTAATTTATTATTTTAGTAAAAGTTACAGTCTGTGCATGAAGGGTTCACAAACCTTCCTCAGTCCCCCTGGGAGCAGGAAATAAATCTCCCATGTGAAAGGGCCCCTTCTTGTAACAGGGGATAGATGTCCTTATCACCAGAGATGGGCAATTCAGGGCCCAGAAGACTATATAAACAACTCCTGTTACGTCCTACTAATTGACTACCTCAGCCCAAATTCTGTTTAAAATTTCTTACTAACTGAAGCTCCCAAACTTAAGCTTTCTTTGTCATCAACTCCTCAAAGATTTATTGTCTCTTTGTCTACAAAGTATAACAACAGCCTGCCTGGGTCGCTCGTTTCGGTGTCCATGTCATTATTGGGCCTCCGTGTGCCCTTAAGAAAACTTTAGGATTCTTGGGGCGCCTGGGTGGCTCAGTCGGTTAAGCGTCCGACTTCGGCTCAGGTCATGATCTCACAGTCCGTGAGTTCGAGCCCCGCGTCGGGCTCTGTGCTGACAGTTTGGAGCCTGGAGCCTGTTTCGGATTCTGTGTCTCCCTCTCTCTCTGCCCCTCCCCTATTCATGCTCTGTCTCTCTCTGTCTCAAAAATAAATAAACGTTAAAAAAATTAAAAAAAAAAAAAGAAAACTTTAGGATTCTTTGCCCTGTTCATCTGCACTTGTAACTTTAATTCTTAGTCCAGCTGGAAGATCTTCAAGACTAGAGGAAGAATTTTTCCTTCCCTAGATCCACTATGGGCAAAAGCGCCTCTTGAAGGCCTCTGCCCTGTGCAGGACGCCCCAGGATAGCAAGCTCAGAGTACCTGCTTGGATCTAGCTGATGCCATCAAGATAAATGCCAGTCTGCCTTCTGCCCTTTGAGCCAGCACTTCCCCTTTCTCTGGCCTGCCAGTCAGAGCTGCCTGCAGAGAGCCCTAACACATGGCCCTCTCCCCTGTGTTTCCATCTAGACACAAAGGGCCCTTCAGGCGACGCTCCCGTCCATCAGTGACAAGCAGTTGGTGCCCTAGGTCTAGGGTGCGACTTCTGATCTCAGCTTGGGGCTTGTTGAGACCTGATGACTGCTGTTCTCACTGAGAGTCAGCAGGACACAGTCAAATCACTGTTTGAACGTGGCAAAGTGATGAATCATGCTCATATTTATTCCATGCTTTTGAACGGAGCCGCCTAATGTTTAAGAGCATGCAAACATTAAATGAACAGAAGGTTTGGTGGCGAGTAGAAGAAATGGACACAGCCATGATTTGCTCCTTAGTAGACAAACTTTATTTTATATGGCTCAGGTGTATAGCTTAAAATAACTCCTGACCTGTAGGTAAGATTTGGATAGTCTCAATTATGCTCCAAATTTGGGAAGCAGTGCCTTATGCTAATGTCAATTTTTGTAAGAGGGTGGTCTCCTTTTTGCAACAGATTGCCCGTTAAATTAGTAGAAGCCCGAAGCCATAAGTTAAAAGCAAGAAAGTACAATGTAGCAGATTGAATTTAGGTTCATGCACTGTGTTCGAAATATATGAGTGGCTGTCTGAGACCTCATTTTAAATGAATGGTGGGCTCCTTATGCAGAATCCCCTTGGTTATCTGGCTATTTGCATTGGAAACCCGGTTTCCACTCAGTGCCATAGAAGGAGCATCTCCCCACCCCAGTCACTGTGACCATGGCTTGCTCTCTGGGCTTGCTTAAATGGGCAGGACCAGACTAGAGTCTGCTGATGCCATTACACTTGCAGGAACCTGGTCCTGAGTTGCTGCCCCCACCCAACCTGGATGAGGCAGATCGAGCTTGGAGTCCCATTTCCTTCTGCCATCAACAAGAGAGGTGCCCAAGGAAGAGTGAAGGCTGGAACTCTTTACCAGCTCTGGGCTCTGGATTCTTTCTTCCTGGCCTAGGTCTAAGGTTGTATGGAAGGCAACATTAAAGCCTGCTTTTGCTTCATGCATAATTAGTGAGACCCTGCTCTCTGGGCAAAGGCCAGCTCATTCATAGTGGTTCTTAATGCTGGAGGCATGTTAGAACAAGTTGTCCCAGCTTGGAAAAACACTGATGCCCATGCGCTGACCTCTAGAGATTTTGATTTAATTGGTCTGGGATGGCACCTGGATATTGGGGTGTGTGTGTATGTGTGAGTATGTGTGTGTGTGTGTGTGTGTGTGTGTGCACACTTCTTAGCTTATTCTAATATTCAGCCAGTGTTAAGAACTACTGGTTTGGAAGAAAAAGTTATCCATTTTCACTGTTAGAATTAGGAAGATTTTCTTTCATCAGACTAAGACAATGTGGTAGGCAGACAATGCAAAATTAGTTGTTCAGAGAGGGAATTAGAGACTCCGGGCATTCATGACAAAATTAGCCGTGTACCCTTTTCACTATACTCAAAATAGGAGATCCAAAAAAGCTATGAAAAGGCTCCTTAGGACTTGGATAGGACTAGAAAGTAGGCATTTTCAAAGCTAGAGGCTGTACATGTTGCAAATATTTCCTCAAATTATTCCATTCATGCATTCATTCACTCTTGCATGCACTGTCTACTTGGTAGGTGGTGGTTAGTGTCAAACACTTAAATAGGCTTTAGGCTGCAAAGATGAATAATATCTTTAAGATAGGAGCTCTAAAAGGGTTAGAAGCACAAGAGATTAGGGTTAATTTCCTTAATCATAGATATTTGGCTTTTCACCTGGCTTCCCTTGTTCTTTTGCAAATGCTGGAAGTCCACATTTGCCCTTGGGTTTTCCTGGGGGACATAATACCACCCCCCCCTTCTCTGCTTCACCACTTGTGAAGTCTTGCCATCGGCATTTTCTCCAGGACATTTTTGTATGAGGGTGAGTGGCATTTGGGTACTTCTTTGTCAGGCACACATTATCTTAAGTACATCCTTGTTCCCATCCTGCCTGATTCATTTGGTGATTACAGAAAGTTTATGTGAACATGCAAGTGTGCAGGGGCAGGAGGAGTGGTTTAGAATTTATCAAGATTGAGTACTAGAATATATAAATATATATAATATCTATATATATTTGTCTTTTTAAGCAACAAAAAAGTACAGATGGTCTCATGGCAGCTTCAACACCCTTAGTAGAATGTTGGGCAGGAATTAATTACATCTATTTTACCAAACAGGAATCTGAGAGGTAGAGAAATTGCCTGGCAAGCATCTATTTTCTTTTTTCTTTTTAAAGTTTATTCATTTTGAGAGAGAGAGAGAGAGAGGAAGAGAGAGAAAGCGGAGGAGAGGCAGAGAGAGAGAATCCCAAACAGGTGCCACACTGTCACGCAGCTGATGCAGGGCTCCATCTCACGAACTGTGATATCAAGACCTGAGCTGAAATCAAGAGTTGGATGCTTAACGACTGAGCCACCCAAGCATCCCTACTGGCAAGCATCTTATTCTGGATTCCTCCCGCTGTGAGTGGCGGACATGTATCTCTAGCATCGGTCCCTGGGAGTACTTCCCTCTCCAACTTCAGCCTCCCCTTTGCCTAGGCCCCAGCACAGCCCTCTCATCCACCTCCAAAACTACAAGAAAAGCCAGCATGCCTGTGGGCACTCCTCAGCCGGCTAACTGAACATGACCACAAGGGGGCACCAAAGAGTTTCCATTACTTCTTCATTCCTTACTTTTCTATGGTTTCTCCATCTCCCTCCCCTCGCCACCCCCCCCCCCCCTTAGTGAATAGGAACACAAAAGAAAATAGTGTGAACTCAGAAGGGATGATGTTGGAAGGTAAAGCTTAAGCCCCAGCTAGAAAACTGTGATGATACAGCTGAGCTGCTGCCTCTAATTCTTACTTTGGTTGGAGAGGTGGGGGAATGTTACTGGGTCGGGTAGGGTTCTAGGACTGTCAGAACTACGGAGGTGCCTTATGAGTGTTTTAATTTCTCCTTAATAAGCAAAGGAAGATGATGTCTATGAAGCAGACATTTGTTCAGTCAGTCATTCACTGAGTGTGGGTAGGACATTAGGTCTGAAAAGTTGGCTGCAGATTAGTAAGACCATGCGGATCATGGAAGGGAGTCTGGATTTTATTCCAAATGCTATGGGGGGGGGGGTGTCTTTGGAGACTTCCAAGCCAGGGAGTGCTGTGGCCCATTATACCTCTGGCTGCTCTGCAAGGTACAAATGGTGGAGCACACCCCATGGAGACATGGGGGAGGCTGTTGCATGGTCCAGAGACACCAGGGTGGCATTGATGATGATGGAGAAAAGCAAATGGACCCAGGGTATCTTTTGGAGTTAGGACTGGTAGGATTTACTGGTGGTTTGCCACCTGAGGTGTGAGAGAGAAAGGTCTGGGCCCTGGGTGGGTGCTGGAGAGATTTATTGGGGAAAATGGCTTTGGGAGAGCCAGGAAGAGAGGGACCTGTGTTCTCTTTGGCCATGGAGAATGTGTAATGTGACCATATTCTCATATGGAAATAGTCAGCAGGCAGTTGGATTTCCACCTGGGAGAGACACTTGATGAATGGGATACTTGGCATACTCACAATCAAGGGTTACAGCTAAATGCCTGGATGCCAGGTGGGGATCTTCACCAGTTAGGAGAAAGCAGGAGGCATATGGGTGGGATGCCAGAGTCAGCTGTCATGTTTCCTGATGAGAGGATTCAGGGTAGTGAGGGTGCAGGGGTGTGGGGTGGGATGTCAATAAAGGCAGGACAGACCTGATCAGAGAGACACATTAGTTGCTAAATCTCATTAAGGGTGACAATCAGGAGAATGAGTGAGGGGTTTTATTGAGAGGAAACACCTAGCTGGAAGAAGTGTTGACTTACAGAGAAGTCACCTCAGGAAGGAAAGCATAGCTATGTGGAATCCAGAGAAAGCTTCCTGGGTCCTTTCTGTTTGCAATGTCATAAGCTCCCTTCTCTGTCTTCTTCAAAGACTGGTCCTTATGGGGCAGAATAATACAGTGCATGAGCACTTGATGGGGAGTGAGGAAGCCAAGGCTTGCACCTGCATCTGATTCATCTTGGACAGCCAACCAGACAGCTTCTGAAGGATGAGGGATCCTCTTTGCTGGCAGGGAAGCTCAGGGAGGTGCTAAAGAGCACGAACTTGCATGTACTTCAGAAGAACAGAACGTGAGAACATCTGAGGCTTGAAAGCAGGAAGCCTCAAGTCGTTTCTGGGCCTTGGGATTTTCAGAGTGGCTTCAGAAAACTGAGGTCCAGGACTGTTGTGTTCAGAGAAAAGTTCTGAAAAAAACATAGGGTAGCAGAGTTTCTGGGCACGAGCAAGTCAGAGCATCTTTAAACTGAGCTCTGCTAAGACTTATGCAATCAGTAGATAGCACACGTCCGCAGGCTGTCCTGGGCTCATCCTCTGTGTCCATTGCCCTGTCCTGAGTGGATTCCTTGTTGCTCTTCACTTCTGTGGAAGCCTGCTACCCTCTGAGCACTTAGCTGGCTTGGTCACCCATGTTGGTGGCTCCGGCCCAAGGCTGGCCTGACTGGAGCACAGGCAGTTCCAGTCTGCCCATCTTACATCCTCTCCTGGGGCTGTCGGGATTCTCACCTGTGTTCTTCCTTGCCTTGTGTTAAATGTGCCGAGAGGCTGTTGGACAAACCATAGCCAGGAACCGTACTTTGTTTATTTTGAGAACACACTCAGTAGAATGCAGGCAAGGAGGAAAACCCCTCAGGAAATGGGAAATAGAGTCCCAGGTGCAATTTCAGTGGCAGGCAAGAGGGACTGGGGTAGGTGGTCCCGAGAAGAAAGCAGAGCCACCAGCAGCTTCCAAAGAGGTGGATGAGCTGGTGTGTCTTCTGCAGGCATCTGGGAGGGCTGTCCCCTCCCTCCTTTCATGGTCACATATCGATGCAGGCTGGATTGCACTCACCTCAGTGGGACAGAGATGGAGAATGAAGAAGAAGACGAGGCATTCTGTACCTGCCAGAGGCCCTGGGGACTCTAGATAGCCACCCTGCAGCCCTGTCCAGCCATTTGCCTCTCCCCAAATAACAGAGTGCACACATCACAGCAAAAGGCATTTTCCAGGAGAGTGTCATCTCTATTACAGCCAGCCAGGACCCGTTGTGTACCCAGGGAGGAAGCAAGATAGATTCCTATTCGGGGGAATGAGTGTGTGGGAGAGATGTGCTGTCAGGGCGAGGGAACTTTAGGTAGAACGGATGGTGTTGTCTTGGTAGCTTTCCCCTAGCTCAGTAATGGGATGGAGATGACTCCTAGGTCTGGGTTTCTTGGGAATCATCCTCCCACCCTGTGCCATTCATATTCATTGAGTTCCTTCTAATCGGTGTCACCTGGGGAAGGAAAAGTGGGCCCAGAGCAGGAAGGCAGATTTCCTTCTGGGCACCCCTGCCTTCAGGTGTCACAATCAGTTGTCCTGACCTTGAAACACAGAGCAGGGGGGTAAATGGAGGTAAACGAGCATATCAGGTGGCCTTCTGGATTGAAGGACGTGAGAGGAGGAGTCTAGAATGTTTGGCCCAGACCCTGACTCTGAGACATTTGGGAGATTTCAACCTTGTTGTGAATCACTGTCAACCAACCTTTCAGAACCTTGGTAACTTTCCTGTCTTGGTTATTTCTTTATTTTTATTGAAGTTTTCATTCACATACCATGAAATTCCCTCACTATGCATGTTCAGCGGGCTTTCGTAAGTGTAGAGTTGTACAACCATCACAGCAATCCCATTTTAGAACAAGATATGTTTTTATTATCCTGTTTCTCTGAATGATTCAGAGAGTTGGGAGCGGGTTGCAAAGTACGGGAGGAGGACGCCCAGCCAATCTTGGGAGGAGAGGACATGTTGGAGAGATGTTGGATTGGCTGAATGGCAAGTTTCCTTGGGGAGGGAATGATGACAAGAACGGGCAGTTCCTATGGTGTATGTACAGTGAGTCAGGGACCATGCTGGCTTTGTCACACGAATTATCACATTTGCTTCTAACAGGAGCCAGGGAGATGGGCAACCTTGTTATTTCCATTTTAAAGATGGAGGAACTAAAGATAACACAGGTTGAGTCTCTTGTACAAGGTCTCACTGCTAGAAAGTGGCCGAGGTGGGATTTGAACCCACACCTCTCTGCCTACAGAGTCTGCATGTCCAAACCATTAGGGGGCATCTGGAAGCCCTGGTCTAGAGCAAGGACCTCTTCATCTACAGTAGGATGACTTTAAATGCGACAGATTTGAAGGCATGCTGCAGACCTCTAATTGTATGACTCTTAACCGATTTGAGTTTATTAAAATGGAAAATGAATCCCTACCCCTGATTGATTCTGATTCTCACCCAGCCCTGGGTTCGCTGTCCCTTTGGCTTTGACTCCGTCTGGAGAAATAAGCATTAACTACTGAGTCTGTTTGCTCTCTGACGACCCTGCATCAAATATCCGGTGCCTTCCCCTGTGCTGAGGAATAAAGGAACCTGCAAATACACGGCCATTTCACAAACAGCCTGCCTGCCACCACGGTAACGGTGTTTGATGGAGCCACTGCATTTCTGTCTCCCTTTCAAAATCAGTCTTTATGTTGTAGGCCTGAAAGCCAGGTGCCACTGTCTTCTGATGGTATGCCAGGGGTTAGAAACGGATGCTCCACACCACTTAACATGTGAAATATGATTTCTCTGTCTGGGCATATAGGAAAAGAAAGAAACGCCCAACAACAACCCTCTGTTGAATTTTGAAATGTAAATGTTTGCTAATGCTTTGCTGAAGACAGCTTCACTTGGGCTGAGAGCTATGTGTAAAGAAACATTAAAATGCATCATTTGCTCAGGGCTAAAAGTCATCAGCTTGTGATATTAATGCCCTTTAAAAAATAATTTGTCGGCATGAAATCAGAGCATGCCTTGTGCAAAGGATTGGCTCTTGTCAATTTTCTCATGGATCTACCGAGTTAGAATTGCATTTAGATCTTGCCAAAAATGAGGGGTTCCCCCCCTAATCTCTCCCTTCCTCCCTCCCTCCCTCCCTCCCTCCCTTCCTTCCTCCCTTCCTTCTTCCCTTCCTTCCTCCCTCCCTTCCTCCCTTCCTTCCTCCCTCCCTTCCTCCCTCCCTCCCTTCCTCCCTCCTTCCCTTCCTTCCTTCCTTCCTTCCTTCCTTCCTTCCCTGCCTCCCTCCCTCCCTCCCTTGCTAGAAAGAGAGGTAAGGGGGTTAACTTTGATTTCATGGAGTGTGAAGGGGCTCTGCCCTGCGGGCTGGAAACGTGCTGGTCAGCTGGAAGGTCATGGGTTATTATGCTGGCTTCTTCTCCACCCTCAGCCCATGGGCTCCCATCAGGGCTCGTCTGGGCAAATGCTGGGAAAAACAAAGGCTTAGGGGCACCTGTGAGAGTGCTCACAACAGATCACCTAAATTTATTAAAGCCACTTTAATCTCCAGTGACCAAAACCTTCCTCAAACTGGCTAATGCAACATAGCAAGAAATCTTGACATACACAGGGGAAGGGTTCACAGAGCCCAGGGATGGGAATGAGGTGGGGCTTTTGTCCACCTGGAAATGGAGGCTCCATGCTGCTGACACTCCTGTCTCCTGAGCATGCCATGTGGGTGGGGTGCCCTGTCTCCTGGGCAAGTCCTGTGGTGGGCCATGGCTCTCTGAATGGGGGCCAAGTGGGGAGGGGGATGGAAGGTGGCTGGAGGATAGCTGAAGAGGTTGATTGCATGGAGCTCTGGCTAGGAGCTTTCTTCCAGCCTCATCTGGAGCAACCCCACTTTCTCTTGGGCTGTGTGGTGGAAGATTCCATTTGGAATAACGATTCTGTTGTGAAGAAAGAAATTGAAAATGACTGGGCTACATCATTCCTTGGCTTCCTCGTGTATTCTGCTGCTTAGAGAAATCTTCTGCCAGGAGAGTCCCAGTATGTGATTTATCACTCAAGGCATCTGTGCCTTCCTTTTTAATTCCTTTCTTCCTTTCAAAAAATCTTAAAAATTTTAAATAGCTTCTTTAAAATGTATGTGTACACACATGCATTTTATCAATCCATTCATTCAGCACATGTTTCTTGAGTGCCTACTAGGGCTTCTGGGATCTGGGGACAGAACAGTGAATGAAGTAGAGTCAGCACATGGTCCCCATGAACTTCTATCCTGGCTGGGAGGTGGTGGCGACTGTGTCTGCTTCTAGCGATGCTGGTTTGCTGCTGCCCGTCCCGCTCTTCCCAGCTGTGCTAAGGGGCTGCATTTCTGGATTTCTTAGGTTCCCAGATCCTCTGTGAGGTCTGGGGTGGGTGTGTGTCACAGCTGAGCGTAGCTCACACACAGGTCCAAGGCCTGGGGCAGCCTCAGAGCCTGGGGAGTGTGTAGGATGGTGTGGGCTCATGCGGAGGACATGCCACTGTCTGAAGCCGAGAACCCAGAGCAGGAAATGATGGGCAGCCAGAACTCCAGAGTGGTTTCCATTGCGACAGCCCCAGAGCATTTCAGAGAAATTCTGGGGTTTGAAACGCCCTCTCTAAACCTCTGTTGGGAAATCCCAGGAGCACAGATAAGGGCAGTCGTGTGTCACCACTTCTGGCTCTGCCTCCTGGACACTTCTGTTCCTGAGGCTTGGAGGCTGGAGATCTTCTGTGGCTGGATGCTGGGTGAGGTGCATGGAATACAGAAAGGGGTGAGGAGAGCCTGTTACACTCCTGGGTCCGCCTCCTTTCCTAGGTACAGGGCAGGCGAGGAATTTAGCAGTATAGTGCAGGAGTTAAGAGTCAGTTTCTGGGAACAGACTAGGGTCCCAACTTGGATATGTGCTTTGCTTCCCTGGATTCGGCTGTTTTTGGAAAGGAGCCAGGTGACCGCGTCAGGGGGACACGAGAGAGGAAGAAGAAAAAACAGGCAGAGAGAGCAGAGCTGGATGGATGGGTCTCCTCCATGTAACAAAGCAGGCGTGTTCCACACAGCCATCTCTGTGATGCTGTCTCTTGTCTGGTTCCCCCCACCCCTCCCTGACTCAGAGCAACAGGCAGGCCGGGTGAAGGGTGGGGAGAAGTTGGATGTGGCTGGAGGTGAAATGAGGTGGAAAACTCTCTCCCTCTGCTGCCGTCTGATAGAACGCCCCGGCTTGTGCTGAGCTCCTTCGGGTGGTCAGTGCGTCTGGGATGATCCGCTGGTTACAGCTGATGACCACGTTGGCTGGAGGTACTCGGGAATGTGCCAATCCAAGTGGTAGAGACCCATCCCATTTTCCCTCTGGGAAAAGACAGAAGCCAGAGAAGAAAATCATGGAGGAGAGGGTGGGCAGGGGGGTCTGGGGAAGCAGCTCTTTATGAGAGTGAGTGAGGCTGTGAGCAGTCCTGGACGGCAGGCTCCATAGGTGATTTGTTCCCCTGGCTCTGGGCAGAGTGCCTTGCACAAGACAGTTGGATGGAGGGATAAATGGCCAAAGCTTGCAGGGGGCCCATTCAGGATCCTGATGCCTGCTTCGGTGCCCAACACCCTCTCCTCACACCCTCTCCTCACACTCATTGCGCCCCTGCTGAGCCCTGGCCCCGCCTGCTCCACCACCCCCAGGAAGATGTCCTGCTCAATGTGCTGCCTTTCTCAAGAGGGTCTGAGGTTTAAAAGGAAACAATAAAAGGGCAATGATTTATCCAGACTGGTAATTCCTTAACGCGATCTTCTCTTCCTGTTTTTTTCAAGGCTTTATTTGGTATTATGTAAAACTTCTTATTAAATCCTTGGTCAAGCGAATTTGCCAAACCTTGGACATTGTAGCGTCATCTTGAAGGTTTAAAATGCACATTGACGTATTCAAGGCTCTGGAAAGTCCTGTGGTTTAAAAACAAGCTGTTTTACTTTTTTAAAACAATAATTAACCTTACTGAGGTATGGTTTACAAACAATAGAATTCACTCATTTTAAGAGTGCAGTTCAATGAGTTTTGACCAATATATACAGTCAGGCAATTAACTTCACAATTAAGATATAGGATGTTTCTGGGCACCTGGGTGGCTCAGTTGGTTAAGCGTTCGACTTTGGCTCAGGTCTTGATCTCGCGGTTCATGGGTTCAAGTTCCATGTCGGGCTCTGTGCTGACAGCTCGGAGTCTGGAGCCTGCTTCAGATTCTCTCTCTCTGCCCCTCCCCTGCTCGCACTCTGTCTCTCTCTCTCAAAAATAAACATTTAAAAAAATTTAAGAAAAAGATATAGGATGTTTCCCTCAGCCCCAAAACATCTTTACAGCTATCCTTCTTCTCAAACTCCCCACCGTTGACAACACTGATCTGTTTTCCGTGGCTATATATAGTTTTGCCTTTTCTAGAATTTCGCATAAATGGAATCCTACAGCAAGTAATCTTTTGTGTCTCAGGTTTCTTTCCCTTACTTCGTGTTTCCTGGGGTTCAGTCATGCTGTGTGTATTGGCAGTTGGTTCCTTATTATTAGGAAGTTGTAGTCCACTGTAAGGATGCATCCTGTTTGTTAATCCACCTGCCAGCTGATGGATGTTAGGTGCTTAAGAATAAAACTGCTATGGATATTTGCGTGGAAGTGTTTATGTGGACACATATTTCCATTTCTCTGGGGTAAACACCTGGGAGTGAACTTGTTTCTTTGTACTTGATCAAGGGGCATTTAAACTGAACACCCGTTAATAAATGTTCTGCAGAACAGTTTCAGAAACACGGCTCACGCTTGCTCGAATGTGGGGCCTGTCAACACGATCGAGGCTGCCTGCCTCACGTCCACGGGCAGAGCCGAGGTTACTAGGGCCAGGGCCCCTGCTTGGCAGACAGGCTGGTGAATGGGTGACACTGGATTTGCCAGGCAGAGCTCGCCGGGCACAGGGCCCTTGAGCTACGCATGGTGAATGAGCCTCGGAAGTGCAGCATCTTCTCTCATGTGGTAGTAAACTCAGACCTTGACCATGTTCTCTGCTGTCTCTGATCTGTCCACGGTGGGGAGACTGTGACTCTCCCCAGGGACCAGGCTCTGTGTCTCTTCTCATTGGCTCTGAGAAAAGAGGGACAGGAGCTCAGCAGTTGCTGCCATGCATGCCATCACCCTCACCAGCAGATGGTGGAGGGGAGGCTGCTTGCAACTCGTGGAACATATAAGACAAAAGCCAGCCAGAGGAACCCGCAAGGTAAATGATATCAGAATCAGGAATGTAAAGGAAACAGCATCTGTCCCCGCCGTGGCTGGCTGGAGCTGGGGTGCTGGGGAGCTGGCGGCTTCCCTGGGGCCGTGCGGGGAGGCACTTCTCACCCGGGAGCAAGGGCGCTGACCCCTCAGCACGTGCTCCTATAGAGCTCACCTGAAGGGAAGAACTTTGGGAGCTCCCAGCTTGGGAGTCGGGGTGAGTCTCGATTTTAAATGTTTGATGAACGACTTCACTTCCTCTTGTTCACTGTCAGATTGTCTTGACAGGCTCTCGTGATTTTCCAAGTGTGTTGATGCGCCGAAGTTGGAAATTGCACGTTGCCTATCCCACTTCATGCCTTTGGACGGGGCTTCGTATGTGGAAACGGCCTGGGACGAGCTTATCCGGGTTGCCAGCTTCTCTGAAGCAGGGGCTGAGGTGGCAGGAGGCACAGGGCATTTGCAGTCAGAACCAAGAATTTCAGAACTCCTTTTCGTCCCTTTAGCGCCACTCGGCGCTCAGACCCACTACTATCTGGAAATATTCCCAAGGTATGCTGTGGTTTCGCAGAAGGAGCACAAGATTCTAGAATCAGACACACCCAGGTGCCAATCCTGGCTGTGTTACTGACCAGCTAACCAGCTAAGGCCAGGGCCCTCTCTGGTGACTTAGTCTTCTTGTCTGTAAAATGAAATATCTGCTTCGATGTTGTTAAGAGGAGCCCACAAGACACAATGTCATCTTTGGATAGACTGACCGCTGCCTGGCGCATATCAGGTGTATAATCAGTAGGAGTTCATGACCCTAAATTCTTGGACCCGCCCTACACATCCCTCCAGGCAACAGTGTGTGCCTCACCAAGATGGGGAGGAGGGAGGCGGGGAGGGCTGTACTGGGGGGAAAAGACGCTGTGGTGAGACACTCCTCTACCAGAACTACTCAGCATTCTAGAACCCTGAAACCCCAGGTCCAGAGCTTTCCTTAAGGGTATTTTATCCAGCTGTCCTCCCAATGCTGGAGATGGCTTTCCAAAGCCTGTGCTTAGTGGTCATCTGACTTCCCCTGGAACAGCTTCAAAATAACACAGTGGGTGAGGACATGGTCTCTGTCACTTTCTTTTTTTTTTTTAAAGTTTATTTATTTTAAAAGGGGGGGAGGGGTGAGTAGGGGGGTAGAGAGAATCCCAAGCAGGCTCTGCGTTGTCAGCGCAGTGCCTAATGCAGGGCTCCATCTCACAAGCCGTGAGATCATGACCTGAGCCAAAATCAAAAGTCGGATCCTTTTTTATTTAAAAAGGTTTTTTTCATGTTTACGAAAAAAACACGTTTATGACAGAGAGACAGAGTGTGAGTGGGGGAGGGGCAGAGAGAGAGAGGGAGACACAGTATTTGAAGCAGGCACCAGGCTCCAATCTGTCAGCCAGAGCCTGACATGGCTTGAACTGATGAACTGTGAGATCATGACCTGAGCCGAAGTCGGACGCTTAACCGACTGGGCCACCCATGTGCCCCTTTGTTACTTTTAATCTGCAACCTTGGGCTAGTTCCTTACCTCTCTCTGCCTCAGTTTCCTCATCTGTAAAGTGGGATACTTGTAAGATTGATAATAATCATAGTACTGATCTAGTAAGATTGTTGTATGGAGGACGCAACAGAGGTAAAGTGCTTAAAACAGTCCTTGGCAAGAGAAACCACTCAGTAAATGCCAACTTTAAAAGCTTTCCATGGGGCACCTAGCTGGCTCAGTCAGTAGGGCATGCAACCCTTAATCTTGAAGCTGTGAGTTTGAGCCCAACTATGGGTGTAGAGATTACTTAAAAATAAAAAAGTCTTCTTAAAATTTATTGATTTAAGAGAGAATCTTAAACAGGCTCCATGCTCACTGTAGAGCCCAACATGGGGCTTGATTCTATGACCCTAGGATAATGACCTGAGCCAAAATCAAAGAGTCAGATGTTTAACCAACTAAGCCACCTACGTGCCCCCTAAAATAAAGAAATCCTTAAAAAATAAAAAAAAGCAAAAGCTTTCCTTATTGTGCATAATCTTCTCGGTGATAAGGAACTTGCTATGGCCATTTGTACCCCATATCCTTCCTGGCACTTTGGACAGTTTTGTGTCCAGCAAAGGGAGCTCTCCTGTCTTCACGAAATTTCCACTTGGGAGTCTATTTATTATCCTTCTTAGGCTTTCATTTGTTTTTATTTATTTTTTTCATAGAGCTATCATTTCTTCTCTGGGTCTTTTCCCCTGTTACCCTTAACACCTTTAAACCTAAATGTCATTAGGTTGAACCATACGAAATTGTCATTTTGTATGTCAAAAGCTGCTGAATGCTGGGGATTTCATATGGTTCGTCCTAATAGTGGGTTACCCAAACAGCACCATCTTTGGGGCCCTACAACCACAGTCACCACCAGCATGCTGAACACCTGATGCTGGAGCCTGTCCCAGGTCTGGTGGGGGTTGCCCATGAGTCTGTCCTTCTAATAAGGTCTCCACTGAAGCAGTGGAAAGAATATTAGATTGGGAAATAGGACACAGGTCAGGGAGCATCCTATGTCTGGCTGACCATGCAAACTTGAGCAAGTCACTTTCTGTCTGTAGGTCTCTGCTGTCTTACCTCCATGATGGGAGCTTCCAGAAGGTGAGCTCTCAGATCACTTCCAACCCTGAACTCCTGTGGCTTATGAAATATTTATTAGGTGCCCCCTAGGAGCTGAAGGTCACCAAATAACATAGCTCAAACCTGCAAGGAGGTTACTTTAGTTGGGGAGATCCAATCCAGGGAACAAAGGGCTAATTGCAACTGTAAATCACTGCTATAAGTTCAGAGGAGGGGAAGGCATAGTGGATGGGGTAGGCTTCCTACTGGAAAGGGGGACTTTGGGGAGGGTCTTGGCTTGAGAGAAAGAAGCTTTGCCTTACCTTTATTTCTCTTTGATATTCCCAGCACACTGGCTCCTAAAATTTCAACAGCCTTGAGGTATTTCATTCGTTCATTTGCCCATCCATCCATCTATCTATTCATTATATCCATAAACATATCTTGGGTGCTTACATACAGTAAACAAGATAAAATTAGTGTCTGCCCTTATGGAGCCTAACAATATAAAGGAGGGATCAGGTAAGAAACGAACACACAAATTAATCAAAATATGAGATGTAGTGTTTTGCAGAGAATTAACACAAGATGAAATAATAATGACTACATGGTTTCTTGAATTGAGACAGGGGTCAGAAAAGGCCTCTCTGAGGACATGTAAGGTGAGATCTAAAAGTCAAGGACCCAAACAGGACAAGATGAGGACAGAGTACTTTAGGCAGAGGGAACTCTCGGTGCAAAGGATCTAAGGTAGGAATTAACAGGAACAAAAAAAGGCACTGCAGGAGGAATGAGGTGAGAGTTGGAAGTGTGGTACACGATATATCTGGTGAAGTAGGCAGGGGTCAGAATGTAAAGGGTTTTATAAACCAGGATAAGGATTTTATGCTTTATTCTAAGTGCAATAGGGAACCATTGAATGGCTTTAAGCAGAGGAACATAACTTGACTTATGTTTTTGAGAGATCTCTCTGGCTTCAGAATGAAGAATGATTCTAAGGAGGAAGAGTGGAAACAGGATGCCTTCTGAGGTAATTGCAGTGGTCCAGATGAGCAACAATGATGGTGTAGATGATGGTTTGGACAAACAGCGCACAGATATTTAAATACCCAGGGCAGAGAGGGTGGGATAGGGAGACACAAGGAGGTAGGGCAAGTTCTCAATATTTAAAGCAATGTTTCTCAAACATCTTTTTCCTGCCCATGTAGGGAATGTTGTATACTTGTATCAAAAACAGTATATCTGGGGGCGCCTGGGTGGCTCAGTTGGTTAGGCGTCCGACTTCGGCTCAGGTCATGATCTCGCGGTTGTTGAGTTCGAGCCCCACGTTGGGCTTTGTGCTGACAGCTCAGAGCCTGGAGCCTGCTTTGGATTCTGTGTCTCCCCCTCTCTCTGCCTCTCCCATGCTCATGCTCTCTTTCTGTCTCTCAATAATAAATAAACGTTAAAAAATTTTTTAAAAAACACAGTATATCTGGGGCTCCTGGCTAGCTCAATCAGTAGAGCATGCAACTCTTGATCTCAGGGTTTAAGTTCAAGCCCCACACCCGGCATGGAGCCTACTTAAACAAACATAAAAACAAACAAACAAAAAAAAACCACTGTGTCAATTCAGCAGTGGATTCTCTACTGGGATTCCCATGGAATCCATAAGGAGCACATTGTTGTTGGAGGAACATGGTGGGACGCCCTACTCCAATATCTCACCAACTGCCACATGATTTTATGTCCTGATTATTACATAAATCTGAACTGTGAGGGAGGCCTAGGGTCACTGCTCAAGTGATGGATAACATTTATAAATACAACCCAGTGTGACCTGAAAGCTTGTTCCTGTTTTGACCCCCTAAGGGAATTTTGATTCCATGTGTATAAATAAAGTCATTTTAACTGGAATAACAAAAACAATAATTTGTGTCAAAAAATGATTTTATAGAGCAAACTCTATTAAGTACATTTAATTTCTTGATGATCTTCTGCTATGTGATGAATCTAAAAATTTCTAATCGGGGTGCCTGGGTGGCTCAGTCGGTTAAGCGGCTGACTTTGGCTCAGGTCATGATCTCACGGTCCGTGAGTTCGAGCCCCGCGTCGGGCTCTGTGCTGACAGCTCGGAGCCTGGAGCCTGTTTCAGATTCTGTGTCTCCCTCTCTCTCTGACCCTCCCCCGTTCATGCTCTGTCTCTCTCTGTCTCCAAAATAAATAAACGTTAAAAAAAAAATTAAAAAAAAATTTCTAATCATTTTGGTTTTCATTTCCATTTTTATTATGAGAAATTCTATTCCATATACACCATACAATGAATATTTGATTTGTCACTCAGAGTTTTTATTTTTCATTTTTTGACCATTATAGCTTTTGCCACAATGAGTGATTTAACCTTTTTCAGGTCCAGTTTTCTTAGGCTTAATTTTGCAAATCTAAATTTTGTCAAGGAGATAAGATTCTTTAGTTATATTCTAATTATAATGAATTTATTATGTACCGTTTTAGCCACTTTCAGCTCAATTTTCCATTCTGCATTTTCTACCAGAAATATTCATTATAAGTTGAGAAAAGCTGATAGTTGTATTTATATTCTAGCTAATCCATGAGGATATTAAGAGCTATTATCTCAGGTATATTGGAATAGTTCTCGGATGTGGGAAGCCCACGGTGGTGAGTGTTCAGGCTCTGGAGTCAGGCTGCCTGGTTTCAAGTCCTGATTTTATCACCTTCAAGTTCTGGTGTTGGCCTCAGTTTCTTCACTGAAGAATGAGTGTCCTCTTCTAGGTGTTTGTGGCTGTGAGCTGTATGAGTCAATGAATGCACACCAAGCACCTATTACTCTGCATCAATAAACGAACCTAATGTATTATTCTGATGAAGGCAGAATCCCGCCACTCATTAGGAAAGCCAGAGTGGGTGGAGTTTATGTCAGTGGCCCCATGTCCCCACTGCATTATCTTCTTCCATTTTACTATCTGCTTTATCTGCCCAGAAGCCTCTTGGCTTCTCATCCCTGCTGTCTAAAGGTTCTCAAAATGTGATCCATAACTTGCAACAGAGCCAGTCTGGAAAGTTGTTAAAAGGCAGATTTCTACTGAACTAGAATCTTTTAGGGCAGGCCCTTGAGTCACTTTAACACACTCCTAGTCATGCACATGGGGGTATGAGAGACTTAGGTCTTTGGCCCCAGATGTTCTTCAAGGGTAGACGGTGATCTGCTCTGCCTGCCAGGCCGGGTGTCCAACAGGCAAGCTAACCCTGAGCTGCCCTCTGCCTAATATTTTTAACAATAGCTTGTAATTAGTGAGCACACAAGGAGGGCCAGGAGAACTCAGCCACCTTCCTGGGACTCCCAGGGTCTGAAAGCCATCGTCTGTGTCAGACTAATAGCCTTGACCCACCCATAATTTAAATCGAAGCTGAACAGAAGCAATTCTGTCATTTTTTGCTATCTAAGGCTAATGCCAGTAAAATGACCAATGAGTACTCTGGTTTCACGTCAACAGGTTATATGCAATGTAACAATGCAAAGCATATCGGTGTAAGCATATCCAGTATGGATGTGTCTGAGGTGCACAGTCTCAATTTCTATTTGTATTCAGGCAAAATTGACAGTACCTACAACAGATGACCCACGGAGGAAAATGTAGGTCAAGTCGGCAGGCAGGGAGAGAAAATGCTTGACGTGCTGCTGTACTCTCCTCTGTCTCCATGTAAGGCTGAGGAGGCTAACCAACTGTTGTCCACTTCCTGTGAACCTGGGGGGACAGACAAAGCTGATACAGGACCTGTGATCAGGTTGTTTAAACATCTTCAGCAATTGGTCAATAGCTGCTGCCTGGAGGGCTCACACTGAGCCAGCAGCCAAAGAGTTAACATCCAAACCAGCCTGGAACCTAGAAGAGCCCAGAGGGTTTAGGATTAGGGTTAGGTTGGTGGGCTGGTAGAGCTTGCTCTAGCTTAGCAGTTGGTGGGTTGTTAAATCTTTTGAATATCACCCTGGGGAACAGTTTAAAAAGTTTTCTCAGTATGATGCTCCAGGCAGTCATTACCAATTGATCAATGGATAGTTTAGATTAAACTTATTTACCATCCATGCATTAAGGTCTTATGTCCCCCAAGGGTATTTGGTTTATTTGGTTTCAAACATTGTGCTCTGGGAGTTAAAGAGAAATGCTCCTAGGACTTGACCTCTAAGGCTGTTCCTTCCTTTACTGGACTTGGATAGAAGCAGGGGTTTCAAATCTCATGCCCTGACTAGCTCCCAACCTTGAACACAAGCTAGGGCACAAGGGACAGACAACAGAAAATACCTCAAGCCCTCAGTACTGAGAAGGCTTCCGGCAGAGCATCTACATTCAGGCTCAGCATCCTCCAGTGTAGAAGCTGGAGTTGCCAATGGTTTCTCTGCCACACATTTTCATTTTTGCCTGTAGATGGCCAAAGTCACTTAGCATCTAGACAGCATGACTCGTGCCATAAGTGAAAATAATTTTGCCATATGAATATGTTTTTCCTTTCTCATCAGTAGCAAAGTGACCCTGATTTTGGAACAATTATGGTCACGCTACCACAGTGACAACCTGGGCAAAAGTAGAATTGCTGTGAAATGGAGTTTTTGGGGAAACGGAGCAGAGAGGGAATAAGCATCTATGTACGGATTGGATGGTCCAGAGGGAGAACATGGCCGTCCTCTGCAAGGGCTGGCGGCACTGTGGAGTGCTGGAAAAATTTCTCTCTCCCGGATCCCTTTGTTTGCTTATAGACTTTGCTTTTCAGACTTTCAGAGTTGCCATAACCCCCATTTCACCAGTGAGAGGACTGAGGTCCAAAAGAGTTGACTGGCGTTTCCGAGATCACGCCAGTAGCTGAAGACTGATGCAAAGTCAGTAGGGTCCTGACTGTACCTTCTATTCACCAGAGACAGCATGTCAATGTAATTTGCCCATTTCTTGATAACCCAGGGGTATCATCAGGCACATTAATTATCATATAATGTTGCAGTACAAGGCTGGCTGAGGTGTGTAGGTCTGTTTGCTCCCACACTCCATAGGCTCATTTAATGTTATTTTGGTGTTTGCTCCTGGTACTTCTCAGGTCTGTCTTCATCATTATAAATCTCTTACTGTGCCTGCTTCAAACAAATCTTCTAAAATCTATTTCCCCACACACTGTAGACTGTGAAAGTACATTAGTAGTTTAATTTTGCATAATTATTCTCCCCAAATGGCGGGTTGAAATCTCAGCAATGCAATCTTGTCTACTTCCTCCTCCTCTCCAATCCCTGGGTCCCCTGGACTCTCTAGGGCAAGGCACTGTTCCAGAAGGAAGCTGCCTAGCATCATGGGCCCAAATCCTGCAAGAAACAGTGTGACTGTGGGAAAGTTGCTTAGCCTCTTTGGGTTACCCCTAGTGTCTTTCAGGCAGAATGTGAGGCCTAAATGCCTGCATAGAGTTGTCTTTTAACAATGACTAGTTTCCTCCCAGTACTACGAGACACATTCCACCTTTACCTTAGATTATGGCTGATTAAGGCCATGTCTGTGCTCTTTGGTAGGATCCAGAGTTCTTGAGGTGGTGACTGTGTTTCCTAATTCTGGGTCCACTGTGTCAAGTGTAGGCTTGCTACAGCTCTCCATTAATGCTTGCAGCATGGAGAATATTGTAAGTCAATACATTCTGGTTTGAGGCAGCTTGAAATGGCTGTGTTGTCACCCACAGGCTCAGGGACACATGCCTTTTCCTCTTCTCTGTATCCTAGGAGATGCAGTTACTGGAGCTCATACATCCTCAATAAGTTATGACTCCTCTTTGCAAAGTGGCCCCATTGCAGAGAATCCTTCTCCCAAGACAGAATCAGGTTCAGGGAGACACAGCTGCAAAGCCCAAGTGAAATGAGCTTGCCTGCTCCTTGCCCGTGGACACAGAGTCTTCAAGGCAGCACCCCTTCCCCTCGGAGGCCATGATTTTGAGTGGCTCTGAGTTTCTTATCCCTGGAGCAGTCTCCTGATTCCCTCGTATCAGGGTTTAGTCATCAGGTCCACCACTGTCCAAATGGCTGGCGATGTGGATACAGAGCAGCTGGCAGAGAAAGATGAGGTGAGAGGAGCCTGGAGAATGGAGATGAGAAAGCAAACCAGGGGGGGCCCAGGGAGGAGAAACAGACGGGAACTTGGCTATGCTCCCTGTGCCCACTTCCTCACCATACTGCTCTTCTTGCCTACAAATCTCCCTTTGCAACTTGGCTCATTTCCTTGGGTCACTTGGGCTTTGATGCCCCTCAACAAATGGACCCCAACTAATTTCTTCTCTAAATAATCCATGGAAGTCACATAGTAGGTTTCTTGAGGGCATTTGTCTTCTTATCTTTCCCTCAACGCACAATACAGGGCAGGGCAAGTAAGAGATGCTGGAGGCATATTCGTTGTTGGTTTGATGAATAATGAGCCTGTGTAGCACTAGGCTGGGTACAGGGAGTGTGTTTGCCCCTGGAAATATCAACAATTGTCTGAACCTTTCATTCAGAAAGGTATCACTCTGCTCCCCCCATAGTGTGTGTGTGTGTGTGTGTGTGTGTGTGTGTGTCCATCCGTCCTTGTCCATGAGCCGGGTCCTCTGTATGTGCCATAAACCCCATTTATGGTGTGTTCTGTAGTGTTTTTGCAAACACAAGAAAATCCATTTGAATCCAATATTCTTAGATTGCCTGGTTCATTTAGTAATTAGAATATATTACTCTTATAGATTATTTGAACCTTATACTTCCTTTCAGCTCTCTCTCAGCCTCCTCCAGACCACTGCTAGTGAGACATTTGGGTAAAGTTGTAAATGCATTCACTGTATCTTTCTACCTAAGTATTTGCAGCAGGTTTTATGAAGCTTGTAAATATGAACTGATTTTCTTTTACATATGTGAGTCAGCCTTATTTTGGTCTTAAGTGGACTTTATGAACCTGCACGGATTAGAATAAACACTGAAGCCAGCAGTCAGTTCTATATTTAGTTCTTAAACAGCTAGGATTTTCGTGTGTGTGTGTGTGTGTGTGTGTGTGTGTGTATGTGTGCGTGCTGAATATAAAGAAAAAAATTATGAGTACTGACTGCTGCTGTGTGTGAAGCTGGCTGACTTAAAGATGGGCCTGGCAGGATTCCCGGGCAGGTAGAGCCAAGAGTCGACAGCTGAGGGACCTCTTTCTCTCCTGAAAGCCACTGTTCGGTTACCTGTAAAATGGGGGAGAATAAAACCTCCCCCTTGGGATGGTTGTGCAGATAAAAGGAAGCAGGGGATGTAAAAGGACCTAGCACATGGCTACTGTTTCAGCACTCAGTAAATACTCACTACTTCCAGAATCTCAACCTTGAATGAACTTTAAGTTCCTGAAGGGCAAATGTATGTGTCTTCTGCTGTGTCCCTGACAGTTCCTATGAAGTTCTGGGCCAAATAAATAATAATGTAATACAGATTTATTACATTGGATGCAAGTGTCTGCCTTGGTCTTTATTTTATCAGAGTCCTGCCAGAGGAAAGTTTCGACTCGAACAACGTTGTCTTGGGTCATTGTAAGTGATAGAGCGGCAAGGTGGGGGGAGAGCCAAGGGGTGGTCAGGGCCTTTCCAGCTCCACTGTTTGGGTTTGAGTCTCAGCTCCGGCACTTTAAGAGCTGTGTGACTTTGCATGTGCATTTAGTCTCTCTGTGCCTCAATCTCTTTGTCTGTTAGAAGGACCCAAAAAGGGGCACCTGGGTGATGCAATTGGTTAAGCGCCCAACTCTTGATTTCAGCCCAGGTCATGATTTCACAGTTTGTGAGTTGGAGCCCTATATGGAATTCTGTGCTGCTGGCACGGAACCTGCTTGGGATTCTCTCTCTCCCTCTCTCTTTCTGCCCCTCCCCTGCTTGTGCTCACTCTCTCTCTCAAAATAAATTAATTAATTAAAAAAAGGACACAATAATACTACTGTCCTAGTGATCATGTATGTATACATATAATATTAATACATGTACGACTCTGAGTGTGCCTGGCACACACAGTGTTTGTCAGTATTATCATCATCTTCATTATTATTGTTAGTGGTTAAAAGAGTGGAATTCGGTGGCAGAAAGATTTGGGTTTGGGTCTTGGCTCTGCCACTTATCAGCTCTGTGACCTTGGATAATTGTTCAACCTCCCTAAGCCCCTATGTCCTCCCCTTTTATCTGGGGGTTTCTTTTATGTCCTGGGGTTATCACAAACATCAAATGAGACAAGATGTAATGCTTAGTGAGCACTGTGCCTGTCGTAGAGAAATCACCATCCATGTTTTTTATTTTATAATCTTGAGAACTACCCTGATTTAACACTATTCATTCAACAAATATTAGTAAAGATAGTGCTCAGTGTGGGCTTGGTACTGGAATAAAGCTCCTTCCCTAATGAGGAAGCATGCACATCTTTTCTGTTTTGGAGGAATATTTACTTCCTCTACCCTAGTTAGAACACTGGAATATTGTACAAAAAAACTAAGGTAGGGCTACTTGAATCCCCAAAGGGTGCCTTGGCTCAAAGAGTTGGGGTTCTCATGAGGAGACCCCAGTTACAAACCAGGTACACCCCCCGGGACCTGGGATGGGAACTGATGGCAAAAGTGGATGTGGGTACTTATGGGGTGGCCATCCATCCTGGTCTCTGACTGCCTTCCCGATGTTCTTATTAACTGTTCTCTTTTTCACCTTAAAACCATCTCCCTTCTTGACCTCCTTAAGAAAAACACCTCCACGTGGCTCTAAAGAATGTGCTCGGAAGTACCCCTTGGTCAACCTCTGGCGTTTGGGAAGGATAGAAAAGACGAGGGGGCTTCTCTGGTGTGCTCAGAGAACACATCTTACCTCTCCTGGAAAAGTTGTGGATTTTTTTCTTTTTTCTCTCTGTTGCCAGGTCAGTGCACACTATGGGAACTTTGTCGTCTTGCTAGGTTCTGCAAGGGAGTGGCTACTTGCCAGAGGGAGACAGTGCAGACAGGCCAAATTAAAATGGCAACTGAACAACAGAACTCCAGGAAAACAAACAAGCAACCAGCTTGGAGGAGGACACTTTGGGCCTCAGTTTGAATCCTGTTCTTTCTCAGTTGTTTGTTACTGTTGTCACTGGGAGAGGGGGAGGGTGGTTGGTGAACAGTGGGCCGTGGCCCCTGTGTCCTCACCCCTGTGTCCTAGCTCAGTGATTATGACAGCCTGGAGGGAGGAGATGGTACCCAGAGGGAGGAGGCATTGGCTAAATATTTTGGAACGGTCTTTACGAAGACTCTTATTAAAACATAATTAGGTAGGGGCGCCTGGGTGGCACAGTCGGTTGAGCGTCCGACTTCAGCCAGGTCACGATCTCGCGGTCCGGGAGGTCGAGCCCCGCGTCGGGCGCTGGGCTGATGGCTCAGAGCCTGGAGCCTGTTTCCGATTCTGTGTCTCCCTCTCTCTCTGCCCCTCCCCCGTTCATGCTCTGTCTCTCTCTGTCCCAAAAATAAATAAAAAACGTTGAAAAAAACCATAATTAAGTAGAAAGCAAAATAAAGATGTCCCTGGATTTCTACAATGTTGATGTGCTACTTTTAGTACCACAACAAAAATACATTTTATAAAGAGTAATAAGACTCACAGTAAAGACTGAATAGTGATTACTGCATTTATTTAATCCTCACAACCTCTGACTTGGAGATGCTCTCATTGTTCCCAGTTTCCAGATGTGGCAACTGAGGCCGAGATGTTAAGTAAATTTCCCAAGGTCAAATGGCCAGCCAGTGACAGAGACTCTACCCAGGCAGCCAGGCTTCAGAGTCTAAGCTCTTAACCAAACTCTATATCACTTCCTGGGCTGAAAGTCAGCCTGGGATTAGGAAATTGGGGCACAGAAAGGTTAGATAACTTGCTGAAGTCACACAGCTAGGAAGTGAGAGCAGGACTCAAATTCACCTTTGACCAGCTCCAGAGAGAGTACCCTCCACTGTTACTAATGCTTTTCCTCTTTCGGAATTGGGTTCTTTAAAAGCATTGTCATGAAGATCAAATGAGACAGGGTAGGTGGGTGTGTTTAGATAACTGTAAAGCATCACACTGGCTATCATTTGTCCACTAGGTCTGGGGACTGGAGGGCAAACAGGGAAAAACTCACCTTGTGTTCAGGGAGCCTCAGGCAGAGGCTGCTGAAAAGAGACCCACACATTTGCAGTGAGGAGGTCGAGCAGTATAGGTGTGAGGTATGAGCAGATCTTAAGACCAGATGGGGTGGAAAAGCAGAGCGTTTCTCTTCTGGTGCTGAGTGGTGAAGCCAACAGTCTGGCCCTTGTTACCTGGGTCCCTGGGTCAAGAACCTGATGCTAATTAAGCATCGTCATCAATGACAGCAATAAAACTGTTCTCTAAGAAGCCAAAGACATTCTGCCTCCTTCCTCCACCACACTTGTCCTTTCTCCAAGCTGCTTCCCAGCATTTCCCCGGGTTATTGGCTCTTTTCAGACATCCCTGCAGAGGGGTCCTAATTTGCATCTCCATATGGAAATCTTTACCTGGAGGTACAACACCTCCCTCTACAGCTGTGATCTACCTACAGAGCTGTGCCTGCCGGTGACTGAAAGTGGGGCAGGGACAGCAGCTTCTTCCCTCCCAGTCTGTACCCCCACCCCAAATCCTGTCATCTGCTGAAGGCCCGGTTGTCTTCCATGGGGGCACAGGTACTGTCCATCTCTTCAAGTCCACTGAGGGCACTTCCTTTCATCTGCTCAGAATCTAACTTAAATGTGAATCCATCCAGCACAAACACCCAGCACTCAGAAGAGCTGTAACTTTGTTAAATTTTGCTCCTTCACAACAGTTGTCTTCTTCTTTTCTGCTTGCTGATGTCCTGCCGAAGGAGTCTAAATGCAATGTTTGGAAAGATAGCAAAATTAAGCACATGGAAGTGATTTATTTTTAATCCACCACACTGCAGGCTGGCCCCTCATTATTTGTGAATACGTATCAAGTCCAAACTTTGAAAATTTGATAATTGGTTTCTTACAGTTCCATTATTTCTCCTTTTCCTCTGAGTCTGATGTGTATGGAAAGTTTCTGAAGTATGCATCCGATAAATGAAACCTATATATAAAGATAGGCACAGTGAAATAAAGTAAAATAAACCTTATTTATTTAGTGAATATTTATGACAGGTCTTTATTGTGTCAGGTACTGTATGAGGAGCTGGGGACATGGCAATGAACAAGATCAGCATCTGTCCTCACGAACTTACTATCTAGTGGCACACAAGCCAATGAAAGAGCAAATAGACATTTTACACATTGTGATAAATTCTTAAAGTGAAGCAAGTATGGGTATTGTGAAAGACAATCATGGAAGGGAAAACCCAGGAAGGGAGTGCTTTCTGATCACCCAACCCAAAGACCTCATTTTGCAGATGAGAAAAGTCAGGAATGAGTGATTTCCCAACCCCCCCCCCCCCCATCCTATACAAATAGTTTCTGGCAGACCCACAGCCAAGGGAGCTACTGCCTCTTGGATGGGGACTATTGGATCTGTGTGGGAAATGCTCCATCTTCTTATGGTGAATTTTCTAGGAGGATTTGTTTCAAAGACCTACGTGTATATACAGTTATTTCCGGGGAAATGATAGAAGGCATTCTGGTATTCCTGTTTTGCACATTGATAAGGTCTGGATGCTGTGGATGAATGAGTTCTTCCCTCTCCTCCCAGACACTAACTCAGAATTCTTGTAGTGAAGTTCATGCCCATGCACTGAGCAGAGGAGGTCCCTACACTCTGGACCCAAAGTCTGTTAGATCCAAAATCCAGGGGGCTCATGCCAAGAAGGAATTGGAGGGAAAAACAGGGCCCTCTCTTCCTGCCTCTGGTCCCCTTTCCACATGGAAATTCCTGAGGGTGGAGCCCACTTTGGTTATCTTTGTGGTTTAGTCTTCCTTACAGCTAGCAGTTATCTAGCAGCTTGTTCCAGAGCCTGATGTATCATCCCTGAACTTGTCTCAGGGGCCACACATCCCTCCATCCTTTGCTGTTTGGTCACAGCACTTACCATAAAGGGCAAGGTATCTTCTCTTGGTCAAAAATCCTCAATCTTCTCCTGTTCAATACTGAGATCAAGTTGGATATAATAAGCATTCTGACTTTCTATTGCTCTGTAACAAACTATCCCCAGACACACTAACTTAAAATAACTATTATTATCTCCCATGATTCTGGGATTGATGGGCTTGGTGGGGCAATTCTTGTTTGGCATCCCTCATTTGGTTGCAGTCAGAAGTTGTACAAAGGCTTCTTCCCTCACATGGCTGGTGCCTGGGCTGGGATGGCTGGATCCACTGGGGTCTGCTTAGACATCTCTCCCTTTGTGTGGCCTCTCCATATGGCTAGCTTGGGCATCCTCATGCCTGGTGGTCACAGTGTACTTCTCACAAGGCTACTGGCTTCCACAGAAGACAGGAAGAGGAAGCTGCCAATCTCTTAAGGCCTGGGCATAGAAACTGCCATAGTGTCACTTCTGCCATTTTCTATTGATCAAAGCAGTCACAGAGACCATCCACATTTAAAGGGAGGGGACATAGATTCCCATCTCTGAATGGTGTAAGTATTGAAGAATTTGCGGCCATCTTTAATCTGCCAGAAATCTACTGCCCTTTTTTTTTTTAATGTTTTATTTATTTTTGAGACAGAGAGAGACAGAGCATGAGCAGGGGAGGGGCAGAGAGAGAGGGAGACATAGAATCCAAAGCAGGCTCCAGGCTCTGAGCTGTCAGCACAGAGCCTGATGCAGGGCTCAAACTCACGAACTGCGAGATCATGACTTGAGCCGAAGTCAGACGCTTAACCGACTGAGTCACCCAGGTGCCCCAATCTACTGCCCTTTCTATGTGAGAACACTAAACACTCATAAAGAAAGCAAATATGTCTCCATTAACTCTTTTTCTTTACAGGCCCTGCTTACAAGTTTCTTTAAGCTTCAGATCACCCTCCACCCTTCCCCACCCCTGTATGAGTCTAAATGGTCAAAGTGATTCTTTAAGACATGACATCCAGGACTTGATTCATTATCCCAGATATGGCTGTGCCAGTACAGAGCATAGTGAACTGATCAATATCTCTTTTTCTGGGAAACGTAATTCTATGTATGCAGCTTAAGACTGAATTCCTTTTTGTTTTTTATCAGCCGTTACATTTTTGATCCATATTGAACTGCAATGACATTTTTATTATAAAAAGTAATTGCAGCAAATGTATAAAATATGGAACAACACAAAGAAGAAAATAAGATTGTCTATATTCTCACCACTGAAAGTTAACTGCTGCTACCTTTTGAGTCTTTTTTTCTATTAATATCTATATGTGTGTGTGTATTTTCAGTAAACTGGTTTTTATCCACTTAGGAAAATGTTCTGGAGATTTTTTCCATGTCAGGAAATTCCTTCTTTATTATCATCTGTAGTGATGGCCACATAAGTGTACTTTGTGGTCCAGTGAATCACCTCCATCTTTTTTTTTTTTTTTGAATGAATGAAATACAGTCAAACCAGGTCTTCTCCATTCTGTACTTGTGTAATTCTTGTTTGTTCATTTGTTTTTAAACTTAAATGTAGGAGTACATTTTTATTAAATATTATCTTGTTACTTTTAGGGTAGATTATTGTATCCTGTTATAATCTTTTAAGTCTTGATTTCACAATCAATCTCTCCCAGTTTTATATGATTTTTAAATCAATAATATGAAAATTACTGATATACCATTTTAAATAGGATAAACCCTCATAACATTCCCTTGGGGGCCACTCTGTATGTTTCATTACTCCATTGATCAAATACTCTTTGGCTCTGATAATTAATAATTTTATCTGTACTATCAGAGATATATGGCTTTTTTCTTCATTTGAAAACAAGAATTTTTGAAAACAGGAAAAAAAAAAGACTGCCAACCACTTTACCATTTGGATTAATTATGTCTGTTACATTTCCTTTTATGCCCATATTATCATTTTATTAAAGAAAGGAGATTGGAATGGTTTGGTGAAACTTGTTCTTTTTGAACCCATGCTATTGTTCTGGAGGAAAAGAAATTCATCGAATACTAAAATCCAATTCAAATCTCTTATCATTCATGAATGTATAGGTGGTACATAAAGGTCTTCATCTTGAGATATCTCTTAATTTGGAGAGTAAAAATTTTTTTTAGATTAAGTTTTTTTGTTATTGCTGTTTCTCTTGGTCATATACAATTGCTGATGGGGGGAAGATGGGAGTAATTAGTTCTTTCAAAAAATATTTAATTGAAAAATGAACACATTTTTCTGTGTTCAAAAACCAACTATTTAATTTTCTAAGGATTAAACACAACTCATTAGACTTTAAATAATACAATCCATTTGTAAAAAAAAAAAAATCCAGATTATTTCCCAGTTCCCCACAGTCCTTCAGAGAGTAGCCCCAGTGGCTCAGCACTTTCATATTTAAGTCCTAGAGGCACACTTCACTGTGTCTCAGTTGGGAAAAGTGATTTGGACTCATGAAAGCAGTGATGAGCTTTTTTCTTTGTCCTCACTTATCTCTGATTTCTTAACCCTGAAAAAACATTTGTTCTACCCTCTCCATGCGAAGATTATTTTTCCTGAAATAATGGAGGCAAAAGAGAAGTGGAGTAGTTGTGCTTTCTATTTGCTATTCTCATTACATCTTCTGCTTCAAGTAATGGATCCATTTCCTTCCTTTCTAAACTACCTGAGAGCCTGCTCATCTTAAGATTCTCCACACTGCCTAATGCAATGCTTTACTTGTTATAGGTATATTAGTCAGAACACTTTTGGTTGCGAGGGATACAAACCCAACTCAAACATCCTTATATCAAAAACCGTAAAATGTATGTAGACAATCCAACAGCTGACAAGCTTCAGATACAGCTAGATCAAAGATTCAAAATTTGCCATCAGGACCTAGATTCTCTCTATCTCTCCTCAGTGCATTTCTCTCTGATTTTACTCTGAGGCAGTCTCCCTGCACATGGGATCCCAAGGTCTCCATCTTCACAGCTCTGAGCTGTGAGAAAAATGAAATACCTGTCTTGACTGCTCAAACAAGTCTCAGGGTTAGCTCTGTTTGACCTGTTTGGTTTGGATTAGGTTGTTCCTGAGCCAATCAATCACCATAGCCATGGCCATCTGAGGCTTCCATTGGCCTGAGCTCAGTCACATGATTACCCATTGTGTCTGGGATATAATCAGGTCTACTTAAGTGGCAGTGGGAGAGAGGACCACTGGTGCTTCCTCCAGAGACAAGTCTGAGTATCAGTATCAGGAGAATTAAGGAAGGATGCTGGATGGGAAAAAAAAAAAACACATAATCATGGCAAGTTTTTAATTAAATATTTTTTGAAGAAATTTATTAGTTCCATCATTCTCACCAGTGATTGACAAAGAGAAACAGCAATTACAAAAAACCTAGTCCTAAGAAATTTATTTTTAATCTCCAAAGTGAAAGATACCTCAAGATGAAGACCTTTAGGTCCAGCCTGTATATTCATGAGTGGTAAAGGATAGGAATTGGGTTTTATTATTTGACCAATTTCTTTTCCTCCAGAACATGTGAGTTTATTTTTCATTTTGTGAATTTCCTGGAAGCAAATGCAACACTTCCTATCATCTGCCCTTTAAACAAAAGATTTCTCACTTTCCACTAAAATAAAATGTATTACAATAGGACTACTATATACATCAGGAAATAAAGGCTCCTGAGTTGTGGCAGCCTCAGCAGACTTGGGATCTTAAGGATGATGTCCCGCTAATGCATTGCTGCCCATCTCTCAGTGGTTTGATTCTACCTTCCTAAAATGCAACCAAGAATAGGAATCTAGAGGCTGGTGCTCTGATGTTGAGATGACCTATTTTAAACAGCCAGTATCCAGTCAGAGGAACAGAGCACATGCTAGTAGTCCGATAGAAGGAATTTAATATGAAGAATTGATTATAAAGGCATTGGGATAACTCAAGAGCCAAATGAACCACAAGGCAACCCAGATATTAAGGAAGCAGAAAGCCTCTACAAGCCCTAAGGTGCAGGGAATTAAGGGAGGAGATGGTGCTGTCAGATTCAGAATGCTGGGGCCATCTAGCAGGACTGAGAACACCAGGGGCTTCCAGGTAGGAACTAGATCTATGAAAAAGGCTGTGTGATATAAGCTGGAACCACAGAGCAGTTGCCAATCAAAGCTGAAAGAAGGGGAGAACTACCTTCATTTCTCCTCTTTTGCCCTCCAATCTCCCAACATGGTCTCTCATTGGCTAAACCAGAAGGCAGCTAGCAAGGAAGTTGGGGAAGTGTAGTTTTCAGGACAAAGGAGAGGAATGTATCTGAAACCAAAGTGGCAAATGAGTGACACATTGTAGCAAGATGTGAAGACTGGGGCTGTTTTCACATGCAAAATTAACAGCTTTATTATTAGTCCTTTTCTTTGTTGCAGTTAAGTGGGTTTGAAGCCTTTATGCTTTGAAGAAAAGGAAACTCCTATTTGCTGATTCTGACCATGGGTCTATTAGACTATGAGGGACCAAAGAGTGGGGGGCAGGGAGCAGGTAGCAGGAGTTTTACAGAGGAACAACTAAAAGAAAATGAGGTGATTCACTGGTGTGACGTATCTTGGAGAAGAAATGGGGAGAGTGGAGTTCTCTCCAAACTGGAAAGGTAGGGAGAGAAAGAGAGTATTGTGAATGGTTCCTTTATCAGATGAGTCCTGCTTGCTACTTACCAGCGTTTCTGCCTGGAGACTAAAGAGCTGTGTTGTATATCTGTACTGTTGGGGCCACAGAGTGCCTTAAAAAAGGGCCTGAGCCCCAAGAATGGCATGAGATTAACAGAAGACAACCAAGAGGGAATATTTGGAGGGGTTGGAGTCATTCTCAGTAAACTAAAAGGCAGATCGTAGTAGCTGACTTTTCTATTATTCTGTTGAGGATTCCACTGGATTGGCCCCTCACCTAGGGTTACTGTATAGGGGAGCTGCTGGAGAATATCACCAAACATTGCTTTCCTTTTCACTCACCCTTTGTGGGCATAGATACCTGATGGGAAAGCCCAAGAAAATAAAGCTCAAAGCTATAGCTCTGAGTACTTAATTTGGGTACAGAGTTTGAACAGGGTGCATTTAGGTAGTAGGTGCAGATAACAACAGAGAACTGAATTGTCTGAATGTCTGTGGTTTTGGGTAGTGAGAGTTTGGACAGTGAGGGAATCCTGTATTTCAATATTTTAACCGTTGGCATAATCAAACTAGTGTGTTCTAATTGAATATCAGCCCTGGTCATAATCCTCCCTCCTCCAGGAAGCCTTGGGACATTATGGCCACCCATAGGCACTCTCCCAGATCCATAGCTGCTCTGCAAAGGCAGATGTGGTGGGGCTCCATACTGAGATTTCAATTCGTGCTTTTTTTTTTTTTTTTAAATTTTTTTTTTTCAACGTTTATTTATTTTTGGGACAGAGAGAGACAGAGCATGAACGGGGGAGGGGCAGAGAGAGAGGGAGACACAGAATCGGAAACAGGCTCCAGGCTCTGAGCCATCAGCCCAGAGCCCGACGCGGGGCTCGAACCCACGGACCGCGAGATCGTGACCTGGCTGAAGTCGGACGCTTAACCGACTGCGCCACCCAGGCGCCCCGCAATTCGTGCTTTATGTGGTAGTTACAAGCTACAATGTAGGTTCCAAAAACTTGTCCAAGAACATAGAACATAGACAAACTTTTGAACTCTTTTGCCTTAGGAACTTCTGTGTTGCCAGGCTACAGCAGAATTTTCCTTTGCTTCTGAAAGCCCAGGCTTTCTGAAAGGGAATGCCAGACCAGTTGTGTCTCACATAAGCACAGCCCTGGGCCAAAGTCAGTAAAGAGATGTGCCTAGTATAGTCTGAATAGTCATAGTCAGTACAGAGTTTTAAGTTTGATTCTTGTTAAATTTTTTAAATGGAGAGATTCTACATACAAACCCAGATTTCAGGCATTTCCCAGAAATCTGAGTGCTTAGTCAGTATTAGCTCCACATTTGCAGTGCCAGCAATGGCTCTGTCCCCTTTAGAAGGCATGCATTTGTGGTTAGCCATGGTCTCTGCCACTCCTTTTTGTCTTCCTGACCCAGACATGAGTCCTTTGCCATTTTGTCATCTTCCATCTGGCAGGTACCACTCATTTGCATTACCTGTTGAGTTTCTTAGGTAGTTGAGTTTCTGACTCCTGGGCTTTTGGAGTCAGGGCTTGTGGAAGGGAAGCAGAGTTGAGATTCTCTGAGCCTTGCAGAAGACTGGCTTCTCTGGGTTTTGTGAGGGGAAGACACTAACTCCCCATAGTACGGCTGATGTGACATGGCTTGTGAATGTCTAGGAGACTGGAGACTGTGCCCTCCATCATGGTGTTGGAAGACCTCTGGGCTCAGGCTTGGATCTATCCCCTTAGGTCACCAGGCTAGCTTAGACAAGGATCACCCAGTTGTAATTGTGAGGACTGAAGACAAGGGGATTTTCCTCTGAAAATTTAAGATTTACAAGAACCCTGGGACTTCTGAACAGCACTTCAAGGAAGGCCCACAGGATTACAGAACTAAGTATCCTCTGGTGATATAGGAAAGAGTTCAGAACAGGGTATTGATTAAGAAACAAGACATCAACTGTTATATATTAGCCTTAGGGATGTTTGGCTGTATCTTCATGTCTCCCTGTATTGAGAGACGGGATAAATCCCATTCTTCTACCTGCAGGGCTGGATTTATGTGGTTTGCTTATGCGCTGTCACCAAGGAGCACTTTCTCTTTGTTTTGTCATTGTGAAGTTGCATGCCTGAAATGATCTGGCGATGATTTTTCAAAAAGCCCCAAGCACAGAGCTCAGTACTTTTTTTTTTTCTTAACAGCAGATGTTCTAATAGTCTGTCTCCTGTTGCACAGAGAAATACAAAGAAAATTATGGAGCCACCACATATATCTGAGTAGCAACTGATGTTCCTGTGGGATATTGTGGAAACTTCTTAAGTGACTTCCCGTATTTTACTTTCCCAGTACATTCCATATACTAGTCTCAGAGTTCTTTTCCCAGATCCTGAGATTAATCTGTTCATCCTCTTTTACAGCCCATCTCTGGACCCCTATACCTTCATTTAAAGCCCTCTGTCTTTGATATAGCTTTATAGAGCCCTCCTGCATCACCAGCTTCATCCCTCCACCATCACATGCTCCGCCCAACTTCCCCAACACTCCATTCCCTGCTTCTCTCTCTAGACCTCAGCTCAACCTTCCCCTTCAGCCTGAGGTGTCCTTTTCTTCACCTCTATTGGTTGAACTCCTGTCAAACTCCTATCTTCAAAGCCCACCTTGAATTCTGCCTCTCTCTCAAGTCATTTCTGTTATTTCTAGTAGGCATCACAATACTTTGGATCTCTATCCTAGCGCCTTCCCTAAACAACTATGTGTATGTCCTCCTCCCTCTGATCCCCTTTCCACACCATATCTGAGAACTCTTTAAGAGCAGCAGATTAGTACCTCTCAAGAGAATTATGACAAAAGGCAAAAGAGAAGAATCTTCTGATAATTAAATTATAAGATCAACTTAATGGTCCAGCAAAGTCATTTATAGAAACAACTTAAGTGGTCAAAATTATTCCTGGTTCAGAGCATAACTTGATTGAAGCTATTTTTATTTTTTATTTTTGAGGGCGAGAGAGAGAGAAGAGAAGAGAGGAGAGGGGAAGGGAGGGGAGGGGAGGAGAGAGGAGGAGAGAGGAGGAGAGGAGAGGAGAGGAGACTAGAAGAGAGGAAGACAGAGAATCTTAAGCAGGCTCCATGACCAGCATGGATGATGCAGGGTACCATCTTACGACCTTGAGATCATGACCTGAGCTTAAATCAAGAGTTGGGATGCTTAACTGACTGAGATACCCAGGTGCCCTGAAGCTGTTTTTATATAGCATTAAACTGTAATCTGGGGCTGGTGGAGAGGTATGTGCACATGGGAGAATCCATTGTCTTATTATATCTTCCTCTGTGTGGTTTACATCATGAATTAGCATATTTGTTAAGGTTATGAGAAGTTCTATAGTAATGAATCCATTTTCACTTTGTTGAATCTATTATTTATTGAATTTATATGACTCATGTTTTGCATACAACATGTGAAACATTATTTTTTCATAGAATATTATTACTATCTGCTGGACTAAAGAAATGATATACCACTCAGAAGGAGAACTGTCTATATTGAGTCTGGAAAACAAAAACAGAAGGACAAATGTTGTCAGTGTCTATCCAAGGGTATTTGGAGGAGATCTGGGCTGCTGTGTTCTGCAGGGGGTGGGTCATTTCCAGAGAGATAACACCATGTGTTCCCTTGACCTGATACCATAGGATTATTTGAGTTGGACAACTAATTTCCCTTATTCTCAATCTATGCTCACCAGAAAATCTGGTTATAGTTTAGTTTCCAAAGTAAATTTCTTACATGAAAAAAATAATCTGGCCCAAGGACAGAGCATGTAACCCCCTTGCAGTTCTATTATGGTAGTAAATTGGCATTCTAGATTGGCCATCAGTCCCTTGTAACCTTGATTAGTGACAGTCCATCCCTGAGATAGTGATTAACTCTCTCTGGAATAGAACAAAATCACATTTCAGAACCTGCAAGGCTGTGGATGATATCCTAGTGCTGTGGTGAAGGACAACGTCAATACCTAGCACTTATGAGGCACCATTGCAGTTATCTGTTTCTGTGTAACAAATACACACTTAGTAGCTTAAATCAGAAACAATCATCATTTTTTTTCCCTGTGGATCAGGAATTTGGGAAGACTTAGCTGAACAGTTTTCACTTGGATTGTGTTCAGACAGTGACTACAATAGCTGGGACTTGACTGGAATCTCTCTGACTTCATGTAGACTCAGGACCTCTCCGTTTGTTCTCTCCATGTGAGGTGCTAGGAGCTTCCTCACAATATGGCATCCTCAGGGCTCCAAAAGCAAGATTCTCAGTGAACAAGGTAGAGCACTCTCAACTTTTCTGATCTTGCCTCAGGAATCACATCAATGTCACTTACCTGCTATTTGTTACAGGAGAGTTACAGGCCCATCCAGATTCAGAGAGAAAATAGACTCTACCTGTTGCTGAGAAAATGGCACTGTTTTAAAGAGCATGTGGGATGGGGGTAATGTAGTTTTCTTTGGAAGATACAACCTGATGCAAGAACTTACTATATTCAGTGCCTTTGCTAAATCTCTCTTCCTCTCTCTGTCTTTCTCTCTCCTCCTCTCTCTCTCACGCACACACACACACACACACACAGACACACACACACCCTTTATTTATTTCTCACAACAAATCCATGAGATCATTCTTATCATTCCCCATTTTTACAGAGGTTAAGTAATTTGTCCAGGGGCTAATAGGTGGTTAGTCGTAGGGTTGGGTTTTGAAAACCAGTGTGTGCTCTTAAACAATATGCTCCACCGCCTGGTGAACCAAGGTAAATGCCACCTGGGAATTTCCTGGCAGTCTGTCACCCAGCCTTCCTAGTGGCTCCCACCTCACTGCGCATGCTAAGTGTGGTGGGAGAACATTTCAAGGTGTTGATCAGAAAGCCCTCTTCCTTAAACCACCACATTCCTTGTGTCCCGAGGGTCTTTTCCTCATGGAACCCCTACCTGCTCCCCACCACCTCTGGTCATCCCTTAATGGAACCAGAAAACAAAGGCCATGTTATTAAGTTTTCAGGTTTTTGTTGATGGAATAAAAATGTCCCAGTGCTACTGACGATGTTGGTGCTCTGCCTAGGTCTCCCTGGAACTCTTCTCCCTATTTATGCTCCCTGTTAGTGTTCTTGAGCCTCTAACAGTCAGCACCTGTGCTTCTTTTCATAGACCTGCCCTTGTGCACCTGGAGCCTACTCTGCCCAGTTATATGAGGGGAGGAAAGAGAACTTACATCTCCCCAAGTTGGTCCTTGGCCAATGCCTGAAGAGTTGGGAGAGTGAGGGCACAACCCTCTGTCCTCTGGTTGGGAGAGCCCTGAGAGGTAACTTACACTCCAGAGCACCCTGGAGGGATCAGGGTGGGACTTTTCATGAAATCGCACTCTTTGCTTCTTCCCATTCTTCTCCTGTTTTCCCCACTTCTCTGAAAACACCACCTTTGAAAAACACTCAGTCTGTTTCTGGGGAACCTGATGTCTCTAATGGGAAAGGAGAAGGGGAAGGAGTTAGAGAAACTTCTTCAGAACAAGTCCAGTCCTTTGCCAGATCAGAGAGCTACAGGGAGGTTGGGCCAGCCTGGCCTGTTTCACTGTCCTTCAGAAAGTAGACCCTCCCGCTGACCCAAATGACACCAGCTGTGCTGACAGCCACAAGCACAGTGTTCTGGACCAGGAGTCTCTCCTCAACACCCCTGTCTAACCTGCCTTCTCACATCCCACTCAATGGGACAAGCCCCCTAGAATGGAGCTTAAGGGGGTGATGGTAGTCTAAGGAAAAGCTCCTCCACCACTCTTTCCGTTATACCTGACCAGGGTGATACTTGATGGAACTGATGTGCCACTGATCCAGGGAGGGGTTGGAACCCACATAGAACTAAGAGTTAGACTTCTTGTGCCTAGCTCAGCTCCCAACTAGCTGTGTGCCCTGTTTTCTCCACTGCAATGTAGTCTCTGAGATCCCTCCAGCTCTAAATATCTGTGCTTTCACATGACATGTTCGATGCCTCCCAAAAGCTTATAATCTTGTTAGGAAAACATGACACAATTAGAGGACTGTACATGACAGGCTATAGTACAAATCTAAAATCAGTCCAATTAAGAGGGAAAAGGAATAGTGCAGAAAACAATCACAGTAGCTGATTAGGATGGGTGGATTTCTGTGGGACAGTCTTCAGGAAAGGGTTCAAGGAAGAATTTGAGAAAGGTCTTGGAGGTTGACTATTGCTTGGTTGAAGGAAGGTAAAAGCCACCATAGTCAAAGGCTTATAATTGTTACTTTTGTGTGTGAAGGAGAGGCAAAGGAACAAAATCCTGGTTATCATCTAATTGCTGTTCCAACTCCTAAGTGAATATAGCACACACTGCTCCAGTTATAATATACTAGTTATTTACAGGGCTGTATTTCTATTCTCCCTGGCTTAACACACATCACTGGAAATCTGACATTCAGAATTGGCTTTTCCAACCTCCTAAATTTTAATTAAAGTAATTATGTTACTAACAGAAGCTGTAATTTATCTTCTCCCTGTGTTTACAAAGAGGAAAAAAGGCAACTTTGGCCAAGCACATTTTCCCTGCATCATATTGCTGGTTTGGTGGTGGGGAAGGGGGGATGTCTTTGGTTTGGGGGGGGCATCCAGAGGCCATACTGCTCACTGGTCTCTTCTCTCTGCAGTGCAGAGGGCCCTGTTCTAGCTCTTTTGGATAACTGCTACTGAAAACCTCAAAGTGGGCTGAGCTGTGTCATTCGGAAGCAGCATCTGGGCTAAAGAGCAAGTCCATGTTCTAGAAAAATCCTTTTGGCACAAGACACTCTGTGTGTGTGTGTGTGTGTGTATGTGTGTGCGTGCACACGCTCACACGTGCATGTGTATTTTTGGCAATGGTGGGAATAAGGAGCTCAGTGATTTAGATGAGAACTTTCCATGCAATTAACTTGTTCCATACCAAAGCAGGTGCCGAAGTGAACCACTGGGCTAGTCTGCTCAGTAAATACCCATCCGTAGGTATAGAGCAATTCAATGGAAATAATTATACTGGGTCAATTAAGCAGAACTCACACCTCCTCCTGTTAGCCTGTTTGAATTTTTTATTTCCATGAGTCAGGTTTGTTCAGGATTTAAACTGCTTTACCTCTGGAAAAGCGAGCCTCTAGGGAAACATCATTGATTTGTGCGATGGTGGCTGTGCTAGAGAAGGTGGCCCCGCTTCCCAAGCAAGAGTACTTGGTCTGGGCCTCGGGCAGGCCTGGGCTGGAGTGCTGGCTCCAACACCTAGTGGCCCTATAACCTTAGGCAAATTATTTAACTCTCTGAACCTTAGTTTTCTCATTTTAAAAGTGAAGATGGGAAGACAGCTTATATTCCCATTCTTTCATGAGGATTAATTGAGAAAATGCTGGCAAAGCTCTAAAAAAAAGGTCCTGGGATATAATCAATGCTCCATAAGCAGCGACCATTGTTATTATTGTTATCGACAGTAAAACTGGGTATTATTATAACTGTGCCACCTATGATGACCCAATGGAAAGCTTTTATAAAGGGTGGCATGTGAGGAGCTAATTGTGCTCAACTCCAAACATGCAGAATTTAGAAACACCAATATGTGAGGTTATAAAATGGAACAATTAGGGGGTGATGTAAGGGCTGGACAGAAGAAGGAACACCAGAATTCAATGAATTCTAAAGCCCCTTGGCTGCAATGAGGATCAGTCCATCTGTAGATTACCCATGGCATATCACAAAGGCTGGGAGGGAGGCTGAGAAACTAAGCATTGGGGACCACTGTCAGGTTGAAAATGAATCAGAAATGAAATGACATCACCTCTAAAATGATAAGGCAAATCAGTAAAAAAAACGCAATCTGACAAAAATTCCGTTCTTCACACAATGATAGTATTTATTGAGAGCTTACAGTTTGACAGAGGCATTAATGCGGATTCCTTATTTAATCTTTACCATAACCTATAAGGTTGGTTCTATGATTATCTCAGTTTTACAGACACATCACCCTTTAGGGATGTGCTTACTGCAGAAAACGAAAGGTCGCTTACTTCTTAAAGAGGTTCTTTTACAGCCTGGGAGAGTGTAGACCCACCAGAAGCTTACATGTGGGAGGGGCTTACTTAAACTCCAGACAATGTGGATGTACTTGTATTCGTACAATCATTAAACAAGTTATTATAGGCTCTACTACAAGGTGCTAGGAACTGAGTTTTGTGTTGAAGATATAATGATGAACAAAAGTAGGTGTGATCAGCTTCTGAGAAGATGGAGTAGACGAACTTTTCCTTACACTTCCTGCTGCTGTGTACAACAAATCTCCTTAAGCATTGTGTGTAGAGCAAACATAAGAAGACTCTGAAAGGTGGAAAGAAGATGGCAGGTCAGTAAGATATTTGGGGAACCAAGGAATGACACGTGAGTTCTCTGCTTTTGTTTTTGGTTCTTGGTTTTTGGGCTTTATTTGTTTGCTTGTTTGTTTGTTTTTACCTCATGAATCCCAGACTCAGAGATGAAGAAGCCAGCAACTTGGAAATACCCATGGGCACAGACAATGCAAATCCTGTTGTCCCTAGCCAAAGAACTAGAAAAGGGGCAGTTTGGCAAGATAGGAACTTTTAGACAATAACAACTTAACTCTAGCTAAACACTACAGAAAAATCTGTGGCCTCACATCCACCCAGTGCCCAGTGGTAATGAAGCCAGCCCCCTTCCCCATGCTTTTGTATCAGTGGAAGCCACATGGGAAATAGTAATGAAGCAAATTCCTATACCTTCCAGCCAGACAGGTATCAGTGAAGGTTTGGGAGGAACAGGAAACTCCCACCTTTGCCCAGCCCTGTCCCCCAGGTGTCAATGGAGGCTAAGTAGGGAGTATGAATTTATACTCCTCCTGGCAGTACCAAGGTGGCACCCCCTCCTGTTCCTCTGTCAGGGCTATATCAGAAGCAAGTTAAGATCCAGAGTCCCAAAACATAATACCCACAATAAGAACCAGGAAGTCTCATACTGAATGTAAAAAGAAAATCTCATCTACTGATGCCAGCATAGAGATGACAGATAAGTTAGAATTATCTGATAAAGATTTTAAAGCTGTTATTATAAAAAAATACTTCAACAATCAATTAAAAACAAGCTGGAAACAAATGGAAGTATAGCAAGTTTCAGCAAGGAAATGAAAGATAAAAAGAAGAACCAAGTGGAAATTCTAGAATTGAAAAACATAATAACCAAGAATAAAAATCCCAAAGGATCAATTCAACAGCAGAATAAAGGGACAGAAAACAATAATTTAACTTGAAAGTACAAAAGTAGAAATGACCCAATCTGAACAACAGAAAATAGATTGAAAAAATAAGAAAGAACAAAGTCTCAGGGGTTTGTGGGACTATAACAAAAGATCTAACATTCATGTCCTGGGACTCAAAGAAGGAGAGGAGAAAAAAGACAAGGATAGAAAAGTGCTGAAGGAGATAATGGCTGAAAACTTCTCAAATTTGTCAAAAGACATACCTACATATCCAAGAAGCTGAGTGAGCCTCAAGAAGAAAGAAAGAAAGAAAGAAAGAAAGAAAGAAAGAAAGAAGAAATCTACAGCAAGACGCATTACAATCAAACTTCTGAAAACTAGAGACAAAGAAAAATCTTGAAAGCAGCAAGAGAGAAATGACACACATTACCTAAAGGGAAAACAATTCAAATGACGATGTATTTCTCATCGGAAACTATGGAGGTCAGAAATAAGTGACACAACATTTTTCAAAATATTTTCAGCATTTCCAATGCTGAAAATAAAGAAATATCAACTCAGAATCCCACATCCAGTGAAAATATCCTTCAAGAATGAAGGGGAAATGAAGACATTCTCAGATGAAGAAAAACTAACAGGTCTTGTCACCAGCAGACCTACCCTAAATGAATGACTGACAACAGGAGGTAGCCTAAAAAAGAAAGGAAGGAAATGATAAAGGAAGGATCTTTGAAACATCAGGAATGAAGAAAGAATGTGGGAAGCTAAAATCTTGGTAAATAAAATTGACTTTCCTTTTTCTCTTGAGTTTTCTAAAAATTTTTAGTGGTTGAAGCAACAATTATAACACTGTTCCATATAGTTCTAAATGTATGTATAGGAAATATTTAAGGCAATTATAAATAGGGGAAGGTAAAGGGACATAAAGAAAAAATAAGATTTTTATACTTCACTCACACTGGTAAAAAGAAAAACCTACAGGCTATGATAAATTGTGTATGTTTAATGCAATACCTAGAGCAAGCACTAAAAAAGTTGTACAGAGATATATTCAAAAATGTTATAGATGAAATCAAACTGGAACTTAAAAAATGTTCAAGTAACTCACAGGAAGGCAGGGAAAACCAGACAGATAAATTAAAAACAGAACAAACAGAAAACAAAAAATAAAATGGCAGGGTTAAGCACTAATATATCACTAATTACAGGACCTGTAAATGATTGAAATATACAAAAGAGAAAGCAGTTAGGCAGCGAGGATTAACAAACATGACCCAAATATATGCTGTCTACAAGAAGCGTACTTAAAATATAACTATGAAAGGATGGAAAAGATATATCTTGAAAACATTAATCAAAAGAGAGCAGGACTAGCTATATTAATGTCAGATATAGTAAACTTCAGGACTAAGAAAATTATCAGAGACAGAGACATTATGTAATGACAAAAGGGTCAGTCTGTCAGGAAGATACAGCAATCTTAAATGCGTAAATATCAAACAATAAAGCTGCAAAATGTATGAAGCACAAACTGACAGAACTGAAGGGAGAAATAGACATGTGCACAATTAGAATTAGAGAATTCAGCACTCATTTCAATTGTCCAATTGATAGAACTAGATAGAAACTCAGCAAGAACATAGAAAAACTAAACAACATCATCAACCAATGAGATCTAGCCAATATTTATAGAAAACTCCACAGTAGAATATACATTGTTTTCAAGTAAAAACAGAACATAGATAAGACAGGCCATATCCTGGGCTATAAAACAAACATTAATAATTATTTAAATATGAAATTTATTGTCAAATTTGTTTCCATACAATACCCAGTGTTCATCCCAACAGGTGCCCTCCACAATGCCCATCACCCACCCTCCTCTCCCTTCCACCCCCCCTTCAACCCTCAGTTTATTCTCAGTTTTTTTTTTAATTTTTTTTCAATGTTTATTTATTTTTGGGACAGAGAGATACAGAGCATGAACGGGCGAGGGGCAGAGAGAGAGGGAGACACAGAATCGGAAACAGGCTCCAGGCTCTGAGCCATCAGCCCAGAGCCCGACGCGGGGCTCGAACTCACGGACCGCAAGATCGTGACCTGGCTGAAGTCGGACGCTTAACCGACTGCGCCACCCAGGCGCCCCAATTCTCAGTTTTTAGGAGTCTCTTATGGTTTGGCTCCCTCCCTCTCTAACTTTTTTTTTTCCTTCCCCTCCCCCATGGTCTTCTGTTAAGTTTCTCAGGATCCACATAAGAGTGAAACCATATGGTATCTGTCTTTCTCTGTATGACTTGTTTCACTTAGCTAACACTCTCCAGTTCCATCCACATTGCTACAAAAGGCCATATTTCATTCTTTCTCATTGCCAAGTAGTATTCCATTGTGTATATAAACCACATCTTCTTTATCCGTTCATCAGTTGATGGACATTTAGGCTCTTTCCGTAATTTGGCTATTGTTGAAAGTCCTGCTATAAACATTGCGGTACAAGTGCCCCTACACATTAGCACTCCTGTATCCTTTGGGTAAATTCCTAGCAGTGCTATTGCTGGGTCATAGGGTAGATCTATTTTTAATTTTTTGAGGAACCTCCACACTGTTTTCCAGAGCAGCTGCACCAGTTTGCATTCCCACCAACAGTGCAAGAGGGTTCCCGTTTCTCCACATCCTCTCCAGCATCTATAGTCTCCTGATTTGTTCATTTTGGCCACTCTGACTGCATGAGGTGATATCTCAGTGTGGTTTTGATTTGTATTTCCCTGAAGAGGAGTGACGTTGAGCATCTTTTCATGTGCCTGTTGGCCATCTGGATGTCTCCTTTAGAGAAGTGTCTATTCATGTTTTCCGCGCATTTCTTCACTGGATTATTTGTTTTTTGGGTGTGGAGTTTGGTGAGTTCTTTATAGATTTTGGATACTAGCCCTTTGTCTGATATGTCATTTGCAAAAATCTTTTCCCATTCTGTTGGTTGCCTTTTAGTTTTGTTGATTGTTTCCTTTGCTGTGCAGAAGCTTTTTATCTTGATGAGGTCCCAATAGTCCATTTTTGCTTTGAATTCCCTTGCCTTTGGAGATGTGTTAAGTAAGAAATTGCTGTAGCTGAGGTCAATGAGGTTAGACTAGCAGAATGGACTCTCTGGAGCCAAACATTAATATTTTTATAGTTTTATATTTTAATAAGATTATTTAATATTTTAATATTTTTTTAAAAATTGAAATCATATAGAATGTATACTCTTACCATAATGGAATCACACTAGAAATCAATAATAGAAAGATAATAGAAAGACCTCCAAAAAACATGAAAATAAAAGATCATACTCCCAAATAATCCATGGATCAAATAAGATGTCTCAAGAGAAATAAAAAGAATAATGAACTTAATGAAAATAAAACCACAACATATCAAGATTTGTGGAATACAGCTAGAGTAATGCAGAGAGGGAGTTTATAGCACCAAATGCACATATTAGGGAAGTAGAAAAGCCTCAAGTCAGTAATTTAACCTTCCACTTTAAGAACCTAGGAAAAGAAGAGCAAAATAAACCCAATGCAAGCAGAAAGAAGGGAATAATAAAGAAAATAGCAGAAGTCATTGAGACTGAAAACAGAAGAAGATAGAAGAAAATCAGTGAAACCAAGAGCTGTTTCTTTGAAAAGGGCAATAAAATTGACAAACTTCTAGGAAGACTGACACAGTAAAAAGAAAGAAGTTAGCAATATCAGAAAGGGAGAATATCACTACTGATTCTGCAAACATCAAAGGATAATACAAAAATACTACTAACAATTCTATGCCTACAAATTTGACAACTCAAAATGGAGCAAATTTTTTGAGAGACACCAACCACCACAACTTATGAAATAGATTGTTTGAAAAACTCTGTAACTATTAAGGAAATTGAATTCATAATTTCAAAAACTCCCCCAAATAAATTTCCAGGCCCAGATGGTTTTACTGGAAAATTCTATCAGGTTTAAAGAATTAAAACCAATTCTACATACTCTTTTCCAAATAATAGAAGAGGAGGGAACACTTCCTAATTCATTTTATGAAGTTAATATTACCCTGATACCAAAACCATACAGTCCAAAAACAAACAAACAAAACAACAAACAAACCCACAGTCCGATATCATTCATAAATATAGACACAACAATCGGTAACAAAATATTAGCAAATAAAATTCAGCAACATATAAAATGAATTTTATACCATGAAAAAATGGGGTTTATTGCTGGGATGCAAAATTGGTTTAATGTAAGAATATCAATCCACATTAATAGGCTAAAGGAGAAAAATCAACTGATCGTATCAATTGATGCAGAAAAAGCATTTCAAATTTAACACCTATTTATGATAAAAACTCAGGATAATAAGAATAGAGGGAAACTTTATGGATAAAGAGTACTATAAAAAACCAGTAGAGAATGGTGAAATACTAAATCTTTTCCTCCAAGATTAGCAACAAGGCAAGGATGTCCACTCTTATCATTTTTATTCAATACAGTTGAATTCAACTGGAAGTTCAAACCGGTGCAGTAAGGCAAGAAAAAAAAATGGCACACGGACTGGAAAGGAAGAAACAAAACTGTTGCTGATTGCAAAAGACACAATTGTTTACATAGAAAATGCCAAGGAATTTACAAAAATAATCCTAGAGTAAATGAGTTCACCAAGGTCACAGGATACAAGGTAAACATAAAAAAATCAACTGTATTTCTATGTGCTAGTAATTAATTCATGGATACCAAAATTTAAAATATAATACCATTTTTATTCACTCAAAAAATGAAATACTTATGTGAAAATCTAACAAAACATATATGGGAATTATGTGCTAAAAACTATAAAATACTGACAAAAAAATCAAAGACAATACAAATAATCAAAAGACCGACTGTGTTCATGGATTGGAAGACTCAACATAGTAAAAAGTTCTCCCCAAACTGATGTATGGGTTCAATATAATTTCTATCAAAATTGCAGCAAGATTTTTTAAATAAGGATAAGAGTATTCTAAAATACTTTGCCAAAAGGCAAAGCCTTCTTATCAAAAGTATTAAAGTAGCTAAAACAATTTTGAAAAGAGGAATAAAGTAGAAGAAATCAATCTACCTGATTTCAAGACTTAATATATAACAACAATAATGAAATCTGTATGGTTTTGGCAGAGGAATAGGCACATTTGATGGATCACTGGCACAGAACAGAGAACTCAGACATAGACTAATAGACCCAACTTATTATTTTTTTTAAGTTTATTTATTTTGAGAGACAGAGAGAGTGAGCAGCGGAGGGGAAGAGAGAGAGGAGAAAGAGAATCCCAAGCAGGCTCTGCATTGTCAGCACAGAGCCTGATGTGGGGCTCAAACCCACGAACCCATGAGATCATGAACTGAGCTGAAATCAAGAGTCAGATGTTCAACTGACTGAGCCACCCAAGTGCCCCCCAACTTATTTTTGATGAAGGCACAAAAGCAATTCAATGGAGGAAAGATAGTTTTTCAGCAAATGGTGCTGGAGCAACTGGACATCTATAGCCATAAAAGTGAACTTGTTTCATACTTTATACAAAAAATGGAATAAAAATGGATCATGGGGTAAGTGCAAAATGTAAACTATAACACTTATAAAAAAAGATCTTCGAGATTCAGGGCTAGGCAAAAAGTGTTAATGACACCCAAAACACGATTCATTAAAAAAATTGATAAACTGGACTTCATCACAATTTAAAAATTCTGCTCTGTGGGCAATCCTGTTAAGAGGATGCAAAGACATGCTACAGACTGAGAAAAGATATTTTGAAACCATATAGTCAACAAGAACCAGTATCTAGAATACAGAAAGAACTCTTAAAACTCAGCAGAGAAACAAACCAACCCAATGAGAAAATGGATCTAAGACTTGAAGAGATATTTCACCTAACTGGACACACGGTTGGCAAATGTTCAGTTTCCAATCATTCATACTCATAGTCTTTGGGACCCGGGTTGTTGGGTTTTGTGCACTATCTGATTGAAAGAGTGATGGTGTTGCTAGGATGAAACTCCTGAGACTTTTGATGAAATTGAGTCACAAAACCATAATCATTGAATTAAAAAAATGGAACATAGGTCCATGGAACAATCACAGGTGTAAATATCAGCATGAACATGCATCTTAAAACTGTCAAAATGACCTTGAAGAACAGGTACAGCTGAAAACAAGGAGTATTCAAAGAAAAAAATATTCGATATTTTATTCTGCCAGATGGCTTTCCTCTGGATACACTACTCACGGATGTTGAGCCAAGGGTGAAATCTAAGGGGAGCTGTTGCCAGAAGAAGCTGAGGCCAAGGAAGAGGAAGAGGAAGAGGAAGAGGAAGAGGAAGAGGAAGTGGTCCAGGTAGAGGAAGAGGGGGCCCTAGGCAATAATGTCTCTCAGGATTACTGTTTCAAAGTGATATGTGATTTGGGATATTTTTGTATAGGTTTTGTTTGTTTATGTCAGTTTTTAATAAACATAAATGTAGGAAAAATAGAAAAAAAAAAGATGTTCAATGTCCTTAGCCATCAGGGAAGTGCAAATTAAAGCCACAATGATATTTTATTATGTATCTACCAAATTGACTAAAATAAAAAAATATTAGTAACACTAAATACTGGAGGGGATTCAGAGAAATTGGATCATTCACACATGCTGGTGGGAATGTAAAACAGTACAGCCACTTAAAAACAGTGTAGCAATTTGTTAAATAACGAAATATGCAACTACTATGGAACCAAGCAATGGCACTCCTAGGCATTTATCCAAGGAAGATAAAAACTTACATTCAAAGAAAAACCTGTATGTGTATGGAAGTTTTATTCATTATAGTCCCAAACTTGAAACAATTCAAATGTCCTTCAATGGGTTAAACAGACAGTGGTACATCCATTCTATGGAATATAACATAGCAATAAAAAAGAGTAACTGTTGATACAAGTTACAAGCTGGATGAATCTCCAGAGAATTAGGTTGAGTGAGAAAAGCCAATCCTGATGGGTTATATACTATATGATTCCACTTATAACATTCTTGAAATGATAAAGTTACAGTAATGGAGAACAGATTAGTGATTGCCAGGGGTTAAGGAGAGGTTGGAGACAGGATGAAAGTGGGTGTGGCTATAAAAATGACAACATCAAGACCCTTGAGGTGATGGAAATGTCCCAAAACGTGACTGTTTCAATGTCAACATACTGTTGATATGGTATTGTAATTCTGTAAGATGTTACCTTTGCCGGGGGGTGAGGGGGCAGGGGGCACGTACTGGGTAAAGGGTACATGGGATGTCTTTGTGTTATTTCTTTACAATTTTTTTAAATTTTTTTTTGAGAAAGAGACAGAGCACAAGTGGAGAATGGGGGAAAGAGAGGAGAGGGAGACACAGAATCTGAAGCAGGTCCCAGACTCCAAGCTGTCAGCACAGACCCTGGTGTGGGGCTTGAACCACGAACAATGAGATACCTGAGCTGAGGTCTGATGCTTAACCGACTGAGCCACCTAGGCTCCCTTAAAAAAATTTTTTTTTAATGTTTATTTATTTTTGAGAGACAGAACACAAGCAGGGAATGGGCAGAGAGAGAGGGGGGGGGGACAGAGGATCTGAAGAGGGCTCTGTGCTGACAGCAGAGAACCCAATGCAGTGGTCCAACTCATGAACCATGAGATCATGGCCTGAGCCAAAGTCAGACAGTTAGCTGACTGAGCCACCCAGGCGCCCCATCTTTGTGTTATTTGTTATAACTGCATGTGAATCTACAATTACCTCAAAATTAAAAGTTTAATAAAAAATAGTTATGAACCCTTTGCTGCTAAGGTTTATAGTACTTTGGAGGAGTCGTTAATTAAATCTCTATATAAACACATAAAAATTCAACTGTAATAATGCTTTGAGGAAAAGATATTTAGTCTCAGGAGAACATGTAATAGGTAGGGTGTGACCATATAATTTATTGCTCAAACTGGGACACTTTGAGAGTGAAAGAAGGTGCTATTATTAATAAGGCTGAAAAAGGAGTCCTAAATTGGGGCACTGGTCACCCTAATAATGGGGCAGGGGTCCTAAAGTCGGGGGAGGCTCCCATAGGGAAATGAAAATGAAGCTAGACCCAAGATCTGAAGAAAGATTGAGAATGAATCAGGCAGGTAGGGAAGGGAAAGGCAACACAGGCAAAAACCCCACAGCAGGAGAGAGCCTGTCCTTGAGGGAGCAGGAGCACCCAGGGTGCTCCTAGGAGCTCGGGGAAATCCCTGCATGCCTCATCTGGGCTCTGGTTCCTGTGACCTGAGTAGCACTCTCCCTTCCTTCTGCCTTCCTGATGCTGAACTTGGGTGTAAACCACATGTTTGTTTTCAGGCTATATTTAGTTCCTTGCTTTGCTCTTCTTTGCTACGCTTGAACAATTTCCCAAGAACTTCCAGCTCTCTTAGGTCCCCCGTGATGCTCCTGATTCTGAGTGTGGATTGGTGAAAGAGTCATGGTCCAAGTGCGGGGGTGGGAGGGCCACAGAGCATCCATGATACATCTTCTCCTCTGGCTGTAGCTAAATGGCCTCCGGCTCTTCTTGGGGGTGTCCATCTTGTCCTCAGCGGGATGCTTCTTCAGAGCTTCAACTCTGTCTTTACTTGGCTGTTCTTACCCATCTAGAAGCTAATCCTTGCCCCCTCTTCCTCCACCCAGGCTCCTCATTCTTGCTTGTCTTGTATCCAAACTGGGACTCAGGAAATCTGCACCCCCTCCCCCTCCACCAAGTTCTCTGAGCACCAGGGACTCCATCTATAAATACAGATACTGACCTGGCCTGCCGACCTCTCAGGACTCTGGGAAGATTAAATGCACTTCTGCTTCCCCATCTGTAAAATGGAGATATCAGCAGTTCCTATCTCAAAGTTTTTTTTTTGTTTGTTTGTTTTTTTTTTTGTTCTTGCTTTTTAGGATCCAGTGATATAATGTCTGAATAGTGCCTGGCATATAAGCACTTAATAAATCATTACCAGACCTCTTTACCTCTCCTCTCTAATCTCCCTCTACACCCTCCCACCCCCTGCCACCAAATGTGCTCCATCTGCTCCATGATGCCTGGATTTCCTTCATGAGAAGTCAAAGCTTTTATTCCCCAAGGTGAGACTGCACAATTAAAGAGTAAATCATCTCGAGGCAATGGCCTTGTTGGTTGACCTCAATGCTATGATTCTGAACAATTATGAAACACTCGTTTCCCTTGCTTCTGAGATACCACTATCTACGTGTTCCCCTTCTACTGCTCAAGCTGCGTCTTCCCAGGCTCATCAGTGTGTCCTCCTGGCCCACCCTCTTACCAACATTAAGGGTTTCAACTGGATGCTTTCATTTCCCACGTTGTCTTGAAGAGACCACCTTATCTCTAGGAACGTAGCATTGCTGTTAGAGTCGTCAGGGAGAAGAGTAAAACAAAAACCTGTTTCCTCCAACCTTCTTTCCCATTGCACCAACCTCATTAGGTCGATGCCTTTTGTTTTTGGAGACATGAGTAGGGGGCAGATGTTGACAATGTTGGTGATGGCTTTCAGCAGCTTAACGAGTGTGTTCTTTCCCTGGAGGTTGTTATGTTTCTGTTGTTGACTTGTCTTCTTCAGCCTGAACTTGCTACTTGAACACAGGCCTGGAATTCATTGACCATAATTTTCCTTTCTAGGGGTGTCATTTAAAGATAAGAATGTCAACAACTAAATCAGCAACCTCTACTCAATTGCTAGGCATGTTGCAGGAACCATGTGCCTGATCAGCTACCAGCGTCAGTCCTCATGGTGTGTCCTTGTGTGGGGAGACAGGTGGCACTGCAGAAAGAACACTGGCTTTAGAGCCAAGGAGACCTGAATGTAAATATTGCCTAAGGCCTGTTGTGTGATCTAGAGGAAGATGCTATAAACCGCTGTGTAAGAACTTAGCTCTAATGTCATACAGATCTGGATTCAAACCCCGAATTCTGTCACTCACAAGCTGTGCAACCCAACCTCTCTGAATCAAGATTTCCTCAGCTATAAAATGGGCCAAAGTGCTGACCTCCATGGGACCAGAGTAAGAACCTTGACAGCCAAATCTACCTTTAGCAATTTATCTGTGCTACACTTCATTCAACTGCTTTTATGTGCATTAATTATTTAGTCTTTACTATGACTCTGTATGGTACTTTCACCATCCCCATTTACAGATGAGGAATGGAAGCACAGAGAGGTTAAGAATTTGTCCAAGGTCACACAGCTGGGGTTGGTATGGTAGGCATTTGGATACAGGTAATTTAGCTCCAACGTTTGGGTTCTTAATCGCTCTGCTAGAACGATGATGGATCATTACCACACATCGGGTCCCAAGTTAGTGCTCGGGGTGTGTGAACACTCATTAATGCCAATGGAATCGCTTTTATCATCACTGCTTCACCACATACATCTTCGTTTCTCAGTCTACCGATTGGAACCAAGGAAACCTACTCTGGCAGAAATAAGTAAAGCAATGGCATAGAAGACACAGAGTGGGACTTAAAGCCTTTATTAAATGTCAGTGTTCATGCTGTTCTTTTCTGCTCCTTCTTTCTTCTTCCGCTTTTCTTCACCATAACATCTTTGGTGACTTTATGACCAAGCTTCTTCTTCTTTTTGTTTTGCTTTGCTTTTATTTTTAACAATGGCCAAGTTTTGTAATGTAACTACGTGCAACTATGCTGGGCAGATGGTCACCTGTGATAGGGAAGAGCATCAAATCATAGAGCTTTTGCCTCTTTAGAAAGTATACATACGCTAAAAAGAACAGAGGACTAGAAGTTGCAGAAGTGTTATTATTTAAACTCATCTGTTTCACTCATGATTGCACAGTTATCGAGGCTCAGTGCTATGTCACAGATGGGGCCAGGTGCTGAGGTTATAGCGTGGAGCAAACCAGACGCTTCTTGCCTTCGTGGACACACAGTGGTAGGAAGTCCTGATTCCAGTGGTCTTCTGACTACTTTCATCTGCATTTCATGGTTTGTTTTATAATCATTTACCTCTGTAGAAATTCAGAGTTACAATGTGAACTGCTGTTTTGATGTTAATCGATTAATTAATTTCCTATTTAGTTCCAAAAAGGATGTGAAGTGGCTTATCAACACCGCACAGCTATTGTAAGACTGAAGTGTATCAAACAACAAAAACAAACAGTATTTAGTAAAAGGGGAGCAGAGGATAAAGATCTTGTTCTGAAGACAGTTGGAGCAAGTGAACCTGGTACTCAGCTTGACTGTGGAGACAAGAGGAAGACAAAGTGAGAAGACAAAGCCACTTTAAGAACGCCTTTAAAAAAGGATGTCAGTTTCACACGAGAAAGCCACTTTTTCCGGCTCTAAGTTTTATGAGGAATATGTCTTTAGATCCTCATATGAGGAGTGCTGAACATGTTATAAAATATGAGAAACAGGCTTAATTGGAATGCTTCTCCATATGTGCTGGCCATGGGTGTTGATGGCAAGATCTATTAAAATATTAAGGGTTTGGGGTGGGGAGAGAAAGAAAGGGGGGGATAGAGAGGATATGAATAAGAATGCATTTTTGATGTCAGGAAGAATAGTGTCCCAAAGTGTTATTTCACCGTGATGATTAAAAAAATAAAACGTGAGGGGTGCCTGGGTGGCTCAGTTGGTTGGGCGTCTGACTTCGTCTCTGGTCATGATCTCACGGTTTGTGAGTTGGAGCCCTGGTCAGGCTCTGTGCTGACAGCTCAGAGCCTGGAACCTGCTTCGGATTCTGTGTTTCCCCCTCTCTCTGCCCCTCCCATGCTCACATTCTGTCTCTCTCTGTCTCTCAATAGTAAACATTAAAATTTTTTTTTTTTAAAAACGTGAAAGAAGTCACATTAGGGTGGCAGTCGTGTAATCTCATGGATAATTTACAGCACACAGTGTGCTTTTTCCATTGTTTGCAACAGGGACAGAAGCCTGGAGGGAAAATGCATTCTCAGTAGGGCCTTCTTTGCTCTCCCCATTGTACCTGGGTGAGGGCTAGTCTTGGCTCCCAACATGACTTTTCCAGCTGAACTAAGCATTATGCCAGCAAGGGAGATTGGAGTCCATCTAACCCTCACCTGTCTTTCCAATTCCAAATAGATGTTGGACAGCTCCCATCTTACAGCAGGAAGACAAAAATTTGGAGATGGTGATGATGGAGGTGGTAGTGGTGACGATAATGGACAGTGTCAGGTAGTATGGTATAGTGGGGGCAGACTTCACGGGAGAACTGTCAGTGAGAGCAGACCCTGATGGAAATTGTGGCAGAGGGGAGATGAAGACTTAAGGAATATGGTAAGAAAGTTCAAGGAGGGAAGGCAGTACATGGAGCCTTCATACTATTTTGAGAAGTTTGGACTTTATGGACAATGGCTGGTGATGCAGAGTTTTGAGGAGGGCATTCCATGACTGATCTCCCTTATGTTTTAAAAGGCAACTATGGAACTGTGCTGTCTAAAACTGTAGCCACCAGCGACATGTGGTTATGAGCCTTGAAATGTAGTCAGTCTGAGTTGAGATATAAGTGTACAATATACACTGGATCTTGAATACTTAGTGCAAAAATATGTAAAAATACCTCAATAATTTTTATTTAATGAGCTAAAATGAAGATATTTTGCATATATTTAAGGAGGTATATTATTACAATTAATTTCATTAATTTCTTTTTGATTTTTCATGAGGCTACTAGAAAAATTTAAATGTATACTTTTATTGGACAGGCTGGTGTGGAGGCTGGGTTGGGGAAGGAAAGAACTGAAGACCAAGAGAAGATAGGAAGTTACAGCAAAACCCTAGACGAGGGAGGATGAGGGTCAGATCTAAGGCAGTGACTCTGGGAAAAAACAGGAGACAACAGATGAAAAAGGCTTTTAAAACAGGATTTGACAGGGCACCTGGGTGACTCAGTTGGTTGAGCATCTAACTTCAGCTTGGGTCAGGAACTCCTGGTTAGTGGCTTGGTGGGTTCAAGCCCTGTGTGGGCCTGCATGCTGGTGGTGCAGAACCTGCTTGGGATTCTCTCTTTCTCCTTTCTCTCTCTGCCCCTCCTCCACGTGTGCTTTCTCTCTCTCTCTCTCTCTCTCTCTCTCTCTCTCAAAATAAACTAACTTAACAGAATTTAAAAGAGGGCTTGACAATGATTTTTCTGGATGTGGGGATGAGAAAGAGGGAGGAGACAGGGTTGCCTGTTAAGTATCTAGTCTGGGTGACAGAGAAGATAAGGAGGATGGTTTTTAGAACTTGATGCATATGGGTTTCAGTGTGGACCTCCATGTGTCTGGAGCAGTGGGGAACTCAGATGTGAAGCTCAAGAGAGATCAGAGTGGGCTTGTCGATTCAGGAGTCAACAAGCAAGAGGTGACAGCTGAGGCACAGAAATGGGTGAGAGGGTTGAGCTCACTCACACAGGGAGGGGGGAGTGAGCATGAAGCATAGAGAACGGGGTATTGATGGAGGTTTAGGGCTCAGAATTTAATTTGTGGACAGAAGAGAGGCTGATGAGCTTGACTGAGGCTGGTCAGGGAGGGCCCAGGAGACCCTGGTACCACATAGACCAAGGGAGATCTTTCCAGATGGAACACTACAAATGCAGGAAGTGGAAGCTGTTGACCAGGCTGTGTCAAGGAAGCCACCAGGAGGTGTTTGCTGGGAGTAAGCCTTTGATGAGTCACCTGAAGGCAAATGTCCGCTTGCAGAAAGTCCAGTAGAGAGCGGCAGGTGAGGAAGGGGACTACAGGTACAAGAGAGAACTGTGAAGAGGCTGAACTCTAGAAGGCTGGTGGGGACTCGGAGGCTGCAGAGGGAGAGTGGGCACAGGGCCGAGGACAAGGATTATTAGGCAAAGGGTGAAGGAGGGAGAGCCTGAAGATAAAATGGGGGCCAATAACTGCTAGAGCAAGGCCAAGAAGATGAATCCGGGCAGGAGATGTGTGAAATTATCACATCTGCTAGAGCCTTTTATCCATTTTTTTCCCCCAAACACTTAATAGCCACATCTCCCAGAGTCCCCCCTCGAGGATCCGACCTTTGCACGGGCTACGCTGAGGTCAGGTCAGATGGGAGTGGGAGCAGGGAGTTCCCAGCATTGCTCTTGCAGACAACTGTCCCCCGCCATGGGGTACTGCACGGGAACTTTGGGGATTGGACAGCATACCTCCCCCTGTGGGTCTGGACTTGGGAGGCCTACCCCCAGCTCCCCACCGCCCCGCCCCCGGGCTCTGTGAACGTCCACTCCGGGAGGCCAGCCTGAAAGCCAAGATCACTTCTACTCTGGCAACTAGCACCTCTGCTCACAGCCCAAGCAGAAGAGAGGCCTCGCATCCTTCCTGCACCCCGAGCTTGGCTCGGGCTGCAGCGCCCGGCTTTCCCCGGCAGGGGCGCTGGGAACCTGCGAATGGCCGGCTCGCGTCCAGCGCCCGATCCCGCGCCCACCTCAGCCTTCCGCGCTGCAACTTTTTTGGGGCGTTCCGCTGCCAACGGTCTTTGGAAACCCCTAGAGTCCAAGACACGCCTCATCCTGGGCTGGACGTTGTTATCGACTTGGCTCTCCAGCCCAGTCTCCTGGGTTTCCAATTTCCAGTTTAGCTCCAGTCGGAAAAGCCTGTTCGCCAGGGTGGGGGCTCCCGGAAACCGCCGGTTGCCGCCCTCTGTGACCGGCTGATTCCCAGGCCACCTCTGCCTCCTCCATCCCTCTTGGCCCTTAGCTGGCCCTTTCGCCTCTTCTTTTCTCTGGCCTTTCCTTTCGCACCGTTATCTCGCCTTTCCTCCTCCATCCCATTTCTCCTCTCTTCTCCCTTTCCCCTTTCTCTTTTCCCCTCCGTTCCCTTCTTGTCCCTTCGCCCCACATTTCTCCTCTTCCCTCTTCCGGCGTTTCCCTCCCTCTGGCTATGCTTTAAACATCACCCACAAAGGAACTCTTCCTCTAATCCCGAGGAGGAGGGGAAGGGCCTGGAGGCGGCCACGCTCTCCAAGCCCCCTCCCTTCATCCTATTCCTTTCTTAACAACCCCTCCTCCAGCTCTGCGCTGCTCGCCTTTCCAACCCCTAGGAATCACGGGGGGCTTCGCAGAGGCGGTGCGCTGCACTACGTGCCCGGGCCTGTAAACCACATCTCCTCCTCGTTCAAGTTTAGCTTCCCTCTCTCCGAAGTGTCCCTTTTCCTAGGGGGCTCCACGGGCCCTAGCCCGGACTGCGTCCCACGCGCTCAGGCTGCGCTTCTGCAGCGGGGTCCAGGGGGGCCTGGTAGGCCGGCGCTGGGCTGGGCCGAGGGCCCTCTCACTGGCAGCCTACACTTCGAAGGAACAACTGAGCCGGCTCAGAAACGAATCTAGGAAGAGTGAGCGACCTCAATCCCAGGCTAGAAGATGGGGGCTGGATCCCCCCGTGGGAGCGAACGGTCTCCACTGTCTTTCCTCAGCTCCGACCAGGGGTCCCGAGAAAGAGAACCGTGGAGGGGGGAGAGCCGGCAAACACCTGACCCCGCCTCCGGCTCCTCCTGGATCTCTCCCCTCGCCTTCCAGGAGGCTTAATGAATCACCAGGTTCCGTCCGCCGGCTGTGGGGGAGCATGGATGCGCGGGGCGCCAGGAGGAGGGGGCTGTCCAGGGCGGCCTGCCTCGCTCTCAATATTGCCTTTCTGAAGACTCGCAGGCTCAGGAAATGCAAACATAGCCCGCGCGTGATCCGAGAGCGCCCACGGTCCGAGCGGACCCCTCCCCGCCCCACACCCCACGGCTCACACTGACACGCACACAAATGCGTGCAAACGCGCACGCACGGAGGCGCGCGCCCCCGCACACCGAGCCAGCCCTGGGCTCCGCCAGGTGCCCCCACCCCGCGGCGCCCGCCCGCTAGCCCGCCAGCCCCCGGCGCACCCCTTGCCTCACCCTCTCCCGCCTGCGCGCACGCACGCGCACGCACGCAGTCCCCGTGCCCCCGCACCGGGCGGAGGCGCAGGCCGCGAGGGGCGGGGGGCGGTGGGAGGGGCGGGCCCGGGAGCCGCGAGCGGAGTCCCGGGTCCATCCCGCGCTCTGCTTCCGCGCGCCGCCTCCGCATGCGAAGGCTCCGGTCTGCCCCTTGGCTTCCGAACCCGAACAGTTGGCGCTGAAAACACTTTACTCCTCCTCCTCTTCCTCCTCCTCCCCCTCCCTCGAGACCCCCCCCCCCCACATCCTCCCTGCACGCCACCTCCCGCCCCCCACAACAGGCCCGAAGAGTAACCCCCTAAAGGTGGCCAGAAGCGACTCCGAACTCTTCGGCGGGAGCAGGTTGGAGGCTGGGTTTCGGAGAGACTCTGGATTGGGGTCCGTCGCCAGCCCCTCCTCCTGGATCTGGCTTGATTTTCATATTTTAAAAGAGGATTTTTCTCATTACCTTTGAACACCCCTTTTAACAAAATTTCTGGAGGAGCTCGGTGAGGAAGATTGTGAGGGATCTTATTTTAAGGGGGAAAAAGCACCGAGGGGGCATATATTAATTTTTCTTGGGTTTTGGAATCGCCCTTTCGAGAGAGCGAGCGGTCGAGAGCGAGGAGGGAAGAGTGGAGAGGACCCGCGAGGCGCGCCAGCCCGAGCCACCTCCTTCCCGGCCGCCCCCTCCCCACTCCCCCCGACACACACTCGCTCGCTGGCTCGCCGGCGCGCGCACACCCCCCGCGCCGGACCCGCACCTCGGCGGGCGCCACACTCTCGGCAGCCCGAGCCTCGGCAGCCGCAGCGGGATGGAGGCAGCGCGCACCGAGCGCCCCGCAGGCTGGCCCGGGGCGCCTCTCGCCCGGACGGGGCTCCTGCTCCTGTCGACGTGGGTCCTGGCCGGCGCCGAGATCACTTGGGGCGCGACGGGCGGTCCCGGGCGCCCCGAGGCCCCTGCGTCGCGGCCGCCGGCGCTGCTTCCTCTCTTCCCGCGGGCAGTGGCAAGCCAGTGGCCAGAGGAGCTGGCGACGGCGCGGAGAGGCGCCGCACTGGGGCGCCGGCCCGGCCCGGAGCCGCTGTCCCAGCCAGGCGGCGGCAGCGGCAGCGGCGGAAAGAAGCAGGGAGAAGGCGGGGGACCGTCGCCTGCAGGCGCGCGGTGGGGACAAGGCACCCCGGCTCCGGGCAAGCCTGCCGGCGCGAGGAGGAGTCGCCGGGCGCAGCCCCCCAGTGCCCTGGAACGCGGGGACGCCCGGGCCTCTGCCTTGTCCGATGGTGCCAAAGGAAGCCGCCCTCCGGCCAAGGGTCTCCGGGAGGAGGTGAAGGCGCCGCGGGCCGGGGGGGCGGCGGCCGAGGAGCTCCGGCTGCCCAGCACCTCGTTCGCGCTGACCGGGGACTCGGCCCACAATCAAGCCATGGTGCACTGGTCCGGACACAACAGCAGCGTGAGTACCCGCCGGACCGCTGTCTCCTGACAGCAGGGCAGAAGGGGGGGGGGGGGCGGGAACGAGGGACAGATAGTTGCTGGAGGGTCGAGGCAGAGGCGGGGGCGCCCTGGCTTGTAGAGAGAACAGGTTCATTCGGCTTCCCCCACGCCCCCAACAGGTTAGCGGAGTTTGTTGTAAGATGGTGTGTACGTTTGTTTGCTGGAGACCCTAGATTTGGGGCAGCCCGGAGGGAAGAGAGGAGGGAAAGAAGTGTCTTAAAGATGAGCAGGGGATGGATCTGTGGTCCCTTTCCCTGGTAAACGGCTTGGAGAGTCAGTTTTCCCGTCGGGCGCTTGAATTCGTGAGGACGAGGTCTGAATTGGCGAAGGACCCGCTGGGCAGACTGACGGATTCCTGCAACTGCCGAGCCTCCCCCCTCCAGTCACGCGAAAAGGAACCCGGGAGCTGGAGGCCACTCAGACTCCCTCCCAGACCCCTGCCGGTCTTGGGGCCGCTGCTCTCCGCTCCAGGCGCACTTTCTCCCAGCCCCGGCGAGGGGGCTGCGCCGAGTCCACCCAAGCCCCGGCCTTCACGTCACAGAGTCCCCCTCCAAAACCCAGGTAGCTGCCTGGAAAGCTATAGGAGAGGCAGTAAAAAAGTTTAAAGCGTGCAGTGAAATTCAACACCCTTTCCGCACCCCTCACCCTTACGCATGCACAGGCACACCTAAGTCTCTGAGCAAAACACTCGCCTCGGCTGCTGCGTCCCGCATCACAATCGGCCCCCGGAGTGGAGTTGGGACCCGGTGCTTTCAGCGCACCTCTCCACCCCTTTCTCCCCGCTGCCGGGTTCCCCTGAGAGCAGCGGCACCGACAGGTGGCGCCCTTGAGTTTCCACTCCAGCGGCCCGGGCGCTGACGGCCCTGCGTCGGGCTTGGAGCTCGAGCGGCCCCGGGCAGCTGCTGCAACCCACAGAGCGCGCTCGGAGGGGCTCCCGATCCCCGCCGCCCTCCCGGGCCCAGCGCCTTGCGGCCAAGCCAGGAAACGGAGGGGGACTCGCTCTCCGGTGGATGGGGGGCGGCTTCCCGCGATCTACCCCCCCTCCCCTCCTGTCCACGGCCCCCACTTTCAGCCAGTTTGGGAAAAATCCTTTCCGCTTCTCTGGCTCTCCGGATAAAATCAGAACCCGGCGATGGGCAGAGTCTGGAGGGTGATGAATGTCTGTATAGGCAGCTTTGGGGAACTCATTTGATGGGAAAGCTCCTCCCCTCCCCTTCATGCCTCTCTTTACGGCTGGCATTAAAGATTTCCTGGGAAATTTTCGTCTTATTTTAAAGGGGCTCTAGGGTGTCACAGGGGTGAGAAGGAACAGGAAAGCGGGGAGTCCGCAGAGTGCAGCATGTCCACGCTGCCCAAAACAGGTTTCCTGGTTCTCCATGACACGCGCAGCCCAGCCTGGGTACGGATGCTGGGTTGGAAGGATTTGCGCGGTCCGACTCCCCAGCGGTGCGGTGTCTGGCTTCATCTGCCTCCGGTGAAGACCCCCGTAGCTTCGGAGTGTGCAACTCTGGGCATAGGGGGTGGGCACAGCAGGCCTTGTCAGGGCTGGGTGATTGAAGACTTGGAAATCTCCAGAGGGAGAGGGGGAGAGGGGGAGAAAGAGGTAATTCTCTGACAGCAGGGAGTGTGACTCTCAACTTCATTTTAGTTTGATAATGAGGAAGTGTGTGTGTGTGTGTGTGTGTGTGTGTGTTCGTTCATGTTCACACTCAGTGAGGAGGATGAACAGGATGTGTGGAAGTAAATGTATCTCTGGGAGAAGGAGGAGGTGCTGTCCTCACATTATCTATGACTATATTACTGCCACATTTGGACGGTATAAATTCACAATGCCTAAAGCGTTTCTTATGTCTCTGCTTTTACTTGAAGGATCGTTTTTTTGTGTGTGTGTTGACTTGTCCCCTGAAGATGGAATTTGAGAACGGCCACTTTTTTGCAAATGGTAGTTACATCTGCCTGTCTTCAATGCCGTTGTGCAGCAGAGGAAGTGAGGGGGCAAGTCTAGCCCTGTGCCCCCTGGGCAAATGGCTCATAGTTGAACGAGGGGCAGAAGCACCTGGGGAATGGACCAGTTGGCCTTGGAGCCCTTAGTGACAGCAATGAGATTCAGGCAGTCCACAAAGAGCCCACGGGATGCTTGTTGGTTGTGTTCTTGGCCAGTCTTAACTGTCCAAGAAAGGACGAGGCAACACACGTGGGTGCAGGGACCCCATCCTGTCCTTTCTTTCTAGTGGAGAGGGGGACTGCCTCTTTAGCTCCTGGGCTGGACCTGCCTCTTCTGACCATGCTGTGTAGGCAGTATTAGTGAGAAAGGCTTCACTGAGTATCAGATCTGTGCTGCTCTGAGGGAAGAGGGGAAGTATGTTAACATGGCCCTCTCTTTGAGAGACTCTAAGGAAACAAGCCCTCTAAGAGAAACTGGGAAACTAGCTTCTGCAACATTACCAGGCTGGTTTCTTCAACTACCCCCCCCCCCCCATTTCCTGAAGGCAATAAAAGAAGATGCTCTACATAAAAGCCAGGGTGAGGGATGAGTGGGATGATGGAAGTTTCTGGAAGCGTCCCTCATCATTGGTTTCAAAGTGGAGGGAGATATCCTAGCACCAGGCTCTTTTGACATGAAAAGAGAGTTCCATCTTGCCTCTGATACCCGAAGTATTAAACACATCCTTTTCTGGGAAGACCAGCAGTTTAAGTGTGAACTGGGGTTTCTGCTCTCCTTGCAAGTGCCTTTGGTGGACCTCATTACTTGATATGAATTCCCTTTTGGGGAGGGTTTTCAGTCACCCCATGTAACTGAGATCAAACTCCAGTCTGACACTTGGCAGGATGTTAGGCAGGCATAACTGGACATGCTCCACTCCATCTGTCCAGGTGTGCCCAGGGACTCGGGGGCAGAGGAGATCCCTGTCCAGGGCTTGGGTCTTGTGTCCACTTTGGTTCAAGGACTGTGCTCAGTTGGCTTGGGGGACAAAGGAGGAAGTGCCCAGCAGGCTTAAGCTAGAAGGTGTCAAGAAGGGCTGGAGTCTGGGTCTCCCTCTGACCCTTACTACCCTGCCAGGTGTTCTTAGCGAGAGGTGAGTGGACTTGGACTTGGAGCCTCCACACTGGAGGGACATTTGCCACCCTATCTCCGGCAGTCTCCAGCTGGATTCCTGGTGATTAATGGCTAAGACAGTGTGTCACAAACACCCGGAGGGAGCTCCATCCCCACAGCTTGCAGGGAAACAGAAAAACACATCATTCTGCCCTTCTCCTTCAAATGCAGGAAGGTGCCTCCTGCTTGCTCATTGGATTGGCAAAAGGCTCTGGAGACTGGAAGGTTGTAAAGGCGACAGTTCACTTCTCTGTACCCCCTCCTCTTTGGAGTAACCCCGCATGGGGATCCCCCGTGCGTGTTGCCAAGGTGGGAACCTTGCATTCTTCCTTGGATGACCCCCATTCCTTTCCAGCAGCTCACTGGCAGTGGCAGCAACTTGCAGCCTGCTGCCCCTGCAGCGTGTCTGGTTGAAATGACTTGTCAGATAGTTTTCAGTTAATGTGCCCAACACTGCACATTGGTGCAGAAGCAGGGGTGTCGAGAAGCAGGGGATGCTGGTAACTCCAGGTGCCTCCAGATAACCCATCCCTGAGCCCGTGAGGAGGTGGAACACACAGATGTTTTCCAGGCGGGATTTCATACCTTTAACTAATTCAGCTGGACTGTGTTCTAAAATATTTACTCCTAATGTGCAAAATAGTGACAGCTTTGATCAGATTAATTGTATTTCACTCACTGGAGCAGCTAATTGTGGCTCTCAAACAGATTTTTCAAATAGCTTTTGGCTGGATTGTCTTGCCTTCATCGTCCCTGCTCACGAACCTTGTGTCACAATATCTTAATGCATTTTGCCTTCTCAGAGGCTTAATAAAGAAGCCTGCCACAGAAGCTGTTCCTCAGGGGGTTGCCAAAAAGAATCTGTTTTTAATTAATATTACAAGCGGAACCTCTCCTTTGAGCTGGAGCTGGGAAGTGCTGTGGGACATCACAGCCCTAATTGCTCCTGGTCATTGTCCGCCTGGGGTTGGGGGTGGGGTGGAGAGAGGAGGGGGCTGGACACAGGCTTTTTGTCTCTATTTGTCTGCTCTGCGTTTCCTCTGATGGCTGGGTTACAGGGTGTGATTTGCTTCTCAGATCCTGCAGTGATTTCCAAGGTGAGCAGAATTTGCAAACTCCTTAATTGGGAGGCCTGATTTAATGATTGCAGAAATGCAGTGGTTGGAACTTGCTTTGTAGTTGGCAAAGAAGTGCTGGGAAGTGGCTTCTCCAATTGTGTTGGATTTAAGAGAAGCAGCCGTGGGGGTGGGGGGGTAGTGGAGGATTGTAGCTCCAGTGGCAAGAAGGCTCAGGGCAGAAGGAAGAACTGCTTTTTCCTTGGCCTGCGTAAATCTATTATTGTCACTGGGGAATTTTGGAACTGGATGATATGTGGGCTCTGATTCATCCCATAAGGAGCAGAGGGGGTGCCACAACCCCAGACAGGCTGAGATAGGAAGATACCTCTGAAGGCCGGGTTTATCCAAGGCTAGGTGCACCTGAGGCCGGCTGGCTTGACTCACCTGTTGATTTCCTGCTTTCTTTGGCCTCTTGGCAGGCTTGAGACACTTTTCTTATAGAGGGAAAATGTTGAAGGATGATTTTTCAGAGAGTTTGGGAGGAAAGCGATGTAATGAAGTTGGAGGCAGAGAAGAGAGAGTGTAGTGTCAGCGGGCCACCTTGGGTAAGTGGAATGGACACTGGGGGATGGATGGAAGTTGGTAACCATCCTTACCCCCAGGTATGGGGAGTGACCGAGAGAAGGGTCTGGATGGTGCTCTGGTTTTGCTGGCAGTGAGTGGAGATGGGAGAGCTCTGTCTCACATGCAGGAGGGACTCAGCGGTGTTTGACCAAGTGGGTGAAGGGTGACAGCCTCAAGTCTTATTGAGCAGAAGCTGTGAAGGAATTAGAAGTCCTTGTCCTTTGGGATATCAGTGATTTCTTTCCCAGGTTTTTCAAACTTGACAGCGATGATAACCAGCGGTATTTCATCTAGTATGTCTACGTTCTGGCTCAAATGCCTTCACCTGCTTGCATTCAGATCCAGAGTCCTTTAACCTGGCATTTGGGGCCCTTCACTGTGTATGTCCTGGCTCTACTTTTCCACTTCTCTGTTCCCTGATGGATTCCTTCACTCTAGCCAAGGGAGCCCCTTCATTGCCCCAAGCCCCTTCTCGACTCTGAGCCTTTGCTCTTGAGGTCTTCTCCACTTATGGTACCCTTCTTCCTCTGTTGAAATGCACCTGTTATTTACAGCTCTGCTCAAGATTCAAATGCAGTGACTTTCCTTGAAAGCATTTGTTTCCCTTTTTCCTAATTGTTTATAGAATGTCAAAGACTGCATCACACATTTGATCACGGGTTTAGTACTCATTTATTTTAATCTTGTATGGTTTTGTAAGTGTTTTCAAGGTAAGAGATGAAGGAGGAAATAATTACCACAGCACCTCCCCCACCCCTCAGCATGAGTGTTGTTTTTCTTCTTGTGTTGTGTGGCATACAGTGCTTGTCACACAGCTCAGTACATACTTACTGAACTTACACCCAGAGCTGGAAGGCGCCTTAGCTGTGTGGGGAGGACGGGCTGACACTCTTAATAGCACTGAGTTAATATAGCTGCTTTATTACTTCATATGTGACTTTTGACACCAGATTTGGAGGCATCTCTACCCCACTTAGTAAGAAGATGGAGATAGGAGCTAGGCAACAACCTGGCTTCTTCCTTTTGGACTTCAGAGATCAGATGGACTCACGGAAGGTAGTCGACCGCTTGCTGTGTGTTTCCTGTGTGTGTGGCAGTGTTCTGGGCACCGTGGGATTGGTGGGGGTGGGATGGAGGGAGAGCCAAATAAGGATAAGACAGCATTTGCCTCAAGGTCCTTCCAACATGCTTTGGATATGAGACTGCTGTTCTGTAAAGTTAAATAACACATGACAGCAAGATAGAAGCCATGGGGATGATACGTGGTTAATCGTTAAGCAGTTGTTTCAGGCTGTGAGCTCAGGGGAGAGAGGGTCACTTGAGAGATACTATGGCATTGAGACTCCTAGGATGTCAAGGCAGGAAGGGCATGTGGCAAATGTTTTCATCATATCGCTCAGCATAGAGTTGAGGGATGTGAGGCTCAGACAGAAACGTGGCATCCTATGATCTGGACTCTCTCCTGTTCCTTTTCTCTGTGTAGCCGTCCCCTACACATTCCCAGGTTTCTCCTTGGGTTTACAGACCATTTTGTGTCCAAGAGGATTATGCATTTTCACTCAGGGGAGGTAGGATGCTTCCCATTTTATAGGTAGGACAGACTGAGGCCTAGGATGAATATACACGAGGCTAACCAAAGAGGCTCCTCTGGTTCCTCCTCTGGTTCCCTGGCTGTGTTCTACATCCACCCTGCCCACCCAGTGAGGTATCTGCAGACGATAAATACCAACCTCCTCAATGTTGGACAATCTGTGTCTTACTAACCATTGTTAATGGGGGCCTCTTGTGAGTCACCTCATTATTCGAGTTAGTGAATCAGGCCTGGTTGCATCACCAGGAACATTTTGCTCATTTATTTTGATCAGTGTAGTTTGGGTTTAATTATTTATGGAAATGCTTTTCTTTATAGTACGCTAATAAATGTGTTGTAGTAAATTTGGAAAAAGTAATGGAGTCTAAGAACTTCAGGATTGCACAGACAGCTTTCTGCTATTAACTCCTTGCTGGGGAGCGGAGGAAAGCATCCCTAGTGGGTTGAGATGAGAGGGCCCTGGAGCACAGTGGGGCCAGCCATACAGGACTGTTGGCCAGTAAAACTGCCCGCTGCTAAGTAGGGGCCTGTCACTTGGCACACACCCGGACCTAGTTTAGGGGAAAAACTGGAAATAGAGCCATATAGGGAAATCAAGGATCCTGTTAGGGTGTGGATTGTGGGATTGTTTGGTCTGGGTGTGAATTCATGCTTGTGGAGTGTATCCATCCTGAACATAGTCTTCTTCAGAGATTATTCGGGATAGCCGTATAGTAAATAGTTAGGAGCATGGGTTCTGGAACTGGGTGCCTGGCTTTAAATCGTGCCTCTGTCCTTAATAGCCTTGTGACCTTGGACAAGTTGTTATACTTTCTTCGCTATTTGTACATTCATTAGAAGAGAGTGGTGAAAATAGTACCGTTCACACTGGGCTGCTGTAGGGATTAATGAGATAATGTACGTGGCAAAGTGCTTAAAAGAAGTGCTGGACCTGTGGCAAGCCCTGCGGATACCTTAGTTGCTTTAGTTGTTATTTTTATATTGGAAAGGGCTTTCCCTTCGCTTTCAGATGGAAACATTGAAGCAGAGGAAGGACGTACTTGCTCCAAGTTTTCCAATGAGCTAATGGCAAAAGCTTTGGCCAGAACCCTCAGGGAGATGCTCCTGTCAGGCACCTCCTATCCTTGGCCAGATGAGCCTTTGTGATATCTCTCTTCTGTGTTGTGCTGAGATAGTGAAAAAGACAGGAGGGAATGACTGGGGACCTTGGAATTCCTACTCAGAATTTGTAATAGAAGTGGTTAGAATCAGATAGTTAGAACCAGGTTAAAGATTACACTAACTAGGGGCGCCTGGGTGGCACAGTCGGTTAAGCGTCCGACTTCAGCCAGGTCACGATCTCGCGGTCCGGGAGTTCGAGCCCCGCATCAGGCTCTGGGCTGATGGCTCAGAGCCTGGAGCCTGTTTCCAATTCTGTGTCTCCCTCTCTCTCTGCCCCTCCCCCGTTCATGCTCTGTCTCTCTCTGTCCCAAAAATAAATAAACGTTGAAAAAAAAAATTAAAAAAAAAAAAAGATTACACTAATTAACAGCTTTTATGTGGGACATTTTTTGGGGGGGATTCCATTGAAGCCTTAAGGAAGGCATCCAGCAAGGTAGAGAATAGCTTCTCTTGGCTTGGGCACCCATAATTATGCTTCACAGCTAATCTCGGAAGACTTCTTGAAGGAAGTGAGTTAGTGGAATGTGTCATTCAGGGAAGTAGGAGAACAGTGGGCTGCTGGGGCTGGGCGGCAAGTGGAACCTGTAATGTAGTGCCGAAGACTTTTCTACATGGAAGCCATGGGATGGACATTGAGGTTCCAGCTGTGCTTCTCTTGATCTCCCAGCTCTCTCTGCTTCGTGCCTAGTGTAAAATGGGAATATGCATGATTAGAACTATCTGCAGAATATCCGCAGCCTCTTTCCAAGAATTATCACCCTGGCCAAACCCACTATTAATTTTGTAGTGATTTATCCTCATCGAGATACAGGCTTGTATTCCCTTTTTGCTTGCACCCTCTGCACCAAGAGTGGAACCTGAGATCCCTACACAGACACTAGAGGGAGTGTTGCCCTGGGAAAGAAGTGAAAATAAATAGGATGAAATAATAAAAAAAAATGCTGCACAAGGAATCGTTCCAAAGGAGAGAAGAGGAGAAACAGCACCCTGCAGGTGAATTGTGTGTGGGGATGTTTGGTGACCCCTAGATGGATATTGATTGGCAACAGGGCACTTCAGTCCTGGGGGGGGGGGGGGTGGGGGGCAGGGAGGTTGATCAGCCTCTTCCTGCAGAAAAAGGAAATGGGTGTTTTGTTCAAATACATTACATCCGTTCTGCAGTCCATTCAACCCATTAATGACCCAGCTAAGACTCTAGAAGTAAAAATCAGCAGGAAGTGATACTTAGGCTTGGTTGCCCTATCTCTTTTGCATTTTCTGCCTTTGTGTCCCTTCACTTCCTGTGCATGGTGCATGGTCAGTAGAAGCTTACTGAGTTGAATGTAATAAACACTTTCTTAAATACTTAGAACTGCCTGGGTAAAGAATGAGTGTCTTGGGGCTGAGGGAAGGCCTCTTCTTGTCGCCCCCGGGCCTAGGCTCACCCCTGAACATCTCTGTTTCCTCTCACTGGTGCTGAGATCCCACATGCCTGATTCAGGGCTTTCCAGGTCTTTTTGGCATCTATGGTGAGGTATGCAGTTTCTCTTCCAGATGGTTAGAGTCAGGTTAAAGATTACACTGCTGCATCAGAAATGAACTTTTTCTTCTTAAAATCTGTTCTCAGTGGGAGATGGGGAACAATTACTGAATTGAACATTTTTTTTCAGGGCTAGAAAAGTCGCTCAAGCTGCCATATCTGAATGTGATTACATGTAGTGGAGGAACTTGCTACAATAAGAGTTTCGAGACCATAAAACTGGAGATGCAGAGAAATTTGTTTTCCAGAGTGGTGGTAGGTAGAGGAAGCTATTTTTAGAGGCAAAAGAGTTGCTCATATCACTGTGCTGCTGTCAGTGTTACTCATACTTGAAAGTGAAGTTTTGACTGGAAGGTTTCTCAAAACTCTGAAATGTCTATTGGGTTATGAGAAGATGCCCAAGCAGCAGCGACTTTGAACGGACGTCTGAGCCTCAGTTTCACTGGCTGTAAAAGTGGGATAATAGTGAACCTACAGGTTGTTGGTAATCTTAGAGACGGCGTGGGTCTAAAGTATGCTATAGTATAAAGGGTCTAGCATTGAAGGCTATCATGTTGGTTAAGAATGTTATTATTCGCCTAGGCAGGAAATGGGGTAGGTTGAGTATCTGTCCATTTAGGCAGATCTGTTGGTTCTCTGCCCATATCCCCTTGGCACTTGTTGTTTCTCTGCAGGCTGGCCTGACTTAGTGTGTTAGTCTGGGCTCTCTAGAGAAAGAGAAGCAATAGGATATATACATCCGATATATATCCAGTATGTGTGTGTGCATACACACACCCCTCATTGTAAATCTCTTTGTGTGTATATAAGTATATGTACATACATACATGTATATGTATATGTATACATACCTACCTACATATATATGTATACGTATACATATGTACATACATATATATATGTATGTGTGTATGTGCATGTGAATGTACGTGCATGTATGTCTATATCTACGTATGTGTATGTATATGTATATATGTATGTGTGTCTATGTGTATATGTATGTGTATCTAAAGGAAGTTATTATGAGGAATAGGCAGACACTATAAATGGGGCTGAGAAGTCTTAAATCTGTAGTTGTGAAGCTGGAGACCCAGCTGTAGTTCCAGTCTGAGTCTGAGGGCAAGAGAAGACCAGTGTCCCAGCTTGAAGATAGTCAGGCAAAGAGAAAGAATTATTTCTCACTCAGCCTTTTTGTTCTAATCCGCCCTTTCTGGCTTGGATGAGGGCACTCACACTGGGAGGACAATGTGCTTTACTCAGTCCACTGATTCAAATATTAATCTCATCCAGAAACATCCTCGCAGACATACACAGAGTAATGTTTGACCAAATATCTGGGTACCCTGTGGCCCAGTCAAATTGACACATAAAATTAACCATCACACCAAGCCAGGAATTTCCCTCCTACTCTTTTAAAAGCCTGTTCTGGGGCCTCCCATGGTCCATATTGGGTGTGGGGAGGGGGATGAAGTCACTGCCCCCACTTCTGAGAGGTCCTCCTTGGAGTTGGCGCCTTCCAAAAGAAAGGATCCCACTCCAGGTTTATACTGAGTAGCAGGAACATGGTGCTGGGGATTTGAGAAGGGGACACACACCTCCAAATTAGTGTTCACTGTCATTTCTCAAGGCTAAGCAGCCCCACCTCACTTAGGACCTGTGGTTGTTCTTCATAATACATAAAACAGAGGCTCCCTAAAATTTTGACCTCTACCTGCTGGCAGATGATGTCCTACCTGGAAGTGGGTGCAATTCCTCTTTTTCTTAGACTTTGTCAGGATTTGGGCAGGGAGCAGTTAGCTTCCCATTAGTATCTTTCTTTCTAAGATCTCATCAGTGAGAAGCATCATAATAGGATGGGAAGAATATTGGCCTGGGAGCTGAGATCTGTGGATTTGGGTTTCTGACTCACGTACAGTAACTGCTTTTAGCCGGCCACCATTCTTAGGTGTAAGGGGATGAAAACTCTTCAGTATATGTCTATGAATGAGAGTTGTTGTTTTTTAATGGGTACATTAGTAAGGAGAGTGTCTAAGATGTTGGTAAAAATACTGAAAAATGCTTCTTTCAAGCATGCATAAATTTGGTCTTCCCCAAGCAGAGGTGCATTCATTTGTTCATTCATTTTTTCATTCATTTCTTTGCTTAGCGTGATGCTCCTTAAGTTATTGAATATTCTTGGATTCAATTTTTTTATCTATAGAATGGATGAGTTGCATAAATTGATACAGGCCCATCTCAGCATAAACTAGATGTGATACTAGGTCAGTCATTTCCTTATGTGTGAAATGGGGACAATCCCATTGGCTCCCTTTATGTCACAGTTAAGTAAGGACATAATGCACCTGGAAGCATTTTAAAAAGAATGGTTCTCAAAGCAATGTGAACAGGGGCGGTATGAACTCACGGTGTTAGTTTACCTTACCTCTCCTTTTATGCTTTAAGTGGCTGGAGGTCCTTCCACAATAGATTTGAGACCATGTCCAACAGCTGCCTTGTTTTGCCTTCGCCCAGCACAAACGAAACCCTTCCATTAGCACACATACCATGGCGTTAAAAACCTCATGCTTCTTATTCCAGGCACGATGTACAATTTATTTCAAGTCACATCTGATATAATAAAATTCTCAGATGGGAGTGTAATTTGGGAGTTTAAAAAAACATTTGTTCCAGGACTTGACCTGTATTGATTGCCTGGCATCATTCTTTTCAGATAATATGAAGTATTTGGGGAGCATCTGCTATACTGCCTAGTGGTACAGACTGGACACCCCCAAAGTGTATAGTCTTGTGTGTGGGAAACACACATTAGGAAAATGTTAGGAACAGAGAACAACGTAAGGTGCTTAGGAAATACATTGGATGTAACCTAGAGCACAGTGAATGAAACTAATAAAATGTTCAGAATATTACGCTTGTTTTTATTATCTACAACAAAGCAGTATGGTTGACAATACTCATGACTAAATCTGTGTGACATGATAAGAAGTAAAGATTGGGTAGATTATTTTATGCTGTGACAGTTGCTCAGAATTCTGCCATAGTAGTTTGGGCTGTAACCTTCTTGTACTGCTCTTTGGTTTTTTTTTCTTGAGTTTCTAATTGTTTTATCATCCTCACAGAGAGAAGAAACATCTGTTTCTTCACCATTGTGCCAAGATACTCCAGCTTCTTAACTGTATTATTGGATATTCTTATTTGTACTGATTTCTTTCTAGGTCTGTCTTCCTGTTCTTATCTTACTATTTCTATGTATTCTACTCCTGGGTTCGTACTTCTGGGTTTTTTGGGGGATGGGGAGTGGCTCCATTCCTCTTTTTTGGGATGATTTTCATTTTTCTGTGGTTTATCCTCCAGTTTTTTTTGTAGAGAGGGCATGAGAATGTCCTGGATTATTTCTGTGTCCTCACATAAATATTGATATATTGCTTTTAATTCTCAAGAAATCCTGGCTTGGATGATAAATTATATGGTCTAAAATTATGATAAATTTATGTCTAAAATTTATTTGCCTTTCGCATTGGCTTGTGGTTCATCTGGACATGGAAGTCTAGGGTCAAAAAAATTTCCCTTGGGTCTTGAAGTACTTAGCGTACTTGCTCGTTTTGCATCTTTGCTATTTGGGGATTATATGTATCCCTCTCCTACTCAGGACTAATGAGAGTAAGGGAAGGAGGTGTCTAGCATGGGCCACCTTGGCTTTGCTCAGGTCACTGATGCACAACCCTTTAGGGAGACCTGATGCATTACAACCAGATTTATACAAAATCAGCAGCATGGTGTGAGGGATTAAACTCTACAGAGCAGTTTGCCATAGATGCTTATTATCTGAATACTTTTAATATAAAACTCAGCCAAAAAAAGAGTAGTTTTAGCTATTTGTCATTTTAAAAAATGTAAGATAGCTTTTGAAAACGTCATCAATATTCAACAAATATTTTTGGAGTACCTGCTAGATGCCAGGCCCTGCTGGGCTCTGAGTATATAATGGTGATCAGTGCTCTGAAAGAGAGGTTCATGACATTATCAAAGATTACACTAGGCACATTTAACTTGGAGAGGGCAGAGAGGCAGAAGCAGATGAGCTGAGATCTCAAATATGCACAGGGTTAATTAGGTGAAGAGGAGAGGGCAGAGTGTTCTGGGCACATAGCTTCTGAGACATGAGGGAAGAAAGTATCTGAAAGGGACAGAGAGAAGGACAGAGAGAAGAGGGTTTGTGGGCTGGAGGCTGGCAAGAGATAAAGCTGGACAGGCAGGGATGGGTAGGGCCTTATGGATCCAGGGGGAGGAGTTTATTCTCCATCTTAAGAGCAAAGGGGTAAGCCATTGGGAGGGTTTAAAGTAGGAGAGTCATTTAATTAAATGTGCATTAAACATAACCACTCTGATCACCCTATGGGTTAGATGGGGGAAAGGAGACCAGACTGTCGCTGTAGCTAGAGATAGTGATGGCTTGGGTGGTGGCAGTGGAGGTGGGTGAGGAGAAGCCAGCTGAAGAAGTACTTAGCAGGTGTAGTTGACTGTATTGTTGGTTTCTCTATATAATTCCTCGCCCCTCTCTATAACCCCTTTTGTACTGGGCCCTGGTAGTACCCTTTCTCTGGGGGTGGGGCATTTCTTCTCCACCTCCTTACTTTGGGTTTGGGCTTGTGACGCACTTTGGTCAATAGAAGAAGTGCCAGTTCTAAGCTTAGTTAGCAAGAGGCATCAGGTATCCACCTGCTTTCTTGTGCCTCTGCATGAGGAAACATGCTCAGGCCAACTTGCTGGTCCTGGGAGAGAGGACAGGTCATGTGCAGCCAAGCCTAGCCTACACCAGCCTGGCCCAGCCAAGAGCAGCCCTGCCCAGCTGAGCGCAGTTGAGTCAGCCAACCTCCAGCTGCCCTATATATTTATGAGCATAAATGATTCTTGTGAGAATAAGTAGTTGAGATTTGAGTGGTTTGTTCCCCAGCATTTTTGCAGCAGAAGTTAACTGATACAGCAGGTAAAGTCAACAGAACTTGATAGATTGGGTGTAACAAATTTGTGGGAACATAACTAGAGTATAAAGGGAGGCTCACCTGTATTTCAAGGTCATTAGCCTCATACATGCTCAGGGCTATACTTAGGTGTGTCTGTGGTGGTTTCCTGTCCCTCACCTCTCTTTGTAATTCATGGCTTTTCCCGGAACCCAGTGAGGTAGGTCAGAATTCATGGTCCAAAAGAATTAATCTTCCCCCTTTTTTTCCTTCTCACTCTTTCCAGCAGCCTGCTCAGATTGCAGCAGAGTGTTGGGGCCGAGCAGTTCGCAGGTCCCTCAGTGGGGGGGGGCCTTCAAGCCCTAACACTCAGTGCATTCTTGTTAGTTGAAGTCCGTTTCTGCTCTAGCTGTGAAGATGGGATTTCACTGCAAGTGGGGAGACATGCGGGGCCAGGGATTTTTCTGGTCTTGACTGATTATTTAAAATATATTAGTTCTGATAAAATATTTAGCTTTTAAACAACAAATTTAATATAGGGAATTGTGTTTTATTTATTAATTGCAGTTGGAGGGAGATTGGTAGGAGTTGCGCTGAAGTGCACTGTTGTGATTTTGCAAAGTATAGTAATTACTGTAATATTTTGTTGAATTATTAATATCTACTATGCCTGCAGGAACATAAGCTTTTGCAGTCAAATTCATTTCAAGATTGCCTTTTGCCCCTCTGGTTCTGTTTTGTGTTTTCTTCTCTTTCGTGTGCACTTATGAATTTTTTAAGAAATGGAGTTGGAGGGGCAGGGTTGATTATATGGTGTGAAACACCATTGTCACACCCTATAACTGAACATACGTGGGCAGGAGAGAAAACCTGTGGTTCCTTGATGGTCTCTTGTCTCAGCCAAGAGACTGTTGCGGTACCAGACTGAGGGATGCTGAAAAGGGGCATGTTTGGGAAGAAAGGACTCATCAATGTGCCTCTTCAGGAGCTGAGATGAAGAGAGAAAATGGTGGGGAGGCCATGTGTGTGCACGTCTCCGAGCACACAGCACTGATCTTTCCAGTAGGTGGAGTTGGCAGGTATTTGGGTGTATGTGTTGAAATGACACTAGCGTCCCTTAGTAATTGTTCTCGGCAACCATTGCCTAGTGTCTGTTGTGTCCTCAGATAAGATCATTGTGGATGATGATGGTAATGATGATGATGTTGATGAAAGCTTCGGTGTGTGGATTGGCTCATGCTGTGGTAGGACTCCAGATCCATGCACAAGGCACATGTAGGAGTATCCTTTTGGTTGTGATTAAATGGACATTGGAAGACCAGCCTTCATACCACCATCTACCAGCTTTATGAAATGGCCCAAGTCAGTCCATAACTGAGACTCAAGTTTCCTTATCTGTTTCATGGTTGCAGGAATCAGAATGCAATCATATATTTGAAAGGGTGTTATGAACTATACATTTCTAAACATATTTAGGGGAATGCCTTTGCTATTAAATCATAGGCGAAGTCGCTTGTACTCGTGGTGTGATTTTTTTGAGGGGAAGCAGGAAGTATTCTCTGCCTGATTTTTGTTTTTACTTTTGCTAGAAACTTCACAATTCAAGAGTTATCCCTTTGGGTTAAACATTATCCTCTCCAAGATCCTCTTAAAGTGTCAATAATGGAGAGACGGTATTTGGAGCTGGAAAGAACAAATAATGATCTAGCCAGGTCCTTTTTCAGATGTGGAAAAGTGTGGCCAGGTGAGGTTGTGGCATGATCAAATTCACCAAGATGGCGGCAGCACCCACACCATTGTCCATGTCCCTGACTCCTAGTCCAGTGTTCTTCCTGCAACACCCTGAGGCTCCTCCGTTTCCATTAAGTTCTCAATACAGTCTAAGGCTTTCTCTCCCAGAAGGGAGCCTTGGGCAGAATGAATACATTTGGTGACTTTGGGGAGACATAGGGGAGGGGATGTTCTGGGCGGCATAGTTGTGCTTGGGTCAGTCAGGTGGACCTCACTCCTCCTCTGACTGGCTCTGTCACGTTGGGTGGGTTACTTTTCTGAAACCCAGCTCTCTCCTTTATAAACTGGGGTTATAATCCCTATTTTACATGGCTGTTGTGAGGATTTAGTGAACTTGAAAGGTTTGGCAAGGTTCCCACCCTGCCGGTGAAGGGTACTGGAAAGTGATTTGTAGATGGTAAGCGGTCGTGAAGACAAGCGTGGTTTGTTTATCTCATAGTAGGTCTCCTCCTGAGACCCATTTTTCCTACTCTGAGGGTGTGTGTGAAGGGCAGACAGAGGGAAGTTGCACCATCCAACACCACCATTTCTCTTCTCCGGGGTGGGGGAGGAGGGGCCCGTAAGGTGTCCAGGGGAGGAAAGCCCTGCAATGTCCAGAGGGATGAGCCAAGACTTACCAATGGCCCCCCCTTTCTCTTTAATCTCAGACAGCACAGATCCAGCCCCTATTTAAATGTCCCTCCAAAAGGGTGTGGATGACAAGAGGTGAGAATGAGCATCTTTGAAGAACAGCAGGTGACTCTGAAGAGGCTGCAAAAGTGCTTGCATACCCATACTGCTCAGTTCTGTGTTCTTATGGGGCTCCTGTTCTGTGTTTAAGTTACCAGTGTGGTTTCCGGGAAACGAGCTTCAGGGGTGTGTGTGTGTGTGTGTGTGTGTGTGTGTGTGTGTGTGTGTGTGTTTAACTGAGAATTTATCTTGCTTTTAACAGGTCCACCCTGAATCCCTTGTGAACTGGGTGGGACCCACTGCTTCTTGTGAATTTATGGCAAATAAGGCAGGGCTTTAACAATTGGCGAGAGGATGAAATTTTCTGAGACAGAAGGACACCTGAAACACCCCAGAGTCTGTGTCAACTCTCAGGCCTGGGGCTGGGCTAGTGTTTGCCTCAAAGTGAAGTAAAGAAAAGAAAGGGACCAGGGAAGTGTGTTCAGTTCCCCTTTCTGGTTCTTTGCCTCCTCTCTGCCCAGCACCCTCTACTGTCTTCCTTCTCCCCGCCCTGGGAAAATGTTCTAACATCAGTCCTGTAGTGCTTCAGTTCCCTTTCCTGAGGCCTTTGCATTTTATTGCCTACCCACCCCCGCCTCCAGCTTTACTGAGGTATAATTGAAGAATACAAATTGCATATATTTAATGTGTACAATGTGATGTTTTGACACATGTATACATTGTGGAATGATTACCACAATCAAGCCAGCACATCACCTCATAGAGTTACCATATTTTTTTCTTTCTTTTTCTTTTTTTGGTGGAGAGAACATTTAAGAGCTATTCTCTTAGCAGATTTCGAGTATGTAATATAGTATCATTAACTACAGTCACACTGATGGGCATTAGATATCCAGACCTTATTCATCCTGCATAATTGAAACTTTGTACTCTTTGACCAACCTCTCCCCTTTCTCCTACCTCCTAGCCCCTGACAACCTTCCTACTCTCGCCTTGTACGAATTTGACTTTTTGAAATTCTGCACGTGAGATCGCGCAGCATTTGTCTTTCTGCCCCCGCCTTACTTAGCATCATGTCCTCCAGGTTCATCCACATCATCACAAATGACAGGATTTCCTTCTTTTTTAAGGCTGGACAGTATTTCATTGTGGGTATATATATACCACGCTTCCTTTGTCCATTCGTCCTTTGATGGACACTTAGGTTGATGAAATATCATGTTGTGGATGATGCTGCAAAGAACATAGGAGTGCAGATATCTCTTTGAGGTACTGATTTCATTTCCATGGTACACCCAGAAGGCATTTTAGGGGTAGGGACTCCGGAAATCTCAGCCAGTCCCATTTATCTAACTTGTCCACCTTCAGGGCTGGCAGCAGGAAGAGGGCGGCAGCAGGAGGAGGGTACCCTCTAGCCAGAGATGCTTGTTTCCTTTCTGACCCCTCCCTAAGCCTCGGAACACCACTGGGACGTGAGAGTGAGGGCCGTGACCAAAGGCTGGCTTCTATGTCTCTGGTGGCCATGCTTCTAATACTGGGTTTTCTTCGGTTAAGGAGGCAGGGAATTGGGGACAGCTCTACTGTCTCCCCTGTCCCTCCTTAAATCTTATGTATTGATTTAAAAATATATATAACATAGTGGGGGATGGGGCGCCTGGATGGCTCAGTCAGGTGAGTGTCTGATTCCTGATTTTGGCTCGGGTCATGATCCCAGGGTCATGGGATTGAGCCACAGTTCAGGTTTCTCCCTGAGTGTGGAGCCTGCTTAGGATTCTGTCTTTCTCCCCCTCTGCTGCTTTCCCTGCTTGCATGCTCTCTTTCTCTAAAATACACACACACACACACACACACACACACACATACATACACGTATGTATGTGTGTGTGTGTGTGTATAACACATAACATCTGCCATTTGAGCCACTTTGAAGTGGCATTGATTACACTCACATTGCTGAGAACCATCACCACCGTCCCTCTCCTGAGCTTTTTCACTGACCAAACAGAAACTCTGTTTATGCATCAGTAACTTCCAATTGCTCTTAATTCTCTTTGTCAGCCTCTGAGCAGGTAAGGGGGCTTCCAGTTTGTTCCTCGATCCTGCCTTCTCCTGCCCCATCCCTAACGTCTCCCCCTCTTCTCCTTTCCTCCACCATAGGGGGCTGTGGTGTTGGGGGTGAGGAGAAGGCTTATCATATTCAGAGCTGAGAAATGGGCTGCATTTCAATCCCCCCTTCACATTCCATGTTCTCCATTTATGAAAATAATCATGCTTCTTGCACCCAGAGATCTGTGCCTTCTTCCACCCTCAACTTGTTCTCTTGGCATGGGGGCCGTAGGCCAGATCACTGACAGGCTGGCCGGGTATGTCCAGTGCAGTCTTGTACTTGGGACTTTGCCTCTGCTAAGCCTTTTTTTTTTTTTAATTTTTTTTTCAACGTTTATTTATTTTTGGGACAGAGAGAGACAGAGCATGAACGGGGGAGGGGCAGAGAGAGAGGGAGACACAGAATCGGAAACAGGCTCCAGGCTCTGAGCCATCAGCCCAGAGCCTGATGCGGGGCTCGAACTCACGGACCGCGAGATTGTGACCTGGCTGAAGTCGGACGCTTAACCGACTGCGCCACCCAGGCGCCCAAGCCTTTTTTTTTTTAATGGCAGACTTGTTTCTATGCAGCTGAGATAGGAAACAAACATACTCCATAGTTGAGTGGTTATCGCCTATATTCATTATTATCTTTGTCATTATACGTGGTGAATGATGATGAGCTATGCATTGTGGTGTGGGCACTTTTATGTGTTTACAAATAATATATATCATCCTGCAGTAGTTCAGAACATATTGTGAGCAACTTCCAAACTGTGCTTCAGTGCTGTGGCATATGCTGAGTAAAGAGCAATTCAGATTTGATCTGGTCTTTTGGGAACTTGAAATCTAAGATAAGTACATGTAAATAGAGAGAGATGGAAATGTTAAACCAACATTGGCACCCAAAATGAAGCCTTTGGGGGAGGCGATCTAATTCACTGAGGGTCTACTGTATGTCAGGAGGGGGTGTTGGGAGTGTTGTACCTGCCGTCTCATTTCCCTCTGCCAATAAGCTACAAGTTGGGGCTTACAGGTGAGGAAACCATGATGAAGAGAGGTTGCATAGATTGCCAGGGTCACATGGCTAATAAGCTACAGAGTAGGTAATGAACTAGAACAACATGCCCTTTGGAAATGTCAGGTCGCTGAGTCTGCTATATTCAGGACCTAGAAAATCATGGGGTTGTAGAGTTTGGGTGTGGGGATGAGCTGAGAGAACCAGAACGAATGGCTGGGTAGAGGTGAGGAGATAGGCTTTTATTTCATTCTAGAATGATGCAATTTTGTAAAACCATGGACAACATTTAGTGTATTCTCCCTGTGTGCCAGGGGCTGACCTGTTACCTCTGCATCCAGCATCTCATTTAATCCTAACCTTTCTGAAGTATCTGCTATTAAGAGCCTCATTGTAAGGATGAGGAAACAAAGGCACTGAGGTGTTGCATTCCTGGCTCAGGTCACACAGCGGCTGACTGACAGAGCCACAACTCCCATGTGGGCTGGGCTGACTTGAGAGCTCCTTACAGGCAGGGCCAGAGAGCCTCTCTTCAATCTGCTTCCCCACCTGCTCCCAGCAAGGAGGGTGAGGCCCCAGGATTGTGAGGTTCACCTCCTGATCCCACCAGGGCTGAGATGGATTTCCAACCCCTGGACCTTTCCCCAGTGAGACCATCCTGTTCTCTAGAAGCCCTCACTGAGCATTTGTTCTGAAGTTCTGGTGTTTCCAGGCCTGGAGCAGGAGGAATAAAGAGTCAGAGGTGAGAAGTAACAGTGTGTGTGTGTGTGTGTGGGAACCAGGAGAGAGAGGGATGAGGTGAGGCCAGATTATGGAGGCATTGCATATCCCACTGGCTTTATTTTTGTTGGCAGTGTGCACCCCTTAGGAATTGTGGGCAAGGGTGAGATACAGTTAGCAGAGGCATCAATCCTTCTCCAACCACCAGGAAACCCGGTCTCCCTTCTTGGTGGGAGGGAAAACAAAGGCTCAGAGAGGTGTGGCAGCTCCCCTGGAGGCTCCCAGTAGATTGTTTCCAGCAGCAAAACCAGAAGCTCTCTCCTTCCCAGAGATGGGGCGCTGGCAGCTGCTGGCTGCCTTCCCCTCCCTCGTTGCCCTGCCTCCCCTCCAGCAGGAGGGCCTCCTGCCCACTCCCTCCCTTCCACCGTGAGCTCTGCACAGGCCCTCTCCATCATTAGAGCAACCAGTGGGGTTCTGCTGTAATTAAAGGAAGCCAACGGGAGGGAGCAAAGCAGAGCAAGGGGAAAAAACAATCACCAACAAAACATCTTATTTCCCACGCACACTCCCTACAACCCGTGTCTATTGGCTTTCATGGGAACCTGCTTGCTTTAAATACAGCAAAGGGAAACCCCACAGGACGATGTGGGAAAGCCGGCTGTTAGTTACCATCAAGCTGCCAGGGTGGGGATTTACTCCTTTTTCCCCCCCTCCCTACCCTGCATTGGCAAAACCAATCCAATGTTAGTGTTGAAAGAGACCTCTAAGGTCATTTATTGCAACTTCCTTCCCAAGGCAACCTGCCCTCCATGCTTTGCCCCTCCCGGACAGCATCTCTGACACACTGTTACCTAGCTCCCACACTCTCCAGCTCCCTAATTTGCTGGACCCAAGCTCAGGTAGGGATAGGAAGACACTTTAGGGAACAAACAAACAAACAAAAAACCTAAAAATCTGGCCACCCACGCCTGCTGTCATTTACCGCCTGACTCCGGAAATGTCTAATTAATTCATTTATCCAATTAGCCCCTTGCTCTCTGAAATGCTTTTTCTTGGTTGCTGAGCAACCAGGATAGACTTTCAACACATGCACGCTGCTGGTGAATGAACCAGTAGTTTTTTCTTCACCCTGACACCCCTCGCCCACCCCCTCCCCTTTCTCCTTTTATTTTCCTGATGCACAGTAATGAAGACCATCTCCACCAATCTCCAGCCTTCTCACCTTCCCCAGGCCTCTGGATGTGTTTGCTGCCTGACTTAACACATCTCTGAAGGTAATTTTTATACCAGGCATTTGTCATGGACAAGGAGAATGACAGAATATACAGGTACACAGAGATGCGTTTGCAAAATAACGGAATGAGCCAGGCTCAGGTGGACCCAGGAAAAGCTTTGCTGGTGCCTGGGGGCTTTGGGGAGGGGACCCTGGCCAAGGTTAGGCTCAGGGGCGTTTGGGAAGAAGAGGGGCAGACTCTCTTTAAGGGACCAGGCATAAACAAGGGTAGCTTGACTAGGCTGCGGTTCCATTTGTTTTAAAGTCTGCCCTTCATGGGAAATTGTCATCCGTCCCCAGCCAGGAGCGCACTGTGAGCAGTAAACAGGACAGGGGTTTTCAGGGCGGCTGAAAGAGACAATATCAACCTAGGAGGGCGGGGAAGTGCCTTGAGGAATCATCCTTGAAGTATAACTTGCTCCTATTTCGGGATGTGAAAATGCCACATCCTGCTTCAATGAGTTAGAACGTTAGAACTGGACTTTGAGCCCAAACTTCCACCGTTCCTTGCTTTTACAGATGAGAAAATTGGAGCTTTGGGAGGATAAACAGTTTTCTCGTAGCCAGCGTTTGGGTCTCCAGGGTCCCAGGCCTTCTCAGTTGACCACATTGCTTCTGTTTCATCTTATTAAGGGCCCCTTGTCCATAAAATGAGTCACTTGAGTCACCGACACTTACTTTTAAAAGTCAGCTTTTATTTTGGAAGAGCTGAAGCTGGCAGTGAAGATTTGCAGGGCACAAAGGTCTTGGCTTCTGTCTACTGCAGATGCCAGGGCATGTGATGCCGTCCAGTATTCACTGTGAATAGGGGCTGGTCCTTGTCCTCAGGGAGCCCCCACAATACTGGAGGGGATGGACAGTAGAGGGGGAGGGGCTCCTTCTTAGAAGGAAGCATTTAGAGAGGAGGATCTGGGCCATTTGACCTGGACCCAGGTCTTGTGGTTGAAGGGGCTGTGAGGGCAGGGTGGGGGTGGGGCCATTCTACCAAGAGGCAGCCTGGGCCAAGGTCAGGAGGTATGAGAGATTGTGACATGTTTGGGGACTGGAGAGTGGCTTAGGAATGGAGGCTTTGGGCCATTTGGCTTTCTGGGATACGCAGTGGATGGCTCGGGGCTGCCCATAACGGCATCTGGAAAACGTTGCCTCCTGCTTGCCAGAATAGTAAAAGAGCACAGTTTTCTTATCTCTATGCATGGGTGGGTACGGAAAAGCGTATGTCAGGTTTTCTGGATGGAAATGACTTCCCTTCGAAGTTAGTTCATAAATAACGATGAAGGCCATGAGAGGACGTACACGCTGCATGCGTATTTAGCTACTGCTGTGGACCAAACTCTCCAGGAGCAGAGTGTTCAGGAAAAGCAGCTGCCTAGAGAAAGAAATAACTTGCACTGTCGAAACCATTGGTACCCAGAGCCTCCTGTGGGACCAAGGGAAACATTTTATTGAGAAGGACCCATTCCTTGACACTCACAATTGGTGGCACTCACTCAATCTGCAATTTCAGGAGATAGTCAGAGAAGGAACTGGCTGTGGACGATGATCACCCGATCAGGTTCTTCCAGTTAAACAGGAGCTTTTGTACATCTGAGCATTGCGCTTCGGGGTAAAGTTCTCCTTTCTTCAGCCATCCAGCCAAACTCCCCTGATGTCAGGCACTCTTTTTTCATCAAGGCTGGGCTTGCTTTTAGAGAACCTAGAGATGGCAGGCAGCATTGTGGGATGCTCCTTAGTATAAAATCTCCTCTGGGGATTTTCTTAACAAAGTGATTTGAATTCCTCTAGGAATTAAGCTGGGGGTGGCTATTTTTCTGGCTAAGACTTTTTATGATAAAAGGCATGCTGCACTGAAGGTCCCAGTGGTCTGTCTTTGGGGCAATCAGATGCACACGACAGTCTAAGGCTCTGGTAGGAAAGAGTCTGTGGCCTCAGTAAATATTTGATACACTTGGGGCTTTGATGGATGAAGCCACTGTCTGCTTGGGTCTTCCTAGACCAGAAGGTGGAGTCTCCAGTAGCCATTGCCTCTTGTTCGTTCCTTTGATTTTCTTTGGTGAAAAATGACTCTTGTCTTGGTGAGGTCTGTTAAATCCGTTCTTTTCCAAATGGGGCTGTTGGTGTATGGAGGGGATTGGAACTTTCTCTCCCTCTGGTCAGCCCTCGCCATCCCTTGGGTGATTCAGTTTCCCATTTTCTGGGATGTGTCCACAGGGTTTGTCTCCCACCCCACCCCCCGCCTTATATAAGGGGGTAGGGTGCATCTGGCGCCAGATTTCATTCAACCCTGTAACAATCCCCCCTTTATGACATCATTGCTTGTCGCCATGGAAACATCCCCCGAGTCACAGAGACTGGATTGTGGCATCATAGCATCAGGCAGGAGGAGGGAGAGAGGAGAGAAGAGGAATGAGACTGCCCAGGGGGATGAAATTCCAACAAAATACCATTTGGTGGCAGGAATGTAGGATTTTTCTGTTTGGATCCTTGAATGGAGAGTCTGACCATGGCTTGCCAGAATAAACCTCACCTAAGAGAAGGAGGAAGAGTGGTTACGGAATGTGGGTTCTGGCCTCTTTGTTCTTGCTGAGTATTAGGGAAAATACTTTTAATGAGACGTATCCTAGATTTTATACGTATTTCTCATTTGATTCTCATAAAATGTTCATGAACTATTAGAGCAGAGAGGTTAAATAATAACCTCCCTAAGGTTACAAAGCTGGAAAGGCAGAGCTGAGAGTTGGAGGTAGGAGCATACAAGTCTGTGCCCTCACGTGGCTTACAGTTTTGTGTGTGCACACAGACAGTTATTAAGCAAATAAAATATAGTTAAGATTGTGGTAGATATGGAGAGAATAAACATGGTGCTTCAGTGAGGAGACATTGGAGAGTGAGTGGGAACTGACTTTTGTGTATTATTAAATTTGGGACACGGCTCTGCATCTAGTTGTGTGTGCTTAAACACACAACGCACTGTGCTCATAGAGGCTCTGACCTGCCTGATCTTGTCTGCTGGGCCCTGTGACTGTGACCCTCTTCCCTAGCTGCTTTCCTGTGCCTGTACCCTGCTTCTCCATTTGTCTGCTCCCTTTTTCTGAAATATTCCTGCCAGTCCTCCTCCCTTGATCCTGTTTTTTCCTACCAATCCCCCCTCCTTCTCTCTCTCTGGACTGTAAACTCCTCAAGAGAGAGAAGATACTCTCATCTGGTATAAAACATCCTTGGTTTGCCCAAGAAGGCTAGAAGATCTGTTGCAAAAATTAATGCAGTGGCTCGTTTTATAGGAAAAAAAAATTGGCTAGATTTTATACCGTTAAAAAATATTCTTATAGACTTATCAGATTTTGGCTCCTAAATAAACGAATAAGTAACAAGTGTGCATTAGGAGAGAATTCCCCTTGCAAGTGAAATGACCAGTCATGTTTAGTTGAGTAGCTTGTTTGCTGTTGTTGGTGTGGTTCATGCTGATTGTGATTTCCTATTGTATTTATGTGGTCCAACAACATTTTCTGTTAGGAGAATTGGTCCTAGTGTGTAAGATGGTGGCAGGTAACTTAATGCTCTTCAGGTTTCTATGAGCTGTAGGTGCTGTGCCATGGGCCACCTCTGGGCATTCCTATCCTTGTGCCTCACTTGGGCAATAGATGGGTCTAGTGAAGCCTACTGCTCTTCATTTGTGCCACCTTGCCGAGCTTTTAGGAGTATTTGCTGCTTGAGTTCAGTTCTCATCATTGCTTTCCTAGGATATAGGGTAGACGAGTCCCTACTTGGCTTCCAAAGTCCAGGTTACCCATCTCAGATGAGCATCATACTGATTGGAGCTCTGCTATTATACTTTACTGTGACAGGTGTGTGTGTGTGTGTGTGTGTGTGTGTGTGTGTGTGAGTGTGCGCGCACATGTGCACGTGCATGTGGTATGCATGTGTGTGCACACAGGTACAGTTCTTAGTTAGTAAACCATATTAAATGCACTTACAATCTAAGCTTGTTCTTTCTAGGACCTAGAGTGTCTCAATCTGATTGATAAGGGGGCCGTTTATTGATTCCATCAGGACCATTTATGACTGGCACATTACAGAACTAGTAAGTGGCTTATTTTTTTAAGGGATGCATGAGGAGTCATATAATGAATTAGTTAAAACCCCAGGCTTAGGAGTGAGATAGAGACGGTTTTGGATCCTGGTTAGGCCTCTTAACTTGCTAACTGATCTTGAGCAATTGACTTAGATTCTCTAGGTGTAAATGCCTTCATTTACAAAATGGGCATGAATCTTATTGCCTATTTCATGGCATGGATGTTTAGATTCACTGAGATACACCTGTAAAGTCTTTTTTTTTTAAATACGAAATTTATTGTCAAATTGGTTTCCATACAGCACCCAGTGCTCATCCCAAAAGGTGCCCTCCTCAATACCCATCACCCACCCCCCATTCCTCCCACCCCCCATCAACCCTCAGTTTGTTCTCAGTTTTTAAGTCTCTTGTGTTTTGGATCCCTCCCTCTCTAACCTTTTTTTTTTAACACCTGTAAAGTCTTAACCACGTGCCTATCTTGTCAAAGTTAACTATAATTTAGTGGGTTAAATGTACTGTTTGTATTTCCTCTAATAATTTGTTAACACTTTTTGAACTCAGTGCAAAACTTTGACTATGCCCTAGATCACATCTAGGTGTTTCAAAGTTTGAATTAGAAGGATCAAGATAATTGGCATTTTTATTCATCATTTGCAGTCTCCATAGGTGAAAAGGGCCCAGGATGTGTAACTCCTAGCATAGAACTGATTTCTAAGAACTGTCTCAAGTCCTAGAGATGGTTTCCCAAGTGTGACCCTGACCTTATGGCTATAAGAACAAATTAAACAGGTGTGGTCCTCTACCTCCAAGAGCAAACGGTTCTCTTCACACGGTACTACCAGAGGGGAGATTCAGTCAGATGTGTATGTGAATTGACAGGCACATACGGACCAGGTGAGGGAGGTTACTCTGACTTTTAGGAATTCAGTTCATATTTCTGTATCCTCAGATATAAAAGTGCAGAAGGTAGGGGCTGCTAGATACTTTTCTCCCCATGTGTTTATTGATGTGTAAAATACATGCACTGAGTACACAGTTTTTTTTTAATGTTTATTTATTTTTGAGAGACAGAGACAGAACATGAGCGGGTAAGGAGCAGAGAGAGAGGGAGACATAGAATCTGATGCAGGCTCCAGGCTCTGAGCTGTCAGCACAGAGCCTGATGTGGGGCTCAAACTCATGAGCCATGAGATCGGGACCTGAGCCGAAGTCAGATGCTTAACCAACTGAGCCACCCAGGCGCCCCATGAGTCCACGGACTTTCATCTCAGTTTTTTACATATGAGTACGCTGATGTCACTCCACCATATAAATGAGGTCGAGCTGTAGAACTATGTATTCATTGCATTCCAGAAAGCTCCTTCATTACCCCTTCACATTGTATGGCCTTTCTCCCTGGAAGTAATCAATATTTTGATTTCTATCAAATTTTGCCTGTTCTTGAAATTCACATAAATGGAATAATACAGTGTTGTAGGCAGCTTCTTAGATGGCTCCCAACAATCTCTGCCTCCTGATACCCATGCGCTTGTATAATATCTTCCCTTTGGATGTGGACTGGCCTGTGTAACCTGCTTCTAATGAATAAGGTATGATAAACATGATGGAATATTGCTTCCATGATTAGGTTACAAAAGACTCTAACTTGAATTTTCCTTACATTGTCTCTGGTCCTTCTCTGGCTCTTGTTCTGGTGAAGCAAGTTGCCATGTTGGGAGGTGCCTTCTGGGGAACATCTGGTGAACTGAGGCCTTTGGCCCGACAACCATAAGGGCGATCCTGGAAGCAAATCTTCCCCTGGCTAAGCCTTGAGATCACTGTAGTCTGGCTGACACCTTGATCAGAGCCTTGGGAGCCACCCTGAGCTGGAGGACTCAGCTAAGGCACCAGAATTCCTGACCCACAGAAATGGTTGAGACAATAAATGTCTCTTGTTTTAAGCCACTAAGTGTTGGTGTAATTCAATAGTAATAGACAACTAATATGTATAGTATGTTCTGTTTTGTGTCTGGCCTTTTTCAATGAAGTCTATGTGAGATCTATCCCTAGTGATACAAGTATATTGATATTTAGCTATATTGATGTATATAGCTTCAGTTTGCTTTCTTTTATTTCTGTAAAGTATTACAGTGTAGGAATATACCCAAATTATTCATCCATTCTAAAGTTTGGGATATCTGGATTGTTTCAGTTTTTGGCTACATCACAACTTTTTTTACCTTTTGTGTGTATGTGTGTGTGTGTGTGTGTGTGTGTGTGTGTGTGTGGCTATATGCTCTACTTCCTCTTGATATATATCCAAGGGTAGAATAACTGGATCATAACATAGACTTTAGTAGATACTTCCAATTTTTCAAATGGTTACACTGATTACACTCCCTGTAGCAATGTATGATACTTCCCGCTTTGCCACTTCCTTGCCAAGGCCTGATATTGGAATTAAAAAAAATTATTTTAGCCATTCTGGTGGATGTGTAGTGGTATATGCCATGTGGGTTTTAATCTGATGACTATGGATGTTGACCATTTTTCATGTTTAGTGGTCATTTGGATATAATCTTTAGTGAAACACCTATTCAGATATTTCGCCCATTTTATATTATCTGTTTTTCATGTGGATTTGTAGGAGTTCTTTATATTCTGGATTAAAGTGCTTTGCTATATTTATTATTGAGACCTTTTTCCAGTTTGTGGCTTGCTTTGTTATTAATGGGATGCTCTTAATTTTAATGAAGTTAAATTTTTCAGTTTTTTCTTTTAAGGTTATAAAATCTTTGCTCGTTCCTGTGTCAGGAAGAAGCTTTCCTATGTTTTCTTCAGACATGCTTTGTTTTACATTTTACATTTAGGCCAGTGATTCACCTGGAATTTCTTTTTTTGTGTGTGCTGAGTGTCTGATGTGAAGAAGGGGGTCAAATTTATTTCCTTTTCTCATATGTAACTCCAAATGACCCACTGTCATTCACTGAAAGGGTATGTTTATTGCAAATCAGGGGTCTTGTGTATGGCAGGTTTTGAGTTCTCTATTTGGTTCCATTTTTTTTTTCTGCTATCCTAACACCGGTGCTGTCTTCATACTATAGCTTTATCATCTATTTTATTATTTGGTAATTTAAGTTCATCAGCTTTTTGTGTTTTCTTCATGACTGTCTTGGCTCTTGGCCCTTTACCTTATATGTATATGTAAAATCCATATATGTTTTAGAATCAGCTTGCCAATTTTCATGCAAAAAATGCCTGCTAGGATTTTTGGCTAGGATTACATTATATCAATGATCGGTTTGGAGAATATTGACACTGGTTTTTCTTAATTTCTTTCAGCAGTGTACCACAATTTTTAGTGGAAAGATTTTAGAAATCTTTTAATATGTTCATTTCTAGGAGTTTGATGCTTTTTTGATGCTATTTTAAGTGAAATTTTCAAAAGTTAATTTTCTAATTGTTTGATGCTAGTATTATGTTAGGTTCTTCTAAATTTTCTTTGCATACTGTCGTATCATCTATGAATAATGAAAGGATGTTTTCTTTCTTTTATTTGTACCTTTTATTTCATTTTCTTGCCTTATTTCACAGGTTATAGCCTCCCTACAGTGTTGAGTGGAAGCAATGATGGCAGACATCTTTTGCTTGTTCCTGAGTTCGGTGGAAAACATTTAATAGTTCACAGTGAATCATCATGTTTGCTGTAGGTGGTTATAGATATCTTTACCAGGTTAGGGATAAAAGTCTCTTTTTCAAGTCTGACATTTGATGATTATCTCTGATTGTATGGAAAAAGTAAAAGCTAATCTATAGGAGGGAGGAATAATGATGATAACATGAGTAAGAATCAGAGAGGCAAGAGAGAGAAGGAGATGAAGTATGCTAAAAAAAGAATACAAGAGGAATTTCCTAAGTGCTTCCTATGTTTTGGGCACCCTGAGAGCTGAGGTAGGTTGTGATCAATAGGTCACATGGCTAATGAGGGCTGGAGGTTGGGTGAGAACCCAGGTCTTCCGGAACCAGGGCTTATTCTTTCTGCTGTACTCAGAAGGAGAGTAAATAAAGGAAGACCTGAAAGGAAGGGAGCAGCTATTGTAAAGTCCTCTTATGGATTTTAGGACCCTGTTCTTTCCTATGTCTCCCCATCTCTTGTTTCTTTCTTCCTGTCTCTTTTTCAATCTCTGTTTCTAATTCAGTCATAATCTTAATCATGGACTCGAGCTCAGTCTCATGATGCTCTCTACAGGGGGGAATGGTGGTAGGTATCTTCTTTCTCCTTCTATCCAGATCATATGAGGCTTCTCTGCTGTGGGCCACCTCTTATTTTAATTCAGTTTTTACATAATGCCGGTTGACACGGTCAGTCAGATCACAATGGCTAGGGAATGAGATTAATGGGCATGGTCGGTGCCTCCTTGATGTCTTGGTGTCCATGCTCTACAAATAATGACCAGTCAACAGTCACTGGTACACATGGAATAAGAGGGATGAACAAGCTTCAGCCTGGAGTGAGGGTGCGCACCCACCACTCCTCACCCTAGACAAGCCCAACCTTTTGTGGTGACAAGCCAAGCTTATCTGTGGCGACTAAGGCCTCTATCCTGGACCAGGCCATGGTGTGTTTGCAAGCCTTGCTGCTGCCGTGCTGCCTGAGCTTTCCACAGCTGGCTCCGTTCTCCTGTCGGTTTTGCTTTTTCTTTTGCAAAGTCTATCCTGAGGCTATTGTTTGGTTTTCTAGTCCTGACTGAATTAGGATGGTTCCATTTAAGGTGAAAACAATATAAAAAACCACAAAAAAAGCGCCAAAGAAGAAACAGAATAAAGAAGTGTTTTTTAGTCTTTGAAAGATGAATGCAAATGTGTTTTTGCAGTGTTTTAATACATTCGAGATGCTTCCCTAACATTAGCCAATCTATCATAGCCTGCCCGGCAACCTGGTGTATTTATTATGTTGCAGGAAAGTTTTTTTGAGGAAGAGGCTGAAGGGTAGGGTGAGAAGGTGCCTGCCTGAAGGCCCATGAGTCATCAGATTCATTACTGAAGCATTAAACTACCTGCTGGTCCCTAGGACTGGCCCTTGGAGGGGTGGTTCAGGGAGCGAGGTGTGGTGGGAATGAGGTCATTATCTGACATTTTCCTGTTGTTCTGTACAGGCAGTAACCTTTATCCCACCCTAGGACTACAGCTCATGTCCTCTGAGTATGACCTTCTGGAGAAAAGTGTGGATGAGTCAGCACTATCCAATCCCCATTCCTGGAGACAAAGCATTCAGTATGTGTGTGTGTGTGTGTGTGTGTGCGCGCGCGCGCGCGCATGTGTGTGCGCACGTGCATGTGCATGTTTAGCAAAGAGGACCATTGAAATTGCTTGCAGCTCTGAGATTTTCTAACTTTTTCTGTTGTATGCAACATTTTAAAGTAGGAGGGGTGCTGCGTGACCAAACATTTGTTTAAAGCAGTAGGTGCTCTTAGTTCCTAGTAACATTCTAGTAGTGATGTAATTGATGTCACTTGTAGACACATGTGCCTGGTCTTAGAAAAACGTGAGGATGCCAAAATTAAATTCCTTAACTGGGCATTGATAGACCCCCTTGAGCATACTTTGAGAATCAACAAGGATGGGTTGAGACGTCTTCCTACGTTCTGACCTCAGGTGGCCTTCCGGATGGTGGTGCATGACTGTGGCATGCTTAATAGTAATGGTACTTTAGTAATAGTGGACCCTGTTGAAGTGAGGTGACTCTGTTACGTGGGGTTGACTAGTTGGGTTGACTAGACCTGGCCCACACTAGTGACTTTCAGAGGCCAAGTTCAGACCTGCAGAAGCAGCTGTTAATGAGTTCATACGTGTAAAGTGCTTGGCTGTATCTGGCACATAGTAAGCCCTCCATCAGTGTTAGTGAACGTGAATGCTATTGCTGAAAAAGAGGTGATGATTAACAGCCATCGGGACCTGGTAAAAGTAGGGTAGAGTCAGTGCTTGGGGACAAGAGCACCATTTAGGATGAGAGAGAGTATTCAGTGCTGGAGAGTACAGGAGACTTAGTGCTTTACCTGCCTCTGACCCTTCTGCTGGGTTCAACCTAGTTGGGTCACGTGCGCTCTGGAGTTGTGCCTCCCACAGCCTCCTGAGGGCAGGGACGATGTCTACCTCAGCAGTCTCTGGCCTGGAGTGTGTGCTCAAAAATATGTTATTGAAAAAATGGGTGATGCGCTCAAAATGCTTCGACAGTGAGCTCTGGTATTTCCCTAAGTTTATATTCTCTGAACTAACAGCATCGTGCCCACAGTGAGGTCCTGCTCTGCTCTCCCACCGAGGGCACAGCTGCACTGGGTACCCTCAGATCCGAGGGCTCAAGGCAAATCAGATTATCTTTCTCTGAGAGACCAAGCCAGGGAAGGACATTGGAACCCTACTGTAAAATAAACTATTAAAAAAGATAGGTTCGTTTAGCCTGGAGAAGAGAAACCTGGGGGTCCAGAGCTCTTAGTATTTGAAGAGCTTCTGGGCAGAAGAAGGCAAGAATTGTTCTTTATAGCCTTCTGGATAAAAGTTTGATGGGAGATGAGAAATTGCAGAAGCTGTTTTTGTTGTGCTGTAAGGAGGGACTTTACCCTGGGGAGAAGTGGTTAGCAGAGTCTCAGGGGAGCTTTTTAGGTGGCTGTCCTGGGGTGTGCAGAGGACTTTGGAATCCACCTTCAGACTTCCTTCCAAAGTAGAAGTTAAATGGGACGAGAACAGGCTTCTCTTGCTTGTGGAGAAGTGAAAGCTGTTGAGTCAATCAGGGTTGGTGAGAACCTTATCCATCGTGAACGAGAAATGAAGGAACCCACCATTTCCTGAGCACTGTCTCTGTATCAGGAGCTTTGCTGGGTGCTTTCTTTACCAGACTTACTTGTCTTGGAACACGTTAAGGTGAGTAGTAGAGAAGGAAGCACTCAGGTGGAGTCAGTTGGCCAAGGCTCACATCCTTTCCAGTCATCTCCTGGGACCCTGTGCTGTCATGTTGATACTTTTTTAATACCACACCCACTTTTTCCTCATCTAAATAAATGATTTGCAGGTAGAACAGACCTGCTTCAAACTCTTCTGGAACTTTCTTCAGGGGCTTGGATGGGTTTTTGCCTTGTCAGCCAAGACTTTCCTCTTTCCTGTGGAGTCCTTGCCCAAGGCTGTCTATTGAAGTGTCCCATTTCTCCCCCTTCCCCTTGGTGGAGAGTTCCAGAAAGCTTTCTGTTGACCTTCCTTTAATTGCTAATAATTATTCAATTTTATGTAGCCCAGAGTGATAAATATTCATGAATAGCACAGTGCATCAGGATCCAACACTTTAAGCTATTGTGTTTTTTTAATTAAACTGAAACATGGAATTAAATGCAATAAAAGGGAAAAAAAAAGAGAGAGCATATGTACGTATCTATTTCAGTCCTGCTGTGGGACTGTGTGGGAGGCAGATCGGAAGCTCTGACCTGGATGTTGTGATGTTCTGTCTTAGAGTTTCTAAAGGAGACACCTAAAATATCTGGACCTGGCCAGGTTCATTCATTCATTCACACATTTTTTTCATTAATTCACTCAGCACATATTTACTACCATGAGCCCTCACAGTGCCTCTCAGTGGGCTACAAATAGACTAGAACAGGACCTAAGGAGCTCACGATTTAGTCCTGGAAGAGATAGGCACACAAATCAGCCATGCCGGAACTGCTTGGTGAGCATAGGTAAAGCATGAAATAGAGTGTTCCCAGAGGAGCAGAGGGTAACTTCCCCAGGCAGTTGATAAAGTGGCATAGGGGTGGCGTAAGCCCCGTCAGGACTTATTAGTTGGTCCCGTGTACGATGCTTCTTTCTTCAGCCCACTGAGTCTCATCTCCCTTTCCCTAGAGAGTCTGTGGAGGCTGTGGACTCAGAAGTTGGACTGCTTGGGCTAATCTCAGTTCTGATGCTTACAGTGGGTGAATATGACCCAGTGCAATGTTAACCAACCCTGAGCCTCAGTTTTCTTATCTGTAATATGGGGATTATCACAGAACCTACCTCACAGGGCTGTGGTAAGGGCTACACTAGCCGATGCATGTGAGGTTTCCAGAATGGTGCCTGGCGCACAGAATGTGCTCAACTATAGACATGCCAGCCCCCATTGCTGTTTGCTCTGAGGCCTTAGTCCATGAATTCTTGTGGCTTCTCTCCTGCTGTGGACTTCTCGGTTCTCTAGAGACCTCTTGTGAGGTTTGGCTCCATGAGGAGGCAGGCAAACGGCAGGTGAGCTATTGTTGAGAGTTCCAGAATACTGCTGAGAGCTGGCCTCAGGAGCCAGCAAGAGGAAGGCAAAGGCAGGGCCTTAACAAATACCTTCCAGAAGGCCCCCTCAGAGATGGGGCGGGAGCCTGGGTTGGGCACCTTGGGGAGCAGAGAGCAGGAGGGTCAGTGCGAGGGGAAAATAGCACACCTTCCCGTGAATGCCACCTTGGATCCCTGCGCTCTGTGGGGAGGAAGACGCACTCACATGTGGGTGTAACACATGCTGTACTCCGTGGGTCGTGTTTTCCTGCTTTAAAATGGGAAATGTGAGTTATTTATTTGTAGCACATGCATGGTGAGATGCTCATGAACCAGCCTGGGGATGTTCTCCAAGTAAACAAACCCACTTTCTGGAGAGGCGGTTTCTTTTTACAGCCCCAGAGATAAAGTAGCCCCAGAAAGCTCACCACTGCCAGTTTCTAGCACCTTGATGTCCCTTCCTGGCTCCGAGAGGCCCATCTCTGCCATCCTTCCCCACCCCCGCCTGCAGTGTCAGCCCTCCCACTGAGTACCACCCAGCTTGCCTTTTTGTGTCAGTTCATACTGTAGCTGTTTCAAGTCAGAGGTGGATGGGGTTGCCAAGTGGAAGAGGTTGTGGCCATGAGGAAAAGGCCTTGGGGTCACTGTCTGATAGGATGACCCATTAGGGTTGATTTTGTTTCGTAGCCTTGGTTTAAACACGAGCTCTGTGTGGTTTTTAATACACCATCGGCCCTCTCTGATCCTAGTTCCTTCATCCATAATGATAGGATTGATCAGAATGTAAAGGCAGAGTCTTAACTGTAACCGTCCAGGCCTCATGATTGGCCCTTGTCACTATGCTCACCTTACCTCTTGCTTGCTCCCCTGGTTTACTTGGTCCAGCTGCACTGGCATCTCTGTTCCCCTATAGATCCCAAATGCTCCTGCCTCAGGACCTTTGCACTGACTCTTCTCTCTCTCTCTCTCTCTCTCTCTCTCTCTCTCTAAAATGCTCTGTCCCTACCTAGCTACATGTTTCATTTTCTCACCTCCTTCTGAAAGGAGATGAGAATTTTTTTTTTTTTTACTGAAAATTGCCTTTGAGGGAGGCCTGCCTTTGGCCCCCAATTTACAATTGTGTATCTCTCCTCACATTCACCTTCTTTCCCTGCTTTTGTTTTCCTCAGGAACCCTCTTGCATATTACCCATTTTAGTACTGCCTGTTACTTATTGGCTGTCCCTCCCATGGGCATGCAGGCTCCACGAGGACAGAGCATTGGTCCATTTTGTTTCCAGCTCCCACATGGTGCAGCCTGTGGTGGGGAGTGTGACAGAGATGGGGAAACTCAGCAAAGCAAGGTGGTGGAGACACTTTGTGATCGCAAGCTTTCTGGTTCTTTATCTCCTGAACTGTGAGAAGAAATGGCCTCCCCAGAAAGCAGTTTGTTTACTTTGGAAAACAAAATCTGCATGCTGATTCTGCTCGGTGCCTAATAGATACTTGCTGAAGGAAAGAATACAAGGCCAAGCCTGGGGCCGCATGGCCTGGACTGCTCCTCGTATCAGCTCTGTGAACCTGAGCCAGCTCCTTAGACTCAGTGACTTTAGTTTCCTTCCTTATCAAAAGGGGGTAAATGTGTAACTACCTTGTGGGGTTGTTGGGAGCTGTCCACGCAAGGCTGAAGAAAGCCTGCATCTTGGAGGTGCTCAGCAGGTTAGCTATTATTTTGAAAAGTACTTTCAGTTCTCATACTCTACTTACGGACAGAGGGTTAAGGATCTTGGGTTGAGCCCTCAAGAAATGACTCCCATAGGCACTAATATGGTTCGTGCATCCTGCCTCTGATGCTGCCTGAGAGGAGGGTGGGGGCTGCTGGACAGATTGTAGGGGGTGCAACTTCATCCAGTGCTTTCATGTTGCTAAAGTCTTAGGAGACTGGACAGCGAGGCAGAGGAGAATTCTAAATTGACCCCTGGTTAGGAAATTCAGATGCCCTGGGTTCAGTACCCGGAGGGAGCTTGGGATGAAGGGACCTGGCTCTGGGCCCTGAAGCAAGCTGGGTGCCAATCTTGAGGGTGAATGCAGGCAGCCTCTGGTCTTCTCTCCGCTCCAGATCTTGCTTAGTCTTGGCCCAGGATCTTACCTATTCAGATCCTCCCTGGCATCACCACCAGTCTGGGGGTCACTGGCTTTTAGCCAGTGTTCTAGGGAATCTGCTTACCCAGGACATCTAAACATGCTTCAGCTCAGGTCCTTACAGATCTCAGAGGAAGACCCCGAAGGTCCCAGTGGTAGGGACAGTTACTCTCACCCTGCCCACCACATTCCCCGCAGAAGACTAGTCAAATCAAGGTGACCTTGGAGCTGAGTCTTGAAGGGTTCAGAAAGCTGAGGAAGTCTTGGAAAGAGAAAGCCTTTCTTGTTTGGGCATAGTCATCAAATAGGAAGTGTAAGTTTGGGCTTCTGTTTGCCCCTTGGTCTTAGAGACAGCATGTACTTCTAAGGGCGAGAGTGCCTGAGAGTCTCCGTGCCTTTCCTTCAGAAATAACGGATGCTTAGAAGGGAGCCCCAATTGTCTGACCCCTGCTGGCCCTCCCACTTGCTTGTTTATGGAGAAGTAGAAGAGAAGAGGCAGCCAAGACCTACCTGGTGCTTCAGGGAAGCTTCCAGGATGATTTTGCTCCCAACATGAAGCCCTGAGGACAGGATGCCTGAAAATGGGAGAGAAAGGTATTTTTAATCTTTTGCCTTGGTGCTGTTGTGATGGCTCCTTGTGTTTATGCTGTGGGTAACTTTTGGTGCCAGCTGATGTTTGCCTGACTCTTATCCCAGCCAAACCATCCAAGCTGGGAAGAGATGGGGAAGCCAGTTATATAAGACTGGTAATTCTGGGGTGGATTAGCCCTGGGATTCACAGGGTCTGACTCAGCGCCTGGCAAGGCCTGGGATGGGCCTACCTCAGTCAGCTTGGCTGCCATAAGAGATAGTGTAGGCTGGGAGTCCTGGCCCCCATGCATTGGCACAGACCGCCGTGTGGCAGAGTGGCACAGTGGTCCCTCACTAGACTTTAGAGCTGGTCAGCCCCGCTCGATGCTGGCTGCTTGTGGGACCTCTGGACAGCCTTGGACTCACTCTGCTGCTCGGGCCGCTCATCTATAAAATGGGGATGATGGTAATGATGCTTATCGTAGGAGGTTTTTGTGGAGATTCAGTGGGCCATTCCACGAACATACATGGCACCAGGCATTTGTTTAGAGAGTAACTCAGGAAATGTTGGTGTTGATGAGTAGAGAGGTAGGCAGTGAATGGATAGTGGTCGTGCCGTGAGAGGCCAGCTGTGGAGGAGGACCACACTGAGTGTTGCAGGAACGCGGAGGCAGCACACAGCCTGTGTCTGCGAGGCAGAGAGAAAGGGAGCCACAACTCGAGTCCAAGCGTGGGCGCACTGGTCATCCCTGGTGTCGCCTTTGACAACAAGTCTGCTGCTTCCTGGCCCCAAGGGAATCCTTTTAGTGGCAGAGGCTGTGAGGGCCATCCACCAGTGCCTTTCTTGAGTGAGATCACAGGGCCGTGGGCCTTTAATGCACCCTCCCTGCCCAGCCAGGATGGGGAGGCACAGCTGCAAGGGTCACCTGCACCTGGCATCCTGCACATCCAGACCCAGGGGACATTCTTCCTTCTGTTTGACCTGCATGTCCTGAGACCCTGGGCCCAACACTGTTCCCCCAGTTTATTGGAATTCCTTACCTGCTGACTCCATCCCTGGCCCACCCTCCCCACCTCTGCGCCCTCACAAAACTTATAAATGCCTAGAAAGAAGACATGACTACATGCAAGGTTGTTTTTTTTTTTTTTAATAGGGGGCACATTGACTTTTTGGACAGAGAAATTCTTTCTGGTGCTGTCTGTCATGAGCACTGAAGGACTTAGCACCCCTGCTCCCAGCCGGCATCACTGGCATTGTCCCCACCCTCTTCCAGATGTCCTTGGGGGCTGGCACCTGCCCCATTGAGACCTGCTAGAGCTGAGGTGGCATGGATGTTTGCTTCTCCTCTTGTGGGTTTCTTTGCTGACTCTGCTTTCTCTTTGGGGTTGGCTGACCCCCCTCCTGACACTTTGCTCCTCATTGCCTGGTGGCAGTGAGGTCCTACAGCGCTGGTGGGGGTGGGTAGGCAGTCCTGGGGAGAAGCACAGCTGTGGCAGCGGAGTGAATGCAGACGGAATGAAAGTGGGCAATCACAGGTGGCCCATGGCACGGGGTGTCCCTGGAGGGGCGTCTGGCTCTGATTCTCTTGCAGACCCTGCTTGTCAGCTTGTCTGTGGTGAGAGGAGGTCAGGGAGGAGGGCACTGTGTCTCTGGAAGTGAAGCTCTGAGCAGGGGTCTGGCATTCCTGGAGGCAACAGGGACTCTGTAGGAGTGCTCTCCAGGTCTCAGTTTTGTGGGGGAAGGCATCTCCTGGGAAGGGGCGACAGGACCAGCGGTGACCAGCTTGGGGCTGGGGTGGGGAGGCACAGGAACTGCCAATTGCCGCAGACTCAGGCTGCAGAAACATCTGCCTTACTCACCCCTGCAGCCAACATTCTGGGCAAATAAAATGATGAATAACTGATCGTCGTGAGCTCTAGAACACCCACCCTCAGTAAACTGCAGAGATGAAAATCTGGGGTCTCCATGGGGCTGGCTCTACCCTGGTATAACAAGCCTGGAAGGTTCAGGAACCTTGGGAGGGAACCCGATGAATTCAGAATGCCGCACCACTCTTCCTTCTGATCTGTTTTCCTGCCTCGCTTTCGCCCTCCCTACCATTTCCTAGCTATTCTGTTCCCATCCCTCTTCCTTTCTCCTTGTGTTTAGAACCTTTCGCATACCTGATGGAAAGGACCCAGGCTCCTGGGACGAGCCCCATGTACTCAGTGGTCTCTCTCAGAACCACAAATCCATCCCTTTCTCAGGCTTTTCATTCATCTATCCACCCACCCACCCACCCTTCTGTCCATCCGTCCATCCATCCACCCACCCCAACCCTGCTTAACATCCTCCCTCCATCAAGGTGGTCTGTCTTTCCCAGCTGGATAGTAAGCTCCATCAATCAGAGCATGTAACTGATACTTAAAAATCACCCAACCTGTCTGGCCTGGGGAATGCCACACCACTCTTCCTTCTGACCTGTTTTCCTGCCTCGCTTTCGCCCTCCCTACCATTTCCTAGCTATTCTGTTCCCATCCCTCTTCCTTTCTGGGGAAGTGCTGTTTGAGACACTTAGGAGCCCTCTGGGTCTCTTCCCCTTTCCTGCTGCCTCCAGGTAAGGAGTGGGGATGAGTGAGTGGAAAAGCCCTTTCTTGATACAAAATGTCACTAGTGACTGAGCTTTTTTTTAATGGTGAATATCTATATTCTCTATTATGAGACAGCCCCATGTTCAGATGTCTGGGAGAGGTCACACCGAACACAAATACACATTAAGGTGTAAATGACTGATGTGAAGTTGTCCTTCGAGTGTGAGGGTGGTCTCAGAGCAGGGGCTGGGAGAGCATGAGGTGTGGCTGGAACCATGCAGGAGTAAGGTACAGGGGTGTGGCTGGAAGGGTACCATGCAGGAGTAAGTACAGGGGTGTGGCTGGAAGGGTACCATGCAGGAGTAAGGTACAGGGGTGTGGCTGGAAGGGTACCACGCAGGAGTAAGGTACAGGGGTGTGGCTGGAAGGGTACCATGCAGGAGTAAGGTACAGGGGTGTGGCTGGAAAGGTACCATGCAGGAGTAAGGTACAGGGGTGTGGCTGGAAGGGTACCACGCAGGAGTAAGTACAGGGGTGTGGCTGGAAGGGTACCACGCAGGAGTAAGGTACAGGGGTGTGGCTGGAAGGGTACCACGCAGGAGTAAGGTACAGGGGTGTGGCTGGAAGGGTACCACGCAGGAGTAAGGTACAGGGGTGTGGCTGGAAGGGTACCACGCAGGAGTAAGGTACAGGGGTGTGGCTGGAAGGGTTCCATGCAGGAGTAAGTACAGGGGTGTGGCTGGAAGGGTACCATGCAGGAGTAAGTACAGGGGTGTGGCTGGAAGGGTGCCACACAGGAGTAAGTCCAGGAGGAGAAGCCCTTCAGGACTCTCCTGGGCCGGAGGTTTCAAACTGAAAGGTGGTAATTTCAGCGTATCAAAGCTTTGCCCTGTTAGCTCTGAATCCACCGTGCGTCTGGAGAGAGTGGTGGGGAACTTAGCGCTAGAGGTCATACTTTGGAGCCTGTCTGTCCTGGTTCCAATCTTGGTTCCCACGTCCTAGCTGTGTGCCCTCAGATAAGTTCTAAGCCTGAGGTTCTTCGTCTGTACCATGGAGATAGTAATAATACTGTCCTCATAGGGTCGTCCTGAGGGTTTGATGAAATAAGGCGTGCACTTCGCTTTGCAGAGTGCCTGGCACATCATGGTTCAAAACATGAGTCACCGTCATCATCACCATCCTCATCATCACCCTCATCCATAGCTTTGGGAGAGGAATCTGGAGCAAAAGTAGGAGGCATCTGCGTACCTGAACCATCAGCCACAGCAGTGCCAGGTTTAGCAAATAAAAATATAAGCACATTTACTCATAATTTATCTGAAATCCACATTCCACTGAATGTCCTGTATTTTATCTGGGAAGCCTCATCAATCAAGCCTCTCAGAAGCCAGGTCTGGATCTCCTCCCCCAGCTTGATCCTAACTAGGATGGCCACGAGGGGTCCGGGAGGAGGCGGGGGATGGGGAGGAGGCGGGGGCAGGAGGGGTGGCTGGGGTGAGGGGCTGTGTGCGTGGGGGGGACTCAGCAGAGCTGCGTGCTCCGTGGATGCGGAGGGCGTTGTGAATCAGAGCCTGTAGACGCCAGCACCTGCCAGCAGGCCGTGGGCACGGAGACTAGCAGCCCGTGGGGAGGTGCTCCACGCCGGTTCCCAGTGGCAGCAGCACAGCAGTGGGGACCACTTCTGTTTTCTTCTTGAGAGAAGCAGCCAGCGGAGCTCTGAGTTTTCTCACCCTGGTGGGTGTGTAGGGCACCTCCCTCCAGTTTTCTCCTGTTCCTGCTCATTTCCTTCTTCTCTGCCCTCCTGTCCTCCCCCCACCCCATCTCTTCCTCTCTACCTGCCTCCCCCTCCCCCTCCCCCCACCAGCCTTTTTGAGAGAGCTGGTGTGGGAGGGATTCTGACGCATTCCTGGTTACCTGCTGTTCCAAGCCCACAGGCTTCTGCCCCTCCATGTGCTGAGTCCAGGACCCTCCCTTGGCAGAATGGCCCGAGCCCCCAGCAGCAAGGGAACATCGGAGGGCAGGTTCTGCTTCCACGCCCCTCCAGGTGCACAAGCCTGCCGGGGAAGCGAGGATGTGATGTGCATAGGTGCCATTGTTTTTAGTACAGCTGGGGGTGTCCTTTCATTGGGTTAACATTCTGTTGTTCCATCTATTTTGGGGGCTCTAAACTCTGGCACCCATTGTTTTTGCCTTGGCATAAAAGGCCCTTCATGTCTTGTCCACTTAATTTTTTACTTTTTTTTTTGGTCTACTTAATTTTTTCTTGCTGTTTCTCCCATCACTCCTCCTCCCACATGAAGTCCCAGGTAAATGGAAGTGCTTTTCATTTTGAGAAAGCTCTGTGCCTCTCATACTTTCAGGCCTTTGTGCATTGTGTTTCTTCTGTCTTTGCAAGATCTACTCATCCTTCAAAATTCGGCTCAGATACCTCCTCTTCTGAGAAGCCCTCTTGACCAGCCCCTGGCAGGCTTGACCTTCAGGGCTCTTTCTCCTATAGTCAGCTTTGTCCGTAGTGCCAAGGAAGCCCTTGTTGAAATTGCCTTGTGAAATTGTGATTGTTTGTTTGTATATCTGCCTCTTTATCCCCGTTGGAAGTTCCTCGAATCATGTCTTTTAATTATCCCTGCCGCAGGGCCTTTGCATGTGCTATTGGATTTTCATGGAACACCATCATCCTGTCACTGTTCACGAAATGGGCCCCGTATCAACCCTCAGATCTCAGCTTAGATGTCACCTTGTCAGAGATGCCTGCCCTGACTCACCTTACCCCTAGATGATTATTTTATTTATTACAATACCCTGTTTTCTCTTACAGTAGTTTATTCGTACCTGAAATTTATTTCTATTTTGTCAGTCTTCACCACTGGAGGATGGCACCAATGAAGGCAAGCCCCTCTTGGCTGGTTCACCATCATGTCCCCATGTCTTGGCCCAGAGCCATTTGTGGATAAGCTGGAGAGAGGCATTTGTGGAGCATGTGCAGCAGAAACACTGAAGGCCAGTAGAAAAGGAATTCCAGATCAGGATTCCCTAGAGGTGGTTAACAGAGAAGGGATGTGGGGCTGATTTCTCTGTAACTGTACCTTCCCATCTTGTCTGATCGGAGCACATACCTCCAATGTGTACCATTATCATTTCTTTCCCTTTGTACATTTTAGTTTTAATACGTTTCCTTGGAATTCTTCCATTTGGTTACTGTCTAACCAACAGGAACGTCCTTGTTCTGCAAATATGTAAGGTGTTTGATGAACAGCGGCTAGAGTGCCTGGGTCAGCTCTAGGATTTGCACACCAAAGGGCTGGAGTGTCCTTTGTCCCTTGCCTGCAGGTGGGAGATTCCTTTATAAATGTGGGAGCACTCAAAAAGGCTCGTTCTTGGTGGTGAAGCCCTTCTCTGGACCCTGGAACCCCTCCAGGTGAGGGTGTGGACTTGAGGATCCGAGCATTGACTCAGAAGTCTAGTCCCTGGAGCCCCTGCTAAGAGGGTAGGCCAGCCACCCGGGGAAGGGCCCTGAGAGATTATCCGCTCAGAGCCCCATGCCTTTTTATAGGGGGAAACCATGGCTCACAGAGAAGAAATACTTTGCCCAGAGTCACAGGGTTGAAGCAGGACCAGAACCCAGGTTTTGTGTCACCTCCTCTGGGGTGCCTCACCCTCATCTAGCGAGACCCTCATGTGATGCAGGATGTTAGTTCAGAGGTGCACACTTCAGTGCCGCAGGACGCTTTATGTTTATTTTCATTGTACAAAACTAAACCTTTTCTTCTTTCACATTCCTCCTCTCCCTCCTCTTCAGCAGCATGAGAACACTGAGCAGATGAAGGCAAAGTGTTGGGTTCGAGCATAGTGGGTAGACAACAGGTGTTTCCTAGTGATCCACGATCCAAACGAGTACCGTGGAGCCCTGGCTGCTCCTCTTGGGACCAGACAGACTGTACGGAGGGTCCCCCTCTGTCAGCAACCATCTGATGGTTTCCTTGTGGAAGAGAGCAGCTACGTGTGTTCAGAGCACTTTGGTTTTCAGGTACAGATTACAAAAGGCTGTTTCTATGTAGTTAACCTTTTGAGGGGTCTGCTAGAACACTCTTCTGCAGGCTGTTTTGGTTCAGGTGTGTGATTGCAGCTGGCTCTGACCACTGCATCGTTCCAGGACACTGTCCAGGGGACCGGCCTGGCCAGAAGCCTGTGGGCAGCTTGCCTGCAGGGCTGTTGCCCTCCTGACATGCAGTGAGGGATGGGGAAGGAAGGATTCCATGGCAACAAGGCTGGAGAGCCCTAGCGCCATGGTGTCATAGCAACCAAATAGAGGAATTCTATCCACATAGTGACAGGGGGACCCCTGGACCTATCAGACTCAGCTGGCCCACTGCATTAGCAACCAGGCTGTGGCCTCCTATGATGAGAGTTGGGTGGGAGGAGGGTGCGAAGGTTGGAAGAAGTTGTTTTGTGCGTGGGTTTAGAAAACTAAAAAAAAAAAAAATTATTAAGAGAAACAAATAAAGAAGGCTCTGTGGGATAAGTACCAATAAAAGAGAAAGGAATCAGGCCTGGCTTTGTATTGCATACCCTAGGAAATGTGTGTTGGTTCATCTCCCTCCTCGCTTGGGGCATTGAGTTTTCCCCGTTTCATGCCTGGTCTGGGACATTTTACCTTGGAGACAACACTCATTGCTGGTTTTCCTCCTCTCTCTCCTAACATTGTTCTCTGTTCCTTTTGCTTACTCAAGACATGGCAGGAGGTGTTACAGTAGCAGTCATTGGCCGTTCTGTCCCTCACCATATATGTCCGCGCTGTATGGCTTGTGATGTTTCAATGTGTGTCTGTTTTGGCTAACTAAATGGACTGTGGTACTTAACCCCTTACCCCATTGTCTGGTTTTTACTGGGCAGCGTGGACACATGCAGATATTTGTGAGTTGACCAGGACCCGGTTTGGGGTCAGGTGATTGGGTACAGGCTTTAATGTAAAAGGTATCTTTTAGGGGCGCCTGGGTGGCTCAGTCGGTTAAGTGTCCGACTTTGGCTCAGGTCGTGATCTCGTGGTTTGTGAGTTCGAGCCCCGCATCGGGCTCTATGCTAACAGCTTGGCGCCTGGAGCCTGCTTCGGATTCTGTGTCTCCCTGCCCCTTCCCTGCTCGTGCTCTGTCTCTCTCTGTCTCTCAATAATAAAATAAACATTAAAAAAAATTGAAAGGTGTCTTTTAGCAGCCTTGCAGTCTTTCTGAGATGGGACCATCTCAGCATGGATCTGAGCCTTCATTCTTCTTTCTCATCAGTTGTGGAAGGGTAGGGAGAATGGAAGATATGGGAAGCCCTGGGGAGAAAAAACAGAGGGAAGCATGGACTACAGCAGGGAGGTCTGTGCCTATATCAGCAGAGAAAAGAAATGTGGTCTTTGACTTTCCAGCCATAAGTTTGGATTATAGGCACCTCAGTGGTCAAGATGCAAAGTGTCTTTGAGGCCTTTGGGCATGATGGATCCGGTTTTCTGTGTATACACAATGAGATCCTGTAAAGTTAGGCCATGGCTTACACTTCTCTATCCCCCATGCCATCTGCACAGGGATGGGCCCCCGTATTTGGATGCCTTGTATTTGTTGAATGATACTGTTCTTGTCCTTGTCAAGCTTACACTCTACCTAAGAAAATGGAGCATCTCTCCATGGATTACTTAATCCTGGGGACATTAATAGACTGCACATTTTCCAGTGTAAAATAAGGATTTGCTGGCTACTGCATGAATGAATGTTTGGAACATATGGGGGCAGGCATTAGAGATTTGGAGATTGGGGAAGTTAAGAAAAAAGAAAGAGATCGTGAAAACCAACCCTGGTGCTCTAGGCTGTGAAGAAAAGCATGCCTGTATCCTAGGGGACCTCAAACTTCAGTTGGGTCAGATTCATCTAGAAATCTGTTTAAATATGCAGCTTCTAGGGCCCTGCTTCAAAGATTCTGGCTCAGGAGTGCTGGGAATCTGCATTTTAAACGAGCTACCTAGGTGACTCTGCTGGAGGTCAGCTGGGGACCACACACTTAGAAACACTTAGAAACAAGGGCACTCCTCATACAGCAAAGCCTCTGAGCCACATGAGCTTCAAGACTTGCTCTTCTTAGGGGATTCACAGGTAAGTTTAATAACAGAAAGATAGCATCGGTGGGACTGGCAGATCTGGGAGCCTTGCCTTCTCTGGTAGAGGAGGAAGCACCAGTGTCATCTTTATGTTTAATTGGTGAAGCCAGGAGGTAACGGCAGGTGGCTGAGCTCCAGTGTGTGGATTGGGAAGCCCTCGCTGGGTGTGTGAGCCTCACAGGCGGGGAGGGTGAGCTCCTGTCGTTTCACGGGGGCCACACTGTGGGAGCTGTGAAATGCAGGACAGGGTAGGGAATTTCGGGGGAGGATTTGCTGTTTTAGGGGTTGTCTCTAAATAGGGAAGGAAAACCATTTATAAGTCAACCTACTTCACAGAAGGTTCAGAAAAACCCAACCCATCTACCACACTTTCATTCATTCTGACTTTTCCTGCTGCAGTTGGGTTATTGGGAGGGTGCTGATGATTATATTAACCACCCTGATAGTAATAATCAAGAACTTACACTTACTAAATGCTTTCTGTACATGCACAGTGGTAAGCACTTAATGTTCATCATCTCATTTAATCTTCACATTGACCCTGGGAGGTCTGTGCTTTTTCACTTCCCACTTAACACTGGAGGAAACTGAGGCTTCCAGAATAGCGATTTACAGCTGGTGATGGATGGATCTGAGGTTTGATTACAGTCCCTTTGTTGGAAGCATTATGCATGGAGACTGTTTGATTCAGCTTCCTTCTCTCCTCTCTTATTATCTTCTCCTGTGTGCCAAAATGTGCGTTCTCCTCCACCCAGTTTATCCTGTGTAGCTTCTAGTCTTACTACGGAACATGGATAGTGGAAATGGAGTGGAATAAATGGATCTTTTAAGCATGCATGTGAAGCAAAACCTTTCAGTAAACACACAGTGCAAATAGGATGAGCACAGGGTTCTGTGTAAGGTCCTTCATGGCAGAGGTGATCACAGAATAATGGGGCCTTGATTATCCATGTGGTTGTTAGCAAAGCCCTTCTTCTGTGTTTGTGACAGATCTCTTTGGCTTGATAGATTCCTTCTAGCGTCAGATTCAAGACTCCCCTCGCCCCTTTTGTCTTGGTGGGCAGATGGATATGCTTATCAGCATAAAGGTCCAAATTGCAAGTGTGAGATCCAGTACCAAAAGCTACCCTTCTCTGAGTCAGGTGCCCTAAGTGGGTACTTGGTTTGGGGTGCAGCATGGCATTAGGGGAAGACTTTTGAAAGTAGATATTCAAATCCTGCCTCTCTGTTTACCTCGGGCTAATTTCCTTGTTCACCATGGTTATTACTAGTGAATGCGGTGGATGTAGGATGAGCCTTTCTTTTCCCCAGCTGCCATGAGCGCCGGCCGCTGAGTCTTTCCCCAGGAATCACCCTCAGCCTAAGACAGCTGCCTCACCCAAGGTCACACCTATTCCCTGGGGGTAGCCTGTGTCCACATCAAAGGTGTAATGGCTTGGCATCTTGACCTGAGGCCAGACAATTCCAGAACTCCTGTGGATGGGTAGAGGCCTCTGTTGTGGCTGTATCATCCCTCTGTCTTCCCAGAGGGGGAGACTTCATGTCCTTCTGCCCAGGCCCCAGGCTTCACTTCTCCTTGGCCACTTGCCTTGAGCCTCTCCCCTGAAAACACCCTCCCATATGCAAATCTCTGTTTCAGAGTTCTGGGTACCCAACCTAAGACACTTCTGGTTTGTGATCATTAAATGAGATCACTGATTCAAGTGCCTAGTGTAGTGCTTGAAAAGCAGTAGGACCTCTGTAAATGTCCCTTTCATGTTGTTAGCTTTAACATTTCATAAAATTTATAGCTATGAAATTTGAAGCCACTTTTCTGTATTTTGGAAAAATATTGAATATGCAGTCATGATCAGGGCTCAATAAATTTCAGAGAAAGTAGGAATTCTTTGGAGCTATGAAGGAAGCTTTCCTATTGATTCATGTCAAACTTCATTGTAAGAAATGTTTGGGACATTTGGATCAGCTCTGTGTAATGGAATATTATTGGGGTAATTTTTAAAAATTTTACTAGAAACCATATGTTCTCTGAAGGATCTTCCCAAAGATATCTTTGCTTTTAGGAAGATCTTAACCAAACTCAATCTTTTAGTGGGGAATTAATGAGGAAAGGAAGTGCCATAAATCCAGTAGGGGAAGTGGGAATGTGTTATCATCTGCATCTGCTCTTTCAATCCTCCAAATGTGCGTGTCTACGTGTGTATCTCTAAGAGAGTATTTGTGGTTTCTTATTTGCTGGAACATTAGGGAACTTAGCTGATGGTCATCAGTGGGAGTGGTTAGGATATTGGAGGCTCCATTGAGAGAAGAAGGTCTAGTATATCGTTTTGACATAACCTTTTGTAGGTGATCATAACAGAAGTAGAAATAAATGGAAAGAAATTCATGCATTATTGGAATGTGTAATGCCTCTCAACACAAATTTGGTGTCCTAGAAGTAACCACTATCATAAATTTAGCATATGTATTCCTCAGATTTTCTCTATATGTATGACTATATTCATATAGATTAATGATATATGTGTGTGCATATGTATGTGCATATATGTATGTGTGTGTGTGTATATATATATTTTAATTAGATCCCATCATAAACTCTACTGTGTAACTTTTTTCCACATACTCTAATCGGACATCTTTCCAGATCTGTATATGTAAATCTCCTTCATTCTTTTTGATGTCTGTGCACAATACTCCATTGAGTGGCTGCACCCAAGTTTATTTAAGACTACCATTGGTGGGGATCAAAGTTGTTTCCATATTTTCAATATAGTGAACCAAGCTGCAGTGAAAGATCCTTGTTCCTACATCCATTATACCATTTAAATAAATGACCCTCAGCTCACAGAGGGCTGGATGCACAATAGGCACCGAATCAATAATTGTTGAATTGATTTCAAGGCTCGGTGCAGCTTGAGGAGAGATTAAAAGGCCTAGCTGTGCTTAGTACACAACCAGGCACTGAGTTTTCAGGAGACATTGACCATCAGGGATAGATTTGGACAAGAAAGAGTCTGGTGCACTGAAGTCTTTCTTGGTGAAAGTTTGTTTTGGTCTGATTGTCCAGGCCCTGGTCCTGCTAGACATTCGCTTTGATGTCACAAAGAACCTTTTCTGTATGGTGGGCTTTGCCTGTATCATGGCATTAGGATATCTGGTGTTTTCTTCCTTTACAGTTTGAGGGTATGGGCTTTGATCCGAGCACATATGCTGACGATCACACGGCTGTCACCCAAGCCAGTTTAAATGTTCACAGGTGTTCCAGGCTTTACAGATGCGAGGGCTGTTCAAAGGGAACAGGTGCATCACGCGGGTGCTGAGCCTCCAACATGTAAATACTCTTTGAAAATGATCCCCTATGAATAGTTAATTTTAAAATGCATCCAGAACACACTCTGTGACATAATAGTTGATCTATAGCCCCATTAATGCATCTAAGTGAAGGGTCTAGGTTTAGTGATGCCATTTAGCATATTCATAGTCCTGTCTGGGGTTTAATTATGTCAGCCAGGAGCCCACGCAAGCCTAGTGCACCTGATGCTGCCTGCCCCCATTGTGCTTTAGCACAGGGCAACTTTTTAAGGTGTTTTATACTGTATTAACCTCAAGTTCAGCAAAGCAGGTTTTCATGAAGGCCACTAATTGGAGCATCTCTCCAGGAAATCATGGGCCATGCCAATCCACTATGCAACACTATCATTTTGTCAGAACCCTCCCTCATTTCCTTTGCACAACATTCTTGTGGACCGGAACAGATGCGGAACCTGAGAGTCAGAGTTTACTGGCTTACGAAAGGTCCCATTGGATCAGTGATAGGAAACCTAGGACCAAGTTTCCTGTTTTGAAGTCCTTGGACCCCTGCAAATAACAACCATTTGGACATATCTAAGTTGTGTACACAGACCGTGTACATTGAAACACACTACTTGGAGCCCAAAATGAATTCCATGTGTTCAGATTCCTTGGTGAGAATTTCTAGGGTTTTAATTCGCTTTTGGTATTCAACAGCCCTCTTACTGCCACTCTCATGGTTCAGTCTATTGCTGACTGTTCTCTTTAGCACAGGTGCATACACACGTGTATCAGCTCTCACAAATTAAATAGAAAGTCATTTAGGAGGAAAGAGGAGCGATTTCATTCTAAGGAGACTTAATTAGACCCCTTACCAAACAAATGGCTGTTGAATGCTCACCCTGTGTGACTCTGGCCTGGACACAGGGAAGGAAACCCAGCTGTGCAAAGAAGTGTTCCTATACTGAGGACCTCGTGATCCAGTTGAGGAGATGAGAAGATGATTAAGTGACACAGGGAAGCGTGTAACCAGTTGCCCATCATGAGCCATGGAGTTCTCTCCTTCCCTAGGATTTTGGAGGACGTGGGATCCCTGTGGGGTGCAGGAGTCAGGGAAGCAGCATGGGTCCCTTTAGTCTCCCAACAGAAAGGTCTTAGAGGCTACGTAACACTTAGATGAAGGGAATGGGATAACACTTAGATGAAAGGAATGGAGAAAGGAAGTGCATTCTAGGACCCTATGAGCTCCATGAATTTGAGGCTCAGTGAGGAAATGTCAGATACTCATAAGCAGAGGTGATGCCTCGCGTGGCTTTGGATCATGTTTGTTAGCTTCCAAGGCAACTTACAGAGTGCCTAAATCACTGATTTCTAGGACTTTTTTGGACAGAAAAGGCCCAAGGGTATATATGTAAAAGAATGAAGGCCTGGACCACCAAAATATTTTGCAGCTGATTACTCTGGGCTTTGGCTTTGGTGTCCCTGATTACTGGGTCATCACCCCTATGTCCCCACTTTATCATTACCATCCTTGGATGTGTGGGCAGAGCTCAGGAAGGGACATCATGCTTGTGTAGGGAAGTCTAGTCCTCAGGGCTCCTCCTCAAGAATATAAAACTAATCGTACATATGGATCCCTGTCCTACCAAGTATATGCCAGGTAGCAAACAGGTACAAACTCTAGAGGAGAGAGTTAGCCCTAGGCTAGGATGCCTAGTTTTGTTTCAAGTAAGAGGTGGGAATTGGGCCCCTGGAGACAGGCTGGGATTGGATGGCTGGATATATGAATGGGATATGGGTGGGAAGACCATTCTGGGCCAAGAGAACCACCTGAACAAATCCTGGAGCAGCAATGTTCTGGTCTTTCTGGGAAAGAGCAAGCCAGTGTTTCTGGAGGGTAGGGTACTTGTGGGATCTTAGGAGGAGGAGAAAGTCACTGTAATATGGGAGTCTTTAATATCATTTTAAAAGATTTAAGAATTTGGGTACAAAGTATTAAAAGGTATAATCAGGAAAAATAGATAAAAAGATAACCAGGAAACTCTTGCTTGGCAAAACGTAATAGGAGCTAACAGATTTTTAAAATATGCCAGATTTTAAAAGATGGATGATTTACAGTTACTCATTAGGATAATTGCATCTGGATGCAATGTGAGCTTTATTCTAGAAATAATATATTCCAAGATTCTTAGAAATTATTTTCTCACCCAATGCTAAATAAAAATGTAATAAATAACCATTCAAGAGGCTGTTGACATATTGCAAACATAACATGTCATGGAACAGAACGGAGTCAGAGCACTGCCTAAGGCCATGCTTCAGATGAGTGAGTGCTTGGGCAGGTGCTGAGCTGTGATTTTAGGGGCGGGATGGGTTGCCATGAGCCTCCCACATTCTGTCACTTGACCACTCCGTGAAGCTAAATGAGATGGCTTGAGATGTGCATTCACTGTACTGGTAAGGAAGCTTTGGGTGGCAAGTGACAGAAGCTAAACTCAAACTGGTTTAAGCCCAAATGTTTAACCAAACTAAAAAATTAACCAAAACTCAACTAAGATATCTGGAGTGGATGTAGCTCCAGTTGTGGCAGGACCTAGAGGCTCAGTGTGGTTAAGAGTCTGTCTTTTTCTCTCCTGCTTCCAACTCTACTTTCCTCCTGGTCAGCTTCCTTTTCAAGCAGGCACTCTCCATGTGGTGGGTAAGATGGCCATTCAGAGCTTGCACTGATGACAAGAGAGTCAGTCTCTCTTCTCCTTTCCCTCCTCATCCTCCTCTCCCTTTCATTATTTTTCTTTCTGAAAAAGTTGTTCCTACTTGATTCCTGTGTTCATCCCAACACTGGGCTAATTACCGGTCAGCTTGAGGAGACAGCACTCTCTGATTGAGAGCACTGCTCAGCAGGATAAAATGGAGGGGATAAAATGAAGAAGCAGTTTCCCAAAGGTGTGGGTATAGACCAGATCAGAGAGAGAGTGAGAGAGAGAGAGCGGCTCGGATCAGGGTGATACCAGCTGATGCTTGCTGTCATGGGGTGGGGCCCTGTGGTCCTACGGCCTTAGATGCTCTCTGATCCACACCATCAGCCCCATACCTGGAACAAAAGCCCGGACTTTTCCTAGCCTGAACTGCAGTGAAGGATGTGGGTATCAGAGGCAGGGACCTATTGGATCACATAGTCAACTGCAATCCAAGCTTTTTTGCTGGACAAAGTGACTAAACTTTACTTTGAATTTCCACCTGAAATTGTAGAAAAAGCTATTCATACTGATAGAAAGTAATAATTGCTTAGAGGATGAAGATTTGAAGGTTTTCTCTTAGAGATTACCAAAATTTAATCTATGAAGAGTTTTCCATCGTGTGTTGCCATATTTGGAATAAGGCTTTGTAGTAGATGAGTTAATAGGTCATTTGCTTGTGACACCCTGGTTTTGTTCTCCTGTGTCATGTTTATATTTACTGCGCCCCACCTCCCTGGAGAACAGTCTGAGCTTGGAAAACGTACATGTAATGTTTAGCCTGTCCCTGTGAGGGGCTCTTAAAAAGCTCACAGCAAATGCTGTTTTGTGCATCCTTTTCACATCACTGGTTTGGAGGAGGGAGATAAGGGGTAGGAGATGGATATGATTTTCTCCATTTGGTTAGGAAAGTAAAACATAGGGAGGGTTAAGAAATTTGCAAGGGAATATTAGTGGCAAAGCCTAAAGATAGAACATGGCACTCCTCATTTGAAATCCATTTTCCTAACAATCGGGTGCTGTCTTTTCTGATTTCAATATGCTGTTTCCTTTCAAAAGAGTAGCACCTGAGCATTCAGTTTCACGGGAGAGTCCTTTCAGATCCATTGGTGAGCCCAAAAGATAATAGCCAAGAAATCATTTAATGAGATCTGGACCATTTTATAAGGCATGCTGAGTTTCCATTTATTTGTAGCGCTGCATTCTATATGCACTTCTCTGATTTTTCTTTTAAAATAAAGTGAAAAAAAGTTTGTTTTCTGTAGTTTTTCTAATGACTGCTAATTCTAAATGCACTGGTAATGAAGGGAGTGGATATCTAGTTCAAAAGTTCAGGCAAGAGTAGATATTATTGACAACAGGCTTCTAAGCAGGTATCAAATGCTGAAGTAATTGGTTTGTGAGATATATATATATATATATATATATATATATATATATATATTTTTTTTTTTTTGTATTGGGTAGAAAATGATCTTTCCCACCTCATTGAACATCAGTAGTACTTTGTTTCATTTCTGCTGCTGCTGCCCTTGTTGTTGTTAAGTGAGCTGAGTGAATCTAATATGCCAGGAGTTGGCAAACTCTTTTTGTAAAGGGACATAGGGTGCTTTTGTGGGCCATAGGGTGAATTACTCGATTCTGCTGTTATAGTGTAAAGCTGCCATGTACAAATATGTACATGGATGGGTGAACCTATGTTCTAATAAAGCTTTATTTACAAGAACAGATGGAGGGCCAGATTTGGCCCATGGACAGTAGTTTGTAGACCATTGGTGTGCATGGTCTGCTGGAGTCTACATGGGTTCCTCCACCTGAGCACACCTGAAGCACAACTGTGTTTTCACAGTGTTCCTGCAGTCTCCATCCTTCTCCCTTCCTGTTTCCTGCGCAAGTGTGTTATAGGATTCAATTTCAAGTGGTGTTTCCAAAAGCCCCTTTTCTAGTGGCTGCGTTTCCATCTTAAGGGCACTGGACCTTGGACTGGACTCAGGGGCCTGATCTTAGCTCTGCAGAAGCAAAGAAAAATCTTTCTGCTTAATGCTGGAGTTCGGATACATCCTCTAGCAAAATGACACTCAACAAATGTTGATGAGTCCTAGGCTGAGTGACCCTGAGCAAACTACCTAACCTTAATGAGTTTATTGTCAACTGTAAGAATATCCACCTTTCTCTCCTCATGGGGCTGATGTAAGGATTACCTATTCATCCCATTTTTCTTTATTAAGCACCTACTTTCTGCCGTTGCTTTGGCTAGGCACTGGGGATGTACTGGTGAACAAAACACTTACCAAGGTTACCTTCAAGGGTTCAAATTAATATTAAAGGAGATAAAACTTCGAATTGATTGATAATACAAAGATTTAAATTTTCCTGATCCTTTTAAACCAAAATTATGCCAAAGACCAAGGGAGATACTTGGTTCCTTATTTAGAAGGTGAACTGTAATGAAAGCCAGTGGGAGGGTAGTTTAGGTACAATGATAAGGATTGGGGGTGAGGGCAGGGAGAAAATGAAAACAAAATGTGTTAGAGTGGCCTGATGGAGCTGCTTCCTACCAGAGTTCCCTTCTGAAAGAAATCAAAGAGATTTTTCAACTCCATCTGGGCTCTAAACCTAAGGAGATTACCATTAAAGTCAGCTAGTGGAGGGTAAAAATAAGAGTGTAGGAGGATTCATTTTGAAACGTTGTCAGCAACCAGCTGGAAAAAAATCGCAGTTACTGTGATTACTAGGAAATTTCTTGGAAGGTGTAGAGGTGTTTATCAGGTAATCTAATCTGTCACCCATTTCAGTGGCATTCGGGTGGTTGGATAAGCATTTCAGTTTAGAAGGAAATAGCACCAAACAAGAGAGAAAAGAATATGGTTATTTTCAACTCTGGGTCATCTTGGGCAGCGTGGATTTCTTGTCAATCAGATCTGATAGCCTGTTCCAGTTCACTATTGTGAGATTTTCTGAGAAATAACTTTGGGCCCTGCATGGGGTTGGAAAATGGGGGTGGGGTAGAGATGGGGGTAGGTACTAAAGCACAGGCAGACCCTGGTTTTAGCCTTCTGAGGATCTGCTTTCTGGAGAGTGTGTGCAAAGAGGCTATGGACAGCGTGATGGGCCACCTTCCACCTAAAGCAGCAAGGAAGTATGTCTCATGAGCGCCGATCTCAGCATGGTACCTGGCAAACCACGGGTGTGCAAATCATTGTGGAAAGAATGCCACCGTATGTTTGGTGTTCAGTCACAGCAACTCATTTGGAGACTCACAGATGCATCTTGTGCCTTCATAGTCGTGGCTCTGTGTGCTTGGAATACCCTTCACCCCAACTTTGCCATGCTAGCTCTTTCTTCTTCAAGACTCTGTGCACATTTCTTCTCCCTGAAGGTTTCTTTCCTCTTTCCCTTTCCCGCCTCCACCACCACCAGCTTGGTTCAGATATTCTTACTTACCCCCTCTGCCTCTATCTTCCCGTTCCACGTGCCTCTGTTACAGCCTGTGACTCACTGGATTGTGGTTGTTAGTATCTTACAGTGGAGACCAGTTACTGGTACTTGAAAAATGTGTGTGAAATTTGCAGAGTCGTTAAAAAAGTACACACAGAGCCTGAACATATTATTTTAACGTAACACCGAGAGATGTATGTTTATTTACCCATTTTTTATTTTTTTAAATGTTTATTTTTGAGAGAGAGAGAGAGAGTGCAAGTGGGGGAGGGGCAGAGAGAGGGGGACACAGGATCCAAAGCAGGCTCTACACTGACAGCAGAGAGCCTGATGCAGGGTTTGAACTCATGAACCGTGAGATCATGACCTGAGCAGAAGTCAGACGCTTAACTGAGCCACGCAGGTGCCCCTGTTTACCCATTAAAAAAAAAATAATGTTTATTTATTTTTGAGAGAGATGGAGACCGAGTGCAAGTGAGGGAGGGGCAGAGAGAGAGGGAGACACAGAATCCAAAGCAGGCTCCAGGCTCCGAGCTGTCAGCACAGAGCCTAAGGTGGTGCTCAAACCCATGAACTGTGAGATCATGACCTGAGCCGAAGTCGGATGCTCAACGACTGAGCCACCCATGTGCAGTCTATATTTAAAATACAGACAGGCTCTAGGTCTTTTCTTTGCATGTTGGTCTACTGATTAGCCTTCTAGGTCTTGGGGCTTGTTTAAATCACACCTGTAACACATCATCTCTACTTTCCAGTTCCTGATTTTTTTTTTCATGGAGTAAGAAGACATTGGGAAAACAATTAAAAGATTCTGGGTCTTCCCTACACCCAGTATTTTATACTTTTCCTGTTCACAGCTAACTTAACCACATGTTTTAATGACTCACCTTTATCAGCTCTTTGCAAAACATTCAAGTAAGCTTTTATAGAAACAGGGATTTTTTGTGTCTTCATCTTCTGTTGATTTACACACTATTTAATTTAATTATAACAAGTATGACAGCTATACATAGTTTGGAGAATAAATGCAATTAGCTGTCATTAATGCATAATGCAGCTGGGGGGAGAAGTAATGCTTGGGTGTACGAGACTGGGGTAACATGTGACTCAGTTAGTAGGACTTGAGTGAGGTGGGCATCAGAAGCAAGGAGAGAATCAGTTAATCCAGCAGGTCGGTTAAGCAAAGCTCCGTTTAGGGAGAGTGTTCTTGATTGAGCTAGTATGGTACCTGTTCAAGCAGGTGTTCAATAATTTGTTAAATGGATACATGAACGATCCAGTAAGTGAAGGAGGGAATTTTGGGGGATACCACTTTTATAGGCCACTGGTATTTGAACTCATAATTGGCCATCTCTATCTTATAAGCAATGCTGAACCCATATCAAAAGGCTAGAACTTTTCCCACCGTCTTTGAAATGAAGAGGTGAAGAGGAATTTCTCTCCAACAAACAAGGCACAGATTTTGGGGGGAACCTGCAAGCTGGCTCCCCAAACCCCTGCCCCACCTTTTAACACAACTGCTGTCTTGCTGATGAATTAAGTGTCTCCGATGGTCCCTGGATACTGTGTCTGCCATTACTTCTTATTTCAGCCCCTTCTACTTTGGCTCTGAAACCTGTGAAATGTTCAGGGACTGGAGTTTCTAGAGAGATATACCACCAAAGGAAACCATTTGTATTAAAATTCTCTGTGTTGTAAACCCTTTTAATGAATCTGGTTTCACTGCAGCATATGGAACATGAGCTGGCGAGGGAGGCTGCGTACACATCAGGGCCCCATTTCTGATATAGTCCCACTTCCCTGTGGATGTTTTACCTTACCTGTAAGGAGACACTGACAAGAAGCTTATGTATATGTGTGATACACCACACACACACACACACACCCCACATAAAATTATTTTCCCCCTAAACATGAAACAGGTAAGTCTGAGTACATGGAGGATTGCTATAGATATAGGGTCACCTCTTGAAAACCAAGGATCATGGAGAGACACAGACTGAAGCTTTTAGTGTGTGTGTGTGTGTGTGTGTGTGTGTGTGTGTGTGTGTGTAGCGGTTAAATTAATAGAAGCAAAATCTGTCTGAGTCATAGCACAGGTAGGACACTCTGTGGTCTATCCACAAAACGGAGTGGAATGAGTTAGATCCAAGAAGCAGAAAAATGTGGGGATGTGGTGGCTAAGGGTGTATCTCCTAGTTTCAGAGAGTTCTGGGTTCAAGCTCTAGCTCTCTGCTTGCTCGCTATGTGGCTAGGTCATTTAGCTTATAGCTTTGCGTTTTAGTCTATCGAAAAGAGAATGATCGCTCTTCACAGAACTGGTGGGATGATTGGATTTTTATATGGAAAGTAATTCACACAATGCCTGCTCCACAGTAAAACACTTAAAAATGGGATATTCTTATAAAAATTAGTTGTATCTGGAGAGAGGACAATTTTGTCCTGCTATCAGGGCACTTTTTTGGGCTACTTGGGATCAGGAGACCTTTAATGAACTAGACCCTCTCTGATGAACACTGTGTAGTACAAAGTATAATCTAGACATTTTGAAGGTGGAAGGTCAAATAAGTAGATTTCAAGATTGCATGATACAGATTTTCAATATAATAGGAGAGCTAATAATATCCATAGAGAAGGACAGAATTGCATTCAAAGAAAATATATAAATGAGTATCACTGATGAGCTGCCATCCCATGCCAGGGTCAAGATACCTTGGTCAGTTTGTTTCCTCTGCTTTTAATCTCTGATATTCTTAACTCAGGCAGGGGCTGAGAGCTGGCAAGAATGTATCTGCTTCATGTCTATTTCAGAAACCAGAATAGAATGCCTGTTGCTTCCCCTCCCCCTCCCCCAGTCCGATGCAAGCCTGTTCTTTATCCCTTATATCAGGAAAGATTCACCTATGACCGTCTTGAGACCTAATGTCAGATACACTCGGGATGCAGTTCTTTTATTGCTGAGAAGATTGGGACTTTACACGTGAGAGAGGTTGAGATGAATGAGTTTCCATTGTATTTATAGAAACTCAGTGCAATATCTCCCAAGGTATAAATAGAACAATGGAGTGTTGACAAAGGAGCTGGTTTTCTGTAACTGTGGAAAACCTGCAATTATTCCTGGAACTATACTCATTGTTTATCTGCATCTGAATTTTAATAAACAGGGCTCTTGCTGCTTATTCATGAATTTTCAAATGGAAATATATCTCCCATTATTATCCCCTTCTTGTGAGGCCCCATCTTGCAAATTTGCAGCTGAGTAAATATACGGAACATTAGCAGCAATTAGATAATTGGTGCCCTGGATAAACCCACCCGCAGCTGTGAATGAATATGGACTGTACCAGTGTCACCTGGTGCGGCTTCCTGATGACACTGCATGCCACCACAGCCTTGCAATTACGTATAGACGTTTACCAGCCCGTGTCCTGGCCCTCCTTCCTCCTGAGAGACCCAAGGTAACAAAATAAGGGAGGTTCCTCATTGTCCATGTGAATCACTGTACAATGAAAGAGTAGATGCTAGAGACTTATTTAAAAAAAAAAAAAGAGTAGGTTCATTTATCTTTGCTTGACTGTTTGGTAAATTGCTGGTGGTAACTTGTTTGCTGCATGCAGACAACAAAAATTCATGCTTGCGTTTTGGGTTGGGGAGAAAGGAAGTTGGGTTCTAACTCCTGTCTTTCTGTAAATCTCCCCAAACTTGAAGCTTTGAGCTGGTCATTTTTTCCCACCCCATCATTGTTTGGGACTCTGACATTGATTTGGGTTTCCTTTCAGCAGGTCATATTTTCTTGTCTCTTCCCTTGAGATTCTATTCCTCCTAGGCTGAACCGGATGCCTTTTCTAGCGCATTCTTTACTCCTGCCCCTTGGGCAATCACATAGCCCTTTTGAGGTAGCTAATCTTTTTAAAATTTTTAACGTATTTTTAATGCTAGCGACTCCAGAGACACAGTAACGTTACAAAAGGGAGAGTGGCAAGACAGCTTCACCACCGTGTCTTATCACTCTGATGAGGCTCATTCCAGCCCAGTGGAGCTCACCCCCTCGCCCTCCTCTGTCCCGCCTTGTCTTGTCTGCTGCCTCACTTTTGCTTTTGGTTTGAGAGCAATGCTGTGTAGACCTCCAGTCTCTCATTCTTGTTCTGCAGGCTAGCACCTCCCACCCCCATGCTTTCCCAAGTCACTGCTTTCCTTGTGTATGCATACACCTTCTGCGTGTTTAGAAGGAGGCGGCTGCTGTGGGATTTGGAGATAGCAGGGTAGTGGGGAGATTTGGGCTGGGTGTCTGGGCCTATGAATGAGTCACGTGGAATTCATTCATCTCCTGGGGATCATTCCAGGCCATCTTACTCTGTCCCAGCTTAGAACAGGAATGCCATATGGGTCTTGAACAGAACGGCTGGGAGGAAAGCCCTGGGAGAAGCAGCAGTCCTGGCGAGACTTCTTGCCAGCCCTGCTCTGCGTTTTCATGTGTACCGTCCTCCTTTATAAACTTGGGGCACATTCTCTGTCTTCTATGCTTATTTTTGCCACGGTTTTCTTCACATGGCCAATATTTGACATCATTAATATAATGACGAAAGCTATTTCCCGTGTGGAGCGCCTACCCTGCTTTACGTATGATTATATGTTATTTCCACAATCCGTGAGATTAATTTTATTAACCCTATTTTATAGATGAGCAACTGAGAGTTCAGAGAGGTTAGTAAACATCTCAAGGTCACACAGCTAGGAAGTGGCAGGGAGGAATCGAAACCCAGGCGCATCTAATTTCAAAGCCCCTATTCTCAAACACTGTGTTGATGGCAGGACTCCAGTCCCTTGGGGCTACAGTTAATGTGTGAATTCTCTGCTTGACAGAGAGATGTGAACTGTATAGTCTGCATTTTAGTTCCTTAAATCATTTGTCCATTTGGGAGAAGACATTAAAAACACAGACTCAGGCAGCAGTGCTTGGTGATGGTGTGTGTGAGTGTGTGTGTGTGTGTGTGTGTGTGTGTGTGTGTGTGTGTCTTATACCTTGGCTGAATTTTCCCTTCCAGCTAGAAACTAGTTTTCCCAATACTCTCCTCTGGGTTCTCACTGCTGCCAACACATCAGATGCATCAACCACCTGAAACTGGGCTGCAGGGGTAGAATTTATTTGCAGACGTTTTAATTTCCCTGGTGATAAGCAAATTAATTTTGTTGCAACTCTTTAACATTCTAATTGAATGATGGAATGTTTCTGAGTGTGTTTTCCAGATAAAAGGCCGTCAAAGTCTTACCATCCACCAGAAAGAACAGGGTTGGGACCTGGGTTTACAGTTTTCCTTTGCCCGACAGCCCAGCCCAGCCCAGCCCATCCTCTGGGCTTGAGAAAAGCCTTTTGGCAGAAGGGTGTCAGCTCTGTACTCCAGCCACACGGCTGGTGGTCACCTCTGCTGGGGGAAGACCTTTACTTAGTTCATTTAATCAGGTATTTCTTGAGTGCTTATTAATGTATGTAACAGACACTGTTCTAGGCTCAGTGGTGAACAGAACAGACAAGTATCTCTGCCTTTTTTGGGGGGAGGAAGCAGATGATAAACTAATGAACAAGCATCCCAAATCATCCTATGAAGAAAAGCAAAACAGGATAACGGATACATAATGTTGAGGGAGCTGTTCCAGAGGACACCCCTCCGGAGACCAGGGAATGAAGTGAGGAAGGGCATTGCAGCCAGGGGGAACAGCAAATCTGAGAGTTTATGTTTGTCGCTAGACCAAATTACCACGCCCCTACCCTATTGAGAGCAGTGATTTGACCTGAATTGGATCTTGTGTAGCACCTCTTTCTTGTGGCTCATAGAGGCCTCTTCCAGGGCAGCTCCTTTGGAGATTGCTTATAACACCTGTGTCTCTCATTTGTTGGGAAGTCTGTTGAAGAAGTAAATAGCATCACCACAAAAAGGCTGTATATATATGTGAAGCATAAGGCTGTGGTGACGGTAACACGGGTTCACACTTTCTGCCTCTCTTGGCTAAGAAACACTATTTATGGGGAGATGGAACCTGACAATGATGGGAAATTAGGTGGAATGATCACCAGGATCATTCACTGCACATGTTTGTCATTTTCTATTATGTGCAAGAGCCTGTGGGATGGGGTGGGACTGCTTTGGTTTTCATGTTCCTTCAGCAATAATTTTCTGTTGTTATTATTATTAATTTTTTAAACAAAGACTAGCTGTCATTATTGGGCACTTACAATATGGTAGATGCTTTTCTAAATACTTCAAAAGGATTAACTAATCGTCACAATAAGCCTAAGAAATAGGTTCTTTTTATGGTCCACATTTTATGATTGAGAAACCAGAAGCACAGAGAAGTTGGTAATTTTCCTGGGGTTTCCCAGTGCCTAAGTATCTTGTCCAGGTTTCAAACCTGGCTAGTCTGAGTGGACATATCTAGCTAACTGTGGGCCAGACGCTGTGGTAAGGGCTGTAAGCTAAGTGCTCCTATCATCCTCATATGAGAAAACAGGCCCAGAGAGATCACACATCTTACTCAAGGTTACATAGTTGTGTCATCGTGTAGAGGCCAGAATCTAACATGGGTCTTTCTGACCCCAAGGCTGTGCTGTTAATGCCTCGGCCCAGCTGCCCCTCCCACGGCCACACTCACTTTCTGGGGAGCAGAAAGGATCAAGGCTGGTGCCAGCCTGGTGTAGTTTGCCAGCACCGAGCCGTGCCCCCGCTTCAGCCTGGCATTTCCTCAGGAGTTAGGATCCGGGAGAGAACCAGCATCTGGAGATGATGGTGGAGTTGCACTGGAAGGAGTTTGGGAAGCATCACCGGCTACTGAGTTCAGGGACTCTCTTTTCAGCCTGGGCCTCTAGGTTTGGCTCTGGGACATCTCCAGGATAGTTCAGAGATGGGGGTGTTTGAGCTGAGGGGGGACCCTGCGAGTTCCTTGGGCAGCAGGTGCCAAGGGAAGCAGGAGGTTGCCAGCCACACTGGCTTACCCCGCTTTCCCATGCTGCCTATGATGCTCCTGTGGTGCAGCTCAAGTAGCCCAGCTGCCATTGGTAGGTTTTCATCCTTCCTGAGATGCATCTCCAGCTCCTGGAAGTTCCTCCAACCTTCCTTCTTTTGTGATTCTTCCCACAGTAGCAACAATGAAACAAGAGTAACAGATTTCAGTAGTACTTCCCACTTACCAAAGAGGAAAAAACCCGGCTTCAGAGAGGTTCTTGTCTTGCCAGAAGCCACATAGCCAGTAACTGTGCCCGAATCCAATCCTAGTTGCTTGACTCTTCCCCACTCTGCCACGCCGCCTCTCCAGATCATTTCCTAATTAGTCTATTTAACGGCTCTCTGTCAAGCTGGCTTCAGTTGCCCTTGCAAAGACAAGCCTGAATGAAATCAAATGATTTTATCGCTGAATGAAAACATTTGCACGATGCTGTTTTCTAGGCCATCCTCACATATGGTTCTCTTGGCTCAGGAAGCCAGTGCAGGTTTGGGGCGGGCTGTGGTGGCTGAGGAGGGACAGGACACCCTCCTTGTCACAGGTGAGCCAGTTAGCGATTGCGAGCCTGGCAGATATCTCCCTGCACGGTGGGTGGGTCCAGGGGGAGGAAGGAGACCGAGAAGCTTCCGTGGTGTTTGTGGTGCCCCCCTCTGTCTGAGAAGATGCCCATAGCTGAAGGATGGCTTGCTGCCTTATTTGTCCCGACCCTGCGACCCTCTTTCCCGTGGTCTTGGCCCCTGAATAATCTAAAAGATCACAAAGGCCTGAACTGGTTTATTCATGCAACAAAAATACGCACACACCATTGTGTGGTGGTGATGTGGCAGTTAATAAAACAGCGAAGTCCCTGCCTCCCGGAGCTTACTTTCTAGCGGGGGAGAGTCAAGAAAATAGGTTACACAACACGTTAGCAAGTGCTAAGTGCTGTGGAGAGCAGAGTGTAGGACGTGCTGTGGGTGGAACAGCTGTGTCCCCTCGTCTCAGCTCAGCCCCCTCCCCACACAACGTGGTCATCATCATCCCACTTGCAGGTGGGGTGATGGGGACAAGGAAGGAACCCCAGCCCTCCTCAGCCTTCCCCAAATCTCAGGAAAAACTGTCCACTTTCACTGTGGGTCCTTTTCCATGGGATTGCTTCCTATTTTTTCCGTAGCTCCTGGCTTCCTGTTAGCAGTAGGTTTGTTGGGTAGATATTCTTCTGGACATTCCCCACTATGTCCAGTTTGCTGTTTTTATCATAAATGGGTGTTGGGTTTTCTGCACTGATGGATACTATCGTGTGGTTTGACTTTTTAAGGCTATTAATGTGATGATGACTTAGGTCCGTTGATTTTCACATGTTGAACCAGCCTTGCATACCGGCGACAATCCCATTTGGTCTTGTTGTATAATTCTTTTTATATATTGTTGATTTGCTAATATTTGTTGAGGATTTTTACATCTATGTTCACGAGAGATATTTGTCTGTGGTTTTCTTGAAATTTTTTTTTTCTGGTTTTGGTATTAGGATAAATTTTGGTCCCATAGAATGAGTTAGCAAATGTGCTCTCTGCTTCTGCCTTCTGGTGTTATTTCTGCCCTAAATGATGGTAGGACTCAGGGTTGAAACCATATGGACCTGGTGATTTCTCTCTCTCTTTTTTTTGAAGATTATTGATTCTGTTTCTTTAATAGACACAGAGCTCTTTAGGGTATCTCTTTCTCCTGGTGTCAGTTTTGGTATTTTGTGCCTTTCAAGGAACTGGTCCGTATTATCTATGGATATTTATTATCTTTTTAATATCGATGGGGTCACTAGTGATAATTACTCTTTCATTTCTAATATTGGTGTTTGTGTCTTTTCTTTTTTTCTTGGCTCTCCTCACTGGAAGTTTGTCAATTTATTGATCTTTTCAAAGAAGCAGCATTAATTTTAGTTCATTTTTCTCTGTTGTTTTCCTGGCTTCAAGTTCATTGACTTCTGCTTTTATTTTTCTTATTTCTTTGCTTCTGGCTTGAATTTCTCTTCTTCCTCTAGTTTCCTATGGTGGAAGCTTAGGTTATTGATCTTAGATCTTTATTATTTTTTGATAATATGCATTTAATATGCTGTAAATGTTATATACTTTTGAGCACTGCTTTTGCTGCATCTGATGACTTTTGATAAGTTGCCTTTTAATTTTGATGGTGTTCAAAATATTAAAAAAATTCCCTTGAAACTTCATTTTTATCCAGTGTTATTTAACATAGAAAGGTATTGTTTAATTTCCAAATACTGGGGTATTTCACAGCTCATCTTTTTGTTTTTGATTTCTAGTCTAATTCCATTGTCGTCTAAGAATATACTTTGTAGGATTTCTGTTCTTTTAAACTTGATAAGATGTGCTTGTTCAGAATGTGATTCCTCTTGGTCAAATTCCTTGCCACCTTGGGAAGGATGGGCATTCTGCTGTTAGATGGAGTGTGATGTCTATTTTAGACGTAAGCCAAAACTCCAGGGTTCTTCACCTTTTCCTCCCAGCCCAGAAGATGGTGCCTTTCCAGAAAGGAAGCTTTTGGAATAGCTGAGAGTTATACTAGGGTAACCTTAGTCAGGCAAGCGGCCAGGTCATAGGCAGCATGAGGAGGGCCAGAGGCGATACGATGGGAGAGCAAGGGATCATAGGCTAAGTCAAATAGGGGTCAGGGCAGGAGAGACCAGTATAATGAAGCTCGTCCTGTGTTCTTACACCTATGCTTGGTACTTTACACACATTATTTGGTGCAATCTACACCAGTGCTCTTGAAAGTGGGGTATATCCAGGGAGTGGACAAGGTTGATTCCATTGAGTGTTTGGAAGAAAATAGTAGATCCTCTATTTTTATTTTTGAACCCCTTCCTTTTACTGTTTCTGCTTTGGGGTGTATTTTTAAAGGTATGTCACACACCAGTGCAGGGCTACCAAGTAGATGGAGACTGGCTCTCACCACTGCCACGGCTGAAACCCTGGTCTGAGCGATCGTGATCTCTGGTTAGGATTATTTCAGTAGCCTCAGATCCAGTGTTCTAATTTCTGCCCTTCCCACTGTGTGTTCACACCAGGTAACACTCTTACACATAAGTCAGTGTCCCCCTGCCTCACCCAGCATCCCCAGCTCTGTCTCATTTCAAGCCAACTCCAAAGCCCTTACCGTGGACCTTGTCCCCTGTTGTTCATCTCACTCACAGCCACCCAGGTACAAGGTTCTTGTGCTCCTGCCTCACGGCTTTTGCTGTGCTGTGCCCTCTGGCTGGGTGCTCTTCCCCAAGCCTGCTTGACCTGCTTTCTAGGTTTCAGGTCCTTTAAATTTGCACTCACTGCATGTCTTAGTCCTCCTCTCTGCTTTATTTTCCCTTCCCCAAATTTATAATTGTCAGGTGTATAATTTATTTGTTCATTTGTTTACTGATAATCTTCCTCCAGCTAGAATTTAAAATGTACAAGGTCAAGGTTTTGGTCCATTTTGGTAATGCTCTGTCTTCTAGTTTCAACACATACATAGAAGATTCTCAGTAAATACCTGTTGAATACATGAAACAGTATTTCAGGGGGTGTTAAATTTTGTTGACTGTTGGGGTACAGAGTGAAAACGTATATCCTCAGAGAAGGGAGGGAAGCAGAGCTGAGTTTTGAATCCAGGGTTTTCTGATGCCAAAGCCCACACTTCCCCAAGTTGCTTTTCAGGAAGAGAGGACAGGGGCATAAAGAGAGAGAGAGAGACAGAGACAGAGAGAGAGAGAGAGAGAGTAATGGAGGAAGGGAAAGAGGAAAGGAGAGAGGGAGAGAGAGAATGAGAACTGAACATAAATAACAGAAATGATCAGAACCAAAGAGAGCAAGTATTAGCCACATCCAGGCAGTTTTTTAGGATAAGAAATCATCTTCATTCCTCCAGGACCTTGATGTCTGGCCTCTGGAATATTTTTGGAGTGTGAATGTGGTTCTTTTATCTTACCTGAGTCCTCTGAAGTTGAGTCTCAGGTCAGTGAGGCCAGATACCCTGGTTCTCCCTCTGCCCACAAGGATGGACCATTGTCATCTTTATTTATTTATTTTTAAAAGTATTTATTTTTATTTTGAGAGAGAGAGACAGAGACAGAGAGAACGAACATGATCTGGCAAGGGGCAGAGAGAGAGAGAGAGAGAGAGGGAGAGAGAGAATCCCAAGCAGGCTCTGTGCTGTCAGTGCAGAGCCTTATGTGGGGCTCAGTCTCATGCACCATGAGATCATGATGTGAGCCAAAACCAAGAGTCAGATGCTTAACCCACTGAGCCACCCAGGCACCCCTCATTGTCATCGTTATTTGCAGGGTTGTTCTTAGGTGAGGAGGGTGCCAGCTGACACTGGAGTTCTGTCTGACTGAGGAAGGGAGAAAAGGCACTTGACTTCTCTGCCATTGGAAGAGGAACCATCATCCTGATCCCCTTCCCCACCAAAAAAGAAGTACGTTCTAGCATCAAAAGTGGCAGCACACAGTAAAACTAAAGGAAATAGAGGTCTGTTTCCATCTCTTCTGCTGTTCTTACCCGGAGCCTCGTTTCTTCCCTTCCAGTCTGTCACCAACACTGCTTTGTTGCCTGCTGTCTATGATCTGGTTCTTTCCTCTGAGTTTTTGTGGCTGAGTTCTGGTGTCTTTCTTTATCTTCTTCCCTTTCGGTTGCTGCCTCTGCTTATGAGCATCTTCTCTTTGATGATCACATATAAAACCCAGGGACAGTGACAATTAGGAAGCCCCTGAGGGCACCACTTACATATTATGCTTGTGAGATGGTCACATCATAAACTGGAAGCAATTTCAGCAGGAAAAAAGAAGGCCAGCTGGGCAGCCTGATAAAATGTAAGGCACACAGAGCCTTGGGACAGTGAATTTTGTTACCATAGAAGAAAAGTTTGGGAGGTGCCTGTGAAGTACAATTAGAGCCTCCCAGATCTGATTGTGTCCTGACCTTCGCCCAGTGACTTTGACTCTGGGAAAGAAATCTGGAGGCCAGCAAGGGAGGGACACTTCAGCAATGGACCCCAGTTCTGAGGAATTGGGTTTGTTGAGTGTGGCAGGTTCATCAAAGACCATAACACAGAAAATTCTGATTGTTCCTGAGAAGTGAGTCAGCATGACGGACAAACTAGGCCAACGGGGCTGGGAGCGCTCCAGGAAAGTGGGACAAATGTCAGGAATATGCCAGTATGAAAACATCTTTTTTTACATGCTATTAAGAATATTGGGAAAAAAAGACATTCTGGTTTTATTCCATAAAAACAAAGAAGAAAACTTTCTAGAATAGTGGTGCCCCATAGAAATATAATGTGAGCCACATATATAATTTAAAAATTTTATATATTCCTTCTTCTTCTTCTTCTTTTTTTTTTTTTTCATTAAAGTAGGCTCCATGCCCAGTGTGGGATCTTGAACTCAGGACCCGAGATCAAGGGTTGCATGCTCTATCAACTGAGCCAGCCAGGCACCCCATATAATTTAAAATTTTCTAATAGGTTGAAAAAGTAAAAATGAGGTGAAATTGATTTTAGTAATAGGTTTCAATTTTACCCAATACCTCCAAAAATTAGAATTGCAACAGGTAATCAATATAAAATATTAATGCTGTTTTATTATTTTTATCCACATGAAGTATTTGAAATCAGGGGTGTACAAGATGCCTATAGCCCATGTCCGTTCTGACCAGCTCAATGGTTACACGCGGCTGATGGCTACTGTGTTAGACCACACAGATCTAGAAAATCCTTTTTCTTTCTCTAAAATCTCCGTTCTTTGATTTCTTCATCATTGCAAACATTCCCTGGTTTTGCTTGTGCTTCGTACGGGAGTGTCTAGTGTAGATGTGCTCACCAGTGGGTTGGGTTGGTTCAGGTCTTTAGGTTTTGTTAGTGTAACTGAACGTCAGGATGGAATGCGAGATGATGGAGCCCTCTCCCTTCACCTCTGTACTTCCTGACTCAGGCCCTAAGGGAACAGGGATGCTGTGGACAATGGATGGTGGACGTAGCACAGAGGGAGACGTGATTATGTGTCACTGTCTGATCTTAGGCGACTCACGTCACCTCTCCATTTCTCTGTTTCCTTCCCCATAAAGTGGGGAGGGTGGAGTCATTCATGCCTGGCTCCAGGATTGTGCTGAGGATCAGGGAACACCAGAGTAGAGGACCCTTGAGGAGGTAAAAACATCACCTGCATGTAAGACAGGGTGTTTTTTTTATTATTTATTTATTTATTTTTTTATTTTAAGGTGATTGAAATTAACTAGGTCCTCTCGCTGTCTTTGTGTGAAGCTAACCTTGTCGGCAGCAAGACACCATGGGAATTATACTCGGGTTGATATTGGAGCAGTTTGTTTGTATGTGTTGGGGTGAGGGAAATAAATGGAATCGGAATTGAGGATTGGGGAAGCCGCAGCTGAAAAGAGCTTGCTCTCTTTCTTGTCTGTAAGACCATGTCAGGAAGCTAACCAGCCCGCTGAGCTTTTTCTGCTCAGGGAGGTCTCGGAAGTAAACAAGGTGGGCAACTTTAAGCCAGCAGAGGCAAATTTACCTTACGGTTCAGTGGCTCTGGATTCCAGGGACCCCCTGCATTGATTTACCATGCTGGACTTAAGAACACCTCGCTCTCAGGAGACGCTGCAAACATCGGGTTGTGTCCTCTCCCAAGCACTGGAGCCTGGCATTTCTTCATCACCGTGGAGGCACTTGCTTGCAAAGGGTGTTTTACTTTGTTAGTGTGTTTTTGCTTGGCATTCCCACTGGGCATATTCATTTGAGCTCTTGCTTTTAGGTGGGTTAAGTGGCTGCTGAGGTGGTGGTTGGAGCCCAGCGCCAGGGTGCAAACCTGTGGGGCCTGTTCCCCCCCCATCCCCATCTGTTTTGCATGTTTGCATGTAAATGGCATTAGTGCCCTCCTGCCACACCACTTCCCCAGAGGGAGTCTCCTGGGTACTGTTCTGGGATCTCACCTTCATTCCTGGTCTCCTCCTCTGGTTTGCTAGGTAGACTGCCTCCAGGTTATTCTTTCAGAGTTGCTTCTCCTCTAAAATCTTCGATACTCTCTGTTGCCACTGGGTTAAATCCATTCCCTGTGGCTAGACTTCAGAGTCATCTGTGGTTTGGTTCCTTGTTACCTTTTCTCAAGCGGGACTGCCTTCCTTCCAGGGAACAAGGTTTGCCTGGCCCCGTCTTAATGCCTTTACCTTTTCTCAGCCAGAGAGCACTTCCCAAAGAGGGTAGCCAGTAGTCATGGTTTACTAGAGACTGGGGATTCCTGGGGTGCAGGACTTTCAGGGCTCAAGCTGGTAAAGTCTTAGGTGAACCAGGACAAATGGGTCACCCTCTTCCCACATCCTGTCCACCTATTGAAATTCTACCCACTTCCAGGGTGCTGATCATCCATTCCTTGCTGGGCCTCTGAGCTTGGGCACTCATTACCTGTCCACTTACACAGCACTGTTTCTGTTGTCTTTGGTCGTAGGTGTCTGTGCTCTCTTATCGTCTCCCTGTATAAGTGTAAGTAATTCGAGGACAGGATCATTCATATCTCATTCTCTCCACCCTTTGGAGCACATCGCACAGGGTCTTCCGCGTGATAGGTGTTTAGATTTTATTTTGATGCATGAATGAATGGAGAATGAATTCTATCCTTGCAGTGAGAAACTGTAGTATACCCACATTGATTTTTATTCTTATCAATTACAAAATAATACATATTCATTGTATTTTCACAGAAACTGGATAAAATAGAAAAGCACGCATATTGCTTGAAAATCTACTACCCAGAAATGACTACTATTAATATCTTTTTTGTCTATCTCTAATATTTTCCCTTCTTCCTTTTCATCTCTTTATCTAATCATCATCTATCTGTCTATATATCTTTTTAAGAATGCTTGGGTCTGGTGGCGACTGGGTGGCTCAAGTCATTGGGGGCTTCTGGATCTTGATTTTGGCTCAGGTCATGATCTTGCGGTTCAAGAATTTGAGCCCCGTGTTGGCTCTGTGCTGACGGTGCAGAGCCTGCTTGGGATTCTCTCTCTCTCCCTCTCTCTCTGCCTGTACCCTGCTCTCTCTCTCTCTTAACAAAATTAAAAGTTTTTGGGTCGTATCATATGGATTATTTTGTAACCTGTTTCCTTGAACAATGTATCATGAATGTTTGTCTTATGTAACTAAATATTCTGTTATAATTCTTAAAGGATACATATATATATCATCACATGTCATACATATGTTTATCATTGTAGATCATCTATTTATTTTATCAATCAATCTATCTATTTACCTGCCATTCCATTTGTGGCTGTGCCAGTTTTCTCCTTTTTTTTAAAATGTATATTTTTTAATGTTTTATTTATTTTTGACAGAGAGAGAGAGAGAGAGAGAGAGAGACAGAGCATGAATGGGGGAGGGGCAGAGAGAGAGGGAGACACAGAACCGGAAGCAGGCTCCAGGCTCTGAGCTGTCAGCACAGAGCCTGACGTGGGGCTCGAACTCACAGACTGCGAGATCATGACCTGAGCCGAAGTCGGACGCTCAACTGACTGAGCCACACAGGCGCCCCCCCTTTTTTTAAAATATATTTTTTAATGTTTTATTTATTTTTGACACAGAGAGAGAGACAGAGCATGAGAGGGGGAGGGGCAGACAGAGAGGGAGACACAGAATCCAAAGCAGGCTCCAGGCTGTGAGCTGTCAGCAGAGAGCCCGACGCGGGGCTCAAACTCACAGACCGTTTTTTTTTTTCCTTCTTTTTTAACCAACTCCCCACTCCTGGACATTAGGATTGTTTCAGAAATTATGCTCTTGTGGCTTTTTTTTTTTTTTTTTTTTTTTTTAACCATTCCTGATTATTTCCTTAAGGGTAAATTCTTAGAGGTAGAATTTCTAGGTCAGAGCCTTCTGAGTGATTTTTAAAATTTAGTCAGGGTGCGCCGTATAGTTTGCAGGTTACCCCCAATAGAAGAAATGAGCTCTAGAGCTTAAGCCTTGCGTAGATCTCAACTCTGACAGTGACCTTGCCCTTCAGTGCTGTTCGAAGACCCGAGCCCTGGAGGTTTGAGGAAACTTAATTCTACTGCAGGGCTGAAAAAACCTGGGGCAAGGCCGAGAATGAGGTGTGTTCATGGTGGGTCAGGATTCCGGGAGTCTGGGTGTGGCTGAGGCAGTAATAGGAAGATGGTGGAAGCCAGGAAAGAGTTTGGGAACTAGGTTAGGGCAGTGCTTGTGGGCAGATTAGGTCAAATCAGGTCAGAGACCCTTGAATTTGGGGATTCGTACACTAGATGTACTACACTAAACCAGAGGACCTTCTTTCTGCAGTGAATCCTGCTTCAGGCAGGAAGCCTTTTACTCCTGTCCTACTGAAAATCAAGGACTAATTTCTGTGATGGGGCTCTCCTGGGGCCTGCAGACTCAAAGAACATTTCAGTGTAAGCCTTAGAAAGTACTATCTGGCTGATCTTTCCTAGCCCCAGCTTGTCTGAGCTTAGCAAGTGACAGTGGAAGTCCAGGCTCACCGGGAGATTAGTCCTGCAGGTCACAAGCCTGGGGTGATCAGCACTAATAAGTGTGGATGACCATCTCTGGTGTTCCAATTAGAAGAGAGCTCCATCTGCCTTAAATGGGCTCAAGTCTCTTGATCTCGACAATTACATCCCAGGTTAGATGTCAAACTTTGGTGTACTATAATATTGCTGGCAATATTTGAGGACAACTTTGCGGAGTCAGAATGTTCCGGAAGGTTGGAGACAGGCACTAAGTATTCCTGTTTTCAAACTGGTCTAGTTTGAAACTAGGAGCTAGTTTACAGATGTGTGAGCTGGTTTAAGATTCTGGGCAAGATTCTAAAATAAGAGTATTCGAAAGATGGTTTGTGTAACCTTGGTAAAGCAGATAGTAATCGCTAGGAGTCATCGCATGCTAAGCAAGGAGCAAGTATTGTTTCGCTAACCTCAAACCCTTCTTTGTAGTGGGCATGGTGTATCCTAATTTTTGCAAGGTGTTGGAAAAGCCTCGCCGGATAACCTTGGGCTCAAGGTGGAGCGCTTTGGGCTGGATCAGTTATTCATGGAATATACTCAAGAGTGCTTTTTAACGAAGCATTCTTTTTTTTTTAATTTTTTTTTCAACGTTTATTTATTTTTGGGACAGAGAGAGACAGAGCATGAACGGGGGAGGGGCAGAGAGAGAGGGAGACACAGAATCGGAAACAGGCTCCAGGCTCTGAGCTATCAGCCCAGAGCCTGACGCGGGGCTCGAACTCATGGACCGCGAGATCGTGACCTGGCTGAAGTCGGACGCTCAACCGACTGCGCCACCCAGGCGCCCCTTAACGAAGCATTCTTAAGACACAGACAGGTTTTAGAGCTACAGGGTTCTACTCTTGATCTTGCATTGTTAACATTTCCTTTAATCAACGACAGAGGAAAGAAATATGTAGGTGACACGAAGATGGGAGAGATAATGGATATGTCGGATGAAAAGATTCAGATCCAAGATGATTAGTTCAGGCTTGAAAAAACGAACTTAATTTATCAAAATGATGGTTAATAGGGTCATATGTTAGGTTTTATCCTTGCATTAAAAAAGTGAAACACCTGCTCAAGTACAGGATGGAGAGGCTGGGTGGACTAATATATCAGAAGATAGGAAATGTCAAGTTCGGTGTGTGTCAGCTTACTTGAGTCGAAGTGCAGGGCCCGTGGGGAGGCTGGAGAAAGTCCTTCTCCCTCAGCACTGCTTCTGTTACACCTGGAACCAGGTGACTTGTTCTGGGCACAGCACGTTGAGAGGACACAACAAAAGGCAGACGGTGCACTAGAGGGAAAAAGCATGGTGTCCTCCAAATCTGCCAGTGACAGGCGGTGTGTGCCTTGAGGATGTGCTGAATGTCTCTGAGCCTCAGTTTCCTTGTCAGTCAAATGGAACAATAGTTACCTTATTAAGTCTTGTGAGGATGATATAATTTGTGAACATCCCTTAGAACAGGCCCTTGTCCAGACTCGGTGCTCAGCAAATCTTGGATTTATTTCTGTCGTCCCTGCTAACAGAGTGAACACAATTCTAAGAAGAGTTGAAAGTCATGTCAAGTGAAGGTACGCAGTCTGGAGAAGAGTCGACTTGGAGGCCTGCGAGATGGATGTGTACTTTCCGCCAGGCGTTGTTTGAGTGCTTTGCTTGGAGTATTTCATTTGCCTTTCTGGGTAGGCCTGTGAGGTAGACACTGTTTTGTTGTCATTTTACAGACAGGAAAGTGAGGATCAGGCAAGATGTGTTTAGACCAAGGCTCCGCGGCTAGTCATGGACCGAGCTGGGGCAGGATCCACCCTCGTCTTTCGCCTCCCTGTCGAAATTACTGTGCCACATCTCTTGCATTCTAGAGTACTGAAAATTGGCAGGGTATTAAGTGAAAGGATTTTAGGGTAAATGGAGAGATCCATCTAGATTGGGCACCAAGAAAGTCTGAGTTGAAGAGCAGCCACATTCCTGTCCCGCACCTTTCCACCATGTTTTCCTCAGTTGGGTCTTTTGGGCATTTTGCTGGGTGATTGCCAGCAATCCCAGAGTGAAAGAAGTGGGGAGTCCACGTTGCCTGTGGATGACTCAGGGCCATGGTTGGGAGGGCAGAGACTTGGTGGCGTTTGTGAATGAATGAATTTCTAAGACAACTGGAAACTGCCTGTTTATATGATCTCCCCCCCCTCCCCTGGCCCTCACTCCTGCTGAGCTGAGTGCCCAGTAGGGAGGCCTTGTGTGTGGGGGTGCACTTGAGAGACCCCATCACCCTCCATACATTCACATCTGCAACAGAGAGCTACTTCTCTGGGTTGGAGCATAACAAATGATCCACGGGAATATCACGGTGACCTTTTCAAAGGGTTTTCCTGGGTCCCAGCCAGAGGCAGAGATGCAAATTGATGTGTCTTCTTAGTCTGCATCTTCATTTATTGAGTCATGTTCCTTCTGTAACAAAGAGTTGGTCTTGGGGGCTAATTGTAAATCATCTCCCTCCCAGGCGTCCTTGCTCAGGATTCCTCCAGAAAGGGCTGCCTAATTCCTGACTCTTCCTCCACTCTGATTCTGGGAGCCTCAGTTTTCTAGTCACCTTGACTCCAAACCCCAGGCTCTAAACTTGGCTCCCACTGTGATGTGTCCCTTGTGCCCTGTGTGTTTTTCCAACTCTTACCCTGCATTCTGCCCCCTCCATGACTTGACCCAAGTTATTAAGGCCACACAGATGAACTAGACTGAGGAACTGAAGGGCAGGGACAAGGATCCCTGTGCCTAGAAAGTTCCTGGCCCTCTGAAGATGCTCAGTAGACCTGTTAAAAGAATGAGCGAGAACAAAGGAAGGGAGGAACACCAGCGAGCCCCATTTAGCCCTTCAGTGGTCTCTGCTTGTTTTGATGCAGGTGGTTAAATGACACTTCCTTCAAGCTATGGTCTCAAAAGTCAGAGGTTTGCGTTCAAATCTCAGCCTTTCCGCTGACTTGGGCACATTCGTTGAATTCTCTAAACCTCACTTTCTTCAACACGGCAAGATACAGGGTTGTTGGGAAGTTGAAATGAGATTATGGATGCAATATTCTTATTAGGCACCACAAGTGCTCAAGAAACCCTAGCTGGCTGTAGCTGTATCAGGAGGGCAGGACACAACCTTTTATTACTCCGGTTGACTTGGTGTTCATCTGGCTTTCAATAAATCTATCTTGAGTGCTTATTGGGTAAGGACCCCAGCATCTACAAAGAAAGCAAGAAAGGACTCAGCAGAGGAGACTGACACGTTTATAATAAAACACAGTATTGTTTTACTTGAACAGAATTGTGCTAGCTCGGAGGCTGAATAGCAGACATTATGGGAACAAAGAGAGAAATAGAGGGTCATGAGGTCAGTGCCATTGTTGTCTCCGGACAGGATGTTCCTAAACCGTGGCGCTTGTATTTGAGAGGTGACTCACGCCAGCACGACACTGCTTTTAGAGATTATGATAGATACTGCCGAGAGAGGAACACTCAGAACCAGGCTCTGCTGCAGGAAGTTAAAAATGCCAAGTGCCTTTGCTCTTCTGTCCCCCAAAGGGGGCGGCTGGGGGTGTCAGTATGGAATTATTAGAAGGATGAACTCCAGTCTCAGTCCCCTTAGCTCGGAGCAGCCTCTGCTTCTGTATACGTGCGGCTGCCACTGCTCTTAAGAAGCCTTTGTCTTGGGCTCACATGCATATTGTGGAGCAGAGATGTGTCACCCCTCCCTGAAAAGAAATAGCCACGCTAACAAGCAGGATTGGTGAGGAGGGCAGCGGGGTCGCCACAGTGCTTTGTCATCTAGAGGGGCTATTTTGCTGGGGAGGTTTGTGTGGGTGTTCTGGGGCAGCCGGGAGTACCCAGAATGGAGGTGAGTATAGGGATGGGGGTGATGAGACTGCGTGCAGGTGGAGGCGGCAGGGGAGAAGGAGCCCCTCCTCCAGGCCTCATTCCTGGCCCAGGCATCTGAAAGTTGAGGGGCTGAGCAGCAGACAGTGGAGGAGGGAGCCTGAGAGCCAGAGTGGGGGCAAGTCAGGCTGCAATCAGCTTGCAGTAAACAGGCTGATTAATCAGGGATGGATTCAATTTCCCTACAAGAACTATTGCGGATTGTCATGGTGTCTCCAAAAGAATAATAACAACCCTTGAACTCGGAAAGTGCTTTATGCTTCTGAAAACGCTCTGGAGTTCGTGAGCTTCTTTGATGCTCCCGGTGGTCCTGAGAGGTGGGGAAGGGAGGGTGGACTTTGCTCTCCCCTGGGCAGAGATGCAGACGGGCCTCAGGACCTGTACACGGACACCAGGTAGACCCAAAAGAGCTGGACCTGATGCCTACCCTAAGTTCTATAACTTGTTCATGCGTTCATTCATTTATTCATTTATTCACCAACTCCTTGGGCACAGTTTTTGTATCACACATTGGGCTTGGCTGAAAAAAAAATAAGGAGATCCAGAGACATGCCTGCAAATAATCCCAATAGCTTGTGTGATTCAGTAGAGCAGCTCTTTGGTGTTTCCCCTTCAGTTTCTCTTGGCAAGTACCAGGTTGGAGGCTTCGCTGTAAAGTCCAAAGGTTTCACTTTAAAAAAAAAAATTTTCTCAATCCCTGCTTGGTGGGTGGAGGGGGGGGAGGGCGGAGGAAGATAGGACAGACCCCATGTTGAGCAGGCTTGTGAATGGAACCTCATTGCCACGGAGTTGGTCTTCGTTAAGCATCTCCTGGAAACCAAACAACTGAGGCGGTGCTATTCCCCAGCAGTGTCTTTGGATACCTGTGTGTCCCAAAAGAGATCATAAGCTTCTTAAGGGTCCTGGTGTGCTCTTTACCTTCCCAACCCGCCCTCACGCCCTCACTACAATAGTAGGCACTCAGCATATAATAACTGGGTTAGTGGAGATACTACTATTTCTAAGTTGTTCCTCTCTCTGCATGCCCACGTGCCTGCGTGCATGTGTGTTGTGAGCATGTCAGGTTGCTTTAATCTGAAGTGCGACAAAAATGGTCTACTTCTGTGGTTTGTTTTTAGGGATGCAAGAAAAATCTCTTGCCTAGAAATAAGTCCCAGTTCCTAGTCTAGGGTACACTAGTAATTTTTATCATGAGATGTACTTCTTTATTATAAGGATGAATATTTATAGTCCTGTACACTTTAGTATGAATGAGTCACTGGTTGTTTCTTTCAGCTGTAGGAGAAATTATAGTAGTGGGAGGTGGCCTGGAGCTTCTGGAGATGAAGAGGAGACCAACAAGGGCAAAGGGCAGAGGAGGTAGCCAGAGCCTAGGCACCAAACACAAACTGCTGCTCTTATCATCTAGCTGAGAGCTCACATTGGCCCTGTCTTCCCATGGAGGTGGAAAGAGCTTCGGGAGCAGAGTTTGCGTTTGTCCCTAAGAAGCATTTACTAAGCAGTCAGATCACAGACGCTGCTGTGCCTGTGCACAGGACCTCAGGAAAGGTGGATTGTAGCATAATGGATCACACAGGCATGATGGCCTTAGCAACTGTCAGTGAGAATGAATCATGAGGGGTCCACATGTGGGCAGAGAGGCTTACCTCTGATATCCTCCTTCATAGCCTGTGCTGGTGATGCTCAGGACCGCGTAACAGGAGAGACTTTTCTGCAGGCTTTTGAGGGAGCTGGATTTGACCCCACCTCGGGCACATCGGACCTTTGTGACCTTGACTGAATGATTTAACCCCTCTGGTCGCCAGGGATAAAAACAACACTGACCTTGTGTTGGGTGTATTGAATGACATGACATGTGTGCAGGACTGGTTACTAACTTAGTTTCAATAGAGCTGGCAAGTTAGGTTTCTTTTCCTTCCAAGAAAAAACTCTTTTCTATAGTTAATAAAAGAATGTACACTTTAAGGTGTTCAGCTTAGAAATTCTTTCCCTGGAAGGGGTGGAGTACACATTCAAGAGTTGGTGAAGAACATCAAGAAAGAGAAGGGCTCCGGGAGGGGGCTTCCCCCCTACCGGTCCCCTTTCAAGTGGTTCTCCTGCCTGGTGAATGTCTGCGGGCAGGGGGCCGGGCTGCCCCTCCTCCAGAGCTCTGCCGCTGCATTGTTCTTGGCACTTACGCCAGCCGTTCAGGGCTCTCAAAAAATTGGCTTAGGAAATAGTTTGAAAGTTATTACTTGGGATTCAGGAAACTCCAGGTGGCTTTTGAGCTCTGCCCCCAAATGCAGCCGGAGATGCATCCTCAGCTGTGCACTTTGAGGACTTTCATTATTTCTCATGTTTGTTTCTGGCTGGAGCCAGAGCTGGGGTATTCATGAGCTCTAGCTGCCTGGCTTTTTTTTTTTTTTTTTTTTTTTAACCAATCCCTTTGTTTCTCTGGGAGAGAAAGAAGCTTGCTCCTCAATCCCCTCTGCCCAGTGGTAGGGTTCAAGGAAACTGGCCCTTGTAATTGTAAATTACCTATGAAAAAGACAAAGCCCTTGGCTCCCTTCCTGGCTAAAGCTTCAAGATCAGCGGTGATAGGAGAAATTAATGAAAGCTGCTGCTGAGCCACTGGCCTGTTGGAGGCTGCCGAGATGAAAAGGCAGCCGTGGAAGCCGGCTTTGGGGATGAGCCCTACGATAAGGATTTCTGTTTGGGATACGGTTATTACACATGCCGTGGGCTCCAGCCAGGCCTCAGGTTTCTTGGAACTAGTTCTGTTTTGCTCACTAATCACCAGTTTCCTTTTCTTTCAAAATGTAACCTTTCCCCCCTCTCCTCTGACCACCACCTCCCCCAGGAAAACATGCAGCCCTGGAAACACAGTGTAGTAGTGACTCAAGGTGCATCTCTCTTTCTTCTTCTGTTTCCTCCTTTTGAGAGCAGAATGACAAGGGTTGGTGGGATCCACTTTCCCTTTCAAAATCTCAGCTCATGCCCTCAGGGCCTGTGTTAAACAGCTGTCATACTTGGGCTGCCCAGGAACCCACTTAGGAAACAAACCAGCCAGCCTTCTGAATTGTCCTCCTGTGACCCGACTAAATTTGTCTTCCTAATTTTTGAATGCTTGAGTTCCTGGGCCTCAGGCCGATGGGTGTCATTGCTGAACACGGTCCATCTTTTGTGCTCAGCCAGACCCTTTTGTGAATTGAGTGGATGGAGTGCAGAAGCCTGGTGGCTGGGGTCTGACTTCAAACACCTAAGGCTAAAAAGGAATAAAGGGTGTGAGCTTGTTAAAAACAAAGCGATCTCTTGTTCCTGTGCGAGGGATGCTTTCTTCTTAACGTTCCATTATCTTCCCAAGAGAAATAAACACTCGAGTGGAAAGGACACTCTGGGGGATCACGTGTCCACCTGATCAGGGTATGTTATGGTGCAGGTACATGCGTGTTCTGTTGCATGAAAGGGCTGTGTTTTATTTATTTAAAAAAAAATTTTTTTAAGTTTTTTTGGAGAGAGTGCAAGTATGAGTGGGGGAGGGGCATAGAGGGAGACAGACAGAGTTCCAAGCAGGCTCTGACCCTGATGAGAGGCTCAGACTCATGAACCTTGAGATCATGACCTGAGCCGAAATCAAAAGTTGGTTGCTCAACCAACTTGAGCCACCCAGGGGCCCCGAAAGGGCTGTGTTTTAGAGAGCACAGTGACACTTCGTTATTCTGTCAAGGTTTAGAAATAGGTTTTAAATTGACATTGATGAATTTCACATTCATGGTTTTGGATATTGTTGGCATCCCCAGAGAGCTACGTGTAGTGTGAACCCTGATAGTTTTTTTTTGTGTTTTTTTTTTGTGTGTGTGTGTTTCTTTTTTTTTTTTGTAATGCTAGTGCCAGGCAACCACTTAAAGAGGCATTCACTTCAAAGACGGCCCTCCGGAATAAATACATTGCAGGTCACAGGCCACAGGCCACCCCGTCTCCCTGAGGCTCCTCTGTTTTAGAGATCCTGGATGATTTCCATAACTGATCATTTGGGCCCCTTGCTTTTTCTTCCCACTCTTCGTGTTTTAAATTCACCAATAAGGGGTGAGCCCCACCTCTAACCCCAATACAATCCCCCTGTCCTGCCCCCTGCTCCCCTCCCCAGTGTGCTCCCTCTGTCTCTACTTGCGATCTCGCTCTGTGGCCCCAGGTGTGTTGTGTAATTTCCAGGTCTTGTAAGAAATTTTTATTTTTTTTAAAGTGTTCTGATGGTTGATACTGAAGGGTGTCTTACAGTCTTAACCAGTAGGATCAGTCCCACCACAGCATTCCTCATTGATAGACTATGCCAGGCACAACACGCTGTGGCACGGTAGTCAGTTTCAATGCCTTTGATAATTTTGCAGTTTATTTGATTAGTTATTACGTTCTCTGTTTGGAGAATGAGTCCTTCTGAAGTCTGTTTCTCTTGCACCCTTTGCAAGTGAACCTTTTCTTTTCAAAATGTTTCCATGTCTGAGTCCTCTGACTTTTTCAGTTGGAAATCTGATTCAGTTATTTGTCCTCTTTCTTGCTTGGTGTTCAGACTTTTAACATGGTGACTTTTTCTTTGTTCACAACTCACCCACTCGTCATGACATTTTACAGTGATCCAACCCAGGCAATCGCCTGAAACAGGTTCTCAATTCATCTCGAAGCAGCAATTCACAGATGTAGCTTCTCATAAACACCTGGTAATATCAGAACAACCTGGGAATATTTGAACTGGTAGTCGCCCCCCCGCCCCCCCAGCTTGCTCTTTATTTCTGGACAGAAGTAACTGATCTTCTTGAGGGGACTGTGGCCAAATGGTAATTTGTGCTTTCTCGTGACAGATTTTGATGGGTTTCGTTGCTATCTTTTGGGATCCCAAAGCAGAAGAATGTGAGGCAGACACATTTGTGAGTGCACATTGATGGGAACTATCAGAGGCATTAAAAACTAAAATGGCTTTTAGGTCACAGTCCAGGAAAATGCTCACTTTGTGTACATTTTGGGTTAGGTGGAGAATAGTGTACAGCTGAGAACCAGCAGCAACTTCATGGTTTCCCCTGAGACTCACAGCCCAGCACCCATGGTCTGAAGATTCAGAGGGAGTTCCCTGACAGTATGCAGGTGTTCTGCAAACACCCACAGCCTATTCAGCCGACTCTCCTGCTTCTGCCTTTCAACAGTGGCAGCCGGAGGTGAAGCAAAGGGAACCCAAGACACGTGCTGCAGACACATGCTGGGTGTCTGGGGCTTCTCTGGTGGAAGTGGGCTCGGCTGGGCATTTGCACATCTGACCCTCCAAAAGTTATTAGAAAATAGGAGGAAGCTATTGGCCATGAATAGGTCCAGACTTCATAGAAAAGTTGAGCATCCAGGAAGAGATGTTCAGTACAGACATAATCTCTGCTCCCAACCACCGCAGGGTCTTGTTGACCTGGATCCTCTCTAACTGAGAGATGTCAGAACACTTGGGACAAGTGAAAAGAACCTCGTGGTTCTCTGCCCGAACGCCTGAGACAGGTGAAGCGGAGGCTGTGTTTGCAGCACAGCCAGCAGCGGTCTTCACAATAGTTCAAGCAATGGATGGAGTTCTCGTTGAGTTTTGCTGCCATGGTCCCATGGGAATTCACTGTACCAGGGTGAATTCTCAGGCCTGTGCCTATTACTGGCTCCACTCTGAAGAGGCTGACAAAATTGTCCAGTGCCAGGTTTTCCTGAATTTGCTTCTTCTAGGACTCTGGGCAGATGAAAAGCCTTTTTATCAGTGTCCATAACCAAAAAGAGAAGGCACCTTAGAGGTACACGGTGTCTGAACTTCCTAGACGAGAACTCTCAGAGTTGTAGCAGAAACAGAGGGAGGTCAGTGCTTTCTGGAGTCACAGCCATAGATGCTCTTCACAGCCATTGTTGTCTCTCCTCTGGCATCAATGCTGAAGGCTCCTAGTGCATCTGGAGGGATCTGGACTCACTGCTTTCCTTTTATTGGAACAGGTGAGATCACACCTTCCTCCTGCATCCTGCCACACCCATTATCTCTCCTTTGATTGTATTTCCATTAAAAGCCAATCCGAATAAAACATGGGCTTCACCCATCTGTGTAGGACTCCAGGATTCCTGGATGGTAATTTGAAGGTTTTGTGTTTATTCAGCTATCAAACAGTGTTCCACTTGGTACCTCCTTTGTGTAGGAAGTATGTAAGGAGATGCAGTGTGTTTAATGGTGAGGAGGAAAAACTTGGACCACACAATGGTAGTTAGTATTACTTTTGACAAGTTAGTATTACTTTTGAAAGTATTTCTTTTAATTTGTGTATAGAATTTCTTTCTTAGCATAGTAAAAAAATATTAAAAGGTACATATTTAAAATTTTGCAACATAGGCAAACAAAGACATACTGGGCAGCATTTTCATTACATAAAACTGAAACAGTCAACATTAATTATAGCGAATTCCTTAAAAAAATATCTGCCTGTACCAAATAGTCCTAGAAATCTGTGGGACCTTTTTTTCCTCATTTTTATATCATTGAAGCAAATACTTATTTCCTAAGTTTGTGTCCCTTGATAAAATGAAGGCTTCGTAAGAGCAGAAGATTCCCTAGATCAGACAGTGGTCAAAACACATTGAATACTGACCGTCTGCTTTGTCTCATCTTCTTTTTGCTTTGATGCCACCTGCTCCAGGAAGTGTTAGCTGATCTCCCAGATTCAGAGTCCCCTTGTTTATGTTCTCACAACCTGGGCCTGTTTTTTTTTTATTCTTTAATGTTTATTTATTTTTGAGAGAGAAGGAGACAGAACACAAGCAGAAGAAGGGCAGAGAAAGAGGGGGACACAGAATGCCAAAGCAGGCTCCTGGATCTGAGCTGTCAGCACAGTGCCTGACATGGGGGCTTGAACTCAAGGACCGTGAGATCATGACCTGAGTTGAAGTTAGATGCTTAACTGACTGAGCCACCCAGGTGCCCCTGTTTTGTTTGTTTTGTTTGTTTGTTTTGTTTTTTTACAACAATGCTCCTCTTGTTACCTGCTTAGTGACTGTCTTCCAGATAACTTTCATAACGATGCGGACCCCCGTTTCCTTATCCCGAATGGATGCCTGCATCAGGGTCACACAGGTGCATTGCTCCCTGAAGATCAGTGGATTAATGTGCATCACACAGAATGTTTATAAAGGAAGGAGACCTCCTGTTTTCTTATTTCATGGTTTCTGTGTGTCTCAAGGCAAGGAAGTGGTTTGTATGGAGAAATGATGGTGTAAAAGAGGTGAGGTTCTGTGATTCTGAGGGCTTAATTTTCTTCCTGGATCTTGTCAACTGCTTGGCCTCATTAAGTCAGAACAAGATTTACCTTTCCATCCACACAATAATATTAGCTTCTCATCTTGACAGTCTTGGTTTCATAAAGTCAGTTAAATCCTTTTCTTTTTTTCTTTTTTTAATTATTAGAAGGCAATGCCAATATTCCCACACAGCCATCATAGTGGTGCACTTGCCTTCCGGAGTCCTAGAGGGCATATTTACTTTGTTATGTATCCAGACCTTTGGTTTTTATTTGTTTTTTAACTGAGCATCCATCATATGCTAATAACTTGTTGGGGATGCAAAAATCTTCTTTGTTCAAATGGTCTTCTCACCCAAGGGTCTCATGGTCCAGGTTTAGGCTTAATGGAAGCTCCAGGGAGGTTAATGTTAATGCTGGAATGGTATAGTAGAAGGCAGGGTGGGAGAGGTTCTGTGACAGGCATTCACCCCGTGTTAGAGGTCCTTGACCAGATGAATCGTCATGGGGATGAGGGGTGTTAAGACCTGGGTATCCTATAACCGTGTCCAAGAAATTTTCTCTGTAAATCGGTGTTACTGAGAGTGGGCTCTCGGGACAGCCTGCGGATTGAGTTCTTTCTCCTGGGGAAGGGATGAGTTTGTTTTGGGCCATCTTCGTGTTCTCCTAAGCCTCTCTGTGTGCGTGAGTACGATTCTTGGAGATAGAGGGCTGGGGCCAGAAGACACAGGACATCTGCCTGGTCTGTACAGATGTGGACATGAAAGAGAGGTTCAGAACAGGAAAATGAAAAGCATCCTTTATTCAGGCATCCGTTTAAAGGCTAGGGCTCCAAGGAAAGGATTTCAGAATGAGCTTCCCTAAACCTTCATTCATTCGTAACAATGCTGCTGCTTCTAATCATGCTAATAATAATAGCGGTAAGCTCTGATAATGATGCCTCCCATTTTACCCAGTTCATCAGCTCATTTGACCCTCGTGGTGCTGTGAGATGGGTATTATCATCTCCATGTTGCAAGTGGAGAAACCCATTTTTGAAAGGTTGCTGAGTGTATGCATGGGGTCTGCCTGTCACCTCAGAGCTCTCCCTGATCCTGTCATCGCTCTGCCCTCTATATGCAATCTTCCTCAACAGTCTTTTAAAAAAATCCAAAACAAAAAATTGAAAATGAATAGACTGTCAGTTATCTTTTCCTTCCCTCTCCTCCTCCAACCTTGGGCCCCTGGACATACTGGACCTGATTGGGTGGTATTTATACAGTGCTGCCTGTTGGATGAGAGTCCTAGCTTGTAGTAGTAATTTTTCTATTGCAATAATGATAATGATGATTAATTACACTAGTGCTGTATTTTATTAAAACACAAAGCATGTGCCGAAAATAGTGAAGCATTTGCTTTTTCTTACATACTCCTCTCAGCAGTCCTGTGAGGAACATATGATTACCTCCGCTGTTCCAGATGAAGGAGTTGAAGGTTAGAGAAATGGTATAACTTGGCTACAACAGTGTGGCTAGGAAGGGGCAAAGCCGGGATCTGAACCAGGTCTGCCTGATGCTGAAGCTCACGCTTGTGCTTCCAAGCCTTATTTTCTCCCTCATGAATGTTTTCTAATGCTGGGTTTGCAGAATCTGGACCCCGCCTGCAGTCCCAGAATGCATCAGGAGTACTGCCAAGTGAAGGGCAAGCAGAATATTCTCCCTGCACTTTCTCTCTTGCCTTTTGCCTCTCTGCAGGCTGCCGGTTTGGTGTCGCGTGCCTGGGACCCATTTTAAGGCTGTGCTGCCCAAGACGTGAGTGGTGTATTAAAACTGGAGACTCATTGTTCACTTCACGGGCGTTAATCAATGGCAAATTAGAATGGAATTGATATATGCATATGACATGCACATTAATTCCAAATGTGTTTATCGTAATTAATGCTATTACAATGAATACCAAAGGAATCAGAGAATGATTAGCTACACTTAGTATTTGTTACGGTTTGTTTAAAAAAGTTAAACATAGAATTAGTTGAGGTTTGAGGAGTGATGTTTCATTTTCACGGCGAACATGGCTGTAAGCCTTGGGTTTTTGCGTGATGGGAGGTTTCAGGTGGGCTCCCCATGCGAGATTTTAGAGAAAATTGAGGTAATGAGGCTATCATCTTCAATTAATGGTGTGGTTTTCCTTTTGAATCATTTGTATCTCACAGCTGTTCCCTATTGTCATACCTATATTAAAAAGCCTACCAACTCAGAAAGATGTAAATGGAAGAGATACAAAAGTAGCCTATAAAACATCGAAAAGGATGAGTTTATGCTTTTATTTTGAGAGAGATAGCATGAGTGGGGGAAGGGCAGGGAGAGAATCCCAAGCAGGCTCCATGGTAGCCTGATGCAGGGACTCAACACAGGGCTTGATATGGTGGCTCATGGCAGGGGCTGAATCTCACGAAACAAGAGATCCCGACTGGGGTCAAGATCAAGGGTCAGATGCTTAACCAATGGGGCCACTCAGGCGCCCTTTGGATCGGTGTATACTTTTAAAAGACATATGCCGTGTTAGCTGGGTGGGCTATTCATATTCATGGACATCTGTGATGTTTTTGCCACCTTCGTTTGTGTGACCCCATTTAATCCTCAGAATGACACTGAGGCAGAGGTTAAAATGAGAAAACTACGGCTAGGAGGAGTTGACCAGCTCCCAGTGACATGACTGCTGCGTGGAGAAACGGGGATTCGACGCTAGGTATCAAAGTGTGAGTTCAAATCCATGCTTGCTCCACTAAGAGTGGTGTACTTCCTCCCAAGTGACAGGCCCCCTCCCTCTGCACCCCTCCTCTGGTGGAAGACCTTCCAGATGGGTAGAGCTGGTCATAAGACAGGATGAAAGAGAATGGTTCACTTGGGACAAACCCAACTCTGTCAATGGATCAGCTGCTCAAAGTGTTGTACTGTCACTTGTTCTCAAAGGATGGGCTTTTGAAGAAGAAGTATGTCATATGGAGGAATCTGTTTAACAAACATTTGTTGAGCACCTACATATGCTGGGAATTCTTACCAGCCCTAGTGAGACAGATGAACAGCACAGTCACACATATGCGAATAGCTTATATTATAGGGGAGTAAGTAGACACACAGATGATTCCAAAGGAACATGATAAGTCTATGATAGATACCTGAGGTTTCTGGAGAATCAGTGAGGAGTGCTAACCTAATCTATAGATTGTAGGGAGGCAAGAAACACTTCCCATATGTGGTATGTAGGTTGAGCCTTGAAGATTATCAAATGCCTACTTGGTATAAGATACTGGGCTCCACTCTCTGAATCCTATGGATGGGGATTCTTGGGATATAAGAGGGCCACTTCTGGGACCGTTCTCAGTGCCTAGCACAGTGCTGATAGTAGGAGGCCTCAATGTCTGTTGAATGAATGAATAAGTTCATGTAGAGTTTGCAAATTGCCTTTGCCAAGACACTTTCCTCTCTTCATCTTTTCACTTCTGCCCTGAATATGCCAGCATCTGGAGGGACACAGCTTACTGTACATTGTTAAGAGTAGTGGGTTTGAAGGCTGGATCTGCTGCCTGCAAGCCACGAGACCTTAGGGAGGTACCTCACTTCTCAGTCCCTGAGTGTCCTCATCTTTATTTATTTATTTTTAATGTTTATTTAGAGAGACAAGGAGCTCATGCCCGTGCATGTGCAAGTGCAGAAGGGGCAGAGCAAGAGGGAAAGAGAATCCCAGGCAGGCTCTGCGCTGTCAGCTCAGAGCCCACCGCGGGGCTCGATCTCATGAACCGTGAGATCATGACCTGAGCTGAAATCAAGAGTTGGTCACTTATCTGACTGAGCCACCCCAGTGCCCCTCCTCATCTTTAAATGGGACTGATAATATCCCCAAATCACATGGTTATGACTCATAGTAACTTCAAATCCCATGGTTGTATGACTGATAATAACTCCAAATCACATGGTTGTGTGCTGATGTGTGAAAAAGCTCTTAGAGCAGTAGCTAGCGCATAGTGAGTACTCAGTCATTGGCTCTTCAGTCATTTGACACATTGATTAATCTTCTCAGACAAATCTCTCTCTTGGCAAATTCCAGCTTTTCTCTGCTATCATGTGGTCTGATTGTACAGTCTATAATCTCATAGAGTTTGATGATACTTTTGATGACAAGATTCCATGATTTCTTTCCTAAATAGCTTTACTGAGTCCCATTGAGTCTGACTTGACAAATAGTAAATTAAGAGACCTTGTTTTGGTTGTTTGTATCAGCCAAAGCTTGTGCAATCATGTGCATGGCCGGGCTGTTGAAACCACTGGTCTCTCTCTTTATTTTAATTCGCGTATTAGTTCAGTTTTTTTGTTTGTTTGTTTGAATTTGAAGGCAACCGAAACCAGCTAGAATTCCCTTAAGCAAGAAAAGGAAACTTACTGAGAAGATACTGTAGTACTACAGGCATTTCCGGGAACAACTAGGCCTCAAAAAAGGGTGGGGACCAGGGAAATTCCACAGCCTCAGGGACAGGAGTTTATAGACCTTTCTTACAGATCTCCACCAATCCTGTGACTAGATTCTTAACAGATCCCTGGGAGAAGGTATCCAGTTTTCCCAGATGTGGCTGGGTGTCCACCGTGAAACTAATGTGCTATAGCCAAGGGGGGCCAGAGTTGTGAAGCAAAAACAAGAGTGTGTGGAGGCCTGGGTCAGGCAGTTCCCAGGGAAAGGTATACAGTGTATTTACTGCAGTTAATTTGTGTGTAGCCTGGAGAATTGTGAATTTACTTCTTGCTTTCAGCTCTGAGGAGATCACTGCTCAGTCAGGCATGGTTACTGAGCACTTACCATGTGCCTCACTCTGCTGGGAATGGTGTTTATGTGAATATGTGCACGTGTGTGCATGCGTGTGCACGTGGTGGCCAAAAAGAAGCATGCCTTGGGGACTTCGTCCTTAAGGAGGTTATAGCACAAGGCCAGCACCAGGTTGAGATGGTTTTATTAGTTTGGACATGAATGTGACCTCTTTATCAGTTGTTTCCTCATTCCTTTTTCTCCTCAGCTATTTATATCTACCTTGTATTTCATGCTTCTTACAAATTGGGGCATTTTTGGCCCAAGTATTCAGTATTGAGGGTGGATCTCAAATGAGAGCATAAAAAATACTGTACAGTTGAGGTGCCTGGGTGGCCCAGTCCGTTGGATGTCCAACTCTAGATTTTGGCTCAGGTCATGGTCTCGTGATTTGTGAGATGGAGCCCTACGTCAGGCTCTGCGCTGGCAGCTTGGAGCCTGCTTGGGATTCTCTCTGTCCCTTGCTCTCTGCCCCTCCCCTACTTTCTTGTGTCCTCTCTACCTCTCTCTCAAATTAAATAAATAAACTTAAAAAAATAGTGTAGAGTTTAGTGAGTGCTTACTGTATGTCAGTAACTGTACAATTTCATTATTTCCCTTTTCTCTAGAATTCTCTCAGCCCCCTAAGCAGCAGGCACTAGGATTATGCATATTTCACAAATGAGGAGATGGGACCTTAGAAAGAGGAAGTAGCCATCTCAAGATTATGCACCTCAAGTGTGAGCTGAATGAAAGCATTTGAACAAGTTTCAACTTTGCAAAACACAAAGCCAGGACTCCTCACTACTATACTCTCCTAGCTTTTACCTTTTATAAGATGTAGTAAATTTTTTGGCTTACTTTTCATGTTTCATATTTTCCTTTTTTTCCCTTACGTTTCCACATGGAAAGATTTTCATTTTTTTTTTAAACCATAATCTCATTGGTATTTCCTAAGCCTGCACTGTGTAATCATAGGTCCCTTGCAAAATAATGGAATTGAATATTGTTCTTTGAAAATCAACACATAGTGGGGCGCCTGGATGGCTAAGTTGGTTAAGCATCCGACTCTAGCTCAGGTCATGATCTCACGGTTTGTGAGTTCAAGCCCCACGTCAGGTTCTGTGCTGACAGCTCAGAGTCTGGAGCTGTCAGCTTCGGATAATGTGTGTGTGTCTCTCTCTCTGCCCCTCCCCCACTTGTGCTCTGTCTCTCTCTCAAAAATAAATAAGATGTAAAAAAAATTTTTTAAAAATAAACACATAAAAAAGTTATTAAATTTATTTTGTCCAAATCAGCATCAGACATGATTTTTTAAGCAGTCTGGAAATATGTTCAAAGGCAAGGTGTGCTAATATAAACTAGTAGGTGGCATTGACCTAAAAGAATAGTTTGGAAGGGGAAAATTTAGAATATTTTATATTTTTCAAAAAAAAATCCCAAGGACAAGAATGAGGTTTTTGGAAATATTTGGGACAAGGATATTGGGGAAGGTCCTCTAGAATGATGGATGAAAGGAAGGAAGTAGGGCTCTTCAGTTCCCACTTCAGTTTGGTCTTCTATGTCAAGGAAAATGTTCTCTGGACTCAACAGTGTAGAATGAACATGTGTAAATGAACACGAATACATGAGAAGAGCCATAAGGTGTGTGAAGAGACTTACAGAATATCGTATTGATCTAAATAAATTCGAGTCTTCTATCACACAGGAGATTTACGCCATGGCTCTGGAAGGCATTACGTAGGAGATCACTGTTAAAGACTCTAAGGAATCTCAAGAATGAGATAGATGTCAGATGATGGATGTCGCAACGCTGGAGCAGTGGGCTTAATGAGGAGGTGGTGATGATCACTGGGGATGTTGTGAGAATTTGATGCAAGCAATTAATGCTAGCGCAAATCTTGCCTTGTTTGTAAGGGTCACTATTAGTTGAGAAAAAGAAAATAACACAAGCAAAACAATCTCAACAACATATCTGAACAATCTCCTTGTGAAATCTTTGTGATCATCAATAGGGACGTGTATTTGTAGGTAAGGGAAACTGGATGGATTAATAACGGGTCACAAATCATTCTCAAAGGGTACCGACCCATGCTTGAAAGTGAATCTGGAGGTAGTCTAGTAGCCTGCTGGCTGATGCTGCCCTTGGCTCCGCCCTCCTGTCTACCTAAGAGATGCCAGCATCGTTTCCCTCGGTTTGGGGACGATATCCCCCAGTTCATCCAGTGTGCAAATAATACAAAGACAGGAGGGACAGTGAATACGAAGACAGAAACAGGATATAAAATGATATTTATAGACCAGAGATCTGGGCCAAGTCTAACAGAACAAAAATGTAGCAGGGATAAATGTAAAGTTCTATAAATCCCAAAATTAAACTGCCCAAAATCGGATGAGCGCCCTCCTGTTCCAGAGAATTAGTATCATGAGTGAAATATTATTAAATGGTTGAGGAAACAGTAAGCTCAAGGATCCCTATGAGTCAACTCTGATATAATAAGCCACAAAATTCGCAAACCCGTAACCTATGTTGATAGATGTATAGTATAGAATGAGAACGGGGATGATTTCTTTATACTTTGCACTTCTTAGTTTGGAATATTGTGGTTGTAGTATTTTAGTTGGGAATAATTTTCTTCTGTTCTGGTATATGCTTAGTAGGATGTGGACACATTGGAAGACATGTAGGAGAAAGAGAACCTGATGGCCAGAAGATTTCAAGTCCTGTCATATAGGGGATATTTGAAGAAATGGGGGCCTTACTAAAATGAAAAGAGAAAGAGAAGGCAGAGAAGAGACATGATAGCAGCCTTTAGATACAGGAAGGGGTGTCAGGTACAAGAGATATTATGACTGCTTAATATAGTATCACATTGGTGCTAATCTGTGGCAGTCACAGGGGGACAGATTGGGATTCAAAATAAGGAATGAATTCCTAACAGCAATGCCTGGTCATGAGATGAGTCTTCTTAATAAGAGGTATGGAAGTTTCTATTATGGGAAGTTAATCCTAGGCTAGAAGACCAAGTAGGGTGAATCTTAACAGACATTCCTGTAGATTGCTGGTATATTCTTCAATAGGGGAACTAAGCTTCTGAGTGACATGGGCTCTCACCATTCTGCAAGAGGTAAGCAAGCCCACAGTCAGGGAGACTAGTTAGAGGCTATTGCTATTTTCTAGGTGAAATGAAGATTGGCAACTGTTTGGGTGTAAAGGTTAAGTAGGTGCAGAAGAGTCTAGGATTATCTATCATTCCAAAGCCCTTGTAAAGCACAGTGAGTGAATCTGATGTGGCTGTGGCTTGCTGTGTGATCTGGGCCAAATCATTAAATGGTGGTGGTCTTTAGCTTCCTCATCTCTGGAGGCTAGAATCAGGATCCCTTTCATTACTGGCATTCTGGGGGAAAAAAAACAAGCTGTAAGAATCACATTTTTGAAAAGTACATTTATGGCTGTGTGGCTGCCCACTTATTTAATATATGAGGAGGGACGTGGAGGTGGCTCCTACCCAGATATATTTTCTCATATTTTCCAGCAATGACTTCTATAGTGGCTGGAATTTCACCATTCAGGTTTTATTCAATTGAATTAAGACCTCATTCTCTCTCTTAAAAGCTGAATAGATGCTAAACGATGCACACGTTAAACCATAGTTAATGGTTTAATTCTAGCAGGAATTAGGTTTTTGGTTGTTTTTCTCTAAAAGCTCCAGTGAAACACAGGCTCTTAAGGAAAGACCATTGTGGAGGGTGGGGCAATATTTGGATTGCAGAGTTGAGTATAATTCCGCAGTTGACAAACGCAGTGTGGGGGGGAATCACCATTGGGGGTAGAACAAGTATACGGGCTTCAAGGGCACGCTTCAGTCATTTCAGCTGTGCTCTGGGCTCACCAGCTCTCTGGTTGGGTCCCAGGTTCATTTAGCTCCTTCTCTTCCATTTTCTTGAGAGCGAGATCTCGAGGATGTTAGGCATGCTCCATTGTGATTGTTGTTCTGTCTGCTCAGTGATTGAAATATAACCATCTTTCCCCAGCACTTTGTGAGATGGAATTAATTACTTTCATCTGAATTATTTCCTGAGTGGTCTGAGACAGTGTATAATAATGAAGTTACTGTTGGGTTTCAGATAGTTAATGTGGACTTAAAAGAGAAAGTTTAAATATTTTCCATGTATCTTGAGTGTCTGTAGGCAGCTGTTTGTTTCTATTTAACAACCTTGGAAAGAGTTTGCTGGTGGAATTCAGTGAGAGTTTTAAGAAAAAAAAAACCCTCATGGAAACAGGGACTTTGGCTTGAAAAATAATTTATTAAACTCTTTCTAGCAATTAACCACTCAAGTAGGAGTATGTCTACTCTATTGACTGACCTTCTTTTAATTAAATGCTGTACCTGGCTAGGTATCTTTTAAGAATCTGGCATTGACTTTACACAACCATAGGGAATCTATCCAAATAAGATTTGCTTAGGTCTCCCCCCACAGAAAAAGGTTTAGGGCACCTTCTAGTATTTTAAATTAAGAGTGAGGAATCCATTTGATGGATGGAACTGGGGCCGCCTTCATTATTTGAGAAAGGTTAAATGATATTTACCAGCAAATTTTCTTGCCAAGAAATATAAAAGGAAAAGCGGTCTACATTCATGTAGAGTGATGGGCCAGGTCATGTCAGGAGGAGAACATATGTGCTCAAGTCCTGCATAGGCTTCCATTAAGTCTGGCTTCTGAAGGATGCAGTGACTATAAAGTGTGTGTAAAAACAAGAACAGGAAGAATGCAAGTATTTGCTGATGGCAACACTTTAATCCAAAGCTCATTTCCTGATACTGATTACCTTTGGTAATAGAAGGATAAGAAGGATCCTAATGTGTGACTTTGTTGATAGTTTTTCCCTCTGTTCCCAGTAAATGTGGTTTTAAAAAATATACTTTTACTGTTCTAGGGTAGACTTTTCAGAGGACTTCCTCATCAGTGATCTTATTTTCTGGCATGACATTGTCCTTGGGCTTTATGTTTGCACCATGCTATGGATAAGACAGCATTATCATGATATTCTCCAGAGGTCAGTGACCTAAAAGTCCGAAGCTGACCGGGAACTAGGGAATTCTGTGCCATCATTATGGTGACCATGTTTTCAGAAACCCCAAGAATGTTTTTTTTCCTAGTATTTATGTATGTGGAATGACTGAATCATATTTGCATCCCGAAATAGAGCCTTAATTTGATAGACCTAATATGATTTAGAGACATTTGGACTGGGCCAGGCAGTCTGAGAGGTAGGAGTTCAAAGCCTCTATTTGTGGACAGTTTCTGTTTAGTAAAATTCTACCACGTGCTAGACCCTGCACTACTAATTTTATGTTACAAGCTTAAATTCCTACCACTCTCTGAAGAAGCTATTCTTACTCTTACCCAGAGGTGAGGTAACTTGCCCCAGTTTGCAGTATATAATACAGCTGGGATTTCCACCTAGGCCTGTCTCACTTAAGAGCACATCAGGGGCATCTGGGTGGCTCAATCTGTTGAGCTTCCAACTTTGGCTAAGGTCATGATCTCATGGTCTGTGAGTTTGAGCCCTGCGTCGGGCTCTGTGCTGACAGCTCAGAGCCTGGAGCCTGCTTTGGATTCTGTATCTCCCTCTCTCTCTGACCCTTCCCTGTTCATGCTCTCGCTCTGTCTCAAAAATAAATAAACATTAAAAAAATTAAAAAAGAGCACATGCACTTCACATGACACGGTGTTTCCATGTTGTTTATCAGTCTGTCATAAGGGCTGGCTACATCAAGATCATTTGGGGCCCTTGTTAAAAATCAGACTGTCGGGGCGCCTGGGTGGCTCAGTCGATTAAGCGTCCGACTTCAGCCAGGTCACGATCTCGCGGTCCGTGAGTTCGAGCCCCGCGTCAGGCTCTGGGCTGATGGCTCAGAGCCTGGAGCCTGTTTCCGATTCTGTGTCTCCCTCTCTCTCTGCCCCTCCCCCGTTCATGCTCTGTCTCTCTCTGTCCCAAAAATAAATAAATGTAAAAAAAAATCAGACTGTCAGACTCCTCCAAAGACCTACTAAGTCATAATCTCTCTAGCTGTTGTTGGCCAGCTCTGTAGCCCATGGGTCATGGGCTCTTCTGCATTAATGCTTGTCTTGGACTACTATAACCTTGTAGAGGGCAGGATTTTTGCTATGCACTTACACCTACCAGCAGATGGTAGAGACAAAGTCCAAAACACTGGGAGAAAACCCTTTATCCCCTAGCATTTCTGGTTTTAGGTGCTGTAATCAGAGAAGTCAAGAGAGTTATTGAAATATAAGCTTCCTTGGGCTTGGTGGTTGAGAACAATCTTTGGGCTCATGGCCTTGCTTGCTGTGGTATGACATGGAAATTTACCCAGAAAATGATTCCTGTCCAGCCTGCCTGTAGCTTGGGATATTCATAGAGGAATGAAAACTGATTGCAGAAGTCAGTCCCTGCTGGGGCCCCACCAGGCAGGGCCTGACCTCCATGCCCATGTATCAGCATCTTGTTTATTAGCATCAATAAAGAGTTATTCCACTCATTAGTGGATGGCAATTTGAACCACAGAATTATACCCCATTCCTGCCAGCTCGTTTACTCATTTTCTCCTTTTCCCCAAGCACTAAAAAAGTCCAGATGGAGTCAGGGCGGGTTGGACGGGGATGCCAGAGAAAAAATTAAATTAGAGAAGGTGCTATTGAAATAACCTGGCTAATCTTAGCAGAGATCTGTGGCTAATGCATTCCAGGTGAACTCATTTTGTTTGAAAATAGTGTCATGTGTCTCTGTGTTAGTGTGTAATGGGGAGGAGAAGAGACAGAGGATAGATTTGTCTGGAATTGTTGAACAACAACTGAAACCTGACTAATGAAAAGGCACATTCATTCATTCACTCATTCATGCATTCTTTCTGCAAGGAGAAATATTGACCACCTGCTGTGCACTTGAGACTTGTCCATGTGTGAATTTTTTATATAAGAGAACTTGGGATGGGCAACTGGGTGGCTTAGTTGGTTGAGTGTTGGATTCTGACTTTGGGTCAGGTCATGATCCCAGGGTTATGGGATTGAGCCCTGTGTAGGGCTCCATGCTGAGCATGTAGCCTGCTCCAGATTCTCACTCCCTCTGTGTCTGCCCTGCTTGTGCGAGCACACACTCACTCTCTCTCTCTTTCTAAAAAAAAGTTAAAATTTTTTAAAAATTAGATTAATAATAAAAGTGCATGAAAGTTAAGTAAGGGCATGAGAATTGGATGAGAAATATCATAACAAACCAAGTAAATGTTGTTGCAGAAAGTGAGTGGTAAAGTAGTTAAGGAGAGCCTGGATGAAAGGAATAATCCTAAATGATTTAGAATTGAACTTGAAATTTGAGTTCCAAAAATGAGTTAGATTTACATGGAAATGAGGGCATTTTGGCTGAGGAGAGTGTGTGCTGAGGTGTGCTGGGGGCTTTGGCAAATAGTCAAGCCAGCCATATTGTGTTCATGGGGAACATGTTGGTGAGTCAAAGAAAGAGAAATGGAATATGCTTTAATGATCTAGAATGATTCTACTTTGCCTTCCTCTGTCATCACACTTGTCACATGGAGTCATAATGTTCTGTGATCTTGTCTGTCTGTCCCATTAGATTGAAACTCCTCTTGATCAAGGACTGTCTATCTCTTTTGACTTTCAAGTGCCATCACTGACACAAAACTGACAAATAATATGCACCCAGTTAAGGGTGTAGGGACTAAATTATGATGTATCTGGATAAGGGTGAAGGGCCAATCCCTTCTCCCTTCCTTATTGCCTGCTACATGCAGGGCACCAGCCAGAGGGCTTTACTCTTGTATAAAATTTTTAGGTTATTATATGGCTTGTCATCAATGTGGTTTGGGGAAGTTGAGGTTATTCTGAGCCCTACAGTACTATTATTGGAGTGAGGTCATTAATAAACCACAGAGGAAAGTGTCCAATGATGGACAGCTATTTATTAAGGATCTACTTATGTCTGGTCCCATGTTAACTACTATGGGGGTATATGAAAGATTAACATATAGGATAATATAGGGACTCTGTCTTTGGAAACATGTAGCATATTAGACAGATGAAACTCCAGTACATGAAACAGAAATTAACAAAAGAATGTCTGGATAAGCCAAGCAACCTGCCTAGGCCTTGGTTTATTTTTGTCTATGAAGTTGGACTGGATGATCTCTAAGTAAGTGAGCTTGAAATTGGTCAAGGGCTCAAAGAGTGCAGCAGGGGTAAATAAGTGTACAGGGCAGGTGTTGCTTATTCAGCACCTTCTTCATAAACAGCCTTTCTTGGCAGGGTAAGGGTGGGGTCAGGTGGAACTTGGAAGGTACCAGGTGAAGTTTGAGTGGGAGAGGAGAAATCATCCAGAGATGGAGAAAGCCCGAGTGAAGTGTTGGACGCTGGAGCGAGCATGCAGAGTGGAGACTGCCTGTGGTATCAGTGGACCTCACAGGGCATGGACCCTCTGAGACTGGCGAGGGTGATGCTTTGAATATGAATCTCTTAGGAGGTTAAATACCTCCCTTCACAAGCTGCCGGCAGTGCACTGGCTGAGATCCTGGGTGTTCACGCTCTGTGCTGGTTGGTGCCTGGGGAAATCTTCCTGACTTTCAGATTAGTGATTTCTGGGACTGAATGCTAAGGATTTGACCTCTTAACAGTTCCACGTGCTTTTAGGAACCCTCCTGAGATAGTCACTTGACTTCTCCTGAAGCTGGAACATCTGTATCCATGTTCAAGATCAACCATTATTTTCAGACCCACTCCAGCGCTGAATAACTGCTGTTGTCCAAGTTAAGGTTTTTTTTTGTTTTTTTTGTTTTGTTTTGTTTTTTGGTGGGTCTTTTTTTGGCCCCATTAGAGCTCACAAAAGTCTGTGCCTGCTTTGTCCAGGTGGGTCTGCCAGAGGCCCCCTGACCCAAATGGTCTGTCCCCACATCATGTGGCAGCACAGCCCAATTACAAGTGACCAGGGCAGCAGTGCACTTAATTTTATGCAGTTAACACCTAACCCTTGGTTTCCTTGGCAAAGCAAAGGCATTGGCCTTTTGGCCTCTCCTGGTCTGGTCAGCAATTACCCAGTTATTAAAAGTAGATAATTGCCATTAGCGCTTGTCCTCAGTTCATCCCAAGTCTCAGTGCGGGCTGGTTTTCATCTCATTTGCAAAGCTCTCAGATGCAGGGCAGGGGATGCTGGTCCTTCAGACAGTGGGCAGGTGCAGCAGCAGAGCTTGCCCCCAGGGGCCCCTTTGCTTGGGCTGCGTTTTGCTCTTAGCGATGGTGCCCCGAGTTTTATGCTCGCCTTCATGCTTCAGCTCCGGGTCCCCCACCTGTGTGTCTGTGTTCCTGTTTGTTTGGCGGACTGTGGTTTTATTGTCAGGGGAATAGGCTTTCCTCCTGCTTTTTCTCGGCTGGATATTGCTTTGTGGGAGCGGTTGGAAATTCAGTTTGGGGGGGCGTGAACTTTCTCTCCTCATCTCTTTCTCTTCCCCTTTCTTTCTTCTGAGTTCTCATTTCTGAAGAGATTTCTCTTCTTAAACCCTGACATTAAAGGGAGGCGTTTTCATTTTCTCCAGGAGAAGTCTCACTGCACAGGTGTGTGCTTCATTCTTCTACACGCAGCTGTTTTTCCCCCGCTGCCTCGATGTTGATCGCGCTTGTCTGAAGTACAAAGGGAAAGTCAAGATTACAGTTTGTCCTTCTCTTGATTGTATTCTTGGCTGTAGCCTCTCAGCCCTTTGCGGGAGGAACTTCATCAGGCGGACGTGGAAACAGGAGAATTCTCAGCCCCAGAAATAGATGCTTCTCAGAGCACATGGCTTGGGGACCCTCCTGCCCAAGAGCGGATTTAGACGGGCCCCAGCAACCCATAGGTTCCGGGTGGGGAGAAAACGTCTGAGATCTGTGTTGGAGGCAAAGAAAATTCTGACGGAGCCTGTGTGCAAATGTATTCAGAAATCTAATTAGGCCCTGGGTGTGTTTGCACTACTCTGTTGCAGTGGCTACAATATTATTCGATTTTAACTACTTCCAGAGGGCAGTAATCTTTAACCCAGATTCATCCCTACTCTTTTTTTTTCCTTTTCCCTTTTCTTTTTAGGGTTGTTAAATAGAATGAGGGTTACTGCATTTTATTCTTGTGGCTGTGGAGATTAAGGAAGCATTTGATGCTGTTTGTCATGGGGCCACCAGCTATAAACTGTGTCCCAGCTAGGAACCAGTGGTGTAGATCACAATGACAAGATGCGTCCGGAGGTAACATAATCCAGCCTCTCATTCTGCAGGCGAGAAACTTAATCTCCATATTCCCATCTGTCCAGTCTCTCTTCAAGACCTGGGCTCTAGGATGTCTTGTTTTCCAAATGCCCTGTGCTTCATCACTTAAAAATGACAGCTAGGACGTTGTGAGACTTGAGAGCTGATAAGGTGATCCAGCTGGTTCTCTGGTCTCGTGGCCCTCCACGAATGCAAGGAGAGATCCCATCCCTTCCGTGTTCTTCTTCCAGGCTGCGTCTCAGATCCAGGGGGCCTGTCCTTTTTGAATTTCCCATTTAGTGGCTTGACAAAGTCAGTCTGCCTCCATGGGCTTCCCAGTTTGACCTCTGACATGCCTTCGTCCTGCTGAGGCAGCCCCTGTTAGGGAACTGATTTTATTTTATTTTATTTTATTTTATTTTATTTTATTTTATTTTATTTTATTTTATTCTTTTATTTGAGAGAGAGAGAGAGAGAGAGAGAGAGAGAGAGAGAGAGCAAGTGATCAGGGGACAGGGGCAGAGAGAGGGAGAGAAAGAATCCCAAGCAGGCTCCACACTCAACATGGAGCTCAGTGTAGGGCTTGATCCCACAACTGTAGGATCATGACCTGAGCCAAAATCAAGAGTCAGATGCTCAACTGACTGAGCCACCCAGGCACCCCAGGAAAATGATTTTAAATCTGAGGCTCTGTTGTGGGCTGAGTTGTGTCCCCCTAAAATTCATATGTTGAAGTTGTAATGCCCAGGACTTCAGAATGTGGCCTTATTTGGAAATACATACAGTCATTGCGGATATGATTATTTGAGTTGATATTGGAGTCAGGTGGGCACCTAAAGCAATATGACCAGGATCCCTATTAGAGGGATATTCACATACAGACACACACAGAGAGGACACTGTCTAAAGATACAGGCGGAGATCAAGGTGATGCATCTTTCAGCCAGGAAACACCAAAGATTGCCAGCAGACCACAGACACCACGGGAGAGAGGTCTAGAACAGCTTCTCTTTCATGGCCCTTAGAAGGAACCAACATGTCCACACCTTGATCTTAGATTCCAACCCCCAGAACTCTGACACAAAAACTTTCTGTTGTTAAAGCCGTCCAGTTTGTGGTACTTGGTCACAGTAGCCTTAGAAACTAACAGGCTTCAAACGAAGTGAGAGTGTCTTCCCTTGTGGAAGGGGAAGTCATCACCTGGGGAGGACGGGGGCAGTGGAAGAACTTCTGTCTTCTTACTGCCATCCCAGCAGTGTGGGGATTCTTGGACAATAAATTAGGCTGAGATTTTGTGTAGGGGTTATTTTCGTGTATAATCTTTTGTCTGTTATATGTGACCTTTTATCTGGAATACCAGTGGACTTCCCTTGCCCATGTGCTACATGCACTGTGTGAGATCCAGCCCAGAACTCCCCTTCTTGAGATCTTTTTCTACTCCCAGGCTTGGGTGTGTGTTTTCTGCCCTCCTTCCCCACAACTTACGTCATGTTCTAACCATTGTGCTGCTTTGCTGGTTCAGCAGGTGCTCCGCAGAGGGCCTGGTGTAGTCCTGAGGGTGCTGGGATGGTGGTCGACTCAGTGTTCAGGTTGCTCATCAGCAGCGGGGGGAGCAGACGATGAGTATGTGAATGGATCAGAATAATGTCACCATGGAGGGTTACATAAAGAGAGTAAACCAAAGTAATAGAGTAGAAGGGCCGCTGGGTACAGTGAAGTCAGGGAGGCTTCTCAGAGGGGGGTATAGGTGAGCCGAGACCTGAAAGAGCAGAAGGAGCCAGCTACACGAAGATCTGCAGGGAGAGTTCTGGGCTGCAGGGAGTGCGAAGTGCGAAGCCCCAGAGGGGGCGGTGGTCCTGGCACACGCTTGCTGGAGTGGCTGGAGAATGGTGGCTCAGTGGAGAGCGGGGATGGGGTTGAAGAGATGAATGGGAGTGGGGTGGTGTGAGCTTTGCCTCCCCGCCAGACCGAGCTGATTGTGTAAAGGATTTCACAGCCTTCGTCACCAGAGCACCTAGCACACTGTCAGTGCAAATATACATATATTTATGAAGACCCATAATTAGTACATATGTTAGTATGCACACATGCTAATTTAAAATCACTAAATGCTAGACGTCACTAGACATTTATCAAGGATTGCTTCTTGGGCAAACTCTGCTGTCCAGGATGCATCAAGAGACAATAAATAAGTAAACACGGTTTGGAGATATGAAGGCAAAATGTCGAGAGTTTTAATGTGCTCAAGGTCACAGAGTTTACTTAGCAGACACTGCCTTTGGCCCTTGTTCAGAGTCTATTAATTCTCTTTCTACATACTATTCTCATGATGTTGGTCCTTAAGTTTCCCAAGTCCTAGCAAATTTAGAGCAACAAATTATAATTGGGAAGCAAGTGGGGGTGGAGAATGGACACTAGGGGCAAACGGCATGATGTAGGCATGACGTGATGGTGGGCAGACTGGCAACAAGAAGGTGGACAGGTGTGAAGAAAAAAAGAAGAACCAGGAATGCAGAATGCTCACCCGGGTAAGACTATTAATTCAGGGAAGGCAGCCTTACGCATCACAATAAGCTGAGACATCCTGTATATTCTAGCATGGTAAAAATACAGGCTGTTCACAATGAGAGTTCTGAAGTGCCACAAAAAAGGTTACATTTTGCTCCATGTATTTTGTCTAACAAAATAGGGAAGTGAGTACCATTCTAGAGTAATTTCCATTTGAAATGGCTAAAATTCAAAAACAAATCAGGTGCTTAAGGGTAAGCTTCATTTATCTGGAAAATGTATGTCTGTGCAATTCTACCTCTTTGAATGATGCCAAATAAATGAAAATGTGATTGTTTAGCCTTTTGATCTTCAAAAACCTTAGTACAAGTGGTAGATGATTTCCTGTGACCTCCCAATCAGAGCAAGGAATTATCATTTCTGTTTTTTTCCTCCCGAGGAGCCAGGTAGAAAATGACGAGCAAGCAATGACATTATTACAGTGGCACTTTCATGGATGTTCAGGGAACTAAAAAGTCAGCAGAGGCGCTGCATGAAATATTCATAGGTATTATTCTTTTTCTCGCCTCCTCCCTCCCCAGATGCAGGAGTGAAAAGCATCCAGGGCAAAAGTTCTGAGTACCGGAAGCATGTAGAAGTGACTCCCGCAGGCCTATCTTTGACCTTTTGGGGAAGGGAGGGAGTGACAAAGCTCTTCCTCTCTGATGCCAACTTTCTTTTTTCTCATTTCTGCCATCTTGGTTTTCCAGTACACAGAGATGCATCTGCTTCTTACAGAGGCTCTAGGGCCCTGAATGGATATTGACAGTTCCGTCTCCTCTTGGGAATGAGGTTAGGATTTTACCCCTAGAGGTTTCTGGGAGGTGTGTGGGATCAAATAGATCGGTATCGTCGGTGGGAGGAGATGGAAGCTAACAGCCTGGTCCACAGTGGTTCTTGGGCACTGCCTACAAGCTGTTGACTGGTAGGAAGTCAGGAGGCCCCTCAGAAGCACTGGTGAGGTTGGATGATTACTCTGTGGCCTGCCTTTGTCTTAATGGTCCTTACAGAAAGTTTGGCCAGTATATGATCCCATACTGCACGTGCGCACTCTTCTATGGAAGCCCATTGTATGAAATTCTAAACTTCTGAAGTCATATTTTCAGAGAAGCACTTTTATGTGACAAGAACCCTCACTCTGCCCACAGACACCTTGACCTGTCCCACCTCCAAACACATAACGCTTATTGTTCTCCCAAGCAGATGATCTTCTTTCCATACAGATCTTAGCCATCCTTTATCGTCCCATCTCGGCCTCACCACCTCCATGAAATTCTCCATGTCCACTGCAGCCCAGTGAGATTTCTTCTCATCTTTCTAGTATTTGTTGCCTGACTGTTCATTTGGTCCCTATCACACATACCTTCTAATCAGTGGTGTGCTGGTAGATGTTTAATAAAGCTTCTCTTGGGAGCGCGGGGAGAGCCCTGATCCATAGCACTTGCCAATTTCTGTAGTGAAAATATACCCCTGCGGTGGCCAGTTTCAGACTAATGACATGATGTGACTCAATTCACAGTTGGGAAGAGGTGTGTACCATTGGCTTTCTCCCGCTGGCACCAGCTGCTTCCGGCACCCAGTGCCCTGGGACTCCTCTTGCATATCTATCTTACCTCCTGAGCTCACTGGTGCTCAACTCTGACTTCATGTTAGAAACGACAGGGGAACCTACAACAAATTCCAGTGCCCGGGCTCCACCCCCAGAGATTGATTTCCCTGGTGGTTGGAAGGAACCAGGCATCAGTAGTTGTAAGAGCTTCCCAGATGACTCAAATATACAGTTGAGGTGGGAACCACTGTCCTCGATGCAGGGGGAATACTTTCTGTCAGTTCTTCTCAAAGTGTGATCCCTGGACACATCATCCTGGGACTTGTTAGAAATGCTAATTTTTGGTCCATTCCCCAGACCTACTGGCTGAGAGACTTGGGGAATGAGGGTTAGATTCACAATCTGTGGTTTCATAAACCCTCCAGGTGATTCTGGTGCACGCTAAATATGAAAACTACTGAAAACTGTCTTATGTCTTCTGAATCCTTATTAGAACCTAAGACAGTTACAGGCACACAGCTGTGCCCAATCAGCACTTGTTGATTAAAACCTATCAAGGGGTACATTTTCATGAAGAAAGCTTTTTCCCCCCGTCTCTTTGTGAAAGGATTTAGTATAGGGTACCTTAAAATAGAGATTTCTTCTTGCACAGTGAATCATGTGGTTCACAAATAGTCAAGAATCTAAAATTTAATGTTCATTCAGCTGTGCAGAAACAAACCTATTACATAAAACAAAGTACAATGACATTCATTCATTTGTTCATTTACCAAATACGTATTGATGGTGGGAACCTCATGGAAAGTACAATGAAATGCATTCATTCATTCATTTACTCACCCATTCATCCAATATGTATATGGCTGGGGGCCTCATGCTAGGCATGAACAATTTGTTATCAGTCCATATCCACCTGTGATGACCGGTCAGCATTAGAGCTGCACATGCATGGACTGTTGTGCTGGATCTGTTCTTTACAACCTGGGTGATGTGGTGGCAGACATTGAACTTCTTTAGACCTTTAATTTTTTCAGAGTGATTAGTACATATGTAGAACGTTCTGCTTTAACTGACGTAGGATAGCTTTCAAAAAAAACTTATCAGCATCGTAAATAATGTTGAAAATAGAGACACACTCTCTTTTTAGTTAGAACAAAAATCAGGACACTTTTTACTCTTTTAATTTCTCAATAGTCAGTTGAGTAGTGTTTCTCAATCTTTAATGTGCATGCGAATCACCTGGGGATCCTGTTAAAATGCAGATTCCTAGAGGGCTGGAATTCCAGTGCTCCTGCTTCATAGACAGTACACTGAGTAGCAAGGCTCTGAGGTTCTGGCTGATGCAACACTAGGAAAAAGAAATGAGGGGGATGATAATTGCAAAGGAAATTATTTGCAGAGGTGATTGCCTACTTAAAAACTTGACAAACCACTAAAACTAATAAGAGTTTTATGCTTTACACATTACAAGGTGCTTGCCTGCCTGGTGAGGTAGTTGTGAGAGTCAAGTGATGGTAATTTGTAAATCATAAAGTGTTCTAGAAGTTTAAGCTAAGAAGGTAATGAATCATTAGTTTCTGAAAGCATAGTTAATTGTACTGCATTGCCTAGTCCATTGATTTTTTTTTTCGGAATTCTTAACTAAGATTCACCCAGGAAGTTCTAAGAATATATATTATCACTTGTTTCCTGTGTCCTAATCATTTCCTGAAGTAGATTACCTATCCTTTGAAGACTAGGGGCTTCTTAATCTCCTTTTGACAGCATGGTGAAAAGAAGGGATGGCAAATAGATTTTATCTAGTAGTCAACTCTGGTTGATTGGCAGGGCTTTCTGGAGTCTGAAGGCTAGGATTGCCTCCAGGCCTGAAGGCATAAGTGCGATGATCGATTATTGATGGCTGCCTTCGACAGAGGACAGGAGAAGTGATGAGCTGGTCGTTAGAACCAGATTGAGTTAGGTTTGAATCTCCTCCAAGAATCAGACCATGCCAGAAACTCCTCTTGTTAAACTCTATGACCTCTTTCTAGGTCCATGTCAGCAACCATGCTTTACCTTTCTTCTGACCCGATGGAACCTTATTTTTTTCTTTCTACTACTACTGCACACACACAAACACACACGCGCGCGCACACACACACACACACACACACACACACACACACACACACCCTCTGTCCCCTGCTGTTTCTCTGTCCACAGATCAGAGAACAGAAAAGAAGGATGTCTTTCCAGCTCTACTCTTCCTTACAAACCCCATTCCCTTTTGGGCTCAATTCCTGTTCCATCTGTGGAAACAGACAGATACCAACATGAAGACTTTAAGAAGTTTATGGACCTTTACAAAGCTTTATAGTCATGGAGCTAGACACTAGTACCTAACCAGGTCAGAGGAATTTCTGGACCTCTGTCTTCTTATCTGTATAATGGAGATAATGATTTTGACATCCCAGATTTGCTGAGAGATTAAGTGATATATAATGTATATGAAAATACCCACACCAGTGGCTCGTGTACAGCAGTTAGTTGGTCAGTCAGTGCTGGTTCCCTCTTCCAGTTGGTCCTCTGCACATGGTGTGCAGTGTTTCAACAATGTCGAGATAGGGTAGGAATTGTGACCTGACTTGGCACAGAATCTAGATGACCTATGCTGTTGGATGGGGAGAAAGAGGGACAGTTATTTTATTTATAACTAAAATTTCCAAGGCTCTTTCTCTGTTTCAGGTATAATGTGAATTATGTATTAACTCATTTAATTTTCATAATAATATTGTGAATCTATCTATTTCACAGATGAGGAAATCAAGCCCCTGAGAAATTAAATACGCTGTTCAAGGCCACCCAGCCAATCAGTAAGTCAGGGCTGGGGTTCCCACAGGGAGTCTGGCTCAGAGTCTGTGCTTTCAACCACTGCACATGGTACTTCGTCTAGGCCTGGGGTGGGGGACATCCTGGCATCCACAGCTACCAACTTGCCTTTTGAAGCCGGACATGATAGAGATTTGCTTTGTTTTCTGTAGAATTCCTTATCTTCTAGATTTTCTGGAAGGAGCTCTTATCTTTGACTCTGCTATTCTCCTTCTGCTTCAGGAGAAATGGCCCAGGAGAAAGTCAGAATGGGATAGAGGGCAGTGAGACAAAGCCTGGAGCAGACCTACTGAAGCTATACAGTCAGGCTAGAGAGAACCAGGGGGTGAGGCCATTGTCTGATGGCTATGGTATCCATGAGAGTAGCTGAGAAGGTGGGTCACAGAGAACTCTGGAGTGGAGGCTGTCACTAGATCTGGTTGATATTTGCCTCCTTGTGCCAGTGCGGGAATCCCACCCTGACTCCCATGTGTCGAGTGAGAGGAGCACTGGGGAAAGTGAGTCAAGTGGCATCCTTGCATACCCTTCTCCTAGAACATTGCATTCACAGGGCTTGTTTACTTGTCTGTGTCCTGTGTGAGCTCTGTGGGAGGAGTAGGGGCTGTGTCTTCTTGTCACTCTTGTGTCTTAAGCACAGGCACAATGCTGGCCACACTGTTGGTAGATGAACCATGGATGGATGGATGACTTTTTAAAAGAAGGGCCCTTCATATTGTGGATGGTTGGAGGAGGCTGGCTTCCAACATGGTGACAAGTTGGGCCTTCACCTTGGCTGTTCTTTTTTAATTTTTTTTTTTTAATGTTTATTTATTTTTGAGACAGAGAGAGACAGAGCATGAACGGGGGAGGGTCAGAGAGAGAGGGAGACACAGAATCAGAAGCAGGCTCCAGGCTCTGAGCCATCAGCCCAGAGCCCGACGCGGGGCTCGAACTCACGGACCGTGAGATCGTGACCTGAGCTGAAGTCGGAAGCTTAACCGACTGAGCCACCCAGGCGCCCCCACCTTGGCTGTTCTTGCTGCTAGTGTAGGGACCATGACAAAGATAAGATTTGGGGAAGTCATAAGTAGAAGGAGGAACAGATGTTTCACCCTGGGCTCAAGGAGATAATGGGGCCATAATACGTAAAGAGCATAACTCTCCATTATAACTTGGATGTACCCTCCCCAGTTGTGCATATTGGCCTTCTGTGATGTGTTCTTCCATCGTTTTCTCCACCATGACCTCTGAGAGGTTTGATTTAACATAAATATTACCTGTATTCCACTGTGATGGGAAAGACTCATTATTTCCCAGATAATACAGGTCAGGTTCCTAGTTTTTTTGGGCTTAGCAGAGGGATACAAAAAGTGGTCATTCTTTGGGTTCACATTCCTCCAGGTTTTTAAAATTTTTTTTAAAAAGTTTGTTTATTTTTGAAAGACAGAGAGAGACAGAGCATGAGCAGGAGAGGAGCAGAGAGAGAGGGAGACAGAGAATCTGAAGCAGGCTCCAAGCTCTGAGCTGTCTGCACAGAGCCCAACACAGGGCTCGAACTCACAAACTGAGATCATGACCTAGTTGAAGTCAGATGCTTAACCAACTGAGCCACCAGGTGCCCCTCCTCCAGGTTTTTTGGTGGGTAGCTTCATGTCCCCAGGTCCTCCTTACCCCCCATTAAATGTGGTTCTGATTCTAAATGTCTTACTTTCCCATCTCAAGTGTAAGCCCTCCAAGAGCCGGTTCTGTGACTTGTTCTGATATAGCGTGTGATTTCCATAGAGAAAACGATCAGTCAATACTTGTTGAGTTAGTGGTAAGTGTTGGTACACATAATCTATGCTGGAACCGCTGAGAAAATGATTTTCTCAAGAAAGTGGCAAGGTCTGCTTTCTGAACACTGAATAAATGAAAAGCTCTAAGTAGGCCTGGAATATCTGGCCTACATGCTTGATGAAGTTTCACCTGAAGTTACAGGTGCAACCCTAGCTCCCAGGCCTGTGGAATTAATGCTTTTTGTCATGCTGCTCCAGAGGACTTGAATGTGGAAAGCCCTTAGGTTCTACTCTGAAGGTTAAATGTCACCCCTTTCTTTAGAATTGTGACCCTCCCTCTTTCCTTTGATTCTTCGTGATTTACAAGTCTGTTAGAGCTTGGTTGTAATATAAAAGATGGCCAGTAGGTGCCGAATTGTTTTACGACAGGTGAAGTGGCATCAAAGCTCATGGCTTTCCAAGACTGGACAGTTTCAGGGAAGGAGGACCCAGGGGTTTAACTGGATAAAGCAGAATTAACCCTTGAACCAAATATTTTCTGCAAAGAAATCGCTAAATATGTGATCGGGGTTGTTTAAAACTGTTAGAGCAGAGCTTCTCAAGGTGTGCCTGACTGGTTATGATGACGGTTTACTGAGCTCCACAGTAGATGCACAAAATCAGAGTCTGCAGGGAAGACGTCCATCTGCTGTTTTGTGAGCTGTCAGGTGATTCTTAGGTGCATGGAAGTTTGAGAATCATTTGATGTAGGCACTCTCCCTTCTTCAGGCGGAGATAAGTAGGCACCTTGATTGGAGTTCAGTAAGGAGTAGGTGGAGACCAGGCATCTTTTTGAGAAATCTGAGATATGTTATAGTAAAAAAAAAAAAAAAATCCAGGGCCCTACTTTTTCTATCTGTAAATTGTATTCTGTGATGCAAGGAATATTTAAAGAGAGGTTGTGCTTGAGATGCGGCCAGGGAAAGTGGGTGGAGGAGAGGGAACTCTTGATACATAGGAAAGCAAAAAAACCCCATCACTTTGCTAATCTGATGTTTTATTTTCCTTGACAATGTGGTATCCATGGCCACCACGCAGAACACCTATAATAAGCCACCAAGGCGCTTGAAGGCAGTGGTGAAGTGTACTTCTCCGTGGTGCTTATTAGCCATTCAGGGCTTGTTGGGCTTCTCCCGATGGAGAATTTGCTCTTCAGAGCTCCACAAGTCACCCCTTGCTCCCTCCGGCCCAATTTTCTATGCAAGAAGCATCTGTTTCTCTGCCTAATTGGAGACCTTCCTCCTCTCGAGTGACACCGTAGTGACCTGACGTTGGAGGTGCACTGTTGAGTTCACAGAGCACACGGACAAGCGTGTAAAGGCCTGGACATGGAAGGAGGTACAGGGTCAAGGGCAGCTCGCAGAGCCCTACTCCCTGTGCTGATGGAATCCAAATGGCTGGAGAGGGTAGCTGCACTCTTGAGTGCCCTCTCTGCACAGTAGTGACATCAGGCTTCACTCTGTTCCTTCCCTGCTGCTGTGTCTCTTCTCCTGGCCCTCTGTCTTCCAAACCCTCTGCCTCTCCTGTTTCTGTGATCTATAGAAGAGAGGGTCAGAGAACCACCAATTTATTTATACCTAAGGAAGTGGATCTGTATGTGAGGGAATCACAGACCGTGGGCTCCTCACAACTCCCCAGGGAGAATGCAGAGAGGGAGAACTAGTGCACCCCCCAGGGGGCTTCTAGGTTGCTGGGTGTTGGGCTTCTGTTAGCTTATAGCCAGAGGCAAAGCCAGGGTGAAGCCAGTTCACAGAGGTTGGTTCTGGAGGCTGCCCCAGGCACTGTGCCCACAGGGGTGCTGCTGGCTGTTTGCGTTTCTGGAAACAGTTTTAGAACGTAAGTATCTGGTGAGGTATTTGGCATGCCCAGTGGACATTTCTACCCCTTGGAGGGAGGCCAGCTTCCGTCCTAGCTCAGGGGAATGTGCCCAGGTAGGTGAGATGCCTGTTGGGAACGGGGGGCCCCCATGCAAGATTCAGCATCAGATGGAGGAGGCTGTGAGGTGTTACCAGGGTCTTATTCTGGTAGAGGTGGAGGGGGGTCTTCAAGATGACTTCTTAGAGCTAATGGATGCCCACTAGGAGTTGGCACCAGGACCCTGGGCGATCTAAGATGGCTGGGCAGAGCTGGAGGGGTATTTTGCTGCCAAGGTCTGAGGCAGGACTGTCAGGGGTGAGCACTGACTTGGAGTCTGATGTCTACCTCTGTATGCTTGTGTGACCTTGAGTAGGGCCTGCCCTTCTGTGTGTCTTAGCTCCTTAGCTATAAAACGAAGGATTTGGCTGGGGAGCCCTACGTCCTGACTTGATCTTATAAGTTATAACCTTTGGTCAAATGACTCTTCTTCTGGGGCCCATTTAGGGTAATGATGATGGTGATATAATTTCACCAGTGGATAATAGCTGTTACAACAGTGCTGCCCAGTAGTGAAACAGTCTGCCTCACAAGGTAATGAACTCCTTGTCACTAACGGTATTCAAGCAGCAGTCAAAGAATACGCTCGAGTGTTTCCAAGATAACATCATCAGAATCATCTGATTATAAAAAAAAAAAAATTAGATTCCTGGACCCCCACCCCCAGAAACTCCCAATTTGGCAAGCTTGGGATGGGACATGGGAATTTGCCTGAAAAGTGAGTCTGGGACATGGTGCTGCTATAGAGAGGCCAAATTAATTTGGGAAACCCTGTACACTGTAGCTTTTGTTGGAAGTTCATAAGGTGCAGGAGCCCGATAAAGCGTCCTCATTGTATATGAGAGGAGCAGGGACTCCCTACTATGAAGGTACAGTGCTGTTCCATGGGACTCTGTGAGGATGCTACTTTTGTGGGGCTTACGGTATTTCATGGGAAGTTCTATGACAGTGCTGTCCAACAGAAATACAACATGAGATCCATATGAAATTTAAAATTGTCTCGTGACCATATTTTAAAAAGTACAAAAGGAAAACCCATGAAATTATTTTTCATGATTTATTTATTTAACCGAATATATTCAAAATATTGTCATTTCAGTACCTAAAATGATGAATGTGGTAGTTTGCATTCTTCTTTTTCTACTAAGCCTTTGAGATCTGGTACAGATTTTATACTCACAGCCCATTTGACTTGCGATTGGCCATGATCCAAGTGCTTAGTAACCATAGGTGGCTGGTGGGTACTGTACTGGACAGTGCTGATCTGTGAGATCTTTGCTACTCACCGTGTGGTCCAAACATCAGCAGCATCAGCGCCACCTGGGAGCTTGATAGAAATGCAGACTCTTTGGCCCCACACCTGATCTACTGAATTGGAATTTGCATTTAGCACTATCTCAGGATTCTGTGCACCTTCAAGTTTGAGAAGGTGTGTTAGATGACCTCTCTTCCAATTCCAAGGTTTTCCGTTCTTCAGATTCTATGGGGATGTGTTTAACTAATAAGTATAGCTCACATGAGAAATTGGGAGCTCCCATGTGTAAATGTTTGGGTTCCTGGGATCCCTGGATGGAGAATGGACACATCACATAATACTGAACTGTTGCAGTCTCAATCTTGGTGTCGTAGGAGTGTCTTACAGAGAGACTTAACCACAGAGAAGACTTCCCGAAAGAAGCGATGTTTAGGATGAGAAATGAAGGAATAGGTATCTCAGCAGTGGAACAGCATAGATGTGAGTCCTGAGGCTTCCGGAGCAGGTCAGGAGGCTGGAGAAGTGGTTGGCAGGGGGTCAGACCCCTCAGGATGACTGAGCCATGGCCCTTCATCCCAGCATGCCATTCTCTCGCAGTGCATCATCAGGCTATGAGCTCCTGGCAGGTAGGCAGTGCGTTGAGAAACCTTCTATTCCTCCCCAGCAGTGGTGTGCTGATGCCTTGTGACTTTGAGAACCAACTGATCCATTTCGAGGAATTTTTTGAACCGGGTAATGCACATGAGTTGCTTGAAATTGGCCATGATGACAATATTTACACTATGGAAATTGGCAAATGCTATAAATCAGGGCTCTTTTATCTTCTCTTTCAGCGAGCTGGTGTTTAAACGTTTACCAGCACGTTGCTGCCAGCTGACACAGTGCTGGGTCTACAGAGCAGGAGGCAGAGGCCGGGAGAAGGAGCACAGAATTGGGAGCCAGATACTGGCTGTGTGTTGCCGGTCAGGGTCTTTAGCCTTTCCGATTCTCAGGTTCCTCATTTTTCAGATGAGGATATTAAGACAGATTTGAGGAATAAGCGAGAAAAGCTGTTCAAACTACAGGGCCCAGTTCAGGTCACACAAACCAGACTGAGCTCATTTCCTCCATCTCTCAATTATCTGAGTGTCCTCAAGAACTGGAAATGCCTGTTCTCTGCTCCTTTTGAATTGTTTTTTCGAGTATAAAGTTTTACCTTATCAAATATTCTATGTCATGTTTAGTTTCACAAGCCATTTCTCATCCTTCTTGGGAGAAAGTGGGAACTGTGCCTCCCTGTAAAGCCCAAACTCCAGGAATAACTGTTCTGTTCCCTTACAGTGGCCCGCAGCCCCTCTGCTACCCCTCTTCCTACCCCTGTGCTCACAGCATCAATGGGAGGTCAGCCTTTACTATGGGCTGAATGGACCTTCCCGGCCCTTCCCCTGACAGCAGGAAGGAGACTCTCTTCCCGCTCAGAGGGTCCCTGAAATTTATGACTCGATTTTGCGAGGCTGCATTGTTAACCCCCACGCTTCAGAGGGTGAGCAAACTCCCCCTCTGTTTCTGCAGCCTGTGCTGATTTCACTGTTTCCCCAGGAAAAGGGAAGACAGTGTTGTTCCTCGTGGGGTTGGAGGGTGAGGGCTGCTGTGTATTGATTACTTAAGGATAATATTTCTGGCAGTGAGAGCCAATGAGGTGGGAAATGGCTTTTGTGGGTGATTACATGCCGAGATGATGTGGCAGCTTCTGTCTGTGGCCACGAGTCCCAGTTACCTGACAAGAAAGAGAGATTTGGCCAGCCGTCCATCGGCGAGGCTTGGTTCAGAGGGCTGTGGGCAGGGAGAAATAGCAACCGGGACATTCAGAAGTGGGATCCCAGAACACAGAGGAAACAAGGAGGGACCATCATGGATTCTGGTCCTGTCACGGCTGCAACTTGATGTGCGACCTTGAGCAAGTCATTGGCCATCTGTGCTTTATTTAACCTCTCTGGGAAGCACGGACGTGAACTACATGATCTCCAGCATCCCTCTCGGCCTGGAGAGTGTATGATTTTACGGACTTCGCCAACCAGCAGAGACATTCCCATTTAGGCTTGTTTTATGTTCTAATTCCCAAGGACATATTTCTAGTGGACTGTACTCCAGAGACTCTAATTATTTCTTGTTAGCCAAGAATAATTTTAACAAGCAGCAGTAAGCTATGAGGAGCCTGGTGTGTGCGTGTATTCAGTTGTAGAGTGTTCTGGGCATTCAGTTGAACTCAACCAGCATTTATTGAGTGTCAACGCTGGGGATGAAGTATGGTGCCCTGGAAACAACATAGGATTTAGGGCTGAAAGCTTGGGATTTGATCTGTGATTTGCTATTTGTTAGCTGTGGCCTTGAACTCTCTGAGTCTCAGTGTTTCCGTCTGTAAAATGGGGATAGCAAGAGCCCTTTCCTCCCTGAAAATAAATGTGAGAATGTGTCTAGAGTACATAGCACAGTGCGTGAGGCATGGAACTGCTTGATATATGTTCCTTCTTTCCCTGTCAGATGCAAGGCCTTGATTAGGTGTTCGGAGTACAATGATACAAGGAAGTCAGGGGATTCTGCGAGGCTCCCACTGAACTTCAGGCAGACAGACACCATCAGTCTGTGATGAGGCATCCATCAGCACTTGAGGCGGGAATGCCATGATCGCGGTCACAGAGATGTTCAGCTGTAGAGTCATGACCTAGCAAGCCAGTGGTCACTGTGCTCCTGGTTGCAATGAGGAGATACAAACCCAGTGCAGCTGGGATCAGTTCTGTAAAGACAGAATGACAGACTTCAGTGCTGCCTTGGCCTTGGGCATGGCATTTAGACTGCCTCCCTCTTGGTGCCACTGTCTTCCAGACAGAAGGGCATTGGCATTTATGTTTCCAGTGCTGGACTAATACCATGGGGGCAGGATGGGATTCTACAGATTAAAAGACACAGCCCCGAAGCCAAGAATTCTTACTTAGCTTGGGGACGAGGTGTGCTCGCTTGAATAGCCAGAAGCTGGAGGCAGAGCGAACTCGGTGCTTCTGACCCTGGCAAGTGCATGATCGTGTAACCCTTCCCCTCCTGCCCTCTTTTCCTTTTTCTTGCATTAAATAAGCAGATATTGAATGCTTGTTGGTGCCAAGTGCTAAGGATCTTGGAGTAAGCAAACCTAGTGTTTGTCTCTGGAAGATTCCAGTCTGACTGGGAGATAGGTACATAAACAAGTGTGCTCAGCAGAGTATTTATTATAGGTGCTCAGAATGTTGGGACAGAGTTGGGGGCCAGGGGAGGAGGGTGCAAGGCAGGAGTCTACCTGGATGTGAGGGCGTGTGGTTGCACCAAGGCATGTGAAGAAGGGGTTCATGGGAGCCCGTAGCGGCCAGGGAGGTTTTCTAGATCTGCTCTTCTTACTCAGATCTTCTGCAGGCCATGGAGCCCTCACACTCTGTGGAGTTCTCTGACACTCCCCAGGGCTGGGGAATTCTTAGGTCTGATTTGAGTTCTGTCTGCTAGGCCCGCTTGAGTGTTGCCAGGCGTAGCAAGGGTAGTTAAGAGTTGGCGTGAAGCCCTCATCTGAAAGTCAATTGCATCTGCCTTTTGAAAACGGGACAAGACATTTATGCTTAATATTTGGGTATTTGTGTTTTTGGCTTTTTAAAACACTTTCTTTCTCAGGTCACACTCTGCTAGTGAAACAAGATTAATTTGAAATGGAATTAAGTGTCTGTTCCGTGTAAGACACCCTTGCCAAATAATTACGTCAAATATAGTTTGCAAGGAAGGTTGTCTTTTTTATCTTTTCATAAAGGGCAGTCCAGAATGCAAACACACAGCAGGCCTGCCTCTGAGAACCAGCATGTTCTTGGGTCTTTACCTAAGATCGCCGTATCAGCTCATCCCTCTCCCAGAACCCGGGTTAGGCAAAATTGTAATAATCTTATATCTCAGGACTCAGAGAACTTTTCTGTACTGTCTTCACTGAAGGTATCAGCTTTAATCAAAATAAAAGTACCTGGGCTTATTCGGCAGTGGGGGGAAAAAAAGAAAGAAAAAAAGCCTTAGGAAGCCCTGCAGAGTTCCTCTTTGTTATATGACAACAGAGAGACAGAAATAAAGAAAAACCTATAGGGAGAGATAGAGTGCTCATGGACTGAAGGAGAGAAATGGGAGTGTTGGGAAACAGAGACGTCCGGCTCATTGCACACACCCAGGCCGCCGTGGAACTGTGGCCTTGCAGATGTCTGTGGCTGTGCCCTCCTTCTGGCAGCCCCACGAGGGGCTTCCCTCTGGCCCCACCTGCCCACGGTTCGGAGAGCTGGCTGAGAATGGGCTCACTTTGGGGAACTCAGAACACGACGTGACCCTAGACAGATTGTTGCTCAACTTGTTCATTTTGCGAATGGGGAAACTGAGACCCAGACAAAGGAAATTCAGCAGCTTCTCACGTCTGCCAAGTGCAAGTGATGGGATGCGGGAGAGTCTGAGGCTGCCCTCAAGGAGTGGCTCCTCAGTTACGTGCTGAGCTGCAGGGTGGGCAGGTGGGACAAGAACCCTGTGCTCTCAGTTCCCAGGCTGCACTCTCGATTCCACATGCCCTTCCCGCTGCCGCCTTCCGCTTGTTCAGGGACAGGTACGAACTGACCAGAGACTGGACGTCTCTCAGGCAGTGACTTTGCTTTTATGACCTGGTTTTTCTGATCCCCTATCTCAGTGGTTTTCAACCAGGGGCAGTTTTGCCTCCAGCAATATCTGGAACCTTTTGTCACAGCTGGAGGTGGGGAGGGTGCTCTTGGCACCTATAGAGGGTGGAGACCAAGGAGGCTGTTACGTATCCTGTGATGCGCAGGAGAGCCCCTCACAAGGAAGGGTCATCAGGCCCCAAATGTTGATAGTGCTGCTGTTGAGAAACTGCCTATCTGATTTTGTGTGTGTGTGAGTGTGTGTGTGTGTGTGTGTGTGTGTGTGTGTGTGTGTGTGTGTTTCAGAGAGATGAGAGTTGAATGTGACTGCAGAGAGGATACTGTTATTATTTAGGGGGCTCCTGTTTTACAAATTTGCCCAAGCATCTGAATGAACACGTTTAGCTTGTTACAAAACACGAGTTGATGGATGAACAACACAGGTTTGAATTGTGTGGGTCCACTTTTTTTTTATTTTGATAAATACAGTATAGTGCTATAAATAAACCTATTTCCTTTTCCTTATGATTTCCTGAAAAAAAAATTTAATGTTTATTTATTTACTTTTGAGAGACAGAGAGAGAGCACAAGCAGAGGAGGGACAGAGAGAGAGGGAAATACAAAATCTGAAGCAGGCTCTAGGCTATGAGCTATCAGCACAGAGCCTGACATGGGGCTCGAACCCACAGACCGTGAGATCATGACCTGAGCTGAAGTCGGACACTTAACCTACCGAGCCACCCAGATGCCCCTTCCTTACGATTTCTTTAATAACTTTTTCTTTTCTCCAGCTTACTCTGTTGTAAGAATATAGTATATAATACATGTAGCAGACAAGATCTGTGCTAATCAACTATGTTATTGGTAAGGCTTCCAGTTTACAGAGGGCTATTAGCTTTGGGGGAGTCAGAAGTTAGATGCGGATTTTTGACTGCATGGGGCATTGGCACCCCCACATTGGTCAGGGGTCAGCTGTATTTCCAGACCCCACTCCCTATATATGGAATCAGGATCCCAAGTGGTGGGCCCAGGAATCTGTAGTGCGACTTGGCTCCAAAGGTGATTCTAACACGGAGCCTGTTTTGGTAAAATAATGGGTTAGGTCACAGTGCTGGCTGAACATTTATTTGCCCATTCAGTTAAATCTGGACTTTAACTTCAGCTTTGCCCTTTGTCAACTTGTGTGACCTTGGACGTATTCTCTGGGCCTGTATTTTCTCATCCTCCAAAGAGGGACGGCCACATCCATCTCATGGTTTGCAGTGAGCAGACAGTGAGATAACCTGCTTCAGAGCTCCTGGGCAACAATAGATGTTCATACCTGTGTTTGGTAGTAAGGAGAGCTACTGGTCATTAACCACTTGTATGCCAGGGGCCCTGTGAAGTGCTTTTACAGTATCCTTTCCACTTAGCTCACAGTGACCTTGTTTTATAGCTGGGGCACAGTTTAGTTCTCTGACTGTGGTGGGGTGAATAATGGCCCCCCAAGATGTCCACATCCTAATTTCTGGAACATGTTTAGGTTATCCTACATGGCATAAGGGACTCTACAGATGTGATTTAGTTAAGGGTCTTGAAATGGGGAGATTATCCTGGATTATCCAGATGAGCCTGACATCATCACAGGGGTCCTTTTAACAGGGAGGAAGTAGGAGATGGGACAGTGGAGGCCAGAGGTTGGAGTGATTTGAGGAAGGGGTCACCAACTACAGAATGCCACTGACCTCCAGAAGGTCAAGTAGGCAAGGACTTGGATTCTCCCCTAGACCCTCCAGAAGGAGCATGCTCCTGCTGACACCTTGACCTTAGCTCCGTAAGACCCATTTAGGACCTCTGACTTTCAGAACTGTAAGAAAATAAATTTGTGTTGTTTTTAAGCCACCAAGTTAACCACCAAGTGGTCATTGGTTAGAGAAGCCATCAGACGTTAATATACTTACTGAGGTCTCATATCCAGAAATTCTGAGTGATAGAAGGGGGTGGGGGGAGTGGCCAGATATCTGTTGTCTAACCAGTGAGAGGATACACACACACCCACACACCCACACCCAGAGCTGAAAAAGTTGGGAGAATTTGCATCAAGGAGCAAATGAAAACATCTGAGAGAAGTTGAGAGTCAGGACCCTCGTAAGTGGTACTGTTAAACCAAGGTAGCTCCCCCAAGGGTGTTGGGACACTGCCTGCTCCTGCAGCATGTGGCTGATGTCTTGTAAAGGCATTTTGGGATCTTGGGAATGACTTCTCTCTTGCCATGTGATCAGCCTACTCCGTTGGTGCCGGCCCTTCAGTCTGGTCTTCTGCCCTCTCCCGTCTTACATGGCACAGTGGCCCCTGCTGCTGGTTGACAGATTCCAGAACAGCCTTTGGCTCTCGGGTGACTCTGATTAGAGAGGATGGCAGGGGAGGCCCCTCTGCATCCCCCTTCTTTTCCACGCACAAAGGTCTCTTCTCTTAGCCTCACCCTGCACTACCCTGAGCCGGTTGATGAGGGCGGTGTAGGTGCTGACTAACACGCTTATTAGAAGTAGGAATTATTTAGGGACATATTGCATCATTAACCTGTCATTCATCAGAGGGAGGCTTGGCAGGCGTATTAACCTTAAGCACATTGCTGTTTTGCTTGTGGGAAGGGGGTGGGTGGGTGGTGGGATGGGGGTGAGGTGGTGCAAAGAACTGGCTGAGTTGTGGAGGACTGGGAGGGGTTGCCCTGAGTAAAGAGGCAGAGCAAAAAGAGCTGAGCGCAATTTGATAGCGGAAGTGTTTTTGGCTCGAGAAACTGAACCGCACTTGCAAGGGGACCAGCACCTCACACATCCAGGGGCATCTGTGAGCACGCATGCCCATGTGATCCCTGTAATGACAGTAATAAATGTTGTCTCATGCTGTGACTTGTGGAGGTCGCCCTGAGAAGACAAGGTGACGAGGAAGAGGTGGAGCGGGAAAGTATTAATAACCTTGGACATGACCCGCAGCTCTCTCACCCCTTGCCCTGAACCCGTACCCGTCGGTGCTGTGCTTTGCCCAAACCTTAATGACATAGGAGCCCATGCCATCTAGTGTCAGCGTAGTGTCAGTGGGTAGCTGCTGTTATTTCCAGATGGACTGTGTGGTTTGATGGGAAAGCCAATGCTGGTTGTTGTCCCTGTTTGGATCTGGAGGGCCTTCTGATCCAAAAGCAAATGTTCCTGTTTTGGGATAATGGGGTTTGAAACTGGGTCTCCGGGTGGGATGGGAGATGAGGACTCTGCTGGAATGTGCTGAACCGAGGCTGTCAAACCAATTCCCTTTGCAGGGGGTCAGTCAGGTGGCATCCACCAGGAGTTAGCTGGGTCTTTTGTCAAGCACACGTTTGCTGAGTGTCTGTCAGATGATCCTCATCTTATAGGGGACACGCGAGTGTCAGATAAGATCCCTCCTCAGGAGCTCACTGTCTTCTTGGGGAGAGAATAACAACATAAGGCAGTTGCTACAGAATATTTTTATTAGTACTGTTGCCAGACAAAATATCATCCTCTAGTATCAGAGAGCAATATAATTGTTATGAGATACGTTATGTAGCTTTATTAGCTGTACGTACTGCTCCTAGTAGTAATAAATGGAGAGCACTATTGTACCAACGTGGATTTTTTTTGCACAGAAAATGAGTATCACTGGAGATTACAGGTAGTAGAAAACTCTGTGCAGCAGTAATACTGACATCCAACATCTGCAGAATGTTCTGTAGCTCACACTCCCCTTCGCAGGTCATGGGATCTTCATAACAGTCAGCTGGAAGTCAGCGGAAGCCCAGGGGTGTTAAGTAGCTTGCTTAATACCACGCAGCTACTAAGTGGGAGAGCTGGGGTTTGGGCCCCTTGTGACACCGGGGCCAGGACTTGTCCCACTGCACCACAGCTGCCCACCCCACTGAATGTTGTGGGTTTGTATGTGGTATGTGGGTCACAGCGCTTTATGTTTCCAAGTCCTTTCCCATCAGCCACCTCTGAGAGTCACAGAGCAGGAGTGCATGAGGTAGGGGTGGGTGTGTTCTGGGGGGGCTTGTTGGAGGACATGGCTTTGAGTAGCCCACTAGCTTCTGTTAGGAGAAAAGACACAAAACTCTCTCTCTCTCTCTCACACACACACACACACACAAGCACACACCCCAAGAAAAAAAGAAGACAAACACACAGAGCGAACAAATAATAGTAACAAGAAGCTATAACCACAAAGAACATTTGGCTGTGTCACTGTTCCTTGCTAATTGCCAAATATCAGGTACCCTTTCCTACGTCCCAGAGAGGCAACTGCAAAGGATGGGTAGGGTCCATCCGGTGCCCCCATTTCCTCCCGCTGACCTTCAGGTCCAGTTTGGGCATTGGTAGTTTGTGCTGGTCTTTGGGGTCAGGGCAGATCTTCCTGCTCGTCTTCCCTGGATCTTCTGGGTCCACCCACTTCCTCTGCCATCATTTGCACAGGGGGGTCTCCTTCAGACAAAAGAGACACACTGCTGGTTTTGTTTTTGCAAGTTGACCGGGGTGCCCGCGTGTCGTGGCCTGCACGCACACCCACGAACACCCTCACAGGCATGCCTGGGCTGAACTTCCCTCCCGCAGCTCAGTAATCCAGCGTGGAATCTGCCATCTTGCTCATGGATCATTTGTATTACCAGTTCGGAGGCAGCTTTATTATTTTAAACCCCCCTTACGACATTTCCTGTGACTGACAGTCGCTGTCATATTTCTGCCTGATGCACACTGAGCCTCGAATTGTTGACTTGGCTTTAGGGGTGTGTCACCCGGTCGTCTACCATTGCTCACTCACGCCGCACCCGCGGTTCATTTCGGCTCGCCTGCTTCCATTAGGACAAGGCAGGGGCTTGGGGACCAGAGAGAATGGGCAGTGGTTATCCTTTATCTGGGGCTGTGTCGCTTCAGCAGAGTGGGCTTCCCTGAGCATCCTGTGGCTACGGTCAGGCAGGATGCAGCAGTGCTAGTGAGCCTTCGAGAAGAGACTGTACAGGTGTCTAGGTCACTCATCATTACAGTCACCAGATCTTCTAATGACCACCAGCCTGTTCTTGGATAGCTGCAGAAATGAGGAGATCACTCCACTCCAAGGCAACTCATTCTGTAGGGTTAGCACCCTTTTCCTGATATTTAGTCAACATGTGGTAAGATGAGAGTACTGGGCTAAGAGTCAGGCACTGCCCTAGGTTCTTCTCCTGATTCTTACTGAGAAGGTGTGGGGTCCCAGGCAAGTCACATCATCTGTCTGGGCCTCAGATTCCCCTGCCTGTGGAATGTGGGGACTGTGTTTCGCATATTTGCTCTGAGAAGCTTGGGCTTTCTGGAAGGTTCTTCAAAGGAGGTTGAAGTGGGGGTTAAGTGTTGAGTGGGACTCCAGCCGATACTAAATGAGACTATTTATGATTTTGTGTTTTACGTATTGGGTTTTGAGTAAACGACTCTCATAGACTCTGGATAAACAAGTTTAAAAAAGAACAGGGCTGGATAATTCAGGGTCCTTTTCAGTTCTAATGTTTTATGATCTTTGAAATCTGTGGAAATCACAAGGAAGTCTTTTTAGTAGAATAATACTATTTTAAATCCATTTTACACAGAACAATTAATTCTAACCCCTCTTACAAGACCGCCTTCCTACTATCTCCGACCTTTCTAAAGTCTGTACATGCAGGCTGTGAATGTGAGTATTACCTCAGGGGCAGCCCTGGCCAGAGCAAGAAATTGGGAGAGATTTCTTTTGGTGCTCTCTTTCCTCTGTTACTTTCTTTCCAGCCTGTGTGGTTTCCCATTCTCCATAGACTGTCAGACCTGGTCAGCTGTCACTGTGGGAGAAATTCTCTGATAACTTTACCCTAGTTATGAAGTGTTAGCTGATGATGATTTGAAGTTTTAATATCTTCCAAAATATTTGGGACTTTTGAAGACAGAAAGTCTAAATCTGTTCTCAAAAAATGAATCTCTAATGATGAAGTCTGGGGTGTTAAGATAAATCGTATTGTGGGCAGTTGTGTGTCTGGAGGCTGCTCCTGGCACCCATCAGCTTCTTCCATCCCTTCCTCCGGGTGTGTTTGCCTCACAGGTATGTTTCCAGTTTTGCCTTACAGAAGTGTTTCCAGAAGTCAATCCCTCGGAATACTAATCCTAAATGCACTGAGATAAAAGGACTGTGCAGCCAAGTGCCTTTGGGGGGAATGCTGGGTATTATGTTTACCTCTTAGAGATTCATAGCGCACCCTGATCTATTTCAGACTCTGAGAAATCTGTCAGGGAAGAGTCCTGTTTATCTTTGTTTAATACAGTGTTTCCCAAACTATTGACAGTATCTTGTTTTCCCCTAAGTAACAACTTTTAGCATCCCTAAGTACTGGCGTTCCCTTAGACACAGTTGGCAGATCCTACTGCACTGGTTCTCAGGGGGAAGTTTTGCTCTCTAGGGGACACTTGACAAAGCCCGGAGACATTTTTGGTTGTCACAACTTGGTGTGGGACAGGGAGTGGTCCTGGCAGATGGTGAATAAAGGCTGCTTTATTTAAAGGATGCTGCTACGTTTCCTAAATGCATCAGATAGTCACCCACAACAGAGAATTATCTGGCTCCAAATGTCAGTAATGCTGGGGTAGAGAAATCCTGTTCTGGAGACAGGCAGGGGCAGGGTCTGTTTAAATGTGGGGCAAGTCCCTGCCAAGTCAGGCCTTTTCTGAGTATTTTTTGAACAGTGCTGAAGGAGATGCCTGCAGGTGGTGTTGCCCTGCACACAAATCCAGAGCAGAGTGTCTGTTCCTTCAGGCTCAGAGGCAGCACCCAGTTGCCCCGAATCCCCCTATGTGGGTGGGACTGACAGCAGGGCATCTGGGATCAGGACTGACAAGGTGCATCACCTCGTTCTTTTCCTTCCTTCTCAGAATCAAGCAGTTTAGCACCACTGTAGGGCAAGCCTGTTTTCCCAGCTTGCAGATCATGCTTTATTTATTTCTTTAATCTTTCTCCAAGCCTCTTTTCTTTTTTTTTCTTTGACAGGGCTTGGCTGCTCCTTCTGGAGATGTTGACTTGGTGGAAAAAATGTGCCTGCTGTCAAGCACAAGAGCGTTCCGGGGACCGGGATTCTTTAAATCCTGGTGATTTATCTTTTCCCATAAAACAGAGCAATGATGCTTGTTAGTCAGCAGAACTCACACCTGCAGCGTCCCCGCCCCACTCAGTCCCACTTGGCATCAGGGAGGGCAGAAGAGACCATTCCAGGTCTCAGATTTTCTGATTCTCTAAGTCTGTGAACAGAGCTCTTGGGAGGCCATGGATCCCTTTGAGAGTCTGAAGGAAGTAAAGGATCTTCTTGCAGAAAAGTGTATACAGATGCACTCACACAATTTTGCATGTGATTTGAGGTGGTGCATTTACTTTTGTGTTTGTGAACTCAGAATTTGACATGCCTAATTTAAGGGATACTTCTTGGAGACTGCGGCTGCTTTGTGGCTCTACATCGAGCATTATCATTGGGGAGGACAGGGAAGGAGCCACCTCAGTTCCAGACCCCAAAGAGCTGCTGGTCTTGGGGAATCAAAATTACCCCAGCAAGTTAATAACTGCTTGTATTTTAGCTCATTCACTCATTCATTCAGCACATGTTTTTTAGTTCCTGTATGTTAAGTATAGTAGGAACTACTGGAGAGTCAAAGACAATGAAAAAACGATCTTCTTTCCCTCAATAATAAAAGATACAGGAATTGAAAGAGAGCCAAAAAAAGAAAAGAAAAGAAAATTGAAACTTGAAGGCAGAAGCCGAGAGGAGTGGCCTCAAGTTCAGAAGCAGAGTGTGAGCTGGGTGAGAGCAAGCCATATGAGACCGGGGCTTCCATTCAATGCGCACGGCTCCCCTAGTCTAAGAGCCACCTGCTGGGATTGAAGAATTGTGCAACATCAAGCGGGATCTGCTCTGGTGCCTGGCACTTATCCCTGGACTCAGGCTTGGCCTGAGAAACACTAAGAAGTCAACCAGAACTTTCCAGTGTTCCAATGAAGCACTGCCCATTTCCCCTTTTCAGTGCCCTCTGCAGAGCTGGGGGCATTTTTGTAGCTTTACCTGGTTGTTATGGGCAAGAACAGAGGACACAGAGTCTCCACGTTGGGGTTTTAGGACTTGTCTTACCAGTTATGGTCCATAGCCTCCACAGCTCCTGTAGCATGACAGGGAATAAGGCTGACTTTTCTGATCACAGTATCCTTTTTGGCAGAGCTTACTGATGTGGGAGTCTCTGTAGAGAAAGAACTTTGCAGAATGATGAACACCTTTGGAATGAATCATGTTAATGCCGCGGTTGTCTCTGGTCTCCATTGTTTGGGCTTCGTAATGAATTGTAAAGAATCCAATAAAACAACTAGACTCCTCGCTTCTGGCTAGGACACATACTTTCGGCAGCCTGGGAGGAGGACAAGTTGGTCTGTTTGAGCTGGCGAGGACTTTGAATGATCCAGCCTCACCAGTGGATGCTCCTGGGCAGGATGGGCAGATGGGATTTCTTTTTCCCAAACCAATTTATGCTTGCATCAGGTTGTGATGTTCTCACCTGAAGAGGGACAATGAAGTTCGTAGCAGTTGGATTCAAAAGAAGAAATCACTTTTCTGTAATTGGTACCTTCTGTTCTCTTTTTAGAAATGCCTAGCACCACTCCCCAGTTCTGAATCCCCAGAAAACTGCAGCATAGGAAAGGAAAAAGACCACACAGAAATTACAGTTGTAAGCAGGTAATGAGAAGCAACTACAAGCAGGCAGCTCTCCGTCGTGAGAATGGGGTTGCAATTACAGATTTATATGGCTCCGTTCTCAGCTTTCAATATAGCCTGTCGACATCTCCAACCAAGAAGCCCATCGCTTTGGCCTGGGCAAACCCCTCCCGGCTCTGGCGTCAGGAGAGATTTATTATGCTTACAGACTCTGCTCACAGCAGCGCCCTCCAGATGGGCCGATGGAGGCAGGATTTTATTTTATTTCATTTTGCTGAGAACCACAGCTCTGCAGAGACGTTTGTTCTGTCTCTCAGGATGGGCTCCTGAATCTAGGTGAAGAAGGTGGGGAAATTGAATCAGGCAGTGGCTGCACTGAAAGAAAATGAAAATGGAGCCAAAGGACCACTTATTGCTGCATTGTGGGAACAGAAGCCTGAAACAGTAACCGTAATACCCATCAGCTGGGAACTGGTGAAATTAATTATGGTCCATCCAGAAAATAGAATACAATGCAGCTGTTAAAAGGAGTGAGGAGGATTTATTTCCATGGGAAAGGACTGATCTCCATGGTATAATGTGAAATGAAAAAAACAAAGTGCAATGCAGTATACATAGTGTGCTTCTATTTGTATAAAAGTATGAGTGATCTATAAATATGTCTATGTTGGAGATCTCTGGGAGGACTCACAAGAAATATGTAACACTATTTGCTACTAGGGAAGGACTTGACTGAGGGACACAAGAGGCGGGAAAGGTTTTTTTTTTTTTTTTGTAGAAGACCTTTCGTGCTTCTAGATTTTTTTTTTCTATGTGCTTGTATTACTTTCTCAAAAATCACTTAAGGCTAAAAAATGAATTTGAAATCTAATAATGCCTAGCAAGGTTTGCTTTTGGAAGGATGAGCAAATTGTGGTTTGAATGTGACTAACCAAAGCTACCCAGAAATGAAAAGTTGTCTCCAGGAACTCCCATTATTGTGTGGGATTTATCATGGCTAATGATAAGTAGGAACTAGACTCTGTCAGGTGAGGTACGATTTTACCTTCATTTATGGGGATGAATTGAGTACATTATGGCCCACATAAATTGCATTTATACCACACCGATTTGTTACGTGCCATCTATTAGAGGCTCAAACATCCCTCCTAATGACATCATTGTTTCCACCACCCAGGCGCCCTGACTTTTCTGCCAATGTCTTGTTATTCTTCAGCAAGGTTGGCAATGGACAGTCTGTTTCTTGGGGCTCTTGGGATTTCCTGTGAATCCCAGGGATCAGAGAGGTAACGTAAGTGTTTGAAATGGCCAAGTAAAGGAGGAAGTAAAAGTGGTCAGGGTTCTGGCAACCAGAGTGGCATGCCCTACTTGGGAAAAACATTAAATTCATCTTGAAAACAATCTGTAGGTCGTATCTTGTTCAAGGTCTGGGGGGTTCTACAGTCTCTTTATTGAACTTTCTCTCATGTCCCATCTTCCTCCTTCAGTAATGCCCAGGTCTGCACGTTTGATAGCAGCCTTGGTAGTCAGAAAACATCCTCCTGGGTGTCAATGTTGAGAGTGAATGGGGGGAAGGGTGACCAGATAGCTTAGAGCCAGCCTGATTCTTTGTATTTCCATGATTCTGCCCCAAGTTATTGAAAAATGCATCTTCTCTTTTCTCTTGCACATCAGGTTCTTGGAGGGTGAGGACTTGTTCATTTCACACAGAGCATAGGCTAACACATCTTGCCCGGGCTTTTCTTCGAAAACCTGGGTCTTGCAGGGTGTTATTGGGTTATAGTGTTGCACCTGGGAGGCTCTCTTCCCAGGATATATCTCACTGCTGGGAAAGGTAGAAACCAGAACAGATTTGCTGAGAAAATTAAATAAATGAGTGGTATCATTCTTAGCACACTGTGAATTCAGAACAACAACTTGATCAGGATTAAGAGGAAAATGGTTGCCCTTTGAATGCGTAGCTGTATGTGGAGGTGAACACTTGGTCGGTCCCTCTCCGAGCCCTCTGCTGCCACCACCATAAAAAGAATATATGGCTGTGTGACTTTTGGGGTGATGGTTCTTCTGTCTGGCTTTCTCTGGCTCACAGGGGTCTTGGCTATCCTAGTGCCTAACTTTGCTGGATAATTCAGGACTTTCTCCCGCATCCTGTCTCTTCTTAATGGGGTTGGCCTGACTCAGGGGATTCTGTGCCAACACTGCCATAACTCTCCTTGGTAACTCGCCCAAACAGGAGTTTCTTCCCCAGAAGAGGAGAGTGAGAGCCTATCCAGTTGCCATATAACACTGCTTCTGTCCTCCACCGAAGCACCACTGTGCAGACTATATTCGAAAGCCATCCACAGTACTAAATAACACAATGCAGCAGACAGCGGCTCCCATAAATTACTGGAAATCGTGCTGAAAAGACAATGTAGGGTGCATAAATTCAAGTATTTAGCCAGAAGCCCATTAACTTGGGGCTGACAAAAAGAAGGGAAGAACATTAACAAACCACTTCCCGGTAGGAGTTTGCAGTGGCTGGGGAAGTAAGTGAAGGGGGAACAAAAAATAAACCACATTGGCAAGGAGGCCAGAGAAAAGGAAAGGAAAAAGGGACAGAAGTTCTTTTTTTAAGAGAGTGGGAAAGAAAAATCTATGGCCTTGAGTTGGAATCCCCAGGTGGACTGATTACCCTTGGAAGGTCCCCTCACTGTTGGGACAGCCTTTACCTGTCTCTTTACCTGTCTAGTGGCCACCTCCTCCCTGAAGCTTTCCCTGAGGTTCCAGATGAAAACAGCTTTCCCTTTTAGAACTTAACCTGTTTTCATTGCTCAGCTCTCTCAGTGCTGACTTTCTACCTTTTGGGATGGTTACTTGTGTCCGTTTTGTTTTTCTACAAATGTATATGTACTTTGAAGGCAGAGATTATAACTTGATGGTTGCCAAATTAGCAGCTATTTTGCTGATTGCTTATATATATTTCTCTCTGTGCTAGAAGGGGATACTTAGATGAACACAATGTGGTCTTAGCATTAATCCCAGTTGCCTTTAGCAGAATCAATAGAGTTCTTTGCATGATGCATGTGTGATCTCTCCTGAATGAACCAAACTTGGACCTCTCTTCCCTGTTTTAAGGAAATGAGGAAATTGAAGTCCATGGTTCCTTGATCTTCAGAAGATGGCACTTCTGGTTTGCATAAAGATGGACACTCAGGCAACTCTGTTCTTGCTCTGTTTTATAGTCTACAAACAGCATCATTCTCCTGGCCAGCTGTCTGATAGATGAAAGATAGGACTGGGAGAGTCTGGCAGTAGCCCTAGCCCCCCACAGCTGGGAATAAAACTCGCAGGGACACACTGAGATCTAAAAACCGATATGCATGAGCTATTCGAAGCAAGGCCAGTGGAGTAGTGGGTGTGTCTGAGAAAGGCTAAAACAGGACTTCCTGAAGTGAGGAGGAGACTTTGATGGATAGGAGGGCTTGCCTTGAGGCAGCAGACCCTGAGCTCAGAGACTAGTGAGGTCAGTAATGCAGACACCTTCCTCTTTCATTGGTCACTTTGCAGGTGTTTATAGAGTCCTAGAGGCAATATGGACTTAGAGCCCTACAAACAAATATATATCTATCCAAGCTTGGCATACAATGGTCCATTGTCAAACTTGGAAAACAGCTTTCCCTTTTCCTGGTTGCTATGCAGGCAAGTTGGAGCCGGGCAATAACTCCAGAAGCCGTCTGATTCAGCTCCCTGCCTTTATGTGGGTTAAGATATTGGCTCCATTTAACAGATGACTTAAAAGAGGTTCAGTGGTGCTTAAGGGTCTTAAACCACTCAGGAAGGGTGCCTAGCCCAGTGGCAACCCAGTGGTGATACATGGTATGTGGAGTGGCCATTTCGTGAACATTTTTTTGAGTTGGATTTTGGTGGAATAAGGCACTGCATTCATCTGAAATCCAGGCTTCTCAAGGACTGACTCTAAAGCTGCCTCTTTGACCCTTAACTTGGAGCATGGGAGCCCTGGAATCTCAGATTTTGCATTCTGGCTGCTGTGCTTTGGTGACATAGGAAGGCTTGCAAGGGCGTTTGTGTGGCTCTGGTGTGGTCGGGAGCTAGGGCAGCAGCAGACACACAGGATCTCAGGCCAGGGTGTCTCCTTTAGCCCTTCTCTCATTCATAAGCAGAGGAGCTCCTCTGTTATTCTGTTATGTGCTGTGGATCATCTAGAGTTCTCTGCAACTCTGGGGAAATTGGAGCTCTCCAAATTGGTACTCTTTAGGTGGCTGTGATCAGAGAAGATATTTATATTTTCTACACCTTTCCATAACAAAGCCGGTGATTATAATCTTCTGTAGAGTTGTTATATTTCTGCTTTGGAATCAAATCAGAAAGAAGGAAGGAGAATAGGTTAGAGGCATAAATGTAGAGAGAAACCTGGACCAGTGTCTACATTCCCTGCAAAGAGAAGCTTATGTTTTGGGGATAGTTCTGGTCTGAATTCAAAATACAGGGCCCAAGAAAGTCAGAGTTATCCTAAAACATCACAGACCTATCCCGTTAGAGGTATGTGGCAACAGGTCTCAGCGGGAAGAAGATGGAGAATGCATGATGGCACTTCCACACTGACCCTGCTGGCTGCCACCTGTTTATCAGGTGTGGCTTTGATGCCACTTTGAGCCTCATCCTCCTGTGGCACGTGGTTGTTTCCTCTTTTTGACCGTGTTCCATTCTGCTTTGCTTCACCAGTTAAACATGTTAACAACTTTGTAAGACCATTTGGTCCTTGAAGGCAGTGAGTGTTTTATTCCCTGTGGGTTGCTTACAACATTTGTGCTGTTCCTGGTGGAGAGAAGAAATGCAGGGAACATTTATCCTTATGGTCTTTGCAACATTTCCTGCTTTAGAAAGTGAATTTCTAAGTATCCTTGGTATCAAGGTGGCTACAGTTCTTCACAGTTATCATTTCCTTCTAAAGAAGACTTAGAAGCAGCCGCCTTCATGAAACTTCAAATGACTGTGACTTACACGCCCTACCTGTCAAAAGTCCCACATTTTTGTAGGTTGTGTGTTATCCTTTTTGTTGTTGTTGTTCTTGTAGCCTCAGGTCAACTGTGGGATTTCCTTGGGTCTTTCACAACAGCTGTGTCCCTACTTTGAGACTGAGTGATTTTTGGGTCATTTATTTCCCAAGTTTATCTCTTAATAAGGAGTTTTACTATGGTTGGGCAAAGGAACCTTGGAATTGGTGCTGGGATATATATACATATACAAATATGCACACACATAAAATGTATATGTATATGTGTATATATAATTATATATAAAGATACTATATAGTATGTGTATAGATAGAAATGCATATGTATATGTGTATATAAATGTATGTGTACATACATAATATGTATCTATAATTATATGTACACATATGTATATGTGTGTGCAATATGTACATAATTATATATACATGTGTATGTGTATATATGTAATATGTATATGTAAGTATATATAAATGTATTTGTATATGTGCATGCATATATTTTTTCTCTTTTTAATCCTTGCAATAAAATGGAAAAGCATCATTATTATCTCCATTTTTGGTAAAAGAAGAGATTTTTACCACTTCAGAAGTGAGTTATTTTGAATGTCAGATAACATAACCCCATCTCCTGTGGATGCATTTTTTTACCTAAAGTGGCTGAATAGGAAGTTGAACTCTATGTACGATAAATACAGACTCTACAATTAGGGTAATTAAAATAATGAGTCTGCACTCTTGTTCTTGTCCAAGGTCACACAGTCAGAAATCTGTGAACCTATAATTCAACCTCAGGTCTGCCTGATTCAAATGCTTCTGGTCCTTCCTGATTGAAAGGAAACAATAATGGAGGGCTGTGTTGAGGAACCAGAATTCTGTACCATGGGTCATGCTGAAAGCTTGGTGTGGAGCTAAGTGTCAGATTTGACTATACGCTTTAATAGGATCAGACTGCTAAGGGGTTGGAGATGGGTGGGGGGCTCTGAGGAGGAAGAGAAATCAGTGAAAGTCCTTGGTATTATGATATTCCAGGTGAAAGATGACGAAAATCTGGACTGATGCCCTGGGAACGGAGGAGGTGATAACATGCTATCATTGCAAAGATAGAGTTCTTAGGACTCAGCCATGCGTTTGGGGAACAGTTAGGTCAATAATATGGCCTTCAGGTTTCTGTTGTGGGTGCTGGGAAGGCAGTGATGACCATTAACTGAGACAGGAATAAAGACAGGAGCAGGGATTTAACTTAGCAGGGGAGGGAGGGGAGGAGAATGTGTATGATTTTGACATATTATCGTTGAAGTACTGGAAGTTCAAAGGTTGGATTTTTCTAGGAGGTCATTGGATTTATAGGACTAAAGATCAGGAGGGAGGTCGGGATGGGATTAGGAAGGTTTGGATCCGCTGGCACTTAGGTGGTAATGGAACTGTCAGAGTGGATTAAATTTCCCAGGAGTGGAATGTAGAGAGAGAAGGGAGCTGACAGTGGAATGCTGGCAATGACCAAAATTTAAGGGGTAGAGTGAGACAGGACAGCAATGGCAGAGGTGGAGAAGATGCTGGCAGAGTGTTAGGAGAGGGTCAGGACTGGACCTTTTGCCTCAGTTTCCAGGCCAGAGAAAAGGAATATGCAGCTGCTGCTATTCTTGGCAGCTACCTCAGAAGAGTTCTAAGATCACCCTGTCTGGATTATTCATCCCTGAATTTCTGGGACAGTCATGATTTCCAACACTTTGTTCTGGGTCAGACTCCAAGCCCATATTTTCATCAGATTTTGTGTCCAGGTTTTTGGTTTGGAAAATGTCATACATATACTGCTTATCAGCCTTCGGGAGTATGGGGTCTTCTCCTGTGCACCTGTTTTCCTTCAAGGGTTGATGGTTGGGACATTTTCTATCATGAGGCCAAAGTGCTAGGAGCCAGATGGCTGCTGTAGGTGGGAAAGATAAACAGTGATAAAGGGGGCTCTGGGGCTCAGAACAGATGCTATGGTAGGGAGTGGGGCGTCTTGGGAGCCTTGAGGGAAAAAAGCTACAGGAATCTAGGGGAAATGAACCAAATGAACCTCTATTGGAAGGATTTAAACAAAAGATCAAGGAAGGATTTCAAGGTAGATTGTGTGTGTGTGTGTGTGTGTGTGTGTGTGTGTGCACACAGGAGAGAGAGAGAGGAGAGAAGAGAGAGATTATTATCTAGCATATAGTTGAAGAGGGGATTTGGAAAGTTACTTCAATAGGCAATACCTGCCTTCTCCCCTTCTTACAAGTTTTGTTGCCAAAACAAGTAGGTTGCTGTGGAGGCAGCAGGGACCACATTGGAGATGAAGTCCTTGGCTAAACACCCCGTGCCTCTGGATTTCACAGCCTAACACCCACATGGAGCTTGGAGAGGATGAGGAGCCTGTGTTTCCCTGCCCTACGGAAGGCCCTCCATGGACTCGGTGGGGGTTGGGGTTACAGAGACTAGGAAGACAAACCACCATGGGGCTGATCTCTGAGAACTGTATTTTCAGGCATTTCAGACCCGCTTCCCATTTTTACAACAAATATTTTGAAACACTCACTTTACTGTACTGAAATGAAATTCAGAGATAATGTAACCTGCCTACACACATAATTAAAATCAACATAATGCTCTGACTCTAATATAAAGAAGAAATAAATGGAGAGTAATTTATAACAAAATAGCATGTATTTCAATAAATGCTCTGGTACGACTACACTAGAGTTATAATGAAGTCATTGGATGCTTGCTTCCATACATAGAATCACTGAGAGGCAGCTACAAAAGCAGACTGATACAGGTGTGTGTTGGCAATACAAACACTACAAATGGTATTGCCATTTATTATGTGATTTTTTTTAAAATGGTGAATACTTTTTTGTAAGATCCTTTACAAAAGTCAGTCTTATAATCTACATGGTAGTTATGTGCTTAAAAATTCAGTCTATTGATGCTATGCAAAAAAGACTTTCTGCTTATATGTAGAATGAGTTTAGGTTCTAGGTGTGGTTAATGACAAATAGATTCTTCTCTATAAGAATGTCTGGTGGGGCACCTGGGTGGCTCAGTTGGTTAAGTGTCTGACTTCAGCTCAGGTCATGATCTCATGGTCCATGGGTTTGGGCTCTACACTGGGCTCTGTGCTGACAGCTCGGAGCCTGGAGCCTGCTTTGGGTTCTGTGTTTCTATCTCTTTCTGCCACCCCCCCCCACCCCCGTCTCTCTCAAAAATAAATAAACATTAAAAAAATAAAAGAATGTCTGGTGACTGTTTCAAGCTGTGGGAGATGTGAAGTGACTTTCCATGGTACAACACAATATAGAATGATCAGCATTCCTGCCTCTGCCCACTAAATCCAGTATTGATTGCCTTGTTGCCCTAAATTTTCAAAATGCTCCCTAAGGGCCAGTAGCTGTCCTACTGATAACACATGTGAAGTGTCCAATAGAACACATATATGTGTATGTGTGTGTGTATGTATATAAAAAGTCTTGGTGGTGGCCAGAAAAGACCAATTCTGCTGGGAACTGAAGAGCTCCAGTTATGTTCTGTAATCAATTCTTGGGACCACAAGGAGCTGTCCCTGGTTCTGCTTAGATTTTGGTACAAGCTAATTTCATTCCTTCAACTTGGACCAGTTCTAAGTCCTACCGGCCACCACGACACCATTGTGATCCTGCCTTCCTGATTAAAGGCTCTAGTTACCAGCTTTAGCTTTCTCCATAATGTGAGTTATGTGCCAATGGCCAGGGCACCAGTCAGGCCTCCATGCCCTGCTTCAGACTGAGAACATCCTGGGTGGTGGTATGGCTTTGGCTGAACCTTCTTGGTTGGATCCAAAGATAGAAGGGATAACAAACTAAGATATTTCATAAGAATAGCCTTGAGGGGGGATTCCATAAGTTATCTACCTTTTGGCTGGGAAGAGCATTGTTGTTTTCTCACATTTGGATGTTCATAGCTTGTTCTGTATTTGTGAAAAGCCTGTCGGTGCCATACCTTCTGTAGCCAGAACTCTTCGTAGTATTTTCCAAAGCGTTGGGACTTGTGGCAGTTCATCTCAAGCATGGATGTGGCTGTGAGTAGTATTGGCTCATTTGGTGAGATACTTAATTCTCTTCAGTTTGCTTTTGATCCCTTTAGAACATCAAGGGAGAATCTCCGTTTGGGGCTAGTGTGTCTTTAATACCTCTCTAACACTTGATAATCTCCCATTTTAACAAAAAAAAAAGGTGGCTTCTGTCTCAGAGCCCACAGCAGGGGACAGTATTAAGACTTTAATGGCCTTGTTTTCCTTGCTTTGCTATTATTTTCATGATCCCTCTGCATTTATGGCAGGTGATGTAGATTTTCCATTTTGGTAGTAATACCAAGTTTTCTTTCAAAATCAATTAATTTTAGTAAAAAGAAGAGCCAATTTAAGAAATACACCGCATTTAGTACAGCTGTTTCACAGAAGCAGCTTGCAAAGAAGGTAGTGCAGCAAAGATTGAAGTTTAGGGAACATTGACATTTTGTATCATTCAAGGATCAGGTGCTGGGTGTAAAACAAGTTCTGGGGCAGAGGAAGGCCACAATTTCAGGGTATTGGCTGGTTGTCAGGTCATTAAATTATTGCTTTCTTGCACAGACCCACTCCAGACTATTTACTATTCTTGTTGCTGTCTTTGTCCCTGGATAGGAAAGCAGCATGTTAATGCCTCATATAATTGGTGATGGATGGCCCCAGCCTGTCAGTCTCTGACACTTTGAGTGTTCAGTAATTTCATTATCTGCCCATTTCTCTACTCTTTGCAGCCTAGCACTTATGACAAGGTGGCATTCATCCCTAATGACTTGGGCTGGGCTGGGATTCCCAGGAATCATTCTGTCTTTAGGAGGGTGAAATTCTTTGAAAGAAGGCATTCCCCCTCCTTTTTTTTTTTCTACTCAGTTTAGAACAAGTTAAGAAGCTGGGCCAAGAATATTTGCTGCTGCAAAAACAGAAAAATAGCATAGGTAAAGAGGGCTGCAAAATGAAACTTTTAGTGACTAATGACAGTGCTTGAGTTAAATGTTTTCTAACTCAAGATGGAGCCAAAGGTTTTTTTTCCTACTAAATGCATGTTTTAAAGCAAACATTGATGTAGGCTGGATGTCCACCAAATAAATAAGATTAAATGAGCCCCATTTGACATTGGCTTGATGGCACCATACTGTTTGCTAGGCCAACCTTGGCCAATTTTGCTGCTCTGAAAAAGGTAGCAAAACCTTGAGTCTGAATCAAGGCTGATATATTTTATTTATTTATTTATTTTTATTTTTAAACACTTATTTATTTTTTGAGAGAGTGTAAGCAGGGCAGGGGCAGAGAGAGGGGGACAGAGGATCTGAAGTGGGCTCTGTACTGACAGGCTGACAGCAGTGAGCCCGATGTGGGGTTCAACTCACAAACTGCAAGATCATGACCTGAGCTGATTCAGCCAACTGAGCCCACCCAGGTGCCCCAGGGCTGATTATATATATATATATATATATATATACACACACATATGTATATATTTAATGAGAGACAGTCCACAAGTATGCTGGGTACTTAAAATGTTGGCTGAAACTGTATGTCTAACTCCTATGCACCACATACATTTATTTCACCTAATCTTTACAGCAAACGTAGTTTCATACAGGTTAAGTCAATTGCCCCAAGTCACAGAGCTGGCAAGGTAGGACTAAGATTTGAATTTCACATCTCTCACCTATGTCTCAACATCCCAAATCCATGTTTTTGGGACTTACCTGGCTTTTTCTTAGAAGAATTTTTCTAGCCTGGGTGGAAATAGTTCTTCCCACTCTCTTGTTTTTAATTGCAAAACTCTCCCAAAGATAAGAACCACCCTGGGGCGCCCAGTGGGTTAAGTATTCGACTTCAGCTCAGGTCATGAACTCAAAGTTCTTGAGTTTGAGCCCTGTGTTGGGCTTCGTGCTGACAGCTCGGGGGAGCCTGGAGCTTCTTTGGGTATTCTCTCTCTCTCTCTCTCTCTCTCTCTCTCTCTCTCTCTCTCTCCCTCCCTCCCCCACTTGTACTCTGTCTCTATCTCTCTCAAAAATAAACATTAAAAAAAAAAACCCTGGGAGATTGGAAAACAACAACAACAGCAACAGCAACAACCAAAAACCCAACACCTTGAATGTTTGAACAAAAGAAAAAGGAAAAACCACACATATACATGTTTCTGGGCCCCAGCCCAGGTCTACTGAATCAGTGATTCTGAGGGTGGGGCCCGATTATCTAACAAGCCCAGCAGGTGTATACAGTCATCAGGAAAGTTTGGGAAGCAGTACATAATCTCATAGTATAAACCCATGGGTGATATTTAAAATATTTAATAGCCAGGAAAGGTCTGGGCTCTGACTAGTCTGGAAGGACCCTGGCTGTAGCTGGAGCACAGTTCCAGAGGTCTTCTCAGGGCCAAGCCTTAGCTCCTTGGGTACAGGATGCGAAACACGCTGGAAAGTCTAAGCAGTGGGTCTGGGGCTCTGTGGGTGGTAGTGGGACACAGAGAGGGCTTGCAGTAACAGCTTTTTACTAATGGGCCTAGGACTGTGTCAGTATTTAACTGACAAGTCTGTACCAAGTGAGCACCAGTTGAGAATCAGCCCTGATCCTCAACCCTCACATGAGAGACTGCAAGCTGGTGGTAAAGCCTTTTTCTTTAAGTTTCCTAAAATTTCTCAACCTCGAGCCATCTGCAGGAGAATCACAGGGAAGCTCTTTTAAAAAATGCAACTCTGCTATGATAACACACCTATTAGAATGGTGCAAATCCAAAACGCTGACAACACCAAATGCTGACGAAGGTGGGAAGCAACAGGAACTCCCGTTCACTGCTGCTGGGAATGCAAAATGGTGCCGCCACTTTGAAAGACGGCGTGCCAGTTTCTTAGAAAACTAAATGTACTCTCACCATCCGATTTAGCAAAATTTGGTATTTAACCAAATGAGTTGAAAACATATGTCCACACAAAAACCTGCATATGGATGTTTATAGCAGCTTTGTTCATAATTGCCACAACTCGGAAGCAACCAAAATGTCCTTCAGTAGGTGAATGGAAAAATAAACAGTGGTACATCCATACAATGGAATAGTATTTGGTGTTAAAAAGAAATGAGCTACCAGGCTGTGAAAATACATGGAGAAACCTCAAATGCATATTATTAAGTAAAAGAATCCAATCTGAAGCAGCTATATACACTGTATGATTTCAGCTCTATGGCATTTCCAGAAAAGGCAAAACTAATGGAGACAGGAAAAAGATCAGTGTTCACCAGGGGTTAGTGGAGAAGGGAATAGGTAGAACACAAGGGAGCTTAGGGCAGTGGAAAGATGCTGTCTGATACTGTAATGGTGCATACACATCATTATGCACCTGTCACAACACCAAGAGTGAATGTAAACCATGGGCTTTTGGGTTATACTAAGTCAGTCACTGAAAGACCCTGTGCATATCAATTTCCTTCTACTCCTGGTTACTCTGATGTTGAGATTACCGCCCCCCCCCCCCCCCACCTTAAGCTACTAGTTTCAGAAAGCACCTGTGCTATGAAGTATTCCCTGATTCAGCTAGCCGGGACTGATTCTTCCTTCTCCTAAATTTGTAGAAATTGGTGACTATTGTATTGCTCATTTTCAATCCATGGATTTTCACTTCTTTTAATAGAGAGAGTGGTAAGGGGCATATAGCCAGATGGCCCTGGGTTCAAATCCTATTCTTACCACTTATAGTTGGTGTCACCTGGAGAAGTCACTTAATCTGTCCATACCCATGCTTCCTCATCTGTAAGCAGGGGGAAATTAAAAGGACCTGTCTCATTTGAAGCTTAGGGCTACTAGGTTGAGGCACCATAGCTTTTATTATTTGTTTTTGACTTTCCTGTCTCCCGTGGAGAGAAATAGTGTGGGGGATTGGACAGGCTCTATAGCCAGACAGATCTTTGAATTTGACCTTGGAAAAATTCTTTAACCTTTTCAGACCATAATTTCCTCATTTGTAAAATGGAAATAAAAATGCCTACCTGTGGCTATTTTTTTGATGGTGAAAAATACACCTGTAAAAGGTCCATACCTGCGATCAGCTCAGTCTGTGCTAATGTCTCTTTTGTGCCTGTCACTCATGCTGCCGTAAACACAGTGAGTGTGTGAATAAATGAATTATGTATTGTGCATAGTGCAAATGGAATCTTTGAGGGTAAGATACGAATCTGCTGTGAATATAATTTTTACAACTTAGGACTTTCATCTGGGTATATATGTTTGGAAGCAGAGCCTGAAAAGAGAAACTAAAGCATTGAGGCATACATTTAGTTCTAAGACTGGAACTGTACATAAATTTACAGATATGTAAAAGCTCACAGTGTCATTGTAGTATATGGCAAGGGCAAGCTTCAGAAGATCCTGTTTAAAATTCGAAAGTTTCACTTCTGAAGGTCTTAAGTTTAAACATGGATAAGAATAGAACTTACAATGATTTTGAAAGATCCTGGCTTCTTTGATGCTAAAATGGGATTTGTATTCTCTGAGATCTACTTCCATTGCCAGCTCACTAAGCAATTGCTCACATTCTTTCTTTTCACTTTATTATATTTTAAGACATTTTAAATATTTTGGTGAGTCATTCTTCTTGGTAATTAGATGTGGTGATTAGAATAGCTTTTATATTCCAAGGCATTTAGTTTCTTTTGTACACCTCAACATCATCATTTTCAGTAATGATCTAGTATTTAACAGTGGTTTCACGATACTGGATCTGTGAAGCCAAGAGAAAGTGAGCCTGTCAGGTGATGGGAAAGGAGGACCAAAACCCTCCTTATTCTGGCTATATTTAACAATTGAATCATCTAAGATGGGAGAATAGAAGAGAATAGAAACTCAGTAGCACTTGCAACACCATTAGGATTTATGGGGTTTATACAAAATTGTTTTTCAACATTTTGTAATAGTTCTTGGCATTGAGATAGTACTTTTCAGCCTGAGCTGATAGACCTCTTTGGGATTTAAAGAACAAGATACTAGGCTGAGGTTTCCCCCAGAAAGCAACGGGCTCATTCTGGGAATATCCTGGAGGCAGCAGTGCTGGGAAGTGGAGGATGTGTAGAACTGTGACATCCCAGCTCCAAGTCTGAAGCCCAGATGTAGCAAAAGAAAAGAAAGGGAAGGAACTCTGTGCTGCCATAGTGTAGTCCCAGGATCCATTTGGGAACTATGGAGCATCTACAGAATCACTTTTCCTAAGAAATGAAGCATAAACAGAATCTGTTTCCATTCAAAGCTATGAACAACTTCTGGTCATTGAAAGAGGTCATCATTCTGGCATTGGGGCCAAGTAATGGGCTCAGAGAAGATTTGGAGGTAGTGTAGGAGGCACCGAATTGAGGGTTTCCCCCTACTTTTTCTCTTTTCTTCCTACATACGTCATTAGCTAGGTCGCAGGGGATCTGTAACAGTGACACTCATGGTGCCGAGGCTTGAACAGGATGGAGATTTCTTTCTCTCCCATGTCTGGTGTAGGTGGGTGGCCCAGGGAGGGGAGGTGGCTCTGCTCCACAATCTCATCCTAGAGGCCCAGGCCCCTTCCATTTTGTTGCCCTATTAGCCTCTGACTTTGTCCTTTTCACATGGTTGAAGCTAGCCATTGTCTTATCCATGCCTGTAGTGAGCGAGAAAGGGAACAGTCCATTTCTTTTGAAGGAAGTGATGCAGAAGCTGCACACACCACTTTCACTCACATTCTACTGGCAAGAGCTGAGTCATCTCAAGGTCACTTCTAGCTGCAAGGGAGGCTTTGAAATGAAATCTCTACGAGGGGTTTCAGCTCTCAAAGGAAGAGAGAGAAGTGGGTAATAGAGTTGGTTGTCTTTGTCACAGATCCAATCCCTTTTTGAGTTGGTGGCCTTCTGATTCTACTGTCAGATCCCATAGTGCCTCACTTTCCTCAGTGAGGCTGCCTTTGGGGGATGGAGGGGCTGTAGGGCTGAGCATTCAGGCTCCAGACCTTTCCTCAACTAGCTCACCTTGATTTTACTTGTTATATGCATTGGATTTCCACATTGATTTCTTTAAAGAAAGAATGTGTAAAATATTTTTAAAAACCACTGCTGTAAGCACTTTCTATAATCCTCTATATTACCCATCACTGGCACTTTTTTTTCCTTCTACCTTATCACCTTTCTCCCTTTCTGGGTATCTCTGGGTTGCTGTTTATAAGGAATGCATTTAATGCTCCTGCGTGAGTTCCCAGGCTCATTTAACTCACTCAGGCTCTTACTGCAGGTGAGTGACCCCATTATTGCTTCTGAATTCTCATGAAAGGCAGTATTTTGTTCTTGATCGTTTTCTACTCTAGCTCTTTCTTGGAGGGCCCTCCTCCAGGGCTCAAGGTCTCTGTCTTGACTAAATTTACAGCTGTCACAGAGATCTTTCATTGTCTCCTAAAGCCGGTTTCAAACCCCAGGGAAAGAGCCATTCTGTCATCACTTAACCACACAATGCTGGGACCCAGATCAACCCTGAGGAATAGTTCTTGGATGTCAGTTCCCAGGTTGGTGGGTATACATTTCCCATTTAGCTCCAGTTATGTAATAACCATATTGGGGTATAAAACATTCTATTGTTTAGTGCTTTATAGTTCTCATGGAGCTATCTTATGGAGCATCTCATTTGATTCTAACAAGCACCTGAGAGTAGGAATTTTCATCATTCCTATTTTAAGGTTGAGGAGACAGGTGATAATCAAAGGTTAAGGAAGTTGGTCCGAGTCAGCACAACTACTAGGTGGCAGAATCAGGATTTGGACTTAGGTCGTCCAGGCTCTCCTTTCATCTACATAAACTCTTGCTTATATGGACTGTAGAGAGGATGAAATAGGTTGTTAAAAGTTTCTTTAATGGTCCTTACTTCATGGGAGGGGCACAAAGTAAATATTAGTTTCCTTCTTTATCATACCTGGTACTTTTGTAAAGGTGCCTCGTTTCCACCTTTACACCTTTCATCTATTCTTCTAGCCCTGGAAATAGGCAAGGTGGGCATGATTAAGTCAATAATCCAGGTACAGATACAGAAGGTAAAACGGATGAAGTGGCTCTACCATTGTCACATAATTAGCAGCAAAAGCCACCAACTGAAGCTTAGTTGTGGTTCCTTTCCATGAACTTGGCTGCATTGTGGAAGTGGGATCCTAATGCAGTTATATTCAATATTCAGAAGTTAACAAAGCTCCTCATTGAGATAGGATAAGATTTGGAAAACTGGTATCATTCAAGAAACCAGAATAGATGCCACTTCATATGAATTGGGCAACTTACTTGATTTCTACCAGAGGTGGACCGGCTGGTAGGTATGAGCTTCCTGTGCCTTACGAAGGGTTCAACTCTAGACACTCCAAAGTTTCATTAATTCTTTCAAACAAGTAGGGTTTAGATAAGCAGATAAATAGGGGAAGACAAATCATGAGTTGTCACCCTTAGCTAAATCTTAGGTGCTGCATGGGAGTCATTTAGTTTCCTAATACAGTCCTCCCCAATCTAATGAGCACCTGTTCTGTTTGAATCATGGAGGGGGGGGGCTATAAACTGTGATCTTTGTGCTTCAGTTTTGTACTCTTGAATAGAAGAGGAGTAGAGCTAGGATTCTAAACAGAATATTTATGACTAAGTCCAGGTCATTCTACCATTCTAGGTTGGAATCCTCTGAGTTGATTTTCTGTGTGCCCAGAGGTTAAGTCTAGGCATAGAGAGATAGGGAGCATAGTTACAGGTGACCCAGTAGGAGTATGGCTAGTGCCCTCCAAGAACAGCAGCACAACATTTGATTGTGACTAATGATGAAGCCCTTGAGCTCTCTTCAGTTGGAATAATCATGCTGGTGGCATTGCAAATCAGAACAACTATTTTGGAAAGCAGCATGACAGGTTGTACCCAAAGCTATAGCATTGAGCATGGCTTTTGATTAAGTAATACCACATCTTGGAATTTATCCTAAGAACTTGCCCTCAAATGAAAAGATGCTAGGGGCATGAAAACAATCACATTTAAACCAAAAAGGAAACATAATAAGGTATATTCCATGATAGCAGTAATGATCATTATGAAGTCTTTAAGGAAAAATGAGAATACATTTATGATAGGTTAGGTGAAAACAAAAAGATAGCTCTAAAGGGCATATGTCCTTGATCACAGATCTTTACAAAGGTCTACATTTCATCCAATCATAAAGGAATCCTAAATATGGGAACAGTTATAAGAGGCTAATGTGATTATGTATTTTTTTTTCTTCCCAGAATTGTCTCTGGTGTTCTATGGTTTTTATAATGAAAGCATATGGAAGAGAACTAAGGGATGTGTGCCAGGGTAGGGTTTGCTCTGAGCTGTTGAGACCCTTCTACTTCAGTTTATGACAAACTCTGGGAAACTCCCTGGGTCCCCGGGCTTTAGGGGCAGAGCCAGGTTCCATAGAGCCTGCAACCCAACTCTTCCTGCATTCTGAATGCTTCCGGGAAAACATCCTAGGATGTGCACCCCCAGGCTGCATTTACAGACACTTCTGGACTGTTGCTCTTGTTACAGACTTTTAAATTTTTAACTGAAGTTTAGTTGACACACAATCTGAATATTCATCTTAAGAAACTCTCTCATTCTAAAATCTCTTCACTAAGTTCCCTGTACAGGTTGTGTGTGTGGTTGGGGGTGGGGCAGAGAGGGCTCTATTTTGTTTTTGGAGGCATCAGCCTACCACCGTTTATATTTTCAGTCTTAGCTGAGGGATACTGTAGAACAAATTAGGTTTTTTTTTGGTTTCTTGATCCATGGAGAGGCTTTAGGGGATCCACGAATACCCTGAGATTGAGTGGAAAATTGTGTGTTAAGTGTATGCTTCTGTGGAGAGAGGATCTATCATTTCATCATCTTCTGTAAGAGCTCTTTGAGCCTCTAAATTAAGGAGAACTGCACTGAAGGCTCAATGCAAGGACAAATGAAGAGATACCTAGACCAGAAGGGGACATGAGTGGCCTTGTAAAAGTTTAAGAATCCCCTGTTGGGAGCATCTCCTGCTGATGGGGGGGGGGGGGCGGGGAGGCAGTTTGTCTCCTCCCAAGTGCTTTCTCCATCTCTCTTCTCCTTTTTTTTTTTTTAACCTGAGTTTGGTTTTTATAGCTGAACTTTGTGAATATGAGGGTGACAGCCCAGAAGTTAAAATCATTCTGTGGCTTCCAACACTTGCTGTTCTCCCAGCTTGTAACAGATGGATTTATCGCTATTATTCCATAGAATATGATGCATGATGAGGTCGTCCTCACACCAGAAAAAAAAAGCCTTCATAATTTACCTTCAAATCTGGGTTTGAGTGAGTGCTGGGAGGCCTGATTCTGCCATGGTGTGAAATGGATTCCCGGGAAGGGGTATGGCTCAGTTGTCTGACCTTTACAGCATATTTAAATACATATTATGGTGTTCACGGTAGTAAATAATATAGCTAAGGTTATGCACAGAGGAGAGCTGAGGGAAACATTTGCAGTAAAGCTGTGGGCTGCCCTGGCGGGGAGACAGGCACTTGGCTTTGAACTAGAATTTGGGATCTGGGTGGGGGAGTGACAGCAAATATTTTCCACATGGATGCCAGTTACTTTAGCACTGACAGAACGAAGATTCCCAGAGCTTCTAGACAAAGTTGGTTCCATTGATTCAGGGTACGTTCTACTTTTATGAGTTGATGGAGGACATAAAGGTGGACCTTCATTTATTTAGTCATTCACCAAGCATTTACTTAGCACATGCTGGGTACTTGGCACGATTTTACATGCTGGGGATGTAAGGACATGGCTTCTGCCTTCAAGTAGCTAACAGTAAAACTGAGATGGATATAAATAAATAAGTTACAATAATGTGCAAATCAGTGGAAGCATGCATGCAATATGAATAGGGTAAAGGAGGGACTGATTAGGGGAGTTATTAGTTCTGTATGGAGGGGCCTCAGGGAGAGGTGGAAGTTTGGAGGTAAAGATATGACTTGTGTTTTGAAGGATGGATAGGAGTTCATCTGTAATGGATGGCTGGGAAGGACATTCCAAATGGAGGAAAAAAACATATGTAAAGGCCTGGAGGCAAGAGAGGGAAAGGGGCATGGGTGAAGGTGGTTTGCATTGTCTTCAGGTAAGTGAGAGGGTAGGAACTGTTGGCATATGGGAAGACTGGCACCCATTATAAATTGGCATTGTGTGCTGTTATTATTAAGGAAAACAAACTAACATTTACTGAATGCTTACTCTGTACCATATTTTCTATTGAGCACTTCAGACGCATCGTGTCATTAATGTAAATAACAATTCTGTGAAGTAGGTACTGGTATTGTCTCTATTTTATAGTCAAGGAAAGGGAAACTCAGAGAAGTAAAGTAACCTGTTAAAGGTCACACAGCAGAAATGGATTGATGGTAACTTAGAGAAGTGTTGGTGATAAAGACTGAGAAGTAAATGGATTTGGGAAATATTTAGGTGGAAAAGTCAACAGAACTTGATGCATTGGATATAGAAACATGTAGGAGAAGACAAGGGAGGATTTGAGGATGATTTCTAATTTTTTGTCACATGCAGTGGGAAGGATAATCCTGTCATTCACAGACTACTGGAGGTTCTGGGAGGGAGAACAAGAGTTCCATTTTAAGTGTGCTGGGTTTTAGATACCTTTAAGATATATAAATGGAGATTTAAAAGCTGAAATAAAGGTCCATTTGTCACACATCTCCCATGACTCAGTGGCTTAAAAAAACACATTAAATTGGCTTAGAACTGTGTGAGTCAGCAATTCGGGTTGGGCCCAGCTGGTCAGTTGTTCTGGTCTTGGCCGGTCTTCCTCATGCACCTGCTCTCCCGCACACATCAGCCGGTGGCGGGGCTACTGGGGCGTGGCCGGCCGCCTGTCTCTCCTTCCAGCAGACTAACCTCAGATTGTGCTCCTGGAGGCTGGGTAGGGCTCTTAAAAAGCAAGTGGAAACACGGCATCTCTGGGAGCCTAGGCCCAGAACTGGGGCACCATTGCTTCTGCCATATTCTTTGGAGGAAAACGAGTCAACACCAACTCAGATTCAAAGGGTGGGATAACGGTTTCTGGCTCTTGATGAGAGAAGCTGCAGGTCACAACTTGAAATGCAGGTACGGGGAGGTATGACAGCCAGGGCTGTGGGTGCAGGCAGTCGGCCACCCAAGAGAACAAGGCCCCTTTGTGCTTCTAGAGTATGTCTTCTGCCTTCCACCTCCCAGCTCTTACTCATGTCTTACCCATACTCGTTTAATAAGCATCTTGTGGTTGTCTGCTGTGTGGGTTGGCCCTCTGCTAGTTGCTGGGGATACAGAAGGGGATGCATCAGAGGCTTGGCACTTAGGCTGAGGGAAGTCATGTACCTGTTAGTGGTGAAGGCGAGGCCACTCTGCACATCCCAGACCCTACCCAGTGTCCTTTATCTGACACTCCCTCAATGTCACCAAGGTGGCAGCCCCGGCCCCCTGGAGAAGGGTCTGCTTCCTGTAGGTGTGCAGGAAATGTGTCACCCACCAGTGGGATGGGTTATTTCTGAACATGCTTCAGACAGAAAGCATGCTCTCATTTAAGCAGAGCCATATGCCACATCTTGAATGTTAAAATTTAGCCACCACTGAATCATCTAGAGATGAAATAAAGGTTATGAGATTTTTAAAGCAGAGATAAAGGCCCTTCAATTCTATTTTTATAGCATTTCTGACTATAAAAGAAATAGGAGTATCTATCATAAGAAATTAGAAAATATGGAAACTTGTAATGAAGAAAATAAAAATTCCACTGTCATGCACTGAGGATTATGTCAACACACATGAACATTTATTTTGTAATAATATAAAAGTTATATTAAATTTTTGTGTTTAACATTGTCTTTATACAGCATATGCGTATATCCATATGATGTATTTTTAAAAAAACATTTGTTAGTATTATGTATAGTGTTTTATGGATTGTATTTTACCCTTGACATTGCATGATTATACCTTATATTCAATATTACAAAATAAGAATGTGAGATTACGATTTTAATCCATCATATGGAAGTACCACAGCTTAATTAACCTTCCCTTGATTGTTGGCATTTATGTTGTTTCTGGTAGTTTGCTGTTATAAATTATGCTCTTGTGTCCTTCCTGGCACCTAAATCATTGCGGGCATCTGATTGTTTTGTCCAGACATTGTCTTAGAATTTGCTGCACAGGGACAGAGGGTACATGCAAGTTTTAAAGGTTGTGGAGAGATACTGAGAAATGGCTTTGTAGAAAGGTGACAGAACAGTTACTGTCTCATCCTCTGAACTTCCTTTGACTCAAGAACTCTCTAAGGTGGACATTGTGGAAACTTGCCAGCAAGTATTTGTTTGTTTATTGTTTCCTTCCTTCAGTTTTTCACTCATTTGTTCATCAAACATTTATAGAGAGAGAAAGTATGTAGAGAGAACTAAAAATGTCTAAAATGGATAGTCACCCAACTTCATGCATTTGTCAAAACTCAAAAAACTGTACGCCAAAGTAAGTTTTACTATATATACATTTAAAAAATAAATTTAAAAAATGACTAAGACATGTCCATAGCTCCAAGGAACTTGAAAGGCAGTGAGGAGGAGAAGACACGCGCACCACAATTCCAACACAGGATGACATATTAAAATGCCATAGAAGGGAAAACATTTCTTGGCACATTTTGTGTGCCAGGGACCGGGACAGGTGTTTGACGCATTCCTTTCTTTGCTCATTTCCTGGGAATAGGAAGATGGAAAGCCAGAGTGTGTGCTTTCAGAGGCCGCAGCTTCTGAGAATCAGACCTGCAAACCATCACCAGCGGGACAGGGTAGTTGCTGTAGCAGGTGTGCATGGAAGAGGAAAGAGTCGGCCTGGGGCAGCTGTGGCTGGTTTCTGAGAAGCCAGGGGGTTTGATAGGAGATAAAAAGGAAGAATAGTGCTTTGCCTTGTTTCTTCCTCACAATTGCCTGGAAGGCAGGGGCCTCCTACTTGGTTCACAGAAGAAGAAACCGAGGCTTATCGCAGAGGTTAAGTGACTGGTCCAAAGTCACCCACTGAAAGTGGCAGAGTCACGAATTCCACCTAGATCTGTACTGTCTGTCCTAGTCACTGGGTCCCTAGGGAGGAGCTGGGGTTTAGGATGAGCCTAACATGGAACAGGGAAGAAAGAGAACTGGAAGGGGGTCAGAAGTGGAGTCAGTGGAGAGCAGAGGTTCATTTAGGGGAGTAGCGCGGGGAGGTGATGGGGGAGCCAGACATCAGAGGGGCTTGCATTCTAGGCTGAGGGCCACAGGCCTTAGTAGGTAGGGAAGTGATTGATATTGTGAGAACAAGGAAGTCGTCTGCCGAGACAGGTGCATCAGGAAAGATGAATCTGGCAGTAGCACCCTCGAGGGTTAGATGAGGGCTAGGGGACACTCGGATCTCTCTTGGAGAGCCGTCCACAGACACGTGTTAGTGGGGGACGGTGGCGCATCCTAGCCCGAGATCGGTCCCCACCTAGTTAGGCACATCCTTAGTTATTCCAGGATTTTGTTTGCTATGGAAATTCTCTTATCAATTTAGTCAGAACAGTAGAAAAAACTGTACGAACACCCCTGTTGATGAGGGTGTTATAGTTAGGTAGTGGGAATCTGAATTTTAAGTCTTTTTTTTTTGTAAGCAGTGGAAGGAAGAATCCACCTCTTTATTTTCTCTAGTGCCGTGGCTTGCCCCCACCTCCAACTCCAGGACACCGGCAATGCGACATTTAGCTCCAAAATTACCCTCAGGATAGTTTTCTTTTTCCATGTCCTACAAGGCCCCTGCGTGCTTCACTCCCTTCCCAGCTTCATCTCCTGCTGATCTGCCACCCTCCAGCCTCTCTGACTTTTTGTTTGTTAAGTGTGCCAAAGTCTTTTCAGCCTGAGGGCCTTCACCACTACTGTTTCTTGTGAGGGCTGTGGCTTCCCTTCTGCTGTTCTTTAAGTGGCCAGCTACTTCTCATGATCCATTCACTGTTTAGAAAGGGCATTTCTGATCTCTGGATGTGACAGATAATCCCTTTTGCTATTTGTTAATTCAGAAAATTTCTTTGCAATTTGTAGGTATACATTCATTTCTTTGTCTAGTTTAAAAGTCTCATCTTTACTATAGATTTAATACTTTCTGAGAGCAGGGACAGCTTATTTTATGCACTAATATATATATACACGTGTGTGTGTGTGTGTGTGTGTGTGTGTGTGTGTGTACCTGGCTCAGGAGCTGGAACATAGAAGAGGCTTCATTAATATTTGTCTAATGACTGAACCTGAGACCTTCCATTTCTGTGGCTATATCAGCTCATTTCGAGTGTGACTGGGTGAGAGTATATCACACGTCCTCAGAGCAGGAAGTCTTTCCTTTCTTCAAGGTTGGGCACATTGGGTTGGTCCTTCCTGTACCCCTTGGTCTCTCTTCAGGGGTCGGTGGCAGTGATGGCCCCACATGAGAACATTCCTCTGGGCTGGCAAAAAAAAAATATGTTAAAGGAAAATACTCCATTTCTTCCATGAAACAAAATTTGTAAGCAGGACAACAAAGTTTTCATGGGTTTGTGGAGGAAAAGAGAAAGAGGGTATTTTATCATTGTCCACATTTTGACATTCTAAAACCTGTTTCTTCAAGTAGGAAAAAAATCTTTTATTGATAAAGTATATCTGGGGGAGTCACTTTTTTGGGGGGGGTTCTATGAATAGTTTAGGAAAATGTGTAATTTTTTTCACCCCGTTCCAGAGTAACTTTGCATTTACCAAATAGAAATTGGTATGTGTTCTCTCTTAATCACGTAACATTCTGCTAGAATATCCCTCGTTTGAATAGCTTCCAAGTTGCTTGTCACTCAGTGCAGCCCGAGAGGTGGTGTTTTGAGGGTCAAGACATGTTGAGGAAGTGAAATCAGCTTTCCTTTTATGTTGGACATGGTGTTCAGATGCTTTCTGCTGTCTCTCCTGACCTGCAGTGACATGTGTCGCTGGCCTTTTGTATATTTCTTCCCTCCCATCTTCCTCCCCTGCTCTTAGTCTAAGGACATACACCACCCAAAATAATGGAGCGAGACCCTTCTCAAAATCCAGGCTTTTATGTTGACCCAGCCTCAGCTGTCCCTAACTCAGATCCTGTGTTTGAGATCTGCTGGCTGTTCCCGCTCATCATACCTCTGCCTTTGTAGGTTTTGTTCCCTTCGCCTGGAATTCTGCCCCATTCCTAGCCGTTCACCGACTGCAGTCTCCTTATGGCTACACCTTATTCATCCTCTTAGGATTCAGCTCAGCTAGTAATCCTCCTCCTGGAAGCCTGCCGAGACAGCCTTTTCTCCTTACTGACAGCACTTTGTGCTGATGTCCATCAGAGTCACTCTCTTTATGTTGCTATTGTATGTTCATGTGTCTAACTCACTAAATGTGAAATACTCTGTAGGAAGGGCAGGACCAGGTCTAATTTATCTTTGTATCACTAACACATACTAGATATGGCTTATCAATGAATGAACATGGAGAATATTTTATTTGTTTCAAGACCTTTGCCAAAATAAAACATAGCAAGTTAATTATTTGTACCTAGCTCCGATTTGTAAGTCTTTCAGCATTATTCTATCTTATAAATATAGTTGATAATTATCCTGCCTTTTCTCTTAACCTTCATCATTAAATCCTAATGGAGCCCCAGTCTGTGAATCAGTTCAAAGATGCTCTCTGTGGAGGCACTTGGAAGAAGAGGGAAGACACAATCCCGCTTTTCAAAAAGCTGGCAGTCTAAAAGGAAGAGGCAGGACAGACAAACAGTTTTAACAGAAGAATGTATGTGCATGGAGATCGCTGATACATCAGCTTAACCTCAGTGGTAAATAACGGCTAACCACCGTAGTGAAGAACAATGTGGAAGTCAGCCACTGGGCATCCTGTAATATAACGTTCTTGGAAACATTTAAATATAAACAAATAAAGATTTGAAGTTGGTATACAATGTAGATTCATCATGATCCCAGTTCATTTAAAAATAGTATTCCATCCTGATTGTCATTTATGACCATCTATACAGGGGTGTATATTTGCATTTCCACAATTACATATTAAATAGACACACATTTTTTAAAGGTAGACTTTAGGCTAAGTCAATACATAAAACAAAAATAGTTTTTCATTATGTATCTAACTTTGTAGAATATAATCTCATTAATACCAAACACAGGGTTATCAAGTGGATATACATATTTATACGTAGCTATAATAAGCACAGCATTCTTTTGCTCTAGTTTGTAACTTAGGTATGTTTCTACATTTTCCCCCTGTATTAATACAGGCATGTAGTTTCAGCTCTCAATTTGTAGTAACAATGTGGAATCCATCATAGAATATGCTATTAATTGCTTGAATATGTCTGTGCTGTTGGGTATTTAGGTTGTTTGTTTTTTTTCCCCCTGTGAGGGACGGCAGTGTTATGAACATTTCCATACAAATAGCTTTTTTCTTTTTTACTTTTGAGTGATTTCTTTGGGATATAAAAGTATATTACTGAAAGTGGAATTAGCAGGGTAATGGGCATAAATAGCTTTGTCATTCTGCTAGAATATTCCCTGGCAGGCCTGGGCCAGCATACAGGATAGAGGATCCTGGTTTCTTTGGGGTATCTGCATACTTCATAACTTTAGAATTAATTTTCACTAATTCAGATGCATTTCAGAAATGAGTTGATTTGCTTTTCTGTTTTCTGTTGAACGTGGGCTGCTAGGCAGGTGTCCTGCTTTGGTTTTCTCTGCATTTCTTTGTGTATGAACTACTGTCTTTTGCTTCCAGATATCCTTGCTCTGGTGCCTTCAAGCACAGCCTTGGGTCGTACACCCAGATGGTTATCCTTTCCAGTATGAGGAAAAACAGAACTGAGCTACATCAGTTTGCTAATTGTTTTTCTTATATTTATCCTTTCCCTCCCGGCTCATCTCCACACTACACTAATAATATCCATCCCGGGTCCTCCTGTGTGCAGGCAGTTTGTGAGCTCAGTGCAGACCCACTTCCAGACCCACCAGAGGCTTTTACACATCAACTTTTGTTAAGGAAAGAGCAAGGCTTTGAGGACCGGCTGGACTTGAATCCCAGCTCTGCACTGTGTGACCTTTGGAGGTTTCTTGGCTCTGTGAGCTTGAGCTTTCACAGCGGGATGCTGGGGAAAACCGAACCCAGTTTGCATCAGATTGGTACTACTTAGAGTGGTCTCTCTCCACTTCCCACCTCCTGCCACTCACCTCTCATCCTTCTCGCCTCTACCTTGTAAGAGAAATGGAACCTTCCGGAGCTAATTCTACATACCAGCTACCATTGCCCAGTTTCTTTCTGTGCGCCAGACACTGAGTTGATTCACGGTTTTCCTCTTTGTTCCTCACCGCAGGCCTATGAGGTCGATGTGCCTGTGTGGAGGGAGACGGGGAGGCTCTGGGGGCCACACAGAAGTGGCGGTGCTGGAATGTGAACCCAGGGCTGTCTGCTTTCAGGATTTGGGCTTTAAATACTATAACACTTAGTCTTTAGGGGATTACTGTATCCACTGGTATATACACCGGGAGCTCAGGGTTGCTTTGCTCTTGCATGCGTCCAGCCAACAGAGGTTTGTTGAGAACCTCCTATGTGCCAGGAGGCCCATCGTCCTCAGCATCCAGTGGGCGCTCTCCTATGCAGGCACTGCTGTCTGGAGGAGATGGGCTCCATGAGGTGGGGCCACCTTGCAGCACAGGAGTGTACTACTGGAGGTGGCTTGTAGGCCCCAGTGCCTGCACTGTGCCGTATTGGGTATCTGGCAGGATGTGTCCCACCCTTGGGTGGGGTTTTTTTCATGTCACACTCATGCTGCTCAGGGCTGGGTTCCGTAGAGGCTACTGGAAGATTTGAGTGATGCTCATAAGTGGAAAAGAAGCTGGGCCCCTGCTGAGCCATAGATCTCAATGCAAAAGGCCCTTAAAGTGGGGGTTCATTCTTCTTGTGCTGGGGTAGCTGGGAGTCAACACTTGGGAGCCATTAGCAGATGCTATGTGGCTGCCCTTGGCCCTGCTCCTGTGTTTCTTGTGCCCCCCTCCCCCCCACCCCTGTCACCTTCCCCCAGACAATAACTACTGGAGGGGCTGCTCATGTAGCTCTTGATTATCTTGAGTCACTGGAGGCCTGGAAATAAATCTAGCTTTCCAAGAGGCGTTGTGCCATCTGGCCTCCTCTGGAGGTTCTTGCAGATGACTCAGGTCTGCTTAGGAACAGAGCCCTGAGCAGCCGGTGGCCCCAGCACAGTTATGGAAGGGGTGACACCTCTGGGCACAGATCTCAGTGCATGAGGGGTAGAAAACAGAATCTGCATTTTTTTAAATAAGTTCCTTAAGCGGGTCTGATTCCTCTGGTCCACGACCCACACTGAAAGAGGTTCTCACCTTTTGGACGCGTATGTTGTGTTTATGTGGAAAAACACACATGCTATATATAAACTGTATCTCCATCTCACTTTCTCTCTCTGACTCTCCCCCTCCACCGTAATCTCCCACTCACAGCCTCCCACCCACTAACCTGTCTCAGTAGGTGCCCCGTCTTTCCCTCACGTGCCCACAATACCTGAGAATCCCTTGGCACATTTTAGGTATTGGGCACATGCTGGCTGATTGAATGATCCCTTTCCTGTGATTCTGGGCTTCACTTTTCTTTGAAGTCCCGTACTGTCCACCTAAACCCCTCAGTGTCCTGGATGGTAGGAGACAGGTGTGTGTTCCTTCTCTTTCCCCGGATCACCTGTGACCCAAAACCTGCTCTTTTGAATCAAAGTTCCAAGTTTAGGAGAAAAACTAGAGCCTGCCATCCGAGCACTGTGAGGTAGGTGGCCTGGAAGCAGAAACTGAAGGTGGAGTGTGACCCAAGATGTGGAGGTGGAGTCTGGGGGTTGGGAGAGCAGAGAGGTGGGAGGGAACCATAGAAGTGCCCTGTCCTCAAACTCAAAATGGATAAAGGACCTGAATGTGAGACAGGAAACCATCAAAACCCTAGAGGAGAAAGCAGGAAAAGACCTCTCTGACCTCAGCCGTAGCAATCTCTTACTCGACACATCCCCAAAGGCAAGGGAATTAAAAGCAAAAATGAATTACTGGGACCTTATGAAGATAAAAAGCTTCTGCACAGCAAAGGAAACAACCAACAAAACTAAAAGGCAACCAACAGAATGGGAAAAGATATTTGCAAATGACATATTGGACAAAGGGCTAGTATCCAAAATCTATAAAGCGCTCACCAAACTCCACACCCGAAAAACAAATAACCCAGTGAAGAAGTGGGCAGAAAACATGAATAGACACTTCTCTAAAGAAGACATCCGGATGGCCAACAGGCACATGAAAAGATGCTCAACGTCGCTCCTTGTCTGGGAAATAAAAATCAAAACCACACTCAGATATCACCTCACGCCAGTCAGAGTGGCCAAAATGAACAAATCAGGAGACTATAGATGCTGGAGAGGATGTAGAGAAACGGGAACCCTCTTGCACTGTTGGTGGGAATGCAAATTGGTGCAGCCAATTTGGAGGAAAATTGTGTGGAGGTTCCTCAGAAAATTAAAAATAGACCTACCCTATGACCCAGCATTAGCACTGCTAGGAATTTACCCAAGGGATACAGGAGTACTGATGCATAGGGGCACTTGTACCCCAATGTTTATAGCAGCACTCTTAACAATAGCCAAATTATGGAAAGAGCCTAAATGTCCATCAACTGATGAATGGATCAAGAAATTGTGGTTTATATACACAATGGAATACTACGTGGCAATGAGAAAGAATGAAATATGGCCTTTTGTAGCAACGTGGATGGAACTGGAGAGTGTGATGCTAAGTGAAATAAGCCATACAGAGAAAGACAGATACCATATGTTTTCACTCTTATGTGGATCCTGAGAAACTTAACAGAAACCCATGGGGGAGGGGAAGGAAAAAAAAAAGAGATTAGAGTGGGAGAGAGCCAAAGCATAAGAGACTCTTAAAAACTGAGAACAAACTGAGGGTTGATGGGGGGTGGGAGGGAGGGGAGGGTGGGTGATGGGTATTGAGGAGGGCACCTTTTGGGATGAGCACTGGGTGTTGTATGGAAACCAATTTGACAATAAATTTCATATATTGAAGAAAAAGAAAAAAAAAAAAAAGAAGTGCCCTGTCCTTGCTTCTAGAGAGCTGACGTCGCTCATGCAGCCTTCGTGCCCGACCTGCAGTCCCCCAGGTCTTCTTTAACCTCTGAGCTTAGAGTAAATGGTTGGCTTGAGATTGAGTTTGTGGTTCCATCTTGAAGATTTTGTTTGGTTGATTTTGAACTTAGCCTTGAGAGAGAGGCTTAGCCAGCAGAGGTTCTAGTATACACCAAGCTGGCATGATAATTTCTGTGGTGCCAAAGTTGCTGAGTTCATTGACCCCCTTAATCAGGAGGGAGGTGGTGGGGAGGCCCTGGGCAGCTCAGTTGGTTAAACATCTGACTCTTGATTTTGGCTCAGGTCATGATCTCAGGGTTTCTGATTGAGCCCCATGGCAGGCTCTGTGCTGATAGTGTGGGGCCTGCTTGGGATTCTCTCTCTCTCTCTCTCTCTCTCTCTCTCTCTTTCAATCCCTCTCCCTCTCCCCTCCCTCTCCCTCTCCCTCTCCCTGCCCCTCCTCTACTTGTGCTCTCTCTGTCTCTGTCTCTTCCTCTCTCAAAATGAATAAACATTAATAACAAGGAGGGAGGTATGATATGAAACCTTGGGAGGGAACAGTCATATTTTTTCGTTAGAATATGTCAAGTGCTGTCATTTATGTGTCATGGGACTTTGTTTAGTTACATAATCTTTTCAAGACTCTGGTTGATCCTGTTTTAAAAAAGTGGGGGAGGGGAATAATGGTGGTCACATTTCATAGGATTGCTGTAAGGGTTAAATGAAGTAGTGGATATAGATGTTGACTTGTAGTCCTACTACCATTACTGTTGTGAACTGAAATTTGTCAGTTGGCTACCATTTATCCTGTAGATATTCACTTATTTTTTTTTAAATTTTTTTTTCAATGTTTATTTATTTTTGGGACAAAGACAGACAGAGCATGAACGGGGGAGGGGCAGAGAGAGAGGGAGACACAGAATCGGAAACAGGCTCCAGGCTCTGAGCCATCAGCCCAGAGCCTGACGCGGGGCTCGAACTCACGGACCGCGAGATCGTGACCTGGCTGAAGCCGGATGCTTAACCGACTGCGCCACCCAGGCGCCCCAGATATTCACTTATTAACAGATGCTTGGAAGCATCTATTATGGATCAGGTAGGGTTATGTTTGTGTATTTCCTTATTTTTCAGAAAGATCAAGAGGCTCGAAACTCACTCTCAAATATCTCAAGTGTAGTAAGAAGATAAAATGTTAACATCACAATTCAGAAAGTTGTTATAATGCTAGGGTGTAGCAAGGGTCATATAAAAGAAGGAATAATAGTCTGTCTGGAAAAGACAGGGTAGGCCTTGTGGAGGAGGTAACTTTGACCTGAGGCTCAAAGGATGGCTAGAGTATTTCAGGTGTAATTAGAATATGGATGAACTGAGACAAAAAGGATTTATTGGCTGATTTGACATAAAATACTAGAGGCTAACAGCTTCAGGTCAGGTTTGATACAGCAGCTCAAATGATAACATCAGTACTTACATTCCTGTAGTATTTCTACTCTGGCTTATGCAGTGTTGGCCACATCCTCAGGTTTCACTTTCTTTCCCCCCAGCAATGTCAGGCTTTCCTTGCAAGACAGCAAAATGGTCATAGTATTCTAGAACTCATACCTTCATTCCATATTATTTAGAAGACAAAAGTCTCTTCTGATGTTTCTTGAGGAAGGAAGGGGATGCTTCTATTTCGCAAAAGTCCCAGCAAGACTCATCTTGGATATTATTGGCTCCAGTTTGGTAACATGTTTTTCTTGGAATCAATCACTATACCTTAGGGCTGGGGTGGAAGACTGACTTGGGATAAATAGAGCCAGCTCTTCAAGCTGAGGATAGACTCAGTACCATGGCCCATGCCACCTGAACCATATGACTTATCATGGGGAGAAACTGGTTCCCCAAAGGGATATTGTTCCCAGAAGGAGAGGGCATGGAGAGACCTGGCGAAGCTAGCTCTTCACTACACAATAATGGGTATTTAAAGTCTGCATTTTAGGGATGCCTGGTTGGCTTGGTTAAGCATAAAACTCTTGATTTTGGCTCAGGCCATGATCTCATGGTTGGTGGGTTCAAGCTCCACATCAGGCTCTGCACTGGCAGTGTGGAACCTGCTTGAGTTCCACACCCCCACCAATCCCTCCCTTGCTCTCTCTCTTTCAAAATAAATAAATCATAAAAATTTTTTTTTAAAGTCTGCATTTTAGGTGAGAAAATAGGGAACTGTATTTCTAGGACAACACTTAGTTGAGAATATCTAGATCAGCACTATTCAACAGAACTTTGTGCAGTGATGGGAGTGTTCTATGATCTTCTGTGTCCCGTATATTAGCCACTAGCCACATGTGACTGCTGAGTGCTTGAATGTGACTCGTGTGACTGAGGAACTGAATTATTAATTTTAATTTACTTAATTTTATTTATTTACTTAATTTTCATTATTTAAATTTAAATAGGCATGTGTAGCTAATGGATATGGTATTGGAGAGCACAGTTCTAGACTCTAGAGAGGGTTCTGCAATATAATTAAGCCAGGAGACAGGACAGAAACAGAGAATATGAGAATGAATAAATTAATCCTGAATGCTTTGGTTATGTACTATTGTGAGGAGAATCGAAAAAAGTCACTCAAATCATCTTCTTCATTCTTTGGTTCAGATGAGTGACCCAGAAAATAGAACCCAAGGTGACAGGAAATATGGATAGAGACATAGAGACCTAGGCCAGGACCAGGTTGACAAAGCCCTTGTGCCTTGTCAGTTACTTTAGATTGTCCCCTGTAGGCAGTAGGGAGTCAGGGAGGATTTTGAGAATGACCTGATCATATTTGGGTATTGGGAAGGTAGCATGGCACTTTGCAGAACCAGAGGCTTGTGCAACTAGAGGTGGGGATACCAGAAGGAGGCAGTCGCAGAAGTGCTCATGAGAGAGGATGACAGTTTGAACTTGGGGAGGAGGGGTGGGGCTACATAGAAGGGTGAGATGTGAACATCAGAGACAGAAGAGTAGGGTGGGGTTGCATGTGCTGCATATAGCAGGATTCCTGGATTTTTGACCTGGACAACTAAGGGGATGATTGTGCTCTCTTTGAGATGTACCATTCCTCAAGGAAGGGATAGGTCTAAGGGGTTCCTTGATGAATACTCTTCAGGGCATGTGGTATTTAGTATACCTGTAGGAATACGCCTGCTAGGTTCTAATGTGTTTTCTCAAGGGGTATACGTTCTAGGTATGGAGATTAGGTCTTTATGAATCAAATCATTAAAAATTATTCCATGTGCCTAATGCTGTCTGCCTTAAATGCTGCATGTGTTTTTTGAATGGTGTTCTAGGTACCTTTTCAGTGTAACGAACCGCCCTGAAACTTAGTGATGCAAAAGAACAACATTTTATTATGTACATACATTTTGTGGGTCAAGGATTTTGATAGGGCATGAGGTATGCCATGTCTGGTGCCTCAGCTGAATGACTCAAAGCTGAGACTGACTCAGTGGCCTTATTGGAGGGTATGTATTCCCTCATGTCTGGTGACTGACTGCCATTCTCAGCTGGCTCCTCAACTGGGCCATGGGCTGAAACTCTGTGGCCCCTGTATGTGGTCTATCCTGTTGTGGGCTGGTTTTTTACTTCCTCACACATGGCATTTGGACCCCGAGAGTGGCCATTCTAAGGGCACACAGTGTCGCCTTTGAAGTCACTTAATACCATTTCCCCTCTGTGCCATTGGTCTGGGCCATAACAAAGATCTGTCCACTTTCAAAAGGAGGGATGTGAACTCCACCACTCAATGGAAGGAGTATCATGGTCTAATTTGTAAGATGACAAGCATGTGACATGGGAGACAGTGAGAAATAAGTTGGCCACAGATGGAGAGATGTATGTGGATGAGGGTAATGGATGATCTTGCTGGGGGTGGCGGGCTTGAGCTGATACTTGAAGAGTGGGTGGGAAGATTCTGGCAGGCAGAGAGAAACAGGGAGAGGAGAACATGTGACAGAGGGGAGGGTTTATGTTCCTTTTGAGGTCTTCTAGACCAATCTTCTTAGTGCCAAGGGCAACTAATGGTGGGGCCCTGTTACTGCCACATCTCTGTGGGACACCAAGGAATACAGCGGGTTCAAAACAAATGGCTCCTTTCTACGTGATCACATTCAACATCAGGTCTAAAGTTCCCTGTGCTGACCAAAGTTGATCAGGCTTGTCAAAATGCAAAGCCGTTTCTTTTGATTTTCCCTACTGTTTTGTGTTCTGATTTGGAGTGGGGGGAGCCTCTACACCATGGAATTATAAGCATCACCAGAGTCCTTGAGTTAGTGCAGTTCAGTACCCTTGTTAGTGCAGGAATCACATTATGTATTTGTTTACTTATCTATTTCCCCTCCCCTCATTAGATTGAGAATTTCTGGAGAGAAGAAACTATGTCTAACCTACTCTGGCTTCTGGAGCAGAGCCAAATACACAGTAGATGCTCAGTACAAGAAAGTTAGTCATTCAAGGTTATATGGAAACAGAGCTGAACACCTGGGCATTTTTATGCCAACTCAATCTATCGTGAGGTCCAAACTTGTTTCTGTTCCTCACTTTTATTCCTTCTCTTTGACTCAGACTCCGACCAGCTCTTCTGTGCTCCTTGTTTCTCTAGAGCAGGAATCTGATCTGTCTCCACTTTCTGTTTCTGTATCTGACAGTCCCTGCCCCAAACCTGATTCCCATGCACACTTTTCTGCTTCATATCATGGAGGGAGATTGTTTAGATGAGAGTCAGTATACAAGAAGGGCTGCCGACCCCCTTTCCACTTTTTCTTGGCAAGTCTCCTTGGCTGTACTCTTTTTCTGTACCTAAGATATGTGAGGAACTTATTTTTACAGAGATATTCTGCAAAAGATAAATTTCTCAGGACTGTGGCCATGGATTCTTAGCAAAAGAAAGGACAAGGAGATATGATCAAATGTGTGCTGGTGAATCAATACAAATAAATTATGTGTTCTTTGTTATTATGTCCTAGGCTACATGAGAGAGGGTTCTTAAATCATCCACCATCAGCCGCTGGAGGTTCTGCTCCTTTCCGAGGAGTTATATGGAGACAAAGTCTAGGCTTGTGTTATTTTAGGCAATCTAGATAACTTTCTAGTGTGGACACTGATTTGGTTGCTAGGGGAATGCTGGCCACTGCAGAAGACCAGAGGGGAGCAATTCTTCTCTAGGTATGTCATGGCCCTGATTACACACTAAATATTTTTACCTCTAATGTCTGGGATTTATGAGCACTGTCTTGCTTGAAAGGATGGTCCTTTTACTAGAATATATGGGACAGACCTCTGGGGTTTTGACTAAGTGCTTGTCCAAGAGTTTGAACAGATTAAAATCTACATCCCCTCCCCACCTCCTACCACATGAATAGGACAGCCCTTCATCTGTTATGTCCTGAGATATGGCTTCTATGGCCCAATTCTCAGTTATTCTGGATCAAGATCTAGAACAAGGCCAACTCAGAAAGAACATGGAAATCTGGGCAATCTGCAAGTGAGATCCAGGCAAGTGGTTTGTGAATGTGCTCAAGAGGTGACCAGATATGTGGGTGAGGCTAAGCATATTAACCTAGGGAGGGAAATCCTTAGAAGTTCAGGCAGTTGGGCAGGTAATAACAAATATGCCCATCCATCTCTTAGGTATATGAACAAGAGCAAGAGGGGAAAGAGGGAGAGCTTTGGCCATGAACATGTTTCCAAAGAAAGGGAGAATGCATAGATTCAGGGAGTTAGGCTGGAATCCCATCTAACCAAGCTGGGGCGTGAAATGAGTGTTAGATTATGCAAACATACAAGATGCTCCTCCTGTAAGTGTTGGAGCTGGATTCAAGTGCAGGCCTTCGAATTATAATGAAACCCACTAACTTCCTAGAAATCTCTGAGGCATCTTTGACTCCTTTCTTTTCTATTATGCATCATTTGCAATTTTTAGCAACAATTTTAATAGATTTTTTTCTCCTTTTCTTTCCAATTATCATTATCTCAGTTCAGATCTTTAGTCTCTTAAATTTGGATTATTGCAATATCCTCATTAGCCTCCTTGTTTTTCATCTTCACTGATCTATCCTTCATACTCTGGACAGTTTTGTTTCCAAAACATAGGTGCCAACAAATCATTCACCTCAAGCACTTAGACATCTCTGTGCTATTTACTGAGTAGAGTAGAATCTCCTTAACCTGACATGGTAGGCATAATAGTGGCCTCCCAAAGATGTCCACAATTAATGCCTGCAGCCTTTGAATGTGTTAGGTTATAAGATGCAGGGGAATTAAGATAGTAAATGGAAATAAGGTTGTAATCATTTGAGCTGAAGATGAAGAGATTATCTTGGGTTATCTGGCTGGACCCGGTGTAATCAGAGGATCCTTAAATGGGGAAGAGGAAGGCAGAAGAGTAGGAGACTGATACAGTGTGAGAAAGAGTGTTGATTAGCCATTTGTGGCTTTGAATATGGAATAGAACCACAAGAAAGGAATGGGTGCAGCATCTAGAAGTTGGGAAAGGCAAGAAAATGGTTTCTCCCCTGGAGCCCAAGAAAGGATGTAGAAACACAGCCCTACTGGGGCGCCTGGGTTGCGCAGTTGGTTAAGCGTCCGACTTCAGCCAGGTCACAATCTCCCGGTCCAGGAGTTCGAGCCCCATGTCAGGCTCTGGGCTGATGGCTCAGAGCCTGGAGCCTGTTTCCGATTCTGTGTCTCCCTCTCTCTCTGCCCCTCTCCCGTTCATGCTCTGTCTCTCTCTGTCGCAAAAATAAATAAACGTTGAAAAAAAAATTAAAAAAAAAAAAAAAAAGAAACACAGCCCTACTGGCAGCTTGATTTTAGCTACTGAAACCTATTTTGGACTTCTGTTTTCCAAAATTGTAAGATAATATAGTTGTATTGCTTTAAGCCACTCCATTTGTGGTGATCTTTCCCTATAGAAACAATAGGAAATTTACATACATGGTGTTTTTTTAGCTCTACATTTTTATTTTATTTTTTAATATAATTTATTGTCAAATTGGCTTACATGCAACACCCAGTGCTCATCCCAACCAGTGCCCTCCTCAGTGCCCATCACCCACTTTCCTCTCTCCCCCACCCCCATCAATCCTCAGTTTGTTCTCTGTATTTAAGAGACTCTTATGGTTTGCCTCCCACCCTCTCTGTTTGTAACTGCTTTTTTTCCCCCTTCCCTTCCCCCATGGTCTTCTGTTAAGTTTCTCAGGATCCACATAAGAGTGAAAACATATGGCACCTTTCTTTCTCTGACTGACTTATTTCACTTAGCATAATACCTTCCAGTTCCATCCAAATTGCTGCAAATGGCAGGATTTTATTCTTTCTCTTTGCCAAGTAGTATTCCATTATATATATAAACCACATCTTCTTTATCCATTCATCATTTGATGGACATTTAGGTTCTTTCCATAATTTGGCTATTGTTGAAAGCACCTCTGTAAACATTGGGGTACCTGTGCCCCTATGCATAAGCACTCCTGTATCCCTTGGATTAATTCCTAGCAGTGCTATTGCTGGGTCATAGGGTAGTTCTTTTTTATTTTTTTGAGGAACCTCCACACTGTTTTTCAGAGCAGCTGTACCAGTTTGCATTCCCACCAATAGTGCAAGAAGGTTCCTATTTCTCCACATCCTTGCCAGCATCTATAGTTTCCTGATTTGTTCATTTTAGCCACTCTGACCAGTGTGAGGTGGTATCTCAGTGTGGCTTTGATTTGTATTTCCCTGATGATAAGTGATGCTGAGCATCATTTCATGTGTCTGTTGGCCATCTGGATGTCTTCTTTGGAAAAGTGTCTATTCATGTCTTCTGCCCATTTCTTCACTGGATTATTTGTTTTTTGGGTGCGGAGTTTGGTGAGTTCTTTATAGATTTTAGATACTAACCCTTTATCTGATATGTCATTTGCAAATATCTTTTCCCATTCTGTCAGTTGCCTTTTAGTTTTGTTGATTGTTTCCCTTGCTGTGCAGAAGCTTTTTATCTTGATGAGGTCCCAATAGTTCATTTTTGCTTTTAATTCCCTTGCCTTTGGAGATGTGTCGAGTAAGAAATTGCTGCAGCTGAGGTCAAAGAGGTTGTTGCCTGCTTTCTCCTCTAGGGTTTTGATGGTTTTCTGTCTCACATTTAGGTCTTTTGTCCATTTTGAGTTTATTTTTGTGTATGGTGTAAGAAAGTGGTCCAGTTTCATTCTTCTGCGTGTTGCTGTCCAGTTCTCCCAGCACCCATTTGCTAAAGAGACTGTCTTTTTCCCATTGGATACTCTTTCCTGCTTTGTGAAAGATTAGTTGGCCATACATTTGTGGGTCCAATTCTGGTTTTTGTATTCTATTCCATTGGTGTATGTGTCTGTTTTTGTGCCAATACCATACTGTCTTGATGATTATAGCTTTGTAGTAGAGGCTAAAGTCTGTGATTGTGATGAGTCCTGCCTTGTTTTTCTTCTTCAATATTACTTTGGCTATTCAGGGTCTTTTGAGGTTCCATAAAAATTTTAGGATTGTTTGTTCTAGCTTTGAGAACAATGCTGGTGCAATTTTTATTAGGATTGCATTGAATGTGTAGATTGCTTTGGGTAGTATTGACATTTTAACAATATTTATTCTTCCAATCCTTGAGAATGGGATGTTTTTCCATTTCTTTGTGTCTTCTTCAATTTCCTTCATAAGTTTTCTATAGTTTTCAGCATACAGATCTTTTACATCTTTGGTTAGGTTTATTCCTAGGTATTTTATGGTTCTTGGTGCAATTGTAAATGGGATCAGTTTCCTTATTTCTCTTTCTGTTGCTTCATTATTGGTATATAAAAATAAAACCGATTTCCGTACATAGATTTTGTATCCTGCAACTTTGCTGAATTCATGTATCAGTTCTAGCAGTCTTTTGGGGGAGTCTTTTGGGTTTTCCATGTGGAGTGTCATGTTGTCTGTGAAAAGTGAAAGTTTGACTTCTTTGCAAATTTGGATGCCTTTTATTTCATTTTGTTTTCTGATTGCTGATGCTAGGACTTCCAACACTTGATAAACAACAGTGGTGAGAGTGGACATCCCTGTGGTGTTCCTGATCTCAGGGGGAGAGCTCTCAGTTTTTCCCCATTGAGGATTATATTAGCTGTGGGCTTTTAATATATGGCTCTTATGATAGTAAGGTATGTTCCTTCTATCCCAACTCTCTTGAGGGTTTTTATTAAGAAAGGTTGCTGAATTTTGTCAAATGCCTTTTCTGCATCAATCGACAGGATCATATGGTTCTTATCCTTTCTTTTATTAATGTGATGTATCACATTGATTGATTTGTGAATATTGAACCAGCCCTGCAGCCCAGGGATGAATCCCACTTGATCATGGTGAATAATTCTTTTTATATGTTATTGAATTCAATATGCTAGTATCTTGTTGAGAATTTTTACATCCATGTTCGTCAGGGATATTGACCTGGAGTTCTCCTTTTTTTGTGGAGTCTCTGACTGGTTTGGGAATCAAAGTAATGCTGGCTTCATAGAATGAGTCTGGAAGTTTTCCTTCCATTTCTATTTTTTGGAACAGCTTGAGAAGGATAGGTATTAACTCTACTTTAAATGTCTAGTCCCCAGGGAAGCCATATGGCCCAGGACTCCTATTTGTTGGACGATTTTTGATAACTGATTCAATTTTTTTATTATTTATGGGTCTGTTCAAGTTTTCTATTTCTTTTCATTTGAATTTTGGTTAGTGTGTGGGTGTTTAGAAATTTGTCCATTTTTTCCAGGTTGTCTAGTTTGTTGGCATATAGTTTTGCATTGTATTTTCTGATAATTGCTTGTATTTCTGAGGGATTGGTTGTAGTAAATCCATTTTCATTTGTGATTTTATCCATTTGGGTCCTCTCTCTTTTCTTTTTGAGAAGCCTGGCTAGAGCTTTATCGATTTTATTTTTTCAAAAAACCAACTCTTAATTTCATTGATCTGTTCTTCTGGGTTTCTTTTAGATTCTATATTGTTTATTTCTGCTCTGATCTTTATTATTTCTCTTCTTATGCTGTGTTTGGGGTTTCTTTGCTGTTCTACTTCTATTTCCTTTACGTGTGCTGTTAGATTTTGTATTTGGGATTTTTCTCGTTTTTTGAGATAGGCCTGGATTGCAATGTGTTTTCCCCTTAGGACTGCCTTTGCTGCATCCCAAAGGGTTTGGATTGTTGTGTTTTCATTTTCATTTGTTTCCACATATTTTTAAATTTCTTCTTTAATTGCCTGGTTGACCCATTCATTCTTTAGTAGGATGTTCTTTAACCTCCATGCTTTTGGAGGTTTTCCAGACTTTTTCCTTTGGTTGATTTCAAGTTTCATAGCATTGTGGTCTCAAAGCGTGCATGGTATGATCTCAATTCTTTTATACTTATGAAGGGCTGTGTTGTGACCCAGTATGTGATCTGTCTTGGAGAATGTTCCATGTACACTTGAGAAGAATGTATATTCTGCTGCTTTAGGATGAAAAGATCTAACTATATCTGTCAACTCCATCTAGTCCAGTGTATCATTCAGGGCCATTGTTTATGTATTGATTTTCTTTCTGTATGATATGTTCATTGTTGTAAGTGGAGTATTAAAGTCCTCTGTAATTACCACATTCTTACCAATAAGATTGCTTATGATTGTGATTGTTTTATATATTTGGGTGCTTCTGAATTTGGTGCATAGACATTTATAATTGTTAGCTCTTCTTGATGGATAGACGCTGTAATTATTATATAATGCCCTTTTTCATCTCTTGTTACCAGCCTTTAGTTTAAAATCTAGTCTTTCTGATATAAGTATGGTTACTCCAGCTTTCTTTTGACTTCCAGTAGCATGATAGATCGTTTTCCATCCCCTCACTTTCAATCTGAAGGTGTCCTCAGGTCTAAATGGGTCTCTTATAGATAGCAGATAGATGGGTCTTGTTTTTTTTTTTTTTATCCATTCTGATACCCTGTGTATTTTGATTGGAGCATTTAGTCCATTTACATTCAGTGTTATTATTGAAAGATATGGGTTTAGAGTCATTGTGTTATGTGTAGGTTTCATGCTTGTAGTGATGTCTCTGGTCCTTTGTGGTCGTTGCAACATTTCACTCACAGAATACCCCTAGGATCTCTTGTAGGGCTGGTTTATTGGTGATGAATTCCTTCAGTTTTTGTTTGTTTGGGAAAGCCTTTATCTCTCCTTCTATTCTGAATGACAGGCTTGCTGGATAAAGGATTATTGGCCACATATTTTTCCTGTTCATCACATTGAAAATTTCCTGCCACTCCTCTGGCCTGCCAAGTTTTAGTAGATAGGTCTGATACTACCCTTATGTGTCTACCTTTGTATGTTAAGGCCCATTTATCCCTAGCTGCTTTCAGAATTCTTTCTTTATCTTTGTATTTTGCCAGTTTCACTATGATAAGTCATGCAGAAGATTGATTCAAGTTATGTCTGAAGGGAGTTCTCTGTGCCTCCTGGATTTCAGTGTTTGTTTCCTTCCCCAGCTTGGGGAAGTTCTCAGATGTGTGACTTGTTCAAGTACATCTTTGGTCTTTTTCTCTCTCTTCTTCTTCTTCTGGAACTCCTATCATATGGATATTGTTCCATTTCATTGAATCATTTAGCTCTTTAATTATCCCCTCATGATCCAGAATTTTTTAAAATCTTTTTCTCAGCTTCCTATTTTTCCATAATTTTATCTTCTATTTCTGCCTCTCCCTTCTGCCTCTTCAGTCTTCTCTGTGACTGCCTCTGTTTTATTTTGCACCTCATTGATAGCATTTTTTCAAATTTATCATTACTATTTTTTAGTTCCTTGATCTCTGCAGCAATAGATGCTCTGCAGTCTTCTATGCTTTTTTCAAGCCCAGCGATTAATCTTATGACTATTATTCTAAATTCTTGTTCAGTTATATTGTTTATATTTGTTTTGATAAATTCTTTAGCTGCCATTTCTTCCTCAAATTTCTTTTGAGAATTCTGTTTTGTCATTTTGGCTAGTTTTCTGCCCCTTGTGTATTTTAAAAGCTTGTTATGAGCCCTGTACCTATGAGCACTACTGTATTAAAGAGGAGTCATACACTGTCCAGGGCCTGGCCCGTCAGGAGGTGTTTTTTGGAGGGTGTTACTTGCTCTCTGTTGTTGTGACTTTGGTTACTTTATTTCCCTACTTGTAGTGATGTTTTGGACCTTCCACAAACATACCTGATGTTTAAAACCATCGTTATCAAACTCCAGTCTGGGACTTCATCTCTTTCTCCATGCACCTGACTCTAGCCTAAGCAGACCACCTCTGGTCCTGAAACACGACTGACAAGTCTAGCCTCCTTGTGTTTTCTTGTAATGCCTCCATAGCCAAAAAAGTCATTTGCTTTCTTCATCTGGTAAAATAAGCCAGCTCAAATTTTCACAAAGGGTAATTCTCTACTTCATCCCAGTTTGGGAATCACTGATTACTGTTATATGTCTTTCTTTCATAGTTACTGCAAGACTCACGTGAAACATTAGGTATAATATGAGCAGCCTCCTGTCAGACCAATTTCAATTTTCACCAAAGGTAGTTGTATAGATATTTACCTCTCTTCTCACACTGAAAGTGCCTTAGGTCAGATACTTTGTGTCTCATGTTTCTCCTTTTTTAAATGATATTTAGCACAGTGCAGAGCCCAATTTGTAGGGTTGGATAGGAGACAAGTTGTGATAAATGACAGATCATGGATTGGGTGATAGATCATTTTTCTCCTCCTTTGTGTATGTGAGATCTTGGGGTGGGGGGTGTCTGGGTACTGTCCCAGGTGCTGAAGATACAGTAACAAATAAGACAGCTCTTGGATTTGCCATGAGGTCATCTTACAATCTAGTCAAGTCTCTGCTCTTGGTCTCATTGGAAGCACCTTGGGCTGGTAGCTACTTCCAATCTGGGGAATTGCTGATCCCCAGAAAATCCACTGGGGTCAGCAGCTAAAATTGTTTGGCTGACAGCTCTTTCAGCTCCTGAGACCCAAGAGGGAATGATGCCCCTGACAGGAGTGGTAGAAGGAAGGGGAATGTGTGTGCCTGCAGGTGAAATGAAAGAGACAAGTGGATATGATCACACACCAGGCAAAATGGACATGATGGACCTGTGATCTTTCCATTGCTGAGGCTGTCAATGCATGTCCACATAAAGTGAGCACCAGCACTCAGGGAATCTCTGAGCTTTCATCTCTACATAAGTGAGAGGCCTGGCGAGGTTGCTCTTTATTTTGTTAGCTTCAAGTTGTTATCACTAAAGAAGTGACATGCTCCCTCTTGGGACATGGCATTTTTCTACTCTGGTGGCAAATGACCTGGTTTGCTCAGAGACAAACCAGGGTGGAAGGGACCTGATATATGCTGAGGGCTTCCTGTGCACCTGACAGAAGACAACTTTCATCTAATCCTCACAACAATCCAATGAAAGAAATGAAATTGGCTTAGTTTTCCAGATGAGGAAACTTAGGCTTCATAGGATCAGCTTCTTGTCTAAGGTCACACGGAGAGTGAGTGGCAGAGCATAGATTCCACACTAAGACTATCTGGTTTAGAGCTTTTTTTCCTTTCCCAAGGAAACAGATTGCTTACATTTTCCTTAACGTTGGTGATTATCTCTGAAAGCTTCACTCCAGTGGCTTTGGAGCCAGCTTTTCATCTTTCGTCTGCTCACATCTGTTCCTGCCCTCAGCCTCCTCCTCAGCGGGTGCTGGTGGTGGTTGGATGGAAGGTGTTACGGGCACATAGAAAGATATGAACTCAGACTCCTAGTTACTGGTATACCTTGAGCTAATTAACTCTAGTTCTGGTGAGCTATCATCATGGGATATAGACACTGGCAGGGAATTCTGGGGTCATTTGGCCCCACCCCTGTTAGGGGGCTGCAAGCTACCTAAATCATTTCCAAGAGATGACTCTCCCTCTCATTTTCAAAGTCCCTTAGGGAATGAGAGTGAATGGATTTTTAATTAATTTTTAATGGCTCGTTATACAAAGTAAGAACAACCCCCTACTATTCAAGAGCCATTTTTCATAAGCTCCTTGTTTCAACAATACTGTATTTCCATTTCCTACATCTGTCTCTTACCTTATTCAGCAACCAAATTCTGCACAGTACTTTCTTAACAATAGCTCTGCTTTAAATAGGGGTGACTAATGCTTATTAATTTTTGTATCTCATATGCCTTGCTTGGATCAAGAAGGAATAGATAAACCTGTGTTGGGCCCTGACTGGACAGTTTCCTCATTTGGACAGTGGGGATAATGATATCTGCTTTTCACTGTGGTTATTTCCATTATATGTGTAATGCACATAAAGCATCAAACATGGTGCTAGACACTTAGTAGGTGCTCAGTATATATTAGTGTCCCACCTCTGCTTTTTCTGTATTTGTTCAGTTCTGGTCTAAGCTACTCTACTTGATCAGGTCATGCTTTTGTCTATAGATCTAGTGTTTTCATTAACCTACATCCCATCAGATATAGGGATATACCTTTGTCTTTTCTAGAAGTATCTAGAGAATAACAACCCTCTAATACTTAATATGGTCATATTTAGAAGATTGTTTTCACTGTCTTCCCTTCTTGCCCTTGTGTCCCCTTTCTCTTATCCTCTCGTGGAAATTCATGAAGTTCTCTCCTAAACCACCTTGGGTTCTCACTTCTGGAGAGAATTGGCAGACTAGTTTATCTAAGGAAAAGACACATTTGAAGGAGTTTACAAAATACTCCAGAAGAAGAGGGCTGGAAATTTCCATTTTCCTCCCATCTCTTAAGATCTTCACTTATAGCTCTCATCCTTTCTGAGAACATTGATTACCCCGGTCCAGACTCATCTTCTCCTCCTTTGAACACCTATGGCAACACTTTCTATTCAAGAATGTGTGTATTTCTGTTGGTTACAGGCACCATGTCAAGGAAGAGCATAAAATACTCATAGTATAATGAGAAAAGCAGGGTCTCTATCTTGAAGGTACACATAGCCTAATGGTGGATATGCATATGCAAGTAGATAATTATAATATAATCTGGTGAATAGCATAATTGGATGTATGTGCAACAAGTTAGGGGAACATGGATTAAAAGAGAATCCATTCTGTCTCAGAGGACAAGTGAGACATCAGAGTGTTGATGACGTTTGAGCTGGGCCTTGAGGAATGAGGAGGAGATCAGCAGGTGGAAAATGGGGGAAGGACTTTCAAGGAGAGGAGAGAGCTTTTGAAAAAGTGTGGGATCCTGGAACAGGGAAGAAATAGGTATTCCAGTGTCTAGAATTTAGATATCATTTGGGAAAGTGGCTCTAGAAGAGGGTTAAAATGTCTAGAGGGGCCAAATTGAGAAAGACCTTTCATGCCATGTTGAGGAATTTGGATTTGATTTTAAAGACAGTATGAAGCCAGGAGAGATTTTTTGGCAGTAGGTAATGGGATTTGGCCTGTGCTGTAGAAGGGTCATTCTGGTGTAATGGTAGAAGAGGGTTGAAGATCAGAAATTAAGTAAACTCGTTATTTTGAAGGCCTCTGTAGTCATCCATTAGCTAAATCCATTGGTCTGTTCTTAATCTTCCTTGTACATGAACTGTCAGCAGCATTTCACACAGCTGATCCCTCCTCCTCTTTGAAGCACTTTCTTTACTTGGCTTCCAGCACACATGCTTTCCTGGGTTTCCTATGATCTCACAGACTCTTCTATGTCAGTGAGGGTCTCTGACTCTAATATTTCTAAGAGAAGACCGGAATTGAATGCAGGAATTGTTTACAAGGCTGGAGGAGTGAGGAACAGAAAAGGCAAAGTTGCCCAAAGATTGGTAACTATAGAAACCTTTTCAGGCCTCTGCATAGGAGGAGAAGAAACAGTGCAAGAAGCTGAGGATCTCTCCTACCTAGATTCCTACTGTGTGTGCCGGGCTTCTCATGCAGGGGACCCAGAAGTCTGTGCTTCCTGTCACTGAGGTCCACCGTCACTGCTGTTGTTCCCGCCAGCTCTGTTGCTGCTGTTGTTTTGTGACTTCAAAACACAAGTGGGAAGAGTAGCTTTTTTCTTTCCTACTGGTCCCTACTGGTCCCTACTGGCATACTGCCTCCTGCATTGGGTCAGACTGGAAGGCAGATAATGTGAGAGTCTTAGAAATACAATTCTCAGGGTCCTGATTACCTGCAATACATAGACAGGAAAGAGAACTTGGAGTAAACAGACAGCACAACCCCTCTCTCTGGCTACTGTGAGCATCCATTTCCATCCCCAATTCATAAATAACTCCTTCTTTTCCTGTACGTTCAGTGATAGTGTGAGAAGCTGAAAATAGCTGGGTATTAGTTTCTGCTTCCAGTTCAACAGAACAAGAGTTTTGTCTTTTTTTTTTTTTTTTTTTTTTTTTTGACAATTCCCTCTTTAGGAACCAAGAGTTCTCTCTCAACAGAGCCAAAATGTATGGGGACATGAAGCAGATACTGTGAAATGGCTTATTGGGGACAATAATGAGAGGACCACTACCTCTTTTGCCCCTTGATTCTCAGACCATTGTATTTTGACCATATGTTGGTCAAATGCACTTTATGGAAGACAGTGCCACAACCTCACAGTGTTGACTCCCAGCTAGTGTTGTCATTGAATCTTTGAAAATCCATTCAACCATTGTATCAGGCCAGCTGCTTCTGGGTGATTAAGTTTGTGGTAAGCCCAGTGAATTCCATGGATATGCCCATTACTGCACTTCATTTGCTGTGAAATGAGTTTCTTTGTTGGAAGTAATGTTGTGTGGGATACCATGACAGTGAATAAGGGGTTCTGAAATGGAAAGATTTTGACTCTAGCATAAGCACTGCAGGTAGGGAGAGCAATCACAATGAGAAGAAATTGCTCCCTGTATGTGATGGGGGCGGGGGTGGGGCGCGGTGGTGCAATGTGATCAAACTGTCACCAGGTGCCATAGTGAGGCTCAACATTGGTTTCTGATGTTGGCAGGTCGGGAATGTAGCAGTGATAATATGCACAACAGCCTTGGTGAAAGGAAGTCCATGTGAAGCCTAGGCAAAGTCTCCATCTCTGTCATAGCAGTGACCACAGAGGACCCCCCAGAGCAAACTGGGGGGGCTCTGGGGAATTGGGCTTACTGGCCTCAACCGAAGGCCATCTTGTTCATTTGATTACTGAGGTTCTTCCTTGTAGTAAATACCATTTGGTGAGCATTCACACAGGACATACATATCCACTGTGGCAATTTTGAGAGGACTTTCTCACTCCCCTGACCTCTAGATGCTGGAACACCTCAGCTCTCAATCCTCATATCTTTACTCCATCTTCACACTCTGTCTCTTGGTGATCTAATCTAGTCTTGTGTCTTTAAATACCATCTAATTAGAGACAATTCCCAAATGGATATTTCTGTCCTAGATTCTCTTCCCTCAACTCCAGACTCATTTATCCAGCTCACTATTGGACTTGTTCATTTGAATTCTCTTAGGTATCTCAAACTTCATGTTCAAAGCTAATTTCTAATTTTTCCTCCATACCTCCTTCATCTATAGTCTTCATCTCATAAACCAGCAACTCTGCCTCCAGTTGCTTAGTCCTGAACTCTGAGGGTCATCCTCAACTGTTCTCTTTCATTCACACTCCATATCCAGTTTGCCTGACACTACCTTCAAAATACATAAACATTATGTCCCTTTTCCTGTGCACTGCTGTTGCTCTGCTGTAACACATACCATGTTTCACCTGGATGATTACAACAGGATCCTAATTCACTTTTGTGTCCTTACTGCCTTTCTCAACACAGCAGCCAGAGTAATCCTGTTAAAAGTAAACTTCTCTATTAAAATCCTCAGCAGCTCCCCATCTCACTCACTCACTCACTCCGCATCTCACTGGAGTCCTTACAACAGTTCACAAGTTCCAGAAAGATCTGAGTCTCCGAATATCTCCCTGACTTCATCTCCCCCTACTTTTCACACCAGCTTCATTGGTCTCCTTGCTCTCCCTTGAATATGCCAGGGACACTCCTGCCTCAGGATCTTTGTATTCACTGCTCCTCTGCCTATAATGTTGCTTACCCAGATAACCCCATGACTTCATCTCACCTCATTCAGGGTTTTGCAGGAGTGTCCATTTTTCATAGAAGATGTACCTGGGCTCCTTCATTGTCTCCTTTTCCTTAATTCCACCCCCGCCCCCATAGCACTCACCATCATCTAACTATGTCATTTACTTACTTACTTACTTACTTACTTGCTTATTTATCTTCCCTGCCAGAATGTCAGCTTCATGAGGGCAAAGAAACTGCTGTATTATTTTCAGTGCTGAATCCAGATTACTTGGCAAACAGGAAGCGTTCCTTACATATTTGTAGTTAATGAATGAAAAAAATTATGAGAACCTGTAATTGTGTGATACAGTGGACTACAGTGTATTTCAAAGACTCTGTGTTTGCCTTGATTTGTGTGGGACAAGGAAGGAATCAAGGATCATGCTAAGGTTCAGCCGTGAGCCACAGAGTTGATGAGATGCCCTTATAAAAAGCAGGAAAGGGGATAAAAGCTTTGTGAAAATCTGTGCATTGTACATGACAAGTTGCTATAGTTTGTACTATTTCCTTGTCCTCTTAACTAGATTGTAAAATCATAGCAGGCAGGGAGCACTGTTCATGTCACTCTGAATTTGGCACACACCTACCACAGTTCAAGATGCCCAGTTGGTGCCCAGACATCCTTGTATTGGGGATCTGTTGGGCTTTGGGTTGTAAATGTTCAGTTTCTGTTCCTTGGTGAGGGGATCTCCCTGAGGTGTGAGAAGGACCCTGGGATTCAGACTCTGCTGGAACTGGAAAATGCAGCCTTATAGGCTGTCCCAGAGGGGTAGCATCTTTGTCGTGTGACAGTTATCAACCATTTCTGGTAAAGAAAGCTGCGGTCCTTATTCCAACTGGCTAGAAACAAAGAACTATCAAGTAGGGGCAGGAATGAAGTGGTAGCCTGTGAGTGGGATGTGCAGAGGACCCTGTGGATTTAAAGGCACCAAGATTTCAGGAAGGTTTAATGAACTAAATTAATTTTCCTTCAGAGTAAAATTTTACAGGCATGAAAGGCCCTCCCTTCACTGAATGTGCTCACGGGCGAGAGCGTCGCAGTGATTTATGAATTTGCAGATTATGCATTATCCTTTCAGAGGACAGGAATCCCCCCCGGGGTTCCTGCCTTCTTTCTGAAGCTGAGTGGGGGGAGCCAGGTGAATGCACTGACTCTGATCTGCAGCCTCCTGTACTGAAGTTGGGGTTGAGAATGGATGAGTTTGTTAGGAGGAGCTTAGCATAAACTCTAGAATCTGAATTCCCCTCCCCCAGCCCCCGACCAAATGAAAATCATTTGGAACCCTTATCTCCTGAAGAATAATTATCATACTAATAACGCCCATTTCCCTAGTACAGTTTATAAAGCAGGTCAGCTTTCCTTATTTGATTTGAATCAACAACGCTGTGAGGTTGGCAGGGGCAAGTGTATCATTATCCCCATTTAAGGAAATTGGAGCAGATTCTGAAAACATAAATAAGTTGCTCAGGCTCACACAGTAGCATATGGTGAGACTGGGTTTTGAGGCAGCCCTCTGGTTGCAAGTGTTCCGTTATTTCCATGCTGCCATGCAAGCCCTGTCCAGGAGGCAGACGGCTGGATCCAATGGGTAAGTGACTCTAGAGACAGGCACATTTAGAAGGGTTCTCAGGTAGGATACCGATGGAGACTTCTTTCCAGTTCTGCATTGTGGGTACCTCCTCTCACATAGGAAGTGGGTAGGAAGAGGATAGAAAGCTCCCTTGTCCTCACATATCACTTTCTCTAACTCTGCCAGAGACTTGGACTCCTTAGTTCAAATGCATAATCCTGGAGGCAGCAGGTTGAGGAGGACTATCCCTTTCATGAGGACAGCCACCATTTCTCTTTTGATCACTTCACCAAGAAGCTTATGCTGTGCGTAACATAAGTCAAGAACAGACGAATGAAAGAGAAGAGGGGACATGTGAAATAAAGACACTAGTTACTGGCTCCGAGTGTGTGTAAAGAGTAGGCACAGGGATGGCTTGGACATCTGGGGGCATTAGAAGATACTAGATGCCTGGGGCCAATAAAATTGGTGGTGGATGGTCAACAAAGACAGCAGCAACTGATTTCGTAAGAGGCTAGTCCTGCCCTTTATTGTCACTTACTATATAAGTCCCTTATTTTAATATAGTCTCTTAATATATGAATTATTTATTATATAATGTATGCATTATATATGTCTCCTGTTATAATTAATCCTCTGATATATTACTTATTAGATATTTATGTATACATTACATATAGACACATAATAAGTCTCTTGGTAAATATGGTCCCTCCTTGTTATCGCCCTCTTCACTCATAAAACTTTTTATCTACCCATAGTTGGCCATAGGTTGGGCTTCCTCTGTCTTTCCTGCATGATCCCATTGTCCTTTGTGCCTTCTTTCCCAACTTGACATGGCCTATGTCTCTGAGTGGCTCATGTACACATGACATTGCATTCAACACATGACTGCTCTTGCCCCTAATGGCCCGTGCCACTCTACCTCCATACCTTTTCTTGTTACTGGAATGGCTTCCTCCCCTACCCTCCTTTTTTTCTATCGATCTCAGTTCAATTAAAAAAAAAGAAAAAAAGTGAATGAGCTCCATTTTAGTTTATGCATATTCTTAGCATACTTTAAGTCCCAGTTCATGTAATCTTTCCTTCATGGAGACCTTTCTGATCACACTCTATGGACTTAATTGCTTCTTCTTTTCAACTCTTATAGCACATTATCTGTACCTCTCAAATACATTTATCATCTCATCTCTTCTTTTATTGTTCTGCATCCATAATTCACTTGTAGTGCCTGCCAAGTGTCAGGTGATGTGCTGTGCATTGAGGATGCAGAATTGAATGAGACCTGATTTCTAACCTCAAAGAGGCCACAATCTAACAGACTAGTCAGACATATGGAAAAGTCATACTGACCCAATGTGATAGAAGCTATAAGAGATAAATGACCACAGTATAATTCCAGAGATGTCAGATACCAATTTAAGGGTGTGTGTGTGTTCGTGTGTGTGTGTGTGTGTGTGTACATATATAGCTTATATTAAGAGAGAAATGCTATTTACTCATGAATTATTCCAATGTATTTTCACATTTTAGGCAGCAATCCTGCTGCCTGGGGGTCTCTCAGCAGTTTGTCTCTCAGTAAACCTGGGTCTCTCAGCAGTTTGTCTGGGTCTTTTCTCCTTCCATAACTCTGTTTCCTATTTCCTTCTCCAAGAACAAAGAAAACAAAAGTTCCCTTCATCCTTGGGCCTTGAACTCTGGATCTCTCCCTGAGTCCCAGAGTTTAGCTGGTGCCTTCCCAATTCACCTAAGAGGAGCCCAGTAAGTATCTGTGAACTTCAGGAGAGAATGTGCAACTCCTTGAGGGCCAGGGTGTGCTTTTCTCCTCTCTGTGTGCCTGCTTCTTGTCTTGCACACAACTGGCTCACATAAACACTTGCTGCCTGGAGTAGCATCACATTAGAGCAGAGTGAGCACAGTGTGTCATATAGCCAGGGGTGGAAGCATTGGTTCTGTCTCCTGCTAGTTGTGTGCCTGGGGTGGGGGTACAATTAGCTTAGCGCTTGGGATTCAGTTTTCTCATCTGTAAAATGGGGATATTATATTACACTTGCTTAGTCTCAATAATTTTTTGTGAGGATTGAGAAGCACTCCATGTAGTGTTTATTGCCTGGTAAGGGTTCAGTTAACGTTTACTCTCTGCTTTTCCTTTGCTGAATTTGACTGCCAGCCCTCATCTGGGGGTGTCTTCTGAAGACGAGTCAAGTCAGGCTTTGCTGTGGATCCAGGATTAGCCCTTTAGCCTTCCCGCACCCCATATCCCATCCGCTGGTGATTCCTGAGGCACACTCGCATTTTCTCTTTCTGATCTGAGTCCTTGCCTCGTGGTCTGGGGCTTAGTGGCTTTATTGCATCTGCTTTCAGTTTTCTTCCCTAATTCCCTCCTCTCTGGTGGCCTTTGGAAGGCTCTGAGTGGTGAGAGAAGCCAGGGATGGGCAGGCCTTGTTTCCCTCTTGGTTTTGTTTGCTTGGCACAGAGTATCTCAAGGCTAAAGGTTACATTATCATCTCTTCATCGCTCTATTACTGCCCTTCTGTGCTGGCACCAGGGGAGTGGAAGCTTCCAGCCCCTAATTCACCCCTTTCCTCTGGGAAATGCAGGGGTGATTTTGCGGAGGCATTTTCCTCATACGTCTCTTTCTGCATGCTTTCTGAAGTTCAGCTACATTTAAAGGACGGGATGCTTTTCTAGGTTAGGATCTCAGCACGGTGCAAGGGCGGTGTCACTGCAGCAACAGTGTTGGGAGAGGAATCATAGTGGGATGGAGTCTTTCCCAAGTGTAGTTCTCCAGTTACCACAGGAAGATTTCCGGGCCCCACTCAGGACCCACCAAGTCAAACCTGCTGGGAGTGGGACCTTAGAATCTGCATTTAAAAGGCTTTCTGGTGACTGTTAGCTCCAGCTGTACTCATGGCATGGAAGAACAGTGCCCTGGGCACTTGGTCAAGGTCACACATTATTGAGACTTTAACCAGTCCCTTCCTTTCTCTGTGCATCAGTTTCCCCATCTGTACAGTGAGGGAAAGAGACTAGATTAATACCATTCCCATCTGAAGACTATGATTCATCACCAAAACACCATTATCTTCTATTGACTCAAAATGATTATTTTTAGGAACCTTTGACATGTTGAGCTTGCCTGTTAGGGAGACAGAAGTACAAAATACGAACCCTGCCTCAATCTAGCTGGGAACGCAAATCCTGTGACATCCAGAAGGTAACAGGATAGTGTTTGACTAAGTGCCAAGTTATGTAATTCCATTTTAAGTGCGATAGGACTTGAGAAGAGGGATAACTCTGATGGCTGGTATGGTCCTAGGAGGCTGCCTAGAGAAGGTGGGCTTCAAGTTATTTCTTGAACAACAGGCAGGCAGGTGCAGGTGGTAATAAAAGGCTGAGGCAAAGTTGATACAACATAGCATGGAAGAAAGAAAGCAGAGGTGTGAGAACAGGTTTGGCTTATTTGCAGAGCCTTGAGAAACTTGGATTGCTAAAGCAGAAGACAGCGTCTTGAGAATGGGGGAAAAGTGGTTGGAGGAGTGTGTGTAGTAAGTGTGTGTGGGTAGTGCATATGTGTGTGTGTAGTGTGTTACATACCAGGCTAAGGAGTCACGTTCATCCTGAGGCAGAGGGAACCAGGACACTGATAGAATGAGAACAGCTCTGGGCTCTTTCCAGGGCTTTCCAGACCCAGTTGTTTGTTAGAAGCTCTCTATTGGTTAAGTGGAACTCTTACCCCCTACACTTCTTTCTTCTCTCTGTGTGGACTTTGCACTTTTTGGAGGTTTTTTGATGTCCCTGAAGGCTTGATATTGGGAGAAAATGAAATGACCTAATTTGCTCCTGCAGAGCTCTGGATGGGTGTTCTGACCTATTTCTAGAAAAGCATAGTTTTGAGTTTGTTTCTCCAGAATTTGGGATGGCCAGCGCATAGCCAACCCCTGTTTTTTACATAGTGACTGTGGGAACGACTTTGTAGATGAGAGAGGATAAAAGAAAGGGGAGGTGAAGTCTGTTGTGCAGGTTATCCAGCAAACAGGATTATTGGTGCATTCCTAGGCATTTGGTTGGGGAAGGTGGGAATAAATCCCTTGTTTTCATCAGCCCCTGAATTTAACAAATGAGGAAAACTCCATGAATGGGAGAGGCAAGAACCACTGAGTGGCTGTGGGGAGCAGTTCTCTGCAATGGATATACACTCCTTACTGTTGTGCTATGTCAATAGGACAGGTAGCTTGGTAGATTTTACTGTTGTGCAAATAGCCATGTCATTGATATTTTTCTTGGCTTGGCTGTTTCTTGCCCATTCACCACTCTCCATCAAAGAATGCACGCTTGGGAAGAGCCCTTCCATTGTGGCCCTGCAGAGAAGTTGAACATCCCAAACCAACTTTGCCATGGACTCTCTCTGACCTATAATGGGTCACATCCTTGCCTCTAATTTTTTCTTAGTTTACATAAAAGTAATGGAAATGGTGCGGACAGACCTCATGGGGTTTTGGATGTTAGTAAATCTCAAAGTGAGTGTTCTGTTGTCAGTGAGATGCCATAAAAATGTTCAATATAATGGCTGATTATTTTTCTTTAATCTTAAATAGATACCTAGAATGGGAAAGTCCCATCTTGGTAGCAGAAATTCATTATCTTGGAAAGAGTTTAATGGCTGCTGTGCAAATGAACTGGAGGAAGTTAAATCGTGGAATGGGAAGGAACTGAAAAAAGTGAAATGAGTTGTGCATTAAATTTAGATAAACACAATTATGTGTAACTGGATTATCACGTGTGCAGGCAGGCACTGTATATTAGGCACCTGTGTTTTGATTAAAATCGATTCAGGTGCATGCACTTGGCATCCTTGTGATTCGGAGTTGTGCCTAAGCCACTGTCCAGGCACACAGTGGGCAGGCAGGGAAACGTCTGATATCCAGGTCCCCAGCTGGAGAAGTTTAAAGGGCCGAGGACCAGACCGGCCCAAGACCATTTCAGGAAACTGCTAACTCTATTAGAGAAAGCTCCAGCTCTCTTTCATGTACAGCTTCCTTTTGGGTTTCTGAATTTCAGCTGATGTCAGGAAAGTGGTCCCAGAGTCCAGTGGAGTCCAATGACCTGCTTCTTACTCCATGATGAGGACAGATGCCAAATGGTAGATGGCAGATGGCATCAGGGGATGTTGGGGACTGGGCCTGCCTGCCATTCAAGTAGATGTGGCTGCTGAGGCGCTAGTAATGGAAACACAGAATCTCTTTGAACCCATCTGTAGATGGAGAGAATTAGGCTCGGTTGCTTCTTACCATTGGGTCCAAGTCTGTAAGTCAGAGTCATCTCCAGATCAAAAGCAAGCCCATCGTCTGATCTCTGGGTGGCTGTACGAGTGATCAGAACCAGCCGGGCAGCACCTCACCTTGAAGGAGGACAGATGTAGAGAAACCACTGTCGATACCCAGTTAATTCCTGTTGGCATGTTTTACTTCAAATGCAAAGCATCGTCAGGATTAAAATAAATGCTACCAGTTACAGGAATGCATTAAATTAATAATTGTTTTCCCTTGCTTGATCCTATAATACCCCTCCACTCAACGGATAAATACTAAACCCTCCTCTGGGTGATTTGAGATGCACTGTATGTTGTTACACAAACTAAAGTAAGCTTGCTTTTTTTCCTCCCCTTTTGTTCCTCTTCTCTGCCCTCCTCCCCATCCCCATCACAGGTTATACTTATCCTGACGAAGCTGTACGACTTCAACCTGGGGAGCGTGACTGAGAGCTCACTCTGGAGGTAAGTGGATTAGAGGTTCTTAACAAGCTTCTGTGGCTTGGCTCACTTGAAGAATGCCAGCCACGCGGCTGGGGGGCACATTTTGGAAGAGGCAGGAAGCAATCCTCCTCGTGGAGGAGCCCCTTAGCCCCCCAGGTGGAATGGACAGCCCCACCTGTGAACTCCTGTAGCACTCTGCTTATCTCTCTGGGGGCCTGTCACAGCCCTGCCTGCTTGGCACCATTGTTGCTTCTGCGTTCCTGCGCTGTCTCGTTCTGCTTGAGGGACACACGTCTGGTTAGAGAGATCAGGGGAGCATGCCTGGAATGAGAAGAGCCGTGGGTCAGGGAGTCTGCTGAGGGGAGAGTCTTGCCTTGGGCGTGAGTCTTGGCCCAAGGACCATTTCCGGCTCTGTGCATCTGTGAGATGCTGTGGTTCTTACCTGTCCTTGTGGGAATAGATACACGTGGGGATCAGGTCCAGATGGGGACCTTCATAGGCTTCTTGATACATATATTTTAGTATATTCACTATACATATTTATAAATGCTTACTGTATATTAATGTCTGTATATTTAATAAACATTTACTATATATTTAATAAATTTAATATACATTAAAATATATATTGGTAATACATATATTTTAATATATATCGAAATATGTATTTTATGGCTGCAATGGCATAAAGATAAGTGTGTTAATATAGTATATGGAAACTTTTTTCAGCCTCAAAGTTCATTTTTTGTTTGGACTTTAAAAGAAATGAAACATGTTTGTGGATCCTTAAAAGTATGGTAAGCCCTGGGCACTGTGCCCATTGTGCCTGCTGGATAAGCCCGCTCTGAGGGGACGCGGGTCACGGGACAGAGAGAAGGATGCGGGTGGTTAGATCAGGGAGAGCTTGACTGAAGCAGAGGCCTGAGGACTTTATCTGCACCGGGCGCTTTGGCGCCCGGCTCTACACAGCACATGTGCACACTGCGGGCAGTGACAGGGCAACAGCAAATTCCATCAGTCGCTCTGAGTCAGCACTTCAGGCTCTGGGAAGGCTGTGTTGTCTGTCCCGTTTGCTTTGTCATTTGTAAACACTGGGGAGGGGGCACTGTCACAAAAGGCTCTTCGCTGGGCTGCGTCATCATCCCAGACCTCTGTCCTGGGGGTTTCCCGGGGTCTTGGAGCAGAAGTGGTCTGGGGCATGAATATCTGTGTGCCTTGCTTCTTCTTCATCCGACCTGTTTGTTTGCAGAGGACTGGCCAGAGTTTGTTTCCCAGCAAGGGGGAACAGTCACAGCATCTATTAAATATTTAGGGGTTAATTGCTCATATTGACTCAGGCCTGCCTCCATTCGCCCAGGATGTCCACAACCTAACTTTGCTGCTCAGTGAAAATTGGCAGAGATATAAGAAAGCACTGTTTCTCTAATAGATGAGAGCATGCCTATTTCCGCTCACACAGGACTCCCGGGGAAGTAGAGCCTCAGAAAACTTCCTCTCAGGCCCAATCGCAGTGATACTATGGTGATACCTGAAGCCTGACTCACGCGCTGTCTTCAGAGGGCAAATAATAAAAACAAGCCAGAGGATCCTGCCCTTACAATGGGAGAAGCTCTACCTGGCAGCCCATATTTCAAGAAAGGTTTGGCTAGGTCTAGGGGTGGGCCAGGCACAGCCAGGGGCCCATGCCCAGGCCCAGGCCATGCTTACTGCTAGAGGCCCTTAAGTAATGAAGTGTGTGGCCTGTGGTCATAAGAGCCAGTATATTCACTGGTGTGTACCAGAGACCATAGGCAGCCTAAGGGCACCCTGATGTGCACTGGCCAGGATTCAGATCCCACCTCACCCACCCAAAGAGCTCTGTAACTTTTTAACCTCTTTGTATCAGTTTTCTGGGGCTGCTGTGACACCGTACCACTAACTGCCTGGTCTAAAGGGGCAGAAATGTACTCTCTCTCAGTTCTGGAATGTGGAAGTCTGAAATCAAGGTGTCTGTAGGGCCGCACTCCCTCTGAAGGCTCTAGAGAGAATCCTTCCAGCCTTGGCGGCTGCTGGCATTCCTTGTAGCTAAGGCTATGGTCCTCCTTCTCTGCCTACATCATCTCCTTGGCCCACTCCTCTCCTGTCCCTTATAAGGAAGGTTGCCATTGGAGTTAGGCCCCAGGATAATCCAGCACGATCTCATCTTGAGATCCTTAAATGCATCTGGAAAGATCCTTTTTTTGTCAAACAAGCTCCGTGACAGGTTCTGGGGGTAAGGATGTTGAACATATTTTTCTGGGTGGTCACCATTCAGCGCATCTCTCTTTCCCTGGATGTGAGTTGGAGATAGTACAGAAACCCCTTTGCTGCAACCACATTGTTCTTGCCTTCCCTGAGACACATCACCTTGTCCCCTCCACGGCCCTTACCCCCGCCGCCTTTTTCTGCTCCTCTCCAAGGGGGGCGGGCAGTACCTCTGTTCCTTACCCTCTCAGTTCCTCTAATCAGGGAGGCCTTTCTCCAGGACTTCACATTCCATCACTCAACTTGCATTTTCCTCCTTAGTACTTACCCCCATCTGGCATGCTAAATATTCTACTTATTGAATGATTTATTGTCTGCCTATAACCACTAACATCTAAGCTTGTAGAGAGAGACTTTTTTCCATTTTAATTCAGGGCTATACTCTCTGCACCTAGGACAGTATCTGGCACATAGGAGATACTTAATAAATGTTTGCTCAATGAATTAGTGGATGATTTGCAAGGACTAAATGAAATAATAAATGTAAAAACCCTTAAGAGTGGCTCACACGTAGAAAGTGTTCACTTAATTGTAATGATTGATTATTATAACCCTCTGTGTTTGTATAGTGTTCATCCCATTATTGACTTTGTTTATAAGGATCCAATGATGTCGGGGTCCGTGTGATGCAAATTATAGGGCACCAAGGGGATATATTCTGTGATATGGATGAATTAGCAGAGATCTTCAGGGGATTAGGGAGGGGAGAAGAGTGATTTAGATGGTTGTTCCTTGTGCTGATTAGAGGGAATTGAAGTATCGGTTTCTAGCAACAAGAGGATGTTCCTCTGTAGACAGGATTCTATGAGCTGGGGGTTGGACTGATGGGTGGGATGTGACTTGGCAAGTGAGAAGTGGAAAAACATCCTTACTACAAGGGAAAAGGGCAGGTAAGCCTGAGCTGCAGGAGAAAAGGGAGCCAAGCAGCAGGAAGAGAGAGCAGCTGGTCTTGGACCAGGGAGGGAACGTTTGGGTGGGTCTCTTCATGTTCACAGAAGGGGCCAAACCAAAGAGTGTTACATTAAGCATGGTTTGCAGATAACAGATTCATATGGTGTGACCTTATAAGGATTTGGAATGCTGGCAGATATTGTAGGCTTTCCCTCTGGATAATTGTTACATATGAATGCGTTTTTGTGCTCTGTTTCCAAGGGTTCGTGGGTCTGATAAAGCCCTGCTTAGCAACCCCTGCATAGAGCTAGAGAGAGAAAAGGGTCTGTTTCTATCCTTCGGGGGGAATTTTCCAATGTGCTGGGGCCTCACAGCATTTCTTCAAACCTTGCATTGTCTTTCCTGCTCATCCCCTAGAGATCTGTGTCTCCCATCCTCTTTTCTGTCCCGATAATGATGATGTATTTTGCAGTTAGAGCCTAGAGCACTGTGATCTTCCTTACTAACACAGTGTGCAGAGAAAAAGAAACTAAATTAAACACGCACCCTTTCAGTTTTGTGATTTGGCCCAGCATGCTTAACCAAGTTGAAATTGAATGTAGGGGATTCTTCTTCAATTTTCTATACAGCAGAGGAGCCTGGAGCAGTAGCTGTCATGGCAAGATGACACTCCCTGCCAGGTTACAGTGGGATATAATTATTCGCCTCACCGGATTAATAATTCAGAGGTCATCTACTTCTAAATAGACAAAAGACTGTTGAAAAGCATTCAATAGGGTAGGGGTATCTTAAGCCCTCACGACATTCTTTCTGAAACTCCTCGGTGCTGTTATTCTAGGGGGAGGGTCAAATTTTTTCTCTACCAATGCAAGAATGGCTGTATATTAATAACTGGTTATTAGCACAACCATCTGTTTGTATCCTTTAGTCAATGGACATTTTCCATAGAGAATTCATGCTTATAGACTTAAGGAGGTTGGGGACTGATATTTTTTTTAAAGACCCAGGGCTTCACTTTCGGAGTGTTTTCAGTCCATAATGTGTCAAATCTGGAGGTTGCCCATCAGTCAAGAGTGATGCTGGCCCCCAGTACTGTTAGATTTGATAGAAGCCTGACACAAAAAAGGAGAGATAAGTTAAGATCTAAAGGCTGAGCATTAGTTGATCTGTTTCCTGCTCATCGATGTAATTAAGAATAGAAGCTCGGAGACTGGTGGCCTGGGTTCAAGTCCACACTCCTCCACTTAGCCACGGAGTGACTTTGAACAAGTTTCTTCACCTCTCTGTGCCTCCATTTCCTTACTGTACAATGAGCATTATACGGGTGCCCACCTCATAGTGTGGTTATGATGTTTCACTGAAATACAATGTGTGAACTGCCTAGCATAGTGCCTGGTATACAGTGACCACCCGTGGAAAACGCTCAGGGAGGGTTGGTAATCCTATGGAATCTGGTAATTGATCTGCTTCTTGGTGCCGGCTCCTCTTCCTGACAACAGCGTGAGACACGTTGTGCCCTTAGAAAAGCAACCAGGTTGCTCAGCCGTTTTTCCTAGGGCCCAGAGAGCAGAGAGAGGAGTCCCTGGGTAAGGTGTTTGTGGAGCATACCACCTCCTGGGCTCATCCTCCTGGGAAGCTTCCCTGCCCCTCCTCCCCGAGTGGGGTGCCCCTGTTCTGCTCACCACTGGCACCACTTACACTGTGTTGTGATTTGTTTCCAGCCTGTGAGCTTCCCAAGAGCAGGGACCATGTGCCTTTCATGTTTCTGGATCTATAACACATAGCACTTGGGCTACACTAAAGAAGGTCTTGGAGAGCTGAACTGAAGTACCAGTGGCCCCGAATCGGTTGCAGCATCAGCCTTGCCTTGGCCTGTCGCTTTCCTTGTATTGAGTTGTCTCATCCTCCTGCCACTGGGGAATCCAGTGACTTTTCATCCGGTTTGCAAGCTGTTGGCTGGACCATTTATTTCCTCCCCTAATTGTTCTGTCAGTGACCTTTCTGGGGGATGCTGTATTTTTTTTAATATAAAATGGAGACCTTTGGATTTATTAATTTTTTGTTTGCCAAGAAAACCCTGATAATAATTGCTAAGACTTCCCAGAAGTTATTAGTTTACAAATTTTAATGACACTCATGATTTATTTATGTGTTTCCCTCCCTCTGCAGCTGCTCACCCCAATTCCTTAGTGGAATTGCTGCTGAATCTGAGTGAATTAATGGAAACAAAACTGCAGATTGGAATGACATTTTTTTTGTTAGGCTGTTAATTAAAAACTTCCCGTCCTATTCGCTAGGCTCTTCATATGTGAAGTCCCGAAGGCTGGGCTGATGATACAGGCTGTGAAATCCTCTCCCTAGAACTGGGGCCTCCTTCTATTTGCTTTCAGTAGTAATAAATCTGGTGAAAGCTCCTGAATGGGTCACAGAGCATTCAATTGAACAGATATTAATTGAGCATCAATTATATAAGCAGCCCTGTGCTCATTGCTGGGGGATGCAGGATAATTATGTCATGCTTGTTATCCTCGAGGAATGTTTCGTTTTGTTGAGAGGTAAGATTAATGTACTAGGAACCAACATCAGGCATATGCACGAATAATATGTATATACAAAATACAGTGCATTCTGCAAGAAGTTGCCCTGCTATAGAAATACTTATATTTTTATTACCACCCATCTCATTCTATAAAGGATGCAAAATAATTCTAGGAAGGACTTAGAGAAGTGATCAATATGGCAACTATTTTTTGTTTTGCTGTTTAATATAAAACATTTATTTCTCTTTTAGGGTGTGAAACTCTTAATAGGAAAGCCTCTCTCCCGTACCATTGGTTCCCATGGTTCTCGGAAACACCGGGTAATTGGTGGGATTGAATATGAGTAGTGGATAAGGAGTCGGTCCTGGATTCAGACTGCCTGGATGTGAATCCCAGCTCTACTGCTTATTAGTTATACCACCTTGAGCAATGTTTTAATTTCTCTCAGCCTCATTTACATACCAATATAATGGGATGACAGTAAGACCTGTCTTGTGAGAGCTTTGTGAGAAGTCACTGAGATGGTACATGTAATGCAAAATGCCTGTAATCTAGTCATTACTTAATATAAACAGTAACATCTGTTGATAGGTCCACATCTGCCTAGCTCAGCAGCTTCCACCTGGTTCCACATGACAGTTGTGCTGGTAACTTTAGGAGGGCAGGGTGCAGAGCACATCTAGAATCCTAAGCACATAAAGCCTGGACATGATACACTTCTTTTGAGAGAACACTGTGGAGTCTTCCTCTTTGCATACTAATCTGTGCTTAGCAAAAGGGCAAGGTGAATATATTTCTTGGTTTTTCTACACCAGATGCTGATAATGATTTGGAGTATAGGATACAAACCACAATCTGATTTAAGTTCCCCTAACATAGTGTTGAGTTAACTCATCTGTTACTGGTTATTTTCTTTTTAATGCAACCATAAGGGAATCTAAGCACATTGAAGAGGTTTGTTACCATCCAAGTACTTAACATGGAAGTCAGAGTGGGATCATGCATGTTTTTCAAATTTGGCATATCCTCACAATTTCTTGTGGAATATGCTAAAAATCTAAATTCCTGGTCCTACCCAAGAGATTTCAATTTAGTAAGGCTGAGGATTACTCCGGATGTATAATTTTCGAAGTGCCCTAGTGGCCTCTTAACGTCATGTGGGACCAGGAACCTGTGATCTAGGAGAAAGCCTGGTTCTGGCCCATCTCAGTTACCAGTAAATTGGATTAGTCTTTACCATCCTTCTGCTTCCTCATAAACAAAGGTATGAGGTGAAATGATCTCTCAAGTCTCTTTCAACTCCCAAGTCCACAGATTATTCCACCTTGGGAAATCAAACAAGAAGCCCACACAGTGGGATTTATGATGCGCAACAGATAACGCCCTCACTCCCGAGCATAGCCACCTTCCTTAAAAAATCAGGTATTGTTAACAACATATACACAACCCTGCTGACATGCCATGCCGCTCACTGATGGATAGTGGCCAGTTGGCAGGTATTAGCTAGAACACCTCTCCAAACTACTTAATTTAAATTCATTAAACGAAGGGAGCATCACTCAACTTGTGAAAGTCTTTGTTCCAAAAAACAGAATGAGAAAGGGGTTTGCCCTAAATATTGAGCCCTCAAATATCTTACTTTGTTAGAGAATAGAGAAATGAGAATACTGGAGAATGGGGTCTGGATTGCAGATTTGTTGTTTTCCTATTTATTATGGGAAAGAGGGGTTCTTTTTATGGCCTAGTCTTTTTGTCTTCCATGAGGCAGGACCCAGACATGTATAAATCTTGATTTTTGTCCAGTGGCTGAGAGAATGTAACACTTTTGTATGGATCATGTCTGTTGATTGTTGTTTTATGTTGTTTTCGCTTTCATCCAAATGCAGTGCCATTTTATCGCAATCATAAATAACCTCACCATTTGGAGAAGGGGTGTGAAATTCTGCCCATCCCTTTCCCCAGCCTGTGCTCCCTCTCATTTTCCCAGCAGGAGATTCATTAGCTTTCTAATGAAGTTAATAAGTAAACAGGATCAGACAGTCCCTTCTAAAATAACATTTATAAATGGATGCATTTCCCTACTCTCTAAGGTAAGCCATAATTTATTTCCCTGCCAGATGTCCACGTGTGTAACACTATGATAGGTGGATCCTTGGAATTTGGTTTAAAACCCAAGGGGAAAAAAAAAGAGGAAAATTTTCAACTCACATAGAGCCTATCTATTACCAAGTTTATAGGAGAGTGGATTTTTACCAACCCTATTCCTGCTTATGTATATACAACGCCTATAAAGATAAGGTAGTCAAGCTTTCATGGTTACTTTCTCATCATTTGGTGGTCAATTACTTTATTGGACGTCCACCGTAAATGTCTTTAGGAGGCCTCTGGCAGCTTCCCCACAAAGACCACTGCCCTCGATATTATTTGGGAAGCAATAAACTGGTAAAAAGACATGTTCTGTTTTCTCCTTCACATGTCTGTGAGGTTTCTTTTCAAGAATTGTTGAACTTACAAAGGGGGCATTTCACACCTTGCTGTCTAAATGCTTTGAACCCAAATTAGAGCTAAAGTTAAGTCTTAAAATGCAATACGTAGATAGGGTTTATCTTTAAAAGCTCCCCCTTTCAGTGGTACTTATCTCTTAAACTGGTATACTATTTGTAGTCACTGCCCACATGAATGCCTGGCACGTCTCCTGTTTCTGGGAGGAATGTGAAGCCTGTGCATTGAACATTCCATTTTACGGATGGATGAACTAAGGTCCCGAATGGGTTGGTGCTCACTGATTCAGATCTGGGACCCAAATATAGGTCTCTCCATTCTCAGTAACCCCCTACTCTTGCTGTTACATTAGTAATCACTCTTTCCTGGCCTTTCTAGCTCAGCCACCATTCATATTTCATAAGAGATCTATAGCCATGGGGTTGCACTGGGGACTAGGAATGGGTTTCTTGGATGTTTGTCTAAGTGATTTTCAATTCTGGTGGATCATGAAAATCACCTGGGAAATATAAGACAAGCCAGTCTCCTGGGCCTCATTCCAAACCTATTGAGCCAGTTTCTGGGGGTGAAGATCTAGTTGTTTATAGTTTTAAGTTTATTTATTTTGAGAGAGAGGAAGAAAAAAATGAGAGTGGAGGAGGGGCAGAGAGAGAGAATCCCAAGCAGGCTTTGCACTGTCAACACAGAGCCAGATGCAGGGCTTGAACCCACAAACCGTGAGATCATGACCTGAACTGAAACCAAGAGTCAGATGCTTAACCGACTGAACCACCCCGGCTCCCCAAGTTGTTTATAGTGTTTAAAGAGCTCCCCTCTTGATTCTGATATAACTGTCGACCTAAGAGAGGTCATGGCCATCTTTACTTCTGAAAAGTGCATAAAAACTTGTTGTGGGGAATTCCCCCTTAGCATAGCACCTTTCCCTTGTATCTATTATCCTTATGTCTGGTTTACAATGAGAAGCACAGTCATTCATGCCCTCATCTTTATAAATGACAACCATAAAGGTTAATAATTGGAATGAGCTCTGGCACTTACTAATTAGCTCACATTCTGTCAGCATCAAACTTGTTTAATTGGCAATTAACATTGATTTTAGAGAGTGGTACCACAAGAGAATGGTTACAAGGTGCTGCTGTCTGTGGAGTTGTGCTTGAGATGAACCCTGTGAGGCTGAGTTGGCAGCTGGGAATCCAGGTTCCCTGGGGGTTTGGAAGGGCCAACAAATGGGAAATAGTTTCCAGGTGATTTTGGAAGGCTTTCTATTCATAATACTTGGTTGCAAGCAATAGAAGTAATCACTAATTTAGGCGAGATGTAGGATTTGTTGGAAGGATACTGGGATCACTCAGAGTTTGGAGGAACAGGTAACAGGAAGACTCCAGGAAGGACCAAAATCCTAGGCCTCTCTCGGGACCATGGTATGTCATGACTCTATTCTCTGCATCTCCAGGGACCACAGCATCTGAATGTCATGGTTCTACTCTCTAGTGAGCTGCCATAATATGACAACAACCTTCTCCGTGATTTAAATTCCCAATAGAGAATTGGAAGGCCCCCTTGAGTCAAGCAGGCAAGACTTTATGTTTGGGGGTGAGAAATTTGGGGGCTTTCTTATTCATTCCTGTGCATAGGGAGACTGGGACCACTAGAAAAAAAAACTAGGGAAGAGTTTTGGGAATACTAGACCAATAACCTTCAAGGGTATCAAATGTTTTCTGAGGTATTCTAATATAAAGGAGACTTAAAATACACTACATTTTAAAGAGCATCCCTTCACTTGTACTATTAATTTAAAAGACTAATTTAGAATGTGTTAGGGAATGTCTAGGAGCTTTACTTGTAAAGATACCACTTACAACAACCTTGCAAGGATCTTATTCCATTTTGGTAGAGATGAATCTGAGGTTTTTATAATCAGCAAGTAATGGAGATTAAGTTTGGCCTCACCCCTGTAAAACAAAAATACATGCTTGTCTGACTTTGTCATACTGCCTCCCCAAATAATTTTCAGTTCGGGGTCTAGTTAGTGAGCACCTTCTCAGTTTTGGATGCTGCATTGCCATATCTATTCTCCTGAACTTTAGACAACGTACCATAGTCCCAATAGTCTCCATAAATGATGGCATTGGGATTAATTAGACATGTTGCCAAAAATTCTCAATTTTTGGCATACCTCCTTCCCACCACCTCACCCAGAGATGCAGCAGGTAAAATGCTCGTAATCATCTGCAAATTCTCACTCATTCCGTTTATGGTTGTTGAGTACAGAGTGTTCTATGGGATGAGTGTGACATTTGTGATCATACACACTTTCAATTGAAATTTTTGTGAGACAAATGAAGATACACATACAGCTTTAAGAAATGATACAGATTGAGCTTGTGTACTCTCTACCCAGTCTCTCTAATGGTAATATTTTATCAAACTATAATATCACAACAGTGCATTGACATTGATACAATCATCAATCTTACACAAATTTATTGTTCTCATTCGTGTGTGTGTGTGTGTGTGTGTGTGTGTGTGTGTGTAGGTTTGTCTATCCACCACTGCAGTGAAGATACTGAACAGTTGCATTACAAGAATCTCTTGTGTTCCCCTTTTATAATCACATCTACCTCTCTTTCCCCAGACCCTTCATCACTAAACCTCGGCAACCTCTGATCTATTCTCCGTTTATAAAATGTTTTCTTTCAAAATGGTTAAAGAAATGGAATCATACAGTATGTAACCTTTGGGGGTTACCATCTTCACTTAGTGCAATTCCCTGGAGACTCACCCAGATTGCTGTGTATCAATAGTTTGTACTTATTGTTGAGGAGTATTCCACGTATGCATGTACCGCAGGTGGCTTAACTTTTTACCCATTGAAGGGCATTTGGCTATTTCCCAGTTTTTTGTTGTTGCAGATAATGCTGTTATGAACATATGAGTACAGGTCTTTGTGCAGAGATAAGTTTTCATTCCTCTGGGACAACTGCTTAGGAGTGTGATTTCTGAGTCATGTCGTAGTTGTGTGTTTAGTTTTAGAAGAAACTGACAAACCTTTTCAGAGTCGCTGTTCCATTTTATATTCCTACCAACAATGTCTGAATGATCCAGTTTTTTATAGCCTTGTCAGCAAGGCTTTTTCACTACTTTTAATTTTAGCCATGGTAAGAGGGAGGCAGTAATATCTCATTGTGGTTTGAATTTGCATCCTTGATAGCTGATGATGTTGAACATCTTTTCATGTGCCTACTTAGCATCTGTATATTGTCTTTGGTGAAATGTCTGTTCATGTCTTTGCCCACTTAAAGATACACTTTAGAGATATTATTGAAATTCAAGAAGCTGTACATATTTAATATATATGTATGTTTGTGTGTGTGTATATATATATATATATATATATATATATATATATATATATATATAAAACTTGGTGAATTTGGAGGTAAGTGAAGCTGTCACCACAACCTCTGTCATAAACATATCCATCACCTGTAAAGTTTCCTGCTGCCTTCTTTATTCATTATTATTTTTTGTGGATAAGAACTCTTAACACAAGTTCTACCATATTAACACATTTTTAAGTCTGCAATACAGTATTGTTAACTATAGCTTTATGCTATATGGCAGATGTCTAAGACATGATTATCTTGTATAATTTAGAACTTTGTACCATTTGATTAATACCTCCCCATTTCTTCTTCCAGCCCCTGGCCACCACCATTACATTCTCTGCTTCTATGAATTTGATTATTTTAGATTCCTTATTCAAGCAGTATCATGTATTTGTACTTCTGTGTCTGGCTTATTTCACTTAGCGTAATGTCCTCCAGTATCATTTATGTTGTTGCAAATGGCAGGATGTCCTTCTTTTTTTAAGACTTAATGTTCCATTGTATGCGTATACTACATTTTCTTTATTGATTCATCCATCAGTGGACATTTATGTTGCTTCCATGTCTTGGCTCTTGTGAAAAATGATGCAATGGACATAAGAGTACAGATATCCCTTTCAGATTCATATTTAAATTCAAATGGATATACACTCAGAAGTGGTATTGTTGGAGCATATGATAGTAAAACTGCCATACTGTTTTCCATAGTGGCCGTACCAGTTTACATACCCACCAACAGTGTGTGGGGGGGTTCCCGTCCCACCACATAATCACCAGCGTGTATTATCTCTTGTTTCTTTGTTAATCTACATACTAATAGGTAGGAAGTGATATCTCATTGTGGTTTTGATTCGCATTTCCCTGATAATTAGTGATGTTGAGCACCTATTCATATACCTGTTGGCCATTTTGTATGTTTTCTTTGGAGAAATATCTAAATGTCTATTCAGTTTTTAGTTCATATTTTAATTGGGCTTTTTTTTGGTATTGAGTTATAGGGATTCTTTATATGTTTTGAATATTAACCATTTATCACAATGTTATATGATTTGCAAGTATTATCTCTCATTCCGTAGGTTGCCTTTTCATTTTGTTGATGGTTACTTTTGCTGTGCAGAAGCTTTTTAGTTTGATGTAATCCTACTTGCTTAGTTTTGCTTTTGTTGCCTGTGCTTTTGGTGCCATATGCAATAAATCATTGCCAAAGCCAATGGCAAGAAACTTTTCGCCTATTTTTTTCTTCTAGCAATTTTTTTTAGCAGTTCTATGGTGTTAGGTCATATGCTTAAGTCTTCAATTCATTTTGAGTTGATTTTCATGTATGGTGTAAGATAAGGGTCTAGTTTCATTCTTTTAGGGGTAGTTACCAAATTTCCCATATACTGTTTCTTAAAAAGCCTTTTCTTTGTTCATTCTGTATTTTGGCATTTTTGTTGAAGATTAGTTGACCATATATGAGTTGATCTATTTCTGGTCTCTAGAGGTCAATTTTTATGCCAATGCTATATTGTTTTGAATACTTTGGCTTTGTAATATATTTTGAAATTAGGAAGTGTGATGCCCCCAGCTATTTTTTTTTTTTTCTCAAAATTGCTTTGGCTATTTTGGGTCTTTTGTGGTTTCACATGAATAATTTTAGGATTATTTTTTTCTATTTCTGTGTAAAATTTTATTGGGACTTTGATAGAGATTACATTGAATCTATAGACACTTTGAGTAGTATGACATTTTAATAATAATAATTTGTCTAATCTCAGCACATCTGTCTTTCCATTTATTGGTATTTGCCTTCATTTCTTTCATCAATGTTTTATAGTTTTCAGCGTATGGGTCTTTTACCTCTTTGGTCAAGTTTATTCCTAAGTATTCATTTTGATGTTATTATAAATGAGATTTTGTTAATTTTCTTTGTGGATAGTTCATTGTTAGTGTGTGGATGGACCTTGAGAGCATTATGCTAAGTGAAGTAAGAGACAGAGAAAGACAAATGCCATAGGAGCCTTCTTATATGTGGAGTTTAATAACAAACAAAGAAAGCAAATTCACAGATGTAGAAAACAGATTGGTGGTTGCCAGAGGTTGGGGTGGAAGGGGGTGCACAGAATGGGTGAAGGTGTTCAAAAGATACAGTCTGGTAGTTATAAAATTAATAGGAACTGGGGACATAATGTACATCATGCTGGACATGATGACTGTAGTTAATAATACTGTACTGCATATTTGAAAGTTACTAAGAGTATACATCTTAAAAATTGTCATCACAAGAAACACAGTTTATAACTATGTGTAGTGATGATGGATATTTACTAGACTTATTATGGTGATCATTTCACAGTATGTACAATATCAAATCACCATTTTGCACACCAGGAAGATGTTATATGTCCATTTTATCTCAACAAAGAAGAGAGAAATACAACTCATTTTTGTATGTTGACTTTGTATCCCTCAACTTTATTGAATTTGTGTATCAGTTCTAATGGTTTTTTTTCTTGAGTCTTTAGGGTTCATACACACACACACACACATACACACATATATAAAATATTATAATAGCATGTTGTCTGCAAACAGATAATTTTACTTTTTCCTTGGATTTTGTTGCCTTTTATTCCTTATTCCCTGCTTAATTGTTCTGGCTAGGTCTTCTGGTGCCATGTTGAATAGCAGTGGTGAGTGTGGTTTTTTCCCATTGAGTGAGAGATTAGCTATGGATTTTTCATACATGGCCTCTATTGTGATGACTAAGTTCCTTCTATGACTAAGTTGTTGAAACTTTTTTGGTGGGTGTGAAAGGATATTGAATTTTATCAGATGCTTTTTCTGCACTTCTTGGGATGATCATGCAATTTTTATCTTTTATTCTGTTAATGTGGTGTACCACATTGATTGATTTGCACATATTGAACCTTCCTTGCATGCCAGGGATAAATCCCACTTGGTTATGGTATATGATCCTTTAAATGTGTTGTAAATTAGGTTTTTGTTCATATCTTGTTGGTGATTTTTGCATATATGTTCATCAGAGATATTGGCCTGTAGTTTTCTTTTCTTGTGGTATCTCTGCCTGGGTTTGGTATCAGAGTGATGCTGGCTTCAGAAAATGAGTTTGGAAGAATTTCTTCTTTTTCTGTTTTTTGGAAAAGTTCAAGAAGGATTAGTTTTGATTCTTTAAATGTTTGGTAGGGCTCACCTATGAAGCCATCTGGTTCTGGGCTTTTTTTGTTGTTGTTGGGAGTTTTCTGATTATTTCAGTCTCTCTGTTTGTTATTGGTCTGTTCAAATTTTCTATTGGGGAGGGGGGTTCAGTCTTGGTATGTCATATGTTTTAGGCATTTATCCATTCCTTCTAGTTTTTCCAGTGTCTTGGCATGCAGTTGTTCATAATGGTCTCTTATAATCTTTTTTTTTATTTCTGTGACATCTGTAATGGTTCCTCTTCTATTTTAGAATTTATATATTTGAGCCTTTTCTTTGTTTCTTAGTCTAACTGAAGACCTTTTGGTTTTTTATATCTTCAAAAAACCAACTCTTAGTTTTGTCAGTTATTTAATTATTTTTTAGTTTCTATTTTATTGATTTCTGCTCTTAACTTTATTATTTTCTTCCTTCTGCCAACTTTGGGCTTAGTTTCTTTTTCTTTTCCTAGTTCCTTGGGGTGTAATGTTAACTTTTTTAAGATGATTTTTTTTAATCCATGTGCTTATGGCTATAAACTTCTCTCTCACTGCTGCTTTTGCTTCACTCCAGAAGTTTTGGTATGTTCTGTTTTGGCTTGTCTCAAGATATTTTCTAATTTGCCTTTTTGTTTTGACCCATTGATTAAGAGCGTATATTTAATTTCCATGTATTTGTGATTTTTTTATTTTTACTTTTCCTTTTGTTACTGATTGCTAATTTAATTCCACTGTGGTCAGAAAAGATACTTGGAATAAGTTAAATCTTCTTACACTTGTTAATCCTTGTTTTGTGACCTAGCCTATGATTTGTTCTGGAGAATGTTCTGGGTGCTGCTGTTGGATGGAATGTTCCATCTATGTCTGTTAGGTTTACTTGGTCTGTAGTGTTGTTCAAGTCTGTTTCTTTATTGATTTTCTTTCTGGATGATCTATCAACTATTGAAACTGGGATATTGAAGGTTCTTCCTAGTATTGGGTTCTTGTCTATTTATTCCTTCAGTTATGTCAGTGTTTGCTTCATATATTTAAGTGCTCTAATGTTGGATGCATATATATTTATAATTTCTGTATCTTCCTATTGAATTAACCCATTTAAAATTATGTAATGACATTCTTTTTTTCTTGTGACAGTTTTGATTGCCATAAATATAGGCACCCCTCTGCTCTGTTTTGGCTACCATGTATATGGAATATCATTTTCCATCCTCCACATTTAGTGTTCTTAAATGTGAAGGCAGTCTCTCCTAGGCCGCATATAATTAGATCTTTTTTAGAAAAAAATACATTCAGGTACTCTTTATATTTTAATTGGTGAGTTTAAAACATTTAAATTTAAAGTAACTATTGATAAGTAAGGACTTACTATTGCCATTTTGTTAATGTCTTCTGTTTTGTAGTTCTTTTTCGTCCTCTCTCTCTGTCTTCCTGATGATTATATGTAGCGATATACTTTGATTCCTTTATTTACTTATTTTTTTGTATTTACCCAAGGTTTTTTTCTTTGTGGTTACTATGAGGCTTGCATAAAACTTTTTTTTAATGGGGCACCTTGGTGGCTCAGTCAGTTGAGTGTCCAACTTCAGCTCAGGTCATGATCTCATGGTTCGTGGGTTCGAGCCCCATGTCGGGCTCTGTGCTGACAGCTCAGAGCCTGGAGCCTGAATCAGATTCTGTGTCTCCCGCTCTCGCTCGCTCTCTCTCTCTCTCTCTCTCTCTTTCTGTCAAAAATAAACATTAAAAAAATTCTTTAAAAAAACTTTTTAAAGTTATAATAGCCTATTTTAAGCTCATAACAGCGTAACTTAAATTGTATACAAAAACTCCACACTTTTACTTTCTTCCCACAACATGTTAGGTCACTGATGCCAGAGTTTACCTTTTTTACATATTATTTATGCATTAACAAAATACTATTATCTTTTACCTTTTATACTAGGGTTAAAATGATTCATACACCACTGTTACAGTCTTGAATTATTTTGTATATATTTACTTTTGCCAGTGAGATTTTACTTTCATATTTATGACAGCTTTTGTACATTGAATCTTTTAATACCTGAACATGGTATACCTCTTCATTTATTTAAGTTTCTGTAAATATGTTACGTTCAAGTGTGTACTTAAGTATTTTATTTTCTTTGGAGTGATTATAAAAGGTATTGTGTTTTTGATGTCAGTTTCCACATGGGTATTAGTGAACAGAAACAGAAATGCATTTATGTTTTGTCTGTTGGTCTCGTATCCTGTGACCTTGATCAACTCATTTAGTATTTGTGAATGCTTATCGTGGACTCTGCTCTGCTAGGTGCCTTTTGTTAATCATGGAATAAATATATTATGGGATAGAGTGAAGTTCCCCAGTGAGGGCTCTAAGTCCAGGAGATTTGGCTCTTCTATGACCGTGCATTAGGTCAGTTCATTTAATAAGACTTAGCTATGTGCAGTATCTGTGCTAAGCACTGTGGACCATGCAAAGATGTAAAAGAGATCTTCTCTCTTAGAAATCCCTAATCGAGAGAGACAGAGAAAGGTAGAGATAGAGAATACAAACCTTTCATATTATTTATTGTTAGAAGGAAATATAATAGAAGTTTAAAACAGAGGCCTGAGAAAAGAAGATGCTAATTCCAGCTTTGGGAGATCAGGGGAAGCTTAATGTGGAGAGCAGACATGAGGTGGGTCTTGAAGGGAGAGAAGGACTTTGATGGGTAATGTGAGGTGACGGGCATGCTAGATAAAAAAACAGATGAAAATCAAGGGGTAGACAATGACGAGGACAGGTTTGGAGAATGTTCACGAGACTGGGGAGTTGAAATATTGGTTCAAGGCAGGGAAAGTGACTGAGGAAGAGGTGGGACAGGAAGTGAAAGTCACATTGGGGAAGACTTTGGGGCCTGATTGAGCAGTTTGGAACCTTTTCTGTGGGATAGAGAGGAAAGAGCACAGATTTGTGAACAGCAGCTGTAAATGATAGCTGTGCTTTAGAAAGGGTGATTTAATGTGGAAAAAGTTGTAGTCTGGAAGGATCAGGATTGATATGGTTGGATATTTGTATTTTTTTCTCTTTATTTATGAATTCATAAATGTATGTATGTGTTTGCTTGTGTGTTTATCTTCCTACCCTTGTAGATCCTCTAGAGATCTGAGTAGTCTGTTCAATAGGTCAGGAATGAGGAAGTCAGGAAGCCTAAGCTTGAAGCCCCCTTGCTTGAGGGAGACCAGAAATTTGCTCCCCACCTTTCAGATGTATAAACATGGATTCTGTACCTTTGGGGTTAACGTGTGGTGACTGGCTTATGCGTTGGACCTGGTGAGGGGCCATCAGGGACATGGCATGTTTCTCTGGCTTCCTGAACTCAGACTAAGGTCAGACTTCAGTATTCTGAAAGCGTGGGGCAGAGGATAAAGAAGGTGGCCTGACTTCATAAGATTATTCCATTTTGTTCCTCAACATGTGCTCGCTGTGGGGATAGGGGAGGAGGGGGAGTAACAAGGCAGCCTGTGTAGAATTTAGAATTGCACCTAATTCTGATTTCCTTTGATACTTTGATACCTTATATTGGCATTCTCTTTAAACTCATCTGCCTGGATTCCCTAAGATTTGAGAATTGAAATGTTACACAAGATTGCCTCTGGCCAACAAGGAAGTAACAATGAGTTTCCTAAGCTTCTATTTTACTTCTCATTTTTGCGTATTTAAATTTTTATACCATAATTTCACTAGTAAAGATAATTTTCCAAAACTTGAAAAATGAAGAGTACTATAAAAAAATAGTCACCATCTATAATCCTGTTCATAACCATTGTTTCAGGATATGTATACTTATCCATGTTTTACCTATCCATTTTTGCATAATTGAGATCCTCTTGTGTCAACAGTTTTGTTTCTTATTTTTGTATAACATTTGAGTAAGCATTTTTTGTGTGACTCAAAATGTTTTGCAAACATAATTTTAATGTTTGCATAATAGTGTATTGTATTGCTGTTCTGTAATTTGCTTAACTATATTCATCTATTTTTGGAGATTCGGATTGTTTTAACAGTTTCCCACTATTTTAAAAATGTTGTAATGAATATCTAGATACATAAATCTTTATTTTCATCTGCATTTTGTATTATTTCCTTAGGAGAGATTTCTGGAGGAGAATTTTTGAGGCTGTAGTATATATTGTCAAATGGGTGATGAGAAAGTTGCTTTTCTGAAAGTCTTATGCTGGGGAAAGAAAACCTTGAAATTGAAAGAGAAGTTAACACACTGCAGAGTGCATGTGTGTACGTGTGTGGGCTGCTCATAGCTCACACGTGTGTTTCCATGCTTTAGGGTAATCTGTGTGCCTAGAGTTATTGTAAGATCGTTGGAATAAGACTTGGGTAGTAAGATCCGTGAAAATGATGTATCCCTAGATGCCACAAAGAACATGCATGTCTCCTGCTAACTGAACATATCCAGGCTCATCTGAACTGGTAAAATGAAAACAGTAATAACCACATCAATAATAACAGCTGCTCACACTTACTGAGCACTAATTATGTGCCAGGCACTGACTCGAGTGCTTCCCATATGTTTAAGCTAGCCTTCTAATAAACCAGCTAGGTAAATACTGCTGTCATCCCCATTTTGCAGCTGAGGAACCCGAGAGTCAGGGAGTTCAAGTAACTTTCCCCCAGGCCATGCTCTCTTGGGAAGTGGATATGCAGGGATTTGGATCCAGGCCCTCAGATTCTAGAGCCTGTGCACTTAACCTCACTGTGGATAGTCATTAATTTAGACCTGACCAAGGTTGGAAGTTGTTTTGGGGGTTCTCGACAGCCTAGGTTTACGACTCACCTAGTGCAAGTCTCATGTGAAGGAAGGAGACACGGAGAAAATTCCTCCTGGATTAGACCCAAGGCACTGTCTTTTATGGAATTGTCAGAGGAGGGGATGGGGAGGGTCTAGTCTCTTCCTTCTATAAAGGTTTGGAATAGCCCTGAACTTCTTCTCTTAATAAGCCATGAAGGACTTGTTGAACACAGCTTACCTGTTCATACCTGTCTTACCTGTTACCTGTTACCTGTACCTGCTTACCTGCACACTCCTGAGAGTCACCACACAGAAAGGTTAAAAAGCACGGACTCTGGCACCTCCTGGCTAGGTTCAGATCCCAACTCTGCCAGTTCCCAGCTCTGAGCTCCAGGCACGTCTCTGGGCCCCACTTTTTCATCTCTAAAAGAAGAGTGATAACATACCCACTGGGCAGCTGAGAGGACACCATGAGTTCATGATGGTAAAGTGTTTGGAACGGTGCTGGCTCACAGCAAGCATGCGCTCTGTCTGTATTTGCCTCAGTTCAAGACCGCTCTGCCTCTTGTCCTAATAATCCCTCAAGGCTCCAGTGAGGGCTTGTGCCTGCCAGGGCTGATTCCCACGTTCCCCAGACATAACCAGCACATGCTCATGGAGCACTCCCACCTGCTCGATGTCACAGGGATTGCAAGAAAGTGAGCAAACTGCCTGCACCTTAATGCTTCCCTCCAGTGTGGAGGCAGATGTCAAGTAATCTGTGAGGTGGTCCAAGGAAAGCACAGTGTCCCCAAGACACTGAGGCTGCAGGAACGTATTGAGGGGAAGGATCAGGGAGCGCTTTCCTGGATGCACGAGTTTCCTGGGGCTTCTGTAACCAAGTACCACAAACTATGGGGCTTTGGCCACAGGAATGTATTGCCTCACTGCTCTGGAAGCTGGAGGTCCAAGACCAGGGGGCCAGTGGGGTGGGTCCTTCTTGCTGTGCGAAAGGATCTGGTCCACGCCTCTCTCCTAACTCCTGCTGGTTTGCTGGCAATCCTTGGCATCCTCTGCCTTCATGTTCACATGATGTTCTCCTGTGTGTGTGGCTGTGTTCTAATTTACCCGTTTTATAAGGCCGCCGGTTGTATTGAGTTAGGGGCCCGCTCTACTCCAGTGGGACTTCATCTTAACTAATTACCTCTGCAAAACCTTGTTTCTTTTTTTTTAATTTTTTTAAATGTTTGTTTATTTTTGAGAGAGAGAGAGAGAGAACAGGAGAGAGGGAGACACAGAGTCTGAAGCAGGCTCCAGGCTCTGAGCTGTCAGCACAGAGCCCAATTTGAGGCTCAAACTCATGAACCATGAGATCACGACCTGAGCCAAAGTCAGACGTTTAACCAACTGAGCCACACAGGTGCTCCTGCAAAACCTTGTTTCTAAAACAGGTCATACTGTGAGGTCCTGGAGTGAGGACTTCAAGATATAAATTTTGAGGGGACGGGATGCAATTTACCCCCTCACACTGGGGGTGAAAGATGAAGCAGAATTAATCAAGAGCTGAGGGGTTAGGAAAGAGAGAGCGGAGTCTGTGCAAAGGCAAGTTCCTTTGCAAAGGCAAGTTCCAGGCAAGTCTGTGCAAAGATACTGTGGTGGGGGGCGGTAGGAGGGTTTGCGTTTCCAAGGAGCCAGAGTAAGCCAACATGTGTGGTGAGTGGTCTGTAAGATGTGCGGTGATGGCAGGGGGCATGCCCTGTGGTGTCTTAACCATTTTAAATGGTTTAGGTTTTACTTGGGGCATATGGGGGACAATTAAAAGGCTTTAAGCAGGGGGTTTCCATCATGTAATGAATGTTTTAAAGATTTATTATTATTGAACTTTCATGTAAATTTTTATTACTGATTCTGTATTATTGTGAATGGAACATTTTTTTTTTCTTGTTTGTTATCTACTTATAGCTCCACAGCACATTTTCTTTCCACACATTTTGCATGGTTATCTACTGGTGACTTCTTTTCCTTATCATTCTGTACGTGGTTTTTTAATATAATATATAAACTGAAAACGTGGAATCTGATGCCAACATTCCCCCATTCTATTTTTTCCTGTTATCTTAGTTTTCGTTTTCATAAAGCCGGAGTTTCACAATTTGTAAATAATCACATCTGCTGATCTTTATTTAAAATCACATTTCTTCTTACTTGTATTCGTTAGGATTGAAGGGCTCCCACTTTTTCGTGCATTTTTACGCGGCTGCAAATCTGTCCCTTAGGTGGGGAATGGGTGCTAAAATTGTTGAATAAGCTGTGACATTCATTAGAGGAAACACCTGCTTGTTTTGTGCTCTATTATCTCAGAAAATCCTCCCCTACACCTTAGGATGTAGGAACTACTGTTCTTTTCCTTTTTGAGGATGGGGAAGCTGAGTTTCAGTGTAACTAGTAGTGTGCTGAAGTTCACACAGGTGGATTTGGGGCTGTTACCCTCAGATGAGCCGACTCCTGACTCCTTCGCCACCTGGAATTTCTCAGCTAGGAGCTGTCAGTCGTTTCTGGGGTGGCCTCTACCCTATCACTTTGCACTTTAGTACCTACTCCGCACGTGGAAATGAGGAAGTTCCAGCAGAGCAAATGCTTCCATGGATTTGTTGCGTCTAGGCCGGTGCCTCCCTTTCCGACTCCCCCACCTCTCCTTATGCCACTTCCCATTCTGGAATTCACTTCTCTTCCCTCCTATTCACTTTTGGGATTTATGTTCTTCTTTCTCCCAGGGACGGTCTTGAACACCCTCTCTCTTCTTTCTTTGGAGTCCCTTAGGATCTGTTTTTCCACACACTCCTTGGCTACGTGGTCTTACCACACATGTACGGCCTCTCAAGATCTCCCCAGCACCTGGCTGTGTGATTGGGGTGTCGCGTGTGCTCCATAAGTGATTTCTGGGCAGAGGAAGAGCAGGAGCCACCTGAGTGTCTTTGGTCTTGATATTGGGAGTGTGCGGAAGGCCTCCCCAGCTCCGGCAGACTTGGGTCCCGTGGATGCTGCCAAAGGCCAGGCAGCCTCTTATGGCCACTTGGTTCTTGATAGCCCTCCTGCACCCGTCACCAGCCTTGCAGTGGCAGTGTTTTCTGCTCGGTAGCTTGTCCTCTGTCACAGTCAGATGGTGTAGGATGGGATAAATGGATATTTTGGAGTGACAGCCTGTGTTGGAAGGCAGCCAGCTGATAACTGAGAATCGCACACAGAATGCCACAGTTATCAAAATTCACTGGCTGTTTTGAGGCATTTGCCAGATTGCTTATCAGGGTTGACAAAAGGAACATTGCCAAGAGATGGGGGGTAAGTGGGGGCAATATGTGCTTGGGGGCAGTTATAATTGTTAGCATATACTGAATGGCTACTGTGCGCCAGGAATGGAGAATTTCTGATATTATCTCTAATCTAAACACCCTGATGGCAAGATGTTTAGGGAAGTGCTGAGTATAGTACGAGTTGAACAGGATGCTACGTGTGTGGGGTTATTGCCTGGCCTTCTGGCTTTGCTGTCTTGCCCAGAGATGTCAGGAATTGTTACATGGTTATAAAAGTCTTAAGATTTAAACAAACTTTAAAAGATTTTGCTGTGCTAGGAACCCGTAGGAGTGGGGGATGGCTTAGGGTCATTGCAATCACAGCCCCAGAGCCCAGAGTTTAGCCTCCTTGGGATCACTGGATGAATGCAGTCACAGAGGGATCTGCCCAGCCTTGGACACCTTAGGAAGCCTCACTGATGTCTTTGTACGCACTGGCACCAACGCCATACTCTCCTTTTAGGGTTCCATTCATTCCTGTCACCAGTACACCCCTGGAGTGGTTCCTAGTATTGAGGTTCAGAACGTTTGTCCATAAGAGTCTCCCTGGGTGATACTGTCTTCCTTTCATGGCCCTTTGGCATGCTGTGATGGGCAGCATCTGCCAATGGGTGATAGACCAGAGTGCACCCCACATTTTTGCATCAGAGATATCAGTACGTGTCTATGATACATGCCATGATTCTCCCTATTGTCCTCTGTTAAAGTATCAGTGATAAGGCGAATGCACCAAATGCACATAGGCCTGTAGAAGCAAATTTTAGGGTGATCATGCATGCCACCCCAAGTCACCAAAGGCAAGCTGGTGTTCTTTCATTCTCTTTAGAACAAACCACACTGTTTCAACTCCCGGGGGAACTTCACGTCTATCTGGAACATTCTCATTGTCTCCCTACCTCCCCGTTCCACCTGCCCCCAGTCTTATTTTTCACAAACCTCATTCTTTTTAATTTTGTTCTCTTATTTTAAAGATTGCTTCAATCTAAGTGTCTCTTCTCCAGAAAGGTGTTGTCCAGCCATGCTGTCTAAGTGAGGTTTCTGAGCTGGTCTGTCTCTCAGTCTCTCAAAGCATGACATCTTCTACAACCTGCAGTCATTTCACTTTATGTCTTACGTTGGAGCTATTTATTATTATTTTTTTCGCTACTGTTCCACCTTCTCCACTAAACACATTCACTGAGCTCAGGGGTCATGTTTGACTCATACGAACTTTTCTCACCACCAGGCACTGCTTGGCACGTGATAGGAGCTGCTCGTTGGAAGGGGAGGAGGGAGGGGGAAAGACAGGGAAGCAGAAGGGCAGGCAGCAATCCACAGACAGAAGCCAGGGAAGACAGGTAGACGTGTGCTTTCCAGTCCCCTGGATGGCGGTTCTTGAATTCACCCCTTGTAGATCCCTTCCTTTATGAATGCTTTCACTTAGATTGCTGATATTTTATGTCAGAAGAAACACCTATCATCAACGCTTCCCTACAGATTGTAGGGAGGGGGACAGTGAGCTCACAGAAGGGAAAAGCCTTGCTCCGTAGCATTTAGTTAACGGGAGGTTGGACCCAAAGTCAAACCAGCACACTTCAGACAGGAAGGCAGGCATCCTTGAAAGATCTTGGGAGCCCCCGTCTTTTGGGATTTGTCCCTAAACCTTTTGCTTTCTAGAGGAACAATAGAAATAGTGGGAACCGTAAGACATGAAGACAATCAAATGCTGGGCTTTTACCCAGGAGCAATCTCTTGAGTCTGAAAAGCCTTTCTCTAAGAGGGACCTTGAAAGAACAGGGTTTTTTCCTTTTCCCTGAAGTGGAACCTACAAGCTGAGCACAATGCACTCCACAATGAGTCAGGCGCTGCCTCAGAACAGTCCCCCGGGGGTGGGAGGCTCGTCCATCTTTTGCCTTCTTTGCAGGGCAGTGCTTCCCGCTTGGAGGCTGACTGCAGTGCTTCTGTCCTCGGCCACCCGGGGGGAAGATGTGTAAGGGATCGGACAGTGGTTCTCTGTTCGCTTCGCACACTCACCAGCCTGTGGTTGACGCTTTCTGTGGTTCATCCCTGAAATGTCAGAAGGGAAGGAGTGAGGAAATCTACTTAGAACATAGCTGCACCAGTAAACAGTGAGTTAGGGAAAAGGGACCCAGTGGTGGTGGTTCCTTTTGGGGAAGTGTGCTGAAACCTGACTTCCTGTTCACAATCAGGTGCTTGAGGTGTCAAGGTTTGAACAAGAAGGAATAGGTTCAGGCAAAGGAACTAAGGGCTTATGTAACACAAGGACTCCTATGGTGTGAAAGGAGTGGGGTAGTTATGTAAAATCTGTAAAAAAGACATGTATTTCTGAAAACCCAATTGTCTAATTGTGTTGACTGCTCTTCGAGGATAGGTTTGTTGGGTTTATTGATCTAGGAATTCTTTCAAAAAGCCAGAGTTGGGAACAATTAGTTATGACCACCAGTAAATGTCATGTTTCTAACCTGAGCCCTTGACATGAAATCAACCTCAGTGCTTTGTTAGGTCATTTGAGAGGATAACTTTGGTGCTGGCAGCAACCCGAGTTTGAACACGAGCTGCCTCGGTTATTCACTGTAAAATCAGTGACAGATTCTAGAACCTGTTCAGTCTTCACATTGATGTCCTCATGTGGAAAGTGGGCAGAGTTTACTTCCGAGAGTTAATGTGAACATTAACTGAAATAATCTTGAAGTCCCTTTGGAAGAGGTATTCGTTCATTGTTTTGTTGTTGTTGTTGTTTTCCATTTTCTCTCTCAATGATTTGGAAAAGGTGGCCTTAATGCTTGTGGAGTTCATGCTTTCTGACTTGCTCTTTACCAAATCAGGTGCCTTCTTTGGCCCCAAACTTATTTTGGAGTATCTCAGTCTTGAACATGTACCCATGACACTGGTTCTCTCTGTGTACTTTAAGGTAAGTAGGATGGATGAGGGCTTAGGAGGATTTTGTTGAGTTGTCTGGGGTCACTAGACATCATTCTTGTAGGAGGTTTTCATACCCTTGTTTTATTGCCATTCAGCACACGATCTCCTGGGGACTGGCTGTGTGCCCCACACCCTGTGAGGCAATGAGGGACTGCAGGCGGGGGTGGTGGGGAGATAGATCATGTTCCTGCTCTCATGCAGCTGACGGACTATAATAGACAGTAGATGAATAAACAGCCAACCAGGTGGTAACCAATATGGAGAGTGCCACAGCATTGTGTGACAGGCACTAGGTGGGCATGGGAGAGGAGAGGTGAGGGGCTCATCCGTTAGCATGGTCAGGGGAGACCACACCTGGGTGCAGGGCCTGGCAGGAGGCCAGTGAGGCAGGTGAGATGTCCAGGGTGCAAAATGGTGCAGGGCCCTAGGCGCCCTTGCTCACCTGTCTCATGCTAGTCCCAGCTCTGCCCAGGAGGTGACATCTGAGCTGGTACCTAAAAGATAATGAGGATCTAGGCCTTCAGAGAGCTGTGTGGTCATCAGCTAAACAAGAGAGTGAAGACTGCCTTTGCTGTGGCTCATTTCAAAGTGGTGCAAAGATAGCCACGTAAATCCTAATTGCCAAAATTGACCCATCAATGTTAAAGACCCTTTTTAAGTGGATCATTTTCTTCCTTTTACACAGCCATCAAATGCAGCACTAATGAGGGGTGGTATTCATCTTGTTTTACAACCCTGAGCTTCTCTGTATTCATTAGCACACAGGAATCTGGCTGTGTGTGGTTCTTAGAAACACGCGCCCCCATCCTTGCTTCATATTTTCATGTACAGTTGTTTTTAATTGCTGAGGAGCCTTGTGGCTCAGCCCAGGTGGCTCTATCCATTTCTTCCTTTTCTCTGACTTCACAGTGCTTTAGGGGTTTGTTCTCTGACTGAGGGAGAGTGTCTTGGCTGCCTTCTTGCGGGAAATGTCTCTTTATAGCTAACACGCACAAGTAGAGATCATTAATTAAAAGCACATCCATGATATTAACACATCACTGAGAAACGCCACATTGCAAAGTTCCAAAACTGTGAGGAAAGCTCTAACTTCTGAGCCACGTCTGATGCATTGCTCTTTCTAATGTGGTCTGCAGGAGCTAACTCTAACCCTGACAAGACCCTCCCACTATTGAAAAGCTGTGTTCCCAGGGGACCGCCTACCTGTGCAGTGATCTTTCCACTCACTCTGCTTTCCTGATGGTATCTCTCAGATGGAACCCTGTAGGCACTACAGCCAACCATCTCTTCTCAAACCCAAAGCAGAACCCACCCTATGCCCTTTTGAAATGTGTTGGATTGATTGTTTGAACTCAGCACTCAGTTGGAACATCGGGAAGCATGGTCATTGCACACATTGTGTGGTGCTGACTGCTTGTGTTCTCTTGCTGGCTTCATCATTATTAGCTGCAAATCATTTACCTTTGTTGTACCTCCATGTCCTCAGCTGCAGAATGGGCATAACAATGATGGCATATACTACATAGACTCGTGTGGAGAAAATGAGTTGATACATAGTTCTGGAAAGAGTGCCAGCATATTGTAAGAGCTCTAAAAATGCTCTTTATTATTATTATTATTATTATTATTATTATTTCATCACAAAGTTGATGCATATTCTGAGTGTCAATAGCTCTCCAAGGATGGTGTACTCTACCCTATTTTTATGTTGCATATGAAACATATGAACAAAAAAACACACAATTAAATTAATACTTTTTCTATCATTGATCCTATCTTCTGGAACTGTCCTTTTTGGCCAATTTAAATCCTTGGGAAAAAGAGGCATTGAGACCCCTTTAGCCAGTGGCACTGAGTGGGAATCATTCATTTATTCATTCATTCATGCACGCATTTATTCAACAGGCATTTCGTCAGCCCCAGTGTGTGCCAGGCTCCAGGCCAGCCCCTCAGTGAAGCTGACAGATCATTGTTATATGTAATCAATATTTTTGTTCTTGTTAGACTCTGTTATAACACTTCAAAGAAAAGTAACACCTAGAACTGTCATGAGTTCCTGGCACACCAGTGTGAGGAAGGTTTTGAGAGAGACTTTTGACAGAGGTCTGGGGACAGCGTGTGGATTAGGGTGCCTTGGGCCCAAGGACAACAAAGAGCATAGGGAGCTGGCCATGAGAGTAGACCCCAGGGTGACCAAGGGAAAGAAGGAATGAGAAACAAGTTTACCCAGGATGGGGAGAAGCTGGCCATGGTAAAGGCAGTGTTTTGTCCTGTTGAGAGTGTGCCCACCTTGGTTTGGGTGGGATAGGCCTGCCTCACACTCCCCTCTTCTCTGACCATTGGTCCCCTCCCTTCACCTGGTCATCTTTCTTGGAAGTATCTTGCAGTGAGCCCAGCTCTGAGGTCCACCAGTCTCCTGAACATGTTTTGTAGAGGGAGGCCAGAGGCTTTAAGGCTGCTGGCTGTCAGGGAGCATAGAAACCAACACCAAGAACAGGAGTGGGCAGAAATCACAGTGGGCAAAACAGCTGTGCATCCTCGTGTGTGACCCTGTGTGCTAGGGTATGAGGATAGGCCAAGTCAGAGAAGAAACAAGCATGTGTAGGTGAGAGGAACCAGATGATAAAGTCATAGTCATATATATTGAGAGGTCACTACGTGCCAGGCACGGTTCAAAAATTACACAAAGATTAACTTTTTAAATTCTCACAGCAGTTCGAGGAGTTAGATGCTACAATGATCCCCATTTTGCAGACGAAGAGATAGAGGCACAGAGAAGGCTTCACAGAGAAATCCATTGTGGATTAGGCCTTAAAGGATGGCTATGGTTTAATTATGCAAAGAGAAAGGAGGGAAGTTTCCAGGAAGGGAAGAGGAAAGGTATGCACTTTTATCTACAGGGCCCGTATAACTAATTGGTGCAAGCCAATTTAAAAAAATATGTGTTTATTTTTGAGAGAGAGACAGAGAGGGAGAGAGAGAGAGCATGAGCCAGGGAGGGGCCAAGAGAGGGAGATGGGGGATTTGAAGCAGGCTCTGTGCCGAGAGCAGAGAGCCCAACGTGGGGTTTGATCACACGAACTGTGAGATCGTGACCTGAAGTCGGAAACCCAACTGACTGAGCCACACAAGCGCCCCATGTGCAAACCAATTCTTTAAGGGTCAGGAGTTATCAGTGGTCCACTGTTGTGCTTAGAGTTCTACTTTAGAAATCTGGAGCCCCGGCCCTCAGCCCCACTGTGCGCACCAGCTCTGGGACTTTGGCAATCGAGGTGGACCCTCAAATGCAAATTTCCAGGAAGATAAATGAGAATTGGCAGCTGTATTTAATTATGCAGACTTCTGCAATGTGTCTACAACAGACATTTTCCTTATAGAGACTAATTATTCTTAGCGTGCCCATCTGAGTGAGATGATGCTTTGGTAATTGGTTTTGAATCCTTGATCCATTTTTATTTGAGCCGCCTTGCTGGAATCCTCTCTCTCACTGTTTGTGAGGTGAGGCCAAGGCGCTCCTGCCTCTGAGACACAGCTTAACGGTGATCTTGTTTCTGCCCTTCCTGGAAGCCTGCAGAGGGAGGGCAGGAGTCCCTGGGGCGATGGGCAGACCCTGCTCTGTGGGATATGCTTGCTTAGCACTCTCAAACCCTGCTGAGAGGTCTTCGTTTTGCCCCTTTCCCTTGTAGTTCTGATTATAGTCTCAACTGATTGGAACCGTTGTACTTGATGCAAGGAGGTGACTTCTGCTCTGTCTCAGTCTTTTCTGCTCACTCTGACCCGTTGATTCACGGGCTTACGCTGCGCTGGGCTATTTGGCTGAATAAAGCACACAGAATTTACATCCTAGCCAACCAAATGCTACTCCAATCCTCTGTACCCATGTCTGTAATATAGATATAATAATAACTGCTGCATGAAACTCATAAGATGCTGTGAGGAAATTGGCAAAGCGCTTTTAAATTATATGTTAAATTATAAATAGCAGGTATTGTTGCCAGACTGGACTGAATTCCAGCATCAACTCCTGTGTGACCCTTGGCAAGTTGGTTTTCCTTCCTGGACCTTTGTTTCATTCTCAGGGAAATGAGGGGGTGGTGACCGATGATACTCCTGATTGAGTATTTTTGAGAATCTATTTGCATGCAGGGCCTTTGACCTAGGGGAGCGAATAGAGGTTGCACTCTCAAACTGAGTGTGCATCAGGGGTATCTGGCCACGACAGAATGCAGTCCTGCTGAAATGCCAGCTTTTGGTCCCACCCTCCTGGGACTCTGGTAACGAGGGATAGGAGTATGGGATCCTTTTTTATTTTTGCTGACATCCCAAAGGATTGTGATGTAGTTATTCCATAAGCCATCTTTGGATAATTCCTACAGTACAGGAAGGGAAAACAAGAGAGAGCGGGGGAGATAGCAAACTGTACTGACCCTACTTTTGGGGTATCTGGGTTTCCGGTGAATTTCTTTTCTTGAGCCCCAATTCCTCATGCGTGTGTTTCATGTGCTTGCCCAAATGTGCACAGGCACGCCCACTCCACACGCCATCACAAACAATATGGGTTGAAAAGTTTGTTTTCTGAAAAGCACAATATGCTGGAGTCTTGGCAGAAGGAAAATTATGTTACGTGCTGAAAGCATTATCATTTGCCATGCGTGAAAGCTTATGGCTAGAAGGACTGATACTCCATTTGCAGAATGTGATTTATAATGACGTGCGCACACACAGACACACAGACACGTAGACTTGAGTATGCTCCCACACAACAAATGTGTTAAGAAAAGAGCAAAGAAAGATCCAGAGAGACCTTGCCCTCTCTGTAGCAGAGGGCAGGGAACGCCAGTGTGTCAGTCATTCTCACGAGAAGGAGCTTTCGCTTCTTGTTTTCAAAACTAGCAGAAAATAGAAACAGAGTGAGGGCTTCTGAGACAGAAACGCAGTCGGATGTGGAGTGCCGGATTTCCTGGTTCTGGCCCCGCTTTCCCTCAGTGGGATGAGACCCCTGGTTCTTTGCTTTTCCTTAGTTGCTGACCAGATTCCTCCTGACTGGGAAACCATTCATCCTTAAACAGGGTGGGGAGCCTGTACTCACCCCACAGTGCTCCCCGAAGCAGCATGCAGGTTCTAGGGAGGGGCTAGTTCTGAGCAAAGAGCAGAGCCAGTCAACAGCCCCCTTTGGCTTTACCTGAACATCTTCAGAAGAAGCTCTGTTCTACCTATTCCGAAGGAAAGTGTTCATGCAAGGTAATTTCCTCCTCCTCTTTTTGTACCAGAAACAATTGCCATTTGTGGGTAGAACCCCCCGTATTCTCTTTTGGATGCACAAGTCATACAATCACCGTTTGCAGACGCGTGATCTTTCATTTTAATTATAATTGTGGCATATCTTTAATTTGCGTGGCCTAATGCACTTAATCCAGAATTATAAAATATGCAGCTAGCCCTTGGCCTCATTCTGCCTTCCCACCGCAGAGGCAGCTTGGTGTTTTTATTAATTTAACTTGATACAAGCTAACAGATTGCCATAAAGGAAAACAGAATTTCTCAACCAGTTCGGCTAATAGCTGTGCTTCGGCAAAGGGCCCTGTGGTATGTGTTGAACAATAAGTACCTCTCTCCAACTCTGCTTGCAGGTTTTAATTGAATTTCTATCCCATGGATATCATGTTGGAACTATTCATCTGCTCCACTAAGTCCTCTGATATTAAACAAGTTCTTCCAGGTTATTATTGTAATACAAACACTGTTAGACAGTTGATTTGCATTAAAAATTCACTGCCGCGGTGAGGCCAACACAGTAAAGGGAGTTTATCCTGAACATGGCCAAGTACAGAAATCACATTAATAGGGGTGACAATGCAGCGTGCTTATCTTGTTTGCTTCCTTCATGGCCCCGTTCTTTGTTTGACTTAGAGGGTTTGGTCATGCTGACAAATTTTGATAAATGACAAAAATACCAGGCATTTTCAGAGAGTGCTTGGTTGGCGATATCTGCCATTCAGATCTGCCACCAACAGGCACATACATTCAGCTGGGTTTCTCTTTCCCTTCCTTTCTCCCTTGCTATCTTGTCTCTAGCTCACACTGCCGTTCTGCTCGACATTAGGAATATCTGCCCCCGAAAGCTATTCGAACTGCTGTGAGAAACATTTTAAAAGGCCTTACTGTCCCCTGAATTGTGTGTGCTGTTCCCTTTCCAGCATTTTTACTACTGACACTTCCTCATGTTTGTAGACTGACAAGTTCACCAAGGTTTCAGGACATCAAAAGACGGGGGCCTTCTGAAAACTCTCAAGACGAATTTTCTAAATAAGTGGAAGTAAGCCTTACATGTAATTGGGATGGGTGACATTAGGAATGGCTTTCCTGTATTTTCTAGCTCTGGGACGGTGTCATCACGGAAGGTGACTACCATCCTGCCTGCTGTCATAGTGCCTAACATCAAATATACTGCATCCTGTTGCTTACCGTGTCCCTAACTTAAACCTGTCTTCGTCATCATGTCCTTTAACACCCTCTGTGATGTCTTCTCCATCTGGGTTAGAAGGCACCTTCACTAGTCTGACCTCATAGTCTTCAGCCATCTTCTTCAGCCACCTACTAGCATCATTAAATCTTGGTCCTGTCATCATTTTTACTGCCTGATTGATAATAACTTGAACCTTGAAATTTCTCTGTCTGATCACATTCTCCTATTTCTCCAAATTTCTGACACGCTTATGTCTGCTGAATTTGTTTTTGAGTATACGATGTCTTCCGTTTTCTCAACTGCTCCTTACCTCCAAGTTCTGAAGTCACATGTCTCCTCTTCCTTCAAAGACTATCTTCTTCAAAGGCAGGGATCAAACCTGCTACAGACATCGTGCTTTCCTTGGAATAGATGCTCAGTGAATAGTTGCCAGTTGGTAGATCTTTTCAAGTCAAGAGTGTTTGACCAATCAATAAGAAAATTACGCTCTGACTTCTGTTTTGCGATATGCATTGGATCAAGGATGCCATCTTGGTACAATACCATTATTTGCACTTCTGTTTCATGATAGTGGTTTTACATGGATAGTCAATTCTGAGTTCAAGTTCTTGCTCTCATTGTTGTGTGACCTTGGGCAAGTTACTTCTCTTAAATTTTTTCATCTGCAAAATGGGGCATAATGAGAGGGTCTACCTTATAATGTCACTGTGATAATTACATTAATTGATGTTTATAAAATGGCTAACCTAGTTCCTGGAATTTAGTGAACTCCTAAAAAATTACAATTATTATTACTAGGAGTCATGGACCCACCAAGGTTTCAAGCCTGTGTTTGCTTAAGATGAACCTCTGGAATTTCTGGTTCAGTGTTGAAGAAATTTGAGTCTATAAATTGTGGTTGAGACCCAGTTGCTCTAATGAAATTCCTAGTTAGTTATTGCCGCTGGCCTACCCATGTCCATGAGAAAATAGATGGTCTCACGGGCTCAATGGTGCATATTAGAAATGTTTCTAAATTGTAAAACCTGCACGCCTGTCTGAATGAATAAGTGCTAGGCTGATGGTCAATGCAAAGCTTTACAATGGACATAATTATTAGTGTTTTTGAATCTCTAGACACCATAACACTGATGGGAAAGCCTTAGAATGGCTAAAATGAGGTGACTTTTTTTATATTCATATGACCCTGTAAACATAAGCCTGCAGGCTCCTAACGTGTATTTGGGAGTTTTGAACCATGCCTTTTCTCTCTAGTTAGTGTTACTCTGTATGTCAAGGTTAGATGCCAATAAGTAGCAAATCGTATTTCTTGCCTTGGCCTGGTTGTTAGACTTGCTGTTTCTTGAGAAAAACAGCAAAGCCTGCTGACAAAGGGGGTCTATGACTTCAGTTGTAAGTCACTAAGGGCAGTAAACATTCCTGAAAGGGACTGTGTTCTAAGGATTGTAGTCATCTCCTTTTGCAGCCAGTTTGTCTGGGATAACTATGCCACCAGATGTTAATTACTTGCTTTGATTTTTCTGGCTCTCGGAGGGTGGTGCTTATTTTAATATTGTTATCCTTTATCTTTGGACTTCTTTCCTTTATTTTAGATGTTAACAAAACAAGTCAGGTTCCAAAAGTATTTTATAGTTATGCGACCTTCAAATTAATCTGTAGAAGCATAGAAATTGTATAGCAGTTAAAGGTCTGTTTCCATGCCCTGAAGTTCCCCACATTATTTGTTTCCCTTGAGATATCTCTCTCCCCATTCCTTTCTTTGCTTTTTCTACTTTCTATTATTCAAAGTGCAGCCCCAGCAATTTCAGCCCACAGCGATCTATGTGAGATTTTATCGACCCCTCAGAACCTGTTTCCTCATCTATAAAATGGATACAAGTATATCATATGTCCTACGAGGATGAACTAAGTCAGTAGTTAGTGCAAAAGTATTTGGCCCATATAAGATGTTCAAGAAATATAATGTCCTACCATGATTAATTTAGCATATCATCATTTTTCCCTTCAAGCCTGTGTGTAGAGACCTGGACGAGGCATGGAGGATCAACAGTGTAGAAACTGGCCACCCTCTCAAGGGGCCTGGAATCTAAAAGAGAAAGATGTTCATTAATAATTTCAAGGCAAGGTCTTCTAAAGGAATGCCACATGAGAGACAGAAAATCAGCCAAGAGAGGAAAGAAAGGAAGGCTACTTATATGGGGTGATAAGAAGGAAGTTCCCAGGGAAGGAATCAGATACCACAGAGCATGTCCTTGCTGTGTTGTTACCTGTAATTTTTAAAACACATACGAAGTGTATTTTTAATATTTTGACTTTGAAAATCTTCTATAATGTCTGTGTTATAAAGTTTGTTTTCCTAAGAGGTCTTTTTGGTAATAACACTTCTATTTTGAACAATTTTTACTTATTTATGCACACATGCCTTACTGTTTTCCAGAAAGGATTTCAGGTAGTCTGATAGTATGTATCTCTACTGTCATCCCAGTGTCTATGTTAACTCCAGCTTTTAGGAAATATACACAGATTTTTTTCAGTTGCATTTGTTCATGAAATTCATTTGTCTTTATTAAGCATTAACTCAGGGACAAGGGTATATAGTCCATGGAGATCTTCATGGAGGACTATGTTTGTCCATTCAACAAAGATGCTGTGCCTATACTCTGTTCCAGGAACTGTGCTATGCCCTTGGGGGTACATGTGTGGACAAGACATGCATAGTTTCTGCCATTGGTGAACTGACCTGCTAGTGAGAGAAGCAGATAACAACCACATTAATTAATTAGCAGTATAATTATAGCTGGTAATAAATGCTGCAGAGGAAACAAAAAGGTGCTGTGATAGGGAAAGGAGAGTGGTAGGGCTGGGCTATGGAGAATTCCATTATATAAGCATTTTGGGCAAAGGGCTTGATTTGTCATGGAAAGTATTTGGTGTTCAAGAAGATTTACTCAAAACCTGTAAGGAGTTTGAACTCTTGCCTCTGGTGGTTCTGTCTTCAACTATAAATGTATGTGTGTTTGCGTGCACACATGTATATACATGTATATACTAGTAGAAGATGTTCATAAGAGAAAAAAATGAACTTAATTCAGAGAATGGTTAAGTAATTTGTCTCCTAGGATGAAATACTATGTTACGATACAAATGATTTTATAGAGGTTTTAAACTAACATGATGAAATACTTGCGTGAAAAAGGTAATACAATTACGTAGGTTAGAATGTAAGTACATAGAATTGTACCATCATCGGTCATGCTTCAGTGTCTGGGGAATACACTCTTATGTATTCCAAATATGGAGGGTTTTAATAAACGGATTAGAGAGAACTGCATAATCTACTGGAAGAGCCAGGGACGTAGGTCAGGGATGCCACCACTGACTGCAGCCTGCAGCGTCCTAACGGATTGCTTTTATGGACTCAGCCTGAAACTATGACAAATCTCCAGGAGCCTCTGGGAAGCGCCAACCTATTCCATCAGTTTCCATGAGCAGAATCGGTGGTTTTTAAGGATGGCTTCATGTTATGAGAGACTGTTCAGAATGTGTTTTTCCTGAGACGCCTGCTGCATATGAGGATTACATTTTGGAGAGTTTTAGGAGGAGCAGATTATGATGGATAGTCATCATATCCGTCATGTCAATTTCCTATTGCTGCTGTAATGAAATACCGCACATTTAGTTTATTATTTTACAGTTCCATGTGTGAGAAGTTACAGGTCTCATGGGGCTAAAATCAAGGTGATAGTAGGCCGAGTTCTTTTCTGGGGGCTCTGGAGGAATCTGTTGCCTTGCCGTTTCCAGCTCCATGGCTGATTGTATTCCTTGGCTTATGATTCCCTTCCCTCGGTTTTAAAGGCAGCAGTGGCAGCCCCATGTTGTATCGCTGAATCCACCATGGCTGGGGAAAGTTTTCCACTTTCAAGGACTCCTGTGATTAGATTGGGCCCACCTTGTAATCCAGGATAATATCCCCATCTCAAGATCTGTAGTGAACTGCATCTACCAAGTCCCTTGTACAGGTGGCATATTCTCAGATCCTAGGGATTAGGGCATGGACATCTTTGGGGACCATTATTCTGCCTGTCGCAATTTACATGGAAAAGACGGTGGGCCCAGGCCACCACCAGCCCATTGTCTAACACATGCATGTGTCTAAATTGTACAAAGGCACTGTCTCTAGTTGGACATGGCCCATTGGTGAGAAGATGGAGCCTGCATGTGAATTTGAGAATTTACCCCTTCTGTTGAACAAATGTGGTCTTGAGCAGAGCCTCCCAGCCTGCCTAGCAGAGCACAGACTGGGTTTCACACCTTTTTTTTTCCCCATAGCAGGATGTCCTTAACTTGTAGAACACAGTTCAGAGGCCCTGGGCAAGGTCAAGGAGTGGAAACATCGAGAAGAAGGGTGTTGAAGTCTATTGAATTTTACCTGCCACCTCTTTCTCTGGCAGGGTGGTGGAGGTGATGGTGGTAAACCTGGCTGATACCCTGGGGCAGGTGAACATGCCATGGCTCAAATCCCTCTCCCCAGGACCCAGGCCACCCTAGATTCACTTCCTTTTGCTTTCATAAATACATTTACATAATTATAAGTTGCCTCCTCGGCCAGGCTATAAGTTCTTGGGGGACAGAAAGCCTACCTTGTCTTCTCCTTACATTCCTTAGAGCCTAACCTGATTATTAGATGCTTAATGACATGTGTGGCCTAAATGAGCCAGTGACTGAAGTAAAATGTGATAGGGGTTATAAAAGATCTTCGAGGCTTCCCAACACTTGCTGCCATGCTCTTCTAGCTACAGTGATACAGACAAAGAGTATCAGACATCAAGGTTTATCTTCCTTCCCTGAGCTCTCCCTTCTTCCTTGGGACTGCTCTCTTCCATGAGGCTGCTGCTTGCTCTCTGCCTTTCCTTTCCTCTGTCCAAATCTGCTGGCTGGTATTGACTCAAGTATGACTGAATTTATCACTGTGGTCTGCCTTTCAGTAATACATGCCTTTGATGCCTCATTACAGAATGCAAGTCTTTACCTTTGTGTTAAAATAGTTGTCAGAGCAGGTGGGAGAAGCGTTTTGAGGTCAGGGTCTTCCTTGGTGCCTCGAACATCCTCACATAGGTTGTCACCTCTTCCACGGTTGCCTCTAGTGGCTACCCTCCACCGCCCATCTGTGGGCAGGAGGCATTCTTGCCAAACATTCGAGCACATTCTCTAAACTCAGATTAGAAATCTCTGCTTTCCCTTGCAGAAATCTGTCCTCCCTTGCCTTTCCCTATAACGTTATAGATGCAGATAAGTAGGGAGGTGGCCCGTATCGATGGTGTCATTACTGAAAAGATCCTCATCATAGACAATTCACTCTGCAGTGGGAATGCCATGATGTGAGCCACAATTGGCCTTCAAAACCACATGTTTGTCACTGTACATGCAGGGGAGAAAGAGATTAATTTTTCAGAATTCCCACGATGGTTCTCTGAATCTGACTCGTTAAAATATATCATCTCTGTAGCCTGGAAGATAATGCCTCAAAGTTGAAACCATAATTATTTATTTGCTTCAACTTCAGTATCACTGATGCAGCAAAGTATGAAAAAAGAGTTACACTCTTTGATAACATCACTAAACCCAGGGTTAATGTAGGTTTTAAAGGACAACTGCTAGTTTCCTGGTCCCCATGATCATTACAAACACACAGAGGTTTAGCAGCTGTGCAGTAGCTCTGTGCAGAGTACAAAAGAGATCCGAATATGGGGGAGTGTGTATAGATTGTAGTCTAATAACCTGAAATATTTCTGCTGATCAATTACTGTGGCAATAGGGGTGTGCAGTTGCCTCCCTTAAACCAAAATGGCTTGCCTATTTGTGAACTCCAGCTCTGTGCTTTGCTGGGGGAAAGAAGTGGGAAAGAAATGTGTTAGCAATGCATAGAGCAATACTTTGTAATCAGAATATTAACATTTTGATTGAATTGATGGAGCATTTAGATGGAAATATTCGATTGCAAAGATCAAACTTGGGAGGGAACCTACAACACGCAGAGTCTGGGCCTTTTTTCTTGATTACAGAGAATTCTTTTAATAAAAAAGAGTAACAATGTAAGGAGCTTCATATTAAGAATAGAAGGGTGGGCAGGCACCAGGGTGGCTCAGTTGGTTAAGCGTCCGGCTTCGGCTCAGGTCATGATCTTGCGGTTTGTGAGTTCGAGCCCTACATCGGGCTTTGTGCTGACAGCTTGGAGCCTGGAGCCTACTTCAGATTCTGTGTCTCCCTCTCTCTCTGGCCCTTCCCCTCTCAATCTCTGTCTCTGTCTCTGTCTCTGTCTCTCAAAATAAATAAACATTAAAAAAATTTAAAAAAAAAGAATAGAAGGGTGGGCAGTGTTCATTTTTCAATTGCTTATATTCGAATACACATAAGTACCCACATTGGAAGGTATAAAGGCAAAGTCTTTGGTTTACTGATGATTGAAGAAGTCTATGGTAGTTTTATCAAAAACCAAGCAGACTGACTGAGCAGAGAGGCCCAGGAATGTGGTGTGTTATCAGACTTGGATGCTTGCTTCGCCTCCATTCCAAAGAGCTATGTAGTGTCAGGCAAGCCACCTCCCTGTCTGGGCTCAGTTTTTCTCACTGGTAAAATGGGAACAACAATACTTACCCTAAGGAATTCACATGGTTTTCATGTGGAGCGGATGGGATATAAAAGCTGTTTGCATCCTCAGCAGCCAGCAAGCATCTGTATTCCCTGATGGGAAAAGGTCTGTCCCCAAATGGGATCAGAAGCTAGAGGTGCTGAGCTGCTCAGTGGATGCACAGTGAAATTTAGAAGGAAGATTCTCCTTTGAAAATTGTAGATTCTCCTTCAAAGAGTTTTAACAGATCGCCCTTACTGATCAGCATACCAGTTTTTTAGAGTAGGGAAAAAATATGAATTTTCTTTTGTAACAAATTGTGGGTAGAGATCCACCTGATTGACTTTCTACCTCTGCTTTGTCCTCAACCCAACTGTTTGTAAAATGTCCAGATTTATTATAAAAGTGGTTCTCAAGTCACTTTTTTTTTGTTTGGCTTCAATGCATTATCAAAAGTAGGACTATCTCCTTGGTCAAAAGAAATCTCCTGGCTTTCGACCACTATTAGAACAGAACCTATTATTTGGAATGAGAAAGAAAAGAATGACTAGTAGAGCATTAGCTTATGACGACAAGTATCTTCATCAGAATGCTTATGGTTTTGAAAGGAAATGCTAGTAAATATGGTCTCATTTGTGATGGGGAAGGAATATGATCTCCTAGAACTGTAGAATTCTACAGAATCATTTTACAAATAAAGAAACTGGGGCCCAAATAAAGCACATTCTATTTAGGGAAGAAGCATCCATAGGGCCACTCCCTTGTTCATAACATACACTGTGATTTTATATTTCTTTGGACAGCCTTCCAATTTGCTGCTGCCGCATTCCATATTACAGCTGCCAGTTCCAGTCTCCCCATCCACTGCCCTCTCCCATCCACAGCTGGGGATGAGAGAATCTTTGCAGATATCACAAGAGCTAGTGAACATTTGGACTAGAAGAAAGAATACTAATTCACTATTTCATTGTCGCACAATGTTTCTCCTCTTGACCCCTCTCTTCTACTTAAAAGAGAATCCTGCTGATTTCTAGTGAAGTCTAGAAGGTGTCCTGGTCCTCAGGAGACCAACATCACAGAATCACAGGGAGGAAGGGTGTACATTTTAAAGTTACAGGTGGCTGTCCCATCTGTCCCACCTGTTCTCCATAGACAGGGTAAGGGCTCCATTTTTCTATTCCAGAGCAGGACAGTGGGTGTAGGGAACTTTCCTGGACCTCACTCATTCTGGTTGCCACAAGGTCTGGGGAGCTCAGGAGTCTCCACATTGGGGTGAGTAGGTTTGACAGCAGAGGCGGGGAAGGCGTCTCCGGGAAAGAGCTACCTAATTAATCACAAGCTATCAGAGCCCATCCACAGAAGGACTCTCTGAGGTCTTAACGACACCCCTCAGTAATGTTAAAAACCAGCTTGGTATGACTTCATTTTCTTAGAGACACATGATTGATCTGGCTATTGGTGAATGGAGACACTGCGGCTTCTTTCCGTAGATGGTGTCATTAGACGAGAAGATTAAGTGCCTTTGCACAAAGGCTATGAGGACACTGTGAGTGATTCACTGGCAATGAAGGGAAGATAAAGACAATTCTGAAATATGTATTTTTAAAGGCAGAACCTTAGACTTTACCTCATTTATTAGCATCATGAAAAGCTTGGTGGAGAGTCTGAGCTAAGAAAAACGGCTCTTTGGGTCAAGTCTTTCCAAGATGTTGTTCAAAACAGTCAACTGGGGCTAATATCTGTGGGGAGTGCCCTATTTCTTATTGGTGATCCTAGTAAGTATTTCAGGGCTCTGAAAGGAGGTGAGAGTCTTCTTAACTGGAGCCTGTTAAATTTTGGGGAGCCAGATTGGGGCAACTCAACTTCTTTTATTCAGAGGAGGCTGGGAAGTAAGTTTGTTAGAGTGGCCCCTGAGACTGATACTCCATCTTTTCCAGGAGTTTAGGGACTTCCTAAAGAAGGCATTGTACCTTTTCTTCAGGCAGGCAGTAACTATACCTTCAGTTCTTTCTGTGTGTGAACCACAGTGGGGTCCAGCCTCTCTTCTTTTGTAGATTCTACTGTACAGTTGGGGATACTGGCTAACACTACTAAACTATGTAATGCATAGCATCAGACCTTTACTGTTGGCTGCTGGATTGTGTAAAATGCAGTAATACATGAAAAGTGCCTAGAACAAGTTCTCGCTCAAGTCAATACTCAATAAGTGTTAGTTACTATTATGATGCAAATGTTTATAAATTTGATGTTGAGGATTATAGAGTCAGGTATACAGAGAAGAACAAATGAGTAAAGGACAGGTAGTAGAGGCGGGTGGGGCCTATGGTCAACAAAAGCATTTATATGCCCTCTGAAGTCATTCAAGTTCATATTTTTAAGTATTCATGGCAGACTAAATCAAACATATTCAGGAGGACTTAGCTCATACAGATGATGTAGATCTTTAGAGATGAGAAGAGATAAGTTAGCGTAAGTATGCTTTGATCACTTCATTCATTCATTCATTCATTCATCCATTCCTCATACATGGAGGGATTACCACCTACTGGGTTATGTCAGAGGAAATAAAAAATAAGACATAACAAATGATCTAAAGCAATTCAACATCCAGGATCTGTTAGGTAAAAATCAATATGTCCTATGAGAGATCTTTAAGTATAATACTGTAAAATCCAGAGAGAAGATAGGATAATGGACTTTGGATACCAGGTTAAGGAAGCAGTCAGCAGACTTTGGGGAGCCAGCAAAGGTTTTGAGCTGGTTATTATGAGATTAGATGTGGAAACTAGGAAGCATAATCAGGTGATACTGTATGAGATGTATGTGATGGGTTGGTCTTAGAAAAGAGGGATGGGTTTCCATTGGGTATAGACAGAAGGTGATCTTTTCAAGACGTAATATGGATACCGAATCCATCACATTTCATAGAACATCTTGGTGTAAGGAAAAGTAGACATTTTCAAAATGAAGTATTGAACTCCCATAAGTAGTAATTTGGGTAAAAAAAAAATGGTGCCTATCAGCAAAGCTCTTCATAATCTGGTCCCACATAGCTTTCTAGCTTTGCTTTCTTCCATCTTCCTCCAGGCATGCTTGCTACCAATCAAAGTAGACCTAGACTAGTGTCTTTGCCCAGAGCATCCCTTGCGTTTCTTGCTTATAGATTGTTTTCTCACACCATTTCTTCTGCTTCATTGAAGTTGATAGGAGGTCAGGAAATTGTGAGTGGACTAGTAGTAAATTTCTAAGTCAGTATTTCGACAAAGAGTTCCCGAGAATCCACTAAGTGCTGGGCACCATGCCAGGGGCTGGAATATAGTGACCAGGCTGATCTCTGCTCCAAAGCCAGGCTGACAAAAGGGAGACTGAAGTGCTGCTCACCCATGCAGGAAGCATCTTCTCCACGTCCCCTTACTGACGCTCATAGTTACAGCCAAGGGGCTGCAGTCTCCCATGTCAGCAATATCTCTTTACTGCACATTTTGGAATCATGCGTTTTGGCCTTTTTCAGGGTCATGTTAACAAAGATCTCAAGGACAGCAGATTCCAGTTTATGCTGTCAGGGAGACTTAGTAGCTTCGTGAGGGCATATACACTTGAGTTTTAAGTGCACAAGAAGCACGTTAAAGATGTTCAAAACATTCCTTTCTATTCCACAGACTCTGCTGTGTAGGTGCTCCTTGTGGCAATATAGTAGGACTTTTAAAGTATATCTTTATGGGTTTTAATTTTGTATTTCAATTTCAATATATAGAAATTTGTATTTGTATTTCTTTTGTATTTCAATTTCAATATATAGAGCTTTTAATGTGTACAAATGCAAATTTGTATTTCTTTTGTATTTCAATTTCAATATATACAGCTTTTAATGTATATCTTTATGCATTTTAATTTTGTTAGGATTAGAAAAATGTTAATGGCTACCAATCTTTTAAAATGCTTGCAGGGTATTAAGGCTCAGGAGAAAAAGGTTCTCCTTCAAATATAAAATTTATAACCAAGAAATAATTTTTTTTGTTTCTTTTTGCTTCTCTCCCATTCCCATGCCATCCTCCTTACACGAGGTGTATGATGTAAGTCAGATAGCTGCATCAGACTAGCTGGAACATAGGAAGGATGAATATCCCATTATCCTGGGAAAGTTTTGGGTATACTTTAGCGTTCTCTGAACTTTGTAGGATTTCTACTTTCTTCCTTAATTGTTCTAAGAATTTCTCTTGGTTCATATGATCTGAAGCCGAATAGCAAAGATAGCAATGTCAACAGAATGGTTAGAAAAGAGAGAGCAAAAAGAGAGCAGAGAGAGAGAGAGAGAGAGAGAGGGAGAGAGAGAGAGAGAATATAGGTTTACCTGTTCTCTGTGACAGGTTATTTGGTGATGTTCAAAGTAAAGCAAGAATCTCAGAGCCAAAAAGACAAACTAGGCATTCCTCCCATTGAACAGATTGGACAGCGGAGGGTCCGGAAGTATCAGGTGATGGTCTCACAGATACCCCAGCTAGATAGCAGTGGTGAGGGGTAAAATTTATCTTTTGGTTCCCTGTTCCATAGTCTTTAAATGTATCTTTAATAATTTTTTTCCAGTAAAAGTAACATGATCCAATGGAGTTGGGATGGAAGCTTTTATTTGGGGGGCAGCAAAATGTATTTGGATTCCTTTCTCATCAACAGCTCCAAAATTCTTATTCAAGTCCTGCTTCTCTCTTTTCAAAATTCTTGGAAATTGAATTTGAATACCTTTGTTAAAATGATAATTCGTGAATTCATTCCATTTACTTTAGAGACTTAATTTTATATGTATTTCCTTTTGTTTAGAATAGGCACATACATAGAATATGCTTTGAGGCCATGTAAGAAATAAATTATATATATATATGTCTAATATACATTATATATAATAATGTATATAATATACAAAAATACTGTCATGGAGAACATTCTAGAAAGATGTGTAGAGCTATAGATATAGATATCTATCTGTATATATTATGTATTTTTCCCTAAACATACATTTAGAATTATAATCCTTTAGGTAAGAGTCCAAGATAGTCACTAGGTGTTGACTGGAAATGGCATGTCAGATACAGCCTCTTTGCCATTGTGCTATTTGTTTAAACTGATATGTAAAATTTGCAACACAGTGGAGAAAATTTTTATTCCTAGATTTCCTGAATAAAATGTTTACTTTTATCTATGATGACACCTTTCAGCCTTATTTAGAGGGTTCCCTTCCCCCCCGCCCCCAGTTTACTCACCATCTTCTTCATCCAATTTTTTAAGTAATCTGACTGGAACACATGCGAGTTACCCACTTTCCTGTCTGTGAGCTCAGTGGCAGTGAGGGTTGACAAAGTTATCCAAAGGGAACATTTGGGTGGCAGGATCTGGGTTATCATAGCAATTCAAATTTCTTTGTTTAGCAAGTAATTTAATGAATACCCCACTAAGCATAGTAGGGAAAGTATTTATTCTAGAGTGTCCGTTTTATAGGAATTTATGATTTAGTTGGGGAGATAAAGGTTCACATAAGCAGTAATTATATGAGAATTTAAAGCCCTATTTGAGCAAATGGCATAGACACTTCACTGTTTATAAATGCCAAAGGAGTTCAGAATAAAAACAAACAAAACATTGTGGATGATTGGGAAAGTCTCCCTGGGTGGGAACAGCTTGGGCCAAGGCTGAAAGGCTGGTTAGGAAAGAGCTGTTCAGGGAGGAGTCATAGAGAACATTGTAGAAAGAGGTATGGCATGAACAAGGGCTTGGGTCAGAAATGAACATGGCTTTGTGAGAGACTTGGGCCCATTCAGTTCTACTGGTGTGGAGTGAGAGTGCAGAGGAATAATCAGAGATACAGTCACAGACATGGAGGGTGGGAAGATGGAGATTTTAGAGGGCTTTCAAATTTCCACTGATGGGTTAGCATGCTCCTGCGTGTTTGTTACATAGAATGCAGCTCCTATACAGGAGTTCAGTTATGGGAAGGGGTAGAATTGCTGCTCTGGGTCAGGTTGTGGGGTGCTTACCTGAGGATTTTCTCTCTGCCCCAAGATCTCCAGGCAGTGATATTCACGGTGTGTGGCTCCTGTCCCGAATTTTATTAGATCCCACATGGACTGGATTGTTTTCAAACAGTACAAGTTTTGAGAATCATGCTTCCCTCTTCCACATCTTTGTTACTTAATTGTTCTACCCATGTTTCTGTGAATGTTTTAAGTTCTGCTGCATCTGGCGTGATGTGCGGTGGCCAGACCCGCACGGACTGTCCAAGTACAGATGCTCGCACATTTAGTGCAAGGCAAGTCACTTCCCTTATCTCCTGCACCTTCCCAGCAGCATGGGGAGTGGCAAGCCCATGGACGCAGCATGAGACCAATGAGAGTGCTTCTCAGAGTTTGGGTTTATGGTCTGCTTTTTTGAAGGTGGCTGGGAAGCTGTGCTTTCCCCCAGGACCTCTTTTCCTCTTGCTCACGGCATTGAGACATCATAGATTTCTTTTAGTGAGCATTGTAAAACCGTTCCCCTTCCTTTCACTTTTTAGAGTCTCAGACAATTCTAACAGTTAACCTCTTTTAAACGATTTTGCTCTGACTTTTATTCCTCTGGTACTGGGAATAAAACTGAAAATTAAACGTTGAAATCAAATCCATAAATCCCTAGCTACCACCAGAGCAAAGTGACAGGCCGAGTGGTTGGGCCAAGAGACTCATGGGCTGGTTGATCCCAAGGATTGTATTTGCGTGTATTTTGCTGTAGGGCATCAGACTTCGTGGTGTTCAGTGAGAAATGCAAAAGGGCCCAGTGGAAGAAGCCTTTGTTTTCTGTGTTTTACAAATGGGTGCTCTGCACGTGCTGCCCGTGCAAAGTGAGGATGTTGTCCACTCTTGTTTCTTTGCTCTTAAATACCTCTCCACCACTCAACATTTTCTCAGTGTCAAGCCAGCTTGAATAAATGAAATGATAAAACCTTATAAATGGCAAGAGATTTAGAGATCACTTTTATCCAAGCCTAGAGGTTGTATTCAAAATACTAAGCAATTGCTATCAATCTGTCAGGGTAGGTAGAGGTTACAGGGTTGGAACCGAGTAAGGAGACAGCATGGTGTACAGATAGTTACCTGTTTAGTTTCTGAGTTGGGGAAGATCCTGGGGGAGAGGAGAGATGGCTGGGAGATGTTGGGGAGTCTGGAGCAACAACAATTTACCAAATTCCATTATTTTAAAATTACTATGGTTGAATATTAGCCCTGCCTGTACCTTATTATATTTCATATATTTTGCAATTCTATTATCAGATGCATAAGCATTAAGAGAGTTCTGTCTTCTGGAAAGATTGAGTACTTTATCATTATGCAATGGTCTTCTTAATCCATGGTAATATACTTTGCTCTGAAACTCACATTTCCTGATGTTAGTATAGCCACTCCAGATTTCTCTTGATTGGTACATCTTTTCCCATCATTTTGCTTTTAATCTATTTGTGTCTTTAATGTAAATCACATTTCTTGTAGACATCATCTTTGGGTCTTGCTTTTTTATCCAGTCTGACAGTCTCTGCCTTTTAGAATGTTTGAACCATTTACTTTTAATGTGATTATGGATAGGTTTGGGTTTAAGTCTATCACCTTTCTCTTTGTTTTCTACTTGTCTCATAGTTCCCTCATTCCATTTTTTCTTTTTCTTCCTCCTTTGGATTGAGTATTGTTATTTCGTTGTACCTTTTTTTTTTTTTTTTTGGCTTATTGGACATAACTCTTTAATTGTGTTATTTTATGGTTGCTTTTGGGTTTATAGCATGTACCTCAAAATGTTCAGTCTAGAATCAAGCGACATTTTACCATCTCACATATGGTGTGAGAACCTTATGGCAGTGTATTTCTATTTCTCCCCTTCTAACCTTTGAACCATTGTCACCATGCATTTTATTTCTATGTGTGTTATAAACCTCATAACATGTTGTTGTTATTTTTGCTTTAACAAAGATATTTTTTAAAAAGAGATTTAAATAAGAAGAAAGACTTACATTTATTCCTATAGTTGCCATTTCTTTGATCTTCATTCCTCTGTGTAGATCCAGATTTCCATCTGGCATCATTTAGAGGTTTTTTGTTGTTGTTGTTGTTGTTTGTTTGTTTTTGTTTTTCATTCATACTTTAAAAATACTGCTTCACTTTCTTGTCTGCTGTCATACATGTCTTCGCTCCACTCTTTGTGATATATCTTTTTCTTTCTGTATTTTTATGTCTTTATTACCAGTATTAAGCAATTTGATTATGATGTGCTTTGATGTTGTTTTATTCATGATTCTTCTGCTTGAGAATTTTTGTGCATTTTGGATGTTGGTTTATAGTTTTCATCAAATTTTCAAAATTTTCAGCTATTACATTTTCAAGTATGTTTGCCTCCCACCCCAACCCCCACTGCCAATTTTCTTTGGGGACTCTAATTGCACCTGATGTCCTGCAGCACACTGATGTTCTATTTATGTTTTTCCAGTTTTTTTTTTCTGTATTTCATTTGTACTGTTGATAGTATCATGGTTTTAATTTCACGTGCCTTCTTCAGTGTCAAATTTGCCATAAATCTCATTAAACTCAGAAATGGTAGTTTTTGTCTCTGGAAGTTTGATTTGTGTCTGATTTTCATATCTTTCAAATATATAATTAACATGTATATTTTTTCTGGCTTCTTGAACATATGGAATAAAGTTATAATAGCTGTTTTAATGTCCTTTTTTTACTAATTCTCTCATTTGTGTCATTTCTGAGAAAGATTTCTCAACAGTGGTAATATTAAATCTTGGTTTGGCTAATTTTTAGTTATGGGGGGATTTTCTGTGCGTTGTAGGATATTTAGCAGAATCCTTGTTCACCACCCACTACATTGCCAGTAGCATCTTCAGTCATGACAATTAGAAATTTCTCCGGACCTTGACTACTGGTCTCAGGTTGGAGGGGGTCAGAAATCACTCCTAGCTGAGACCTAGTAGTTTAGATTGATTTTTTTTCTTCTCATTATGAGTTGTATTTTTCTGCTTTTGTCATGATAAATAATTTTTTATTTGATGCCAACTATTATGATTTTTATCTTACTGGGTGGTAGATGTTTTTTGAATTCCTACAAATATTGTTGAGCTTTTTTCTGAGACACACTTAAGTCACTTAGAAATGGTTGAATTCTTTCCGGTGTTGATTTTAATCTTTAGAAGGTGGGATCAGGTAGCATTTTGTTTAGGGCTAATTTTGCCCTGTGACTGAGGCAGAGCATTTCTGAAGTGTTCTTCCTGATGCTCCGTGAGGGTCACCACTCTGGCTGGTGGGAAGAGTAACTATTAGTGACCCTGTGTGAGCTTCTGGGATTGTTGTCTAATCTTTTCAGGTGTTTTTTTCTCCAGCCTTGGGCGGTTTCTTCACATGGGTGAACTGATTAATACTCAGCTGAAGACTTGAGTAGGATCTTCTGCATTCCTCTGGAGTTCTGTCTACTTATGTAGCTGTCTCTTCTCCCGTACTGTTTCTTGCAAACTCGACCCACCTTGGCCTGCTCACGCTCGCCATGGCATCAGCTCAACTCTGGGAGATCACTGGGCTTTGCCTCAGTTTCCTTCCCTGCATGTGGCCTAGAGGCCTTCCTTCTGCATTGGTCTGGGATGACTGGAACACTTGCCTCATTTGCTTCTTGTCTGTCAGGGATCACTGGTCTTCATTGCCTGATGTCCAATGATTTCAAAATAATTGTTTTTATATATTCTATTTATTTATTTTTTAGTTGTTTTGTTGGGGGGGGCGGGGGGGGGGGTTGATCCAGTCCTGGTTACTCTGCCATGTCCAGAATCAGAAGTATCTATACCTTATTTTATATCTTACAGAACTGAGGTCAAAAGAGGTGTGTGTTTACCTAAGGCTTACTCAGCCAGTTTAGAGGCAGGACCGGTGCTGGTCCCCAGACTTCTTTCTTCCATGTTTGTGCTCTTTTAGTCATTTCACACCCTGCAACTGCTGACTCCACAGGCAATGGTTTGGCTTCTGGATCTTTCATGATAAGATTTAAATCACAAACAGAGGGAAGGTACCTAGAGTCTTCCTGCCTCTTCTTTGCTCCTTATTTGTTAAATGCATTTTTCTGTAGACAAGGTTGTGACCCCTGGGAAGATGATGTAGACTGTGTGTCGGCATGGGTATTTTGTGAAGACTCTAGTTTTAAGTTTTACAATTCTTATTGTTTGATAGTGTAAAAATATGTACTGAGTTGGTGTGTCCCTTTAAAATTCTGGTTTAGGTGGTTAAGATGTCCATTTGGGATTCTGTCCATCTCTAGTGTTAGGAAACCTGGGTTTTAAGTGTAGAAAAACCTAGTAATAATGGACTAGCTCATGCTATATTTGGGGAGATGCATTTGGCTAATTGGAATCAGGTGTTAATTTGGTTGAGGAATAGTGCAAAATGACATGTGTCACACACAAACTTACCAAATCAAGATCAACACAAATATATCCAACATGACTGATCATTATTTTTATCCAACATGACTGACCATTCTCTACACCCAGTATGGGGCTCAAACTTACAACACTGAGGTCCAAAGTTGCATGCTCTACCAACTGAGCCAGCCAGGCACCCCCATGATTGACCATTCTGTTCCATGTATGCTAGTTCTCTCTGTAGGTTTCTACAGGCAAAAGCAGAGGCTGTGGTTGAAAAATACCTCTTCCAGTGTTTGAGACATAGGACACACTCAGTCTATGTTAGTTCCTTTCTTCCACTTTGTGTCCTTGGTGAGAGAGAGGAGGCTGGGCCACATAGTGTGTCCTTACCACTTGTGTGTTCTTTCCACATGTCTTTCTCTCCCTCGTTCACTTTCTTATATTGGTCAACCTCTTTCCTGCTCCAGGGCCCTTAACAGATGCTTTTCCAACTGCAGTGCTCAGGCATCCTACCCCTTTGCTCTTTAGGTCCAGCCTCAGTGGCATCTCCTCTTAAAAGACACTTGCCACCAATAGTCTCTGCCATACTTCCTCTTTATTTCCTTCGGCATGCTCAATAATTTCCATTTTTGAATTTGCTTATTAGAATACTAGTTTGCTGGGGTTTTTTTTCCACTGTAGATTGTGAGCTTCACCTGAACTGTGATTTTGCTTGCTTTATCACTCATGGAATGGCTGATTTGGGCCAAGAATTGTGGGAAGGTATACAGCTCACGCTTGTTGGGATTTGTGTCTGTGAAGTAGGATCATGATTGAAAGCCGATGTAGATACTCAGTAGGTACTTGGGAGTTGAATCTCCAAGGGCAGTAAGCCAGTCTCCTGGGCATTGCCAGACACAAAGTATAACCTCATTCAGAGTCTAGAGCAACTGATGACAATGGTCTCTTCCATCCAGTCCCCATGCTGTCTGCTTTGTCAGCTTTGGCATTCAGAACAAGAGAGGGCATAGTTCACCATGGTTTGATGTCACTTGTAGTGTGATTTCCTGGCTTTCAAAGTCTATTAGTGATAGGTACTGGTTGTTTTCAATGCTTCTGACATACAACAGACCTTTTGTCCTTCCTTTGTGCCTTGTCTGACTTCTGGTCACCCAGTCCCCTGGTATGGAGACCTTTAACTGATGCTTCTGTAGAGTCCGTGTCAATGAATTAGGGCTCATTTACTTCTAGGTGCTAGAGATTCCTTACCGGCCCTGTTCTGTATGTTGAAAGGAAGCCAGCAGTCTCAATGGCGGGATGAACAGCAGCTCCTTGCTTTTCCAATTGTTTCCTTCTCAGGCAAACCCTGTCACACTTAGTAGTCTGGTCAGCCTTCTGCTCTTCTGAGACTCTCCTTCACCCATTCTGATAAGGACCTCAGGTTTTCTCCTGTGGCAAATTTATGCCTCTCTCCAGCACTTGTTCCCTGCTACCTTTCCACAGCACTCCTACCCGACAAATTCATTTCATTGTTTAGCTACGTCTCTACTCCTTGTCAATAAATTACTTTTCCCTGGCTCACCCAGGTTTTATTCACTTCCTTTCGGGGTCATCCTCTTAATTATTCTGGCTGCTCACTGACTGGGCTTCCTCCCTGTTATTTGTCATGAACTCCGGTGTAATCTCCTTTCTTCTCTCTACCCTCTGCGTTCTTATCATTGTTTTACACACTTGTAACTGTCAAATCAGTTCAGTTTTATAAGCTCACGGGTTCTCTCAATGGCAGCATTCCTCCCAAATAGCCATAGAGGGAAAGAAGAAGGAGGAGGAGGAGGAGGAGGAGGAGGAGGAGGAGGAGGTGGTGGTGGTGGTGGTGGAGCATATAGCTCTTCTCAGTATTCTTCAGTCACCAGCCACTCAATCATCAAGCAATTACTGAGATTCAACTGTGTGCTTCCCCCTGGGTTGGGTGTGAGCGGTGGTGATGGTGAGTGCAGACAGGGTATGGAATACCAGAATTCTCTTTTATAGTAAATATGGGACCGTGCAGATTCTTGACCTGGAAAATGACTTTGTGCTCACAGCTATGCTTCAGGAAGGTGGATTTGGCACCACTTTGATCCCTGGACTGAGGAGGGAAGATGTCTGGAGGTAGAAAGTAAGGTCAGGTAGTATTACAGTAGCCCAGGCAGCCCATGATGTGGAACTTGGGTTGTTTAGAAAGAAGGAAGGAAGGAAAGTAGGAAGGAAGGAAGGGAGGGAGGGAGGGATGGAGGGAGGGAGGGAGGGTGGACGGACCAATGCAAGAGGTATTCCTTGTTAAAATTTTTTTAATATTTATTGATTTTTGAGAGAGTGAGTGAGAGAGAGAGAGAGAGAGAGAGAGAGAGAGAGAATGAGTGGGGAGAGGCAGAGAGAGAGGGAGACACAGAATCTGAAGCAGGCTCCAGGCTCTGAGCTGTCAGCCCAAAATTCAAAGCAGGGCATGAACCCATGAACCCTGAGATTATGACCTGAGCTGAAGTCTGACACTTAATCCACTGAGCCACCCAGGTTCCCAGCAAGACATATTTCTGAAGCAAAGTGGGGACAGGACCTGGCTGCGATTAGAGGTGAGGGAGAGAACACTCATGATGGTTGTAACGCTTCTGACCTGGGCAAGTTAGAGGGTTGGGTCCCATTACAGAAATGGGGAATGGCAGAGGAGGAGGAGGTAGGGGCGGAGAGAGAGGTGCAGGAATGCTCTGGTGGGGGAGGTTCCCAGCTCAGTGTTAGCATCCTGGGATTGCAATGGCCCTGGTTCATCATGCAGCATTTGGAATGTGGGACTGGAGCTCACAGGAGAGACTGGTGGGGACTAAGTTTTGGGAGTCATCCAAACGGAAGTGGGAGGGGAACCTGAGGAGGAGCTGTGCGCATATTAAGAGGCAGCTAACACCACAGGCAGCAGGTGTGGGACCCCAGTGTGGTATGGACAGGTCCTGTGGGCTGTGGGCATCAAGTGGAGGGAGCACTGCGGCCAGTTGTTAGCAAACACCTTCTCAAAGAGCTGAGCTTCCGTCTGTCCTTGCTTCTCATGTCATTTATCTTTACTATTTTCTTCCTTTTCAGTGCTTTTCCATATCTGCACACTATTTTCATTTGCATTAATGTCTTCAACCTCAATGTTTCCTTTCTTTCCATTTGTTGTTTAAAAAAATGTTGATTTTTGAGAGAGCAGTGCGCTTGAGTGGGGGAGGGTCAGAGAGCGAGAGGAGGACAGAGGATCCGAAGCAGGCTGTGTGCTGACAGCAGAGAGCCCGAATGAGGGCTCCAACCCATGAACTGTGAGATCCTGACCCAAGCCAAAATCCAGAGTCGGGTGCTTAACCGAGTCACCCAGGCGTGGCTTTCTGTTTGTCATTAAGTCTGAAAGTGGAAGGAGGTAGAGCGTAAAGAAAAAACATCAGGGGTGAACTTGTGTCTTTTCCTCAAAGGCAGTGAGTGATTGCCTTTCTTTGCAAAGCTTGCTGGGCGGCAGAAACGAAATCAGAAATTCCTACTTATTTCCCACTAACACTGAGAAGGAGGATAATTGGACAAAAGTGTTGCAGAGGCCTGGGTACACTTTGCCTTCATAAGAACGCTCAGGCACCCGTGTGTCCTGTTTTTCTTTGTTCAGAGAACTGCTTGCTCCAGTGTCTCTCTGCCCCCACCCTCCTTTCCTGTATCATTCTCTGTATCTGTGTCTCAGTCTGTAGAATTGAGAAATGAGTCCCCTTCCGCAACTGGTCTCGTCGGCTCTTCTCATTCCCACTGCACCGACTCGTGGCTTTGCTGGCAAGCCAAGGGTTCCCTCTGCTCTCTGCATGCATGCCTCCATGCCTGAACATGCTTACCCATGTGTTGGAGGTAGACTTTGGGATGCCGTCTCTGCCTGCAAGCTTTGCCAAGGCCATTGAATTAAGCAGGCAATTTCCTCTCACTTTGTCTCTCTGTAAATTTCCCAACCATATGGTATGAGGAGAGTTTTTGGATTATAAATAAACAACACTGCTCATAAATCTCAGGGTTTTTGTTTTTCCCTCCAATGGGAATAAATAGAAACCATAGATGTGTAACTTCAGAAAAATGTGTTGGAGAAGAAGATAATGTCTTTCTCTCTCTCTAGGTATATAAATATTCCCCCCACCCCATTTCTTCTTACGCAGAGTCTCTTTTTACTGAGAGTCATCTTTTTGGCTGGATTCCATTTATTTTTTATTGCTGCCATTTTCCAACCCGGAGGTAAACTGTTGCTTTAGGCAACATGAATATAGCCACATGGGCCTGGCCAGATTGCACTGACCAGATGGGTTTGGTGCATCTTTTTCCCTGCTGGAAATGTCAGTTTCCTTCTTTACGGGACACATGCTTCCTCACTGGTCTTGTGGCAAAAAAAAGTGAAATGGTGGATTCTTTTGCATTCTCTTCTGGAAGAAGCCCAGCTTGGGCATCTTGCATGTCTGTCCATTGGGCAAGCTGTAGCTTGGCCACTCTTAAACTGCAGATCTTTTTAAGACATGAAGAATCACAATATTTGGCAGCCCTTTAGTTTGCTTTCCTACTACTGAAGCTACAGAGAATCACATGAGCATGCCAACCACCAAGGACAGATGCCGGGATGGCATCCTGGGACTGGGGTGGTTCAGGCAAGGGACAGCTCATGGAAGCATGACTCAAAGTATGAGTGTGGATTTTGGTCTAGGGGGAAAGCTGAGTGTTGGTGCAGCTAGGTCAGCAAAAGGTAATGGGAGCTTATAGTTGGGAGGGGGCAGGTGGGCAGTGGCCATTGGGCAGGGGGCAGCAGACTGTGACCCATACACCAAATCCAGTGCAAATCCAGTACTGCCCCCTGTACTTGTATAGCCCGTGTGCTAAAACCATTTTTAAATGGTTGAAAAACAAATAAAAATAATACTACATTTTGATACCTTAAAAACAAGAGGAATTCAAATATTAGTCTCTCTAAACAAAGTATTATTGGAACTTAACCATGCCCATTGTTTATGTATTGCCTAAGACTGCTTTGGTGCTACAGTGACAGAGTTGAATAGCTACCCCACTAAGTGTAAAATACTTGCTCTCTGACTCTGTATAGAAAAAGTCTATTGTCCCCTGGCCTAAGGCACTAGGAATTAAGATCATAATGGTAGAGAACACGTTTAGGGGAGGCACTAGGTGCTGCTATACAACATGTTGATTAGGCGCAGATCAGCTTATTTTCCATGCAGACCTGAGACAACGGCCCATACCATAAAGATGTCAACATAACGTCAGCTTTGTTGGGCTTTGGGAGACTAGGTTAGTCTTTCAGAAAGAGTTTGTCTAAGGGGTAAAGATGTGTGAATCTATCATATTTCATTTCATATTAGGTCCTTGTGCTCATACCAAATGATTTCAAATAAAATAATTCCCATAAAGGCAAGGAATATTCAGTATCTTGCCCAGAATTTTGTCTTTTCCAACCCTGATCTTGATGAATACATTTTGCTTAATCCAAACAAATGAACATCAAAACATGAAATTGGAGGCACTGAAAAAACACTGTTGTGGAATGTTTTTGAGATGGGGAGACTTCATATATCACAACATGTCCAGCCATTAAAATCAGTTCTACTAAAACCTGAAAGATTCTTCAAAGGGCAATTAATAGAAAGATGAAGTTAGTAATTTACTTTTCTTTAAGGGAAAAGTATTCTTCACTCTGGAAAGCTGTATTAAATTCCAAGATTTTAATTTCTTTGGTATTGTTCCCATACAACTGACTTAATAGCTCTCTTACCCATTATTTTATAGTTTGATAAACTATGGGATGATATAGTAACTTTAGGGGTCAGTGATGGAAGCTAGAGAGAAAAGAATTTCATCTCTCTCTTGTGAGTGCAGAACATAGTCTTCCTTGTGAGTGAAGCAATTGTTGCGTGGTTCTGGGAATGGGATGCTTTGAGTGAGTCCTGCTCTCGTCCCCATGAGTTGGAATTGGTTGCCTGGGATAATCCCACTCATGCCTGCCAGCCAGCCTTTAGCCCACACCAAGATATCTGTAGCCCATACTGACTTCTCATATTCTGTCCAGCTGGTTCGTTATAGTGGAGGAAGAAAATAGAGAGCTAGATCTAGTCTGCACATCTCTTCCTTAGCACCACTGAGAAGCTGATTTAGAGTTGGGTTATAGTGGCCTGTAGTGAAGGCATCTATGTATCTCTTTGGCTCAGAGAAGTGTTTTATGGGAGCTAGTATGGCATATGGAGAAGAACTTGACTTCTGAAGTAAAGTAGACCTGGTTTCAAACACGAACTTTGCTACTTACCAGGTATGTGAACTTTAGCAAGTCACTTGGCCTCTCTGAGCCTACATTCGTTTGTTCCGTTCCTTCCTTTCTTCCTTCTTTCCCCCCTCCCTCCCTCATTCTCTCCTCCTTTCTTCCTGCCTTCATTCTTCTCTTCCTTTCTACCTCCCTCTCAAGTGCTCCCTCCTTCCCTTCCTTCCTCTTCCTTTTCCTCTTCCTCTTCCTCTTCCTCTTCCTCTTTCTCATCCTTTTTCTCTTTCTGTTTCTTCTTTATAACAAACATTTTTTTATTGTGGTAAAATATACATAATACTGAATTTGTCATTTTAACCATTTAAGGGTATAAATCAGTGGCTTTAAGTGCATTCACAATGTGCAATAATCACCACTGTCCATTTCTCAAATGTGTTTAGATTTTAGGGTAGAGTTTTTAATTTCTACTTGGGTGATTAAATTTCTTCGACACTTTTATCATTTTTTAATTTTTAATTTCGTGGTGAGAATTATTAAATTGTACTCTTTTAGCAAGTTTCAATTATACAACACAGTGTTATCAACTATAGTCACCGTTATATATATATTAGATCTTAATACTTTATTCATCTTAAAAAACTGAGAGTTTGTATCCTTTTACCAGCTTCTCCCTATTTCCTTCATCCTATAGCCCCTGGCAACCACTCTTCTGTTTCTATGAGTTTGGCTCGCTTTCTTTCTTTCTTTCTTTCTTTCTTTCTTTCTTTCTTTCTTTCTTTCTTTTACTTTCCAAATGTAAGTGATACCATGCAATATTTGTCTTTTCTCTGACTAGCTTATTTCACTTAGCTTGATGTCCTCCAGGCTCATCCTTGTTGCCACACATGGCAGAATTTCCTTCTTTTTTATCTTTTAAATATTTATTTATTTATTTACTTTTATTTTAGAGAGGGGGTGGGAGAGGGATAGAGGGGCAGAGGGAGAGAGAGAATCCCAAGCAGTCTCCACGCTGAGCATGGATCATGGGATAGTGACCTGAGCCAAAATCAAGAGTTGGATGCTCAGCCAACTGAGCCACCCAGGCACCCCTCCTTTTTTAAGCTCAGTAATATTCCACTATATACAAAGACCACATTCTTAAAAATCTGCTCATTGTGTATTTGGATTGTTTCCATTTCTTGGCTATGTGAATAGTGCTGCAGTGAATATGGGAGTGTAGATACCTCTTTGGGATCCTGTTTTCAATTCTTTTGGGTAAATACCCAGAAGTGGAATTGCCGGATCATAGGGTAGTTCTATTTCTAACTATTTAAGGAATCTCTGTACTGTTTTCCAGAGTGGCTGCACCAGTTTGCATTCCCACCAGCAGCATTCAAGGGTTTCCTTTTCTCCACATCCTCACCAGTATTTGTTATCTCTTGTCATTTTGATAATAGACGTCCTAGCAGGTGTCAGCAGATACCTCATTGTGGTTCTGATTTGCATTTGATGATTAATGATGTTTGGTACCTTTTTGCAGACCTATTGGCCATTTGTATGCCTTATTTGGAAAAAGGTTTATTCAGGTCCTTTGCTTAATTTTTTTAAAGTTTATTTCTTTCTTTTGAAAGAGACAGAGACCTTATGAGTTGGGGAGGGACAGAGAGGGAGGAGGGAGAGAGAGAGAATTCTAAGCAGGCTCTGCCCTGCCAGCTGTGCAGAGCCCAAGGCGGGGCTCAAACTCATGAAACCATGAGATTATGACCTGAGCCGAAACCAAGAGTCAGATGCTTAACCGACCGAGCCACCCAGGCACCCCTCCTTTGCTTAGTTTTTATTGGGTTATTTATTTATTTATTTGCAAATGAGTTGTATGAGTTCCCTGTATCTATTTGGATATTAACCCCTTATCATTTACATATATTTTCCCCATTTCATAAATTTCCTTTTCATTTCATTCTTGGTTTCTGTGGCTATGCAGACATTTTTTTTAGCTTGATGTAGTCCTACTTGGTTTTTTTTTTTTTTTTTTTTTGCTTTTGTTGACTTCACTTTGGGTGTCAAAACATCATTGCCAACGACATTGTCAAGAAGCTTACACCCTATATTTTCTTTTAGGAATTTTATAGTTTTAGGCCCTACATTTAAGTCTTTAATCCATTTGTATTTGCTTTTTTGTGTGTATATTGTAAGATAGGAATCTCGTTTCTTTCTTTTACATGTGGATATCCAATTTCCTCAGCACCATTTACTGAAGACTGTTCTTTCCCCCATTGTATATTCTTGATTCCTGTGTTGAAAATTTACTGACCATATATGCACAGACTTGTGGACTGTCTATTCTGTTCCATGGATCTATGTGTCTGATTTTATGCCAATACCATGCTATTTTGTTTACGATAGCTTTGTAATATAGTTTGAAAGCAGGAACTGTGATGCCTCCATCTTTGTTTTTCTTAAGATTGCTTGAGCCATCTAGATTCTTTTGTGTTTTAGTACAAATTTTAGGATTATTTTTTTCTATTTATGTTGTCAAATGCTATTGGAATTTTGATAGGGATTGCATTGAATCTGTAGATTTCTTTGGGTAGGGTGGGCTTTTTAAGAATATTAGTTCTTTTGATCTATGAACAAAGAATATCCTTCTATTTAGTGTCTTCATTATCTTTCATCAATGTATTATAGTTTTCAGTACACAAATCTTTTACTTCCTTAGTTAATTTTATTCTTTTTGATATAATGGGTTGCTTTCTTAATTTATTCTTCTGATAGTTACTTTTTGGCTTATAGAAACACACCTGATTTTTGTTTATAGATTTTGTACCCAGCAACTTTACTGAATTCATTTATTAGCTCTAACAGTGTTTTGGTGGAGTGTTTAGAATTTTCTATATAAGATCATGTCGTCTGCAAACACAGAAGATTTTTCTTCTCCAATTTGGATGCCTTTTACTTCTCCTTGCCCTAGTGCTCTGGCTAGGGCTTCCAATGCCATTTTGAGTAAGAGTTGTGAGAATGGCCATTTTTGTCTTGTTTCTGATCTTTTTTTAAATTTTTTTTTTATTAAAAAAATTTTTTTTTTCAACGTTTATTTATTTTTGGGACAGAGAGAGACAGAGCATGAATGGGGGAGGGGCAGAGAGAGAGGGAGACACAGAATTGGAAACAGGCTCCAGGCTCTGAGCCATCAGCCCAGAGCCCAATGCGGGGCTCGAACTCACGGACCGCGAGATCGTGACCTGGCTGAAGTCGGACGCTTGACCGACGGCGCCACCCAGGCGCCCCTGTCTTGTTTCTGATCTTAAAGGAAAAGCTTTTAGCTTTTTCACATTGAGTAGTAATCTGTAATTTCATTAGCTAGTCACATATGGCCTTTAGTAAGTTGAGGTACATTCCTTCTATACTCAATTTGTTGGCAGTTTTTTTGTTTTTAATCATCAAAGGATGTTGAAAGGACCTAGTTTCTTTATTTGGAATATTGGGATAAAAGTGAAAATTCCTGTCTTAATATAAAGTGCCCACCACTTGACTGGTTTGTTTTCCCTTTAATGTGGTGTTTTGAGCACCTAAAATAGTGTCAGGCAAGCCATAGGCACTGCATAAATATATGGCAAATGAATGGGTAATCAACAAATTATGTTCCTGTTCTTTTGGTGAGTAGGATGTGTTTCTGGGTGTTTTATGAGCTCAGAATCTCCTTAGGAACAAGGAGTCATTAACTGGTCAGTCTTTTATATAAAAAGACAAAATTCTAATTTCCAAATTCTGAAACTTCACCATCATGTTTCCATGGCAGAGACTGAATAGATATTTACTACACTTATTTTATCTTCATCCAGGGCAAACAACTAGACTACCTTCTTTCATTTAAATATAGCCATGGGACTGAATTCTGCCCGGTAGAAAGAGGCTGGAAGTAATAGATGCCACTTCCATACCTGGTAAAAAATGCTTCTTACACCATTCTCTCTGCTCACTCATTTCTCCTTCCACCTATTCAGTTGAGGATTCCTAAGATCTGTGAGATAGCAGAACCTTGATATGAAAGGAGGCTGGGTCTGTGAAGCATTGCCCACATCAGAGTCCCCTCCTGCCCCTTACCTCTCTGCCAGTCCATGTTGCACTATAATGTGAACCAGAAATGCACTAACACGGTATTAAGTCACTGAAATGTGACTAAATGCTGCCGTTTGCTACTGCAGTTAGCTACCTCGATGCATGCAGTCTCTGAAACGCGTATCTAGCCTTTTCACTCCTACATTAACTTTGTTCTCTAGCCAGAATGTCTATTTACTATTCCCAAGATATTCTGTGTTTTTCCAGCATCTAGCATAGTGCCCTTCACACCACAGGCATTCAGTAATAAACACCTGCTGATTGATTTCTGGGTCAAAGAATGAAACAGCAGCTTCCTATAAAATGCAAGCATGTTTTATGTTAGATAGATCTGATATTTCACAGGAAATATGCGTTTGGATGTGATTCTCTACTGTGGGATTTTGTGTGCAGCTTTTAAACAGAGTTCAGCTTACTTAGAACATTAAAACTAACAGTAAAGTTACACAACCCTTTCTGGGAGATTCCTGCCATATAAAAGGAAAATATAGCCCTAGGGAATCCTGGAAGTGTTAGAGTAGCCTTGCAGATAGGCTCCAACCAGGAAACAGACTCCTAGACCAGAATATATGAACTGGCAGTGCATGTTAGTGGCCCAAAGACATAGGGTATCCATGCCAGATTTTTCCATGCATATTCAGCTGTTTTAAATAGAGACAGCTTATCTTTTCCACCTTTTTAGAAAGGCTCACCTAACTTTGCTTTTGCACCTCTGATGAATTACATGGCTAGTGGTGAAAACCCAGAAAATGACAGCTACCTACCATTCTGCTGCTTACACAAAGCATGTCAAGAGTTGGAGGGGAAGTGAATTACACTACTGGATAGAGGTTGTACAGGGGAAGAGAACTGGAGTTGCCCAGAGTTGTTCTCCTTCATCCATCAGATATGTTGGACATCTTGCCATCTTCTTCATGCTAAAGTTGTTGTAACATTAAAAGACATTTGTTGAATGTTATGTGCCAAACCTTAAGTTGACATTACCTTTACCCATCTGTCAGCTGCTTCAAGAGAGGTGGTGGCCATGTGCAGGGGGAAGGCTTTACCTGTATCAGGCTTTCTCTGGATCCACATTATTGCTTGTCTGTCTCCCCTTGCCTATCTTGCCTTCCTCTCTTCTGCTAAGTTTTGCCTAAGAGCACTCCTTCAGTAATTCTTGAGCTTCCAGATCCCAGATGCAGGCTCTGCTTTTAAGGAACTCAGCCTGGGATGTTTTTCTTCTTTCTCAGAGTCAATTTATAACCTATGCCAGAGACGTTAGCTCCACTCTTATTTCTGCCAATGGCGACACTATTCTCTTAGGCTCTTGAATGGCTTGGAATCTTTAAGTTACCATCACCAGCCCCTTCTCCTTCATCTCTGCCCCCTGTCTGGGAAACAGATTATGCTTCTTCCCCGTGTCCCTATTTCATCTCTTACAACCTACTGCCATCAGGCTAGTGAGACAGATTGCTAATAAGTATTTCTGCCTCCAGGAGGACATGCTTCACTGATCCATCATATACATCACCAAAATATTAGTCTTTCCAAACAGGCATCTATCATGTCCCTGCCCTATTCAAAAGCCTTTGCAGCCCCCACTGATTGTAGATAAAATTCAGACTCTTTAGCAGATATCCAAGACCCTTTATCTTATTCTACGAATCTAAACATACTCCCCTTTATGCCCATGTGTAACATTGCTTTCAGGTCTGGCCCATCTCCTAATTATCTTCTGAAAATATTTGCATGTTTCAGGTTCCAAGCCTTTGGACATGCTCTTTGTCTTGCTTTGGCTCCTCATCCTCCATCTTTTCCTCAAGGCCTACCTCTTCTATGAAGTCTTCCTTCCTTTTCTCTGAGATCCTTTAGCACTAACGAATGTCACTGTCTTCAACATTGTAGCCATTGTCATCATGTTAATAATGGCTACCTTTTATTAAGAACCTGTAACCTTGACATTGTGATAAATGCTTTAAGTGTCTTTACTCGGTGAGCTCTCAAACCACCCTGTGAGGTAGTTGGAATAGGTGGTTTTGCCTATTTTATAGATGAGAAAACTGAAGTTCAAAGAGATGAAGTGACCTGCCCATGATCACATAATCAGTAACAGGTGTGGAACCAGCCCTTGATCCCATCCTGTCTCTGACTCCAAAACTTGTGCTCTTAAACATACTGCTATCCTATTGCATTTGTTCTAACTCTTTCCTACTCATGTGTCTCATAGTATTTATTTGTTAAAAGGGTGATTGGGTGCCAGGGAGAGAACACTAGGGACTTGGTAGACCCCTTGTCCTCCCAGAGTTTTATCTAATTGCATTCTTGAGCCTTTTTCCTAATCACTGTCTCCCTCCCCAAACTTCTCTTTCTCCTTTGATCTCTCCAGGAGAGGAGTATATTGGAATTTTACCTATGTTCAAGTCATTTTGTCTATCATTTTCAGGTGGTTCAGGTGTTCGGTGTCATCCCTTGGCATTCAAGACTCACACATACCCTGATTTCTAGTTACGTAACGAGAGATGGTCTTATTGCCCCAAGACCATATGGTTCTTTTGGACCACAGTCCTGTAGGTGCCTAGATTACGTGATCCATATGCTGGTAGACCTTTGGGAAGCTGAGCACTTGTTTTAGGCACATGCCTGAACTCAGGCAGTTTTTGCAGGACCTCAGTGGCACATTTGCATCCTTAGAGCATCGATCTGCATTTTGGAAGCAACCAGAAGGCATTTGGAGCTTGATCAGATGCACAGAAGGTTGGAGATGGCAGGGGCTTTTGAGATCATTGATTCCAGCCCCTCTCATTTTACAAAAGAGAAGAGTAATCAAACTGTGAAGCGTTGTTTTGGGTTGGAAACAAGGAGTATCTGTAACAACAAGATTCTGGAAACCCAGTAGACCAGAACTTATGGTGCTGGCTGAATGCTTAAGTTTGAGCCACTGGAGACAGTCAATAGCATCATGTTGCTGCCAGTCCTGGTGTTTGTTAACGTGTTGAGAGACACTCTATTCCTAATCAGGGCTCTGGCTCCTCTCAGCACCTTATCTTGCCCAGTTGAGTACTACCACCCCCCTATGGGAGCAACCCACCATGTCAGGAAGGATGCTGAGTTCCAGTGATTCAGAGAGGACATGGGCCTGACAAATGTCTGTGCATGTTGAGGAAGGTGGGCTATGGTGGCTAGCTTCCAGAACCAAGCCCCCTGCAGGCTTTCACATGAATTGGCAGTGAATATCTTGGTAAAAACCACTGTCCTCTCTTCCCAGCAATACCTTTGGCCCAGGCTTCTGCAGCCTCTCTGTTCCAAAGACCCCCAGATCCAGGTGTTTGGTATAAAATATACTTCTGTTCAGTAAATTGCTCAGACTATAGGAAGTACCTGCTTTCACTTCATTAAGTCATTCTTGTTTTATAGAGGGGAAATAGGAAGTGGTAGGAAGATGGCCTCAGGAAGGAATGGAAGTATTTCAGGGACCTAAGCTGATTCTTGCTCTATGCTTAATGCAGGTTTCTCACTTTATAGAGAGTATCCCAAACAACTCTGCCCTGTGGAAGTTGTTATGCCAATATTAGAGATGGGGAAACTGAGGTCCAGAAAAATAAGGCAGCATTCCCAGTATCCTATGCTAGTGAGTGGGAGAGCAGGGATTTTAGTCTAATGTTGATTCTAAACACCCTCCTTTTTGATACCTGTAATGCCTCCTAGTAAGCAATGCCTTTGGAGATCCCCTGAAAGGATGAGTCAGTGAAACATGTGATACTTTGTGAAGCACATGCTCCATTTACCACTGCTTAAATAACTAGCCAAACACTGGAGTAGAGCACAAGGGATTTGGAATCCGTTGACCTTGATTCCAGGTCCAACACTGTTGTTTACTCAGACACTTAACCTCCTTGAGTCTCTATTTGCTCATTTTTATGACAAAGATAGAAAACCTATGTCAAAGGAAGTTCGTGAGAATTAAATAAAATATTTCAAGAGAAAGTGTTGTGCATAAGGCTCTATGTGCATGTTACTTAAATGCTGGTGATTTAGGGTAGCAGTCTTCTGAGAAATCAATTACTGAGCCCGAGTGTGTGCCAGAGGCTTGACCCACGACCTCAAGAAGCTTATAGTTTGGGTGGGGGCAAGTTACTGTGAAAATCAGAGAGTACAGGCCAAGTGGTGCTGTAGTTATAGAAAAGCAGGAGAAAAGCAGAGACGGGAAAGATCACAGGGCAGCATGGATGAGAAAGCTTTATGTGGGAGGCTGGAGCTGAACTTTAAAGGAACTGGATAAGAGGAATGCTTGAAGAGGAGATTTTCAAGAAGTCCAGAGATTTAATAAAAAAAAAAAAAGTCATCTTTTTGTGTGCCGCGGCCCTCTTGGGACCTAGTAGTTGTTTGGCATAGGGCAGTGGTTCTCCAAGGGTGGCCCTTCCATCCCTAGGGGATGTCCATGACCCTTTCAGAGGATTGATGACATTGTATTATTTTCTAATCATAAAATGTGATTTTCCCTTTTTTATGCTCATTTTCTCATTGTGGAGTTTCTTAGAAGCTACATGATCTATGCGATATATCAGATTAAATGCAGACATAGATAGAAGAATCTCATGGTCTCCCATGAAGCCAAATATTAGAGTTTTGCAAAAAAGCATAAAATGCCACTCTTTCTCACTAAATTGTTTTCATTCTGGAAACCAGCTGGTTTTCGCAAAAGCGTAATATTTATTTATTTTTGTTATTTTAAAATGAATTCACAAATGGAAAATTTTATCAGCTGTAATTTCTCATGTAGTACGTGGGGTGAATTAAATCTCCTAGGGTCCAGTCCCCACCAGTTTTTAGAAGTATGAAGGAATCCTGAGTCACAAACATTTGAGAAGCATTGTTGAAGATGTGGCATTCTGGTGTGAAGACACAATTAAGATCTCATGTTTTTTACAATGCTTTGGCGTCAAGATGGGTGTCCTCTTGGTATGTTAGAACACCTGTGTTCTTGTATGGAAAACTTAAAATGTTGTCTGGTATGTCTGGAAAACTTTGAAAGGTAAAGCCCAGTGTTGACAAGTAAGCAGTGAAGCTGGTGCCTGCCATACATTACTAGAAGTGCAGATTGACCAGAATAGTTCTGTAGGGCAGTTTATAACAAGAACTTTAATGATAATTTTTACCCTTTGAACCAATAATTGCACTTCCATGAATCTATTCTAAGGAAACAAATAAAGATGCACACAAGGATTTATGTACAAGGATACACACTAAAGGTATAAAATTGTAAAAGTTTGGCCAGAAACCGACCAATTGTCCAAGAAGAGAGTTAATGTAAATTATAATACATTTATATATTCGAATGTTATAAGGCTTTTAAAATGATTCTGGAAGAATATTTAACAACACGGGGAACAGCTTAAAATATTATGTTAAGTGAAAAAGGAGGACATTAAACTGTATACAAAGAATGACCCCAATTTTCATAAACATACACATGCACACGGATTAGAGAAAAAAAGCACACCAGATGTTAACTGAGCTTTTCTCTGCATGGCGTAGCTATAATTGATGTCTGTGTTTTGCATTATTCTTTTCTGTATTCTGTATTCTACCATAAAATTTCAGTCCTTTTATCTTCTTTTATGTGAGGCTATGGGAACCCATCTACCGAGTCAGCCCATGCCACTGGGGGTTTAGGTGAGGGCTACTTCAGATCGTGAAGGGGCATTTCGCAAGGGTGATGGTTTAAGTAGTCTGTGATTTGAGGATAAACTCAACTTCTAGCTGGTTGTCTTTTTTTACTTAGACTTTCAAAAAAGCTTAAGAAAACTAGGATTCATTTTCATTCCCTACAGTGCTCTGGTCTATCATTTTGAGCATTTGGAGTGTAGAATGCAGGGCCCAACAGGGCAAATGTTTAAATAATGTTGTGCAGCTGGCACAGTGTAGAGAGAGCATGGCAATCAGTATATAATTCTTTTAAAATAACTTCTTTTAAACGTTTTATTTATTTTCGAGAGAGTGCAAATGGGGGAAGGGCAGAGAGAGGAGGGCAGAGGATCTGATGTGGGCTCTGCAGTGATAGCAGTGAGCCTGATGTGGGGCTCGAACTCATGAACCACGAGGTCGTGACCTGAGCCGAAGTTGGACGCTCAACAAAATGAGCCACCCAGGCGCCCCAATGTATGATTCTTCTACAGGAAGAGGTTTCTCAGCCCATGGAGATGAGGTGACTATGGCATAATAGCTTCAAATAGAAGAGCTGCAATTCACTCCTTTTGTATCTGGAAATTTCTTCCTCTTTCCTGTGTTGGGAAATGTCAGGTGTTGGAAAACTTTAGTCTTCCTTCTTTCCTGAATGACCAGTAGGATAACTGATAGTTTGAGTTCTGCATGAGGGAACATCTGCTTTGTTGTAAGTCTCTGACAGCAGAACACTTTCACAGTCAAAATGGAATGTTTGAATGTGACTGTTTCAGTTCCTGGAACATATTTGCTCAGTTTGACTATCTACCCTGTGTGGCAATATTCAGCATGCTTTAGGGTTTAAAAGAGACATCCAAGATACTTCCTTGAACTCAGAGAACTTATTCTGTCTGGACAAAGAAGCCTCATGCAGAAAAAGTTAAATGATGACATAAAACGACAACAGAGGAGAAGAGATGTATGTCCCCAGAGAGCAGGTACAATCGTCCCTGACAATGACACCAATGCTGGGTGCTAGGAAACCAGAGGCAGGAGAGATGAGAAGCTTCTTGGAGGAGGATACAGCACAGGTACATGCTCTCTTTACAGGGCTGGCTGTTCCTGGGAAGAACAGATTCACATTAATTGACAGTAATTAATTACTGCACTGAGTGCCCACCACATAAAAGGCATTGTGCTTATCTCTGAGAAGAAAAAGATTTACAGATGAATGGGACACAGAATTTAACTTCTCTAGGGTAGTGGGATGGTCTGAAGGCTAGCCATCAGTTCACATTTCTCCATTAGGCAGCTACACATTTTATCCTGGGGGTTTCTGGATGTGCACAAACAGACATAATTGCTTGCATGGCATAGGGACTCAACTGGCTGCATGTAATTTTAAAGGGAAATGGTAAACATCTGCTCCCAAGACAGAGATGCCTTGCTAAAACTGTCCAGCACCTTCTAGTTCATGCCTCATTATTTTTTACCCCAGGAAAACTTAGTAAAAAAAAAGTTGATTCTGTTTTCCCTCGACTTTAATTTGCGAGCGTTGGCCACCTGCTGGAGGCTATCTCTGATTATGTGTAGCAACCCCTCCATCTTCTGTGTGCCTTTTGGTAGCTTACTGCTGATTTGGTGGGGATGGGATGGCATTCGTCTGTCCACTGGTGGTTATGTAACTATAACTCAGCTGCTGTTTGCCCAGAAATGGACGGGACAATTTCTCCTCCAGTGATTATTATTCTACCATGGGGTCTCCCAACAACTGACAGTGAAGTGAGCTCTGTGATATTAGGGCTATTTAAGCTTCACAGTAATCCTATGAAGGCAATATTTATATTCTCATTGAGTGGATATGAAACACAAGACTTATGTAATTAGCCTAAGGTTCCACAGGCTGGATTTGAAACCAAATCTGCTTGACTCTGAAATGAATCCTCTTATGATTATGTTGGGCTGTCTGTTTGAATGCAAATGCTTATCTATAATAGGGTTCCTCTACAGATGTGTCATTTTACTATATGCATTGTAGCTGCTCAGTAACAAATCACTTTATTGCTATTATTTTTTAAAGTTTATTTATTTATTTTGAGAGGGAGAGATGGGGTGGAGAGAGAGAATCCCCAGACAGCTCTGCACCCAGCGCAGAACTGTGAGATCATGATCTGAGCTGAGATCAAGAGTCAGACGCTTAACCAGCTGAGCCACCCAGGTGCCCCATGTTGCTATTATTAAAAAAAAATTTTTTTTTGATGTTTATTTATTTGTGAGAGAGAGGGAGAGACAGAGTAAGTGGGGAGGGGAAGAGAGAGAGAGAGGGGGAGGCACAGAATCTGAAGCAGGCTCCAGGCTCTGAGCTGTCAGCACAGAGCCTGACATGGGACTGAAACTCATAAACCACAAGATCATGACCTGAGCCAACATCCCTGAGCTTAACTGACTAAGCCACTCAGGCCCCTCCAGCTATTATTTTTAACTGTGTGAGTGATACATGGATACCTTTTCATTTTAAAACACTATAACATTACAAAGAGCTCAAGTCCCAGTAGCCAATGGACCCCACCCCAGTCTCTTACCCCGAGTTAACATTTATTACCAGTTATTTGTGTTTTCTTCTAGAATTTTTAAAATGCATTGTGTACACACTTATAAGCTTAATGGCAATATATTATTTTATTTTGTCTGGGTGTACTGTTTGTGTATTTAATATATTATTATTCAGTATGTGTGTTAGGGACTTTTCCAGATCAATGACCTTCATATCTACCTTATTTTTTGATGTTGTTATATAGTATACATACATATGTGTGTATGTGTGTGTGTGGGGGGGGGATAAAATACACTTAGTCTTTCCCTTAATGATAGCCATTTCATTATGGTCACATGAATGAAAGTGCAGTGAATTATGGGATGCTGCACCCACGTGGGTTCTTTTAGAGGCTTTTTCTTTGGAGGGCTTCTTTCCTCCCCTTACCTGTATGATATAAACATACCTCTTGGATGATAGAATTGAGACTGTCCTTTTGAACCCTCAGAATAACAACCCAACAACCTTATTGTCTGGACTGAGATTCTTTAGTGGGAACCAAAGTGTTCACACAATGGGAAAGAACAAAGATATGAATGTTTGGCCAACCCCACCCACCCCAACCTTCCCTCCCAGATCTGTGCTGGGCAGGTGCTGCTGGTGGATCTCCATTTTATCTGATATAAACCATGGATTATGCACGATCTGGTCTTTAGGGTCAGCTAACCCCCAATTCTCTGCATTTGAAACCCAGTGGTGGTTCTCATTCAAATAGCTGGGGCAGGAGGACAGAGAGATGGATTAATTATCCAGTATCATTGTGCCTCTCTTTTTGAGACTAGATAATGCAGCTGAGGAGTCAGATAACACAAAGAGGTCACTGGGAGCTTTGTGAGCTTCTGCCTTGGCATCAGCCTGTGTTTTTTTTTAAACAGAGGGTGGGACCAATACCCGCTTGGAGAATGAAGCTATTTAAATCACTTGCTTTTGGCTGAGGTCTCAAGTGAGTTATCTGTTTGTGGTCAGGCTGGGTTTCTGCCATTGCAAAGATACAAATTAATATGGCTTTGGGCACTGGCCCTAAGAGGAGAAGTGGGGCCGGCCAGAGGGGAGCATCAATGGTTTTTCCATTTCAATCATAAAGACTGTCTGGGTAGCGCTTGGTCTGGAGCTACGTTGTGGAAACTCCTGACCCTGACCCTGGAATGATCTGTGGTTCACCACACTTGAGAGCCCCTAATTGCCTGTGGGTTTTGATTGTTGACTCTCCTCAGTGTTAGTTCATTGGGACATACTTGGGGAATGGCTGGAGGGTCCACCCCAAGGCATGCCACTTTGAAGCCTGGTTCTGACTTCTGATTTTCCAGGCAGCTGGGCCATATTGTACTTTCATGGTAGCAAATTGAAACAGTGGCCAAAGATTCTTTAATGATTTATTGGGTGTTCATAGGCCTTCCCACCCCTGTTAAGTGTCAGGAGTGTAAATCAAGGAAAAGAAAACAAGGTGATTGCCCTTGAGGAAAATACAATCTGGGGCATTCATAAAAATGACAGCCATAAGCATTTATGGAACGAGGGCTTTTATCAGCTCCTAGACTAGGTATCTCACTACTCTTCATTGACACCACAACAGTATTGTCTCACTACTCTTCATTGACACCACAACAGTATTGTCTGAGCTGAGGTTTAGAGGAGCAAAGAGCTCACACAGCTAGTTCTTCAAGCTCTGCATCTAGTTGTCTTTGCCATGATCCCACCTTCCTTGTTTTCTCTGCTTAGAGCTGTGCTCCACACTTCCGGAGATTTGAAAGGCATTTCATTTGTTATTTTTCTTTTAAGGAGCTCTTAGCAATTGCCAAAAAGCAAATTTTCACATTCAGAGAATAACTAGGGAACTCCAAGGTGCCTTTGATACAAATGGATAGGAGAGTGTGGGCTGAAGTTGTAGGAAAGTCTCCACGATGTAATCAGTGCTGGGAGTCAAAGAAGGGGGAAGTCTGGGCAGTTGCCAGCCTTCAGATCACTGGGAGAGTGGGGGATGGGACTTGGATGGGGTGGACCATGAATGCCCAGCTCAGGTAGGCATTTTGACTCAATGTGGCAGCCGGGCTGGGAGGGTGAGTTAGGGCATCAGTGACCCTGGTGGGAATCTTGGAAAGTTGTCTTAGAGCAGAGACAGTGAGTCAGGCTGGTGGTGGGGATAGTACAAGCTGATGGTTTGATAATCTGGAGCAGGGGCCTCCTCATTATGGGCTCCCTGCTTTTGTAAATACAGTTGTATTGTGACCGCCACACCCAGTCGGTGACATGCTGTGTTTGGCTGTTTTGGAGCTAAAGTACAGAGTTGAGTGGCTGGGACAGAGATCAAGGAAACCTAAAATATTTACTCTCTGGCGCTTTTACAAAAAAAAAAAAAGTTTTAACCTGAGCTGGGGCTACTTGTAAGTGTCCAAAAGGAGAAGTGAAGCCCATTGACTGGCACACAGTATGTGCCCTAATAGGTAATAGGTAGGTATATGTTAAGAAATGAACAGAACAAACTAAACTTGATAACAGGAAAGAGAATAATCGAGCCTGTGATTGTTTGCTGAATTTAGATGACCTCCCAGAGAATGGAGCCCATGGAGGAGAAGAGAGACTGATAAGAGAATCCAGGAGGGAAAGACTTGTGGGTCTCCCAGCTCCTTTGCTTTGCAGAAGTCAGGGGCAAAGTTTGGAAAGGGAAGGAGCAGGAGGCTGATTAGTGAGCTGGGTGGTAAACTGGAGGAAGGCAGTTGCCTGGACGAGGGAAGCAGTGCACTCACCTGATCCCGAACATCTGGTGGGCCAGTGAGAACTGGCAGAGTGCCTTCCAGAGTCCTCTCACCTCTGGCAGGAACGTGGCATTGGAACGGGGGCGTGGAGTTACAGTTCCACTCTACCGGGAGGCTGACTTGGCTGCGTTGCCTGAAAGTTTTTCTTTTATGTTCTTTTACTTTTAAAATAGCAGCCCATATGCTTGTTGCCACCAGTCTCTCCCCCAGAAGCTTACTAGAGGAGTGGGAGCTTGCTGGATGGATAAAAGTATATGATATTCTCAACTGCACTCTGGACGTTGTCATGGAGAGAGTATCCCTGGTGAACACCCAGGGTTATGGCAGGTCAGGCTGCCATGCTCTCCTGGAATGTGCTGGCCCACATGGAGATCTTCTGAAGGCCTATCAGCATAGGACAAGAACTCCTGAGTTGTTGAGGGGCTCACTAGGAGTCAGGTCCTGGCACAGAACTGTCTGAGTCTGGGAAGTTGAAGACGGAGGGTATCCAGCCTACCAGTCATCTTCAGGTACCTAGGGAGTAGTGTGAGTGCTTGGCAGCTGGGAGGCCCAGCTAGACAATAAGCAGGTCCCTGGGCAGGCTTGGGCATCATGGAGCAGGTGACCCACAGCAGTGCAAATTGGAAAACCAGGATCAGCGTCCATGTGGCCAGGATCCAGGGCCCCAGATGCTAACTGGTTCAGATGGTCTGGAATTCAGGACTGTAGAATTAGAGATACCTGGGACAAGACTGGTCAGGATCTATGGACTTAGGCCCTGGAAATAAAGGACTCAGCTGCTGGAACTGGAGAGTAAGGGAGTGTATACAGGCTTCTTGGAGAAAATTTGTCAATAACCAGCAAAGTAGAAGTTATGCGTAGAGTATGCAGCAGTAACTGCACATCAGGATATGTCATTTTCTTCCCTTTCTTCATAAATATGTGAGAAGCCATGTATAAGAACACTGAAACGTTGCTTACTATTGCAAATTTTAAAAGAAAAAAATTCAGAAATATTTATTAGTGGTTGGAAAGAAAGACAGTGGTTTCTTCATAAGCTGCAGTGCTCTACAGCAATGAAAAATGGATGAATTAGGGCTAGATGTGCCACCATGGGTAAATCTCAAAACTTGAATGTTGGGCAAAGTAAGCAAACTGCAGAACATACATCCTGTATAAGGCTTACGTAAAAGTAAAATACTCCAAAAGATTATATGTTGTTTATGAACACAGATACTTGTTAAATCTAGTAGTGGGCATGTGATTGGCATCTCATTGTGTTTTCCCGTGTGCTGGAAATAATTCATTAAAAAGGCAGGAAGAAAGAACGAGAGAACATGGAATGGTCTGCTAGACTGCAGTAACCTGAGCGGAAGCACAGAAACCCATAGCCTGTGGCTTTATACCTCTCACGTGTCGCCTTCCAGGGTAGCTGTGCATTCTGATCTCCAGAATGGTCAATGGCAGGTGTGATGTTTCCAGATTTCTGGACATTTCAGTGTTGGGAGCACAGTGTCAAGATTTGGGAAGTTAGCTTTGAAATAGGAGAAGGGAGCCTGTTTCCTCCACGTGGCCCCACTGGCAGGTGTCTCAAGTGACAAGGTGGAGGATGGTCTGCTTTCTTGGAAAAGTGAGTTCCTCAGGTGCAGCGGTCTCTGGCAATGGGGTGGAGGCCTCTCTCCCAGCTGCTCCTCACCCCAGGCAAAGGGGGTCCCCATAGCTCTGTGGTTAATGTGGTGTGCAGTGTCCACACTGGAAAGGACAGAGTCCAGGGCACCTTTAGTCCCACAGGCGGCCTGGCTTCTTAAGGTGTCTTCACTGAAGACACCTGTCTGTCAGGCTGAGCAGAAAATGCCCAAGGCACAGAGGAAGCTGATCTATGGAGTATCTTTTGTTGGAAAGTCCCGACTCTTGGAGAAGCAGCTACTCGGAGAAGAGCAGAGTCCCTGTGAATCTGTGGTGCAGCCAGCAGAAAGAGAGGACTATGTGGTGCTAAGCATACTACCTTTGATGAGATTTATTTGGATTCTGGAAGGAAGTTTGTTGTGACGTCAGTCATGCAGGGGGACCTGAGAATTCAGCTCTTTACAAAAGTAAGATGTTTGCTATGTATAGAGTGAGGAAAGTTTGCTGGTTGGAAAACAGCTAAGCACTGTGTTGGTGGCATAAAGATATTTAAGGTCCAAGTGGGGTCTTATGATTATTGGAGTAAAACCTCTTGTATTTGATGATGAGAAAATGGGGCTTGACAGACCCTCTTCTCTGCCAAACTCTAGTCAGGACCCTCTGAGTGCTTTGTCAACAAGGCCCTGTCCTTGGGTGTGTTCAACTTTCACCATGAATCCTGCTAAGCCCGTTTAGCTAGAATCCCCCACCCTCAATATTTGATTGAATTCCTCATCCCCTACCAGGCCCTAGGTGATGTCTGATTACTCTGGCATGCTTTCAGTAAGAATCCTCTCAGGTCAGTTTAGAAAAGAATTACTCTACCTTCTAGTAATGATCCATTCACTGACTCCCACCCTTCTCTTTGGCTGTAAATTCCTTGCTTTTTGTTGTTTTTAGAGTTGATCCCAGTCTCTCTTTCCTATTGCAGAACCCCATCACAGTGGTCTCTATACTTACTGCCATTTCCCTGAATGAAGTCTGCCTTACCATTTTAACAAGTGTCTGGGTAATTTTTTTCTTTAACAGGCATAGAGAATTGGTTTGTCCAGGGGAACACTTTGTGTATGCTTTAGAGTCTAGATTTCCAGACTCCAGATTCAATGTTCTTTCTCCACACCATGTTATCTTTAGGCCTTTAAGAGTACAGAATCAAGAAGTGATTCATCCTACAAAATATTTTATTTGGGTTAATAAAAGTATGCACCTGACTGCCTCTAGAGATTAAGGTGTCTCCTCCCTGCTGTGGAGAGGAAAGGAGCTTGGAGTGATTGATCATTTAACCTTGATGCTAGTGCATGTGAACTGTAGGTCCTTCCCTGGCACCAGATGCTGCTAGACCTTTCCAATTGTGCCAACATCCAACTTTATGAATTTTTCTAGGTAAGGCTATGTTTTGACTTGCTCCCAAATGTTAGCAGTTGGGCAAGAACTTGTGACCACGCATTCATTCTTGCAAATAAAGACAAAGCAAAGCAAAACAATACACAAATCAGTACATTCAGCACTTGCTTTGCACCAGAAGTGGTGCAAGGCATTGGGGCTGTTATAAGAAATCGCTTTTTCCCTTAGGGACTTGTAGTCAAGGAAGAGATCCCAGAATAAAGATAGTATGACTGAAACCATAGGATAAGTGCCAAAATAGAATTATATACAAGGTGATATGAGAACACAAAGGAAATCTTGATTAATTTCCCAGTGGGGAAGCTGGAAGGAGGGTGATATTGGTGTTGAGGGTTGGAGATGAATGCACCAAGAAGAAGAAATAGAGCAGGAATAGTTCAGGCAAAGGGAATGATATGTGTACAAATGGAGGGAAGTGAAAATGCAAGACATTCAGGAAAAGTTTAGTGAGGCTGGAGAGAAAGGGACAGGGAGCAGATGGCTGGAAATGAGTCTAGTAAGGAAGATTAAAGCCAAATTTGACAAGACTAAGCTTGGAAGCTACAAACTCATTGTGCGTAGGCAGTGGGTAATTACTACGAGGGATGAGATGGACAGAGCTGGGAGGTTGAAATATAGCCTGATGACAGCATGGAGGATGGTGGGGCGGGGGAGAAGGCTAGAAGAAGAGCATCCAATTGGGGAACTATTGCAAAAATAATGATGCATGAGCCACAGCATCGGGGTGAGGATGAAAAGACCAAGGGTCCAAGTTATTTAGGAGATAGGATCATTAAGACTTGGAGAGTGAGCTGGGTTTAAGAGATAAAGGCAAGGAGAAAGATTAGGCGTGATTCCCTGTGCTTAAAGGTAGACAGGAGACAGAAAATAAGTCATTTTGAGGTGGGGGCTGGTTATAAAAGTTACCATAGCCATTGACCATGTGAAGCCAGTAGCCTAGGGAGGGATTTGAAATACTGATGTTTGTTTATTCAGTAAGCATGCTGAGGGTATATGATGTGTGAAGCCTGGTTCTGTACATTTTGGGGAAAGGAGAAGTGAACGTCCTTTTTATTTTTATTTTATTTTTTTAACATTTCATTATACCTACATCCTTTTGGTAGGTTTCCCATGTGTTCTATTTTTGCATCTTTACAAAGATCTTGTAAGAACTAAATTACCCTGATTCTTTTATTTGAGAAACCTGAGGCTCTAGCAGACGAAGTAACTTGCACATGGTCATGCAACCAGAGAGCCGTGGATCTAGCAATGAAATAGAGATTTTGCTATGCCTAAAGTTCATGTTCTTTCATCTCACCATAGCATTCTCTGTGGTTCCTTGCCCACCGGGAGCTTATGTGGTGCTAGGGGAAACAGAACTTAGAGAAATTCAACATAACAATATCAAAAGAGCCGAAAGGAGGCATGGACAGTGGGCTTTGGGCCTGTAATGGGTGGGGAAGCTTGTTCTTGTGCAGAGAGATGAAAGTGACTGGGAAGAGGGCTAGTGAAGCCTTAACAGAGGTGAGGGTGGACATCCAAGCTGGGTGTGGGGACGTGGAATTTGCTAGATTAGATGGGGGTGGGGATAATTCTTAAAGGTCATCAAATACTACAAGCCTTGGCTACTAGGCTTGTAAAAATAAGATGTAGGCCAGGACAGGAGCAGATTCTGGTGAGAAGGTGGATGAAGAATCCAGGAAAAGGCAGTTACTAGGGGAGGCACCCAGCTAGAGCTGGGATCTGAGATTTGAGACAGAATGCAGGCACCCATGAGGTTGGGTGACCATAGAGGAAATAAACTGACCTCTGATTTTCTAAAGCCTGTGTGGGAGAAATTTTGTGATCTAGCCAAGGAAGGCAATGAGGGAAAGACGAGTTGGGGAGCTGATGATACCGGTTGTTTGAAGAGGGAGGGGGGCAAGTGAGGGGTGGAGTTGGGAAGTGAGGTAAAAAGCGTGATAGCGAGCCTAGCTCCTGGGGCCTCCCTGTTTGGCACCCCTTCTCCTTCCTCCACTATGGAAAGGTGGGGTGGAGAGGAAGGAGCCGGTGGTTTGGCCTGCCTTTGTTCTCTGAGACCTGACTTGTGATTTTGGTATAAGGTCAAAACCCTGGAAATGAGGCCCAAAGGACAAACAGGGTAATTGGAATAATGAACTGTTGGCAGTAGTTCAACAACATTGACTTTTCACCCTGACACACCATTGCTCCTCTGTGAAGGCTCACACCCTCTGCCTGCTGCGGCCTGATTTGGCCACTGGACCCTAACGGGCTTCTTTCCACCAGAGGGTCCCGAGCCTCAGGCTCAGTGGAGGGGGCATGAGGTTGGCTGGACTCCAGTGACCTCAGGAGGCCATCTGGCCTTGCACACAGCTCCTTGTGCCCCTGCACAGCACCAAGAGGGACGCCTGGGCTGAAGGTGGAGCAGGAAGTCCCCAGCAGCAACCTGTACCCACAGTCTCACAGAGGGCAGAAAAGGAGGTCTCTGAGAAAGGCTGGGAGCAAAGGAGACTGAGTTTAGGTAGATGCAGTGGTCTAATTGCTCTTCTAAAATTAATGGGGCCTTTTATCTCTGAATCACACCTGTGATTTGGGAACAAAGGTGCGAGTTGAAGGAGAGCCTGGCTTCCCCTTGAATACAATCTCCCATTTGGTGAAACATCTCTCCCTTTGTTTCTCTCTTACCTGCAGATCAACAGACTATGGCACCACCTATGAAAAGCTGAATGACAAAGTAGGTTTGAAGACTGTCCTCAGTTATCTCTACGTCAATCCCACCAACAAAAGGAAGGTAAGACTAGGGGTCAGGGGTCCTGACTGCTCCCTGGGGATGGGGAGTTGTAGTAGGGCTGCCTGGGGCCAGGAGTGAAGAAGAAAACCCACAGCTGTGGAATCCGAGAGGGCCTGCTTGATATACCAAGGAGAACATCACAAACACTGCTTATAATTCTGACAACTGCCTCAATACTAGTAATTTCAACAACAACAGTAAAATTATATAACTAGTAAGGTGTTCCTCTGTGCCAGGGATGCCTTAGCTCGTTTATGCTCACAGCGAATCTATGCGCTAGACATTATTATTGTCCCCATTTTGCAGATGAAGAAACTGAAGCTCAAAGATATGAATTTTCTAGCCTAAAGTCAGACAGCGGTGAGTAACAGCTTTGTGATTTGAGGATGGATATGCTTGTTTCTTGAATTGGCTTCTTCCACAGTTGCCCTCTTGCTGGTCTGTTTTCAGACAGCGCCTTGGAAACGGGGAGTCTGTTTCTGCCAAGGGAAGGAGAGGCAGTTCCTGGATTCACCGACTTGATCTAGAACAGCTAGCTGCTGAGGCAGGAGAGAGCAGACCTGGTTCCGGTGGCCCCTCCCCTCGGCTCTCTGACTTTCCAATGGACTCAGTAGCCAGGATGTGGAGGATATCATATAAGGCCAGACCTTGGTCATGGAGACCCATTGGGAGGAAGGGTCCTGGATTCCATGGAATAATGGATGGTTTTAGAAAATAAATACTGTGTAATATGTTGGCTCTGGGAAGAGGTGATCTTACTGCAACTAGGAAGGCACTGCTCTTTAGAAACTTAGGCAGGCCGAGCCCCTATAAACATACCAGCGTTCTAAAAGGCTGTTTCAGGGTTTCTAAAAGGCTGAAAATGTTACGGAACCAGGCTGGAACGCCGGCGGAAAAACCAAGTGGCACTCGGAGATCTTGGTGGATCAGATATGTATTTAACACCTGTGGGCTCAGAGGAGACCGTTTCTCCAAAGATCTGAGCCCGAATGCAAGTGGGAAGGGTAATTTATAGTTGTCAGCTTCCGTATCTGTGGGGGTTTTTGCGCGTGCAGCAAATAGGGCAAGAAGAACCCGGAAGAGGGGTCTCCAAGCTAGAGACGAGAGCTTATTTTATGGTATCAATAAAACATACCAGGGTATTTAGTATATGGGGGCCGATGGTCACAAGTAAAATTAAGGAAAGGAGTGGCCCTTCCAGGGCAGGGAGCCAGGATGCCCAGTCTGTGAGATCCCATCCTCTCCAATGACTGATATTTTCCTGTTGTCTACATTGAATTCTTTCCTCGAGTTCCTTAACCTTAGTCCTGACGATTCCTGATTGGTTTACAAAATAGCAACATTCCGCCCCGCCCCAGGAAGACACAAGTCCCTCCTTTTTCTGAAGTGAGGAGGTAGAGGGCTCGCCTATCTTGGAGGGACACTGCTGCCAGGGAGTTTGTTTGGCTTTGTCAGGTTACCAGGGAGTCTGCCATCCATTCCACATCCAGCCTGTTGGTGCAGTCCCTATTAGCCCAACAGCAAGAAGCAAGATTAGGGTTATGACACCAGTAAGGGGCAAGGGCTGGCCGAGTTGCATCCAAATCCCTGGGCTGAGTCCACAAGTTGATTCTTCAGGCTTTTGCCATGCACAGGCCAGCCAGCTTCAGGGGTGTGGCTGGAGCAGCGCTGGAGATCTCAGGGGCCAGTGTCTTTTTGAGGGTCAGTTTAGGCGGGTTGACTGGATCTGGATCACTTTGCCACGTTGAGGGTTCCTCTGAGTTGGCCTTCTTAGCTCTGGAGTGATCACCATGGGGTGATACCCGAAACTGAGTTCTCTATTTGGTTGTGTGTCTGTAAAGTCCACCTCCAAGTCTTCGAAAGGGGCGGGTTTCTGGTAACTGTCAGATCAGGTTTAGGGAAGATAAGGTTTGCATATGTAGAGATCCATCCTGTTTTCTAGCTGTTTAAATAATCATATGCCCATAGGGTCTTAGTACTATCCCCACAGAATAACAAGCACAGAAGATTGTCCATACACGAAAAACTGTGACAATTTTTCTGAAGTTTACCTCAAGTTGTCTAGTTTAGGCAAACAACAAACATTTAAAGACAGAACTAGAATTTAACATCCTTAACGGTGCATTGTTGAAACATAGTCTTTTTATTTTCTCCAAACCAGCCCCCCCCCAACCTTTCTAGAGATAGCCAAATTGAGACCAATGCATTTGTAGAACAAGTCCAGTCTTAACAATCCTGGCCTAATTATTTATGCAAGCTCACCAATAGCGATTGATCATGAGGATCTTTTAAAGTTTGCTTTGCTGGAATCTTTTATCAGGAATCTCTTGGTTGAACTTTTAGTAGCCTCTCCAGGCCAGAAGCCAAGCCAAATACTTGCCATCAGACAGGCCTGCGATACCTGTACAATTGGGAAAATTCCCCTTTATGAGGTCCCCAAGATATCCTGAGGTTCCTGCACCTGCCAGGAAGTGACCTTCTTTCATCACCTGGTGAGGCTGCTGGGAACTCTGTAAGCAAGGTATCAGGCCAACATTTCCAAGGGGCTCTATGGCCCCATGTTTCATAAAGCCAACCTTAGTTCCTTAAAGCTGTCTGGTCATATCTGAGTCTATGAATGTCACTCTCAAATATGACATTCCAGTCAAAGCCTTGATAAAATAACCAGTATTTCCAAAGGTGATCTGTTACAAGATGAACAGATTCTTATTGAACTTATGCAAACAACTGTAATTGCCATGAAAGAAAGAATACTCACTGAGAGTTTTTGAATTTCAGGGGAGTTATGTAGAGAGAAAAGATAAATGCTTCAGTTTACAAATGAATATTTTATGACATTTCTGTATATCATAGATATCTTAAGAGAAAGTTTCCTTAATCTGGAAGAGAAAACATCAGAGAACAAGCAGTATTTTCAACAAGAATCACAAAACTATAATCTTCCTTAGTTCACTTAATCCCATGTTCCTAATTCTTGTTCAATTTGAATGCAGCTTTTTAGTTCTGGAGATTCTTACCCATTTTAGTATTATTCTTAAAGACGTCAAATACCTGTATTTGTCCCTAAAGTCCTTTTTATAAATCTCCTTGAAGAAGAAACACGTTTTGTGGGAGAATAAGAACAATTATAAATGACAAAATCTCAGAAATAGACATTGTTAAAGATCTGATGAGAGTTCATTATGATGCAATTGACAAAGAAATTCGGTTATTTCTGTGGCACATAACACTTCAAGTAATCAGAATATTAAGTGATGACCTTATACCAAAACATTAAAACTTTAGGAATTGCATATATATTTGGGCAGTTACAGTGTTACCAGTGCAGTACAACCTAGGGTTTACCATCCTACGACAGTGCCTTTCCAAGTAACTTAGTATCCCAAATAAAAGGGCCTAATTGGTCAAAAGACTTCATTTGCCATTTAAATCCTGGGAAGTTTGTTAAAACCTTAGGAAGTTATAAGTCCATCCTAAATAGGATTACAGATCATTACAAACCTTAAAACTTTATTTAACCAATGTGGCAGTAAAAGATTCTAAAGGTGAGTGTATGGCATTATATAGTTGTTACCGAAACCTAGCTCCTTTAACATTGAAAAGTTTTAACTAAGTAATCAAAGACCTGATAAAGATGAAACATAAAACTTTGGTTTTCCTGGAAAATAAACCTTTGTTTGCATTGTCTTACCAAGAGCAGATCAACAGTCCAAGAAAACTTTGTCATTTGAGGAAAGAGAAAAGCAGAATTTTAACCTTATACCAGTGTACTTTTAAAATTCCATTTATCTCAACCTTCTACAACTTTCCTTTGGCTTCAGACTTTGTCCTAAAGCTATTTCTCTCCAAATAACCAGTCTCATTTAGGACAAAATTACTTTCTTCTACCCTCAACAAAACTGTATATCCATTCCTTATATCTTCCTTACATGTCTACTACTTTCCTACATACAGGGTTGCTTTCCTTATTTCCATTAGTCTTAAGTACACTTAGCAGAATTTTAACTCTTAGGAAACTTTAGTCTCCAATTGAGGACTTAGTAACCAACTGAGAGGTGTTTGCAATGAGAATTTTTTTAGATGGTAAATTCATGAACCAATTAAGTACAAAGCATGTTTTCCAATAGGTCCAAATAGCCTTAATTTCTCAGCAATATGACGTTAAAAAAACAAACCTATGTTCAGTAATCAAAGCTTTAGCATTTCTGTCCTATTTGGAAAGTTTCAGGTTACTAAGGACCTTGAAAGTTATCTCAACAATTACCCATGAAAACTTTGAGACAGACAAAATTAACTATCATTAATAAATTGCAACAGAGATAACATGAGCTTATTTGACCTTTGCTGATAACTTTAAAGACAGGGCCAACAAACTTAAATTAGTTTCAACACTGAATATGTTTCACCTGTGTCCACTTAAAAGTCCATCAATTTTTCCCCATTGTCAATTTTCACCTGGGGCACCAGTGGAGGTATCTGAAATGGGTGGTCCTAGAGGGTGCACTTTGCTCCTTGACCTGGAGGGTAGGAGGAGGAACCAATGGTGCCAGAGGCACTGAGGGTGGTCTAGGACCACACCCAAGTTGGTGCAGAAACATGAGGGGGAGGGGAAGGCAGAAGCAGCAACTGCTTGGGAATATTCCTTCAAGTCTCCATCCCCAGGTAGACTAACCACAGTTGGCTCCAATTATAACTGTTAACCTGGGAAATGAGGGAGAATCCCTCACATCTATTAGGCAGAGGAACAGGAAGAGGGAGACAGTGTCCCTTTTAGTCTGATTCTATTTCGGCCAGACCAATAAGGTCCCCTTGAGGTTCCTCCTGGGTTTCTGGGACTTTCCCTGGTTGGGACACTTATTCTTTTAATGTCCTTTCCCCTTGCAGTAGGCTCATTGACCCCTTGCTAAGGAGGATCTGGGCCTCCCTGCTTTTGGTGGCTAGACCTTCCCCGTCCTTTCGCTTTGGCTCTTTTGTGCCTCTGGAGCAAACAGGTTGTAAGCCTCGCATATTCTCTTATAATAATCCCCGGGGGAATCCCCTTGCTGCTGGGCATATTCATGGGCTTCTCAGCCCCTGCTCTGATCCCCAGGAGTACAGACTCTTGGTACCCGTGGATATGGACCTGCATCTGGAGAGCGCCTGCACCTGGCTGAGGATGCAATCTGGTCACTGGTCCCTGTGGAGGAGGGTTCTCCGGGTCCCTGAGGGGATGAGAAATGGGTGGTATTGGTGGTGGAGGAGAGACAGTCAGGGGAGGGAGCCCTGTGAGTCATAAGGTGGCAGAAGGATGAGATCTTCCTTCGTGTCTCCTGCAAACACTAGGGGAGCAGTGGGTTGCTTCTTTGGCTCTCTGGGTGAGTCTCCGGATAAAGTGGCTGAAACCTTTGCCTGACTCTGCTTGCTATGGATGAATCGCACCTAAGGCAGAGGATTTCAGGCAATTTCAACCAGTCGAGGTATGGAAATTGATCAGGGTGACCAGGGTCTCTGGAGACAACATGCTAGATGCAGCAGGCCATTGGGACATCCAAGGTTCCTTCACAGGGCCCTCCTACACCAAAAGTGGGCCATTCTAACTCACATAGGGTCCTTAACATGCCAGGGGTTATCTTAATTCCATAGTCTCCCAAAAACTCCTTCTTTGCTCTGTCCTGACCCCACAATGTTCCTGTGAGGCAGAGTCACAAAGACAGAGAGATAGGGGTCCTTCCTTTAATGAGGAGATCAGTCAGATGCCTGTCTGGCCATGTCCCGAAGGAACTTAGGTGACGCTTAGCCGTAACGGTCTCAGCTTTGTGACTTATGATCAGAAACTATTCTGATGCCACCATAGACTTTGTGCCATTCACCACAGAATCGCAGACGGGCCCATTCAGACTCTGTGGGCTTTGGGGACCTTAAGGGTGCCCACCCACGGAGCCACAGAATCGAACTTGGCAGGCAAGCTAGACCGAGTTGCACATTCACACTCACATACACACCAGAGGTTATTACATTCCCTCCCATGGAATTTCTACCTGTGAGACTACTGAAGTGTCTGGGGACTGATCAGGTCCCCCTTCCACTCTTGTGAGTGGGCCTCACTAGATTGGGCCCCAGTCTTACCAGTTCCGATGTTGGGTCCAGATCCTCACCTGCCAAGTCTCCTTGAGTCAGAACGGCGGAGCAGGGCCAGCCTGAGGCAACTGAGCGGGACACTGCCAAAATTCAAGCAGGGCGTGTCTTCTCCCTTGCGATTCCTTGTGCCGTCACCGCCTCGCTGTTCTCCCAAACCGGTGGCAACAATGGGTCAGCACAGTTGGGTTTCTTGGTCAGGGAACCAAATATGTTACAGAACCAGGCTGGAACGCTGGCGGAAAAACCAAGCGGTGCTCAGAGATCTTGGTAGATCAGAGATTTATTTAATACCGGTGGTCTGTTTCTCCAAAGATCTGAGTGCCGAATGCAAGCGGGAAGGGTAATTTATAGTTGTCAGCTTCTCTATCTGTGGGGGTTTTTGCGTGTGCAGCAAACAGGGCAAGAGGAACCCAGAAGAGGGGTCTCCAAGCTAGAGAACAGAGCTTGTCTTAGTCCCATTGGCTATCTAATGGTGTAAAACTTTATTCATTTTCCCAACAAAAATGGCACTGCCAAGATCTCCTCTTGTGATCCGATTTGTATTTCCCCAGTGGTTTTCTAGCCTTTTCTTTAGTGAGAATAAGTGCAGGGGTGAGCTTGAACCCATTGTGCAGATGTCCCTGATCTCTGATTCCAACCTGGTGGAGGCCAAGCGGGGGTGATAATTGTTTATGCTACTCAAAGCAGAACAGCTTTGACTCAAACCCTTAGCACGAGAACTCATAGCCCCCTCTTCTCACTTTTGCCTCCACAGCCCCAGAAAAGGGAGGAAGCAGAATGGGTGACACCTGGTTCAGCGTTGGTGATGGATACCCAACGATCTAGCTAGAGAGCCCCAGACCTGAGACTGTGCCCACCAGTCAAGTGCCAGAACTCAGATGATCATCAGGAGGGCTGTTTAGATTCCCGTTGCTGGCTTTAGTGGAGCAGTTTGTCTTTCCTTTTTCCCAAAGTCTGTCTTTTACACAGTTTTCAGTATTGTCATGTGACTTCTTGAACGTTAGAGCTGAAGGGATCATAGATTTTATTTATACAAAGAGTTATTAATAGTTGTTGAACTTCAGTGCTTCTGTGAAAGTGATCAAAACTCTAGATCTCTTCTCTTAAAACCTGCCCCTGACATAAAACTGGAAAACAGTTTTTAGCAGTTTATGAACAGCTGGAATCTCATCCCTAGACCAAAGATGTCCATGGAGTCTCAGTTAAGAATCGTTTATCTGTAATCATTTTACAGATGACGTTTACAGGAAGACAGGAGCCAAAAAGCCCACATAACTGGGTGAAAAAAGGAGCCAAGTTAGAGGCCAGGACTCATGATTCTCAGTCCGGATTTCTTTTCTCCAGACCACACTTTGCACCTTTTCTTTCTATGCAGTCACAGCCTAGTATTTTAAAATTTACAGTCTAGTCTTGTCTTGGAAGCTTGGGGCAGTTGCTTCATGACTTCGATTAAAGCTGGCGCCCTGTCCATGATGGACACATGATAAAACTGGACCCAATCAATTCAGAAGTGATGTGTCTCAATTCTGTCTCTGCCCTTCTCCCTTCATTAAGAAGGAAGCTGGAGCCCACAGACGATAAATGTCCACCCAGGTCACTCAGCTGGTTGGTGGCTCCGTTGCCAGTTGGTCTCATGACTTGCAGTATAAAGCTTCCCACAAGTGACATGGGGTCAGATGGAATCACATCTCAGGGTGTGTGCACTCTGGGAGAAACAGGAACTGGTTTGTCATTTGTCATGTAGCAGATGCCCTTCAGCACTGATCTCTGACCTATGACCACAACAGAATTAATCATATTTTCATGTAGATGATGGGTCAGCCCTCTCATGAGGATTCTCCCAAGTGGGATGTGGAGGGTCACACCTGTTTGCATCCATTTTGGTGGTCATCTGTCATGTCTGTTTCCTGTTGGGTTTCTATTAATGTCTTCTTTGGTCTTTTGCTGTTTTTCTTGACCTCTGACTTCTTTCTCTCTCCCTGCTATAGCCTAGATGTGCTTAGACCTGCAGGGAACAAAGTTGGTGAAAGCAGATGCTGGGGTCAGAAAGAACAGAGAGCTAGGATTGAGAGACTACTGGAGTAGAGATGCTGTCTCCACTTCTTCATGCTAGAGATGCCATCTACCCCACAGGCTCTCTGGAGCAGTTTCTCATGGGAATTCATTCCCACTTAACAAATGTTGGACCTATTTTGTATGTCTTCTCTGAGAAACGCCATTAAAGCACAATTAATTCCCACTTAAGAGGTACTGTTGCCCAGAAAGTTAAAAGCATAGATATTTTCTTCACACAGATTGGGGAAAAACAAATGACTGGCTATTGCCATGGATTTATTTACTTTTTTTTTAAATGGCAGTAGGAATTAATTCATAAGGAGACTATGTGATCCTGAAGTGCTTTCTGAATCATCCAAGGGAAAATGAAATTAGATTTTTTTTCATTTTATTGTGTTTTTGATTGTCTTCTGAGCCTCTAGATGCCAACAATTCAAATACTTACATGGTGGCTTTCTTTTAACCAGAATATTCAGTTTACCAGAACTACTGTTAAGCAGCCACTTAGGCAAAATGACAATTAGACATAAATACTCAGATGAAAATTCTCTGATTTGTTTCTTTATTGCTCTAGTGCTCTGAATCATTATGACCTTGTAATTCAATTTTTGGTTTTGCTTCCTTCTTAAATATGTCTTAAAGTTTAAACTTGTGGTCTCTGGATTCTCATCTCAGCTCACATTATGCAAGATCTTCTGATTCTCCAGTGCCTGAATTATCTGTAGCTGCCCATGTTCACTGACAGCCAATGAAAAATCCAGCAGATTTTTGGTTAATCTTGTGGAAACACTTGCTCTTTACTTAGTGAGTTATTTATTTAACAGATGGCTTGCTTTCCTTGGAGGCTGTGAGAACATCAGAGATCTGTGGCCCCTGGCAAAACAGTAAATTGTGCTTGTATTTATATAGCTGCTGATTTTCTAATGCTTTTGGTGATGACATAAAATCTCCAAATGCAGATAGCCAATAAGCCATTAGATTGAAAGTAGAAGTGTTAACATGTGTACTGTCTCCTTCTACCAGTAATCATCTTAGCCTTAATTGAGTACCTACTGAGCTAAGTTGCATTTTAATAACTTCATCTGTATAACCTCCAGTCCTCCCAGCCACTTTAGGAGGCAGGTGAGATAAGGAAATAGCTCTATGTCAATTACGCCAAGGCTGTGTTACTTGTAATTGGTGGGTCTGCAACGACTTTCCCATTGATAAGGACAAGGAATGACAGATTCATCAGGATACATCTAGCAATGGTGGACTCCCTAAGGAAGTTGAGATTTACACTAGCCATATTTACTAGTCTTTCCTAAATGGGAGTATTGGTATGAAATGCTGGGAGCCACTCCAGTTGAAGTTGTTCCAGGCTGTCATATGACATGGTGGCATCAGCATTATTTTAATGACCTTGACCTGTCCTGACTGTTTTTGATGTGAATTCCATATTCCTCCCTGTTTGCCTTTCTCCAGCCATTGGCCAAATAGCTCATTGCCTGCGTGATGTCTGAGCCTGGCAGTGTGTTAGTTCTAGAAACAGGCACATGTGAGGCTTGCCTCCCAGAGGAGGGGCTCTGGTGGGGTCTGAGTTCCCTCTCATAGCTTCTGCTGCTCGCAGGAGACAAGTGTCCCTGGGTTTCTAGAACTCATTACTGTCAGCTGATTCTTGTCCTCTGGTCCATGCAGAATGGCATGTGCCAAGGTCAAGCTTGCATTTAACAGACATGTGTTTTGTACAACACACACATGCTGAAGGCTTTGTGCCTCCACAAGAGAGGGGTTTGGCTCCTACGGGTGCCTATTTGAGAACAAACCTTTAAGTGGATAGGGAAATGTAGGCCTGCTATGGTCTAATTGCTCTGGCTCAAAAGTGACTGCCACCTGCAGATTTGGAAACAGTGTTTTGGAAATGGCAGAGAGCATAGGAAGGTCTGACTGCCAGGGAATGTGACTAAATCACTGCAGGGTAGAGGTGGGTATGCCTCTGTAGATGTGTGGGGTGTGGGGAGGCTGTAAGGTCTGTTATCAGAACAGGATAATTACTTCTTATGAGCTCCTTGTAAGTTCCAAGCCCTGGGCTGAGTTCACTTCTACACCCTATGCTAAGTTTTGCTCTTAATCCCTAGACCCTGGCACTTTTATTCCAATTTGGCACACGAGAAAACTGAAGCTCAGGCAGGTGAGCCCCTTGTTTTTGTAAAAAAATGTGGATCTCCATTCACCTCTGTCTGACCACATGGGCCACGCTGTCTACTCTGACCTGGAAGTTGACTGCCCTTGCACAGATATAAAGACCAGGAGAGTACAGTCAGCACCCTCATAGGACTAACTCTGCTTCTGGGGGTTTTCTGTCCATTATTGTGAGAGAATTAGCAGTTTCTTAGAAGAAGAGGGGAGTGTTAGACCGTTCTTTCTTAATTGATTTACCATGGAGAAGGATAATTGCTTCCAGGCTACCCTGCAGAAATATAGTGGGAATTACCAGTCAGATTTCTCTGACAAGCAAGCCGTTTCTGTCAGGCTACTAAAGAGGCATTGTGAACGTGGTCGGGTGTTGGTTATTCCCATATCATTCTCTTAATACAGCAGCATAACCCTGAGCTCTCTGACACGTGGGAAAACCTCTAAGGAAAGCAAAACACAGAATTTTAAACTATTGGCCTCCTGCTTTCCCTGACCATGTCTCCTGAGATTGTTGGAGGATCAGGGAGAGTTGGCTTTGGGGCAGAACACTTTCCATTCACAGATATTAAAATCTCTTACACTAAAGCAAAGCAGTCAGAATCATAAAAAAGGAGAATGTAGAAAGATAATTTCAGGCTGTTCAGCAATCTGTTAAATGTCTAGCTCTGAGCAAAGTGTTTTGGAGGGGAATTTCCCGCTTTTAGAAGTGTGCAGTCCAGGGGCGCCTTGGTGGCTCAGTTGGGTAAGCGTCCGACTTTGGCTCAGCTCATGATCTCATGGTTCCTGAGTTCAAGCCCCACATCGGGCTCTGTGCTGACAGCTCAGAGCCTGGAGCCTGCTTCAGATTCTGTGTCTCACTCTCTGCTCCTCCCCACCCCTCTCATCCTCTCTCTCAAAATTAAATAACCTTAATAAAAAATTAACGAAAACGAGGTGTGCAGTCTGGGGCACTTGGTGGCTCAGTCAGTTAAGCTTCCAACTCTTTGTTTTGGCTCAGGTCACGATCTCATGGTTTTGTGAGTTTGAGCCTCGCGTTGGGCTCTGTGCTGGCAGTGCAGAACCTGCTTGAGATTCTCTCTTTCTCTCTATCCCTCCTCTGCTCACACTGTCTCTGTCTCTCTCAAAATAAATAAACTTAAAAAAAATAGTGTGCAGTTTGGGCAGACAGCATGCACAGAAAAAATGGCTGCGTGTATAGAGTTGGGGTCTCAAACTCAAATGCATACCAGGGCCAGGGAGGAGGTGCCAGTGAGTAGCAGGGGCCAGGTGGGGACTTCAGCAGCCACTCCACAAAGGGCCTTGCACTCAGGAGCTCCAGATCACTGCTTGCTTGCGAGGATGAGGGCCCAGTGCAGCTACGACATCCTTCCCATTGTCCCCTGATTCTTTCTGCATATTTTCCTGTGAGACTTTTGCATTTTGAAGTGTTTTAGATAGGCTAGGATGTGGAGTTGGGAGTTTGGGGCCTGGGAAACGGTCCAAAATCCATTTCAATTCCTTGCATCCAGGTGGTGTCGTGTGCCATATTCTGAGTTCGAAGTGATTCTCCAGATGAAAAGCTGGTATTTGCAAAGGGCCTTTGGGGCCACAGGGTAAGGATAGCACTTAGTAGGTGTTCTTACTGAGGGCCTCCATTGATGCCTTGATGACCTGTGGGAGAGATCAGCTGAGTGTGGCTCACAGAGACTTCCCTTTGACTGAAAGGAATCATGTAGTATTTTGTGTCTTTGAAGGGCAAGACCTTTAGAGTAGGAATAGAAGATGACCTCTGTTTCCTTTCTGCCCCTGGGTACCTGTGTACCTTATTGAAGACAATAAGCCAGTCCCTACTCAGAACCTCCATTTCCCTATCTGTATAATGGCAAGATCAGCTCCTATACTTTCTGAGGTTCCTTCCAGCTTGGGATGTCTAGATGGTCACCATTTGGATGGTGCCTCTCAGAGGGCTGCATGGTGGTATGTGATGATCTGTGGACCTTGGGCTTAATGCACAGCCAGTTGAGTAGTCCTTGGAAGGTGCGATCCCCATAGCTCTTGGTTTTAGGGATGCATGTTGGCCAGCTAAGCCCTTCCATCAGGCTAGAAAGTTCTTTTCTGAAGTTACAATTCCTTGGTCAGAAGGTGGATGCTTTCCTATAACTCAGTGGCTCTGCTGCTGTGACCCAGAGTAGCAGCGTCCTCAGTGGCACAACAGAGGGCTTCCATGAGCATGAGCTGATGCAGTGTCACATGAATGTCCCTATCCCATGTAGGCATGTGCAGCTCTCCTCTTGCAAGGGAGGGAACTAGAGATTCTCTCTCTGGAGCACCCAGGCGTGAGGATACTCTCATGATAGCAGCCAGTGGACAGGCTCTGCTGCATCCCACTTCCTCCTTCGTGGCCACCTGCTTGGTGCACCCTCAACCAGGCATCTCGTCGCCGTGGGCCCTGCTTTGTCCCTTCACAGAATGTGTATATAAGCCATGTGTTAAAGAGCAAGTGAGACAGGTCCCTCCTGAGGGTCCTTTCTGTTTCTAAAGGTAACAAGTGTCTGTGGTATTAATGACAGTGGTGATGATAATATAATAACAGTGACAAGCAGCTAGCATTTTTTGAGAGTTAACTATGTGCCCAAATTATTCTAAATGTTTTATGTGAACTCATTGCATACTTCATCAGCCACCCTGTGATGTTGGTACTGTCATCATTCCATTCACAAATGATGAAAGTTTGGCACCGAGAAGCCAGTGACCTGCTGAGGTCTAGTTGCTCCTGGTCACTTGCCGTGGTCTAATGTGCTCACCTAACTCACTTTTACTCATATTTAATTTTAGACTAGCTGCACATTGGAGCTAAAAGGGCCCCCAGAGATCATCTTTGCCAGCTCTCATTTAGCAGAAGGGACCACTTTGGGACTTGCCCCAGGTCATGACATCATTTGCAGCAGAGCCAGGGCTGGGATGGGGTCTACTGACCGCTTATCCAGTGTTGTCTACAGACGCACAGGCTGTTGACAGCTGGAGCACTCAGATGTGATAGAAAACCCCAGCTGCAAGCGAATGCAAGCAGGGAACAGCTGGGGATATGTACTCTCCACCTGTCTCACTGATGTGTGTGTTAGCTGCAGGGTCATACAAACATCCATAGCTTCTCAGTTCTTTGGCCCAAAGTCCAGAGGACATTACCACTGGGATTCTGTTTCAGATGAAGCTGGATGAGAAACCCAGGGCTTGAAATCCAAACTGCCATTTGCATGTTGGAAGACAGAATGGTTGAGTACTGTGCTCCAGGCTAAATGGGTATCCAAGAAACAAGAGGCTGGCTCCCCTGGGGAAGAGATGCTTCCCTGGGGAAGGAACTAGGATTTCTGGTCTAGGCCTTTCTCTTAACTAGCTATGGGGATAGGGAAAAACCATTTAAATCCTCTAAGCCTCTGTCATCCCATCTGTAAAATGGGCATAAAGGATCATTTACCTATCCCTTCCTTTGGGAGCAAAATTAGGATAAAATGAGAAACATAATACTGTATTGGAGGAAATAAGCTTCAGAAAGCGAAGGGAGGGTTGTATCTATTGAGGTGGAGCTGGCATTATGATCACAGACTGGAATCTGGGCTCCCTGTACACTGGCTCCTTGGCTGTGCCTCTGTGCTGACCATTGGGGCTGCCAAGCCTCCCCTGCTGGGCTGCATGCTTCTCAGTTTCCTTGAGGGGAGGGGAGGCTGCACCTCCCAGAACCCTGGGTTTTCGAGGGCCTCACATCCTGCCCTGTCCGGGAGGCACACTGCCACCTTCTTTCCCCTGCCAATCTTCTTCCTTGTCTCTTAAAACCAAACTTGCTGACAGCCTGTGGGAGATGGATTATTCTGCTGATAGAGAGAAATGGTCCCACTCTTGTTAATTCACAACCACCTCGTTTTTCTTGCCTCATCAGTTAACAGTTATCAAGAGGCTAGAGCAGCGTTTATGGGGAAATGTGTGAAAAGAAGGAGTGAAAAAAGGAAAAACAGATCTTGGACCAAACCTTATTCATTTACTGATTCCATGTCCAAACCTTTTTCCTCTTAGTAGATACAAAAAGTGATCCAGAAAGTAACCTTCCAAGAATGAAAGCGTCAAACTTTGTTGGGGGCCACGGAATCCAAATAAAGGAGAACTAAGAAACCAGAAGGGGGTAGACCAGTGAGGGGAGAGACCCTGCTTTACAGATTTCCACCTGCCTTTGCAAGTGTGACCAGTGATGGAACGGATATGAAGTGTGGTTCAACTCAAACTAATCACTTAAAGGAAAAAGAATCTAAAGTAATTCTTGGAAATTCACTCTTTAGTCACAAAGTCCCTTTCTCAGCAAATATATGTATTTGGTTCCCTGTATAAATTACTGCAGTGTGCTCTAGCCAATAATTTATTTAAAGGCTCATTAAAATGATTACTAGTTTTTTCTTTTGCATTTTATTTGAAAATGGGAAGAATATAAACCTATAGCCTGGCTTCTCTCCAAAGTGCCCTTTGGGCTTTGCATTGAGTAGATCACATGTTTTTAAATAAAGATATGATTTGCAGTAAGATTGTTCAGGCATTTAAAAGGAATAATAAAAACTGGCCACTTCCTGCACTTTTTAGTGGCTTGTGTTTGCCTAACCTATTTTTTTTTAATTTGATTTTTATTGGATTTGGGTTTTATGTGTTTGTATGTATGTGTGTGTACTTGTGCATCTGTGTGTACAGAAGATCTTGACAAAGAGCATTATGGAAACTTCAGGGTTAAGGGGGGAAAAAAACCAGAAACCAAAACCCTTCTCTTTTTGTGTATACTCTGGTTTGGAATGAACTAAGGAGTAAAGGAAAGCCTATGTTTCTGGGTGGTCATATGAGATGCGGGTTCTGTTATGCTGTCTGAGATCGTGGGAATTTGGCACATTAAAGGCAGTTAAAAAACAATGTATCCCGGTGTGAAGGATTTAATAAAGCACCAAGCTTGGAGGAAGATGTCACCCTGTGGCATAATCAGAACCAGTGAAGAGGAGAGGCGAAGATTGGGCTGTGGAAGAAAGCTTGCGATTTGGAGAAGAAAGGAAGAACAAAGACAATCTGATAGGGGAGGCAGGGTGTGTGGAGGTTTTACCAGACATACTGGGTTTAGCAGTTGCAGATCAGGAGAGTGGCAGAGTGAGATTAAATACTGTAGAACCTCCTCCCCTGAATCTCAGGGATGGAAGTAGGACTCAGGGCAGGGGCATGGGGAGCCACAGCAGGCTTTTGAGCGGGGACTGGCAGCGTGGGAGCGGTGTAGGGGAGGGCTGACGAGAGCCGATGCACTGATAAGGTGCCCGTGTTAAGCGTTGTACACCAGCCCTCTGTCCTTGCCCTGCCCTCCCTAGACCTCTGGGTCTTTGTTTTTGATCGTCACAGGCAAGAGCAGTTTTAACAAAGAGCTTGAGATGGCAGGGTGATGTGTTCTTGCTAATGTTCCGATGCACAGTTATATAGCAAATGGATCTCACTGCCCCTGAGGTAGAGAGATCTGTTACAAAAACAACCACCACCACCAGTGAAAGAAATGACTCTATTTTTTTTCTTCCTTGGTGGGCTCAACCAAGCAGAGGGATTGCTGTTGGCACGCATGGCTCGCCCCCAGCCCATCCCCCCCATCACGGGCTCAAGGTCAGAATGATAGACGTCAGCACTCAGCACACACTCTGCTGGTGAGCGTGTCCGGGTAATGAGGGGCCAGCGTCCTGGGATCCTCAGGTCTGCCAAATGGCTCAGGGGCAGGTTTGCGGCAAGTAAGTGTCTGTCCCTTGCACATGGGGGGTCTGAGCCGGCAGCGCAGAGCGCGATGCTGACCTCAGTGACAAATGGAGGCCTAGCTTGGTGCTGGCAGGTCCATGTGGAGGGCCCCCCGGGAGCAGATGCAGACAGTCAGCCCTGCCATTTCACAGCATGAGTCTAACTCTGAGAAATGGCTCAGGCTGTCTTACGATGACCACATGGAGGAAAGAAATGAACCAGAGAGGAAGGAGCTACGAGAAATACACAAGAGTTTCGCCTGGCTTCCAGAGGGAAGGTGCGTCTAGTTTAGAAACTTGCCACCTGTTCCTGATTCCCTCCTAGTGCCCAGCAAGGTGTGTGACTGCGGAGGGAAGAGTTTCATGGCACAGCCTGTGCCCTACTGGCTGTGTGCCCTTAATGTGTCATTTCACTTCTCTGAGCCTTCGTTTTCTCATCTGTAGATGGGGCTTCCGATTGGATTAAGAAGACAATTTTAAGCATTAAATAGCATATGCACGCACAGTGCACAGAGTAGATGCTGTCCTTCTCCTGGTTAAATGAACTTCTCTTTGGCTTTTCCCCCTCTGCTCAGCGATGCTTCCAGCTTCCCAGGCACCCCATGTCCACGCAGCTGACTTTGCTGTCCTGCAAAAAGGCATCTATTTCCCTCAAACTAGCATTAGGCAATGTCCTTTCAACTTCTAAAACGAAGAATTGCCCCCTTGGCATCCCTTCCATTTTTCTCTCCCCAGCCACCTGCCTTGTGTGTCTTCTGGCTGATGCATTGATTGCTTCTATCTCACTTAATGAAGTGTAAATTAAAAGTGATGTTTGCCAGCCCTGGGCAGTGTGTGTAAACCAAGTTTCTACCAGTTATCTCCCAAGCCCCATTAGGCAGATGGAGCTGGTGGAGCAGGGATTCGTATCCAGGTCTGTCTGGCTTCAGAGCCCCAGCATCATTCCCCCATGACCACCTCCGTCTGTGTAGATGCACATTCAGGTGCATTGCTCCCTCTTGGTGGTGTACAGATTATCCTTCTTGACCATTTCAGATCTCCTTTGTGTGGCGCCAGGCCCAGGAAACATGCAGGCACTTCCGGCCTGGATCCCACACGGGCAGATGTTGTATTTAAATGGGACTTTCCTTTGGGACTGAGCTGGGAGAGGAGCTGGTGGCCACCACCTCAGCGACTGCAGTTACAGCAGCGTGCTAAATGCCGGGAGACACCCCCATGGATGCTCAGCCTGCTGCTAGATGTCAGGAACTCAGGAACGTGCCTTGCTCTGGCTTGGGTATTAGAAAGACAAAAAAAAAAAAAGCTAATATTGAATGAGCATGTGCCATGCTGATGGTTTTACGTGACATTTTTCTCACATGCAAAAATATGTAAGGTACTACTGTTGTTATCTGTGTTCTGAGGAGCGTACAGGGGAGGCTGAGAATGACTACTGCATGAGGGAAGTAGAGGGACAGAGACAGAGAGGGAGGAAGTGATGGGGGAGGGGCAAAGGAGAGAGGTCCAGAGGGAGAGAGAATGAGCACATTGAGACAAAACCACTAAGTTCTAGCTGGGCAGTGGTCACGCCAGGTTTCAAACTCAGATTGTCCACCTTTCAAACATAAGGTCTTAAGACAGTGATTATTTTGGTCTTTCTTGGCTTGGATGGGCACCATGACCTTCCAGAGGCTCTCTGCTATCTAAAAGGAGTATAGGTATGCAGAGGGATGTGTTTCCTTCTAGTTCAACAATGCCTTGGTCCTGTGTTAAGAAGTTCAGAAGAATGTTCCCTGCTGAGGGGAGAAGTCAGAGGAGTGTAGAGTTGCTGTGTTTTCTTAAACATAAGACAAACAATAGACTGGGGTGGATGGGGGTAGTAACCAGCCTGTGGAAAATGCCGTAGCATTCAGTAACTAAAAAGAGCAAGCAACAGGACCAAGCTCTGGCATTCCCATTTGGAAGCTCCCCCCCCCCCCCCCAACAGGGCTGGGGCTGGCTGGGTTCTGGAGGGTCTCTTTCCACTTGGGTAAGAAGCCATTTTCTTCAGATCCTGGCTCTACCTCTTAGCAGCTGGTGGCTTGGGCACATTATTAAATATTACAAGCTTTTGTTTCCTTGCTAATATAATCAGGATAATACTAGTACCTGCCTCATAGGCTGATAGAAGTATTAATTGAGAAATGTTTGCAAATGCTTATCCAGTGACAAACCAAACAGTACTACTGTTTATTATTATTATCATTGTCCTAATTTTGAGACAATTGGCTTCTGTGGGATAGTCCCATGTCGGGTCTGCCCATTTATGAATGGATACTCAGCCTAACTGGGGCACTCTTGGCTTCTCTCTCTCAGGAATTTGGTTCTCCGTTTGGAGATGAGGCTGATTGGTAACTCAAAGGTTGTCTGGTTCAAGCCTTTCATTAAACTGATAAAGAAACTGAGTCCCAGTTAGGGAAGCCATTTATTCAAGGTAATACGGACACTTAATGGTGGAACTGTGGTTTTTGAAATCAGATTTCTGGCTTTGAGCCCAGTGCTCTTCTTATGAAGTTACACAGAAAGACACTTCACCATGCAGGCAGACCTGGAAAGACATGGGGTTAAGGAGGACACTGACAACTAGGAGCTTTAAGATGCTCTTTGTCTTTGTCCAGTAAACCCAGAGTTTCCAGGGCACTGGGATTAGAAGGAGCCAAGTCAGTGTTTCAGACCAGTGGGGAGCTATGTATCATGGATAAGGCCCCCAAGGGTAAGTTGGACCCAGAGCAGTCAGAGGCAGCAACATGAAAGAAGAATTTGAGTCCAAGTTGAACGAGGAGACTAAAGGTTGAAATTGGACAAGGTCTTCTAAAGTCCAAACAGTGAGAAAAGGCCTGAAATGGAAGGATGAGGAAGAAGGGAAGAAGGCAGGAAGATAGGCCATGGAGTACAAGGAAGGCTTGGGCATGGGGACACAAACTGAGATTGTGAGGTTATTGGCAGCCCATTTGTATAGGGCACCTCTCGCTTGTCGGGGGGATGGTAACAGGGGGAGGCACTTGACTGATTAAAGCAGTCAGCCTGGGCCAGACAAGGACAGTCACACAAGAAGAGTAGCAGGGAGATAGGATGCAATTATCCAAAGTGGTCTTTGGCCTGAACCTCCAATCTTTAATCATCCCTGGGGAGGCAGTGACAGCATATATATGCATGGAAGATTTCCTGACTCTGCTCTGGACCTTTGGAGAGGAGTGGGTTGATGTCAGAGCAGAATCTTAGCACACAGGTTAGCTCTGCAAAGGTGGCTTGGAATAATAAACTGCTGGCTTCTTGGTCTCAGCCACCCCACCTTGATCCCAAATCACAGAGCATCAGCATTCGGTAGCTCAGAGCAGACCAGCCTCCTAGACACAAGGTTGTAAAAAGTTATTTCTCTGAGAAGATTTCCTCAGCATTAATGGCTGTGTGACGTGGCTGTCTGGGGGAGCTGTCTTGCCTCAGCTGGACCCTAAGCCAAGTGTAAATGGTTTGAAGTACTCCTTGTCGCCCTCTTCTCTTGAGCAGCTATAAAAATCATTTATCTGGGTCTCACAGATGCTCGCTTATGAACTTGTGCATGCTGAGTTTTCTGTGAAGTCTTAGGGCAGGTGCTTGGGGCCTGACCATCAACCCCTGGAAGGAAGGTAGGAGGAGGTGGGGAGGAGGTAGGCCGTTATCATAGTCATTCTCTCAAAAAGTGATAAAGAACTTGAGACCTTCATTTATTGTCAGACATCACCACTTTGATCATGCCAGTCCTTACTCAGAAACCTTCATGAGCTCCCCACTGTCCATGGGAGAAAATCTGTACATTATGTGTGTTACAGCAAGTGGTTCTGAGCTTAACTGTCTACTCTTCCCTGTGTCCCCCTCAGCAGTGTCACTTCTGTGACCTTGGACACTTTTTAAGTGCTCCATACCTCAAGACATTATCCCTACAATGGAAATCATAACCCCTGCCTATATCAGTTAGGATGCTTTGGCTCTATGAGTCACAGAAAGCCCTGCCTTGCCCCTCTAAAGCATGGGGCATTTATTGCTTCATACGGTGACATCTAAGGGTAGGGTGCTTCTGGGTTGTTCATTCACTGCTTCCATGACATTGTCAAGGGCCAGTTTCTTTCACATTTTGTACTTTGCCATCTAGAGTGTTGGTCTTTGTCCTCGAGCTGGTTTCATCATGATGAGGAAGAAAGATGGTCACAGTTCTCGTATCACATCCAGACACGAAAATATCCAGAATAGGAGACAACATGTTTTCCGAATGAGGGAACTGTTGCCAGACAATCCCAGCTCCCAGCATCCCTCGGGCGTGCTGGTGCTAGGACTAGGCCGACCAGGGGAGGCTTCATGGGGCCGGCCTCCTCCAGGCACATGTCCACACAGAGGGGGTACCTCGACAGAATTTGTTAGGAAGTAAGAAGGAGAGGCATGGGTGGATATTGTGTGGGCAACCAACAATGCCTGCCACTTGCCTCATGGGGACCTTTTGAGAATCAAATGAGATAAGCCAGTAAATCATATAGATGTTAGCACTTTTCCTGTTCACCATCCTTCCTGTCTTTATGTCCTGGCTCTCACTGACATGTGTCCGCTCCACCTGATAAATCTTACTCCCCTTAAGAAGATGAGTTTGTACCTTCCTTCCTCTTGAAGTTTTCCCTGACACCCCAGTATCTCATATCCATTGTTTTTCTCCCAGATGGAACTTCTGCCCCCAATTCCTGAAATAGTATAGGCAGTCTATGGATAGTCTGCATCAGATAGCCTGAAGAACGTTGAAAAATACTGGAACCCAGACCTCATTTACCCCCTAGAGATTCTGACTTTATAGGTCTGGAGAATGTTCGGGCTAGATATTAAACAAAAAGTCTCCTAGCCCTGCCTGATGTCAAGCTAGGTTTAGAAGTAATTTCTGGAACCTAACATTAAGGCTTCATTACCTACTGCAAAGATGGTGGATAGCTTTTCAAGTCCTGTCCTTGGCTGGAGAGCAGGATCCCACATCTCATATTTTTGTGTGTTGCTTAACACACAGCCTGGGCACAAGTGTGCCATCAGTAGTTTTTTAAGGTGTATTTTCATGGAGTCTTTGGAGAGGGTTAAAAAAAAATTCCAGAGTTTGTCTACATGTGTGGGTAAGTGTACTCATTCATGCAGACCTCTAGTACTCTAAGACTTGCAACCAAAAGAGGTTGGCTGGTTTATTCCTCTGGCACTTCCTGCCAGAGGGATAGACAGATCTGTCGGCTCATGCTCAGTTCCAGTGTTGCCACTCAGCGTTTCTCTCTCTCCTTTCAGAATTATAACCAATTTAGAAGGTCTGACTGTGGTTTCCTTTACAACTGCAGAGGCGGAAGAAGTCGGAATTGACTTAACATTATCTCTGAAAACAGCCAAGGCTGGGAAGGGGCACTTTTACGCTGCTTCCTTTTTACCGGTAATGATCTCCACAGCAAGTGACAGCATCGCCAGTTGGAGTTTCAGGGAGCCGATGGAGATACTGAGCAGCAGAACAGTCATCTGGTCCATGAACTTCCTCCAAATGACTGTTGCGAGTGTTGGCTTGTTTTGGGCCCTGAGTGGGGGGGGGGGCTGTGAAGGAATAGCAAATACCAGTCTATAGCATACTCACTATGTGCTGGGGTCAAGACTAAGTTTTTATATGCATTATATGATTAATCCTTAAAACAGCCCTTTGACCCTTGTGAGTTAGGCACTATTATTATCCCCATTTGGCAGCTGTGGAAACTGAGGCTGAGAGGTTGAGAAATTTGCCTCGCTAAGGAGTCGATGACCTAAGTTTTAAACTCAGGTTTGCTCGACTCCACATTCCATTCTGTGACCCACCGATTCTACTGAGTTCTAGAAAACATGCATCACTGCTTTCTAAGGGTCTGGAGTCACTTCCATTTATTCTCAGCTCTGACTGCCCTTCAGACTTCCTGAGGAGCTAGAAAGCTACCCATGTCCAGGCAACACGCTTGGGACTGTTTTAATGTATCTAGCATGAAGCCTGGGTTATATAAAGTTTTCTAGATAATTCCAGTGTGCTTCAAGCATCAAGAAGCACTGGTTTAGTTAGAGTCAAGAAAAATGAATCCATTGACTATTTTTGAGTGTGTCTTATGCTCTGGGCCTTTGCTTTCATGGAGGCTTTCCCAGGAGGGTGATAAATGCACAGAGGAAAGAGACACTGATCCTGCCTAACAGGGCCAGGAAGGCTCTGCATGAAGGTAGTATTTAAGCTGTGTGAACAGGTGAGTAGGGCTTTGCTGAGGACTGATGGTAGGGTTGGGTGGGGAAGGTTTTCTGGGCAGAGAAGATAGCATGTGCAGTGGCATAGACATGTGTTCAGGAATGCCCAGGAACTTTGGTGAGGTAGGGTGAAAGCACATGTGAAAAGGTGGCAGGGGAAAGAGAGGTGGTAAAGGGCCGCATGATTAAGGGTCTCCTGTATCGGGCTAGTGAGTTGTATTTTTGTTTTTCTTGATGGAATAGGGAGTTACTGGATCTGATCTGTGTCTTAGAAAGATCACTGGGATGGAGGGGGCGCCTGGGTGACTCAGTCTGTTGAATGTCCAGCTCTTGATTTCGACTCAGGTCATGATCTCACCGTTAGTTGGATTGAGCCCTGCGTCCAGCTCTGCAGTGACAGCATGGAGCCTCTCTCTCTTCTTCTCTCTCTGCCCTTCCCCTGCTCACACGTTTTCTCTCTCTCTCTGTCTCTCAAAATAAAAAAGTATTTTTTAAATGCCCCCCCCCCCAAAAAAAAGAAAGATCACTAGCAGAACAGGGTGGAGATTGACTCAAGAGTTTGGTGAGCCTGACAGCAAGAGTCTAGTATGACATTGCCTTACACAAGCAAAAAAGATGAGAAGCCACCTGAATACCCAACCATAAGAGATTTATTAGTAAATTAAAAACATTAGTATGATGGAATACTCTGTAGGTATTAAACATTGTATTTTTTGATCTAGGAAGCTATTTGTTACATATAAATTTGAAAAATGTTATAGAATTGAGGAGTGCCTGCGTGGCTCAGTTGGTTAAGTGTCCAAGTTGTGATTTTGGCACAGCTCATGATCTCAGGGTCATAGGATGGAGCCCTGCCTTTAGCTCTGCACTAAGTGTGGAGCCTGCTTGGGGTTCTCTCTCTCTCTCACCCTCTCTCTTTCTCTCTTTCTCTCCCTCTGCCCCTCCCCTTCTCACACTCTATCTCTCTCAAAATAAATAAATAAACTTTCAAAAAATGTTATAGAATTGTGTATTAGAAATAAAGCAAGCTCTGCAAAAAGAAAAAAGAAAAGAAAAGGAAAGAAAAAGAAAAAAAATGGCTGCCATGGTGTTCTAGGCAAGGGCTGACACGGGCATGGACTTTTGCAGTGTTGGAAGGATGCTGTGGAAGTTGGCTATTAGAAGTGCTAGAGAAGTAAAGTAAGCCCAGCCTAATGCATGCTTGGATGTTGAGCTTCCAAAGAAGATTGTAGTGTAGGTCTCAGGGTTTCATTTGAGTGGCTGGGTAAATGCATAGGGTGTGGTGGTATTCATAAGCCATGCATGGACCACAGAGCAAGAGGCTTTGGACAATAGATAATCAGTTTGGTCGGGACATGTTGAGTTTGACACTCTGGGACATCCAGGTTAGAAGGCTTTTAGTCAGTTGTATTGATGGGTCCAGATCCTAGGAGACAGGCTTATGCTTAAGAGCTCACATAAGTCTTGGCAAACAAAGATAAATTCGACAATGCGGTCTGTTTGCGATTCTTATTGTTGAACATAGGATTGAGTGCATATAACCCAGCTTGTCATCAATTCAGCAAACATTTATTAAAAACTTACTCTGTGCTCAGCACGGTGCCAGGCACTGGGATCACCAAGATGAATGGGACTTTTTCTGCCCAAGGAAACATATTATAATAGAGAGATGTATCAAATGCATTGGCAACAAAGAAGAGAAAGTGATTAATTCTACCAAGGGTAGTTAGAGGAGGAAACAGAGCAGAGGTCACATTTGACTAGGACTAAAAAGATGAGGTCGAGTTTGCCAACTGGATCAATGTTTTATGCATTGCCATTGCGGTTGAATTTCACTTTAGAAATTAAGCATATTTCAGAAAAAGTTGGTCTCAATTTGAATGCCAGGAAATAGAATATTAAATCCACCAGAAGAGTCTTCTATAAAATTCAAGAAGTTATTTTCTGAGAGAATAGAGAACACCAGTTGTGTTTTGCAAGCCGTTTTAAGTTTTCTCGCAGGTTGGCTGAAAGCTCATGTCATTTTTACTCACCACGAAGAAAAGTGACATTGAATATCTGATATGTTTTCCTCCAGTCCATACTAGCCAAGTCAAGCTTGGGTCTTGGAAGGACAACCCTTCCCCAAGCTCCCGGCAGATGCCCATTCCCCATGGTTGCTTAAATAGGAACTGGTGAACCAGTTCTTACTCACCTCAAAGGGCCTTATTGAAGGTCACACAGCAAAGTGGTGGCAGAATCCCACTGCTGTATGCACCTTGCCACACCATCGGGCACTTCCAAATGATACTTCCCCACATGTTGGCTGCTCTCCTTTGGCAGTGCTTGTGTGTACTTTTACCTTTAATTACAAGGCGCAGCAGCGAGTAGTGGTTTGCATGCGGGCGCCAGTGGGGATGGAAGCCAGCCAAGTGGTAGATGCTTGACCTGGTGAAAGATGACTGATTAGCAGAGTTTGGACTCCAGTCTTACCCTTCCATTTTGCTGAAGTTTATTGTGTTTTGTGTACTTCCAGGGCTCTCTGTTCATCGGGAGCCCGTTCAACCTCAGCCTGCCTCTTTCTCCACTGTTGTTAGTGCCTTCAATTTTTGACTGGGATGTAAATACAGTGCAGAGACCCAAACCTTCCCAGGCTGATATGGTCCTCAGTTGGCAGGTGAATTTATAACCTGAGACTAGTCTGTGCTTTGACATCTTCCAGTTGAATGGCCTTTATTGGTCAGGGATGAATCTTTTGCGGGGAGGAGTGTTACATGAGATAATTTGCTTTTATGCAGTCTCTAGCCTGCTCAAAATCTGCTAGTGATTGCCCACTGTCTTCAGGATTCAGGCCAAACTCCGTAGCAGGAGACTAAATCTCCCCTGACAAATGTCCCCAAGTGTTTTCTCCTGCTTCATCACCCTTGTACTTTCATATCTTTATAGGATTCATACAGGCCATGTTCCCTTTCATCTTCTCTGGCTGCTCCTGCGCTGTTGCTCACAGTGTCTTCTTGGAATGATCCTTCCCATTCTCTCTCCACTACCTGAATTCTAACCATCTTTGGGGCTCCATGAAGTCATCTCCTATAAGAGACATTTATTGATCACCTCTCCCTGTTTTCCTCCCACATTGATTGTCATTTCCACCTTGCATAATATACTTTAACATTCTGTCTGTAGAAATATGGTTAGCTCTCTTGGAGAAGGTACTGAGTTTTTCCCGTTCTTGTACCCATTGTAGTGCCTGATGCAATGTCTTACAGGCTCTCAGAGCACACTATTCTTGTTGCTTTTTTGGAGGGAAACCATGGTGCAGGTGTTCAAGGCAGTTCCAGGGTAGCTGGATCTCAGCCACCTGTCAATGGTTCTCAGTCTGTCCCTGGGCAAGGCCTGTGGAGGGCTAACTAATGAAGAGGGATTTTGCTTCAGGTTTTATCCCAGCTCCCAGATCTGCTTTCCTGGTCCAGATGGCACCTGAGTTTGGCTGCTCCATCCTGGACTCACCTTCTGTGTTCAGCATTCTGCTGGCCTCTCCTGTCATTTCAATAGGACTAATGGCTTCCAGCTGTAATAGCTTATAGTCTTCCTCTAGCATCCTCTGCCAGAATTCAGAGCCTAGCACCTTCTGCTAGGGGGAGAGAGCTGAGTAAAGGGGACATTTATGGTAGAATTGATTGCTCCCTCCTTGGTGCTTTTACAACATTCTGTTTATCTTCTGTCTAGCATGTATCTTCCTGCAGCTCAGCCATTTATGTTTCTGTGTCCCCAGCTAAACATTGGATGCCCTAAGGCTAGAACCATGCATTATCTGTTCAGGCTTCCTGGTACCTAACACAGTGATTGGCACTGGGTTGATATTCAGTTCCATGAAGCTGAAATCAGTAAACAATTATTAACTGGCAATGGCCCAGAAAGTGCCCAATCCAAGCCGGTGAACCATTTGAACTCCATACTATGTTCCTGCTACTCCTGTTCCTATCCAATCCCTTTCCAAGGGTAGTATCCCAAGAGTATCCCTTTGGACTTGACGCTCCTGCATACTGGAGTTTTAAGGGGCATTTTCTGTCCTCTGGGTGGAAGTATCATAGGGGCAGAGGGAGGTCTAAGCCAAACTATCTTCAAGGCTCTGTGAAGTGACTGTCCTCACCTACCCAAAAAACTAATTTCCTAATTGTTTTTCACCCTGATGCTGTTCTATAATGTGAAAGAGATGTGGACATGAGTTTCTCTTGGTCCACAAAACTCAGAGGGTAGAAGGTAAGCCATTTTTTAAAAAATGTTATTTTTTTCCTATTGAAAAATGAAAAAAAAATACACTGGAGATCAAGCCCTTCATCACTGGACTTATTGATTCAGTACATAGCAGTTATTCTTTCTGGCTCTCTCTTTTGGTTCCTGTAAAAATGCTGGAACTTAGACAATCCAGGGAAGAATGGGAACATCTTTGACATCATACAGTGATGCTCTTCACTCTTCTTGGCCCTGAAAAAGTGTCTGTCTTGTCCATGTAGAAGTGTCCAACTCTGAAACCATCTTTACTCCATGTTGAGTGGGCTGTACACACCTTCTCCAGGGTTCTTAAGGTCACCAACTTTGTTCACAGTCTACATGGGCACTCATAGCCACCTTCATTTGAATTTCTGCTACTCCAGATGATACTTGTCAGATTCAGAGAACCTCAGCCATTCTTACTGCTGTGAATAAGACTCTAAGGACTTGGGCTCTGTTCTTTTCAACCAGGGCACCAAAACTTAGACAATCTGGCTAATTTCCCTGGACTGGTCCAGACCTTGGAGAAGAAAGCAGAGATGATTTTAAGGTTGGCTTCCAAGCACAAGCTTCTTTCTCTTCTTTCTCTGGCTCTGAAACAAAGTAGAAAAAAAGCTCTGACATTCCCAGTAGTGGAGAAGAGAGTCTAGTCCTTGCAAACAAAGGCCTAGCTGTCTGTCTGGAAGGGTTTATTTGGGGAATTGGGACTTCACTTTTGTTTCAGACTGATTAGTCTGAAGCATTGAGAAGGAAGACACAATTTTATGTCTTCATAGTTTATTCTGCTGTGTTTATTTCTCAATAAATCAACCTGCTATAGGGACAAGGGTCATATATATATATTTTTTCTAATGACAAAAACATCTCGTATTCATCAGAGAGGCAATGCTAATTTAGGATGAGGATTACTGAGATCTGTCTAAAAGATCAGGACTGTGGAAGGAGAATCATGGCTGGAACCTGCCCAGTAGGATGTGTTGCAGCATTTTCTGAGGACTGCTAAGAGGCTAACACCATAGCTTCTAGAGCAGCCATTGAAATATTTTGGAATACTGAAAATTTGAAGCATCCATTATCTATTAGAGAAACTGAATCTGTATTTAACATTCTTCCCACCAAGAAGTCACCAGGCCCAGATGGCCTTACTAGTGAATTCTTCCAAATGTTATGGACAAAATAATTAATAATAATAATAATAATAATAATAACGCACATCTTAGAGAAATTCTTCAGAGAATAAAAAAAAGAGGGAAGACTTTCCAACTCACTATGAGGACAGCATAACCTTGATACCAAAGTCTGAGCATGGCATTAAAAGGAATAAAAATTACCTATTAATTCCTCTCATGAACATGGATGCTGAAATCCTTAACAAAACATTACCTAATTCAAGCCAGCATAATATAAAAAGAATAGTACATCACGACTAAATTTGGCTTATTTCAGGAAGGTTACTGCAAGGTTACTTTAATATTAAAAACAAATGTAATTTAATATAATTATATAATAAAGGAGAAATCATATGATCTCAACTGATGCAGAACAAATATTTGATAACACTCAACATCTCTTATGGTAATAATGCTTAGCCAATCAGAAAATAACTTCCTAAATATTATAAAATATATTAAAAAAAAACCCTACAGCAGATGTCACACTTCATGGTGAAATTTTGAATGTTTTTCTCTATGATTGGGAATTGGATGAAAATATCTATCATATCTTTTTTTCAGCATTATAATGAAGGTTCTAGGCAGTGCAAAAGGTGAGAAAGAAAGAAAATGTACAAGGATTGGAGAGAAAGAAATGATAACATAATTATGTGGAAAATTCAAGAGAGTATGAACAAACCACTAGAATTAGTAAGTGATTATAACAAGGTCACTGGATACAATGCCAATATATAAAAAAATTATGTCTATATGGTTGTAATGAGCAAATATGAAATTAAAAATATAAAATGGTTCTGTTTATAATAGTATCAAATAATATGTGATAAATATATAGATAATACAATAACATAACAGACAAAGTAATTAAACCATGAAGAAGTCCTCAGTACAGAAAACTACACAAAACATTGCTGAGAGAAATCAGAAAAGGTCTAAGTAAATTAGGATAGGGACAATATTGTAAACATGTTAATTCTCTCCCACACTCATCTACTAAGTCAAAACAATCCCAATAAAAATATCAGTGGACATTTTTTGTGGAATTTGATAAACCAATTTAAAAATTTATGCAATAATGTGCAGGGCCAAGAATGTATAAGACAATCTTAGGGAAAAAAGGAAGAATTACACCAAATATCTGTACTTATTTCAAGCTGCAGTAATTACGACAGTATGCTATTAGCACAAGAGCAGTGGAATAAAGCCCAGAAGTGTGTGTGTGTGTGTGTGTGTGTGTGTGTGTGTGTGTGTGCGCGCGCGTGTGTGTGCACGTGTGTGTGCATGTGTGTGTGTGCGCGCGCGCACGCTCTTGATACTTTCTTGGTGATAGAAAGGTGATCTTTTAAAAAACATAGCTTGATCTACTGAATATCTTAATATATTTTTAAAAAATATTCTTCTATTTCACTCTCTACGCAGAATCATTCCTGATGGATTACAGATAGAAATGTGAAAGTTAAAATCATAAAGCGCCCCAACAAGAACATAAGAGATTGTTTTCATGGCTTCTGGATTGACAGAGATTTCTTACATAAGCCACAAGAGTTTTGACCATAAAGTAAATATTGCTAAATTGAACTTTAATAAAACACATAGCTTCTATTCAACAAAAGCATTATAAGAGAGTAAAAAGGCAAGCTACTGAATAAGAGAAGATACTTGTAATGCATATATATGACAAAGTACTCATATCTAGAATATATAAAGAACTTTTAAAGTAATTTAAAAAAAGACTGACAACTTAACAGAAAAAATAGGCAAAATATTTGAACTGACTTTGCACCAAAAAAAGATATCTAAATGTCCCATAAACACATGAAAACTTGTTGATCAGTCTTTGGGAAATGCAAAATAAAGGCACTCTGAGATGCCTTTATTTAACCAACATATTCACTAAAATGAAAAAAGACAACATTGAGTGTTGGCAAGGATATGAAGCAACTGGAACTTTCATACACTCCTGAATTAGATGTAAACTATTACAACCACTTTGGAAATCTGGCAACATCTTCTAGAGCTGAATATACACATAGCCTTTGAGTCACTGGTTCTACTCTTAGGTATATGTCATATAGAAATGCATGCATACTTGCATCATTTGGCATATAGAAGAATATTCATAGCAATAGAAGCCACACTTTAGAAGCAACCCAAAAGTCTATCAGTAGTAGAATGGATAAATAAATTGTAGACTATTCATACAATGGAATACCATACATTAAAGAGAAAGAATGAATCACTGCTATAAGCAAGTGACAAGATGGATTAATCTCATAGAATGTGGAGCTATATAGGCAAGACAAAAAATAATACACACTTTATGGCTCTGTTGCTATCACATTTTAGAATAGTCAGAACTAGTCAATGTTGATAGAAGAAAGAATAATGGTTACTTTTGGGAGAAAAAGGACACAAGTTGTATTTCCAAGGTGCTACTAATGTCCTTTTTCTTAATGTCCAAAGTGTGTATTACACAGGCACACTCACCTGTAAAAATTCATAAGGCTATACCTTTGTGATTTGTGAACTGTATGTGTTTTGACTTTAATACATTGTTTACATTAAATTATTTTGTAAAGATAAGGAGGTACCTTCATTTTAGAAGGGGGCCATGGCTTTTCTGTTCAGCAGCTCACACTTTTTTCCCACAAAAGTAAACACACACATGTACACATACCAAAAAAAAAGTATTTGCTCCATTCTGTACTCTGTCTTCACACTAGTATGACCTCAATCATTTTGGAGAAGTGGCGGTGGCATAGTTTACCCTTCAAAGTGCTATGGGAATGGGTTTTGAATTAAGTGGTTGCCATCTTGTGGCCATTTGTGTGGTTAAGAGCCCCCACATCGGCTTTAGGCAGACCTGAGTTCTAGGCTCTACTAGTTATTAACAGTGCTATTTAGTTACAGTGAGTGGGTTGAGTTCTTAAAACTTCAGTGTTGTGGGGGAGGAAATAATTTTACTCTGCCTTTGAGGTTCTTATAACTAGACTAAGAATGAAATTAACATGAGACAGATTAACAGAATAAAATAAAATTTAATTTTGTATATAGGGAGAATCCACATAGACATGAGATTCCAAAGACAGGCATAATGAAGTATGTATCATTTTGAACTAAGAATGGGATAGGGGTCTTGGACTTGAAAGAGAAGGAATACAATTTACAGGAAGATGAAAAAGAGTAAATGTATGGTAATGAATGTTGGCTGCACCACTCAAACAATGAGACATAGGGAGGAGTTTGATCAAGCAGTCCTTCCTAGGTTCCTCCCTACCACACCTAGTTCATATTACAATGTAGTTATCTGTGGTGATAGCTCTCTTCCTGGAACAAGTTCTCTAAGTTCTTTCAGGCATTTGGTGGGTGGAGGGGGGGGGGTGTTTCTTCCTGAGTCTTTAGGGACTTGATTGTTTTCAGCTCAGCATAATCTGCGTGCCAAAGTGGCTCATCTTGGGTGCCTGCCCTTGGCCCCTGAAATTTTCTTATTTGCAAAATGGGAATAATATTAATCTTTCTTTCTTGGGTATTGCTGAGTATCAAACAAGATAACCCATGAAAGTGCTTTGCACAGTGACAGGCACATGGGGTATTTCATAAATGACATGTTTGGTGGTAGTGGTAACAACTATGAGTACTAGCTAAGGAGGGGCTGTGAGGGTGTTGAAGATACCTGTAGGGGACTGAGAATTGGAGTCACAAATACAGAACTTCCTTCTTGTGGTGCTCTGCTACCTACCTCTTCCTTGGGGCCCCATTTTCACAGTCTTTCAGTGAGTTCCAGCCACACTGCTCCTTGCCTGGCTCATTCTGCCTCTCTCTCCCCCAGTTCTGTGTGTGGTTACTGTGGAGGTAGTTGTATCCACTTTAGCAGCAGATACCAAAATTGTTTGATAAATGCTCTGTCATCATCAGACCATTGCAGGGGCTTTGATGTGGAGACAGGCCACTCAAAACTCTGTAAATGCATGGACTCATCTCCTGCTTTGGCATGAAGTGGCCTCTAGGTCAGTAGCCTTGCTGACTGACTCGATGGTTTCAAAAGAAACCAGGAGTTCCATTCCCACTGGTTGAGAGTGTTCCCACATTCAGGGACTGCTCAGCCCTGTGCTTCTCCTCATCTGCTCCCCACCCTCCCATCATGGGCCCAAGTTAACTGAGATATTCTCCTCCTTCCTCTCCTTCTGCATGAGAACGAATTTATAAGTCCTACCAAAAACAAAACAAAACAACCCAACCAAAGCAAACAAAAACAAAAAACCCAGGAGCCCTCTCTCCCTCTGAGCTCTCAGCCTGTTCCTTGGGGTGGACATATGTAGCAGCAGTAAGGACAGCAGGGGACAAGTCTGTGTTAAAGCCAAACTTAACTTCTGGGAGTGACAAGTTGGGGTTGTTTGCAATCCCCAGCATGGCAGCTCCCATCCCAGAAAAAGCAATAGTGGGGCCTTTAAAAATTAGCACTGCTATGTGTTTTAACCTTCTTCCCCCATTCTCATTGCCCCATCACTTTTCCTATTTCTCCTTTTGGGAGGGAAAATGTACTTGGCCAAGGAAGGACTCTGTTGGAAAGAGGTGTGCTTTGAAAAAAGAAGGTTCTATGGCAGAGATCAGCAGTAAGATCCATGGCTACAATAGTATGTGCAGATTGGGGAAAAATTTGCTCTTCCCTGCGGATTCTCTCTCTCTCTCTCTCTCTTTTTTTTTTTTTTTGAGGGACACTCAATGCGTTCAAAAGCATGAAGGCTCTGCAAACACACAGGTGCTGTCCCTTCATGGATGGTGAAGCTGACCTACGTGGCAGTAATACACCATCCTCATGGGCCCAGAGAATGGCAGTGCTTCCCAGGACCAACTTCCTGACCCAACACTGGGTTGTATGGTTTTTTATCGACCTTGGACATAAGCACCTGAAAAACAAAACTGCCTTTGTCAGGACACCAGAGCTATTTTTCTGATTGTAAAAATGAATGAGAATGTTTAAGGGACTCTTTATAGAGGACTTCCAGCAGGGCTAAGAATGGGCTTGGCATTGAGGAACAGATAACACATATACAACCTTTATGCTTTTCCAGCTACATTGTCTACTGCTCAGACTGATTCAGGATACTGATTCCTGCCTGGCCCTGTCTTGAATGCCCCTGAGTTTTGCTTTCCTCCAAAGGGTTGGTAGCTGTGTGGCACCTCAGCCACAGGGTTCTGGTGTGGCTGATAGAAGTTGCAAAGAATGGCATACAAAGCACAGGAATGAGGGCTTTACTAAATTAGTTATTACCAATAAATTCTGATATGGGCGCTTTATGCAAGATGGATAAACCAACATCAAGGAACTGGGAAAACAGCCTCAGACATCACATAGGCATCTAGCTGGGCCTGAAAACCTTAAAGACCAAGTGGGTATGGGGGTGATGATAGAGAAATGGGCAGTGTGGAGGTAAGTGGAATGGGATGAACTTCTCATTATAGAAATGGTCCAGCTGGGAACCACATGGAGTAGTTCATTTCACAGCATCTTCAGGGTGCCAGGCATCAACTCTGGGGACACAGTAGCTAAAAACCAAAGATAGCCCTGCCCCCATTTTGTTGACTTTCCAGTTTGAAGTCTATAAGTGGCTCCCTTTTCTTTGATCCTCATGTGTCTTATGGGTTCAAAGGAAGAGTCTTAAATAAAAGGAACATCCTCCAGAGGAAGAATGCACAGGAAGTGAATGAGTAAAGATGGGATGTTCCTCTTCTTAGGGGTTATCAAACTGGGCAGACAGCTCCAAAGCCAGCATGCCAGTGGTGTCTCTTTGGGAAGGATTTAGTTATTGGCCACTGTCCTCCCAGCCCCATTTGCTACCACCCTCACTCCTCTCAGCCACCCACTAATATTACTTACTTTGTCAAGCGACGTGAAATCATACTAATAGTAGCCCAAGCTAATTCAAGCTAATTTGTTTCAGAAAAGACCACCATCCAGGATATTAAAGGGGGGAAAATGCTTTCATTAGTCACTATTTGCGATTACACATCCATCCAGGTCTTCTCTATGGTATGAGTAACCAAGCTTTGACGGTAAAAGCCCAGTTTGTTTTTTCTTATGTGTTTACAAAAATCAGTAGATCCCTCTAGCACATATAATCTTTGCCTCACTCCAGAGGCAGAAAATTGAAAGTTGGCTTTATTTAAAATTGCTATGTTCACTTTGTCTTTAAATTGCTATGTTTTCCACAGATACTATGCTTGTGTTTGGGCATCAGTGGGGACACATGGGTGGTGGAAGGAGCTTTTTGCTTATATGCCATAGGGAAAGCAAAATAGTTTTGAATGTAGCTGAGGCCTGGCAAGTTAGACTTTTAGTGTAATTTGGCAGTTCAGGAGAATTATAGACACAATTATTTCAGTAAGAGAGTGAAACACATTAACAGAGAAGGCTTTCTCTTACGGTTTCAAGGTGTAGAGTATTTTTTTTTAATTTTTTTTCAACGTTTTTTATTTATTTTTGGGACAGAGAGAGACAGAGCATGAACGGGGGAGGGGCAGAGAGAGAGAGGGAGACACAGGATCGGAAACAGGCTCCAGGCTCCGAGCCATCAGCCCAGAGCCCGACGCGGGGCTCGAACTCACGGACCGCGAGATCATGACCTGGCTGAAGTCGGACGCTTAACCGACTGCGCCACCCAGGCGCCCCCAAGGTGTAGAGTATTAAGAAAAAAAGCTAAATATGACTTCCATCTTTTCCCTCTTAGGAAATTCAGTGCTGTCTCTTGGAACCTCTTTGTAGCATTTCATAAATATATTCCATTTTCCTTCACGTAGGTAGGTAATCGAGAGATCTTAGAGCAGCAATCTGGCTTGGTCTAGGTTTTTGATCTTCATTCATTGTGGCTTCTTGAATAGAACTAAGTGCATGTTTAAATTTGTGTTCTCTTTAAGAAAACCCACTACATAAACATTTGAATTGTAAAATAGGTAGGCTTTGAATTTCTGTGTGTACGGAGGAGGGAAGTGTGGAAAGAATGGTGAATTTATTGGTCAGTTCCTTGGTGTATTTCACTGTTCATTTGCAGATCATTAGCTACTTGCCTGAGAACTGAGAGCAGAGAAACTTTAAATTGCACATTGAATATCAATTTGAAGTGAAACGGTAATGAGTCAGTGGAGGAATAAGATTCGATTTACACAAGTTCAGTTTGTTCAGTTTTTGTTTAAGCGGCACGAGTCCACCTGTACAGGTGTCAGGTGAGTCATAGGAAGCATCCATCTAACATGCAGAGGCAGAAGCCAGGATCAGGTGGAGGTTGAACAAAAATCAGAGTAGGACTCCTCTGAGCATGCCCGCCTTTACACCTCTGTTTGCCTCCTTCCACATCCTTCTGCTTATTTCCTGTGAACCTTCTACCCCATTCAAGGTCCTTTTCAAAATGTCATCCTCTGGAATGAAGCCATGTGTGATCGCTACTCACAACCAATGAGATACTGCCTATTGCCTTTTTTCACCAAAAAAAAAAAAAAAAAAAAAAAAAAAAAAAAAGGCTAACTTTAGGACAATATACAATAGTGAATTTCTGTGTTAGAAATATTGGATTTTAGTTCTTGCAATATTACCTACTAGATCTTGGGCTATGTTCCTTTTACCTCACTGGATCTTTCTCTTAACTACTGGTTAAAATAAAGGGTCCTAATGCACAGGGCCCTTGCGAGGATTTGAATAAAGCACTGCATGTAAACAATTCTTAGCATACAGCTTGGTGCATAACAAGAGCTAGAAATATTAGCTATTATTAGTTTAATTATGATTTTAAGGCTATTTTTATAGATCTGGTTTAGTTACAGACATGTTTTATAAATTGGTTTTGGAGAAAACCTGCTGGAAATTTCCATTTGAATAGAAAGGCTAGTCCAAGTGGATTGGGGAAAAGCAACATTTTCCTCTGGCTCAGACTGGGGATATGCTGTCTTGGAAGAAAAGGGGGAGAGGGGAGAGGTATATATCTGCACCACAGAACTCCAGGAGGAGTATCTCCAGAGCAAGGAACATGGATTTGGAATGTTCTATCAAGTTTTCCAGGTGATCTTATGCACACTAAAGGTGAAACCCACAAACTTGGTATGTAAATGCTATTCTCTCAGCTGTCTTACAACTTAAAAGCTGAGTCCTAAATGTAAATGGTTTCAGCAAATTGGTGTTATAACAGGACCATCTTAAATTGAATATTTTTTTTTAAGAAAGACTACTTTTTGAACTGCCCGTCCATAGGGGACTGGTATTCATTCCTATTGCAGAGCCCTTCAGACATCTCTAGTGGGTACTGGCAATATAGTTACATTTTCTGGTTATCTTTACTATTAATAGAGAGTTTCTTTCTTAATCTTACTAATGTTGTTTATATGTTCCCTGTGAAGTGTCTAGCATATAACAAGTGCATGCTTAGTCCTGAATCTCCTCTTCCTTTTGAGATTGTTAAGTTTCTTGAAGGCGGAAACCATCTTGCTTTGTTCCCAGTTCCAGATGTACCTTCCACACTGCCTTGCACGTGTAAGACTCGATTGAATAAGTACTGATCACTCAGGTTTACCTACAAGTCTATGTGTCAAAGATGGAAGGTCAGAGATGGGCAAATCATAGCAGACACAACACACAGAGTCATGATTATCTTGAATCCTGGACACATACTCTTATAATTCAGGCATTCTTCATCGTTGTTCATTTCTGGGGTCCTAACAAATTGTGCTAAATACTTTATGTACATTATTTATTTAACCCTCATCCAAACCAAACAACCAGTAGATTTTATTATCCCCATTTACATCAGGTTCAGAGAGCTGAGCAAGTTAGCCCCATGGTGAGATTTGAATCAGGTTCTGCCTGATTCCAGGTCTGGTGTCCTTCTACTACAGCAGTGGTTCTCAGATGGGGTTCCTGAACCAGCAGCTAGCTCATACATCACTTGATAACTCATTAAAAATATAAAATCTCAGACCCACCACAGAACTCTTGAATTCAGACACTGTGGGGGTGGGGCACAGAAATCTGTGGCTAAATAAGCCCTCCCAGTGGTGGATTTCATGCACGTCAAAGTTTGGGAACCACAGCACTACACCAGATTTTTCTAACAGTCCCTGTTACTCTAAGATCTACAGACCACAGCATTGGCTTAATTTAGGAGCTTGTTAAAAATGCGGATGTTACACCTCTCACCACACCTACGGGATCAGAATCTGTAATTTAGAAAGATTTTTGGTGATTCATGAGCATATTGGAGTTTGAAACACGTTGCTCTCAACTATATTTTCTCCCCTCAGTCTTAAATGAACCCATCCTGGTTTGGATGTCTAGGATTTTGGGGTTTGCATTCACTCATGGTACAGAACCAAATGCTGAGGAGCCTTCCATTTTCCACCATGGGACTCAGTTGAGGGTTGTGCCAATTTTTTTCTAATCAGATTCTAGCTTCTTTCCACACATGCTTGCCTCTCTAGTCTAAATGCATGCACACACTGGTACTGAATACTTCTATTTGTTTCCCTTTGATATCACCTTAAGCTAGGCACAACAGCCAGGGAGTAGCTAGAGTTGTGTTAACATGTTATAAACTAGCAGGAATGGCGGTGCTTGCCTATTAATGAGGAAGGAGAATGGCTAATTCCTGCTCATTTCTATTCTGGAAACTAAATGTAAAATCTGAAAGCTCATTGCTCCACAGTTGATGCTAATTACTTTCCAACCATGTTATAAGTAAATAGGTGATGTTTAGAAAGCCTAAAATGTAGGCTCTTTAGGGGGAAAGACACACACCTTTTGGGAGCTTAGTGTGCAGTTATAGAAGTCACAAAAGGAGTATTTGAGGACCCCCATCTCTGGTAGTAGTGGGGATTAAAGGTTATTCAGAGAAAGATATTAACGAATGGTGCCCTGATTCCCTTGTTGTAATTACTTTTGTCCCTGTGGTACTAGGGACACATCATTCTCTCCTGCAGTCCTTGATTCCCTATTGAGTCCAAGGAGACTGACCCCCTCATGATGAGGGCTGCATCTACATTTCACACTCCATTTTTGCTTGTATGAGTCCTTCAAACTCTCCATGGCCACATCCTTGATGGAGGAATATCAGGCACCAGCAGTTTATTTCCATTCTGCAAGAAACCCGAGAAGATTTGTTTTCTTGCTGCAAACACTTTACAGGCACGATGCTCACATTTGTGTATTTGTTAGAATAATCTCACTACTTGTTAAAGGCAGAAATTCCTTCTCCCTGAGTCAGAAATTTTAACTCAAGATGTCTGAAGTAGGACCCAGGAAGACAGAGTGTTTAGGAAGCATTATGGGTGATGCTGATGGTCTTTTCCAAAGTGCCACTATTGGCCAATAACTATATCATGGATATCTGTGGGATTTTAAGAAGATGGCTAAATTTCTCATGTTCTATCAAATGTATACTGAAATGGTTGGGATGGACGAGCTGCTTGCTCTGTAATAGTTTTCTCAGAGTTAGTTAACTATGACTTCACTTAGACATATCTGTTGACATCTGCAGTGTACCAGATATTGTGCTGAATGCCGGGGATAAGAAAGATAAATCATCGATAGTCGGTGTTCTCAGAGATGTCACATTCTTCTAAGGACACAAATATACAGAGCAGTGAATGGCACTAAGCATACTGGCTGGATAGAAGTGATAGGACATTAGATCCAAGAAGACCCAGAGTTGGGAATAGTGCCATAGAGTAAGTTTCTACTGTGTTCTAGTAGCTTTCTATATTGGGTTCTCTAGAGATATCTACCACAAAGGGAGAAAATAATCTTGGGAAATGCTTCACATGGTCATGTGGGAAGGGCAAGGTTGCCCTTAAGAATTTCCAGTCTCATAGAGAAGGCAGATCCGAATATTTAACTCACTGATTTTCCTCTGATGGATAAAAGGTTTGGTCACTAAGAAGCAAAAACAAACAAACAAAAAACTGTTAAGAAAACTCATGCTGCTGAGAGGGAATCTCAAAAGGGACTTTGGGATTTGTGCCATTTCCAAAAAATATGGTGGTCCTATTATTAAAAGCTTAGAAGAGATGCGGTTCACTTCATTGCCTGGAGTTTTGAAGGCTATGTGTCCCATTTTTCATTATCCAATAATAAATATCATAGTGAAAGTCACCTTTACCACTTAAATATTGCTTGGATTTTATGAGATTGAATTGAATGGACTGCCATGGTATTAAAAAGCCGTATGGGTGAGGTACTTTTATAACACATGCTTCATAAAGCTGTATAAAGCAAGTGCCTGTATACCATCCTTTAAAATGTGAGCATTCAAGCATGGCATTTAGGCATGAGGAGGCCTCTGGTTGTGGATTAAACCTGTTGGTAATGTTAATTTTTAAGAAATAAGAAGAGAAGGCTTCAGGCAATTAGAATAGGATTTGTTGCTGGGGAGGGTAATCCACCTGGAACTGTGGCTTGCTCAGCAGGACATGTGAAGTCTTCACAGGCTGCAGCCACGATGGAATTGGGCATCGCGGGAGCCAAGCGGGTCTGTAACAAGACTCACTAGCCAGTAGCTGATTGTGAGGTTTGTACAGCTGTTCACGCTCTCCTGATGGTGGTACCCATTTATTATTTTCCATTAAGCAGAGGAGTTAGTAGAATCACTTTACAAGCCAGGTGGGAATTAGTTTGGTGCTTAGTAGTATCTTTAGCTTGATATTGTCATCCTCTTTTTTCTTGGCAAGCAGGAGAGAGCCAGAAGCTGACCGGCACTGGCCTCAACTCTTGTAATTTTTTATCCAGGTTTAATTTGCATAATATAAAATTAATCATTTTAAGGGAATAATTCAGCAGCATTGAGTACATTAACTGTATCGTACAACCATGACCTGTGTCTAGTCCCAAAACATTTTCATCACCCTAAAAAGAAACCCCGGAACCAGCAAGCAGTCATCACCTCAGCCACCCATCTGCTTTCCGTTTCTATGGATTTACCTGTTCACCTGTTTTAGGAATTTTATGTAAACTGAGTCATTAATATGTGACCTTTGTGACTGGCTTCTTTCTCTTAGCATGTTTTTGAAGTTCATCCATACTGTAGCATGTATCCATACTTCCTTCTTGTTCACGGCTGAAAAATGTTCTATGTGTAGGTCCCGTAATTGGTTTATCCATTCATCTGTTGATGGGTATTTGGGCTGTTTACACATGTTTTGGCCACATTTTATAAATAGTGGTACTGTGAACATGAATGCACATCTATTTATTTGAGTATCTGTTTTTGACTCATTTGAATGTATATCAAGGAGTTGAATTTGAGTCTATTATTTGTACAGAATATTTCTTGCCTCCCCTCTGCCACAGGGCTGTCCCCTGGGAGGATCGTACACCATCTCTCAATGGGGGTGGGCTCGGCCCAATGACTTGGCTTTGGTCAATGAATGTAGTGAGAGCAGAGGTAACTAGCGCCTCTTGTGAAAAAAAAATGAGCCATTTCGAGGCTCTGCCAGACTCCTTTCCCTCCTCATTTGGGAGTTCTTTAGTATGGCAGGGGCTGCTCCCTCAGGCGGGGCTCATGAATGCAGCCACGGGGAGCAGAACAGTAAGTCTTTTGAGCTCCCTCTGTAAGATACCAAATTGGACTGTGTGGGGGAATAAGTAGATAAGGGGAAATCTCTCTGCCATGAAAAATCTTACAGTTTTATTATAACTTAAGCAGCTAGTTGTAAGCTCTATAAAGCACAACAGAGTGAAGAGGGAGGAAGCCATGGAGCTTTCTTAGATGACTTTTGGTATGGCCTTAAGTGACATATCGGGTTTGGGTGTACAGAGTGCAATGACGAGCATTCCAGAAAGAGGAATGGCCTCAGCAATGGCTTCAAGACGGGGAAGCAGGATGCTTATGGAAAAAGTGAATTGGGTGATTCTTTTAAAGAGTATAAGCATTCTGGGGGTTCGGGTTGGGAAGTTCTGTTGGCACCTGTGAGTGAAGCACTGTGACCTCCAGGCCAAAGAGCTGGTTCTCTGTAATCTGCCATTGAATATGCCAGGCATGGTACAGTCACGCATGGCTGTCACCTGCTCGTTCCTTGTGCTTTGGAGGTTGGATACCTCCTTCTACAACAGCAGCTATCACTCTTTACATTTTGGGGTTTTGCTTCATCTCAGCTGTGCAAATTGAGTGACCCCCTCCACCCTTCTTCCACAAACTCATTGTCTGCTTTTATCCCCCATCTTGGCTGAGAACATCTGTTCTCAATGGCCTTGGGGAGCAGGTGGGAAAGAAAGGCCCTGACATTTGCCAAATGCCAATATATGTCAGGAGGTTTCCAGACATTGCTTCTGTCTCTCATTCTCTCCTCTAAACCCACCATGATGTTGGGGTTGGGCACGATTCCATCTTTTTTTTCACAGAGAAAATCTGAAACTTTGATGTCAGGGAGCTAATAAATGAGCTGACCAATAGACCAACAGAGGTGGGATTTGACTCTGTTTGATTCCAAACCTAAAAGGGGTGATATTTTGTAAGATTTGGTTCCAGGACTCTCTCCCTCACAAACACCAAAATAAATGCTCCTGAGCTGTGGTGAATGTGGTCAGGGGCTAAAATGACACAGCTCTGGCTTAAGTTAAGGAGGAAGGGACTCTGCAGGTTCCTGGATAGAGTTGGCTTAGCTAAGAGTATGTTCCCATTTATCTCTTGTCCTGCTTCTCTGGACAGACTGCTGGGTGCAGGAAAATCCGTTGGCTGATCCTTTTCAAGTACATTGTCAAGGACGTTTTCTGGCCCTTTGCTGTGGGATTAGAGCTTTGTGAAAACCATAGCTAGAAAAGGAGGGAAAAGTGAAGAAAGCAAGGTGAAATGTAATTTCCTCTTTAATATAGGCTGTCATTTAATCTAATATTATAGAAAATGATTAGATCTTAAAAACCTATAAATTACATTTGACAACTCTCCGGCGTGTCTCTGCTTCCCCTCTCGGCAATTATACCCTACCACAGTGGGCCATGGCGGAGAGGAGCTACTGAATGCAGTTTGTTTATTGGCCCTTAATGAGAAGCAATTAATCTAAATCACCATAGGGGTGGATCCTTTGCCGAGCTTTGGAATCCAAAGTGGCAGTTGGACCTTTTGACAAATGTGCTGCTCGGTCCTTAACCACAACAGAAAGTTTCCAAGGGGATGTGTGGTGTGTGTTTTCTTCCTCTGAGTGATGAGGAAGGAAAGAAAATGCACACACACATACACACACACACACACACACACACACACACACAGGCTCAGAGCAGTCATGGCACAAAGTAGAAAACTACCCCCCTTAGGCACCTCTGTCTCTCACCCGCAGCCTCCCCTCTCCTGTCTCTGCCCGCCCTCCCCGACTGAGGCAGCTGGGGCTCATCATTATGTTGTTCCCTACAAGGCCCTCTGCTTGTCTGTGATTGTTATTGTGGCTTTCTCTTTCCTGCCTGCCTGGGGACCACCTGGCACAGGATGAGGGGTCATTACAGAGAGTACCTGCATGGCAAAATTGCCACCTCTCTGTCCCCTCCTGTCCTGCTTCACATTGGGAAAGAGAGGAAGCATCACCAAACAGCTAACAGGAACGCTTAAAAACCCTGCAGGAAAAAGAAATACACACACATGCGGCCACATTCTCTTTTGTTTGGGGATCACGGTGTCAGATTTGCAGCTGCAGGAACGGACACAAAAAGGGGAGGATGGTGGACAAAGACCTTTCCGGGAAATGCTTCAGTTTGATTGTTTGCTGCCTTTATTCCCATGCACTCTTTGTCATTCCCTTGCTGTGTCATCTTGCTCATTTTTACTGTGTGGCCAGCACAGGGCAGCCGAGCAAGAAGGAGAACACTCACCTCGGGAGGTAAAGTTCTGAGTTTGAGCACAGTTTCCACACTTGGTGACTAGCTGTGACTGCCAGCAAGTTGCTCAGCCCTGGCTGTGGTGGGTCCTGGCCTGTAGAATGGGGTGTGACGGGCAGGATTCTGGCCTCCCAAAGATGTCCTGATCCCCAGAATCTGAGAATGTGTTAGGTCACATGGCAAAGGGGGGATTAAAGTCTGGATGGAATCACGGCTGTTCATCATCTGATGTTAAAATAAGGAGAGTACTCTGGATCCTCTAGATAGACCATTGCCATCACAGGAATCTTTCAAATGGGAAGAAGGAGGGAGCAGTCAGAGTGAATCCATAGGAGCAAGACTGGCCTGTCCATGGCTCGCTTTGAAGATGGAAAGGGGCCATGAGCTGACGAATGCAGGCAGCCAGTCTCTAGGGGCTGGGCCAGGCAAGAAAACAGATTCTCACCCAGAGCCTTCAGAAGAGGGCTGAGCCTTGCTTCTACCTTGATTTTATCCCAGCAAGATAAAAACCCAGCATTTTGGGCTTTTGACATCTAAATTGTAAGATATGAGATTATATTGTTTCAAGCCACTAAATTTGTGGTAATCTGTTCCCTGCAACCAGAAACAAATACAGTAGGCATTAATACCTGCCCTGGCTTTCCCAGGGAGTAGAGAGAGAGAATCAGGGAGACAATATCTGTGGAAAGACTTAGCAAACTGTGAAACTCAATGCAAAGCCTGTGATATTGTTTAGCCCTGTTTGAAAGTGAAGGTGTGCAGAGAAGGTATCTTGAGCTGTGGTTAGAAAGCACAGACCAACTGCTTCAAGGATCTCCCAACTCCTTGTGTGGTCTGGCTCCATTTTGTTTATCCTCTTTCTGGTAGCTGAATATCTGTCCCCTGGAAGAACGGGATTGGTGCCCCCTTTCCCTTTCCTCAGGCCAGCTACTGTACTGGTGAAAGACTGAAGCTACCATCACTTATTATTGTTTGACTCTTACATGGTTCAACCCCAAAGGGTTGTTGCCTTGGAAAATTGCCTGTTCATTGTTAATCACATCTAACATTTGGCTGTATGTGAGCTCCTTCCTGCCCCTCCAAAGAAGTGGGGACAGTGACTGGGGGGTGGTGAGTTGAGTTCTAACGTATCAACATTCTCAGTGGTCAGCGTGGTGCTTCCTGAATGCAGTGACCTTGCTACCAGTGCCAGTGATGCTCTTGACTGAACAGTGTCTTCCAACCTGACCACAACATGGGGTATTTCTAAGCATATTTGCTCCCCGGATTGTTTTCCTCATGATAACCTAAAGCTTGTCTTCCCTCTCCTGACTGAAAGAATCTCCCAAATATGTAGGGTTAGGGCTCTGAAAATTGCCTCAGTCAGGGGTTTCTCACACAACAAATAAGATCCAAAAAGAAAAATAGGATTAGCAGGTGAACTTACGAAAGCCCTTGTCCTTTTTTTTTTTTAATGTTCAGTGAATTAAACACTAAAGATAGCACACTAAATAAATACTGTATCCGTGACAATCTGCAATTCTTAAATTAGTCATAGTGGGTACTGTGCAATTAATTTCTATTTACCATCCCTGTGCACTGGAATCTTTTGAGGATCTTCTTCCCACACAGATTTAAATGCTTATAAATTAGGATTTGTTTTGTAGTAGGTGGTATGCATGCTGGTGAGCATTTTTTCTCTGTCTCTTCATGTAGCCATTGGCTTTCTCATTTTATGATTTGAAGCAGGGATTCTTAACTCTGGGGCTCTGCCGTGTTCCCAGACATGCACATTCGCAATTTGGATGCTTGAAATAGCAAAACCTTGGATGATCTTGATGCAACTGATTTGATATTTGTCAAAACCTTTCCCAAAGCACCCGGTTATTATCTATGCCTGTGACAACGTTATGCCAAATCCCATGCCTTATACCCATCTAACCCGTGTCACAGCATACTCGATCTGATGTCGGGAGTCCACGGTGGGGTTTGCATCTTTCTTTAGTGCCCCTAATGTGGCCAAAGAAAAAATGAACAAATCAAAGCCCCTATATGAAACCAGAACAAAGCATTAAAAATAATTCAGGGGCACCTGGGTGGCTCAGTTGGTTAAATGTCCTACTTCAGCTCAGGTCATGGTCTCACAGTTCGTGGGTTCGAGCCCTGCGTCAGGCTCTGTGCTGACAGCACAGAGCCTGGAGGCTGCTATGAGTTCTGTGTCTCCCTCTCTCTTTCTGTCCTCCTCTGCTACTCATGCTCTGTCTCTGTCTCTCAAAAATAAATAAACATTAAAAAATTAAAAAAAAATAATTCAACAAGGGCTCCTGGGTGGCTCTGTTGGTTGAGCATCCACTCTTGATCTCGGCTCAGGTAATGATCTCAGGGTCATGGGATCAAACCCCATGTCAGGCTCCATGCTGAGCATGGAGCCTGTCTCTCTTTCCCTCTGCCCCTTTCCTCCACTCACTCACTCTCTCTCAAATAAGGAAGGACAGATGGATGGACGGAAGGAAGGAAAGAAGGAAGGAAGGAAGGAAGGAAGGAAGAAGGAAGGAAGGAAGGAAAGAGAAAGAAAGAAAGACAGAAAGAAAGAAAAATTCAACAAAAGTAATCAAAATTACTTCTAACTCAAATCCTGTAGACTTCAGTTTTATCATTATTTTTGTAATTATGAAACTTCCATTTCCTTCTCTCTCAGGGGTGGACTTGCTTTTTTAAAATACTGGAAATGGAATCTTACTGAAAAATATAATATGGCTATTGATTTGTTAACTTTGTATTTCCACAAGAGAGGAACTGGATTGGCAGAGGGACTGAGTGGTGATATTGCAGTTGGAGCTGGTATTGCCTGGGCCACCAGCAGTGCTTCAGGGAAAAGTTTTGCCGACCACTTTTATTCAGACGGTGTGGTCTTCTCTGGCTAGGGCACTGGTAAGCCACTAATACGGTGGACTGAGTAGTTGGCCGAACCAACTCAGAAACCCTTGTGTGAGCTTCCCTCAGCCATGCTTCAGGTGTTTATTGAACATGTGCTTTACTGAGCCCAGCAGAGAAAACCAGAGTGTGATATGAGTGAAGCTCTCTGCCTTTGAGGCTTAACATCTGGGTGGTCATGGGAGATGAATAGAAGTGAAACAAAATATAACTAATATTTGTAAATATACAAAAATGCTACTTAGAAATTTTCAACTATTTTAAACATAAAACCATAGTTCAGTGTGATAACTAATTTGCCAATGGAGTTTGTAGAAGGCAGAGATAATTCTGTTGGAGTATTCTGGAGGCTTCGGGGAAGGGAAGGAATTAAAATGGGCCTTGGAGGGAAGTGTGGGAAGGGAGGATGCTGGGACTTTCCAGGTTGGAGAATAGCATTAGCAAAGATAGGAGTGTTAGGGTAAGACAGTGATTTGAACAACACTTTTTTGGGAATGCTTGATTGTGTCATAGTGGTCGCGCCTGAGAGCAACAGGGGGACCCAACTGTGAAGGGTCTGAGGTGCCAGGCTTGGTTTCCATGACATGTAGAGGATACGGGAGTTTCTTCTCAGGAGGAAACACCGTATTCAGAGCTGCCTTGGGGAGATCCATCACGCAGTGCAAGGTGGGCTGGGTAAAGTATGGAGGGTAGGTGGGCACCAGAGGGTCCTGCTCCAGAGGGCAGGTCAGGAATCCCAGTCCTGAGTTGGGAGGTCCTCTTGCTGCTATCTCTATTGAGGTCCTCTCGCTGTCCTGCCTTCACTGCATCCTTTCCCTGTGCTCAGAGGAGTGCTTCACAGTGTACACAGATAATTACCCATCTTCCCAGTTTTTTTAAGGGTAGCTGATGGGTAGCATAATCCTGTTGATATTCTTGAAAGGGCTAACGACAAAAAGTGTGTGTGTGCATGTGTGTGCATGGAGAGAGAGGGGAAAACCTTATTATAAAGGTAATGTCAGTTCATTGCAGAATGGGGAAAATAGAAGCATGTAAAGAAAAAAAAAGAAAATTACTCATGATCTTGCCACATAATAGTATTTACTGACAAGTACTGAGTTTTTCCTTCAAGTTGTTTTATCTATGCATAAATATAGGCATGAGATATAAACAATTTTTAACAAAATTGAGATTATGCTTTATGTGTTTTCAGCCTGCTCTTATGTATACTGCTTGAGCATATGATTATTTTTCACGTGTCATAAAACTATTTGAATCCATACTGAATGGCTGCATAATATTCCATTGAATGGGTTTAGCCTACTTTATTTAATCATTCTATCAGATATTTGTGTTGTTTCCAATTTTTTATTATTATAAATAACACTAAGATGATCATATAGGTGCATTAGCCTTTTATTGGGTCCCTGATGGTTTCTTTGGACAGATTCCTAGAAGAGAAATGACAGGATCAAAGTTATGAATATTTATGAGTCTGGTTCCATATTGCCACATTGGTTTCCAGAACGGTCCTGCCAATTTATCCTTGCTTCAACACTGAGTGTCTGCCTCCTTCACCCCACTGCCTTTGCCATGGTCACCAATATCCTCTATGTTGCCGGATTCAGTGGTCAATTCTCAGTGCTCATCCTACTTAAGTCTCAGCTGCATTTGTCACTGTTGAATATTCTTTTCTCTGGGACTCTCTTACCTTGGTTTCAAGGTTTTGAGGACACTGCACTCTCTGGGTTTTCCTTGCCATCTTACACTCCTTTTCTGGTGCCCCCTTTTCTCTTTGACCCTTAAGCAGGGCAGAGGGTTCAGTTTTATATTTACTGTCTTGTTGCCTCCAGATCACATCTATTTTTTAAAAATTTTTAAATGTTTTTATTTATTTTTGAGACAGAAAGAGACAGAGAATGAGCAGGGGAGGGGCATAGAGAGAGGGAGGCACAGAATCCAAAGCAGGCTCCAGGCTCTGAGCTGTCAGCACAGAGCCTGATGTGGGGCTTGAACTCATGGACCATGAGATCATGACCTGAGCCGAAGTCGGACGCTTAACTGACTGAGCCACCCAGGCACCCCTAGTTTCACATCTTTAAATGGTATCAAACAGTGATATCCCCTAAATTCTTATCTGTAGTCCAGCCCACTCTGAAAATAAGCCTTGTCTACCACTTGTCTACTTAACCTTTTTTGGATGCCTATTAGCTGTCTTAAACTTAGCCTTTCTACCGTCATGTTTTTTATTTCCAAGGCCCCAAGCCTGCCCTTCCACAGGCTTTCCTATCTTATAAACACTGATTTTGTTTTCCCAGTTTTTCAGGCCAAAATCCTATCAGGCAATTTGAATTATTTCCAGTTTTTGATTATGATAAGCAACATCAAGATGCACAGAAAGTAGAAAACTTAAAAAAATTTTTTTTAATGTTTATTTTTGAGAGAGAGAGGGAGAGACAGACAGAGTGTAAGTTGGGGGGGGGGCAGAGAGAGAGGGAGACACAGCATCCAAAGTGGGATCCAGGCTCTGAGCTGTCAGCACAGAGCGCGATGTAGGGCTCGAACCCATAAACTGTGAGATCGTGACCAGGCTGAAGTCAGACGCTTAACTGACTGAGCCACCCAGGTGCCCCTAAGGTAGAAAACTTTTTAATGGCTCTCCTCACTTTCTCTTATACTGTGCATGTCATCTGTAAATGGACCCTTTTGACTTTTCCTTTAAAATATACCCAGGGGCGCCTGGATGGCTCAGTGGGTTAAAGCATCTGGCTCTTGGTTTGGGCTCGGGTCATGATCTCACTATTTGTGAGATCAGGTCCTGGGTTAGGCTCTGCGCTGGCAGGGCGGAACCTGCTTGGGATTCTCTCTCACCCTTTCTCTTTGCCCCTCCCCTGCTCTCACGTGCTCTCTCTCTCTCTCTCCCTAAATAAATAAATAAACATTTAGAAAAATAAAATAAAATTGTACCCGGAAATGGACCACATCTCAGTACCTCAGCGCTCGCCTTAGCCCGGGCCAACAGCCGCTCCCTCTGGGTCGTTACGGTGGCCTCCACCTGGACTCTGATAATGTTGCTGTTCCCCACCTCCTGGGATCCTCTATGCAACCAGCATGGCAGCCACAGTGAAAAGATCAAAATATAAACCCTGGCCTATCAGTGCCTTGCTCCGAGCCCACCAGTGCTTTCCAGATCACTTGCGGTAAAGCCAGGGTGCTTCTATCACCCACAGACCCCCTTTCCAACACTGGGCCTCCTTCCCTCTTCGCTAGCTCACTGAACTCCTACAGCCTTTTTCGAATGGCACCTTCCCAGGGAGCCTTTCCTGACCCTCTGCCAAAAGTGCAGCCTCGCTTCCTCTGCACTTTCTGTCTCCTTTCCTGCTTTATTTGGCTCTGAAGGACTTGTCACCATCTGATAAGCTACAGATTTTACTTATTTGTTTGTTTACTATCTATTCTTCTCCCCCTAGCATGTATGCTCCCTGAGGGCAGGGATTCTCATTTGGTTTGATTATTGCTCTAATTCCAGTCTTTATAATTGAGCCTGGCATAAAGACTCAGTAAATAGTGTTTATGTGTTTGTTTGATTGGTTTTAAATTTTCCTCAGCACATTGTTCTATGTCATTTCGTGCCTAATTGTGTATTTTATTTATTTATTTATTTATTTATTTATTTATTTATTTATTTATTTTAAAGTGTATTTATTTATTTTGAGAGAGACAGAGGGAGCATGAGCTGGGAAGGGGCAGAGAGAGAGGGAGAATCCCAAACAGGCTCCCTGCTATCAGTGCAGGGCCTGATGCTGGTCTCAGAATCACAAGATCTGTGAACTGTGAGTGAGATCATGACCGGAGCCAAAATCAAGAGTCAGACACTTAACTGACTGAGCCACCAAAGTACCCCTGTATATCTTTACTTCTGTGTTGGTTTTTTTTTTTAATGTGGTAAGAGGCACATAACATAAAATTTACCATCTTAAACCATTTTTAAGAGTACAGTTCAGTGGTGTTAAATGCATTCACATTGTTGTGCAGCCAGTGTCCAGACTCCTTTCATCTTGCAAAACTAAAAGTCTCTACTCATTAAGCAACTCCTCATTCTCCATTTCCCCCAGCTCCTGGCAGCCATCATTGTACTCCCAGTCTCCGTGAATTTGACTACTCTAGATACCACATGTAAGTGGAATCATATAGTATTTGTCTATTTGTGACTGGCTTATTTCACTTCACGTAACATCCTTGTGTTTCATAATGATGTAGTGTATGTCAGAACTGCTTTCCTTCTTATGACTGGATAATATTTGATTGTGTGTATATGCCACGTTCTGTTTATCCATTCCTCCATCAATGGACATTTGGGTTGCTCCCAGCTTTGGGCTGTTGTGAATAATGCTTTTATGAACATGGGTGTACAAGCATCTCTTTGAGACCTTGCTTCAGTCCTTTTGGGTATATATCCAGAGGTGAAAATGCTAGTTCATCTGAAACTCCACTTTTAATTTTATGAAGAACCACCATACTGTTTATCATGGCGGCTGTACCATTTTACATTCCCACATGCCCACAGTGTGCAAGGGTTCCATTTTCTCCACATCCTCACCAACACCTGTTATTTTCTAGTTTTATTTTCCGTCTTTTTTGATCATAGCTATCCCAGCGGGTGTGAGGTGTGGTATCTCATTTGTGGTTTTTATTTGCATTTCCCTAATGATTAGTGATGGTCAGCATCTTTTCATGTACTTTTTGGCCAATTATACACACACACACACACACACACACACATATATATATATTCATACATACATATACATATTTGGGGGGAATGTCTATTCAAGTACTTTGCCCATTTTTTTAATCCAGTTGTTTGTTTTATGTAGTTGAGTTGTTTTTGTGCTTTTTCCTCCCTGATTGGCCTCGATGGCTGTTGCTTTATTGGTGGTGCTTATGTTAAATTCTGAAGGACAAGTAGAAATATGCTTAATACAATGGGTTGGGTAGAAAGATGGGGAGTCTAATCTTGGCAAAGTGAATGGCATGCATAAATGGTAATAGGTGAAAGAGACATGTATATGCATAAATATGCATTGATGTGCATCTGTAAAATGTGTATGTAGTTTATATTTTTTTCAGTATAGGATTTATATGTATATATATAAGTCTAGATACATTATGCATATATTATGATTAAGGTTTCCTAACAATACTGTTGACATTTTATGTTGGATAATTATTTGTTGTAGGATGCTGTCCTGTACATTGTGATGTGTTTAGCAACACCTCTGGCCTTAATCACTAGATGCCAGTAACTCCCTCTGCTGCCCCCAATTGTGGTAATTACAGTGTCTTTATACATTGGTAAATGTCCATGGGGGCATCATGTCCCCCACCCTGCCCCCATTGAGAGCCACTGATACAAGAGGAGGTGCTGGATGGATGGATGGATGGATAGACAGAAAGACAGAGAGATGGGTAGACGGATGGCAGTGGAGGGGAATGCTGGTATATCATTATATCATGATTAAAAGCCTTATCTATAACAGGCTCTATTTGTGTATAAGTCAATACTCAACAATATATGAATTACGTCAGTGGTTTAGGGGTCAGCTTAAAGAACATCTTTCTTATATTCTTTGTGAGCTTGTATTGATACTATTGTTATTGAACACTAACTGTGCTCAGTATCTCCCATTAAGACTCAATTATATAGTAAATTATAGCATTTCTCCTTTTCCATTCAGAGGAGAATCTACTTGTCTTCTGAGACCATGTTCAAAGCATTGACCAACAATATGTTCCTTTGCACTCCTGGGTTCTCTGGCAGAGCGAGAAACTGAGAAACCTTTAGCTTTCACCCATTTTATAGATGGCACACAGACCAGAGAGGATCCAACTGAATGAAATTACATATTCATTGGTGATATTGTAAGACTTGCCAAACAACAGGAAAAGGTGCATTCTGGAAAGAGTTGTGGGGAGGATTGTGACCTCTTCAATACTAATTTTGACTGGTTTAGGCATAAATAAACTTGACAGGCTTGTGAAAGCATAAGACTAAGCACAGCCCCCACCTGATTCCTGACCTTCACCCATGTCCTTTGTGATTTGCAAAACCCCATTAAAATTAGGGGTGCTGTTACTCAAATTCCTGAGGAATTTCCTGCAAAAAACATTACAAACTAAAAAAAAAATTCTAAATGTTGGTGAGCTCTAAACCTTGTCTATTTCTAATCTGAGATACAGACAATTCACATACAGTAAACAGCCAGATCCATAGAGACCAGTTATATGAGGTTTTCACCCCTAAGGCAGTGATGTGTTTAATCTTTCATGTGCTGGAGCTTTGCACTGAAGAGAGGAGAGTGGTCATTCATTCAAAGCCACAAACAAATTTAGCAAATTCCCAATTACCTACTGATTGGTGTTCATTTTGGCAGTGTTGATATTTGCTAATAAAGTGTTTTTCTTAAAATATTACCAGCAGTGTAAAGCACATGTAAAATGTAGTTGTTTTTTTTTTTCTCTTTTACCCTTTCATGGTATTCCTAATTGTGGTTAAAAAAAAAAAATACACCTAACGTGAAATCTGCTCTCTTATCAAACTCTTCAAATTGTACAATACACTGTTATTAACTGTAAGCACGGATGTTGTATAGCAGCTTTTTAGAACTTTATCATCTTGCACATCTGAAACTCTTTTCACCGAACAGCAACTCCCCTCTCTCCCTACCACCTATCTGTTTCATCTTCATCCACAAAGCTCAGGAATCATGGGAGCCAAGAGGGAGGCACATAATCCTCAAATTGCTTCAATTTGTCTCCAACCTGCTTGGCATCGCTTCTGACTTAAGTTGTGCTCTTACCCTGGGTGATTTAAAGATGAAGGTTAATGTTTATTTAGCAGTTATGGGCCTGTGCTAAGCTCTTGGAATCATTATCTCATGTAATCCTCTCAACAGCATTGTGAGTTAGATATGATTATTATCTCCTTTTATTTTATGAATTTATTTATTTATTTATTTAGAGAGCAATGTATTTATTTAGAGCAGCAAGAGAGAATCTCAAGTAGGCTCCACACCGAGCGTGGAGCCCAAAGTGGGACTCGATCCCACAACCGCGAAATCATGAGCTAAAATCAAGAGTCTGATGCTTAACTGACTGAGCTGCATAGGCGCCCCTATCTCCTGTTAACAGATGAGGTAAAGACTTGGAAAAATTGAGTAATATCCTCATGTTTACATGCAAAGTAGTAGAATGAGAATCTGAACTCAAACCACCTGTCCCCAGAGCCTATACTATTAATAACTCTGCTAAACCATAGTTGAAATACCCTTTTCCCCTTCCAGTACACACATACACCCACTGCAGATCTTATGTTAGGACAGCTGGATAAAAAATCAAAGCAAAAAGGAAGCAAAAGCAAAATAAAGCAAAGCAAAAATCTCCAAGGGAAGCTCTTCTCTGCTCATATTGTCAAAATCTCACAAATGCAGAGCTCACAGACATTGATTTTTATACCTCGATACCTGTAATTAAAAATTAAGGGGCAAGGGTTTTACATTTCTTGATTTCAGTAGTATTGTAACTTGGCCAAGAATCACATGCCTAGTTCAGAAATTCAGACTGCAGACATATTTAATTTGGGTACATTTTTTTAAAACTCTAACTCTAAATATTTTAAGAAAAGGTCTGCACCTTCCAAGTTGGCACATTCCTCACCACTCCTTGTCTTGCTTTTTTTGCTTCACTCACTTATTTTACCTGATTTTGCCCTCTTATGCATTTGCATTTGAAATCCTTGCTTAGCAGTCAAAATTTGGGTGGATATGGGATGATTTTCTTTACATATGTCATATATTAATATACAATACCCATATTTTACCTTGAGACAACTTCTGGCGAGGTATTTGCTCTCACATTATATTTATGTTACTATTATGGCCTCCTTTTTCTTCTTCTTCTTCCTCTTCCTCTTCCTCTTTCTCTTGTTTTTCTTCTCCTCCTCCTCCTCTGCCTCCTCCGCACTGACATATATTTCCTCTTTGTATTTCTACTCATTTAATTCTTCTTGGCTTCTTGGCCAGAGGTGGATATGAGTCACAGGAAGAAAAGGGCTTTCTTGAAGCTACATTGTTTGTTTGTTTGTTTTGGTGACTTTCGTAGAGATGCTTAAGAAAAGGATGAATGAAGACTTGCTCCTCTGACTTCTGCTCTTCTGCTGATAAAGATACTAACTTGCTGTGGTTTCAAGGTCCAGGAACGTGTTAGTATTGGGTGCAGGTGGTGGCATTTGAGCCGATCAGAGGAGGCAGTGGGAAAGTTGCTTTCCTCCTCTGAGCCTCTGTTTCCTTATCAATGCAACTGATGATACTTTTGTCACTTGATTTGTGGGAGATTTTGATAAAGTATCTGGTAGTGTGGCCAGTGCAGACTTGAAATCCAGAACATACAGGGCTGTTTCCCTTCATCTCATTCTTCTCAGAGGCTAGCACTGAATACAGACACTGGCAGTGATATCAAAGTATATGAAAGGGATTCTGATGAGAATGTCAGAGAAAGGTTGCAATAAAAATGTACGCCTGCCAGTAAAAGCTCTCTAAGACCACCACACAGTGTCAATATGCCTTATATATGAATTCATTAGTGGATGTGTGTGCATCCATATATGCAGCATCAATGTATGTGTGAGGGTGTATGTGTACATATATATGCAGTGTTTATGGATTAATGTGTGTGTATGTGTACATGTGTGTGCACCTATATGTGCAGCATTGATGTATGTGTGAGTATGTATGTGTACACATACATGCAGCATTTGTGTGTGGGTTGATGTGTGTGTGCATGTGTGTGTGTGTGCCCATACATATGTAGCATTGATGTATGTGTGAACAGGTATGTGTGCACATATATGCAGCATTTGTGTGTGGATGTGTGTTTATGTGTGTGTGTGTGTGTGTGTGTGTGTGTGTGTGTGCGCGCACATGTGCCCAGAAGGAAACTGCTAGGGGAAGAGAATACATTGCACTAGATATTTGATGGTAACCATTATTCAGTACATAGTAACTCATGGTATATAAAATGAAGTCCATTTATGATGTTGGTCTTATCTTCTAATTAAAATCATAGGCATGAAGCTTCTTTATACCTGCATAAAATAAGCAGTTTAATTTCTCTGCACCAGGGGAAAAATGATTTCATTGCCTGTTATGTAGCCTGTCAGCACATGGTGGGAGCAGGGCAGGGCTGCGATGAAAGCCTCATTCTTCCTCAGTGTTTGTCCTCTTAGACTTTGTGAGGAGGATAGATATGTCCTCTGAGGTTTCCTCAAGGGCAGCAGAGGGGTGCTTTTCTCAGTTGCCCCTCCCCCTTCATAGCCCCAAGGGCAGAGACTCTCTTCTGTCTATGAAAAACCCATCTCAGATCATTTCCCCTGGATTATTCATATAGGAATGGAAAAAATATTATACAGCATCCATTCCCTAAAAATTTGCTGATAACTAGTAATAACTTATTTCAATGAAGCCAAAGCAAATATTTGGGGAAAAGAAAGTAAGCTTGTCTTGGAAGCTGTAAAGGAATAAAAGAGGAAAAGGACTATGAATCTTAGCAGCTGAAGGGATTGAATCTATTTTAAAGCTTACTTTGTAATAGTGATATGTACTATAAGTAGCATTTAAAAAATCCTGCCATTAATAGTTTTATTTGATGAGGTATGGGTACGGGTTTTGGCTTTATTTTGTACTCTGGGCCCTGTGGTTCAGACCGTGGTAAGAAGTAGCCCTAACAACTGGTGGAACTATAGCCAAAGGCAGGAAAATCTGTAAGAGGAAATAAACTCGTTTGCTCATTCAGTCACTCAGCAAACATTAGGAACTCAAAGAAGCTAGGCGTAGCTGGATAATAAAGGTCAAAAGGGTTATGCTGCTGCTGCTGAAGCCAGAGACATGAGCAGGGGAGAGTTTGTCAGGCTATTTTAAAGATTTTAGGATATATGGGAAGATCAGTGATAAGTTCATCGAATGGTTTTAAGTAGGGGAATGTCAGAATCAAATAAGTTTTATATAGTACAATTATTGGGGTCACAGTGTACAAAGTAGATTGCTGGGGGGGGGGTGGAAAGGGCTATGTGACATCAGTGAGGTTGTCTAGAAGGTCTTACAGTGATGCAGTGCAGAAATTATCACATTTTGGGCTAAGGCAGTTATAAAGGGCAAAGAGAGAGAGAGAGAAACTAGATCTGATTTTAGAGTTAATTAGTAGGTAAAATATACAGGGCTCAAACACAATTTAATGTTAGGAGGTAAGTAGAAAAGCAGAGTCAAGGCTGAATCTTGGGTTTTGGCTTTATACTGAATCATTGGTAGAAACAGTAACTGAGTCAGGACACAGTGGAAGATGGGTAGAGCTGGGAGGAGGTACAGTGTGAGGAATGTTGAATTTGAGGTGTTTGTGGACCTTCAGATAGAACAATCTGCCAGGAAGCTGAGGCTGAGACGAGAGGAGACCTCAGGTTGAGATTTAATTTATGAGTTGTCCCCAGAAAGATAGCAATAATAATAATACAAAAAAAAAGCTTGGAAGAAGTCCCTGAGGAACGGTGTGTTGAATAAAAACCCTCAACTGAGGGTTGAGGAGTGGTCATATTATAATTTTTTTTTAATGTTTATTCATTTCTGACAGAGAGAAAGGGAGTGTGAGCGGGGGAGAAGAAGAGAGAGAGAGGGAGACAGAATCCGAAGCAGGCTCCAGGCTCTGAGCTGTCAGCAACAGAGCCCAATGAGGGGCTCGAACACATGAACTGTGAGATCATGAGCTGAGCCAAAGTCAGAGGCTCAACCAACTAAGCCACCCAGGCGCCCCAAGGAGTGGTCATATTATAGAGATCAGAGAAAGCTGAGTACTCAAAAGAGATGAAAAGGAAGGCTAGATGAGTGTGATGTTATGGAAGCCCTGGAAGAGAACACTTCAGGGAGGATGGAATTGCCGTGGTATCAAAGACTGTTAGGAGTTCCATGATGGGAAAGGTCTGAGTGTCTAAATGTCTGTTGGATTAAATACTGGAAAGTCAGTCACATGTGCAGTGAGGCCAATGTCACTGAGGTACTGTAAGTAGAAGTCAAAGTGCACTGATTGGAGGGAGCTTTTACATACATACTGGAAGATAAATAATAATTATAGCTATCCCTTGTCAAGACTGTGTGTTCAAGGCCATTTTGGCTTCTTGTGATACTCAATTATTGTTGTGGCAACTGAGGCCTCTAGAGTTAAGTAGGTTTCCAAGTGACCCATTGTGAACAGAGAAGTGTTGAGTTTGAATCTGCTCCTTCTGATGCCAAAGTGTTTTTAGTCTATACCATTCTGTCCATCTGGCTTGGGGAAGACACACTTTCCTGAGCAGCAGTCTTTGCCCCAGGGGCCTTTGGGGATAGGTGCTTTGGAAAATCTCGAAAACAAAGGGATCATTGAGACCACTTAAGTCAATTAAATCACTGAAACAATTCATTCAGAAAGAACAAAACAAACAGTGGGATAATAAGGGGATCCTTTTCATGATTAAAGGGCAGTAAGAACAATAGCGTGATGAAGAGCGACAGGAATTGAGGGAGGGAGAGGGAGGAAGAGAAATTTGTGATGGTCTCAAGGTCAGGGGACAGAGGACCGTAAGAATATGCTCCCACTACTTAAAGGCTGGACATCAAAAATGAAAGTACTTATAAGATGGACATCACAAAACAAAGCCTCATTTGTATGCAGACCTAACCATGCACAATATTCCAGCTCCCTTCAGCAATGAAGGACTAAATCAGGGGGGAAATGCCAATATTTCATAGAGAGACCCACGTGCCCCTTCCTGTGCTGTGATATGCAAGTACAGATGACTTTATATTTATGCTTTAATTTCTTGTAGTAGTTCTCTTATGCTAACTCTGTCAATATTTTCTCCCCTCTCCTTTAGATCATGCTTCTTAGTGATCCTGAAATGGAGAGCAGCTTACTGATCAGCTCAGATGAGGGGGCCACCTATCAGAAGTACCGGCTCACCTTCTACATCCAGAGTCTGCTCTTCCATCCCAAGCAGGAAGACTGGGTGCTGGCCTACAGTCTGGATCAAAAGGTGAACAAACACTGTTTTTATTTGCATCTTGTCACCCAGGTACCACCTGGGGAAAAACGCTTGTTTACTCAGTCCCAATTTTGGAAGGGATTCAATGACATTTCATCATCCATCTGGGTTGATTTTGTCTGCAGCAACGAACTTTCTTTTCTACTCTTCAGTATCAAAATATGCAGGCAGGTGCATTTCACGTATTGGCAGTGCTGTTTATCATTTCATAGGCTGAAGATGATTTTCTCTATAATTTTACTCATTTGACCTTTAAAACAACCCTGTGAAGTAAGTAGGGAATGTGTATTCATAATAATTTGCTGGTGACTATAGTAAACAAAGGTGCAGAAGGGCTGAGGTGTTTGTTCAAGCCTGCCGAGCTAGTCATTGGAAGAGCCGGAGCTCAAATGCGTATTGTCAGATTCCAAGTCTAGGGCATATTCCAGCATACCATGTGGTGTTGATTTGGTAAAATTTGAATATACCATTGCTTGTAGTTTAGCAAAGGAAGGGAAGTCCCAAACATGTCCATTTTGTTGTTTTCTATAAGTACCTTCAAGATATAATGACTCGATAAATCCTCCTCTTCGAGCTCAAGATCCATTTACCCATCTGTGTACTCGACCTTGACTCTCATGTGTCTCGGATGCCTCTTGATTCAACATATTCCAAAAATGAACTTTGCTCTCCCTCCAACATAGCTGGTTCTCTTCCAGTGTTCCCTGATTGTATCCATTTGTTGGCAAAAGGTAGAAACCTGGGAGTTATCCTTCATACTTCCTTGTTGCAAACCTGGTGTCTGTAATCTGTCATTCTTATCTCTATCTCTTAATTCCATGGACCCTTTGATTACCACCACCACTCAAACATGGGTTATATCTGTCGTTTGAGCTGTGACCAGAGCCTCTTCCAGTGTGTTTACACTATAACCTGAACAACCTATTTTCCAAATGTAGATCTTAGGATTTCATCATTTTCTCATTGCTCACAGAATAAAGACCGAAGTCCTTTGTAGGATCTGTTAAGATTTCCTTAGCTGGTCCCTCCTCCGTCTTGACTCAAGATTATCACTTTCCCTTGAATGGCTTTCTTTCAGTTTGTCACCCCAGCTGTTTCCCTGGCTCCATTTCCTGGGCCTGGAATCTTTTTCCCCGAAATCAACTTTGTCACTGTCAGATCTCAGTTCTAGCATCACTTTCTCAGGACCTCTTCCCTAAACTCCCTGACAAAGTTAAATGCTCCTTGGTGTTGTTTCCCATAATGCTGTATACCCCCCTTCAGAATGCCTGTCACTGTTGAAATTTTACATTGATTTATGTGATATTAGGATTATCTATATTCCTCACTAGACTATAAGCTCCAGGAGGGCAGGGCCAGGTTTGGTTTTACTCTCTGATTTAACACCAGTGCTGACACAGTGCCTGGTACTTAATAAGTGCTCAGTAATTTTTGTGAGGTGAACAAATTAGTGGATGAATGCATAAATGCTATGGTAATGAGCCCGCTGTAACTGATCAACTTACACTTAAGAGACTTTAGACTATGCTTCTTTGTATTGCCTTAGTACAGAACCTAGGTACAGTGCTTGATGACAAACTGTTATGTAATAATGTTGTGAAATCAATCAGTGAAAGAAAATAGATAATTATCAGCACTGTCTAGCGGAGAGATATCTACAGATTAACCTTAACTGAAATAGCTTTTTCTGTTCTCTCTTAAATCCTGAAACAGTTGCTTCTCTGTATATATTTAAATATGGGATTGTAAATATGAGTGTGTGTGTGTGAGAGAGGGAGAGAGAGATGTCAGCACCTTTAAACAATAATTTCAACATAACCTTTATATGTCTCATTAATGGAGCCTCATGGTGGGTTCCAGGTGCTTAATGCAATCCCCTAAGGACACCCATATGACATTTGCAGAGCAAAAGCCACTGCAAATACATTTCTTTCATGGCATCAAGTGGATATTGTATGAAAGACTTAGCCAAATGTCAGGTAGTCTGTGAGTTTAGATGCTTAGTGTTGCTAGGAATTTCGAAGCTGTATTGAAAAAATAATAATTTATTTGGCTTTGTTAAAGGCTGAATAGTAATTTATCTAGATGATGCTCAGAAACCCGAAACTATATTTTTATTTATACAGAGACAAACTAGATTAGACCTCTCATGCCAAAAGATTAATAAACCAAATGCAGTGTGCCTTGTGTGTATCTAGAAGGAATATCCTTTAACTCCATCTCCATAGCGCTGTGAACATCTGGGCCATTGCTCAGGAAGTACTCTTGTGGATATAATGTGTTCAAAATACTTTCAGGCTTGGTGGCTGCTTTTTCACTTAGTAAAAATATTTGGAAATGTGGCAGTGGGTGTTGATGGATTTTCCTAATCACGCTGCACATTTCTGGATGTATTATTCCTTAGGTACTCTTTCTTGTTGACATCTTTTGCATAAAGTGGCTGGATGTTCTTCAGGCCCATAAAGTTTCTAACTGGTACCCTGCCATTCTTTTAAATAAATGGTGTGAGGAGGCAGATGATGCCCCTGGCAACATTTGCAGAGCTGGCATAAAACATGTAGCCTCAGTCATTCAGGGTGCAGAAGAGTTTTTCTTTATTTTGGAATGATTTATTGGTTTAGAGTCAAGGACAGTGATGCTATGCAGCAGCGGATGAAGAGGCAAGGGGAGTTGAGATTGATATACAAATGTCTTATTTCAGACTGGAGCCTTCTGTGATGTGCATGCATTGAGGCAGCTGGTTTCTTCTAGAGAAAATGAAAAGTGTTAGTATTAAGGTAACTGCAGCATCAAAGGGAGATGTTTGTGGTGAGGATTGAATCGATGTTTTCATTATTGTGCCTTTGATGAAATGCACTGGCAATTTCTTTAGAATCGGTAAGGCTATCTCGTTACGTTGTATGTATTACAAAAGACCTAATTGAATGATATTTTAAAGGGACAATATCCAGTTGCTTCACCTTCCAAATTGCTACCTCAAAGCTGCAGGAGACTTGCCAGGAGATCTCATTCAGTAAAGGCACTGCAGGAGAATTAAGGAAATACCTTCCGGATAGGACAAAATTGTAGCTAGAAATTGAGACATGAATATAACAACATGTTAGTTGAGATGCTGGATGGTAGGTTGTGAGCCAGCTAGGAAATGTTGTACTAGGAACTGTACTGGTTCAAGGCCAGGTTGTGGGAGATCACCCACTTCCAAAGTTGCAAAGGGGTGGCGAGGTAGCGACAAATGCATCTTGTACTTGACCCTGTACATGGGCCATGACTCTCCAATTTTGATGTGTCATGATGTAGCAGAGTTATTTTTGTTTCCTGTTCAGCTGGACCTGGACTTTTGACCAATTTCTTCCGTTCTGGCCATCCCGGGAGCTTCCCAGTTCCTGTGGCAGCTCTTCTTTTGCCCCACAGACAAAAGAAGAGATGACTTTATAAGAATGGAGATTCTTATAAATGGAGATGACTTTATAAGAATCTCGTGATTAAAAAACAACCAGCAAACATGATAGGTTATGGCTGATTAAATTGGAATAATAAGAGAACAGCTACTCTCTCCTCCCCTCCCCTCCCCAGTATTTCCTCTCCTCTCCTCTCCTCTCCTCTCCTCTCCTCTCCTCTCCTCTCCTCTCCTCTCCTCTCCTCTCCTCTCCTCTCCCCTCCCCTCCCCTCCCCTCCCCTCCCCTCCCCTCCCCTCCCCTCGCCTCGCCTCGCCTCACCTCTCCTCTTCTCTCTTCCCCTCTCCTCCCCACCTCTCTCCTTTCCTCTCCTCTCTCCTCTCCTCCCCTCCCCTCTCCTCTCCTCTCCTCCCCTCTCCCCTCTCCTCCCCTCCCCTCTCCCCTCCCCTGTCCCCTCCCTTTTCCCCTCCCCTCCCCAAATCAAAGCCTTAGAATGTCTTTTGAGGGCTGTGTATTTAGGAGTCAGGATTCTCTTTTGTTTCCACCAGGCTATGTCCTCATTGATGACTGAAACTACATTGTGATGTTTTGGATTAGCTGGAGGGCTCAATAATATTATTAAAACAGATTTTAAAAAAAGACTTCAAGACAGGTTTTGAGGATATTGCAGCCCTCTGAATGGATAGATGTTCTCATTGCTGTAGAAATCTGGATTTTTAAACATTCCTCATTTTGACAAGAGACTTGGTGTAGTTTTTTTTTTGTTATTTGTTTTGTTTTGTTTTTAATGGGCACATGCTCATGTATTTACAGATGCATACATCCTGGCACAGGGGTCTTCCACAAGAGACAGAGTTGAAAACAGCTATTTTTTTTCCTGTGGGAGAGGCAGAGTTACACAACTCTCTATTATCATTTGTCTACTTGGCAAAATGAAACATTAACAAATACAACTGGCTTTGGAGACCAGAGATGAGGAGCTCCATGGGATTTCAGACTCTGTTGTTTTTCAGACACTTCTGAGCTAGACTGGTCTAGAATTGCCAGTCATTTCCATTTAAAAACCACTTTCTGAAACGCTAGCACACATAATGCAGGCTTGCTGTTACAGTAGTTGGGGGGTGTGGACTGCTGTGTTTTTTTTTTGTTTGTTTGTTTTGGGTTTTTTTTGATCACCTGCTACCAGACAAGTTCAATAGTAGCTGACAGATTGACAAGCTGGTTAAGGAGCTGATGCAGTTTTGGTCATGGTCACTGGCAAAACAGAGTCCACAGTTGAAGAGGTGATGGTTGTTCCATGCAGGCTACTGGTTGGTGGACTCTATCTGGGGCTGCATGAACAGGGCACTGGTGAATTAGAGCATCTGGTGTGTGGAGGAACTGAAAATTCAAAAAGGAAGTTTAAACCTGTACTTCTGGAATGCTGGATACAAATGATGCTGTTCCTTTCATTTGTATTCTCCTGTAAACCCTCAGATTAGAAATGTAATTGTATTCAGAGCTCCAGGATTAGCAGGTGATGACAACTTTCCTCAGTAGCCATTGGCAGAAAAAGGCTTTATATCTCCCCACCTGGTGGGGATAAAGCTGCTGGGGATTAACTAGGGATGACCATGGTTTTGAAGCGTATCCTCCAGGGAACGAGAGTACTACTGAAGGGCACCTTCTATTTCAAGAAAAACATTGCAATTTCATTAGGTCTCTTCCATGCCTATAAAACCATTTGTGTATCATTTAAGAGAACAACAGTCCAGAGCTCCACTCACTTATGGCAAGCTGATCGTGCTCTTGGAGATATCTTGTGGGTATAGTGGGGAGGTGCTGTCTCCATCGCCATAGAAACACCAGTTTCCATGAGGCTATTTCATGTAGGTGAAAACAAAACAGTGGACCAAGAATGGCCCTATTTTTTTTTTATTAAGAAGATGGAACAACCTGTGTGTTATTCAAATATTACCACTAATCTATCTGAACTGAGCTCTGAATGACACAACTGGTTGAGTGTACAATATTAACTTGCATCCGGTGAGGGTCACACAGTAAAAATCTCTACCCATGGCAACTTTGCTCATGAGAACATTAGCTCAAAAGAACAATATGCCATAAAATTATGGATCTCATGGCCTTTGTCTTCCCAAACCTGCTTTTCTGTGTCAAGTTCCAGAGTTTCTGTGCTTTGCCTCTACATTCTAGGTGTCCATTTTGGTAAGCTGACACATTTCTGTCAGGGAAGAGAACATGAATATTTGCCAAAATAATTGATGGGAGATGCAGCATATATGTGTATTAAGTAGGGTACTCAGGGACCTTTTCCCAACATCTTCCCAAAGCAGTTCTGCTCTCATGGTAGAAATTCAGCCAAGACAGTATCTCGGCAAAGGAGGTGACTGCAGCCACAGGTGAGAAGGAGGTGGAGCAGCTCACAGCCTTCTCTGGATTCTTCCACCCGTTTCCTGTATGCAGTGACCATGTCTTCATGTACACACTGGTCCTTTGTGTTCACACTGCTGCCTAGTGTCCCCAACTCTGACCCTTTGCCTAATTCTGACCCTAGGTCTCCAGTATTCCAGTTGGACTCGGGAATTCTTTAGCTTGCCCCTTCCTTGGCAAGCCTCTCTAGACTTAGGAACTTATCTACCTGACCTGACCATACCTTCTATCCTGCTTCCATTCTCTGCCACCATCTTGACCAGTCATACTGGTATGACAGTGCCTGGCCTTTCATTCATTCATTCATTCATTCATTTATTTATTTATTTATTTATTTATTTATTTATTTTTAATTATTTTTAAATGTATTTATTGTTTAATTTACATCTAGGTGAGCATATAGTGCAACAATGATTTCAGGAGTAGATTCCTTAATGCCCCTTGCCCATTTAGCCCACCCCCCCACTCCAGCAACCTTCTGTTTCTTCTCTATATTTAAGAGTCTCTTACGTTTTGTCCCCTTCCTTGTTTTTCTATTTTTTTTTTGCTGCCCTTCCCTGATGTTCATCTGTTTAGTATCTTAAATTCCTCTTATGAGTGAAGTCATATGATCTTGTCTTTCTCTAATTTCGCTTAGCTTAATACCCTCTAGTTCTATCCATGTAGTTGCAAATGGCAAGATTTCATTCTTTTTGATTGCCAAGTAATACTCCACTGTATGTACATATGTACGTACATACGTATGTATGTACATGTATGTATGTATATACACACACACACATATACACACACACACATACACACACACACATACCACATCTTCTTTATCCATTCATCTGTCGATGGACATTTGGGTTCTTTCCATACTTTGGCTATTGTTGCTAGCGCTGCTATAAACATTGGGATGCATGTGCCCCTTTGAAACAGCACACCTGTATCCCTTGGATAAATATCTAGTAGTGAAATTGCTGGGTCATAGGGTAGTTCTATTTTTAATTTTTTCAGGAACCTCCATACTGTTTTCCGGAGTGGCTGCATCAGTTTGCATTCCCACCAGCAGGGTAAAAGAGATCCTCTTTCTCCTCATCCTCGCCAACATCTGTTGTTGCCTGAGTTGTTAATGTTAGCCATTCTGACAGGTGTGCAGTGATATCTCACTGTGATTTTGATTTGTATTTCTCTGATGATAAGTGATGTTGAACATTTTTTCATGTGTCAGCCATCTGGATGTCTTCTTTGGAGAAGTGTCTATTCATGTCTTTTGCCCATTTCTTCACTGGATTATTTGTTTTTTGGGTGTTGAGTTTGATAAGATCTTTGTAGATTTTGGGTACTAACCCTTTGTCTGATATGTCATTTGCAAATATCTTCTCCCATTCTGTCAGTTGCCTTTTAGTTTTGCTGATTTTTTTCTTTGCTGTGAAGAAGCTTTCTATTTTGATGAGGTCCCAATAGTTCATTTTTGCTTTTGTTTCCCTTGCCTCCAGAGACATATTGAGTAAGAAGTTGCTGTGGTCAAGGTCAAAGAGGCTGATCCCTGCTTTCTCCTCAAGGATTTTGATGGCTTCCTGTCTTACATTTAGGTCTTTCATCAATTTTGAGTTATTTTTGTGTATGCACCTGGCCTTTTAAAGTCAGAGTCAGTCTTGGGGTTCCTGGGTAGCTCAGTTGGTTAAGTGTCCAACTTCAGCTCAAGTCATGATATTGCAGTTTGTGAGTTTGGGCCCCATGTCTGTGCTCACAGCTCAGAGCCTGGAGCCTGCTTTGGATTCTGTGTCTCCTTCTCTCTCTGCCCCTTGCCCACTCACATTCTCTCTCTCTCTCTCTCACTCTCTCTCTCAAAAGTAAATAAACATTAAAAGAATTAAAATAAAGTCGGAGTCAGTCTTTAATCCTTTTCACTCAAGTTATAGCGTATATATAGGAAAGTTTACATCTCATGAGCTTGATGAATTTTCATAAACTGAATTCACCTATGAAACTAGCACCCTGATTAAGGAGCACATGACTAGCTTTCCAGAATCCCCCTTGTGCTCTGTGCAATCATTATGTTCCACCCCCAGTGGGGTCACCATCGATCAGGGTTGTTGTTTTTTTTTTTTTTTTTTTTTTTTTTTTTTTTTTTTAAATTTTTTTTTCAACGTTTATTTATTTTTGGGACAGAGAGAGACAGAGCATGAACGGGGGAGGGGCAGAGAGAGAGAGAGACAGAATCGGAAACAGGCTCCAGGCTCCGAGCCATCAGCCCAGAGCCTGACGCGGGGCTCGAACTCACGGACCGCGAGATCGTGACCTGGCTGAAGTCGGACGCTTAACCGACTGCGCCACCCAGGCGCCCCTGATCAGGGTTGTTTTTAATGTCATGCAGATGATTTCTGGATAAGGTGGTGAAGGAATAGACACAGATAAATTCCTTGGAAGGAAAGTTAGAAGACAGCAGGTGAGGGAAGTGATAGAGAAGGAGAATTTAAAAAACTTAAACTTTAAACCAAAGGCAATAATTCATTGATGTTGAATGAGCCTGATCCATCCAGAGCATTTGTAAGGAAACTTTCAAAAAATGCCCATTTACAATTAATTTCACAGGTTTCATTTTTAAAAATGTGTGTCTTTCTATGCCATAAGAACAATACCCTGTGTTGGCAAAGTTGTGATGAAACCCATATTCTGACATGATATTGATGGGCATGTGAATGAGTTTGCCTTCCTGGAAGACATCTTGGTGATGTGTATCAGAAGATGTACACGTATTCATAATTATAATCCAACGATTAACTTATTCCAGTTCTGAGACTACCAAGAGAATAACACTAAATACCACAAAGCTTTAGGTATGATGGTTTATCAAAGTCATTCATAATGGGGAAAACTGCATGGAAACTCATTCAATGACCAACATTAAGAGACTTTACATCATGGTCCATACATTTGACAGAATATTACACAGCCATCAAAATGGTGGTTCTGATGACCATGTAGCAGCATGGATATGCATTAATTCCTATTTAATACGTCTACATTTCAAATGAATTCATATACATATGCATTCATGCATAAGAAATGTTAGGTAAAGTTGTGTTATTTGAATGCAGATAGGCAAAAGATAAAATAAGATAAAGGGAAGAAGAAAGGAAGCAAAGAGGGAGGGGAGAAGAAACATTTTTAAAGGAAGGAAGGAAATATTCCCAAATATTTCCTGGGGTCTCTCAAGATGATGGAATTCTGTTTTCCATGCCGTTTGTCTTTTAAATTTTCCATTATTTTGTTAGATTACTTTTCTAATTAAAAAAAATTGTTGAAGCTATTCTTAAATAGCTTATGTTAAGTCCTAGTTCTAAAGCAGTGCTCTTAAGAAACATTTTAGGTGTGAAAATGGTCATTTTAGATAAAATATTTCAAATCATTATTTAAATACCTTTTGAAGAGGCAGAGTGATGTAGAGGAAAATTTCCTTGAACTAGGAGTACATTGAGTCTAAGGTTTCTCTTTTCTTCAGCGTTGCTTTTCACTCTGGTCCCTTTTAAACTGTGAAACTCTAGAAATTATGTTTTTTCTCCTAACAAAAAGTATACTCTTGTTGGATATAACCTCAATCTATATTATTTACAACTCAGTGATAGATATAGGTCTTATTATTTAGAAGCATCCACTATAGATAGATGTTAAGGAAGTGATTTATTCTGGTAGTTTTTCAGATGAATTTTGTGACTATACCCGAAAATTGAATTAGTGTTTGGTTATTTGATTTGACAGCTGTAATGGAAACAAATACTCTGGAGCCAAGGGGTGTAGACATATGCAGTGAATTAAGGTTTGTGCTGAGTAACTCTTACACGCCCATGCTGTGTTATTTAATATTGGACATATAGGTTCTTCTCAGAAATGGAGATATATGTCTTTAAATATCATCTGTGTATGGGTAGTGACAGGTGCTTTTATGTACATTATATTGAATTCTCATAGGAGTCTGCAAGGTGGGCAGTGTTATTTCCAAGTTATAGGTGAGCGTATGTCTCTTAAGAGCAAGCAGTGTTAATTTGCTCAAGGTCACATAGCCGGTGAGGGGCCTGGCCCTCTCTCTATTCTAGGCCTTCCTGAGATCTCCCATTAGGACCCACCACCACACCTCACTCTCCCTAGTGAATAGACAGACTTAACTACCACATCTGGGCAGAAATTCATATGGGCCACTTCATACGGAATCCCAGTCCCAGAGAGCACTGTAATAATGAGACAACACAATTGGCCATGCCAAGACCAGACGTTTGGAAGCATCCAGTGGTTCCTCTGTCACATCCCTCAGCTGATGGCACTTTCCAAGATGAGATCCTGAGGCCGGAAGCCATCAAACCCCGCTTACTGATGTTAGGCCATAGGACTAATTAATTTTGCCTCAAGCAGAAAATAAACAAGGCAGTAGTGGTTTTTTTCAGGTTTTGTCCATTTTTACTCACTTTTCCTGTTAATTTGTTCCAACATGTGGGTTAATATGTAGATTAAACCAAAGAGTTTGCCATTTAAATAGGTAATACTATGATTTGAAGTTTTTTAAGGAAGTTTATGAAGACAACATCTTTAATATGGTAATGAAGATAGAAGTTGAAATCATTTAACTTCATTTACAAATCATGAATATGTATTATGCTTTAAATGAAAAGAAGGGCTAAAACAGATATAGTGTTTGTTCAATTTACTAAAGAGAAGACAATTTGTCAAGATTTTTTTCCCCAAAACTCAAGCAATATGCAAATGTAGGAAAATCAGACCCCCATGTTAATTCCATGGCATGATGAATATTTTTATAATCCTAATTAGTACCAGTCATTTAGTCTAGCAATTTCCCCCAATCTAGCCAATTTGAAATTAAAATAGATGCCTTGATTACAAAACTCATTAGCACAGAAGCACCCTTCTCACTAACCAGTTCATTTAAAATGCACAAACTGAATGAAGTGTGGAACACTTGTGTTGTCAATTGGCATAAGTGAAGTGAGTCTTAATTGGAAGCATTGTGAAGTATTTGTATTGCTGCATGTTTCATTGCAGTATAATATATCATTCATTAAATGTAACAAAAGCAACTTTTAAATGGTTTAATTAAGCGGAGTTGGTGCACTTGGTAATTTTTATAAAGTCGAATGTCACAATTGTTTGCATTTGAAGTCCTGATGGGTATTAATGTCAGGGAGACGAGGTCTGACTCTGCATTTATCACTCCGATTATGTGAAGAATGGCAGGTTTAATGTGAGAGGAGAAAATTAAATTCTAGAACATTGACTTCTTACTTAAAAGTACCCACATGCGTATTGTCCTCATGCATGTGGATGTGGAAGCCCCAGAAGTGCCTGACTTCTGGCTGGGAATGGAGAAGAAGGGCTGAGGACTGGGAGTGAAATGGAAGGAGCAAATAACAGTTGGAGATTTTTCTTTTTGTCATTTCTTTTTTAATTTTCTTTTTTAATCAAGGGAGGAAGTAGTAGGTGGAGAGAAACTCTATCCAATATATTTTCATCTGCTCAAAAGAGCAATAGAGATGTGTGGCAGTGCAGATTGATGTTCTGTCTAAGCCAAATGTGGTGGGAGTGGGGGAGGAGGGGGAAACTGGCTCCAGACCAGGGAAATGCTAGAAACAGGGACTCTATAGAAAGTCCTGAGCTGGAGCCAGTTAGCAAAGAGTTCGAGACTGGTTTTTGTGTAGAAGTTAACAGAGTGAGTTGCAATAATGGCGGTTCTGGATGCATAAGGTATATGACAAGCACAGAAGCCACTGTGCTGTTGATGTTTATTCTCTGTGTGTTCCAGATGTCAGCTGTTACCTAATGTTTCTGGACTGTTTCAACCCCACATCCGTGAGGATGCAAAACTCAGCCATGTCACTGGTTTCCATGAGAAATCTAATTTTCACAGACACGGTTGATGTCCTGCCCATATGCATTTGGTATTTCCACTGTAGTGTGCTCCTGCTGACTTCCTAAGGCTAGGATTTGCATTTCTTTGCTGGAAGTCACTCTCCAAACCCTTTAGAGGTTACCCCACTCCTCTGCACAGGACCCAGTAGAAGTGCCAGGGAGGTAACATGTGGGAGCAGTCCTCAGCCAGTGACCAACAGAATTTGATATATATGTACTCTAGTTCCCCCATTTCTCCTGTGGGACAACTCTGAGGCATGTATTTATTATATACTTTTTCCCCCAGAATTTCCCATTGTAGTTAAGTTGTGGTTGCCCACAGAGTTAGCTGGCTTTATAATATACCGTATATTAAGTGCCTTCCATTGCCTGGGTTGCTTCTCTATTCCTACACCATCTCCCAAGGAAACTACTTAATTCTTGTGTCAGTGACTGCTCCTTGGGAACAGTAACCAACTATGCCAAGCATTTTGTGATTAGGTGGTGGTAGCTGAATTACGGTGTCAAGGACAGGAGTCATAACTCATAGGTTTTCACTTGGGAAAGCCCCTTTAACATCTCTGTGTCCCTAGTCTCTCCTGGGTCATGCCACCCTCTGGTTTTCCTCATTCTTGTAAGCTCATTGATGTTCCCTCCCCCAAAGATGTCTAACTCCGAATCCCTAGAACCTGTGAATTTGTTTTCCTACCGGGCAAGAGGGACTGGGCAGATGCGATTCAGTTAAAGATCCTGAGATGGAGACAATATCCTGGATTACCCAGGTGAGTCCAGTAAAATCACATGGGTTCTTATAAGAGGGAAGAAGAAAAGAAGAGTTGAAGAAATATGACAATGGAAACAGAAGTTGGAATGATACTCTTTGAACATGGCATCACGAGGGCAGGGTATGCAGGTGGCCTCTAGAAGCTGGAAAAGACAAGGAAATGGATTCTCCCCTAAAGCCTCTGAAAGGAATTGAAGTCATGTGGATACCTTGATTTTTCACCCGAGACTGATTTCAAATTTCAGATTTCCAGGAAATATTCTAATTTATATTCTACAAATTCCATAAATTATATTTACATTTATAAATTAAATTTGTGTTCTATTAATTGTATAAAAAATAATAAATTTGTGTTGTCTTTAGCCACTAAATTTGCGGTAATTCGTTACAGCATTGATAGGAAACTAATATCCTCACTAACCCTTTCTGTGGCATTTACAGGTCTTCTGTCCCCACAGCAGACAAAATCCTCAGTTTGTCTGCACCTCCACCCAGACTCAGGCCATCCAGGCTATACTTTTGACTCCTCTTTACATTGATCCGTGAAGTCCTGAAGTAATTAAGAGGTCCTCCTCAAAGGAATTCTGGTGAAAAAAAAAAGTTATCTGTCTTGTCACATATTATTATTTTGCTAGGCCTGTCCCAGTAGAAACTGTCTCACAGTTCTGGAAGGTAGAAGTCTGAGATCAAGATGTCAGTAGGATTTGTTTCTTCTGAGGGACTCCTCCTTGGCTTATAGATGGCCATCTTCTCCTGGTATCTTCACATGGTCTTCCCTCTGTGTGTATCTGTGTCCTAGTCTCCTCTGCTTAAAATGAGACTAGTCATAGTGCATTAAGGCCCACTCTGATGACCTTATTTTAACTTAACTAACTCTTTAAATACCCTGTCTCAAATTCAGTTACATCCTGAGGTACTGGGGTGAGGACTTCAGCATATGGATTTGGAGGGGACATAGTCAGCCCATAACTTATATTCATGTCAAGGTTGCTGAGTGATGGATGTCTTACTGAGATATGGGTCTCTATGGCCCTGTGGAGGGGAGAGTAGGAGTCTCTTCCTACTTTGTAGCCTGAGATGTTCCTGAGGTGTATGGAATGGAACTAACAACCACCAGGAAGATTTTACAATGGGGGTGGGAGGTAAGAAGTGAGGGTGGGACTTATCCCTAAGATGTAAATCAGATCCTCATGAGAGGTCCTGACGTTGGTCAGGAAGGTTTCAAACTGATCTTTGGCCTTGACCCTAGATAAGGTTAGGAAATCATGGAGGCACAACAGAAAATATGGTGCCCAGGCCAAGGAGACCACTGAGGAGAACTTTGAGGGAATAGAGTCTGAAAGAAGTCAGAGATGGAAACTTATTCTTTAGAATCATGGCTATGTGCTTGTATAAGCTAGATTTGTTTAGTTTGGTTTTATTTTGGTATTTTATTTTTGTTCTTTCTTTGCACATTAAAATGTCAGTAGATCTCAGATGTGCCAGAAGTTATAGAAAGAGGTTTGGTTGACCTTAATCTTCCTCTTCCTCCTCCTCCTCCTCTTCTTCCTCTTCTTCCTCCTCCTCTTCCTCCTCTTCTTCCTCCTTCTCCTTTTCCTCCTCCTCCTCCTCCTCCTCCTCTTCCTCCTCCTCCTCCTCCTCCTCCTCTTCCTCCTCCTCCTCCTCCTCTTCCTCCTCCTCCTCCTCCTCTTCTTCCTCCTCCTCCTCCTCTTCTTCCTCCTCCTCCTCCTCTTCCTCCTCTTCCTCCTCCTCCTCCTCCTTCTTCTTTGAGTACAGTTACATACAATATTGCATTCATCTCAGGTGTACAACTTAGTGATTTGACAGATTTATATATTATGCCATGTTCACCACAACTGTAGCTACCATCTGTCCTATCCCATAGCTATTACAATGTCATTGACCGTATTCTTTATGTTGTGTTTTTATTTCCATTACTTACTTGTTTCATAACTGGAGGCCTGTATCTCCCTCTCCTCTTCACGTATTTTACCCAACTCCCTACCCCCTCCCCTCTGGCAACCACCAGTTTGTTCTTAAAATTTATCTTTGGCTTCCCTGTAGTTTGGAGGATAATTTTAACTTAGCACATAGACCATGGTAGTTTGGATCCTGTCTAACTTCCTCCCCCCTCCCCTTTCTATGCACTCCCTTAATTCATGCAACAGAGAATGTATCCTCCTGTTTCACACCAGAGTGTGAAACTCTGGCACTTATCTCTGGGAGTCCTTTCCCCCCTTTTCATCTAGCTAGTCCTAAAACTCAGTGCAAATATGGCTTTCTAGAGAAAGCTTTCCCTGGGCAAGATTATCTGTGGAAACGTAACTCAAGTTATCTAGATTTTTTAGAAAAATCTGGAAAGAAGCGATTCATTTTAGCATATGGAAAGCTTTTTATTTTATAATTTTGTATTTTATAAGCACCTAAGGGATGGGAGGACCAACGTTTTTCTCCGTGTTTACGACAGTGAATGATCTTAAATTGTCCCTGGACAAGAGATAAGTAAGATTTGGATTAAGGTAATAATTGTGGCATTGAAAAGAAAGGGGACCAATTATAGAGTGATTTGACAATAGAAGTAGACTTTGTGACTGTGTAAAGTCACAGGAAGGAAGAGTGCCTGATAACTCTGACCATGAAAAGAGCCAAAAGGACACTATTGATCTGATAGCCTGATTGCCTGAAAAAATATCTAAGGCCAAGGGCTGTGCCCATAGCATATTTCTTTCCTGACAAAGAAAATGCCAGTTTCTCAAAAGCGCAGAGTGGTAGAGGGGAGGTCCTGGTTGGCATTGCCGCCAAGGTGTACCATGGAGGGGATAATGACCTTCCTTTGTGGTCGCTTTTCCTGTTAGCTGCTTTTGTGACATTTTGCCCCGTTGTCTCCCTTGGCTGCTCTGAGTGCCGGAGGCAGTAGCCAGCTGTAGCTAAGTTATTGAAACAAGGCTTTTTTAAAATGGAGACTTTTTAATTTAAAGTGCGTGGTAGAGATACCAGAGGTTGTAATCTAGAAGCTTTGTAATAGGCAGCTGGGGAATGAGCGAGGGGGAAAAAAAAAAAGGATATATTAACTTTCCTTTCTTCAAATACTGTTGGACTAATATTGAGCTTGAATGTTTTCATAATGAAGATGTGGGAAGGTGGCTGAGGAATCCACTCTCCCGCGTCTATCAGCCTGGATGGTCTCTGAAACCTTCTAGCCCAGAGGTTCCAACTCCCAAAGGGAGCTTTTGAGTTTCACTGGTAGATCATTACTTGTGATATGATCTGTCTGCCCTTAGGTTTATACAATCTCTTTCCCTTTTTTTGATGCTGAATATGCCATTTGAATAATCAGATAGAAAGCTGATACTCGTGTAATGTCTACTAGTGGTATCACACCATCAGTCGTTTAAAAATAACTGAAAAGTATGCCATGGTGTTTGTCTTTTTTCCTCCCAAGCATCTTATTAGCAGACCAGAGTCTAACAAATCCTGACAGATTCATGTTTTAAACTATTGGAAACCATTTTTTCTCAGGTGAATATTGATAAAATAAACAGAAAAATGAAAAGCATAGAGAGCAAAAAGCATTTCTTTGCTTGAAGTGTATGTCATTAAAAGTGTCAATAACCTGTGCTTTGCCACACAGATACCAGGTCAAGGATATTATATTCAACAAATATTTACTGAGAACTTAGAATGTACCAGGGCTGAGGGATTCACTAATGAAGGCTACTGATACGAGTTCTGCTGTCATGGAAAGAGAAGCACTGATCATATAAGTAATTGATGGCAATTATGATAAGTGCTACAAAATGGAAGTATTGGTAACTATGAGAGCATACATTGGGGAGAAGGTCTGACCTGTCCTCAAAATGTTTGATATAATTACTGTGTTCAAAGAGTTAAGATATACTTTGGAAATTAAACATTTTTAAGTGCTCATAAACATTATTTAAAATAATCTAAGGTCACTGTATGAGTTGCCTTCAGATTTCTGTAAAAACTTTATCAAGGTATAATTGGCATTCAGGAACTACTCAGGTTAAAGCATACACATTGGGTAAGTGTTGACATAAATATACCCACAGAGCCATAATGATAGTCAAGAAAATTTGCATATCCATCACCGCCCCCCCCACTCCAAAGTTTCCTTGTCCTCCTTTATAATTCCTTCCTCCCTCCTTTCTTCATTTCCCCACTGTCACCATAGTCACAGTTGGGGATTTGCTTACTGTCACTATACAATAGTTGGCATCCTGTAGCATTTTTGTAAAAAGGCATCTTATATCCTCAGTTTTTTGAGTGGCTTTTTTAATTTCTCATAATTATTTTGAGGTTCATCCTCAAAGGTATTGTTGTGTGTATGAGTCGTTATTTATTTGTCTATGTATCTATTTACCTATTTGCTGGGTGACATTCCATTTTATGGATATACCAAAATCGGTTTATTCATTTGCCCATGAATGGACATTTGGTTTGAATCTGAGTTTTGGCTACTACAAATAGAGCTGCTGGGGCCATTCCTGTACAAGCTTTCACATGGATATATGCTTTTATTTCTGTTGGGTAGATACCTAGTGGCAAAATGGCTGAATCATACGGTAGATGTGGCTTCACATTTTTAAGAAAATGACAAACGATATTCTAAAGTTGTACCATTTTACATTTCCATGAGGAGCACGTGAGACTTGCAGTTGCTTCATATCCTTATTAACACTTGTTATGGTTGTCGGTCTTTTCAGTTTCAGCCTAGGTTCTACGAGGCGCGTCGTGGTATCTCTCTGTGACAGTAGTTTTCATTCTGTTGGTAACTTTGCTGTTGTGACATCTTTCCACGTGCTTGTTTACTATCTGTATATTTTCTTTGGTGAAGTCTCTGGCAAAAATATGTTGCCCATTAAAAAATTGGGTCGCTTTTGTTTTTTTTTGAGTGTTGAAAGCCCTTCTGCATTCTGGATGAAAGTCCTTTATCATAGTAAAACCTTGGATTGCAAGTAACTTGTTCTGTGAGTGTTCCACAAAATGTGTGAACATTTCTAATAAATTTTTACTTGATAAAGGAGTGATGTCTTGCAATACGAGTGGTACAGGATGCTGAATGTCACAAGATCACAACCGAGCTTTCTTTTGCTGCAGAGGGGGAGGAGGAAAAGGCAGAGGAATCCTTCACTTCAAATGAGATTAGGGAGATGTGTAAAATTTTGGAAACAGTGCAAAATTTTGTAGAAAAGCACCACCTGAATGAGGCTGTAGCAGTGGGGACGATGAATCTGTTTAATGACAATACCACGAAATCCTCAAAAGGAGGCAAAAGCAAGTGTCATTGGATAGGTTCCTTGTTAAAGTTGTACAAAAAGAAGATTCCACTGAGCCAATAGATGGCACTGATTCTGTTAGTGATAGTGAAAGTGGTCCTACACAACATAGCTCCTCTCTCTTGTCTCCTTCACACCAGCCAGGAAGGTTTTCAAAGGTAGGTGCAGGTTAATTTATTTATTTTTCTTTATATTTTATATATTTTTAATTATTTTGTATTATATGACAGTATTGTAATAATTTTTTTTAATGCTTATTTATTTTTGAGACAATGTGAGAGACAGAGTGCAAGCCACGGAGGGGCAGACAGAGGGAGACACAGAATCATAAGTGGGCTCCAGGCTCTGAGCTGTCAGCCCAGAGCTCGACGCAGGGCTCAAACTCACAAACCATGAGATCATGACCTGAGCCAAAGTCAGACGCTTAACCGACTGAGCCACTCAGGCACCCCTGTAATCATTTTTCTATGAATATTTTTGGGTTGTGGTTTGAATCATCTGAATTTCCATTATTTCTTACGGGGAAATTCACTTTGATATATAAGTGCTTTGGATTACAAGCATGTTTCTGGAATGAATTATGCTCACAAACCAAGGTTTTACTGTATGTGGTTTGCATATATTTTCTCCATAGCTTATTTTTTTTTTAATTTTTTTTTAACGTTTATTTATTTTTGAGAAAGAGAGAGACAGAGCATGAACGGGGGAGGGTCAGAGAGAGAGGGAGACACAGAATCCGAAACAGGCCCCAGGCTCTGAGCTGTCAGCACAGAGCCCGATGCGGGGCTCGAACTCATGGACGGTGAGATCATGACCTGAGCCGAAGTCGGACGCTTAACCGACCAAGCCACCCAGGCGCCCCACCACAGCTTATCTTTTAATTCTCTCGACAGTGACTTTCAGTGAAGAGAAGTTCATAATTTTGATGAAATGTAATTTGTCAATTATTTATTTTGGACCATGCTTAAGGTGTCATAAGAAATCTTTGCTTAAGTCAAGGTCACAAGGATTTGTTTCTTCAGCTTTTTTGTAGATGTTTTGTAGCTTTATGTCTTATACTCAGGCCCACGATCTGTTTTGAGTTTAATTTGTATATGGTGTGAGGTATGAGTCAAAGATTATTATTGTAAATCTCCACTGAATTGGCTTTGCACTTTCATCAGAAATCAATTGTCCACATGTATTCAGGTCTTTTCCTGGACTCTGTTCTATTCCACTCATCTAGTTTTCTGTCTTGACACCAATACTATGTTACCGTGAGTATCATAGTTTTATAAAAGTCTTCAAGTCCAGGAGTGTAAGTCTTCTAAGTTGTTGTTGTTGTTTTGAGAGAGAGAGAAAGAGAGAGAGAGAGAAGAGAGAGACCATGTGCACATGCACATGAGCGAGGGAAGGGGAGAGAGAGAGAGAGAGAGAGAGAGAGAGAGAGAGAATATCAAGGAGGCTCCACAGAGCCTGATGCGGGGCTCAATCCCATGAACTGTGAGATCATGACCTGAGCCAAAATCACGTCTGACGCTCAAATAACTGAGCCACTGAGGTGCCCCCCAAGTTGTTCATTTTTATCAAAGTTGTCTTTGTCATTCTAGGTATTTTGTATTTTCATATGAATTTTGGAATCAAGTTGTCAATTTCTACCCTCCAGAAAAGCCTTCTGGAATTTTGATTTTGAGCTTATGTAAAGCCACAGATCAGTTAGAGGAAAATGGACATTTTACAAATATCAAGTTTTCTGATTCATGGCCACATTATATCTCTCCATTTATTTAGGTTTCTTTTAATTTAACTCAGCTGTATTTTATGGTTTTTAGTTTATAGATCTTGTATCTCTTTTGTTAGACATACACCTAAACATTTAATAAATGTGATTTAAAAAATGATATTAAAAATTCAATGCTTTAATTTTTGCTGGTACTTTATAGAACAAGTAGAGAGAAAAATCAGTAAGGATATAGAAGAATTGAACAACACAATCAACTAACTTGACTTAATCGATTTTGATAAAACACTTCAGCCAACAAAAGCAGAAAACACATTCTTCTTAAGTGTATATGGAATACTTACCAAGATCGGCCATATTCTGGTCCTTTGTGACTCACTACACTTATTGTAACTTTTCACTTGTAAAATGGAACTATTTTGACTAGTTTCAGAGAAATATGAAAATTACCTAATGTGTGAATAAGTATTTTGAAGCCATTAGAGAGACTTTGAGAATCAAGAATTAATAATAGAAAAAAAAATCCTTACTACTAAAATGTGACTTTAAAATGTTAAGTAAGTACAAACCTCCACCCTCACATCCCATTGTGTATGTTAGTTTAGTGGAGAGAGATCAAGACAGTGCAGTGGAGGACGAAAATGTGGCTTTTTGGTTTTTGGAAAAAGTATCAGATTAGCACATGGAGAAGATATTCTGCACAGTGCAAACAATAGCCTAAGTAAATTTCTGAAGGCAGGGAAGGAGAAGTATAGTTAAGATTAGCAACTACTTTCATTTCACTGGGGCACAGAGTGCATAATGGGGAGCAGCAGAAGTGTGGTCAGCCTGGGGGGGGGTGGATTTGGTATTAATCTAGCGAATTTGTGCTTTACTGTGTAGAGATGGGAAATTATTTCTTTTGTTTTTAACATAGTCCACTGTGGACTATGAGGTTGGGAACTCATATGGACTATGAGAGGTTGGGAACTCTCTCTTTAAATAACAAAGGCTATTGGAGTAAGTCATTTATTTACCATAAACTAACAATTCAAAAACTAAAAAGAATCTTCCAATTTTGTCATTAATCAATTTCATATGAACGTCCAATTTGTTTCAGACTTCCAGATGTGAAGGTTTTTCTCCAACTCTGTTTCTTTGGTATGAGACTTGACCTTTCCATCAATGGTTTAATCCCAATTAAATCCATTTTAGATTGGGCAATAACCTCTTAACACTTCACTGTTGTAATCATGGGAAACAGCCCTTTGTGGATGTTTCCAGTTCTTGAAAGAAGAAGGCACATCAGGGATTGAGGATCGGGGAGATATAGATGTGTGCTTCCCTGCCTCCCCTCCCCGACCCCCACCTGGGAACTCTTCCTTGGGGATTAGCTCTATGGCAATTAAAATTCAGGACACAATTTAGCATTTAATCATTTCTGCTTTCTTCAATGTTTGTTTCATGTGTACGTCTTGGCTCTGTAACAAGACCCCAATCTCCTCATACTAAAGCCTACTTTTCCATTTTGCAAAACTTTACCGAGAACTAGAAGGGTGTAAATAATTGTATACAGTGCTTGTGTGGATATAATGATGAGTCAGGCTCAGACCTCCCCTGAAGTAGCTCAGTTGGGTGGGAAGTAAAAGGTAATGACCTATTAATCATGTGTGGTGCCATTGGAACCTTAGGAACCAGTGACTTTCTGAAACTACTGGCAGTGAAGGGTCTACAGAATATTGGGGGAGGGAGTGAGCTGAATTTTAGAGGATGAGGGGGATTTTACCAAAGAAAGAAACCTACTAAGTGTACTTCTTAGGTGCCCGATGCATACTTGGGGATGCGTCAGTTATGAAGAAAGGGGCTCAGTTAAGAAGAATCAATACTTTAGAGGTAACCTCATAGTTTATATGCAGCTGAAAATGGATCTCACTGAGGGACATAGTACTAGGCTCTGGAAAGCGAACATGACTTAGACTCAAAAATCCTAGATTTCATGCTGTGCTTCTCCCTTTCAAGATGTGTTTAGCTCTGCCTGCCACCAGGCACCACAGCTAAGTAGATGACGTCGCTTTTCATATGACTGGGGGTCCGAACTAGCTGAGGTAATTTGGATTTTCTTCTCAGGGCACTTATTGCCTTCTCTTTTAATCTCTTCCTCTTTTGCTACTTTGAATTTTAACTTTTCTAAGACTTCAGGGGGTATTTTCTCTTGGGTGAAGTTATCTGTCAAGATTCTTTGGAACTTCAGTCTCCTTAATGCCTTGTTGTCCAGACTCAGAACTAAGGCCAGAGGTCTCAGGCAAAGGAGGCCGACTGGGTAATAGTTGGCTAATAGGACCATATATCATTGAGGACAATTTCCCAGCAGAAAATCGTCAGCCATTGATTAATATGGAGTGTGGACGTCTGTGACTGGGCTGTCTTTGCTCATTAAGTCACAAGCTGGGCTTCTGACTCCATTTGCAATTCATCAGGGTCCGTGTTCTCTAATTACAGAGTTGAAGACAGCAGTGCTCAGATTATCCAGCTCTTTCTCTTTATCATGGAAACATACACAGAGGAGGCAATTTATAACAACGTGCGAACTATGACCTTTTTAGCATTTCAATTGTGCCAGAGTCTCTAGGTGGTGTTCCTTTGGATCGCCTGTGTGTGTGCGCATGCACTCATACTCTGCTATAAAATGAGAAGAGGAGAGAATAAAAACCATACTATCGTTCATTTAATTAAACTCTTCTGTTTTTACTAACACTTCTAGGCATGGAGTTCATTGTACAGAATCTCACCAGTGAATGTTTTTGTAGTTGTTTTTGCTTCTGTTAACCTCTCTGCCTTTTATTTTATTAATACTTATAGAATCTTTGAGCTGGACGGGTCTTTAGTCCAACTCCCCAAACCTCTATATTTTATCTCTGAGCACAGTTTCTGTTTACACACTTCCAATTTCAGAGATCTCAGTCCCTCAAAGCCACTTCTGCTCTTGGAGTATTCTAATTACAAGTTAAAGCCTTACACATAAAATTAAATTTTTCTCTCTTTCAGTTTTCCACTGGAAGTTGGTTTCTCTTTATGTGCTACCTTGTTCAAACACTCTGTTCATTGAAACCCACAAGTTCCACGCGCCCCACCCCCCAATCCCTGCTGTCTCTCCTTAAGAAACCCTTCAGGTAGGTAACATACCTTAGTACTTGTCCTACTCTGTCCTCTCCAGAACCATCCTCTTTTGCTCCACAAGTTAAGGTCCAAAAATGCTGAATTGGGGCCCTGGTTGTGTCAGGGGGAGGCTGGAGGGTCCATGCTCCAGTGGTCCAACTGTTGGCCTTTTAAGCACACAGAGAAAGTTTGAAGAATACTTTATATGCCTAAACTTTGGGTTCATGTCATGGATCCCATTAAAGTCTACAGGTAGAGCTAAACATTCCTAAGTGCTTCCCTGCTCTTTCCCACTTAGCTCCTTCTCTCATGCTTTTTTTTTTTTTTTTTTAACCACATGGCTACCCTCTTGTGGTAGGCAGAAGAATTACCTTTCTCTTGGACCACTTGTCTCTTGCTTGGTCCCTGGTCCTTTGTTACTGCTTCTGATTCTTTTAATTTTTTTTTTTTTTTTTTTTTTTTTTTTTTTTTTTTTTTTTGGCAGTAGTGAATGTATCAATGTGGGGTAGCATAAAGTAAAGTCTTCCTAAACCTCAGCTCTGGTCATGCACTCCCCTGCTGAATGAATGAATGAATGAATGAATGAAATATAACAAAGCCAAAAATAAGTGTCTAAAACCAACAATAGAGTCTAAAAACCAATTATTTAGGATATGAAAGAAAAGAGACTGGGAAATAGGAACTAGTGAATACCTAATATGTACTACACATTGTGCTAAGGTGCTAAATGTTTTATTTAGGCTACTTTTGCTCTTCTAGCCTCTTTCTGATTCATTCATTAATTCCATGAATTTCAAACTTCGTGGTGGTTTGTGTGTGTGTGTGTGTGTGTGTGTGATTATGTATGTCTTTTAAGTGTTGGTTCATCTTGCTGAGTCTGTTTTTTCACAGGATGCCCTGGATTTTAAAATATCCTCCATGGGTGGTTTTCTTTTGTTTCTGCTTGAGGTCTAGGAGTATCAGCGGACATAGACAAATTTTTATGTATTTGTCTACGGTAGATTTCTGCATCATGCAGACCATGTGAATTCAAACTTCAGATTCATAGCTGCAGCTAGCCTTGGGTTTTGTTCTCTCTCAAGTGACTGTTCCCATCTCCTCCACTCTAATTCAAGGCTCTGATCAGAAGGCAGTTTGTTTCTGCTTCCCTAGATAGTGGCTGACATATTTCAAGGCTCCATGTTATGTGTCTGATAACACATCAAACTTTATATATGCACTGTTTCCAGATATTTGCCTTGTAGAGCATAAGGACAAGAATCTTTCCCTTGTACAAATATTAGAATGCACCCATTAGAATGTTCCCAGAGCCTATATTTGTTCCACAAAACACCACGGGTCACAAAGTGAGTCAGCTCCTGCTTGCCACTTCGGTTTGAGTTCTCGGTGCGATTTTGACATGCAGGAATTTTACTTTCAAGCTCAGAAATTACTTAAGATTTTGAATTTTTCTATGTTTACTATGTCAGAATGTTTGTTAAGAGATTAGGTCCCATTCAGTTGTGGCCTCACTCTCCTGTATAATCTTCAAGCTAACCTAACATCATTACCTTGATCTCATGGATGATACTAATGTTCAGGATGGTTAGGTAAGTTTTAGAGGTCACAGAGCCAATAAGTGGCATAACAGAGATGGAAAGCAGCTAGCAAAGGAGACAAAAGAAGGATGTTGGTAGAAGAAGGAAGAAAACTAGGAATGAGCAGTGCCATGGAGTTTAGGGAAGGAAAGTGGCTCAAGGTTCGGAGAAGAATCAAATGCTATTTGAGGGGTAAGCACTGAGAAAACCATTGGGTTTAGCAATTTTCTAAAGGGAACAGATTGTGTGTAAGTGACTGTTTGAAGTGGGCCTGGAGGGCAGGGACTGAGTTCTGTCCTCTTCCTTCAACACTACTTGCAAATAGGCACTTAAGCGCTTTTTGATGGTGATGGTAATTATCCAAAATTTTCGTTGAAATTGCTCTTCCCATTTGAAAAATTTATGCAAAAATGTGGGATCAGGTCCAGCTTTATGCTCACCCTTTGAATACACTTTTTCTTTGGGAAGCTGCCTATAGAACCCCCTCAGGGGAAAATCACAGAAAGGAAGGATCAGTTAGGACAGGCCAGTTGGAGGATGTAGATGTGGTCACTGTAGCCTCGTAGGGAGAGGCAGAACATTCTTTCACAAACACATACAACACATTGTGCACTTCCCTAAGCTCTTCATACTCAGTGTCTCAACCTTTTGGAAAATGACACTGTTATTCCCACTTTAAAGATGAGGTAACTTAGGGTTTAGAATTTTGATGTGCGCAAGGTATGAGAGCCAGAAATGACAGAGATGGTGTTCAAACAGGGGCTGGTTGGACTCCATGGTGAGGCATCTTAATGCTTCAGGTCCCAGAGTAGGATCTGTTTCAAGTGGTTCTTGAAATTTCCATGGGCACGTTGGGGGGATGTGACTCCCAGAATCAAAATGAGAGATCAGCATGCTCCAAATTATCTTCTAGACACTTAAATGTGTAAGATGTGGGCCCAGGTGGGTGATTCAGGACCTTTATGGGCTCTGAGTTTGACTCACCAGTCTCTCTTTAAGAGTAGACAGAAGCCAAAGGCTGCAGGCTCAGGAGGGGTGTCTGCGTCATGTTAGAGGAAGGGAGATTGGAGAGCCACCTACTTCACATGGAACCATTTCTCAACCGAGCTGAGGTGAGACTTTCATTCATCTATTCATTCATCCTCCAAGCACTTAGGAGTTCATTTGAGGTGAATAACTGTTTATTGAGGATAAACTTGGGAAGGCAGTAAAATCAGAAAGATGGGAATAAGAGTTTCTATCCTGCAGAGTGACACAAGAATGCCTACCATACGTCAGGCACTGAGCTAGGGTGTAAGGACAGCAAAATGAATAAGGTAGTGAAGAGACAAGCTGTCTAATGTATTAACTGCTAACCACATGTGGTTGTAAATGAAATTCAACTAATTAAAAATAAATTTAAAAATTCTATTTCATAGTTGCACAAGCCACATTTCAAGTGCTCAGTAGCCACATGTGGCTGATGTCTACTATACTGGTTAGAACAGCTATAGACCATGTCCATCATTATAGAAAGTTCTATTGGATGGCATCAGTGAGAATAAACCTTAATTCTAGAATCAGAAGGCCTGGATTGTGTGTGTGTGTGTGTGTGTGTGTGTGTGTGTGTGTGTGTGAGAGAGAGAGAGAGAGAGAGAGACAGACAGACAGAGAGAGACAGAGACAGAGAGAGACAGAGACAGAGAGAGTTCTTGAATAGGTTTAAAAAATAATCTGTCTGCCTTTCTTCCCTTATCTGCAAAATAGGAAACATAGTAGAACAGTAAACTAGGGAATATCTTATTGAGCACTCACTGTGTTCTGGGCACCATTATAACTGCATTAAGTGTATTAATTAGTGTAATCTATACAACCCACCCCCATGAGAGAAAGGCTGTTGTTATCTTCATTTTAGATGTAGAGACAGGAGCAGGAAACTCATGCAGCTTGTTGACCGTGGAGTGGGATATGAACCCAAACAGTCAGGATCCAGAATCCATGCTCTCAGTCTTTGTCACAATTCCTAATAATGGGATCAATCATGTGATGTTGGGAAAATTAAATCATTTACTCCATTAAGATCTGAGTATCTTCCTGGCCTAGAGTGAGAGCTCCAGAAATGTTAGCTGTTATTATTCTGGCCTTCAGAGAAGTCAGAGAAACTTGAAACTCTTATTTTCTTCAAGATTCTAGGAGAGGTGGACACCTTGTTCCCCTTGGGAGTAGAAAATAGCAAAATGTGGCAGAAAAAGGACTGTAATGGGAGACGAGCCCATAGCCCTTGCTCTTTTCTGTCTTGGACATGCCCCCTCCTTTCTCTGCTTTGGTTTCTTCATCCTTAACATGTGGGGGTTGAACTAGAAGGTCCCTGGACTATGTTTCCTTTTCCAAATTCTTCGATTCCATGATAAATGGGGACTAATTTGCATGGCACAATTGCAAGTCATGTATAAATATTAGCTTATGCCACTGGTTAATCATTTAATGTCAGATAAATGTGCAGAGCAAGGTGTTTAGTGTGTTTACATACACTGTACAAACCACTTTGTCATTAATTGTGCTTATCCAGAGTCCTAGTGTGAGTGTGTCGAGGCAGGGAGCTTGGCAGGGGCGCCTGTCCCCCTACCTTTTCATTCTGACCAGGCTCTGATTTACGCTGCGGGTTCCCTCCTGCGCACTTGGGAGCTGGGGTTTTGAAAATGTTTATGCAAACAGTGCAGCCCTCAGAATTGGAAGCGCATGAGGTGTTATCTCTGTCTTCAGACAGGCTGAGCTCCTTGTGGGCACTTCATTTTTCATCCCGTCAGGGGAAAAGATGGGACTTACCACCAGTTTACGCGTAGATGTCAAATCTCCCCCTGCCCCCGCATCTTCTTTAAGTTTTACCACAGGAGATCCAGGATGATTCCAGGGCAGTTACGGGAAATTTCTCAGGTGTGATAAAGATTCTCGGGGTTTTTTGTTCCATTGATTTTTATGGGACTGTGGATGGCTGTAAAATCCAAGCAGGCGTGATGCAGCAGTCTGCCCAATAGCCAGGACTGTGCAGGAAGCCGGGAAGGGTTGGGGCCAGAACAGGATGACACTGAAAAGGGATGCGCTTCGACCTGGTATCCAGAGAAGAAGATTGGCCTTGGTGGAATTTGGGGGGAGAACTGACTCTTTTTCAGAGGGATGTGCAGGGATAAGGGTCCCCACACAGCATGGCCAAGCAGCAGACAGCAGCAGTAGAAAGCAGTGGGAGGAACATGAGAGCCCCCTGCACCTGAAGAACCGAGCGTGTGGGGAACTGCACCATGATTCCTGGAGTGAGCCCAAGTGGCTGAGTGGAGGTGGGGGCATCCAGCAGCTGAAACTGAAGTTGTGGCAGAGGGAGCCCATGGCAGACAGGACAGAAGCAGGGAGGTGGAAAGGCAGACTGTAACCTCTCTTTCGTCTCACCGGCCAAGCTCTGTCCATTGCCTCCCTTTTTTGAACCCATCTGGGAGGCAAGGAAACCAGGTGGGTCAGTGCCGCCAATGAGGGTGAGCCCTGCAGGGGCGGGGAGGGGGCCGGAGAAGGGCAGATGATGGCCACGAGTGAGGACACACGGAGAATAATCGGCATAGACACCCGTGGACAGCTGTCTAGCGTGAATGTGAAGTGCAGGAATGGGTAGGGAGAGAGCCGAGGGAGAGGGGAGTGGCTGGGAGTGCGAGACTCCAGCTTATCAAGTCTCCTCCTTGGTGCCCCATTTGCAATCAGCTTGCCCTTCAACAGTCCAGCATCAAATATTCACTGAGTGATTAACAGCAAAGTTGGAAAGGGCCATCTGCTTTAACTTGGACTTGGGTTTTCTTTTGACCACTCCCTCACCTTTCTCATCTTCTCTTTTCATGTCTGTAAAGTGGATGAATTCTATAGACATCACAGTATGGCTCTTCAGTTGGAATTAGGTAATGAACACAGGGCATGCAGCCCAGGGCCAGGTGCACCCTGGGTGAATGGAAGCACATGTGACCCTTGCATGCAGGTGAAAACCTGGTTAAAGGCAGGTATTTGGTGCTTGTACGTGTAAACAAACATGCACTGATACAAATGATCATGCTTCATATGGCAATATTGCATAGACTCATACCCCAAGTGCTAAGGTGGCAAAGACCAATGCGATATGACAAAGGAGGTTTGGGGAAGTCCTCTGAAAAATTAGTACAAAGGCTGAGATTTGGAAGATGAATAGAAATTGTCCAGTAAAGGCAATGAAATGTGTTCGGGAGGGGGAGGAGGAGCAAGGGAAGGGGAAGGGGAGGTGGGGAGAGGGGGAGAGGGGGAAAGGGAGAATTATGTGAAAGAGGGAACCCTGCTCTCCTTTGTATCTCCCCCTCACTGGGTGCTCCTTCCCAGAAGCCTCTCGTGCCTCTGCCTCATCTTTCTGGCCTGTCTGAATATTGAAGAGCCCATGGGCACGGTTCTTGGACTCCTTCCATCTCTGTCCTTCCTCATGCATTCCTGTTATTTTCTCGTCCAGGCTTGTGGTTTTCAGTGCCATTTATTTGTCCTAATTATTATCCAGTATCTCTCCTCTGCACCCCAGACTTGTTCATCTCCAAGTGCCTACTCGACTTCTCGACATGGATATCTCCTAAATATGCCAAATATTCCATCCTGAAATCAAACACCTGGTTTCTGTTCATTTTCCTCTCCAGATTTACCTCCCTCACAGATTCGTTCTTCCAGGTTTTCAGGAAAAATACTTTGGAGTCTTGGCTCCTCTTCTATTTCACACTCTACTGTCAGTCCCTCAGCAAATCATTTTGGCCCCATTTTTTAATGTTTATTTATTATTATTTTTGAGAGAAAGAGAGAGACAGAGCGTGAACAGGGGAGGGGCACAGAGAGGGAGACACCGACTCCGAAGCAGGCTCCAGGCTCTGAGCTGCAGCACAGAGCTTGATGCGGGGCTCGAACTCAAGGACAGTGAGATCATGATCTGAGCCGAAGTCACGGAACCACCCAGGTGCCCTCATTTTGGCTCCATTTTTAAAACACACCTAGAATCCCACCGCTTCTCATCCCCTCCCCCACTGCTTCATGGGGTCCTGACACTGTCAACCCTCTCTTGCATGGGTGAGGGTAACAACATCTTCCCTGTCCACCTGCTGTCCACTGTCCACAAAGCAGCCCAGTGATCTACTAAAGGGTGAGGATTATGCCATTCCTATTTAAAAGCCTCCAGTAGATGCCATCTCACCGAGAGCAAAACCTTCAGTCTTTGCCCTGGCTCATGAAGTCATCTGTCCCCTCCCCCGTGTGCCTGCCATAGTGCTGCTAGGACTCCGTCTCCCTCTGCCCTCCTGTGTACTCCCCAGGTGCCCTGACCATCCTGGCTCCAATCACCAAGCACAGCCCTGTCCCTGTTGTCTTCTCCAGCACCCTCATTGGGATACACTTACTCACTTGCCTTGTGTTCTCACCACCTTCCCGTCTCCGCTCAAACCCCATCTTTTTAGCAATGCCTCCTTCAACCACCTCGTGTAAACTTCAAGTTCATTCTGACCCCCTCTGGGCACCATTTATCCTGCTTTGTTTTTCTTCGTGACAAGTTGTCACCATTCAGTATGTTAATTCTTGGGTAGCATGTCTGTCTCTCCCACTAAAATTAAAGTTCTGGGAAACTGGGGACTTGGGCTCTTTAGTCCTGGGATGGGACTTCAGTACTTCAAACAAGGCCAGGCATAGGAAAGGTGCCTTAGACTCAGCTGTTGACTGGCTGTGTGAGTGAGCCTGAGAAAGTCCTACACAAGTTCCTTACTATAGTGAGGATCCATCCTTGACAGCTTGTTCCTTGGAGACAAGGATGGAAGGCAAGTTACTCCAGTATCAAATTGAGGGTTCGCCTTCATCCTGAAGTCCTAACTAGGGGCTGGGCTTTTAAACCATTAGGTCAGTTAACGATTATTGGTAATCAGGGGCACCGGGGTGGCTCATTTGGTTGCGTGTCTGGCTCTTGATTTCAGCTCAGGTCATGATCTCACGGTTCATGAATTCAAGCCCCATGTCGGACTCTGTGCTGATAGTGCAGAGCCTGCTTGGGATTCTCTGTCTCCCTCTCTCTCTCTGCCTCTCTCTTCCTCAAAAATAAATAAATAAACTTTAAAAAATAATTATTAGTAATCAACTCTCTGTGCAGCCTTTTGTTGGGTGATGAGAGATACCAAAATATATGTGGTATAATTTCTGTTCTCAAGGATCTTTGTAGTCTAATTGAGGTGAAGTACACTCACATCCACACACACATCCACACACACAAATAGCAGTAATTAACCACACCAGGCAGTACCTAGGTTATCCCTACCCATGTTGTCCCTATCCCTGCCACTGTATCCCTACCCCTGCCACTCCATCCCACCCCCCCAAGAAAGAAAGAAACAAACAAACCTAGAAAGCAGGAGTCACTTTTCCAAGGTGAGTGTTGGAGTGTAATTTGTGAGGAAGGGGCACTGAGTGAAGCAGCAGAAGCTGGGTTCAAAACCACCTGCCTGACTCTCAGTGGCATAAATTGCAAACATGTTTTCTGAACCCACAAATCAGGGCATAAGATCAGTTCCCAGCAAGAACAATTGTTGGGATGATTTTTCATTAATTATCTATTTGTAGGAGTGATACCAGACAGGTGCTTTGCACAGGCCATAAAATTTTGAGCAACCCCAGGCATGGACCTTGCCCAAAGGGCTCTGAAGGTAGAAGGACATAAATTTGAAATTAGGATAGCAGCTAGAAATCTGGAAGTATGGAAATCTTCTTCCAGGAGAGAAGTCCTTCTGGGCTGGGATGATAGGCTGTGTTACAGAGAAGGAGGAGTTTTAGGTTGGCCTAGAAAACAGAAAACAAAACAAAACAAAACCGTGTAGCTGGAGAGGGATGGGGAAGAAAGAACAGAGAAGTCTCTGGAAAAACATGAATCTCGTTGGATAGTTTGGTTTCTGTTTAGCAAATGCTCTCTCAGTTTAAGTGTCTGGGAAGCCATTTGATCTCTGCCAGGCTGTCCTCCTTCCCTTGCAATTGTTGAACACAGCCATGTCCATCTTAGCATCTACCAATAGCCACTGTTTTTTGCTCTGTGAGTGACAGTGGAGAAGACCCCTTGCCTTTTCTTGTGTGAATCTCTAGTGCCCAGAACATTGTAAATACCCAGTAAATAGCTCTTGGACAAAGGTCTACACTTCACTGATGTCTAGTAGATTCTCCGTGAAGGGATGGATCTTCTTCTTTCTGTCTGCAGCCCCCGATCAAGGAAATATATTCAAACCTGCTTGAATGTGAAGGCTATAGCACTTTTCCAGATGCATCTAGCCCTCTGATGTGGCTTTAAGCTAGATTTGATGCTCGATCTATGGTTTTTGTTGCATCTGTGTCATCAGAAGAGGGAGTGCTGAGATACTTCATAGCTAGGGTATTTTTAGAGGATGCTACCTATCCTACTGAATGTTACTGACAGAACAGTGTTGAATAGTTTTGAGAAGGTAACAGTGAATCAAGTTTTGAATGCACATTTTTTCCTCCTTTCCTTTCTCCTTTAACTCTAAGGGAGACAATGAACACAGACATGTATTGTTCATATTCTCAGATCTGGCACATATTTATTGAGCATCTTCTATATTCCAGATACTGTGTTAAGTGTTTCTATGTGCTTTGTATCTCACAATAACATGGTAAGCTTGGTTATTATTATTGATGTTGTTGTTATTAGTATTTGGACACTGAATAATTAAATACATAACATGGAGAAATAAGTAATTTGCCTCTATACTGAGAGCTAGTAAATGCCAGAGTGTAAATGAGAAACTAATTTTATTAGGAGAATCTGAAAAAGGAAGCAGAGTTTTAATTGTGGAAGGATAAATTCAAGAAGGAGAGAAACATACTGTAAATGTGTATTGAAGCCTTCTATGCTTCTGTCAGTAAACAGTAAATGCTGAGGCACATCCAAAGAGGTGACATTTAGGGTCTCTGTCCTTAAGCTTACAATCCTGTTGAAGGGAAAAAAATTTGCAAGAGATACAGTTTTAACCAGAGGGAAGAAAAACAAAGAGATGTATCTTATCCTTGGGAAACAACAGTGAGATGACATATTACCTATGTCATTTACATATACATGTAAATGTATAGATGGAAGTTTGCAAGGCCTGACAAAGATCACGGGGAAATGAAAAGAGCGATCCATTGGAGCTATTGATTAGTGATTGATTTTTTTTGAACGTCTGATATTTTTATGATGGCATTTTTTTTTCTCAGTAAGTTTGAGAGAAAAACCAGGAGTGATACCAAAGGAAAGGGGAACTTTTCATGATATAACAGGGCCCTGGCTAGGAAGAAAATTAACCGGCTTTCCAGGTGATCAGGAAATGAGACCCCCTTTCCTCCAGTTTCCCATTTCTCACTTTAGGGAAGCATATGTACAAGACTCTTGGAATTAAAGAATTGAAGCGATGTTGAAATATCAGCTCTGTTTACACTCAAGGAGACTGAAGCCCTGAGATTGTTCCCGAAGTCAGTCATAACTCACGGCAGAGGCAGAACAAAACCATGTGCCAGCTCCGTGGTGGTGAAGAGATGACCAGAGTCGGAGATGTGCATCTGGCTCATCTCTGTGGTTTTTCTCTGCAACTGGGTGCCTTACTTATCCTCCATGTCTTTGTTCCTAAGTCACTGTGGGAGGGGCTCTGATACTAACTACACAAGCTCCTTAAGGGGAATCCAAGAAGAAACATGAAAGTGCTCTGTAAACCATAAAGTGTCAAATGAATGACAGTGATTGTTAATAATTCCATTGCCCTACACCACCTTTTGAAAGGAAACTTTTGTAGAAACAGTCTAGCATCTGCTGTTCTGCTGCCTGAACACTGGTTCAGTATTTGTCTCTGGAGGTGAAGGATGCATTCTGGGATAGACAACAAGACAGAACTGAGCAAGGTATTTGGAAATAGAAATTGGTTTTTCAGAGAAGACCTATTCAAATTGATAGAGGGCATCTCATCATACTCAGCCATTAACCAAAATCACCTTGAAGATTATCTACTTCTTAAGAGGCTCAAAAGAGCGGGGAACTACCACTTTAAGTTCCACTCTGGCTAATATGTGAGTTTCCACTGCATTGCCCCAGCTACTCTTGCATTCAATAAACATGAGGGATTGCACTGTAATAGCAACCAATGCACCCAGACACACTTTAATTAAAGGAATACATCACACAATAAAGTACATTTAAATGAAAAATCTTTCTGTTGGAAGTACACTTTCTATTTTTTTCTTTCTTTCTGTGGCACCTTTCTGATGTTTAAACACTTCTAAGAGAACAGGAAGGGCAGGCTAGGGTCAAGGTGAGATTCTCTATGGGGGTGTTGGGGGTTTTGGCTGTGTTTGCCCAGATATTGTTAGATTTATGTAGTGAAAGATGGTGCAAACAATGTCTATTGTGACCACACAGTTAATGGGATGGTTGGGCAGAACTGATGCATGCATGAGATCCTGTTAGAGGATTTCTTAGTTTCAGGAGGAGGCGTCATGGCTCAAGAAAGCGGGGTTGGGGGAGGGGGTGAGTGAGAGAAAACCACAGAATTGACATCACATATTGTAGATGTCTGGCCTGATGACTCTACAGAGTCTGAATGCTTTTGCTCCTGGATAGGAGACTGAGCAAAATAGCCATCTGCCTCTCCCTGTGCCTGTTATGGTATCTTTTCCTTATCAACTTTATTAAAAAATAATTTATGTCTAGTAAACCACCTTTATTTAAATTATATACTTCAATGAGTTTTAACAGTTGTAAGCTCTTGCAAAACTACCACCAAGATACAGAACATATCTGTCGCCTCCACCAAAGATTTCTCATACCCCTTTGCAGACCACCCTTCCCTCCACCTCTGGGCTCAGGCCAGCCCTCCTCTGCTTTTTATCACTATTGATTAGCTTGCACTTTATACAAATGGAGTCATACAATACGCCATTTTGTGCACCTGGCTTCTCTCGCTAAGCACAAGGATTCTCACATCCCTCATGTTGTGGTGCATATTTGTCGTTCACTCCTTCCTATTGACTATGGTGTTTTGAGGATAACACAGTTCTTACCTTGATTACATGTTCCATACATGGAAAATCCTCTATGCATATCTGAGCTGAGGTCATTTGTCACCACATTTAGGGGTCTGCTTGAGTGACCAACCATGGTGATCATCATTTTCCAGTCTGGGTTGCACAGTGAGTGAGTGAGGACAGCATCCCTTCCTTCCCTCCCTCCCTTCCAATTTCCCTTCCTTTTTCTGTCAGTATTTATTGCACCCTGATTGTGTCCCAAACACTGCTCAAGGCACCTGGATATACTGTGAAACAAACCAAACAAAAACACAGAATTTCTCCCATTATGAAGCTTGCTGTATCTGTCAAATTAGATATAGATATAGATATAGATATATGATAACATTGATTATTATAGTTGGTTTTATATAATCGGCCAACTCTTGCTGTAGTCAGTCTAGAAATAACATATATTGTTAGTTGGTTATAAGTGCTGTAAGGTAATAACACACAGAAGGGAGTGGGGAGAGCCAGGATGGGAGAGCAGCAGCTTAGGGTGGCCAGAGAAGGACTCATCTAGACTGCTATCTGAGACAACCAAAGATCCAGAGCAGAGGCTCCAGCCAGTACAGCATAACATGAATGTTCAGCACATGATCTTTTGAAGGTGGACAGACTTTTTAACAGCGTATAGGGATGAAACCTCATGACACCCTTTCTTGAGTTTCCTGAGGCTTTTGCCTTTTTAGAGCTAAGCATTCTTCCTAGTTCATTTGAACTCTCTCTGGTGTTTGGTTCTGGTAGCTAAACTTAGAAATGGATGTAGAGAAACTGGAGCAGGCTGAGAAAACATACATATTCAAAGTGAAAAACATACTTGGGAGGCAGTCCAAATGGACCTTTGGATATTGGATGGTTTGGTGAGAGCTTGCCAATATTTTCTGGTGAATGTCCTTGCAACCTAAAGTTGAGATTGACAACAGTGAAAGTTCTAATGAGCAAGTGTGAACTTATGCAGAGGTGGGGCTGGGTAAACAGATTTGATAAATTCAGAAGTCTAGATGGAAAGGAAATAAGAAGGCCCATTTCCATTAAGATTGTAACCTGTAACCTCGGGCCACCTGGGTGGCTCAATTGGTTAAGTTTTCAACTTTGGCTCAGGTCATGATCTCGCGGTCCGTGAGTTGGAGCCTTGCATTGGGCTCTGTGCTGACAGCTCAGAGCCTGGAGCCTACTTTGGATTCTGTGTCTCCCTCTTTCTCTGCACCGCTCTCTCTCTATATCATGAATAAATACACATTAAAAAATTTAAACATTGTAATCTGAAAACTTCTAGCCAGTCCCCTAATAGCACTAAAAGACATTTCAGCCTTCATTTACACCCATCCCCTGTGGTCTTTGAATATTTTAATGCCAGCAGATCTATCCCTCTTTTCTTCTCTACACACACACACACACACACACACACACACACACACACACACCTACAGTGTTGACTTTTGAGGTCCACTAGTCAAGTGTAATTAAATTAACCTGTGGGGATTTTATTCTTCTAGGAGCAAAGAACTAGACACCTAGTGGACATTATAAAAAACATCCATTGAGGTGTTATCCTGAGTTGTCAACTTCAAAGCACCCGGAGAGCTATGGAAGATGGTTAAAATCTTGGAGTTTGGAGTCAGGCCCAGGTCACACCACTAGTAAATGATACTCTGTAAAGAGATTATAAAGCACCTACTTCATAATGTGAAGACTCAGAGAGATAAACTGAATCCAGCCATGTATGCAAAAGGGAATATAATAAGATTGAGTTTGGTTTATTTCTAGAATACAGATCACTTAATGATAGAAAAATCCAAAAATGTAATTTTCTCTTTTAAAGGCTCCAGGAGAAAAGCTACATTAACAACTCAATTGATTCATAAAGATTCTTGAATAGAATTCAGCACCCATTAGTGATTTACAAAACAAAACCAAGAAAAGAAAACAAACAAATAAACCTTAACCAACAAGTAAAAAATGAGTGCTTCTTTAAACTTATAAAGATTATTAATAAAAATTCAACAAGCTTTAAAAAAAATAATATTTATTTGAGAGAGACAGAGCATGAGCAGGGGAGGGGCAGAGAGAGGGAGACACAGAATCTGAAGCAGGTTCCAGGCTCTGAGCTGTCAGCACAGAGCCCAACGTGGGGCTCTAACTCACAAACCGTGAGATCATAACCTGAGCCGCAGTCAGACACTTAACCGACTGAGCCACCCAGACGGCCCAACAAACATTCTTTTTAATTATAAAATATTAGAAGCATTTCTTTTAAGACCAGGAATGAGAGAAGGTTATCTACTATAGCATCAAGTCAGCATTGTACTTGGAGATCAACCATCATAATAAGAAAAGAAAAAGAAAAAAATCATTCTATGTAGATAGTATGATTCTCTCTATATAAGACTCAAAAAACCCCTGCAAATTATTAAACTTAACAAAGTCTGGAAAAATCAAATGGAGTTTTATTACCCAGCAATAATGAGTTAGAAAACATAATTCAAAATGTAATTCACACAGTATAACTTTTTCTACTATCCAAAAGGAATGAAATGCATAAGACCTTTATGGAGAAAACTTTAAAACGTTTTAAAAAGACATAAAAAGACACCAAACTAAGTGGAGGAATGTACCATGCATGTTTACTGGAAGCCTCAATAGCATAAAAATATCAGTTGCTGTGTTTCAATACAATTCAATCAAATAACAACAGGTGCTTATAGGAACTTAACCAAGCTAATTTTTCTAATGCATAAAAGATAGCAAAGGTCCCAGAATAATGCAGACTTATCTGAATAGAGAAAGTGTGTGTTGTTGGGCTGGGTGGAGAACTTACCAGATGTCAAAAGTTGTAGTTCAATTTGTATGCGTGCACATGCACACACACATACACACACAGACAGACACACATACACACAGAGACTCAGGCTGATTGGCAATTGGTACAGAATAGCAAGCTCAGAAGAGATCCAGACATCACATATATGATAATAACAAAATTGGCATGAATAGTGGGCAAAGAATGGGCTACTCAATTATTATGTTGAGATATTTATGCATAGGGACAAAATACATTCAAGACACATAAAGGTAAAATTCCAGATGTATTTTAAGACTTAAATGTGAAAGAAACATACTACCTTTAAGAAGAAAATTTTGGAAACTGTCTCTTATACCCTGTGATAGGAAGGTTTTCTTAGTTATGACACAAGAAATGCTAACCATAAATTGAATAAGTTCAATTTACATTAATTAAAGTTCATAACAATAAAGAATAGTTGTTCGTTAAAGGATACCATAAATGGCATGTGCAAATATAAGCCATAGACGTGGAGAAGGTATTTATAACACACATCTCTATCAAAGGATAAGGATCTATTGTATATAAAGAAATATTGCAAACTTATAAGTAAAATGCAGTCAAATTAGCAATGTAATTGTCAAAATAAATGAAAAGGCATAACATTTAAGAGAAAACATGAAATACTAGCAACACAACATGAGAAAAATGCTTAGCCTCATTAGTCATCAATTCAATGCAAATTAAAATGACAATAAGATAGCATTCAGTACCCATCAGACTGACAAAGTTAAGACATCTCACAATTTCAAGTATGAGGGAGATTGAGGTTTAATGGGAATCTATTTTATCCTGGATAGCAATATAAATGTGAACAAATCACTTTGGAAAACTATCTGGCAGTACCTTTGAGTCCAACTAGGTAAGTGCAAATCCTATGATTGAAAAGTCTACTCCTGGCTATAAATCCTGGGAAAACATTTGCTGGGAGACACATGCATGAATGTTCATACGTGATTTCTTGTTATGTCAAAAAAGCTGTAAGTAAATAGGTAAATGGATGAATAAATTGTGTTATACTGACATAGTAGAATATTATTCAGTCATGAAAATTAACAAACTAAAATTGCATTGAGCATGGATGGATCTTGGAAAAATAATTCTGGGTGGGAAAAAAAAAACATCAAGTATACCAGTATGGCATTTTTATAGATTTCAGAAACAAGCAAGGCCTAACAATATTGCATTTAGAATTACGTACCTCTGGAGCAGAATTATTTTTAAAAGCAAGGGGTCAATAAAAGGCCAATTCTGGTGAATGCTTGCCTTAGGGGTTCAGGGAGAGTGCACAGAGAGCTTCAGTGGAATGAACAGGTAAGCTTCTACTTCTTAACTTTCGGTGCCAGGATTAGGTGTTCATTTTGCTGTACTTCATGAATTTATGTTAGATATTACATATTACAAGTATTACATATATACTGTAGGAATAAAATATTACAGGCTTTTTTAAAAGCTAGACCATAGCACTGGAGAAACTGTAGAACTAAAAAAACTCAACACCATGTCTACCATCCAGTCACTGAATAACAAAAAAATGGCAATTGCTATTAAAGCTGTAACTCTTTTCAAGCAGGGATTATGTTTTTTTATGTTCTCCCTTTGTATAAATTGTTACCATAAAGGATGAAGGCTGCTGAGGGCTCTGTCATGTTGGCTGGAAGGTGGACCCTGATGGCAGTCAGCGTTACTCCCGCCTGCCACTCCAATTTCTTGCCATCCCTGGCAAAGTTGCCTCGTCTCTCCACTCAGCATATCTGTGGAGAATGGATGGCTGGCAAAGCTCACAAAATGAATGTTATTCTGAGTTGCAGGGAAAAAAGTTTCCTAAAACAACATACACAATATTATTAATCTTGAAAACTGCCTCGGGGGAAAGATATGTTTAAGCTGATTTGACTCTTGGAATCAGGAGAGCAGTGTTTTCATTTGGAGGACAGCATTTTTAACAATGACTTTGATGCAGTGCAAGAGACTCCATTATGTCTCATTTAAAGATTAAGTTTTGCTTGTTCTCCCATGCTACTAATATTTTTTTTCTGCCACTTCTGGGTAATTATGAAGGTTATTTTTTGGTGTAATGAAGGGGATTTTTTTTTTTTGAGGGAGCCATCTGCTTCTTCTGCAGGTCTCTGCATGAAATGGTTGACTGTTAGGGGATGTGTAGGTCAGGGGCAGGTTGGGGGAGCCCAACACAAAGGCGGTTCTGGTGGCCGTGGTAGAAAGGTCTTATCTTTGGTGGGCAGTCCTGTTCAACTGATTCATAAGACTCGAAAAGGCAGTCAAAGAATGGGAAGGTAGTTTTCTATTTCCAACTGGTGTTGAGGAAATAAAGAATTTTCTCTGCATATTCAGGGATGAGTAATAAGATCAATTAATCAGAAAGTCCATTTGGATCAGTCAGGCAGCAAGAGGTTTCTAGGTTGTCTAGTAAAGGGGTTGAGGCATAGACTTTTAAATTATACAGTCCAGTCTAAAAAAAATGGAAGAAGCAGTCATGGGCTTTATGGCTTTTATTATCATTGTTACCATTGCTTTTGAGAACATAACTACAGAGGTAGTAAATGTGAGAAGTTCTAGCACATAGAATGTTGCTCAATAAATGCACACTTTTTTTTTTTTAAAAAAAGCAGTCCTTCTTAATATCATTTGTTATGAGGATGGATCCTTCTTTGTTAGGCTCCACTCTTCATCTCCTTAAACTTGGTTCACTCTTTTGTTGAATTTGGCGTGCAGCTGTTTCCTACATGAAATCATGAGGTTCCTGACTAGCAGGAGCTACATTGAGACAATTTTTTATAGTCCCTGCAGTATCCAATAAAAAAACTATATTAGTCAAAGCACAATGAACCAACCTCCAAGAACTGGCCTCGTACATGGACCTTCCATTGGCTAAGGTAGCCTGTACAATGCATGGCTCTCTCTGGATTTAGTTAGCATGTTGCATGTGATTATGTGCTATGTATGGTAGGACTATTTGGAATGGAAGTGACAAAAATTCCATCTCAAAGTAGCAGTAAGTGAAAGGAAGTTTTGGGGTTAAGATAGCTGTGGCATTTAAGGGAAGACCTGGCTTCAAGCATGGTTGGGTCTCAGACTATGCCAGCAGTTGTTTCTTTTTTTGGTATCTTTCAGCTCTGTTTTTGTTCAGACATTGTCTTTGTTCTCAGGAAACTTCCCCCTCAGAATGGCAGGGTGGCGGCTGGTAACTCCAGGCTTCGGTCCTAGTGTCTTGGTGGAAGGAAGGATCCTTTAGCAGAAATGAATGGGATTGCTTCTGATTGTTTTTGATTGTGCCACCTGCCCACCTTTCAGCTAATTACCAAGACCACTGCAGGTGGCATAGACCTGGATCACATGCTGACCCTGATATGATGGTAAGAGCGGGGGAGGTCCCACACAAATCTCATGAACTGGTTGGAGGAGGAGTGGTCCCAGGGAAGTTTGAAGTTACTGGAAAACATCAAAATGAACAGGGAGTGGGAAACCAACAGATGTTCAACAGAGATGTCTCATGTTGCCTTATGTGGAAACATGGATTTGACATTTTTCTCAGCTGCATTTTAAGGTTATTACATGTGAGGCTATATTTTCATTTTTTTCTCTCCTAACTTTCAAAACAGAATATACAGTAATGATTTGAGACAGACTCAACATGATTGAATTGAATTGTTTCCCTCAGGAGAGTTTAGAAGAAGCTGTAGCTGCTCATCCAAATTCTCCTTTGATTAATTATAGTAACTCACTCTAACATCATCAGCTTCTCTCTCTCTCTCTCTCAGACTTATGTTCATGGGGGCACGGAAGAAATAATAAGAATCTTTCACCCCATGTGTCAAACTCCAGCCTGAATTTTCCCTCGCCTTCCCTAGTTCTACCAGTGATCTGTCCATTCTTCCTGCCACTTAAGCGTTACCTTCTCCTTTCTCTTGTCACTTGTGTTGAAATTGTCTTACCTTGGTGTACTGTCACTGACTTCACCTCCTTTCCATCCCCACTGTTACTACCTCAGTTTTTGTGTTTGTTTTACAACACTTGTATTGGCTTGCTTCCGATGTCCCTCTGTCTTTTCCTTCTAATGCTTCTTATGCCAAGTTAAAATCCCTAATGATGACGTATTTGATTATTCTTCAGATGTCATCCCTTTCCTCATTTTGCAGATAATAAAACTGAAGAGAGATTGACATAACTGCTAAATGTCATTAGGTCCGTCTTTGGTGTTCTACGTGATATAGTGTGTCACCCCCCCCCACACACACACACACAGGAGAATGACCAGTTGTTCTCCATTGTTCATACTCAGAGTTAGCATTTGGATCTTCCAGCTCTTGAGATTCTGGACCCCCCCCCCGCCATTTCTACTTTTCCTCTTTATATACTTCAGGCTCTAGACATGTTTGAGTCGTGTTCCTTTCTGTAAACATTTATTGTTCTGCCTCTTTCCCGCACTTCTCTTTCCTCTCTGATCCACATGCTAATGTACTTCCATGGTCTTACTACTTTTCCATGAAGTTTTCCATAGGCATTCAACAACAAGTGATCTCAATTCCTTTGAGCCTTGACATTGCTTTCTTCCTTTCACCTAATACCAAGAGTAGCTGTTTATCAAGTGTGTACTATGTGGCACATCCTATGCTTAGCACTTATTCTACCTTGCTCAGTGATGTGCACTCCCTTTTTGTATCTAGGAGCCATGAATGGTTGGAATGAATCTGTCTCATGATCTTTTTTATTCTTCCAGCACCTAGAACAATACCCTGCACAAGAAGACCATCGATAGCTTTTTTGGAATGGGTGAAAAATTGAATAAATGAAGGGGTGTACTTATTTCTGAATTAAAGATCAGCTGGGTACAATGGCCCACTTTTCCTGACTTAAAGTGGCAGCTGATTTTTTTTTTTGTTCTATGTCAGGAGGATACTGGTTTCCATAGAAATGTATTCTTTTCTCTTTCCTTTTCTTCCCTGAATTTTGCAGAAGCACCAACTACTAATATTTGAATTTTGAGGCCTTGAAACTCTAATATTTTACAATTTCACTTAATTAAACTGACTTAAACCAGAGCCACGTTTGCCCTGTGAGAATTTCAGTGTCTTGTTTCTAAGACCATGTAGTATGCCCTTTTGCTGCATCAGAAAGCTTCCTGGCTCTGTCATTGGCATCCATGGGGTTGTCCATACTTACCTGTTACTGGATATCTTTATGGAAAGAGAATCTTCTGAGGCAAAGGCCCCATAAATATTGACCATATAAATAGCTTCTTCCAAAGGTGCCACATCTTCAGTGCCTCTCCCTTGCTGTCAGGGTGAACTACAAGCTTATAGACATAAAATTCATCCTTACTACAGTTTGTATCACAGATGCCATCACTCTCTGATTCTCTGTGCAAACCCTATACCCTAGGTTTATCTCAGATGCATATTAGGGAGGGGCAGATTATATATAAGAATGGTTTTAGACTAGTAAATTGGTGTGCACCTTCCCTGCCTAGAAATATCAAACTATTTTATCAAAAATATCAAATATCAAAATATTTGATATCAAATATCAAAAATATTTTAGCAAAAAATCAAAACAAAAGAAAACAAAAAGAAGAAAGGAAGAAAAAGAAGAAAGCCAAAGCAACGCCTCTGAAAAAGAAAAGACAAGTAACAAAAGCTGGATTTAAATCATAAAGTTGAGACTCTTGGAAAAAAAAAAACCCATAAAATAAAACAACCAAACAAAAAGCAAGGCCCTTGACTTTCACCATCACCCTCATCTTCCTTATGCTGTTTTGTTACTGGGACATTATTTATGTATGACTTTTAGCACTTCCTGAAGGGCTGTGAGCTCCCATATCACCTAATCAGAAAGGGTTTCCTTCTCTGAGCTCCTTTGACACTGGGTGTCTGTACCTGCCCCACCTCCAGCACATGATGTCTAACATTGTAGTAATTATTGCAAGCATCACACTCCTTCGGATCATATGCTGCTGATGCACAGGGAACGTATCCGAGACATCCTCATACCCAAAGTGCATTGCACAAAGCCTTGTCGTTAGTATGTTCTTACCATCCACTGGCTGGTACTTGATCCGTCAGCATGTATATACACTTAAATGGGATTAACCAATCGGTTGAATGAATATCTCTTCTGTGCTGTTTTATAGAATTCAAACACTCTTTTTTTTTTTTCCTACCTGAACTCTGGCACATTCTCATTTTAATAATGAATAATTCTAATAACTAGTAATTATAATAATGTTCCCTGAGATGGGATAATTTTGGTTAACTCACTTGACATATTTATAAATATCCACTGGAGAGTATAAAATTAATTTTAGTGGTTTTGCCCTTATAAGTATTAAAAAGTACCAAGCTTTTGTTTGACTTTTTTTTTTTAATGGTATCCCCAGTCTGCTTCAGAGATTACAGTTAAGAGAGGAGAAACTTGGGAGATATTTTATAAGCTACCAGTTCCAGGCCTGTATTTACAAGTTACTAGTTCTAGCAAGCAATCAGTCAAAAATAAAAATTAATTTTTCCACAAAAAGACATGGAAGAAACTTAACTTGGATGTTGCTGAGTGCAAGAGGACAGTTTGTAAAAGCTACATAATATATGCTTCCAACTACATGACATTCTAGAAAAGGCAAAACTATGGAGACAGTAAAAATATCAGTGGTTACCAGGGGCTAGGGGAAAGGAAGAGTGGATAGATGGGGAACACAGGATGTGTTAAGGGCAGTGAAACTATTGAGTATCATACCACAATGGTGGATTCATGTCATTAGTATCATATAAATGGCATACATTTGTCATTGGTCCAAACCCATAGAATGTATACAAAGTGTGAGCCCTAATGTAAACTATGGGCTTTAGTTATTAATAATGTATCAATATTGGCTCACAAATTGTAACAAAGTACCACACTAATGCAAGACGTTAATAATAAGGGGAGGTGACAGAATATATGGCAATTTCTCGTACTTTTCACCATTGCTATGTAAACAAAAAAACTGCTCCCCCCAAAGAAAGTGTATTAATTAAAAATCTTTTTATTTAAATAATTAAGACAATAATATACATCCCAGTTGTCAAGAAATGATTTTTTTAGGTATTTTACCCAGAAAACATTGGACATTTTGGGAGGTTGGTGAAAGGTCATGGCAAGTCTGACTATAGGGTTAAGTGGATTGAAAGTATACCAGGCAAGCTAGAAATGGCAGCTCGTGCCTCTGAGCAATTTTTCCAAACAAGAAGCTTTTAAAACAATAATTTCTAGGGTGCCATGAAGATCATTAAGTCTGTAATAAAGAGACTTTAGAAGAGACAGGATTAAAAAAAAAAAAAAAGATCGGAATGTCTGTGGAAGGCAGACAAGATTGGCCTGGTTTTTAACTTGCTCTCTCTTCTACCAACCAATGACATGTGTGAGGTCCCCAGGCTCACTCCTGATTGGCGTTTTAGGGTAAGCTCTTCCCACAGACAACCGCCTACTTGGTGAAACACTATTTTGGCGTTCCTAACAGTCTCAAAGCAATGGAATAAAAGTGAAACCAAGACCAGTAGATACATGGGTCTGTTTGTTTTCATTTCAGTTACTGGTTTCGTGTTTTTACTCTGGGTAAACAGGGCTGGAAATGGAAGCACATATGTGAATTTAATTTTTAATCTCTCAATTCCTGTCTGCTGGCTGCTTTTCCTGAAATTGCTTGGCCCATAGCAGTGGCTGCCTCTCAGCTACCAGCCTTAGAAGGAAGGGAGCAGAGAGTTCCCAGTGTTGGTTGGAGAGGAAAGTGGCGGTGTGGGGGCTGCTATCTGGAGTTAGGAAAACAGCTCCCAGTCTTGCCTTCTTTGGCACTGATGGATTAAGCCATTGTTTTTGGCACAGCAGCTTTGTTTTGTGCCTGGGGCTGTCGGCAGAAAACTGAGCTGGAGGCTGTGTACCGTGCCATCTTGGCAATTCTGTATTTTCAGCATTTTGTCAATGCAAGGAGTAAGAGAAATTGTAATTGAGGCTGCCTTTCTATAAATCATGTCACAGAGGGTGAACACGTCCAAGTGATGAGTCCAACAGGAACTTTTGTCCCTTGCCTGGGGACAGTGGGGCGGGGGGGTGTTGGAAAATCCGGCTCAGGCACCTCTGTAGTTGTGAGCAATGCAGCGAGGAAGAAGTGGAAAATAAATTCTACGTTTCCTGGCAAATTACGAGCTGTGCACAGGGATAGGCCGGAGGAAGAGAAACAGCAAGAGGTTATCAAACCATGGAATTTAGTTGAAAATGGGAGGGCAAGTCCACATGGCAGAGTGGTTCCTGCACCTACCCGGCCGGGCAAGGAGCTGGGAGGCTCCGTTTCTAGGACAAGCCAGCCGCTCCTTTCCCAGCCTAATTACTTTCATCTTTGTTATTTGACTCTGTCATGGCAACATTGTGAGAACGCAGTGTTCTTTGTGCAGTAACATTAAAATGCAAACGGAAAGCAAAATGGCAGAAGGGGCATGTATATCTGTATGGGACTCACACTCCATACGTGATCTGCAATAGTACAGACTAAGCTTGGGGTGAGCGCACATTGGATAGACCCTGTGTGATTTTGTGGGTCATCTTCCTGGTTTTTCTCAAAGGGCTTTGCACGCTTTTCTGTTCTTGTAACCATTGAAATAGACAGGAGTGCATTTGACTGTTGTCTTTCACTGTTGTTGGAGTGTGAAATGCCAACATGGAAGGGTTGTAGGGCAACTTTACAATCAGATAAAGATAGAAACCCCTCTGTCAAGGTTACTGACTTCAAAGGGGATATTGGAATTGATCTCACGGACCCTCCCAGCCCTGAAATGCAAAGTTTTCATGAAACAGGGATACAGCAGGGGCAGGGGAAGTGGAGAAGAGATCAGATCTTGGCCCAACCCATGTCTCTGCTGTCCTATGCCTGAAGGAATGTGAGTTTTGCTTTGTTTGCCCAACTGGACTTTGATAACCCCAACACCCATATGTTTCTCCCCTAAAACTGTCCCTGGCCTGGAGTTTCCACTCCAGGGATTTATCTAGAAAAGGTGCAGCCAAGGAGTGTGTCTGTGAGTGTGTGCATGAACTGCCTTAAGAATTCAACAGGCATTTTCTGAACCTGGAGCTTTCAGACAAAATGTGCTACAAAACAGGGCCTGTGCACCTGGTAAGTAACATTTTTAGCTATTGTAGGGTCAAGACCCTCTGCTTTGTGACTGAAATGATTTTACAGTTTTCATATTTTCTTTATGTATTTCCCCTTTGGATTTCTAGAGTAAATCCTTTTTGAAAATGCTGGTCTTCAACAGCTGTCCTGGGGGGACTAAGGAAGAGGATTGTCTTATTTTTCCATGTTGTCTCCCTCAGTTCTGGGGCCGGAGAGAAAGGTAGAAGCAGACTCAGAGCAAAAAGTATCCTGCCTTCAACAGCGATTTTCCTCAAGAGAGCTATGTCTCCCTTGCTCAAACCTTGGAGGAATTTGTGTTTTGTTTGTGTGTGGAGGTGGTTCCCTGGCTTCGAGGCTTTTGGTTTTGTTGGTGGCTCTCTGCTCTCCCCAAGAATTGCTCTTGGTTACATGTTAAAAGCAACAAGCACATCTGAAGGCAAGTTCAGCAGGTTGAATGAAGGAATGTGGAGATGCCGGTCTTCATGGCTCTTGCTTGTCATCTGAGCAAGGAGACATTTCTGTGACACTTATTGTTACATTGGCTCTTCGCTGCCTGGCTGGGTTTCTCATAAGCTTTTCCCGAGGAGATCCCAGAAGGACTTTACTCATCTGCTGAGCTACCTAGGCTGAAAACTTCAAACAGTGTGTTTCCAAGACCAAGAAAACCATCCTTCTTCAGGACTTACTCTGGAGAAATTGGAGTTTCTGCAGATTAGGATTTGGGGATCTCTGTCCAGTGTTCCTTCTGTACAGCAGTGGGCATTGCCTGACATTCTCTGGCTTCAAAACCTGTATTGAGATTTTTTTTTTAATAATCACCTGTTGACTTGTCTGTTTCTCCCATTAAACTTCAGGCTTCTCTGGGGTAGCTGGGTTTTGTGTCTAATCCTGAGCACTTAGCAGAACATGTGCAATAGGTAATTTATAAATATTTGGTGAGTACCTATTACGTCTTCATAATATTCTCTCTTTGTCTCACATACACACAAAACCTGAAGAATATATTAACGCGTACAACTCTTGACGCCCCCACAGACTCAATTCTTTCTCAGATTTGAATTGCAGTAAATGATACCACTTTCCACGGACTCCAGTTCTTGGAGTCGTCTCTTTCTCTCAAACCCACATTCAATACACCAGCAGATCTTATCACTCCTACTTTCAAAATAGATCCTGAATATGATCATTTGCCTCACCTTCCTCTACACCTTGGTGGACAGAGTCCAGCATCTCAATTATTTGTGACTCTTATGTTACTCTCAGACTTCACAGCCAGTCTGTGATCAGACCTGCCTGGGATCACCTCTACTTCCCCAGCTTTACTGCTAACGCACTATCCCGGGGCCACGTCTCCTCCCTGGACCACCACAGCCATCTCTTCCCTAGTTTCCCTGCTGTTCCATTGCCTCCCCACTTTCTGTTCTCCACTGAACCGTCAGTGAGCTTTAAAACCTGTACCAGATCATGGCAGCCTCCCCTCAAACACCTTGTACGTTTCCATCATGAGCAGAAGGATGCCTGGGTCCTATCAAAGGCACACATGCTTTTTATTTATTTATTTTTTACCGTTTATTTATTTTTGAGAGAGAGATAGAGACAGAGTGCAAGCAGGGGAGGGACAGAGAGAGAGGGAGACACAGAATCCAAAGCAGGCTCCAGGCTCTGAGCTGTCAGCACAGAGCCCGACCTGGGGCTCGAACTCCCCAACTGTGAGATCATGACCTGAACCAAAGTCAGAGGCTTAACCGTCTAAGCCACCCAGGTGCCCCGGCACACATGTCTTTTAACATGATGTTGTCCCTGATTTTCTCTCTCACTTCACCTCCCCATCGCCTCTCTCTCGTCCACACTCCAGCCACCCTGGCGTGGCAACTCCTCAGAGACACCTACCCACACCTCCATGTCACGGCCTTCACCATTGCTCTTCTGCTGTCTCAGGCCACTCTTGGTCAGATGTTCACCTCACCTGCTCTGTCCCTTCATTTGGGTTTCTGCTCAAAGGTTAGGTGTGCAGAGAGGCTTTCTCTGACCACCTGAACAAAAAAATGGCACAGCTTGTCATACTGTATCCCCTTACCCTGCTTTAATTTTCTTCCAAGCTTTATCTCTGCATGACAATATTAGGCAAATCCTCATGATGTGCACATTCTGTGTTTGTGAATTTACCTACTCATTAAAATTTACTTGTAATCCCCAAATCAATACTCAGAGTATTGTCAATGTCACCTGTGGACATGAGGAGAGTGGCAAAAAAGAGTTGAGTCGCCTGATGTACGTGTTCTCAGCTGAGGTTGAATGAGGAGACACTCTAGCACCTTCCAGTTCTTATACCCCAAGCAACTGTCCTTTCTGTAGTCTTTTTTGCGCCATGGTTTTTGTAATTTTTGTGCTTTTCTTTAGTGGTTCCATTGTCTAAAATGGTCCCCAAATGTAGTACTGAGTGTCTGGCTGGTATTTTTAAGCATAAGGTGGCTATGATGTGCCTTGCTGTGATGTGATGGCCATTAGTTCAATGTTAGTGTCATTAACAATATACGTTGAATAATTTTTTAAAAAATATTAACATACCTAAAACAAGCTTATGTGTGTGAAACACATTATGTGTGATGAAACTGTGACAAGAGATTCACAGGGACCTAACCTTGTATTTCCCATAGGGACAATGGTTTAGTATTTGCTACATCAGTGTCTGCGGTGACTTTAAAAGAGCATAACCACCGCAGATAATGAGAAACATATATATTGCTTATTTATGTACATATAAATATCTGTTTGCTTATTGTTCCTTTTCCCCACTTCCATGTAAACTCCATGAAGTCAGGGATCAGTAAACTGTGTTTTCCAGCATCTTGTTCTCTATGTTTAGCACCTAAAATCACGCCTGGTTAATGGAAGGAGCTCACTAAATTACTAAGTTGATTAAATGGATGCAAAAAATGAGTGAAATATAGTCAGGAACATCTCAAGACAAAAATCTGACAAGATTACAGTTTCACTGTGCCAGCGTTTTCATTTTTTTAGGCATCATGCTATCTCTGATCTTCCCCTGGCCCTATAATGTAGGCATCTTAGAAGCCCCCTTCCCTGCCCCTTGAAGTAACCTGCCCAAGTTCACACTCCAGTGTGGCTCAGAAGCTCCATTTCCAGGTTGTGAATCTTGGCTTATATGGTTACAGAGCACACAGGCCAGAGAATCAGACAACTTGACCTGAATAAAACCTTTAAAATTGCTCTGTTTTCAGGCAAGCGACTTAGTTTTGTCCAAATCTTTGTTTTCTGTTTTTTTTTTGTGAAGATAACCAGAATTTTTTAGTGTGTATAGGGATTAAATGGGATGATGCAAACTTCTTAATGTAGTATCTGATCAATAATAAATGCCTGTTAAAATTATTATATACATTGAACTCCTGACGTTGGAAAAATATGTCAAAGGGATATGAAACCAAGCCATGAGCCAATCAGGAAAAAAATCCTGTAAGGACCCCTTAACCAGTATTAAAGATCAGTACCTAAGAGCAAGGTTGGCAAACTTTCTGTAAAGGGCTGAATAGTAAATGTTTTAGGCTTTGCCAGCCATAGGATCTCTGTTGCAACAACTCAATTCTAAATAAATGAGTGTTCCAATCAACCTTTCTGTTTACAAAAACCAGTGGATCATAGTTTGCCAACCTGTGCTTTAGACAGAGAGTACTGAACCCTATCTGCACACTAGAATCACCTGGGGAGCTTTAAAAATATCTATGCCAGGTAGTATATCCCCAGAGATTCTGATTTTATTTTTCTGAGATAGGGCGCAGGCATCAGTATTGCTTCAGACTGCCAGGTGACTGTATTGCAGAGATTAGAACCAACGATTAAAGCCATGAGCAGAAGACCCTCAGAGCAGTTGCTGTCTTCTAGCTCCTACTCCATCATTCTCCGATTTTAGAACCCAGGGATCCATGCTGTTTGAGAGCTTTGGGCAAAGGCTGGCCAGGCTATGGTAAGTCCCTTTTGCTTAGTGCACAGACCATATCGTTTTTGTATCTAGAGGGAAGTCTAATTATCTATGTAATAAATGAATTGTACTTTCAGGGAACACAGTCCAGCTGTTACTGTGCATTTTAGCTGAAGCTATGCTTTTTGCTATTTAATTGTATTCCAGCATTGGCAGCTGAACAGAATGGTTTTGAGTGGAAACACTCTGCCCATTTCCTTTGTCAAGGCCGTGACTTCTGTAATGGAGCTAGGAGCGGGTTCCCAGTAGTCAGTCAAAAGGTGTCTGACTTAAGGTGAAGCCACTCTTCTCTACTTGGCCCTGGAGCAAGCTTGTGATACTTCTAGAAGTCTCTAAGGAGCTCTCAATTTTCATTTGGACGTTGTTTACCTGTGATGGGGTGGAGTTTGGCTGAAGGCTGGGGGTGAGCTTAGTTATAAATGTCGAAACTTTCCTGAGAATTGCCCCTTAGCATTTACAATAGGGTCATCTGTTATCTTGTTAAAATAACACTCTTGACCTCCTGATTCCAGAATTTCTGGAGAGGTCCTTGGATTATGCATTTTTAACAAGGTATCTGGATAACTGAAATTTGAGAGCCACTATTCTGGAGAAAGCCTTTCATCATACTTATGTAAGACTGAGATTGAGGAATTTAAAGTCTTCCTCAAAACAGCCCAGTGAGGTCATAAAAGTAAGACTTGAATCTCAGTCTGTGTGTCAGGTAGCTAATGCTGTGTAACCAAACTTACAGCCTTCTCCCTAAACTTACAGGCTTAAAACAATACACATTCATTACTGTTCATAGCTCTGTGGTTTAGTGGGTAGTTTTTATGATCTCAACTAGGATGAATTCATGTGTCTGTGGTCATCAGTGTTTGAGTATGCAGCTGTACTGATGTTGGCAGGGTCTCTCTTACATTTAGAGGTCAGATGGCTGTATGGTGATTTGAGGTGGCCTCCTCTGGGGTACCTAAATTCTCTTCTGTGTGATCTTTCTTCCCCCATCAGGCTAGTGTCACCTGGAGGTGACAGAACCCTGAAAGATTGAAAATATTCATGGCTTCTTAGAGACCACACTCACAATTGGGACACTGTCACGTCTTCTCATTCTGATGCCAAAATGAGGAGTAATGACATCCTTGATTCAAGGGGTGAGAAAATTCTAGCTCTTGGGGGAAGGGCTGAGAATTGCTTTCCAAAGGTGGTAGATACAGGGAGGCTGAATGAATCCACCAATGCCTGCCAGAGTTCTGGGTTTTTCCCACAACATTTGAGTGCCTTTAGAAGAAAATTTATCTCCTAGCTTTTACAAATGTTTACGGAACATCCATAGTAGTATTCTTTTGCATGCTGTACCTAGGATTACTGTTCTTAGAAGAACAATTAAAAATCCTGTATCTTGGGGCACCTGGGTGGCTTGGTCGGTTAAGCGTCCGACTTTGGCTCAGGTCATGATCTCACGGTCCGTGAGTTCGAGCCCCGCGTCGGGCTCTGTGCTGATGGCTCAGAGCCTGGAGCCCGTTTCAGATTCTGTGTCTCCCTCTCTCTCTGACCTTCCCCCATTCATGCTCTGTCTCTCTCTGTCTCAAAAATAAATAAACATTGGGGCACCTGGGTGGCGCAGTCGGTTAAGCGGCCGACTTCAGCCAGGTCACGATCTCGCGGTCCATGAGTTCGAGCCCCGTGTCAGGCTCTGGGCTGATGGCTCAGGGCCTGGAGCCTGTTTCCGATTCTGTGTCTCCCTCTCTCTCTGCCCCTCCCCTGTTCATGCTCTATCTATCTCTATCTCCAAAAATAAATAAACGTTGAAAAAAAATTTTTTTTAAAATAAATAAACATTAAAAAAAAAATTAAAAAAAAAAATCCTGTATCTTAAGGGACCTAAGAAGTCATTGGTTGAAACCCCATCTGACACTTTAATTTTCTGATAGTATCACCTTAATCAAAATGCTCATCCATCTTCTATGCAAACACATCCCAAAAGTCCCTGGAGAACTTGCTGCCCTATGAGGCAGCTTTTCCACGCTCAGAGAGTTCATTCCATTAGAATATTATTTCTTACATCAAGCCAATATTTACTTCCATTTAGATTTGACCTTTCAGTCATACTTCTGCCCTCTGATGCAACACAGAAGAAAGTTCCATTGCCCCTTCCATGAGAGAATGTTTTCCCACATTGGAACACCGTTACAAACCTCTATGCTCATTGGCCAATTTCCTGTGCCAACAATCCCAAGTTTCTACAACTTCTCCTAGGACATTGTTTGAGCTGCATCAGACTTCAGGAAATTTCCTTGCAAACATTCATTTCTCAACGGCAGCCAGGTATTTTAGAATGCAGAGTGGTTTTGGAATCAGGTTTTCTGGAACTTGCCTTGAGATCTTGATCAAATTTATAAAACCCATGAGGCCACCAAGTTCTCCTCCTGAATGTGTGGGCAAAAATAACCCTCAAACTGTTTATTTTGTGTCATTTAAACTATAAAGCATATACAAAAATGCCTGTCAGGGAAAATCCTCTATAAATGTTAGTTTCTTTTTTCCCTCTTGTTTTTCTGAAAGAGTAGCCTTTGAAGTACATAGTTTTTCCTTTAATATCTTGAGTTTGAATGAACTTTTAAATTTTCTGACTATAGGAGTACCTGGGTGGCTCAGTGGGTTAGGCTTCTGCCTTTGGCTCAGGTCATGATTTCATGGTTTGTGTGTTTGAGCCCCATATTGGGCCCTCTGCTGTCAGCACAGAGCCTGCTTCAGATCATTTATGCCCCTCTCTCTCTGCCCCTGCCCCTCTCTCTCTCTCTCTCTCTCTCTCTCTCTCTCTCTCTGTCTCTCTCTCTTAAAAATAAACTTAAATTTTTTTTCTGGCTGTATATTAATACTAAAATCATGTGCATGTTTAAATGTCTGTATCTGGAGATATGTTTCAAATGGTGTTTCATATGTTAGGGTTAGTGAAATCTTCATTTCTTCCAAATTGAAGGGAGGTATTATTATTTTGATACTTAGAGGTAGTAATTTAAATTACATAAATGACCTAAAACTAAGAGATTTGAGTACTTCATGCCTCTTTTAGATCCAGGCTTTTGGGAAGTAAAACAAATCTGAAGTTGGAAAGAGTTAGGGACAAATTGGATGCAGTGAAAAGGCCAGGAAAATAGGTGATCAAGTGGATTTAATAGCAGGCTGTGGTGCAACACCAAAATCATTAAGGAGCGAGAAAACACAGGTAAAGGGAGGGATATGAGTCGGAACAAAAAAGTCAGCTCACAGAGGAATACCAGCATTTGTGTGCAAAGAGTACTGCTTAATACGAGATATTTCTGAATCATAATATATAAAAATGAATAGAATCTGATTGCAAAGGAAAATGGTCAATAGAATAGGAGTGTGGAGACAAAAGAATGGATTTGGGTAGATACTATGTAAATTGTTTATAAGATTGTCTTATGTGACTGTTGGCTTAGAAAATACTCTTCAGTGTAAAAGAGGATAAAGTGAATTGTGAGAATGAATTGTAAATAAAAGCATTAGATTCAAGGTACAGTGTCGTTCATGCATGGCATACCCAAATGAGCCATTGTTCTGTGAGGTGATGGTAACTTGTTTTTCTTTTAAAGTCATGCACTTAATTTAACAAAGACAGCACATGCAGTAAAAACAACATTGAGATGAGAGTCAGGACCCTAGGTTTGAATTCCAGCTCCACAGCTGACTAGGTGTGGGACCTCAGGCAGGACAGTGAGGTTCTCTGAGCCTTGGGCTTGCCATGTGTAAAAAGAATTGTCCAGATGATTCCTACTTCCAATCTCAGCTACAAAAGCTTATTATTCTCTGATTCTGTGTTGTTAAGCAGCCCAGGGGAAGTTTCTTTAAGGGGGAGAGTGTCAAGATTGCAGAGGGGATTCCTGTCATCCAAGAGTCTCTAGTCAATTTGAAGAGATTACCTGAAGTTTCGATGCATAAGTAAATGGGTGAATAGATCACTGTTTGATTGAATTAAATAAAAATAATTTGAGAACTTATAAGAGAAACATGTTAGTAGAATCTGGTTGGACACCGAGTGTTAAATATGGGAAAAGAGATGCTGTTTATAAGGTATTCTTACCTTATCCCCAACATCTTCTAGTAATGAGTTGTATGAATTTGCTTTTAAAGTAGTTCTTTAGTTTTACTATTGTAATTTTGCCTCTTTTGGCCGAGCATGGCCATAGATGGCATCATTGAAGGGAGAAGACATGGAAAGAAGGGTAAACTTATGACAAATTTGGGAAGGAAAGTGGGGGGCTTTTTGGGTGGAAGACACAGAACTTTACAAGACTTGGAAAGGAATATTTATGTATTAACTCAGTGAATATTTATGTGAGCATCTCTTCTCCTGTACTTGGCATGGTGTTAAACCCTTGGGATTATTAAGGTAGCAATCCCCACTACCTAGAAATGAAGACAGATATCAAACATATAATTACATGAATGTGTAATTTCATATTTTGATGAATGTTATGAAATAAGAGAGACTAGAGAACCATAAGGGTAGGAAGTAACCAAAGAGGGCTTCTCTTAGGAAGTGTTACTTCTGCTGATATCTGACATTTGAGCAGCAGTTCAATACATGAATACAAAGAGGGAGAAGTGCAGAGTGGATGGAGGGCATTTTAGGTAGAGGGGACAGCATGTGCAAAAGCCCTCGGACTGGAGAGCTGAATGATATGTTTGAGAAGCCAAAAAACTGATGTGGCTGGAAAATAAGGTGGTGCAGGGAGCAGAGAGGAGAATCCTGGAGAAAAAGACATGTGGGAAATGAGCATGGGTCACCCTTTGACAGAGTATAGACATCAGTACCATTATTTCTGTGTGCCCATCTGGAGGAAAGCATGCTATACTGAGAGGTGGGCACTGGGAGAATGGGGATGAGTATCATCTGTGCTTTGTGTTCTCAAATGGGCCTTTAAGGCTCCAGCACCTCCATTAGGGAGTAGGATACTAACTTGGGAAATAGAAGGCTTTGGTTATTCCAATATACACATGACCTCTGAAATTGGAGCCAACTAGGAGGATAAGTCTGAGGAGTCATACAAAAGCCATGGCAAAAATGAGACTTCCTGTGTTAGCTTATAGGGTCACATGGAATTTCTTTCTTGCAAGTATGGTGTCACCAGACTGCGTGTTTTCCTCTCCCTTGTTCATTAAAATTAAGGAGACTTAATGGAAACCCTGCCCATCGAGTGTCTTCTCATATCAAGTCCAGGATTCTAGTTGTCATAGGCACCAAGAAATGACCATAGCCCCTCTGTGGTCAGCTTGAGACAGGTGAGTCACCCCAATCAATAGCACCTGGGCCCTCATTATGCACCAGACATTCTTTGTGTAACTTCTTCCTCTTCTTCAAACTTAGCTCAAAAATGAACCACTTGAGAGGGGAACAGTGGTGAAAGAGAGTAAGTATGGTAGATAGTGTCTTTCTGGAGGGTCCAATTCACTTGAAGATAGGTGAAAAAATTTATCTTGCATTCTAAGCACAGAGATATGGTAGCATACACTACAAAATATCCATGGAAGGTTAAGGTAAGAGTTAGAGATTTGAAGATATTTGTCCTTCTTTCAGAATACTTAAGGCCACACCCCCAGATTCCTGGTGGATGATTTATTCCCTTTGGCTGTGGGAGATGTTTTGATGAACAACTTTGAGAGGCATGGAGTCTTAATTTGTGTTTGATGCTGTTTATAGGATAGCCTGTGCCTTTCTCACCAACTTCCTCTAGAAATGAGCTTTATGAGCTCACTTTTAGAGGCAGTTCTTCGTATTCAGTGTGTTAATCTTTCCTCTTTTAAGTTTCAAGGGACGGTATTTCCAAATTCGATGAATACGAGTGTGTATCTGCCTCTACTTCTTACAAATTTTACTCTTGCCGTCTTGCTGTTGCTCTCAGGGTCTTCCTTTTGCCCATATGCCCACCCTCTCATGCACTTGTTTCTTCCTCTTCCTCCTAAACACTTTAGGTGACCTTGTTTGACTCCTTTTCCTTTTCTGTTCTTTCTCTTTTTTGATGTGGCACTTAGACCAATGTGCACTCATCCGGGGCCAAGCAAATGATACTTTTGGAGGAGGATGAGATGATGTTTCTGTTTTATTTCCAGTGTCTTCCCTAATGACTGTAATTTTTCACCTTTGTTAGCTGCAGTGTTTGGGGGGAACTTATCCTTCAGGCCAGCTCCTACTCATTCATTATGACTCAGCTCATGGCACACTGCCCAACCCCGCAGCACTGACCGCTACTTCCGTGAGTTCTTCCAGCCCTCCTCTACCTCTGTGGGCATGCGCCTCATTGTGTTGTGTTGCACTTACCTGTTGACATGTCTGTCTTCCTACCTAAGTTTTCAGTTTCTAGAGATCAGGGAACTTGTATTATTAATCTTTGCATCATCACACCTGGCATTGAGCCTAGCACATGCTAGGTGCTTAATGAATACTAAATAAGTTGAATAAAGTGATGTGAGTTAATTGAGTACAGGGAGTATTTACAATGATTTTGAAATTCTTTTATTCACTTGGGGAAATCCAATGTCAAAGAATAAAGGCACATAGTATAAGGGGATGTATCTTATGATCCAGCTGCTTAGAAATGGAATGGGAGAGACTTCAAGGGAGGGTTTCCAGATAAAATACAGGACATGTGGATAAAATACAGCTAAATTTGAGTTTCAGATAAATAACAGTGTTTCATAAAACATAATCATATTCCTACTGTTACATCTGACATACACACACACACATTTATTTTACATCTGAAATCAAATTAGCTGGGCATTCTGTATTGTATTTGTTAAATTTGGTAATCTTACTTCAAGGTCAAATAGTCCCATTCTCTTCTTCAGGCATTTGTATGTCTTTGCTAAGATTCAGGTCACAAATTGGTGGCCCTCAGGCAACCTCTGGCCGGCAGGATCAATACACCTTATTTGCCCCGCAGTACATTTAAAATTAAAAAAATAATAATGTTTATTTATTTTTGAGAGAGAGAGAGAGTCACAGAGTGTGAGCAGGAGAGGAGCAGAGAGAGACGGAGACACAGAATCCAAAGAAGGCTCCAGGCTCTGAGCTGTCAGCACAGAGCCTGATGCGGGGCTCGAACCCATAAGCTGTGAGATCATGACCTGAGCTGAAGTTGGACGCCCAATCGACTGAGGCACCCAGGCACCCCTAGTACATTTTAAATTTTTAAAATTTTTGCTAACACTGAAAAATACGGAGATTTCTCATAAAAATCTGAAATTTCAGTTCCCTTGAAAAACTATAAAGCCTGACCACACTAGATCAGCTGTCTTTGTCCAGATAAGGAACAGCTAAGCCCATTTTTAGATGGAGCATGAGCTTTGTGTATTCCCTGCTTCTCCCCAGTATTATGGGGAAATGTAGTCTGCCAAAGTTTATCACACCTTGCACCTGTTTTCCTTAGGGTTGAGAGGAAAGTGAAACCTTTTTTGAGCCCATGTCTCCATCAAAAGCAGGAAAACAAAAGATAACCAAAAGTGGCAAATGTTTCAATAAAAATGGGGAAAATCATCTTGAGTAAGTAAAGGAAGTTTCTTAGTGTGTTAAGTGCTAGCAAAATGATCATGTGTCTAAAGAACACAAACAGTGGTACTGTTTCTCTTATACCTCCCTCACATATTCACACTTACAGATTTGAGGGCATTTGAGTTCCTGATCTCCACAAGAAAGTAAGATCCCTGAGGGCAGAAACTTTTGTCTGGTTCATTGATGTATCCTAAACCCATAGAGCAGTGCTTGGTTGTTAATAGACATTTGATCAATATTTATTAAACAAAGGAATGACTGATGTAAGCCATCTGAGAGAAAGAAAACCTTTATGGTTAGAAATCTTCAAGAAGAAAAGAAAATGTTGCCTTCTACAAAAGAATGACATGACTGGGTGAATGCCTGTTTTTAAAATAAATGTATCTATGCTATAGATGCCTGATATCTGTCAAGGGCAAAGGAAAAGGGCTGCTGAGGACAGAAGCCCTTGTCTAACTACCCAGAGCTTAGAGGGACATTGGATGGGTATTGTCTCCACCCGTTATCAAGGGAAGGATTTTTTGGAGAATATTTGAGGAAGGAACCAGAGGCACATGTTGGAAAGGACTCTCTGCTACTGTGTGACCTGGTTTCTCTCCTGCCTACCGTAAATACTGCCACAACCCAGGGGATTCTTCCTGTAGTCCTAAAGAGCCCAGACAGTTCCTACCACTCCCTCTGTGGCTACCAAGGAAACAAGTGCAGACACCTTATTTTTTTTTTTTTTATCAGAAACAGCCTCATTTTATTTGAATGACAAAGACCATCATGACTACAATTAAGCAGAATACTACCTAAATTCCATAGGTTTTGAGAAAAAAAAATCGGGACAGATGTATATTAAATTTGAATTTGCTACAAGGGAGAGATTTTTTATAAATGTGTTCCAAACCATTCTTCCCTCTTCATGGACAGTATTCTGGCTCTAGGGAATCTGGCTGAATCACCAAAAGCTCACATAAAACGCATAGTTTGTTGTTTCTTCTGAATATGTCTGGTTATCACCATATGGTCATTATTAATTCATATTTAATCTTAGAAAATATTATCCTTAAGGGTGTGGTGAAAATACATAGCAGAGAAAAATATAGGCAAATGAGATTTTGGCTTTTAATCATAGATTCAACAATCTGGTCACACATCAGACTTCTAGCCTAGGAGTGGAAACAAACAAAAAGAAATGTAGCAAGATTTGTCATTATTATTCTTGGAGGTAGGTGTTAGATCCCTGTACAGTTGACCCTTGAACAACATAAGGGTTAGGGGCACTGACCCCCTGTGCGGTTGGAAATCCATGTATAACTTTTGACTCCTTAAAAACTTAACTGCTAATAGCCTATTATAGACCAGGAGCCTTACTTATGACATGAACAGTACTATATACTGTATTATATACTGTATTATTATAATAACCTAGAGAAAAGAAAATATTAAGAAAATAATAAGGAAGATAAAATACATTGATAGTACTAGACTGCATTTATAAAAAAAAATCTGTGTATAAGTGAAGGCATGCAGTTCAAACCCATGTTGCTCAAGCATCAACTATATTAGCTTTCCATGGGCTGCTGTAACAGACTACCTCAAATCAGGTGACTTAAAACAATAGAAATCCATTGTCCTACAATTATGGAGGCTAGAAGTCCAAAATCAAGGTGTTGGCAGGGCCATGTTCCCTCCTTCTTTGCTTCTTCCTGACTTTTGGTATTTTGCCATTAGTCTTTGACATCCCTTGGCTTGTGGATATACCCCTTCAGTCTTTTGTCTTCACGTGGCCTTCTCTCTGTGTTGTGTGTCCTCACATTGTCTTCCCTCTGTGCCTTTCTGTGAGTCCTAATTTATCCTTATGAGGGTATCACTCATATTGGATTAGGACCCACCCTGACCTCATTTTAACTTGGTTTCATCTGCAAAGACCTTATTTTCAAATAAGCTCACATTCTGATAATACTAGAGGTTAGGACTTCAACATATCTTTTTTTGGGGGGGGGGCGGTGGACACGGTTCAAGCTATAACCTCCTAATGCAATCATATCATTATTTGGACTTAAGCTTTCTAGGTATAACTTGTTGTTACTCCTGTGGAATATTACATTGATTAAATTGCCTCTAGTACTTTAGCCATCAGATGCTTTTCCCTGGCAGGCTGATGTAATTAGGGAACTAATAACTGGATCAATAAGGAAAAGAGCATGTTCTTTCATATTTTCCATCTGTTCCAATGATTCATTTAGGGCTTTCTGTGTGTGTGTTGCCACTGAATACGTGCTTGTTAAGAGATATGAGACCATGATATATAGGAAAAGAAGGGAAGGGAGAGGATCTGGATTATTCTCTGGTAAAAGTCCAGGAATGTCATCCTTGCAGGGAGGGGGCATAATAAGGCAGGATATGAAGAACAATCTCATAAATATAACTTTATATGAATAAGAAATGTTCTTAAAGATATTTGCTGTCTGGAAAATATACTTTATTTTAGTGTTGCATGAAACACGTTAGGCTGAAGTCATGCAGGACTGCTTAAACAGCATGGGAGCTAATACACTGCTTGTCCTAAGAAGGATTCACTGCTATCCATGATAATGTCTATGCAATACCATTTTGTGGAAAATCCCATATTGCTTTGCCTAATTCAAGGTCCCTCATATAAAAGTTGGAATTTTAATTTTTGGCCTTTTAAAAGGTAGTTTTAAAGATAAATGTAGTGTATACATTATGGTTAGAAATTATTATTATAAAAATATAAATAGAATAAAACATTGGCTTATATTCCAAAATATATTATATATATATAATATATATATTCCAGTAAAACATTGGAATATTATATTCATTGTAAAGGAATTTGAAAGATATAGAAAAGTTTTATTAAAATTTTTTTTTTACGTTTATTTTTTGAGACATAGAAAGACAGAGCACAAGTTGGGGAGGGGCAGAGAGAGAAGGAGACACAGAATCCGAAGCAGGCTCTAGGCTCCAAGCTGTCAGCACAGAGCCCGCCATGGGGCTTGAACTCACAAACTCTGAGATCATGACCTGAGCAGAAGTTGGAGCTTAACCAACTGAGCCACCCAGGCGCCCCAGGAAATTTTTAAAAGTATATGTTAAAATATATACTGGGTGGCTCAGTCCATTGGGGGTGCCTGGGTGGCTCGGTCCATTGAACATTTGACTCTTGATTTTGGCTTGGGTCATGATTCCAGGATAGTGGGATCAAGCCCTGCATTGGATTCCCTGCTGAGCATGGAATCCTGCTTAGGATTCTCGCTCTGTATCTCTCTTCTCTCACCTTTCTCTCTCTCTCTGTGTCTCTCTCTCCTCCTGCCCCTCTCCCCCACTCATGCTGTCTATCTCTCTCTAAAATTAAAAAAAAAGTACATATTATCCATAATCCCACAATTCAGAAATAACCACTGCTAATATTTTGGCATATTTCCTTCTGATATGTTTCAAGTTTTTACAATACTTTAAATAAAATTGGTGTGAATGTATGCATGTTTTGTAATATATTTTAAAGTAAATAATATATCATAAGCATTTTCATATCATTAAATCACCTTCTAACACTATTCAATGGTTGCCTAAATTCTTTGAGTGTTAGAGCTTTAACTTTTTAATTACTAAAGTAATATATGTTCTTAATAATTTAAAAACCCACATAACCAAAAGAAAAAATACCAATGGCCTACAATCTTACCCTTGCACAGATAGCTAGTGATAATATTATTACATACTTTGCATGACAGTATAATTGTCTGAGTTTCTGTCTTCCCCTGTTCATGGCATTTTTAACCTTTATAATTCCAGCACTTAGTTCCATGCTTAAATCATATTGGTTGCTTGATACAATTTTAGTCAATGAGTGAAGGAAGGAAGAAATGGATGAACACTTATATGAATGGAGAGGCTGCAAAGATCCAGCTCGTGGTAAAATAAAGTTCATTTCAGACTCAGCAACTTACTGTGGATAGAGAGACAAGGTAGCTAACCAAAGACTCCTAATGAATAGGAGCCTGCTCTTTCTGTTCATCTGAATCAGCCTCTGGGCAGAGAATTCAATTTAATTTTTCTCCCATCAGTCAAACAGAAGAGCTGAAAAAGCAAAACCAGAGACAAGGGAGGCAGGAGGTGGAACAGACTTGGATGAGGAGATCAGCAGCTGATCTCTTGTTCTTTCTCTGTTAGAAATAGCATGAGATGAGAGGAGCCATGCTTACCCTGAGAGTGAGCCCCAGCAGGAGCTGTGGTGGATGCATTTAGCCACTACTGGATCCTGCATGATGGAAGGACTGATAATTTCCCCCAGAGGATTGAGATGCCAGCAATGTCAGTGTGACCCTCATGGTTCTTCCCTGGCTTGTCTTTAGAGTTTGCAGCAGAGAAAGACACGATCATGCTGGGTTTTATTTGAAGGAATTTGGGGCTCTGATTCTATGATTGGAATCTGGGCTGACAGTCTGATATCTTTGGGCTATAGAAGGCTCCAACCAAAGTCTCTTCTATATTTAATTAGGAAACATGTGTCTTAAGTCTGAGCATCTGTCCCTCAGACACCTGCCATAGGAAGGAGAGTGATCCATTTCTTAACACTCTGCAGGAAATCTCAGTCCTTGAAATAAAATATAAGAATATATCCTTTCCAATGCAATGGTCTGGTCCTCACCAACTCTCTCCCTCCTCCCAATCCCCTCCCCAATAGAAATATACATACAGATAAATATAAGATCAGCCACAAATAGTTGGATGGATAGGAAGAGAGACAGAAAAATGGACAGACAACCTCCACCTCCTTTTAGCCAATGACAGGCGTCACATTTCTCCTTCCTCTTAAAAGCTTCTCCGTGGGATGCCTGAGTTGCTCAGTAGGTTAAGTGTCCAACTTTGGCTCAGGTCATGATCTCACAGTTCATGAGTTCAAGCCCCACTTCAGACTCTGTGCTGACAGCATGGAGGCTGCTTTGGATTCTTTTTTTCCCTCTCTCTCTGTCTCTCCCCAGTTCTCTCTCTCTCTCTCTCTCTCTCTCTCTCCAAATAAATAAATAAATAAATAATTTTTTAAAAAAAAGCTTCCCCATAAGCCAGGCTCAAGACCTTGGCCATATTGACACTTTGTTCTTATTGTTTCCTCCACCCAGTAAAATCTGTATCCATCTTTTGTCCTGTCCATACCACTCATCTCCAGAGGCCTAGGTCAAGCTGTGTAGCTCCAGGAAGGCTAATTGTTCCATTTCTTGCCCATTTCTCAACTTCTAGAGCTTTAGCCTTTGGTGTCGTGTATGTGTATTTGGGAGTCATCTATGTATAAGTTGAGAGATGGGCAAGATTAACATGGGTGGAAATGGAAGAGTGAGGCTTCCTGGAGAAATAGAGATAGGTGGTGTGGATGGGACGGGAGGCAGATAGAGATTTTTTATGTGTATTCAAGGTTCAGGAAGGTCATTTTGGTTTGTCATTTCGGTTTCTGAAGAATTGGATGTGGCTCTGTGTGTTCTACAGTATAATGGTCTAGAATTAGTTGCTGTCTTCACTAGGCTCGTGAATAGAGAAAGGACAAGGGGTGATGGGGAATAATTTTGCCTGATTTTCCCATATGCAGAGTTGAATACACACAGTAGTTAGTACTTACCGATGGAATGGGAATCCGGTTTGGGTGAGAGTTGGTAGAATTGGTGAAGTATAGTATAAACTGTGATCAGCTAAATCAGTATTGGCATCCTGGTTTTCATATAGTTGTTATAGCCACTTTAAAGAATCAAGCATCAGTATCTTCATCTATAAAATGGGAATGCTAATATATCTCCTTAACTACCATATAGGATATTTTGAGTATACAGATACATATTCACGTGTATATATGTATGTATGCATATGTTATATCCCAACACACACATGCACACATCTATGTTATTTACTGGACAAAAAGAAACATTGTTATGTAGTTTATGGTGCCAATGTCCAATAAATATTGGAATTAAATTGAAATGGTCTAAAACTTCCTCAAGCCCCACAAAGCTTATTTGAGATTACCAGATGTTCACACAAAAAATTATTTCTGTTTGAGTTGCATGACTGCGGACTCAGAACTTTACAGATGGCAGTGTTACCTGGGTGTGGCGTGCCAGGCAGCACATTCCTATAGGTGAGTACTACCAGGGATGTGATAATGGGGAGATACTTCACCTGACCCCATTTCTATAAACTTGAGGCCCATCTGCTTCTGCCTTTCTTAGTTTCCCCACCTGTAAAAGTGTGGAGAACATAAACATAATAGAATTCTCATTATAAACTAGGTACCATGATTCCATGGAAGGAGATGTGAGCTAGGCATCAAAAAACTTAAATCCTAGTTATGTGGACCAAAACTTAACTTCTCCAAGACCAAGTTTCATTAACTTCGAAATAGGTTTGTGTGCTCACCTGTTATGTGTCAGGCATTGTATAACTGCTGATACATAAGGGTTAATAGGGCATGATCTATGCTCCTCTTATGACTCATACTCTGATGGAGGGAGGGATATGCAAACCATTATTGGCTTGGTGTGAACTGCTTCTTAGAGGCAGACAGTAAAAATAGTGATGGTACCGGCTGGGAGTGGTTGACTCTGCTTATAGATTAGAAAATGCTTGGGGCACCTGGGTGGTTCAGTAGGTTAAGCATCTGACTCTTGACATCAGCTCAGATCATGATCTCAAGGTTGTGAGATCGAGTCCTGCATTGGGCTCTGCACTGATGGTATGGAGCCTGCTTGGGATTCTCTCTCTCTCACTCAAAATAAGTAAGTAAATAAATAGGTAAATGAATAAACAAACTTAAAAAAAAAGAAAATATTTGAGAGCAAAGATTCAAGTGAGTTATAACTGCCTTGCCTTACTGTCATTGTCCTTGTAAGTCTCAAAAGTATGTGAAAGTGCAATGTGGTCCATCTATTAATATTATTATTATTATTATTATCACCGTTATCAGTTAGATACAGATATTGTACTTCCAGACATACACTTAAAAATAAACCCCATACTCTTGGCTAGTCTCTTATAGGAATGTTGGCCTTTCCTTTATGTGTTCATAAAGGGTCACACTCTACATCCATAAAGTAAGTGAATGTGGAATCTGACTTTATTAGCTACACTGAGAGTTCTTCATTTTTCCAAAGTCTTGAGCCTCCTCCAGAATTTTTTCTCCTTTCATCTCTCTATGTTACTATCTATACTGACTTGTCTCTTTAATTACTGATTTATGCAACAGGTATTTATTTAGTGAACACCTCCTATGTATTTAAGGAGTATAAATGCAACTAAATAATACAGACAAATCTGAAAGACATAACCACATATTACCTTATGGCAAGTGCTCAGAGGAAACCAAAGTTGGGTGCAGTGAGTTGAGAAGCAAGAAAGAGGAGTGGGTTGAAGTGGGAAGAAAAGGATCCGGGGAGGAAGCCACATTTGTGGGTTCATGGCTGAGTAATGTTTACTTAGGCATAAGCGTGGCCTTATCTCTGTGAAGACATGGGAGTATAAATAAGGGTGGTATCTTGACTGACACTGAAGAGTCCATTTCATTTGGATTATGTATTGGAGCAGTAGGAGATAAAACTTCACTAGCACAATATTTTGCATATAATATTGGCTCAGATACCAGCTGATGCGTATTTTTATGTGTGTTTCATTTCCCTGAGAGCACAGAATCTACCTCTTCTTTATCTTCACATCCACCAGAGTGCCTGATGCATAGGAGATATCCAATAAGTAAATTCTTAGTGAATTTTGCTGAATTGTTTTCAATGTAGCTAAAGACCTCAAGGAATTTACGGGTGTGCCTGGGTGGCTCAGTTAAGCATCTGATGCTTGATTTCTGCTCAGGTCATGATCCTGCGGTTTGTGAGTTTGAGCCCCGTGTCAGGGCTCTGCTCTGATGGTGCAGAGCCTACTTGGGATCCTCACTGTCTCTCTCTCATTTTCTCTCTCTCTCTCTCTCTCTCTCTCTCTCTCTCTCTCAATCTCTTAAAGATAAATAAATAATCTTAAAAAATTCTTTAAAAAAGCCTTCAGGGAATTTGAAGAAAAATAAGATAGAATTTTACAAAAGATTTTGTCCCTGAAGGAGAGAATGATAGATGACATCAACTCAGTTCAAAAACACCAGCCGATCGGATATATGTGGAGCACCTACCTGGTGCTAGAAGGCACCATGATAAGCCCAGCACATCATATTCGTATTTTCATCTCGATAAAATGGGTGTCTACTTGGGTGTGTTGGAAGGTCCTTATCCAGGGGCATACCACATGTATTTATGTTGAATGGTTCCCTCGATGCTTATGCTTTCCTCACGTCATTGTTTTGCAGCTGTACAGCTCCATGGACTTTGGAAGACGGTGGCAACTCGTGCATGAACGCATCACACCCAACAGGTTTTACTGGTAAGCCCCATCTGCACACTCACTGCCCTCTGGGATAAAGAACCGTCAGACAGCCTAGCTCTCTGGACAATCCTGGCCACCTTCAGCACTTGAAGACAGATTGTTCTAGCCCTTGGCTATTCGGTGTGGTTCACTGACCAGCAGCATCAGTATCACCTGGGAACTTGTTAGAAATGCAGAACCTCAGGCAAGACTTCCTGGGCAACAATCTGCATGTAACATGGTCCCTAGTGATTTAGTGTGTACATTAGAGGTTGAGAAGCCCTGGGCTAGGGTGTTCCATGAGAAGGTCATGACCAGGTGCTCTTAGCTATATACTTATCCCCCCTTTTTTGTGGGGGGGGGAGTATCTATTTTATGTACCCATTCTAAAAGTGGTATTTCCTAAAATGTACTCTGAGGAACACTAGTTCCACAAAATTTGATAAGCATTTCTATGGTCAAATGATTTTAAATAATAATTATTTAAGTCTGCCTTACTGAAGATGCGGGGTTCGTGTTAGGATATTTAAGACTCTGGGGAAGCCCTGACTGAAGAAGTCTACCAAGCATTCAGTCACTGATTTCCAAACTTATTTCACTACAGAATCGTTTTCTCGTGTCACAAATGATAACTCCTTCAGAAGAACTTCCGTGGAGCACATTTTGAGAAGCCTTTTTAAAGAGTACATATGTGTTCCAAATGGAAAATTAGCTCCCCCTCATCAGAAAGTGTTTTTTTTAATTGGTGTTCCTTTATACGTGCATACTATTTTTACCTTGGTTGTAGCAAAGAAAAGTTGGTTTGGTATAATTCTATATTTTCTTTTTCCCTGCTGCAGTATGAAAATGCTTCTTATTTGTATCTCACTTTCATTTCAGCAGAGGTGTGGCCAAAGGAATAGAGAATAGGAAGCATGCATCAAAGTGGTTAATATGTGTAATTCTGTGCTTAATTAAAACAAAAGCAAAGTTAATCTTTGAAAGTAGTCTATATTCCATATTTCTTTCTAACTACCTTAGTTCAATGCCCTTAAAAAATCATGAAATGGGGGATGCTTGGGTGGCTCAGTTAGCTGAGCATCTGACTTTTGATTTCGGCTCAGGTCATGATCCCAGGGGTCATGGCATCGAGCCCCGCGTCAGATTAAGATTCTCTCTCTTTCTCTCTCTGTCTGCTCCTCTCCACCGACCTCTAAAATTAAAAAAATCATCATCAAATGTCCATTTATGTCTTATACAAGGTAGGGGTGGCGTGTGTGTGTGTGTGTGTGTGTGTGTGCGCGTACGTGCATGTGTATGTAGTGGGGGATGGTGATGAGTACTTTGTACATATATATATTCACACCAACATCTTTGAAAGCAGTGGCTCCCTACAGTTCCCTCTGAACCCACAAAACTATGACCAGAATTAAAAAGGATAATTGTAGAAGCATGTTGTGAAAACACACTGTGTACTGTGTATTGATTGTACACAGTGAAGATAATTGGGAGAAAGCAGTGAGGACCGGGAAGTGCTCTTGGCTCAACAGCTGGACTATCCCAAGTTAATTTGGTCTTTTCAGACCGACTACTATTTGGTCTGTACTATTATTACACTTAATATTTGATCTGTATTTAGGACTACTAAGATTTTTTAATAGACTAAAGCACAAAAGGAAATATTTGTTTCTCTGATATTCCAGCCATGTGACTACAGCCTTTTGCTCATCTCAGAAGGACCTGTTTCTCTGTACCATCATGCAGAGGTCCATCAAAAAGAAAAAAAATCCTCTGCTATTTCTGGAACAAACTCTTGAGATGGTGAGGCTGTTGGCTGACTAGGAAGTCAAGTTGATGGAAAAGGAAAGTACAATAGACTGGATAAGCCTTGTCATCATTTCTGAAGGAAATTAAATTAAGTGGATGAGGGGCAGCATTTTCCTATGTTTTGCAAAGAGCAAGAAGAGAAGGTTCCAGCTGTGGTCTGCCCTCCCCCTTCCTTTGTGTAGCAGAAAGAATAAATCCCCAGGTCCTGATAATTGTGTTTCATCTCTCCTGCACCCTGAGATTCTTTCATATATGCCCCCATGGGGAAATATAAAAGTTAGTGCCCGTGCTGGCTAGCCAAGTGGTAGCTGGAAATTCCATCTTTGTAATTATCACTTCTTCATTTCTGATGTATAATTGCCATGATTATTCTTCTAGGTGTCACAGAAGTTGCAGTGGAAGTGCTCACGTTACACAGACCTTTTTTTCCCCCCAGTGACAGAATCCATGTCTGTCTCAAGCTCTAATCCATTTATGTTGAAGAGACACGGCCTGGGTGGGTTAGGAATAGAAACATTCACTAGGCACCTCCTTGAGAAAAGACAAAGAGTGTGTCGTGGAGCTCTGCTTTGGCTGACACAGGGACTCTTCGAGCTCTGGTTCCCTCATCTCTGTAATGGGAACAATATTCTTGTCAATTCTGTAAGGTTATTGACAGGAACAGATATGATCAATTGGACATTTGGCAATTTCACGTCTTCAGTTTCATATCAGATTTATAATTTGTGCATTATAAGTCATTGAGAATTATGCTTATTAGCACTTCCAAAGACCATGACACCTAAGTGCTTTGCTATTTTTCTGGGACTCAAATTTGTATCCCACGCGTGATAAGTTTGTATACCTATGGTCATCTGATAACAATTGTTTGGATCTGATTTACTATCACAGATTCACTTCTCAGCCTAACTTCCACTGCTCTCTGTTCTTTATAATACTCTTCATAATTCTTATGAAATGGTAAAACAAAAACAGATCAACAACAAAAATCCCTAAAACTACTTCTCTGGGAGGGATGGTACAGAGTGAAGTGGTACTGGGGACAGTGGGGACACATTGGAGGGAGTGTAGTCATGCTTAAAACAAGATATTGAGATGAAGGATGATGTTAATACTTTTATCTTGCATGTAGACAAATAGAGTGAGTGTGCAATTCACGGATAATATTGCCCAAATATTGTTATCTATAATTTGGAGATTTGCAATTGTCTAGAGAAAGATCCTTCATAAGATTTCTTCCCCCATGCCACCTTCAGTTGATGGAGAGATGGAATCCCCCTGGAGAGGATTCTTGGGAAGAACACTGTGATCCAGGGTGATTTTTGCCAAGGCTCCTGGAGGAAGAACCGACCACACACATACCTCATCGTTGCTGTAACGGCTGTAAAATGGATGAGTTAGGTGTAGTAAGGGGCTGCCATTATTATCCATTTCCTCCTTAGTGCCCCACAGTGCCTTTGAGTTAGGCCAGGAATGGGGCACAATATTGGTTAGCAGTAATAAGAAAAGCTTCATCTGGAGGTAAAATTTTCTCTGTGAATTCCAGATTTGTCACCCCATCAAGACAGGTCACCTAGGAATCTTACGTTATGGATTGATTCAGCTATCCGATACATGCGTAAAGAATAGGACCCGCTGACATGAAAACTCCTTCTTTGTATGTGACCCTTTCACTCCTTTGATACCTCGTTAACAGGAAGATCAACAGGCCTGTCTTGTGTTCCCATTTATCACTCCAACTGCTTCAGCAATTATAATTTGCAAGCAGAGCACAAAAGTGGAATATGTGTCTTAACACAATCCCTTTCTAGTCTGCTTGAGCAGAGCTATCATGGGGGAAAAGTATGTATTTCTTTTTTTTTTTGTTTTGTTTTGTTTTTGTTTTTGTTTTAATATCCTACTGAGCTGCAAATGAATAGTATTTCCACTCTTCCGTTGGGAGATATTTAACGGGGCAGACACATTCTGCACTGAGAAGATTGTTTTCTTTGCACATGCAGTGTGAATACTTGTTGTGGTTCCCATCTTTGCCTTTGTGGCCCCTCACCCTCCCTAGGTGTTTACCTTCTTCTGGTGTAGCTGGGCTGGCCTCTAAGTGCCTCTGGTCTCTGATGGCATTTGCTTATATAGTGTTGTGAAAGAGAGAAAGAATATCTCCAATATCTCTTCCTTATTAACTTCCCTTAATTATTGTGTCTCCTGAAAGATCACAGTCCTTTTGTTCCTATTTCTTGCCATCACTGCAGGAGGGTGTTCTAATAAAGTATACACCCTAAGATATCCCAGACTTTAAACTCTTACTTCTTTTCTGGGCTGTTTGGATTGCAGTATGGACTGCTGTTGAGAGTAAGAAAGCCCACAGGAAGTCAATAGATGTAGTACTGGTTTTAGATCAACCCACTTTAGAGGGTCCAGGAAGATGGTTCCTTAAGGACTGTTCTTTTGAGCTGTTATGATGCCTAGTTGCTGGCGGACCAGTGGCTGCTGTGTAGGGACAGTCAGGATGGGCTCCACGTCTCTATTGTACTTTGATTAAGATCAGTGTAGTCACTGTAGGTTCATGATGATGGTTGTGCCAGCATCTTTTCTTTTGCTTTTTCAGAAAGACCATAAGGGAGAGTAAGAAAAATGGAAAAGCAGAGCTTTCCCTCCAGGTGTGTGTAGATAGGAGGTCCTAGGAAAATGTCTTTTAAAAGAGAAAGGGATGGGATGGAAAACAAACAACAGACTAAAAGTCTTCTCATTGCAATCTTGCCTTTCCAAGCTTTTATTGTTCTTTTTTTCCCTAGTCTCTTCTTGTCTGCATATGCTCATTTATACATAACCTATACACATTAAATGTGAGTTTCTGCAGTCTGATTTTTCTCCTCTTAATGTTCTATGATAACAATTTTTATGTTATTATAAGACCTTTATAACCATCATTTTTAATTGTCTATGCAACACTTCATTATATAAAGATACATACTTTATTACTGTGTTTTATGTTTATTGGATATTGGAAATTTCTACATCTTTCATTACCATAAATAACAGTTTCATTAATGTTTTATGCATATGTCTTCAATATCTGGGATTGTTTTCTTGGACCAGTGTCTAGGTAGCCCAAGCAAAAACTTTGACTGTGTTTCTCCCAGTCTCAGCAGAGTGTCACATTTCAGTGATTATGACCCGATTTCCATATTGAAAGCATTTCAGAGCAATGCCAATTTTTACTGAACATTTTCTTAAATGGGTTGCAAATAAGCATTTCATCACACAGCACACAGTAAGTCTTTCTAAAACTCCTTTGCCCCTGTTTGTCTCTAAAAGTCCTGATCATAATGGTAGTTACTTTACCTTTTCCTTCTCTTTCTATGGGCTCCCAGTCACAGAGGCTTATTGTCCCAGAAGTCTGCTTTCAGAGCCCTGCTACACTTACACCTTCCTCCCCAGGTATCACAGGCTTTTCTTACATGTGCTCACCTACCCTCTGTCCTTTACTTCTCCATCTCTTGTTCACACCCCATGCCTCCAGCAAATCAATGTAATACTTGTTAGGTGCACATCTCTTAGAACATGGAGGAGGGGGAGTTGGTAATTTTTAGGGCTTAATATTTTTGGTTGGATCACCACCAGAAGGGGAATCGTTACATCCAAATACATACGTTTTGAATGTCTTTAATACCTGTCATTGAAAATATTATCAAAGTTGTGTGCTAATGTATATTCCTGCCTACAACATAGGCAAATATAAGTCTATTTGTAGACATAATATTTACTTCCTCCTTGTGGCAGGCAGCCTCCAAAATGGCTTCCAGTGGTGTCTGTCTTCTGGGGACCCTTCCATTGTGTAGTCCCCTCCTTTTGAGTTTGGGCTGAATGTAGTGACTTGTTGCTAGTGAATAGAATGTGGCAGAGGTAATGAGAATGTCACTTGAGACACCTGGATACAAAAAGATAGTGGTTTTCATCTTAGGTACGCTCTTGCTTGCTTGGTCAAAGCAAGCTGCCATGTTGGGAATTGCACTGTGAATAGACCTATGTGGCAAGGAACTGAGGGAGGTCTCCAGCCAGTATTCAGTGAGGAACTTAGAGCCTCAGTCCAACAACTCAGTTCCAACAAGGAACAACTGAACCCCTGCCAGCAGTCACATGGGTGTGCTTGGAAGCAGCTTCTTCTCTGCTCATCCTTTAGCTGAGATTGCAGCCCCAGCCAACACATTGGTTGTTTGCCTTGTCAGAGACCTTGAGACAGAGACACCCACTTGAGTCATGTCCTCATTCCTGACCCATAGAAATAGTAAGATAATAAACATTTGCTGTTTTTAGCTGCTAAGTTTTATGGTAATCTGTCACACAGCAAGTGTGCACCTGTCCTTTCAGAGAAGTGTTAATTTCACTTCAGACAAAAAAAATCTCATGTTTTTGAATCCTAGACCTACCCCTCTCAGCATACTAGCAGCTATGGGTGTAGAAGACATTGGGCAGAGAAGCAGGAGGTAAAAATGGGGAATAAGTACCTTGAGATAATGTGGTTGGCATGAACCCTCTTGTACCTTTACCTCCATTTAAACTCTGTAGATCTTGTATGCTATGTTTTGTATGCTATGTTTTGCTATGTATGCTATGTTTTGCTTCCAATATGGGCTCCTCTTCATTCAGGAACTCATTTAGACCCTAAACTATGATTCCTGAAGAACTACATGGCAAGTCATTTAGGCTATTAACACATTAGCCACGACAGAGACAGAGTTAAGGAACGGGATGAATGGCTTGAGATTGCTTCCTGGAAAATCAAGGTCTTTTCAAACAAAGTGAACATTATGGGTTGAATTTTTGAAGCTGCCTCTAAATGTGCATCTACAATTTTGCAAACACAGTCATTTGCAATCTCAAGTAATGGGATTTAGGCATCGACCCGATATAAGAGATCAGATTTAGAGGCCCTTTGCAAACCAGGGTATGCCACAAATAATATTTAATTCAGCTCTCCCTTACATTTTTAAAATGGTATGGCAATTTAAAAATGCATTACATTCAAAATAATACATGCAAGGTCAGGAGGGGAGATGTGAAAATTCAGCTTGCTAGCAGAAATCAGTTTCTACTTTGCTGGTGGGGGCTGCCCATGCTGTCTGTCTGGTTACATCTTGGCCTTGGAAGAGCTATGTTAATGCTAAGAGCAAACGCAGTGCTCAAAAGCCATATGTGGTAGTCAGCACTGAGGAAGACATAATGCTTTGACAAGGCCTCGGGATATCTGAAAATACTTGTGTATGTTCAACATAGCATTCACAGATAGCCACAATACTCACCTAATCCAATGTAAGGCAAATTCCAGGACACAGATGGAAATACCATTCCTCCTTCTTTCTCTATCTAGCCTTGGCTGCTAGTGTCTCTGGAATTAGAGACACATGACTTCCAAATGCGTATACCACACAGATGATTATGAGGAAGACATGAGAACATTCTTTCATCTTAGATGCAGTGGAATCTCACTGATAAATAAACTTTCAGAGGAGAGCAAGTTTGACTGTCCTTACAGTGGGAGAGATTTGAGTTGGTTAGAGTCCTATGAGGGCTGGGTCGGGAGACCCCTCCATGTAGAATAGAACATTTTGACTGCTGCCCTCTTCTTGAAGGCCAGATTTTTCATGGAGGGCTTGCTCCTTACATGAAGAAATGTGGATAGTAATAAATTGTTCTGCACCCTCATGAGTAGGAAGTATGAGAATTTGGTGGGTCAGGAAGAGGACTAGGGAGAGAAAAAAGAATAGAATGTTGAACAGAGGAACCCAAGGAGAAAACGCCACATTGAACACATGGAGGCTGTTTAAAATTCAGGTTGGATGCAGGATTGTGAAAGGAGTCACCCTTTTTCTCATTGAGCAACATGTAAGAATGTTGTGTTACAGCCGAGGCCAAGGGTATGTATTAGTCTGCTGGGGTTGCCATAATTAGAAACGATAGACTGGGCAGTATAAACAACAGAAATTTATTTTCTCATGTTTCTGGAGGCTGGACGTCTGAGATCGGGGTGCCAATATGCTTGGTTTCTGGTGAGAGCTCCCTTCCTGGCTTGCAGATGGTCACCTTCTTGCCATGTCCTCACATGGTGGAGGCGGGAGCAAGCTCTGGTCTCTTCTTATAAGGACACTTAGGGGTTACAGCTTCAACATGTGAATTTGGTCAATGAGAGGAGATAGGAATCAGTACATGGCAGGATATAAAGCAGGGAAGAACTTGGAAAGGAATGCAGACTTTCGAGAGAACCTCTTACCAACAAGAGTTCTGGAACAGAAATGGCCAGGCATGTGGGGAAAGGGGGAGAGGTAATGCCAAAACTACAAAAAATAATTTTAAAAAGAAACAAACACATTTTACTTTTTTTCCTGATTTTAGACACAATGGAAGTCTGTTGTAGATATTTAAGGAAAAGCAGAAAAAGAAAAAGAAATAATTACCTATAATTTCACTGCCCAGAGAACATCACTTAAAAAAATCAAGTACTTCATAAATTTTTCCCTAGTATAATTTTTAACATGAATATTTCAGTTTCATCATAATTGAGATCATGTTGTGTATAAAATGTGGTCTCTTTTAAAAAACGTACTTTATGGGGCACCTGGGTGGCTTGGTCGGTTAAGCGTCCGACTTCGGCTCAGGTCACGATCTCACAGTCCTTGAGTTTGAGCCCCGCGTCGGGCTCTGTGCTGACAGCTCAGAGCCTGGAACCTGTTTCAGATTCTGTGTCTCCCTCTCTCTCTGCCCCTCCCCTGTTCATGCTCTGTCTCTCTCTGTCTCAAAAATAAACGTTAAAAATTTTTTTTAAATAAAAAAAAATAAATCACATACCTTAACATTTTCCTGTCCTATACACTTTCCAAACATAATTTAGAACTTATATCATTTGCATTTTATTCTGATTGGTGGATATATAACTTATTCATTCATCATTTAACATTGATTCTTGCTTCTAAACTTTTATTATTAAAAAAGGCATTGGAATGTTGTTTTGAAAACCTTTAAGTATTATTTGTCCTAAGTCTGATTATTATAATTTTTAAGGATAGAGTACCAAAACAATACACACACACACACACACACACACATATATATATATATATAATATCGTCATGCCAAATTGTTCTCCAGAAAGTTTATGCCAGTTTCCACTCCAACTAGTAAAATACCACTTCACTACACCTCATAAAAATTTAATTTAAGGGGCGCCTGGGTGGCGCAGTCGGTTGGGCGTCCGACTTCAGCCAGGTCGCGATCTCGCGCTCCGTGAGTTCAAGCCCCGCGTCGGGCTCTGGGCTGATGGCTCAGAGCCTGGAGCCTGTTTCCGATTCTGTGTCTCCCTCTCTCTCTGCCCCTCCCCCGTTCATGCTCTGTCTCTCTCTGTCCCAAAAATAAATAAACGTTGAAAAAAAAATTTTTTTAAAAAAAAATTTAATTTAAAAAAGTAATCTAATTCAGTAGGCAAAAATGAATTTTTCTTGTCTTCATTTGCATTTCTTATCAGACCGGTGAGTTTAGACATGTTTTCATATATTTATTAGCCATTGTGTTTCTTTTATGTGGCCATCTGTTTTTTCTTTTTCTTTATTATGAGTTCTTTATATGGTCTCTCATTTTGTTTCAATATTGTACCCAGTTTGTTCTTTGGGTTTTAATTGCCTTATGATTTTTAACATACTTTTTAGTTAAAAAAATTTGTACAGATCTTTTTCTTTTTCCCATTGTAATGTCTTTTATTACTTCATGTTCAGATAGTGCCCTCAATGTGTGATCATGTAAATATTATATGAAGTTTTCTGATTTGTAATGCAGCTTTATAAATACATATAAATACATAATATATTTTTATATATTAGATATATATTGAATATAGTATATACTATGCATAAATTAGGTAAAATATGGCAGAAAAATACTGAGCATTCTCTGACACTGTGCTTCAAAAATCTCATATTAATAGTTGTCCATATCATCCTTTGACCATATTATAATCAATTTAATAAAGTAATAATTTTATTCATACTGATGGATATTTTTAGAATGTATAGGATTTCTATTTTTTTAAGTAAAACAAAATCTAATGAGTGTGTTCCCACTTCATTCTGTTCCTATGGACTGTCTCATCTGATGATCTCCTGCAAAGGAAGCTCTGGTCATGTTAGGTACCCTTGATGTTGGTGGCATCAGTCAGCTTTTATTCTACTGGATTGGTTGGTCCTCTGTTGCCTGAGCTAGATCTTACTGTGTTTAACTATTGTTGATAATATGTGATCACGCCTAGTCTTCTCTCCTGTGCCACATAAGAAAATAAAACAAAAATAGAACCCCTACTTCTTTTTCAAAATATTCTTGGCTTGTGTTCCTCATTTATCCATCCAAATGAATTTGGAATCACTTTGTTATGTTCCAAAATCTCCCACTCCCCCCCACCCCCCACTGAAGCAACTAAGTAGACTGTTGATTAGAATTGCAATAAAGCTCTGAGTTCATCTGGAGGAAACTCAATCTTTTTCAATAATCTGGTTTTCATTTTGGACCACATGGTTTCTCTTCTTCTATTCCATTTCTGGGCGTTCTTCCGTAGAATTGTACAGTTTCCTTCATGTGGGTCCTACACATTTCTAGGTAATGTTTTCTCTAGGAATTTTCACTTCTGGTACTAAGTAAAGCTGTTTTGCACACAGCATCTCTCTTCAGATTGGCATGATTGAGCTGGGTAAACATGACGTGTGTCTGTAATGTGCCTGCATGCAGGTAGAGTTGGTGTCATTAGATTCTTCGCACTACAATGAAAATATCTCTTAAATTTTAAGTGGTTGGGAGAGTGGGATGTGACTAGGGATTTATTCTTGTGGCAGGGGGGTTGGGGATCTAAATAGGAGGAGAGCTCTGCCCTTAACAACCATGTGACGTTTGCACTAGATCTCTGACCAAAGCCCCTTGAGTCAGAAAGGACACCAGCTAGTACTCACTACCGCTGCCTCCTGGCTGAATGCCAGTCTTCTCAGCCTGACACATAATAAGTACTTCATAAATACTAGCTATAAAATTAATAATATAATGACTTATAAGATAAGCAGACAATTGAAAGAAATGACTGTTCTCATTAATTAGGTGGCAAAATAGCAATTAGCATCTTCTTTGAAACCAAACAAGGTTGGGTGTGTCTGAATCTTTCTTCCCCCCATCCAAATCCCATTGCCTAATGGTCGGTGTTTGCATTTCTGATCTGTTTTTCTGGCTCTCAGCATATGTCTATTATTATAGTTGTTAAAGCTATTTTTAGAGAAAGTTATCTCTGGCATAATGTTAACAAAATTCAATAAAATTTACAAGACCATCAATTAAAGATTGTTCTGTATCGGATCGTAAGTGCTTTAACAGATTTGATGTAGCTGTTGAGATAAGTCCATGTGGATCGCTGAGGGTCCATGGCCAGAAGTAGGAAACACTGAAAGAGTATTGGAGGAAGTGTTATCACTGCTCAGCAGAGGCTTCTTGGAGGAGTTGGGATTGAAGAATCTTGAAGAGTGGGTTGAATTGGTGAGGAAGGAAGGGAGAGACCGGTTTTCCTGGGAAGGGAGAATAATCAGAATGAAGCTAAGGTCATGATACGTTTGGAGAGACATTGGAGGATCTGCTGGAAGAGGATTTCTCAACCTCACCATTTTTGATATTTTGGTCTGGATGAGTCTCCTGTGCTTTGCAAGAGGTTTACCTCGATCCCTGCTTCCCACTCCATAAATAGCCACGGCACCCCTCCCCAACTTGTGACACCCAGAAATGTCTCCGGCTATTCCCAAATTGCCAAATGTTCTCTGAGAAGCAAAATAGTCTTCCCTGGCTGGCCCCTGCCACTGAAGAGAACTACTGCGCCAGTACAATCGGATTTGCGTTGAAGGGCAGTGAGGAATAGAATAGAAGTAGACTTGACTCGGATTGTGTAGGGCCTCACATGCTGGCAAAGTGATTTAGATTTGTCACTCTGGCTAATGGAGGGCATTCATCTTTTGTGTAGGTGAATGACATGATATACATGTTTTATGAAGATTTATTAACATATGGACCTTTTTTGTGAGATGCTTAAGTGCATTTCTGTGCAACTCACTGTCAGTAGATAAGCTATTGGTTTTTCTGAGGACAGATGCAAATCTTCTCTAGTATCCTGATCCTAAGTTCCATTCTCCAATGACAAATTATGGAATTGTAGACTTTTAAAAAGTACATATCGGGGCGCCTGGGTGGCTCAGTTGGTTAAACGTCCAACTTTGGCTCAGGCCATGATGTCACCCTTGTGAGTTCAAGCCCCGTGTTAGGCTCTTGTACTGACAGCTCTGAACTTGGAGCCTGCTTCGCATTCTGTGCCTCACTCTGTCTCTGCCCCTCTCCCGATCATACTCTGTCTCTCTCTCTCTTAAAAAGAAATAAAACATTAAAAAAATTTTTAGAAGTACATATTTAGTATATGATTTTTTAAAGCGACACATTCTTATGTGCATTTTAATTGACACAATGGCATTAAAATTTTCTTTTTAAACTAAAGATTTAATCATTTTAACATAACTTTAGTCTTGTAATAATTTTTGGACACATGAAAGCCATTTCTCATAGAATTATATTTGCTCATTTTAGATCTTTTTAAACATTTTTACTTACACCTAACCTGAACAGTTTTCTGTACATGTACATAATTTCATAAAGATCATTTTGATGGTGGCAGAATATTCCACTAAATTGATACATTCTCATTTAGACTGAACAATTATGGAAACATTAGAGTGGAAAGGGCTCTGTCATGTTACTTGGTCTGATGATTTCTCTGACAGCGCCCTCGAAAGCTCTACAGCGGTTCAGCTAATTTGCCCCAGGGACTACATGGTTCACAGAAAAGCCTGTGAGGTGCCTAGTGATCAGGTCCTTGGCCCTCTCATTTTTGCCTCAGCCAGAACTACTCAGCTTCTTAATTAGTTGTATATATTAGGCTTCTGCCTACAATTTCTTTTGAAGATAGAACCCCATTTATTAAACAAAAATGTTTACAAATCATTGATTTAAACTGGTCTTTTCATTTTACACAGGCTGCATACTGGTATTACATATTGTAATACATACTGGTATTACAATACCCCGAAATGTACAACTTCATAGCGTAGACCCTGTTTAAATGGTTGCCAAACTATATAAGCCATTGTGTTAAGTGAGGACATTGAGAAGTGAGAAGTGGACTCTCTTCTCTGTCAATAGGCTCACCATGTTTGGTGAGAAGACAGTTGTCCACACTCACCAAAACGTGGTTTTGGCAAGTGAAGTGCTAATTCAGAGTGATAGGTGTGGCAGGATAGGATGGAAGGCTGTGGTGACTGGATTGGAAGAAATGGACCCCTTCATTTACTTGGTGGCAAATGCCACCGAGGATCATTCATTCAGTCACTCCCTAATTTGTTTTGTTCTCAAAGGGATGCCTAAAACAGGGAATGCCTTTAGGTGATTAGACTTTTTTTTAATTGTCAGCATATTGCCTTTCAAAGACAGCAGTTTTCTGCCTATGTACATGGTTTGTGAATCTAGCAACTGGGATATTCTACCACCTTGATCCCTGTTGCTTACATCAGGGTTCAAGAATCTATGTTGTTTCTCTTTCAATCCCCCCGCTCCTGCCCCCTTGTCAAGATACATTATCCTGCTTTAGGCATCTCACTCATGTTTGCTCTTTGGGAAGACAGCCTGGATGATGGATTAGGGGCATGCCCCGCCCCTTCTCATCTCCCCACTGGCGAGTGGTGTCCTATTGAGACATTCTCCAACCTTTTCCTCTAGCGGTGTTGAAGAGAAGCTGTCAAGTAATTTGGGCAGAACTGCGCACATTGGAGGCAGAGAGAGTGCCCCTGAGGGAATCCCTGCTCTGCCCACTCAGCGTTTTGGATGGATGTAAGGAGACTGAAGTATTGAAAAGGTCAGACCCTGGAACCAGGCTGATCTATAAAAGGCGCCAAAGTATGCAATAGTTGCCAAGGAGCAGGCCAAAAGCCTGGGGCTGCGGGGGGGGGGGGGGGTGGTGGTTTAAAATGGGATGGCCATACACTTGTCCATGTGACTCTGGGAAGGAGAGGTCCAAAATCCTGCTACATACATTTTTCAGCATTATTGCCCCCTGTTTAACAAGTCTCATCAAAAGAAGCAACAGTGAAATAGAACAAATGGAGTTAAGTTTTATGACTATTTTCTCTGCGCAAGAGGAGATTTGGAACATGGATTACATAATTGGGGGAGCCGTGCTTTCTTCCCTCCCTCCCTCCCTCCCTTCTTTCCTCCCTCCCTTCCTCTCTGCCTCCCTCCCTTCTTTCCTTCCTCCCCTTCTTCCTCCCTTTCTTCTTTCCTTCCTTCCTTCCTTCCTTCCCTTCTTCCTTCCCTAATGTGAGATTTGTTAGGATTTTTCCATAGCTCAGGGAAACTCAGTAAATTGGGTAGAGAAAAATCTGTGACCTGCGATATAAGCAGGAGGAGAGTTTGAGTAGGATCAGGCCTTCTGGGTATAGATTCTGCTTCTGCCACTGGAATGGCACCAGGCCTTGGGGCACTGAGAAATTTCTGGCTCTCTGTGCCTTCGGCACAAAGGGATGGCCAGAAGGTTTTGAAGGCTCAGTCTTGGAGGCCCAGTGCTTTCCTCCCAGGTGTCCATAATCCTCTTACAGCCTGGGTGTTGGTTTCCAGCATTACGTGATGGCATAAGAGGAAATTCTGTGTACTTCTCTGACGGTCAGGGAGGATTTTGTTTCTTGGTTGATGGTCAAGGGAGAACCTGCAGTGGATTGACTTGAGATGCTTGTTAAAGATGCAGATTCTTGGGTCTCACCTCAAAACTCTCGATCGGAATCTCTAGATGTAGGCCTCAGCATTAGCACTGTCTCCTGGCAACTCCTTTGCACCATAGGTTTTGGAAACCACAGGAGGTGGTTAGGAAGTGGTTTTGAAAACCAGGGAGGCATGTTAGCGAACTGTCATGTTTTGTTCTTTGAGTCATACAGACTGGGCCCCCTTACCAAAACCTTCCCTTTTCTCTGCAGCACTTGACATCCATAGTTAGAGAGTAGTTAACCAGCAAAGGCATGACCACCTCCGGGCATCTTTTGAAATGTACGCACTCCATGCTAAATGAGATAATATATTTAAGTGTGCTTTGAAAGCATAAGACATTATTAAAATGCTTTGTAGCTGCAAAATGCTGTCTAGATGTTAGTCATTATAAAAATAACACCTGTAGTTTTTATGAACACTATGGCATGAATGAAGTTATTGATTTTTTCTTTATGTCCATTTAGATGTACTTACTGAGCAATTCCATCCAAGAGATGGTTTTGAGTGCCCACTCTGTGAACTGTGTATCCCTATAAAGGGATATAAAGGACAGTAGATGTGGGTTGTTCCAATCCTGAGCTCTCTTAAGCGATAGAATTGTACATCCAAACCTGTCGCCATGTAAATTTGTGGGGCCTTTTGACTATCCATTGAAGGTACTTCCTCACCCCCTTGACTGTGGGTTCATCCATGTGACTGACTTTCTCCAAGTTTAGCAGATGTGACACAGCAGAGTCTTTTAAAGTACCTGCCAAGTTGAGTGTGTCTCTTTTACCTGGGCCACGGCATAGTAGCTGTGGCTTCCCCCCCGCCCCGCCCCCAGGCTCCACAGCGAACACATGGTGCGTGCATAAGCACACATCTCTGAGAGGAACCAAGTTCTGCTGTATTCCTATCATGGAACAAAGCCTCCTATGGAACCCATCCCAGATAAACCGATTCTCAGCGGGCCCCTAGATGTATAAGCAAAATATATAATTGCTGTTGCGAGCCACTGAATTTGGGGATGCGTTATTATGCAGCGAAAACTAGCTGATACAGTAAGGCGAAGGAAAGCTGAGACGAATGGACACATATCTGATATGAATGACCATGGTGAAGTGACTGAGTGAGGGAGGTGCAGCTTGTGACAGAGGGGCCCTGGGAGGTGGCATCAGTCACGTCTTCATGGAGGAGGTGGCATTTGGATAGAATCTGGAAAGATGGGTTCATTTACATGGGGCTGAGCATATGTGTGTATTCCCGTGCCTTCTGGTGATATGTGATGGCAGAAATTCCAGGCAGAGGAAGAAGCAGGGGGAGAGCTTTAAAAGTGGGGGAGCATGGGGTGTGTTTAGAAAATTGTGAATGGTTCAGGCTTTCCAGAAGTTCAGGTTCTGTTCTTATGGGAGAAGAGATGCTGATAAGGCTGGAAAGAGGATTAAAGTGATTTCTGAGCGGTCCTAAAGGCCAGGTTGAAGATTTTGCAGTTAATGCCGTGCACATTGTGGGCTTCTGCTCAGGGCCAGGATGCGCTCAGGACTGGCCCTTGGGAAGGTCGTTCTTGCAGAGGAATTAAGGACAAATCATAGAAGGAAGAGCTGGAGAGCAAGTGGCCTGTTAAAAGGCTATTACTAGGGGCAGTGAGAACTGGAAAGAGACAGAACTCTAGGGAATTCCAGAAAATGCGCTTTGCCATGAAAAGAGGAAACGAAAGGGAAAGAAAGGAAAAAATAAACAAAAGAGAAAGACTCCTGAAGAGTAGAAAATAAATCCACATCCTTCTTTGGTCCTAGAATATTGTTTTATGTTTTCATAATATCTAAAAGCTCAAATTGTACTTCGAAATAAATGAACAAAGTATAATGACCACAGATTTATAGATGTACAAATTAACCTTTTAATACATGTTCAAATTCAGCATGATATTTACACACTTTGTGGAAAGCCACACTCTGGACTTAGGTGTGATTTTTCCTAGTGTAAAAGGGCACCCAGGGGTGCCTGGGGGGCTCAGTCAGTTGTGTCCATATCTTGCTTTCAGCTCAGGTCATGATCCTAGGGTGGTGGGATCAAGCCCCATGTCGGGCTCTGTTCTAAGCTTGGAGCCTGCTTAAAATTCTCTCTCTCTCTCCCTCCACCCCTCTTACCCACTCATGATGTTCCTCTCTCTAAAATAAATAAATAAATAAATAAATAAATAAATAAATAAATAAATAAATAAAATAAAATAAAATAAAATAAAATAAAATAAAAAATAAAAGAGCACCAATGGTGGTGGGGCGGAGGGGCTGGGTGGCTCAGTGAGTTAAGCATCAGATTCTAGATTTCAGCTCAGGTCATGATCTTGCTGTTTGTGAGTTTGAGCCCCGCACCCGGCTCTGCACTGGCAGTGCGGAGTCTACTTGGGATTCTCTCTCTTTCTCTCTCTCTGCCCCTCCCCTGCTCTCTCTCTCTCTCTCTAACTCAAAGTAAAGAAACTTAAAAATTAAAAGGGCACTAAAACTGTTCTCTGAATGCTTTTGTTTGTTTCTGTGTTTGTTGTTTGTTTTTTGTGGGGTGCATGGATGTTGTAGGTGGTGTTTCCTTGGCAAGTATACTTTAAAACAGAAGTATTTTATGTGTAGGAGGTTTGTTGGGAGCTCAGACTTACCCTTTGAGGGGTGAGGGAACATAGCAGGCAGGATGAGGTGGGCCTGCCATGTATTTGCAGTAGCTGATTCCAGGGGGCCATGTAGCTGGGATGGCCCTTCCACACATCCAGTCTCGAGCCGAAGGATTGGACCTTCATACCTCCACAGTGACCCTCCACACCCAAAGAGGGTGACCTTGGTGAGGTGGCTGTCATCAGCTGTAGCAAATTCCCAATGAGCAGCTCAGCTGGGAGTTATCAGGCACACATAGATTTCCAACAACGGGGAAGGAATGTCTGGGGCAGAGCAGGGTGCAGACCACATGCTACCGTGTCCACTGCAGCAGGGAGAGGGAGGTATACTGTTCATCCTTCTTGTTTCTAAGAGGCAAATGAGCTTTGATAATAATAGTAATAAATAACGGTGCAATAATAAAAAGCCATGTAAAATGTTAATAAATATTTATGTGGCCATGGCCCATAACTGGTTACCATTTAACAACGTGGTAAGTTCATGGCGCCCGTTATTACAACTCTTTTTAACAAGCACACGGTCAGAACATCGTGGTGGCCGAGTGTGTTGGGCTGGCCACAGACCGCTTAGGTGTGAATCAGAGCTGCACTGCTTATTAGCTGTGTGATCTTGGGCCCCGGGCCTCAGTTTCTTTGTTCATAAAATGGGATTAACACCAATAGTCTGCTCCATGGGATTGTGTGTTAATGTGGACCAGAGCGTAGTGGGGCTGGTCTTTCCTAGTTTGGAGCTGATACCGTCAAGTTTGGTTTTGGGTGTTTGCAGAAGGCTAGGCCAGAGAAGCGTGCTGTAACGGGGTCCTGCTTAGCGATGGGTACTTTGGGGTTGGGGAGAGTCAGGGCTAAAAGTGCAGTAAAGGCAGAAGTGTGATAGGCAAGAGGGTACAGAAGACTATCAAGCTCACAGGGATGGGGGCACCTGGGTGGCTCAGTCAGTTAAGCATCCATCTTCAACTCATATCAAGATCTCAAAGTTTGTGAGTTTGAGTCCCGTGTCGGGCTCTGTGCTGGCAGCTCAGAGCCTGCAGCCTGCATCAGATTTTGTGTCTCCCTCTCTGCCCCTTTGCCACTCACACACATACAGTCTTTCTCTCCCTCTCTCTCTCTCTCTCAAAAATAAACAAACATTTAAAAAAAGGCTCATAGTGTCGGCATGACACCTTTCCCTGGCAAGGGTAATCCTGTCATCAAAACAACAGAACCTAAGAAGTCAACACCTGCTACTGAACACTGCCCTTGGTGGTTTGTGCAGGGAAGCCCTTGTGCTTTTTGACTTTCCTCCATGCCATGAACTATGTCTATATAGGTGGTTCCATTCCACCCCATCACAATGTCAGGCTCTGTTGGACACTTTCTGAGGGTGATGATGGTCTTCTAGGCTCAGAAATCTACCCTGATTATAAAAAGACGCTCGCTGCTCCAGGTATGATCGCTGCACTGTGAAATGGGTAAGACCAGAGAGAAACAGCAGTGGGGGAGGTGACCACAGAGAAACTTACTGTTGTATGTCATTAATCACTAATTGCTGAATGATTTTATTATATGGCAGCCATAAAATATCACTTGAGATTTTACAGCCAGTTCTAGCTTTAAGAAAACAATTCCTTATGTCAAAATGACTGTTAAATTAAGTGATTCCATATTAAACATCCTATGGACTCCAGATGATTTATGGGGCTGTGTAATGAATAGGAACCTTTTCCTTCCGGCTGCTCAGAGGAAACCAGCTGCCGTTTCTGGAACAGGCACTGACCTTGGGAGCCCAGGAGAGACAGGCTGGTTTCTAAAAGACACCTGAATGATTAGAGGGAAGGGATTCTAGAGAAACAGGCCCAGCACCCTCATTTCGCAGATAAGGAAACTGAGGCCAGGAGGTAAAGTAACTCCCCAGAGTCACTGTGTAGACACTGGTGGCACACTGTATCCAGTGTGCTGCTGTCCCTGGTAATTATGTAGTTTTCCTCTTATTTCCAGCTGTCCTTACTGTCCCCATTTTATTTTTTAATTTTTATTTATTTTTACTGTCCTCATTTTGTAAAAGATGAAGCAAATCTTGGAAACCTCTTTTGTATGTTACCTCCAACGTAACCACTTTTGAGGTGATGTGCAATGCCTTTCAATGACCCTATTCTGTATTGGTTGCCGTGAATTTGCTTTTAGGTGTTCTAGGTGGTGTAGACCAGGAAAATGGCCTAAAATGAAGTTGTTTTGGCCCTGCAGTATGTTTCCACTGAAGTGTTCACAGTTTCACACTTGGAGCACGGTGGGAACACTGCATATGTTCCAGCCACGGTCCCTTCCTTCAAAGTGCTTATGCTCCAGGGGGGAGCCCTGATCATAAGTGTCAGATACCCCAGTGTTCACCTGTGTGATCCAGGTGCCATAGGAGACAGAAGGGTAGTTAGTGTATGTCTCATAGGTGGCAGTGAAGTCTGGCAGAGGGAGACCTAGCAAAGCCAAAAGGAGGAGAGAGGAACGTTTCAGGCAGGGCAGCAGCAGGAGCCCGAGGTTCAGAGACTGAAATCACTGTGATGTTTGGAGGTGCTGAGAAGTTCAGGGTTTTCTGAAGCGCGCCGGGTAAGCCTTGACCAGATGTGATCTGATTGTGAAGGGTTTACAATCCAGGCAGAGGGGTTAAAAGTCCCAGAGCTTGTGTTGTCTCAGTGTTCATGTTTGCTGGCTTCTCTCCTTATCTACCCACAGTACTTCTCTCTCTCCCCAGCTCAGTTATAAACCTTCTCTAGGAGGCAGTCCTGCTAGGTTGTCTCTGTATACATTGCCTCCCCCAGTGTTAGATACAGGAATAGTTACAGAGAGGAGAGAAGGACAGAAGGAAGGACGTAGGAGGAGGCAGGACTAGAGGCAGGGAATGGAGGGAGGAGGGAAGTGCTGTCTTGCTTGTTGTATTGATGAAAGGCCACATGAAATAAGCCTGGAGAAGTTGCTAGAGTTGAGGAGCGGCCCTGGAGAAAACTTAGCAAGTCAGGCAGTAGCCTGTGGAGCCAGACTGTGCTCCTTGACTTGGCTGGTGTCCTCACAACGGATGGCAGCTGTAGGCAGGCTGCTAGCTTCCACAATGCCTACAGATGGCCCCAGAGTGCTACCCCACGTTACTTCTCCACTCACTGGTTCTTTCAACAAACATGCCTTGCCTTCAACATCTACTAGGAGCCAGCCACTATACTAGGCACCAGGATATAATGGTGGGCCAAACCCACATGGTCTCTGCTCCCTTAAGTACTCACAGTCCAGTAGGAAAAACAGACGGTAACCAAATAATCAGACGATTGAAGATGTGATTGCTAACTGTGCTAAAAACAATAAGGGACAATTAAAGATTGTCATATGAATGTAAAATGACTCAGCATAACCTCGGAGTCTGAAAGACATGCCGTATAAATGGAACCTGCCATATATGTGTGTGTGTGTGTGTGTGTGTGTGTGTGTGTGTGTGTATAGAACCTAAACGAGGCAGAAATACAAATAAACTTAACAAAATCAAAATATGTAGGGTGCAAGTAAGAAGTCTTCCTGCTGGGTCCATCTGTCTCAATCTATATGTGAGTGAGTATTCAGTAGGAGGTTCAGTAGTTGTGGCTGGCATCAGTAGTCCTGGTAAAACCTAATTCTCCAGCTAAGAAATTGTGTGTTTGTGGTTAATTGCCTCCTCCCCTTGCACGTCAGTCTCCTGTTGTGAAGCATGAGGAGTTTGTACTAGCATCATTGCTACTCAAAGTGCGGCCCAGGGACCAGTGCCGAACCACACACTGCCTCCGGCCTGCGATGAGAGAAGTATGGATGAGTACATCCATTAAGAGTTTTTAGGAACTTGTATAGCCATTTGACATTCTGTGATAAAATTTTATTGCATTTACAAAAATATCAGTTTGCAGTAGTTTGGGGAGATATATTCATCCCAAGTGGTTTGAAAACCAACCACACAAGATGACCTCTGAGGACTCTTCCAGGACTAAGAGCCTTTGATTCTAATTGGGTGGGATAGAAACTTTTAGGTCAGCATTATAAAATACCCAAGGTTAGATCTAGAGCCTGGCGTTGAGTGATTATGAATGGCAAGATGATATTCTGGAACGAACTCTGCTTCAGCCTGGGGCTCTGAGACCTTAGGCAGGTCACCTCTGGTGCACTGATAGAACACAGAAGTCAGGACATCATCGGAGTCAAAGGTTGGTCACTCTAAGAAGACAGCTCATGTCCTTTTCTGGCCAAACACTTGATTTCCAGGTCAAAGACGAATACACCAAACCTAGCTCAGAGCATCTCTATAAAAGAGGAGATGTCTTCCAGAGAAGACAAAAGAAAAATCTGATAAAGTCAAATGACCACACGTATATATATTTGTTGTTTGTTCTTAATCCACTACACTCCCATCAAATTGCTCAAAAGCTACTTTGATTTATAAATGGAATTTAGGAAGGGAGTAGTGTGCAATGTAAGCAATTTAAACTTTGAAAAGTAGCTCCCATGAAGCAGAGTAAAGGTACTTAAAGGATTTCTGTTTCCCAAGACCCCACAATACAATAAATTAGAGTGTCTCTGTTTAACTGCTGTTATGGATGGTCCCCTGGGTAAACATTGTGCTTTATAAAAAGCTAATACTCAAAAAGGGTTTTTTAAAAATTAATATTCATTCATGGGCTCATCCGGTTGAACAATCCACAGCTGACATTTTGTGACTGTGTTGTACAAAAGACCTGCGTTATTACTAAGAAGAGGCCCTTCCCTGTATCCTGTCCCTGCTGAAATCTTTCCCTGTGAGCAATTCCTTGGCTTCCCCTTCTTTAGTGTTCAAAGAAGGAGGATCTATTCTAGACTTGATCTAGATTTCAGGAAGTGGAGATCACCTGGAGGAGAAGGATCTAGGTTTAGAGGTTGGAAGAGCTGGAAATAAATTAGAGACAGACTGGGGCTGCCACCTCACTGGCCACAAAAGGTTGCTTGTGGGGAACAGAGCTGGTATGGGATTGAGGATTTGCCACATTGGATTTGGATCATTACATCCAAAGACCTAATTGAATTTGTCATCATTCTCTACCATTTATTTTATGGGCAACCACTGCATGTCACTCCATGCTTGAAGAAAGAGAATTGTAATATATTGTCCAATACCAGCCATAACCTGCTTCCTTCCACTTATTTGATGAGCCAAATGGCCCTTGCTCTTGCCACAGTGTTTTTCTCTAATTGGCTCACCTCCTGTCCTTACTTGGGCTTGTCCCAGTCTTTGCAGCCCTTCACCACTCACCTGTTCCCCTCTCTCCCCTGTGCCTTCTTTCCAGCAATCACTGAGCCTTCTGTTTCATGCAAACAAGAGGCTACAGCATTTAAGTACACCCTACTTTCCTTTGTACCTCCCTCCCCAAAGTTCTGTCTGCTTGGCCCTATATCTCTGCCCCACTGGAAGACTAGCTGTACCTTGCTAGTCAACTTAAATTTCCAGTTACACTGTTGTCCTGTCTCTTCTCCCCTTTTAGGGGCTTTGCTTCTTCTTCAGTTATTCTTTAGTCCAGTAAATTCAAATTCTTTATTCTCTTCCACCTAAACACATTGTTAGTTCTCTTCTACCCTAAAAATGAGAGGAAAAAATAAAATGAACTGTCTGGTTTTCCACCCAAGTGACTTCCCTATTTGTCTCCTTTTTTTCCATTGCCAGATTTTATGAAATTATTAGAATAAATATGTTTCCTTCCCTCCAAACCACCTTTAAACCCCCTCCATCTGGTCTCTGCACTGCTGCTTCCTTGACTGTGATCATCAGGGACCTTCTAATGCCAAATCCTGTACTTTCCCTTTATTTCTCACTCTGCCTGACTTCAGCTCGCGTTCTCACATTGTCTGCTTCCTTCCAGAGTCCTCGTACTTCCTTGATCACTGTAATTTTCTTGTTTCCTTTCTGTCTTCCTGCTCATTTCATTGCTGTATCCGTCATTGGCTCCTCCTGATTTGGGTACCCTGTACATGTCAGTGTTTCCAGGACACTCACATCATTGTCTTGTTGTTCTTGAAAAGGTCCATTTTCCCCCAGTATATCCACTATCATCACACCTGTTCGTTCCTATAAAGACCACCAAACCCTTCCCCCACTCTACTCTCTCTAGAATTTCAGACACACACTTCCCATGCTTCGCTAGACATTTCTACCCTGACATCACTCAGACACTACTGGAAAGTTCTACTGTGATATTTCTCATATATCTCCATGCCCACACTCTCCATAACAGAACATACTGCATTCCCCAAAGGCACAAAAGTCTCTTCCTTCCCCCAATTTGGTTAAATTATTCCTCCTGATTTCACAGATTGTCCCTCCATCTACCTGTCTAACCTAGAAATCTCAAATCACCTCGGACCCCCTTCATTAATTCTCTCAGCCATCCCACCCACTTGATGCCTGTGCCATTTTATGATATGTGCAAGACGTTTTTCCCAAATGCAACTTTTTTTTTCATCCCTTCTGGCATTTTTTTTATACCAGATGATGAACACATCGTCTTTTGCCCAGACCACCTTCTTCTCTGCCATTAGCTTTGCTACCAGTTGAATTGATCCTTTACATTGCCTTGTAAGTTTGCTAAGAATCAGACTAAATGATGTTCTCTTTTGGTTAAAACCTTCTGTTGAAGTCAAGAGAGAACTATAAAAGAATTTTAAATAAAAGTGTAATGACACCCTGGTGAGTCATGATTACTTGTGAAGTGTATCACAAAATTTTTGTGGCCAGTAATAAATAACTGGTGTTGATGAGTTCTCTCCCCTCTAATTTTTTTTGGGGGGTAAATTCGAGGCAATTCAAGGTTATCAATAAAATTATGTCATCCTTACCTCTTTGCATTCTTAAATGAATAGAAATCAATTGAAAGACAGCAAATGTGTCCCCGGCCTCTTCTGTCTCTCTTACTGACCGTAGTGAAGCTGCCTTTCTGGATGGACCTTAAAGAGATGTAGTGAATGTGCATTATGACTGCACAGGATTTCACTAAAGAAGATTTGAGAGAAAAGAGATTTTCTCAAAATCGTGCTATGCTCACCCGATTGTGTCCTAGGTGAACGCCATCTGCCAAAGATTTGTCAGGGAACAAGATTGACAAGAACTACCCTAGATGTTGAATTCCAAAACCTTTAGCATGCCCTAACATGCCTTCTCACACCAGACACTTTCCAGACATCTTTCCAAATTCACAGTCACTTAACTGCTCCTCACCCCCACCCACTGTCCACACCAGTTGCTGGTCTGCGTGTGCGCTCTGCTCTTTCCGTGGGGGTCTTTGGTCAGGCCTCCCCTTTGCCAGGACAATGAAGACAGGACACGCAGCTCTAGGCAAACTACTTAATTCTTGCAAAGTTCTGTTCTGAAGTTACCTTACTTTTGAAATGACCTGAGCCCCCCACCTCCCTCACACTGAGTTGTTAAGAACACATTTCCTGAGATAGACGTCTTCACTCCTTCATTAGAAGCTCTCATATTTTGGGCCAGTTTTCTAAGCCTCAGTTTCTTCATCAGCATCATGCTGATGATAATGCTGTCTACCTCAGACAGTTGCTGTGGAGATTCTGTCAGGCAATGAACCGTGCCTGGGGGCTTTTTCTGCACCCCTTCCACGCATTCAGTTTGGTTAATATCTGCAGCTCATTTAGACAGTACATGGTATTGCCACGCTCAGCTGGGGTCAACCTCACTTTGCATCTCTCCAAAGCATCTAAACTGTGGAGTAAATTAATTTTCAGCAAGTTAGATGTCGTCCCAAGGTAATTCTCTGTGATACTTTCCAGCAGGGAGGCTTTGAAATGCCATCCCTTGTATAATTAATATGTTGTACTGTGCTGCACCCATCAGCAGACGGATTTCTTCTTGCACATTCGGACTTGACAGAGGTCAGCCGTCAGCTCTCTCCATGTGTCCCCATGTGCCCCTGGCAAGCTGGCCTCTTCCTTTCTTTCCCTTCTTTCCTAGCCCTCCCCATCTCAGCCCGCCTCCTAGTCTAGCCAGATCCTTAGCTCACTGGCTGAACGTAATTATGATGTCAGTCTGGAGTTTGGAGGCTTGGAAAGACTCCACTGTCTGTTTAGATTTCATTTCTGACTGGAGTCATCACATTGTCAAACATTCCACATTTACTCCTTCCAAACATTGGAATAGGAATCTGGTGCTTCCCAACCTTCTCTCTGCCTGTCACACTCATTCCTGGGTTCGATTTCATTTAAAAATTTCTCAAAAATGTAATTAGGATTAATAATGTGAACATTTATCAGTATTGTCAGCATCTTTGGTTTTCATGTTGTTGTTAGACCTATTTCACAGATGAGGAAATTGGTGTTGACAGAGGTTACGATAGTAATCCCAGTTCACACATAATTAGTAAGTGACGGGGCTGGGATCCAACCTAGGCTTACCCCAAAGCTGAAATCTACCCACAATGTTATACAACCTCTGTATGTCAGGTGAGGATCTCCTTCAATGCTGCTTTCATTTCAGCACCAAGGAGATGGCTGGATTAAGTACACTGAATCAGAAATACCCAACATCTTTAGAGAAAGGGAGAGATCCCAGGTCTTTTGTCAAAGAGCCGCTTCCCAGCCTGTGATCAAGGAGATTCACATCATCTCCTTCAGTGGAACCACTGTCCCCAACCCTTTTGTGAACCCTATACGGGAGGGAGGCAGCTCATATTTTCTCCACAAGCCATGAGACCCTCCCTTGATAGTTAAGCAGGATGATCTCGGCGAAGCTGACAAGATGTTTCCATGTTTGTTAAACAAGAACCATTTGTTTAGCTCAGGAGCATCTGTTGAATAAACAAGATATCTGATGTGCCATTTGCTCATTGGAAATTAACAAACCCTTTAAAAATGGCAATTTGTCAGGAGTTATATGAGGCAGAATTCATTCTCAGCAAGTGAACAAATTGAAACTTCCTTCCTAGGCTTTCTAGAATCCCCCAGAGCCAGTTGTGCAGAAAAAGTTCAGTTTAATTCTACTATCATTAAGGAAAATATGCAGACAATGATGGGAGAAGAGAAGCAAGTGTCCTGTTAGGGAAATTGAAGGGTCCTGGAGGATGGATCTTCCAGAATGATTGGTACGAGCTGTTCCCCTTCTGGGTTGTTTCTTTTCGGAGAATGTAGGTCTTTTGAACGGGAGGCAGCTATTGCTTCATCCATGCTGTTTCCAGGCACCATTTAGCAACACTGTCATCAGCCAGCATTGTTCCTATATGTGGCTTCCTGTGGGGAGGGATGGGAGGAGGGGAGGGTTTAACTTACTACAGGAATAAAGGAGAAAGGGAAAATAATAAAAGGAATAAAAAGGCAGTCACTTCTCTCCGGGGATGCAGCAGCTACTAGGGAACTAGCTAAAATCAAGTCTGATTATGGTCCAGTTTCTCTTGTGAAACACAGGAGCTTCCTAGTGCTGGTCCACTTTTACTGAATCTCCAAATAAGCACAGTACGTTGGCACCAGGTGGCCCCAGCATAATGGACAGTTCACGATGGCTAGCATTTATTAAGTTCAGGTGCCATGCTAAGCACCTGACTGGCATTATTGAGTTGTGTGCCCACAAAGCTCTGTTGGGACTCCCATCTACAGATGAGGAGACCACGGCTTAGAGAGAGTAGCAATGGGATTTAAATGCGTGCTCTTTGAGAGCTCGGTGACTAGATCATGATGTTACATTGCTTCACAGAGCCTTTGAAGGTGCAAGTCCCTGGGATTTGGGGCGTGAAGACTGAGTGAGGCAGGCTCTGGACTCATGGACCACACTCTAGGCAGAAGCCTAAGTGTATGAAGTAGGATCTTCCCGAACTTCCTAGGATGTGCAGGCTGGCTTGGGGTTGATCTGCTATTCTTGCTGGGTTGCAGTTCAAATTCTTTATATAGAGGAGGATTTGGAATGGGAGGGTGATTGAGCAAGGCAAGTTCTCAGGCTTTATATAAGTGGGTCCCTGTGGGCTCTAGTTAGAAGCTAAGGAATTAGCTGACGCTGGGCCCAGCGCAACCTGCTGCGTCATCTCCTCACATTAGCCTTCTTAGCAATTGATCTTGTAAACTTTCTGAATCAGAGAAATTAAAGATGAAAAAGGGCCTATTAAGTGATCTCGCCCCTGCCCCTGCCTTGGCAGAATGACTCCCAGGAGAGGATTCCAGAGTGTCTGGTTCAGTTTAATTTTAATTGTCCCAGGGCTCTGACTTCTTGCTCTTCCCCTGGGCAGTCCTTCTCTAGGCAGAAGGATACAGGTGTGAGCGATATCTCAGAGGACGATGCTGCCAGGGCTGTGCATTGTCATCTTGGACTCAGTTTTCCACGGCCTGAGAGTTTTCACATGTTGCCCCTGAAGTGTGCTGGGCCCTAGGAAGAATTCTTTTCTGGGGACAAATTAAATAGCTCTACTGTAGACAATTTCTGCTGATTTCACCTGCTTCTTCTTTTAGCCAGGAGATGTGCCTACAGCAGTGTTTATGCAGGTATAATGTGGGGATGGAGGTTCCTGAGTATAGTCGGGGGTCAGGGGGTCAAAGGCTGATAATCTATTACAGAGACCAGAGACACTAATGGCTGGCATGTATGGGGTATTCCTAAGCCTGTACTAGAAGTGTCCTACTATCATCTAGTTAAATTCTTATGACAACACTGTGAGATGAGTATTATTATTCCCTCTTCAGAGATAAGGATTCTGAGGCTCAGAGAAAGCAAGGGCATGTCAGGGTCACTTAGCTGGTAGGCACTGGGGCTGGGTTTGAACCCAGGTCTCTCTGAATGTGAAGGGCATGTGTTACCCCACTTCCCTCTGTCACTGCCTCATAGTAAAATGGAGTGAAAATGAGACAGAGGCAGGAAGGGACCAGTGCTTACTTTGAATTGAAGATAGGTGATCCTCAGATTACCCAGGCTTAGTTTTCTAAACCTTTGGCATGAGTTCTCTGTGCAAGTCCCAGGTTTGGAGACCTTGGGGTGTGTGCACCTAGACTGATCCTTTCCAGGATAGACAAAGGGGGAATTTCACTCATGTATCCCCTGCTTAAAGAGGAGGTATTCAACATCTGGCACCAGCATAGAAAATATAACTGGTTATTTTTGGTTTGTTCTGCTGCCCCAAGATGTCCTTGCTTGTTACCGAAGGATATCTTTACATTCATTCATTATTTTCCTTTGAGAGCCTGGGCATATCCATGGGCTACTGGTGGCTGATTTTAGAGCCCAGAATATTATCCAGGAAGGGCAGGCCTAAGAAGGGAATGTCTTAGGTCCTAGGGTAGGACAGGGATGCCTGTGGGTAAGGAGCATGAGGCTAGTGGCTGTAGAAATAAGAGAAGAACTGAAAGAGGGGTGGAGTCAGGGATTGGGGGAAGGCGCTCATCAGAGAATCATCTGCATCACAGTTTGTCTCCAAGTTGTCCCTAAAGGATTTGTTTGAAGAAACAGGAAACCGTATACTTTTATTTTCTTCGCCTCAATGCCTTGTGTTTTCAGGATGTAATTTCATCTGTGTGGTGTCAGTTTCTGGGAAGGCGTGAAGTAAAGGGAAGCTCTATAGAGGTTAAGTTATGGAGTCATTTGAATCCTCCCTCTTCTCCGTTGCTACCTGAGTAATCTTGGGCAAGTCACTTAAATTGTCAGGACCTCTGTTCCTGCACTTACAATTTATGGGCACTGCATGCTTCATAGACTCCTTCTCAGGATTAAATGATATAAAGAAATAAGGTGGCTGGTGCAGAGTAGCTGATTAACACATGTTGGTCATATTCTTGCCTTCCTCCCTCTTTCTCTAGTCACCAGAGGCGGCCTTCATGGTGCATCACAACATGTTGTTCCAGAGCTGGGTCCATCTGACCTTAGTTTGAATCCAGCAACTGCCATTTATTAGCTATGTGACTTAGACAAGCCAGTAGTCCCTTGTTAGTAAAATGCAGGTAAAAGTTGTACCTCCCCTGGGGATGCCTGGGTGGCTCAGTTGGTTGAGCTTCCAACTTTGGCTGAGGTCATGATCTCATGGTTCGTGGGTTTGAGCCCCGCATAGGTCTCTGTGCTGACAGCTCTGAGCTTGGAGCCTGCTTTGGGTTCTGTCTCTCCCTCGCTCTGCCCCTCCCCTGCTTGCTTGCTCTTCCTCCCTCTCTCTCTCTTTCCCCACCCCCCCCTCAAAAATAAACATTAAAAAAATCATTTAAAAAAATTGTACCTCCCTATAGGAGTTTTGATCCTTTGTTTAGCAACCTGATTGAGCACCAACTTTGTGTTAGGAAGTAAAGTTACCGTAGCGGGCAGGCAAGACCCTATTCCTTCAAGAAGCTTCTAAGCCAGAAGAGAGGTGGACATTACCCAAATAAACACACCAATTCTTATAAAATATTAAATAAGATCACACACGCAAAGCATTATATAACAGGGACCAGCCCACCGTCAGGCAGCTTAGTATGCAAATACTAGCTACCATTACGTGGTCATTGGGGGTGCTGGGTACTTACCGAATTCTTCACAGGGTCTGCACGAGATTCCAACCCGTCCCCTCGCACCCGTACCTGTTGTCTTCCACACCCATGTGCACTCATGAACTCATACAGCAGATGCCCTTTTCCTAACTGCTTTTGACCCCAGTCAGGTCTGGGACAGCTGTGAGTAAGACCTTGCTGTGCGGACTCCAGGCGGGCATGTCTGTGCTGGTGTAATGTGCCAGAAGGTGTGCTCCTAACCGTCCCAAGGCAAAGATGAGGAAATTCTGTTTTTATTCTCTTCAGAGCTAAGACACAATTAAAAATGTTACCACAATTATTGGCAATGTCCATTAACTTGATGAGAATCACCAGAGGCGGCACACAGTTCCCCTCTTCTGCACATTATTAGTCTATAAATACACCTGGTTCCTTTCTCTTTCTTCTCTAGAACTTCCACAGCACATCCTCCGAGGCTGTCTCCTTGATGCCCTTTGCCTTTTTTTAATGAACTCTGAGTTCCTCCAGTACTTCCCATGGGCACCACGTAATCTTGCATCTAATTCTGTGAGGTCTTGTGGCCTCGAGAGGCCGCACCCGCTGCGCCCGGAGCCCTGGGTTCAGAGTCAGCAGAGCCTGGTGGGAACCCTAGCTCTGGTTGGTGACCTTCAGTGACCTCAGCTTTCTGAGTTTGCTCACCTGTGGAGTGGGAACAGCGACACCTACCTCTCCAGACTGAGGCGTTAAAATTAGATGGTGATGTGAAAGGGCTGTGCCATGTGTCAGGTGTGGGGAACCCCTCCGGCTTGTCCGTCCAGCAGGTTCTCCACCTGCCGGTGCCCGGCTTGGCCTTTCGGTCCGCACGGAGGTGCGGGTGCAGGCTGTTTCTGGAAGCAGGAGGATGTTCAGAGGAGCCTTTGCCAGCTGGGTGTGGGCCCTGCTGCCTGTGAATGACAGCTCTGGAACCTCCCAGCAGGAGGCTCCTTTGCCTTGTGGTGCCCTCTCCTGGTTAGGAAAGTTCTCCCTCAGAGAAGGGGGTCTGGGCCGGGTGGTCAGAGAAGGGGGTCAGGGCAGGGTGGAGCAGGGAGGAACCTGACAGGGGTGGAAGATCTGTCTGTGCAAAGAAGGAGCTTGCATACTGGAGTCCTCCTCAGCGCTGGCATGAACCCCACAGGAGGGACCAGAGACGGAGGGGATCCATGGGTGCCCCACAGCCCTGGCAGCCCTTCAATCCACAGAGCAAGGAGCGGTGCACTTTGGGATCAGGTCACTGAATAGACTAGGACCAGAACTGAAGCCTTTATATTCGCTTCAGTCCAGGGGTCTTTCTGCTGCGTTCTGATGGAAATTTTTATTAGACATTTTCTACGTAGTACGTGTTGAAATGAGTGTGTATGTGCATCTGTGTTGTGCACAGATGTGCACACGTAAGTGTCCATTCCTGGATGCTTCTTAAGATGCCTGGAACCTAGTGCACACATTCACTAAATGTGTGCTTATGTCATTTTATTTCACCCTCTTCAAGACTAGAAGGGGAAGTTTTGATGGTTTCAGAGAATTGGAGGTTTAGGGAAGGGAACTAACTTGCCCAAGGTATGGAGCCAGGATTATGATCTAGAACCTGTGATTCCAAAGCTCCTGTCTTAACCACTGGACTATTGAGACAAGTTCATGTCCCCAAAACACATTATATGTTAAAAATAATACTAAGTGTGATCAGCAGCACCCCCAATAAGCACTAACTCTGTCATTCCAAACTCCAGTTTGGGGAAGATGGGAGCATTGAGGGTTATGTTCATCCCTAATTGTTTTTATTTAACTGATCTCTATACCTTCATGAATGTATTTCTCTGAAATTATGTACTGCCCCACTTTACCAACCCCTCCACTTCCTCTGGCCCCCTGACACTCGTCTTATCTTCAGTCTTCGTGCTGAACACACTAAGCCCTTGAGAAAGACTTGATTTGGGAACCACAGGGCTACGCTGGTGGACCAATAGGATCTATTTGTATCTCTCTCTTCTACTCACTTTTAAAAGCCCACCCCTTTGTGGATTCCCATACCACCCTGCTACATTTTCATATAAATATCTGCCTGCCTCTTTTCCCGTATCAGCCATGGAGCCTCATCTTACTCAGCTTGGCATCTTCTGCCATTATGATTTTAGTACTGGACTCGTAGCTGGTGCTCAGTACTTGTGTGGGAATAGTGGGACGAGTTACTTGGTGTGGTGCTTGGCCGAGAAGCAACCCTGTCATGTGACCATGGGGATGATAGGCAGGTGTTCCTTCTTAATCCAAGTGTTTATAAAATTCCTGCCAACCAGGATGTCTTCCTTCACTCTTCTCTCATGGCAGAGTTTGGGTGGCTTGGCACAGTTGGTGTGCACTACTCTCACTCAGAGTTTGCATTTCTTGTGCTTTGGTTTGCATCCCACCTGAGTGGCCATGGGTGTTGACTCAGGCCATTGGTGAAGGACGGAGTGAGAGGGTCTCCACAAATACTGCAATTTTGGGCTCACACTTGCTCCAAGTTATAGTGTTTTAAGCACATCCCCAAAACAACAACACAACAAAAGGAGAAAAAAATTTTAAAAAGCCTGGACTTTTCTAAATAAACTAGTTTACAGAAGTTACATTTATATGCTTTATTTCTGAAGAAATAGAATGGATATACCTTCAGAAACAGGATTTTTTTTCACTGATGCAACCTAAATGGAGGGAATATTCCAGACTTGAGTTTCCAGGACCCGATCCATAATTTGTGGGATGGTGGCTTTTCATGGCCTTCGAGGTCCTTCTTATTCTGTCTCCAAAGTGATCTCTTGTGACCTCTGGCCAGCATTCCACCCCTACAGCATGTCCATTTGCCCCACTGTACCTTGCATCATGCATTTTACCTCTTTCTTCTCCTTGACTTTTCAATCCCACACATTCTTCAAGCCTAGCCTTTGTCTTCCCATCTCTGTGAAACCCTTTGTGATCTAGCATGCCTTTCCAAAGTTTCCTTTATATATCATTCCATAAATATCTATTAGAGGAATAGTATACTCTCAGGAAATAGGTAGTGGGGTCTGAGAATTGCAGTTCCAAAATCAGATGTCTAGGATAAAGGACTTGACCCATTCTCTCTAACCACTCTGCAAGTGTTGCAATGTGCTTGGTCTGTTTTATGGATTAATATATGATGAACATTTTTTAAAATTTTTTAATGTTTATTTTTTTTGAGAGAGACAGAGACAGAATGCGAGTGGGTTAGGGGCAGAGAGAGAGGGGGACACAGAATCGGAAACAGGCTCCAGGCTCCGAGCTGTCAGCACAGAGCCTGATGCAGGGCATGAACCCACAAACCATGAGATCATGACCTGAGCTGAAGTCAGACGCTTAACCACATGAGCCACCCATGCACCCCAACATTTGTCTTTTTTGGGTTGTCATGTGACATCATCTTGTTTGGAAATATATGGCTGTTCCCTAGAGCTCTGCCATACTGTGGCCACACAAACAGCCACGTGGTAGGCTGTCTGGTAACTCACTGAGTGCTCACACATAGTAGGTATTTAGGAAGTACTTGCCAAGGGATTACTGGTCATATTTTGAGTAGGCCAGTTGTTCAGTTGTATTTAGATAAAGCCTCATGCATTGTCACTGTGTTAACAGAATCACCGATGACCAAAGCTCAGCCTCACATTACCACTGCCAGCGTGTAGCATGGTGTTGGCTATGCTTCACTGAAATTCTTCAGTTATGTTCAACCTCTTTGTTTGATTGGAGTGACCTCTTGGTGTGCGTATGCCTTGTCCTGAAACTTCATGTGACTGCTATATTCAGTTCCAAACATCTAGAACTTTAAAAATATATTGAATTAGACCGTATTGTTTTTCCTTATTTTTTAACTGCTTATCTAGTAGGCAGTGTTATGCTTATGACCCATTATAAACCTAAGTCTTTTTATTGCATCTTAAATTGACATGAAAAAATAGTCTCCCACATGAGATGCTCTCTGATATTTTCTGTCCCATTTCATTCTATTTGATTAAAAAAAAAAAAAAGGACTTGTGATCCACTAAATACACTTCATAAAGTGTATTAAAGTGACCCACTAATGGGTCACAACCCCTAGGTTGAAAGACGCTGATCTAGTGGTCAGTGGCCCTTTCTGCTGGGAGGACCAGAATGCTGAGGAGATAGTAGTGAATCCAAGCATAATGAGAAGGCTCAATGTACACTGAACAGCTTTTAACAAGTATATTCGTAATGACTCTCTGGTTGCAAGAAACAGTAACTACCTTGAGCTAGTTTAATGAGAGAGAGATGGGGAGGGAAGGAGGGAGGGAGGGAGGGAGGGAGAGAGAGAGAGAGAGAGAGAGAAAGAGAGAGAGAGAGAGAGAGAGAGAGAGAATGAATGGCAATAAATGAATCATTAGGATCCAAGAAAATAAATGCATTCAGATCTTAGAAGGGAGTCTATTCCAGATCTCAGAGTCCTCTTTTTCTCTTATCTCTGTTCCTCTGTTCTTTCTTGCAGAGCAGCTAGAAGTGTCCAAGATGAATTGTTCCTAAGTGTTATGTGTACTCTCTCCAATCAATCCCAGAGTTTGGGAAACAAATGTCTTTGACCCAGCTTGGGTTGGGGGGTGCTGTCTATCCCTAGTCTAATCAGCTATAGACAAGGGATGGAGCCATATAGTTTGGACATGGGAGTGTACCCCTAGAAATCTGTGAATTTGGGAGGAGATGGGGATTATTGCTGATTTAGAAGGCAAGCTCCCAATGTGCCCACTAGGGGAGCCATGTTCATTTGAGCTGGATGAGATCCCTGTTTTTGCAGTTCTGGCATTTTCACAGCCAGATCACATTTGTCAGGCAAATCACAGATGACTGTGTTTGACAGGTCCAATATTGCTTTGAGGATAAATGGTGAAAATAGCAGCATAATAATGTAAAATGAAGACTTTATTCATTTAATTGCCTAGAGATTAATTAAATGAATGGAATCTGCTTCACCATATTATGGAGCTATTCTAAACATTTATCCTAAACACACTGCTAGGGTTATTGTTGTTGTAATTTGTGTATTTATTCATCTACTCTACTTATATTTAATAAGCGAAGAGCAAGGCACAGTGCTAGGCACCAATGGAAAGCATGATTTGATCATATCTAGAGCCTGTCTTTGAGGTTAGTACAATCAAGAAAGAAAAAATTCAGGCCCACGAATAACTGAAGATGGAGTAAGACAGACCATGTTTGAATCCAGGCTCTATCTCTTTCTCACCCTGTACCAACAGTTGGGTAATTTCACATCTCAAAATCTTCCATTTCCTCATCTGAAAAAAAAAAATTATATGACCAGTCACAAAAGTTTGTTTAAGGATTAAGTGAGATAACATTAAATTGGTAGTAAAATTCTTGGTCCATTAGGCACTCAATAAATATTAATTGTACTTAAGATAATGGGAGCACCATAATAGTAAGCATTATATATAATGTTAAATGTTAATACATGCCTCTGTCTCTTAAAAATGTTCTACATGCATTTAATTCATTTGGTTCTTGTAAAAATAATGAGACGGGTGCTATTATTATCTCGCTGTTGTGCAGATGAGAAAATTGAGGCACAGAAAGGTTAAGTAAATGGTCTATGATTCCACAGTTAGTACATGTACTAACTGTGGTTCTTGTAAAAATAGCACCTCACAGTCTGATTCCAAATTCCTGCTCTGACACGTCAAAGGAAGCGACTGTTTCAGGCTGAGTTCATGGAGGCGGTGTTTTGAGCTCTAATGAATGATTCTCAGCTCTGAGTGCACATTCTTATCACCTGGGAATATCTAAAAGCTATTGATTCTAGAAGCTATTGATCCTGCACTGTTCTCCAGGCTAGTGGTTCTCATAGTGTGATGCCTGGCCATATTATGATATCATCGATGTATTTCCTAAAAATACAGATTCTTGGGCCCCACTCTTGAATCAGAAGTTCTGAGGGTGGAGTCCCAACATCTGTTTTAAGGAGAAGGTTCTGATGTTGTTGAATTGTGAGAAGTTCATTGCTCCAGACCAGTTAAGCCAGAATTCTTGGGGTAGGGCCTGTGCATTGGTGTCTAGTATTCTTAGAAAGTTTCCCAAGGAGTTATAATATTCAGCCAGGGTCAGGAGCTTTCCTGGAAAGAGGTATTGAGGTGGGCCATCCACAGGGCCCAGAGTGGAATGGAGGAAACATTTCACTGGAGAGGTGGCTTGAGCAAAGACAAAGGGGGAGAATGTGGTGTGAATTGGAGAAATCTGTTGAGATAAGAGTGTTCTGTAAATTTAAGTGGCTAGCTGATCAGTTCATAAAGCATTTGTACTTTGACTTGATGGGGTTTTGTAGTGATGGTGGGGTTCAGGGCCAACGGCCAAGAAAGAATTATTGAAGATGTCTTTGGTGCTAAAAAGTGATTTTGTTAAAACATGGAGACAGGACCCATGGGCAGAAAGAGCTGCACTGGGATTGTGAAGAGTGACTGCTTATGTACTATGGAGTTGGGGGAGGTAAAGTCTAGGAAATTTCTTAAAGGTATTTCTATATGCTAAAGAAGATTCATAGATTATTGGAGGCATGGCTGTTGTCAAACTAAGGTTGTTTTTCCCTCTAGCAAAGCATTAACATTAAGACAGTAGGGAGTTCCTGGAAATAAGGTGATTGATAAGATTGTCCTTTTCTTGTAATTGTACTAAGGCATTTGTAAACTGATGGAGACTCTTACCAGTTTAACCATTTGTTTTCTGCCCTCTGTCCTTGCACAGCCAGTTGCTCTTGAGGAATATCACACATATCCCTCCCTCCCCTGGGGTGGGTGGGGGGAGGGGGTATGCTAGTTTGTGCTTGGCTCCCAGCTTGCATTATTGGTCCTCATCAACCAGATCACTGTTTTACCCTTAATATCTCCCTCATGCATCCCCAGTGTCCAGTTTTTGTTTGTTTTTGTTTTTTTTTCTGGTGAAGATTTTGCTGTGGGATTCTCATCCACAAGGAGAGAAAAATGCACAGAAGTCTAGCGCTCCCACTTCCCCATGACAGCAGCTATGTTATGAGAGGCTGGGCTGAATAGCCCCGGGAGGAAATCACCTCCCACATTATTCACATCTGTATAGATTTTTTTCTCCTTTTTAACACCAGTTGAGCAATCCACTTGATAAACATTATCTGGGGCACAGGCAAGAAAATGAGATCTCTTTTGGCCTTAAGGAAGGTTTGTCTTTGAGACCCAAACATGAGCTCCAGGCTTACGGAGGGCCGTATATAATTTGTCTGACTGAATAAAAGTGTTGTAATCATCCATTCATCAAATACATATTGATGATCTACCATTTGTCAAACACTGTGATGGAAAATGCCAATAGAAGATCCAACAGAAGCCTGAGAGGTCAAGGATTGTGTCCCACAGCTAGAACAAAACAATTGCAGTTCTTTATGATGGTTTCTACACTGGAGAGGAGAACATGCTGTTCAAAGAACCTCGATCAAGGGTTGGTCCTCAGGTTTGTGGTGTATAATCCATCTGAAGAGGGGGAAAGGTGCTTAAACTGAACTCCATAGCAGCGACTTCTCATATCCAGTGCCTGGCACAATGTTGCATTATTAAGCGCTCAACAGATGTAGAACTGAAGTCCAAGGGAAGGAAGAAGGTAGGCAGGAAAGCATATTAGTTTATCCTGCCCTTCAAACTGCAAAGAATGCTTTTTGTGCCAGACACTGTTCTAAGTGTTTACCACTTAGCTCATTTAATCCTGTAACTGTGTGAAGTCAGCATTATGATCTTCCCATTTCACAGATGTAGAAACTAAAAGTCATTATTGGCACATCTGTGCAAAATGGGGTGGGAAGCTTGTGGAAAAGGGCCTGGTATTATTTCCCTTTTGAGGAAGAAAGGGAAAATCCCCTGGAAAAGATTAGTTTTTCCCCAATCATGGGTGTTAAGTTTCAGGAAAACCTTGTGAAAAGAGAATTAACTATTAGGGAATTTTTAAATATTTATAAGGGTTTTCATAGACTCATACATGTTCTTGATACCTTAACTCTGTTTTGTTCTTTTAAATGCTGTTTTATAGGGGTGGCTGGGTGGCTCAGTCAGTTAAACGTCCGACTTTGGCTCAGGTCACGATCTCACAGTTTGTGGGTTAGAGCCCCGTGTCGGGCTCTGTGCTGACAGCTCGGAACCTGGAGCTTCTGATTCTGTTTCCCTCTCTCTCTGCCCCTCCCATGCTCATGCTCTGTCTCTCAAAAATAAATAAATGTAAAAAAAAATTTAATTGTTTTATAGTCACCTCATTAAAACCAGGAATGCATATCACTAAATAAAGGCACTATTGATGACTTAGCATTAATAGTAATCCACCCATATGTAATTTCTCTTTACTATCTGATACATTTTAGAAATTTTTGGTAGTTTCCTTCCATGTAACTTCAATGGCATACTTGAAAATTCATTTTTACTTTGTTGTAGCCATTCAGCACAGGGAACTTGATGTGTCCTATGGCTGGTTCTGCATTGGATATGGGTCCTGGCCTTTCTATCCATCCTGGCCTCATGTTGGTCCTGGAAATGTGAAGGGGCTTGTGTGTTTGTGATGGAAGAGGGGTCAAGGGCAATCACTAACCCTCTTGGCCTACCTGAGCAAGCATGCCTCTCATCCTCTCCCCTGTACTCATGGCAATTTCACAGTCCCTTTTATATATGTCTTGGCTCGTTCCATTTGCATAGACCTACAGGAGACTCAGACCCAAACACCAAATTTTCTTTTCCTCAACTGTATTTATCTTTCTCAGGCTTCTGCAAAGATCTCCATTTATTACTTCTCTGTTATTGGCCCAGCCTCCTTGTTCTGTTCCCAACATTTCCTTCTTACTGATTATCACCAATGGTGGGGAGGGGGCTTCAGGTTCATGTAGTCTAGAATGAACATTTTCTGAGATGCTGTATTGAAAATGTATAGAGTGCATTTCTATTTCCTACAAAGCTGCTACTGAGGACCTCCATATGGGAGGTGTGGAGACAATGGGGCAAGATGTTTCTGGTCCTTGATTCTAGGAGAGATGGCTGCATGTAAACCTCTCACCAGCCAGGAGAGGCAGCTTACAGGAGAGGTTAAACTCCTGGCTCAAAGCTACTTGCCTGACTGAGCCCTGGTTTTGCAGTTTACTAAACTGTGTGCCTTTTGGCAAGTTGCTTAATCTCTCAATGCCTAAATGTACCCTTTTAATATGGAAAATATGGAGAAGAATGGTTCAAGACTCATAGGAATGGTGTGAGGATTAAAGATCAGCATTTACATTTAAAACAGAACCTGACACACAGTACTCTCAGTGTCTATCAATTGTGACTATCGTGTGACTTTAAGTATGTTATTTAATCTCTCTTATTATCCCCATCCTACCAAGGATGGAAATTCAATGAATGGTACCTTCCTTAAAGATCATCTTGAGGATTGGGGCGCCTGGGTGGCGCAGTCGGTTAAGCGTCCGACTTCAGCCAGGTCACGATCTCGCGGTCCGTGAGTTCGAGCCCAGCGTCGGGCTCTGGGCTGATGGCTCAGAGCCTGGAGCCTGTTTCCGATTCTGTGTCTCCCTCTCTCTCTGCCCCTCCCCCGTTCATGCTCTGTCTGTCTCTGTCCCAAAAATAAATAAACGTTGAAAAAAAAAATTAAAAAAAAAAAAAAGATCATCTTGAGGATTAATTACGACAATGCATGTAAAACACCAAACACAATGACTGACATGTGAATGGTCTCAATGTCCATTAGCATTTATCCTTATTACTGTATGCGCTTTCCCCCAAATTTCCACAGGTTTATCTCTTACAACTTCTGCCTACCCCCTAGAAAAATTATCAAATATCTGCATCTTGTATTTCTTTGCTTGCTGTATTTGTTTGCACTTTTCTTACATTTGGTTTTTAAAAATGGGGGCTTTGGTGGGGTGGGGGACTTTAAGATTAGGAACTTGATTGTTTCCACTTGATGAATGTCAGAGAATTTCCTGATAAAGTGGTGTAGCCCAAAATAGTGATAGTTCATGGGTATATCAGCAGTGTTAGGTCTGAGTGCGGAAGGGAGATCTCTGCGTGGTTGGTTGGTTTGTTTGTTTTGTTTGTTTGCTGCCTTTTTAGCAGGGGAGATAGAGTCCAGGCATCAGTTGAGTGAGTCCAGGTAAGACACTGGTTCTCGTTCTCAACTTGGGGAAGTTTTGACCCCAGGGGATAGTAGGCAGTGTCTAGAGACAATTCTGGTTTTCAGGCTGGTAGGGATATGCTACTGCATCTAGTAGAGGCCAGGGATTCTGCTAAATTTCCTGTAGTGCATAAGACGGCTCCACAATGAAGAATTATCCAGCCGAAAATATCAACAGTGTTAGTGTGGAGAAACCCCAGGCTAATGCCAACAGTACTACAGAAGGTGGGCGGTAGCATTCCTCTGTGTGCTGGAAAAGGGCAGGTGTATTCTCCTTATCCTCAGCACCCAAGCTTCTCTGCTCCATCTCTGGCCTGCTGAGCAGCTTAATCTCTTCTCTTGTGGATCCAGAGACAAAGCAGCTCTGAAGTACAAATTTCGTATCCCCATCATTTAATCGGAATGTATGCCTAATCCTGAGCTGTGTGTGGTGGTAAATATTAGAGAAAGATAATTAAGGTCCCTGTCCTTGGGAAACTCAGTGTCTGATAGGTTGTATATTAAGAATCATTCTCTTTGAAATGGATGCCTTAAGCGAATATAGAAATACATCCACACGGGTATGCTATGGGCTTATGCGGATAAACAGGCTGCAGTGCTGGAATGGGACTAAGAAACATTTTATTAGGGCTGTCCAGAGAAACAGACCAATAGGATATAGAAGAGACAATAGTATATGCAAATAGACCAACAGGAGGATGGGGGGAGAAGACAGGGAGAAAGAGATTTATTAGAAGTAATTGGCTCATGTGATTATGGAGGCTGAGAAGTCCCAGAGTCTGCCACCTGCAAGTGGAGATTCACAGAGTTGGTGGTGTAGTTCCAGTATAAGTCTGAAAGCCTAAGGACCAGCAGAGTTAATGCTCTAAATTCCTATCTGTGTTCAGAAGAAGACCAATTTTGGGGCTAGAAAACATTCAGGTAGGGTAAGTGAATTCTCCTTTACTCCTTCTTTTGTTCTATTCAGGCCTCCAACAGATTGGAGGAGGCCCACTCATATAGGGAGGGCAATCTGTTTTCCTCAGTCTACTGATTCAGATGTTAGTTTTATCAGAAACATCCTAGAAGACACATCAATAATAATATTTAGCCAAAGTGTCTGGGCACTTCATGGCCCAATCAAGTTGACACACAAAATTAACCATCACACAAATGGGTTCAGATTGAAGTACCTTCAGATGCATCTAACTGCCATTTGTCTCTCAGTGCATTTCTCTATTTGTGTGAATCCCTGGCCTCTACATTTTATGTTTTGATATCACAATTTGCATTTATTTACATGTATATCCATTAAAAAGTTAATTATAGTCAATTTAATATTTTTGTCCTTTAAACTTCCTACTAGACTTATCAGTGATTTATCCACCACCATTAAAGTATTCTGAATTTAACTATACATTTACCTTTACCACTGAGTTTTATACTTTTTGTTTGTTTGTTTTCCTGTTACTAATTAGCATCCTTTTATTTCAGCTTGAAGAACCTCTTTTAACATTTCTTGTAAGACTAATCTATGGGGATTTCCTCCTTCATCTTTTGTTTGTCTAGAAAACTCTTTATGTCTCCATTAATTCTGCAGTACAGTTTTGCTGGGTATTCTTGGTTGGTTGACAAGGTTTTTGTTTGTTTAGTGCTTTGAATATATCATCCCACACCCTTCTGCCCTGCTAACTTCTGCTGAAAATCTGTTGATAGGCCTACCAGGATTCCCTTGGGTATAACAAGTTGTTTTTCTCTTGATGGTTTTAAGATTCTCTACTTGTGTTTAAATTTTGATAATTTAATTGTAATGTATCTTATGTGGTTCTCCTTGGTTTTATTAATTGTAATGTGTCTTATGTGGTTCTCCTTGGTTTCATTGTTTTTGGAACTCTCTGGGATTCCTAGGTCTGGGTGCCTGTTACCTTCACCAAGTTAGGGAAGTTTTCAGCCATTATTTCTTCAAATCTTCTGGAACCCTATAACAAGAACATTTGTCTATTGTATGTTTTCTCATAAGTCCCTTAAACTGTATTCACTCTTTTTAATTCTTTTTTCTTTTTTGCTCCTTTGGAGGAAGTCCACTTCTATCTTAGAGTTCACTGATTTTTTTTTTCTTATACTTGATCTTGTCTCTTATTGAACCCTTCTATTCAGTTGTTTAATTCAATTATTGTATTCTTCAGATCCATGATTTCTGTTTGGTAATTTTTAATATTTCTATCTGTTGAAATTGTCACTGTTTTCATGCATTATTCTTCTGACCTCAGTTAAGCATTTTTATGACCATTATTTTAAGCTCTCTATTAGGTAGATTATTATCTCCATTTCTTTAAGATCAATTTCCAGAGGTTTATCTTGTTCTTTTGTTTGAAACGTATATTTCTGTTTTTGTTGTTGTTGTTGTTGTTTGTTTGTTTTTCATTTTCCTTGACTCTTTGTGTTGGTTTCTGAGCATTAGATAAAACAGCCACCTTTTCCAGTCTTGACAGAGTGACCTCATGTAGGAGATGAACCTCATTGACCAGCCTGACTGAGCTCTTAGCTGTCTCTCAACTTTGTGTTTGTCCAGGCCTCCTTTGTTCTTAGTGGCTTTTAGTAGTCATGAGTATCCCAAGTCCTGTCAGTATCTCAAACTTGAGGATTACAGTCAATGTCTAGATACAGGCTTATGAGAAGCTGATTCCTGAGGCACAAGTTGGAAAAGTATGTAGATAAGCCACTTTCAAGGAGAAACTGGGAGGTGGGCCTTTTTGCCATCTCCCTCAGTGCTAGGTCCAGGTGTGTAGCTGCAAGGGGTAAGGGTGCTGCTATGCCCATTAGTAACTATTTCTTTGCTTGCTACAGTCCTTAGTGCCTCAGGAATGCAAGACCCATTTACTACTAGCATCAGGTGATCCAGGGTCCCATCCCTCATGTGACAACTGCAAGAGCTGAGGTGCCACATACGTGTACAACTTCCTTTCATAGAGATACTGGTGACTTGGTTTTATTATTGGAGTAGGTTTGAGGGAGATGGTAGGAGAAGTATCTGCCAGCTTCCCCAGTCTTTGGAAGATTGCAGATAGTTCCCAGATGCCTGCTAAATTAGAAGCCTGGCCCTCAGGCGGTAGCCTTTAAGGTAGGCAGATAAATCCCTTTCAGGGAAAGAGTAGAAGATGGGTGTTTTGGACCTGTTTCCTCTGCACTGAACCTTGGGGAAGTAGATGGTTAAGAATGGATTCTTTGTTTGCTATAGTCCTCTGGGACTCATGAATGAAGCCCTGTTGGCTATCAGAGCCAGGTGATCTGGGGACCCATCCCTTGGGCAGCAACCCTAAAAGCTGGGGTGTGGTCCTTCCAGTAGCACAGCTCCTTCCAGGGAGCTACTGGCAACTTGGAATGGGCTGTAGAGAGAAGATGGGAGAGGTATCAGTGGGCTTCCTCAGTCTGTGAGGAGGATCACAGCCCCTCAAAGCCTGATAAATTAGAAGCCTAGCCCTCAGGCAGCAGCTTTTAAAGTATGCAGATAAACCACTTTCAGGGAAAGACTGGGGGAAGGTGCACTGAGCCCTAGGGCAATAGCTTCAGTGATTGCTCTTGCACACAGGAAGAATTGCTTCTTTGTTTGCTATAGTCTCCTGGACACAAGCCCCACTGGCTTTCAGAGCTAGGCATTTTGGGGTCCCATCCCTCTGATGCAAGCCTTAAAAGTTGTGATGCTAAATATGGAGGCCAAACCCTTTGCTCCTGATTATGTGTCACTGTGCCAGAGGTGGGGTTCATGGTGAGAGTGTATCTTAGCCTTTTCTCCCCATTTCAGTGTGGGTGTTTTCTCATTCATTCGGTGTGTGGGAGTCACTCAGCTAGTTTCTGGATATCTTTCAGAGAGAATTGCTCCATATATAGCTATACCCAGTGTGTACCTGGGAGGAAGGGCACTCAGGAGTCTCCTGTGCTGCCATTTTGGTCTACTCTGTCTCTTTCTGAACCTCTGTCTGTCTTTGTCTCAACCACTGTCCTCATATCATCCTTTCTCTCCCTCTCTATGAGACTCCTTGTCCCAATGCCAATCTTTCTGTATTATATCCACATCATCCCTTTAGACCTATTCTCCCTATCAGACTAGAAAATTTTCTCTCAACAGTCTTGACTTGGTGAGTAGAGAAGAAAAGCAATTCTTTCTAATGAGCTCCAGTTAGAGAAATTCTGAGGAAGTCCTCTAACTTGTCCTGACATGTTCCAATCACCACAGCCAAGATGCCTCATGATCATGCTGGATCATATACCATCCTGGGGGTTCAGATGGGTGGGCTGCTGTAAGTGATGACCCTGGACAAAGCACATGGCTTGAGTTGGGTAGAATAGTTCTATAAAAGATGGAAAGATTATAGGGGTACTAAGATAGCCAAGACTGCAGAGATCTGCTCTAGGGAAGCAAAAACTTAATCAAAATACAAATGCTAGAGGATATATGATCCAGATTCTGAATTCTGTAGAAGTCCAAAGGAATTAAATCAATGTAAGCTAGAGTGACCAGGGAAAGCTTCCAGGAGGTGATTCAATTTCAACCTTAAAAGATAAGGTTTTAGATAGATAGGAGGGAGTGAGAAATCCTGAATTAGGGAATGGTTTCTGGTTTTTTATTGGTGGTGTTTGCATTGTTTTAAGCTCCTAAGAGACAAGGGCTTTTCTTTTGTTATAGAATAGCACTTGATAACCAGTTAGGCTTGGTCATTGGAACCAGGTTCCAATTCTGTCCATTCTACCCTGCCCTTGACCTTGGGGGAATGATAGAAGAATACCTGAGAATCCTCTTATCCTGACAATACCAACTTGCTTATAAACAGAAAGGGAGACTGTAAAACAGAGCAGGTGTCCATAAAGTCCATTCTGATAGCTTCAGCCCTCTGTTTGTATGACCTCAGCCCTCTGTTTGTATGACTCAATGTGAGTTTCACATTGTAATTTTGGCATTATCATAGTAGACTGGATTGCTTATTAAATGAATAATATATTAATTTAATAAACACATTGGTAGCCCCTGATATATACTCAGCACAAAAGTGCCAAGGATTCCAAGATAAATATATAGGGTCCTACTTTGTTAAAATTTATATCCAAGTACAGCAGGCAAGTGCAATGACATAAGTGATATGACTGAGCCATGCAAAGCAGTGGTTCTAACACTTGGCTATACATAGAAGTCACTTGGGAGCTTTAAAAAAAACTACCGATGCCATCATCTTATTGTTACAGCAAATGCTCGGTGCCCAGGAAGAGACAAGCCACACACACTAGGGAAATCAGGAAAAGACTATTTATTGCACACCAGTGTTGACCCAGCGGAGTCAGCTCCAAAGGCTGAGCCCCGAACCTTGGCATCGGCCTTCTTTTATGGCTGAGATGGTAGAGGGTTGAGAGAAAAAAGAAAAAGGGGAAGGGGATCTTATCAGTGTTGCTATCTGGGCAGTTGGTGGACACAGGAGGCAAGCAAGATTACAGAAGCCAAAAGTATGCAAAGGGAGTATCCAGCCTTGGACATCTGGCTGGCCCCTTTTATCTTATTTTTATTAGCTTTTTCCTCGTTATCTCCAAAGGATTTTTATTTCATTGGTCTGGGGAGGGGCCTGGGCATCCAGATATTTAAAGCTCTTCCAGTGGCTCTCATGAGCAGCCAACATTGAGAACCACCAATGTGCAGATGCTATGGAAGCAGATAGAGGACTCTTCAGCAACATGAAGAGTGGAAGGGCTGCCAGAGGGGTGAGCCAAGTGAGCTTTGAAGGAAGGGTGAGAGTTAGCTGGAGAAGAAAGGGGACAAGGAGACCATTGGATACAAAGGACATGGAAAGCAAAAGGGAGAAGAGCCAAAAAGACATGACTTGCTCTTGGCTGAGGAATCAATAAGTCTTTCTAGTTCTGGCCTCATCCCTTTGTGATCTTAGACAAACATCAACTTTGCTGTGCCTCAGTTTCCCTTTGGTCAAAGCAGCTAATGATACCTGCTCTCTTTACCTTAGAAGTTTGCCTTAGGATCAACTGAGGTGAGCAAAAACTAAAATACAGTATTTTGATGATCATAAGTGAGATTTTTAAGTAACAGCTTTGGGCATTCAAAACATAATCATTTCATTTGAACAAATAAAAATCATTTTATTTTTCCTAACATATAGCATTTGCAACCTACTTTCTTAAACAGAGTGCACTGATGCCATTCCCCCCCCCCCCATTCCTGTTTTCTGTTCTCTCTTTAGCGTAGATGTCAATAGAGTAATGAATGGCCCTCTAATAGAGTAATGAATGGCCCAAGGGCCAGGGAGAAGCATTGGGTTTTAAGTTCTTAGGTCTGTTTTTCATAGGTTTTTTTCTATTTTTCTTGCTATCTGGGTATCAGCTATTGATGCTCACTGTTTTAAATTTCTATTTTATTTATTTTATTTATTTAGTTTAGTTTTTTTTTTTTTTGTTTTTTTTTTTTTTTTGAGAGAGAGAGAGAGAAAGAGAGAATAAGCAGGGGAGAGGAGTAGAGGGAAAGGGAGAGAGAGAATACAAGCAGGTTCCCTGCTCAACACAGAGCTTGACCCCATGACCCTGGGATCATGACCTGAGCTGAAATCTAGAGTCAGATGCTCAACCAACTGAACCACCCAGGCACCCCTCTCACAATTTTAAATTCTACCTTTTCTTTCTAGCTTGCCACTTATTACCTGTTGAAGACTGGAAAACCAGAAATCCCATCTTAGAATGATATTTAAAATAAGAGTAAATAGACCAAGCAAGAACTTGCTGGAGAGTAGATTATGTGATCTCTTCAGTGCATGAATGTTTTAATGTCTGTGTTGCCTCTTTTAGCTGACTTTCTGTGTCAACCTCTGGCCTGGATACCTCATGTGGGAGATGGCTGACTGGGGCTTTATGTATGGAAGGTCAGAGGCCCACAAGGATTAGTTTGTCAGGATTCTCAGCCTGCCTGCTTTTGGCTGTTGGCCATAGACCTTTAAGGTTTCCCACTCTGATCACTCCGAGAATTTTGTTCCTGTCAGACTAGATTTTAATGTGTGTCACCAAACACTTATTGTTTCCGGGGCAGGAGGAAAGAAGGGCAGATAGCCTCAAACTCAGGAGGGCAACAGTGTCTTGAAGTAAACAGCTTGAGTGGAGGTTAACCACCCTCATCCAGAGGACAGATCAGGGTAGGGAACAGAACACTCCCAGTGGGAAGACAAGGGGGAGAAAGTGCTGGAAGGAATCCTGTGTGGCAAGACTGGGTGTGAGGGGAGAAGGAAGGAGGTGGGGTAGAGAGAACCTCTTAGGTGCCAGGTGGTGAAGAGGCAAGGACAGAGATTTAGACCTGTATTACTGTGGACTTTGTACTCTTTTATGGTTTTTTTGAGAGCCACCGACTCCCTAATGCCATTCCGGGACTCATGAGTTGTGACCATTGCAGGTGACAGCTGTATCTGCCAGGCTCACCAGTGGCCATCCTCTGTGGGTCCCCACAATGCAGGCTAGGCCCTCTTGAGAAAGTGGCTTTCCAAGTAATAGTCAGCCCTGAATTCTTTTTTGCACTTTGTTGTCTGCCTTCCATGTGGTCACTGTCTCTCCTTCCTTCCCCAGGTCGGTGGCCGGATTGGATAAGGAGGCGGACCTGGTGCACATGGAGGTGCGGACTGCAGATGGATGTGAGTGCTGAGGCCTGGAGGCTAGGCCAGGGGGGTTCTGCCTGCAAGGCTCCCTCCTCCCCTAATTTGCATTTTAATGGCTTGGGAAAATGAAAAGCCCTGAGCTCCATTACTGCCATATCCATCCTATTTTTCAGAGTAGGGGGAGAGGCCTCTGGTCCCAAGGGAGATGTTTCACTGAAATACACCCTCAGGAATGAATTTTCTGGGGATGTGAGTTAATGTGATGAATTTTGAGGCTCCTGTTAGTAATTTCCTGGCATCTTCAGTGTAATTCGAATAGGAATGTCCATAGCTCATCAGGCTATTTTGCATTCACATGGTGAATTACAGGGACTGCCAGCTTTAAAAATGAACCCTTCATATAGTCAAGCTTACCCAAAAAAGTCACTGGGCAATTTTTTCAAAACTGTTTATTCATTCATTCTACAAATATGTAGGGTCAGGCTACTCTGTGCTGTGTTAGGCCCTGGAGATACAGTGGTGAGCAAACCCTTTCTGTTTCTTGTCCCTGCAAAGAAGCAGCGGAATCCCAGGATCCTGAATACATGACCCCTTTGCACGGTATGCACCTGCGCATGTCTTACACGGAAATCGATAACATATATCATTTTGCACCACTTAAGCATTTTACTCTTCCCAGAGTTGATCATATTATCATAAGGCTCTTCCCTACCCAAGAAAATCAACTTAAAAACACATGAAATGTGTGAAAATATATGATATAAATGAAAGAGATGAAAATATAATTAGCCTAGGTCAACAATAGAGCCAAATAATCTGTGGAAATAGTAGTGATGGAGGAATGCTGTGGAACAGGCCCCAGTCTGTGAGTTGGGGTCCTGGGTTGTTCCATGCACTAGCCCTAAGGCCCGGGGAAACACCCTCTGATCTCAGTACTGAGTCCTTCCATTATCTGAGAACACTCATCCTTGCTCTCCCCACCTCATGGGGTTATAGGCTGACCAAGTGGAGAGACATTTTATGGAAATTGTAAAAGGTACAGATGTAAGGAGGGTCAGTTTTGACCTGGCTGTGGGCGTTGGGTTGTCATTTAGAATACATTAAGTAAAACTGCATGCGCTTTGTCCCTGATAAATCTGTTTTTGATGCCAAACACAGGTGCATGCCAGAAACATGCATTTTGGGGAATATTTTATTTGTTTTCTTTTTCTTTTTAAAAGTTTTAGAAGATGACCAGCGTTTGTTACTATATTCTGCTGAGTACTTGATTTTTTTCTTCCTTTCCTTTCCTTTCCTTTCCTTTCCTTTCCTTTCCTTTCCTTTCCTTTCCCTTCCTTTCCCTTCCTTTCCCTTCCTTTCCCTTCCTTTCCTTTCCTTTCCTTTCCTTTCCTTTCCTTTCCTTTCCCTTCCTTTCCCTTCCTTTCCCTTCCTTTCCTTTCCTTTCCTTTCCTTTCCTTTCCTTTCCTTTCCTTTCCTTTCCCTTCCTTTCCCTTCCTTTCATTTCCTTTCATTTCCTTTCCCTTCCTTTCCCTTCCTTTCCCTTCCTTTCCCTTCCTTTCCTTTCCTTTCCTTTCCTTTCCTTTCCTTTCCTTTCCCTTCCTTTCCTTTCCTTTCCTTTCCTTTCCTTTCCTTTCCCTTCCTTTCCTTTCCCTTCCTTTCCCTTCCTTTCCCTTCCTTTCCCTTCCTTTCCCTTCCTTTCCCTTCCTTTCCTTTCCTTTCCTTTCCTTTCCTTTCCTTTCCTTTCCCTTCCTTTCCCTTCCTTTCCCTTCCTTTCCTTTCCTTTCCTTTCCTTTCCTTTCCTTTCCTTTCCCTTCCTTTCCCTTCCTTTTCTTTCCTTTCCCTTCCTTTCCCTTCCTTTCCTTTCCTTTCCTTTCCTTTCCTTTCCTTTCCTTTCCTTTCCCTTCCTTTCCTTTCCTTTCCCTTCCTTTCCCTTCCTTTCCCTTCCTTTCCTTTCCTTTCCTTTCCTTTCCTTTCCTTTCCTTTCCTTTCCCTTCCTTTCCTTTCCTTTCCCTTCCTTTCCCTTCCTTTCCCTTCCTTTCCTTTCCCTTCCCTTCCCTTCCTTTCCTTTCCTTTCCTTTCCTTTCCTTTCCTTTCCTTTCCTTTCCTTTCCTTTCCTTTCCTTTCCTTTCCATGTAATTTGGTTGCATTTGGTCCTTGAATAAATGTAAGTCTCTGAAGCAGGCAAAGATGAGGGATGGTTCACATACTCTTTAAACAAAAAAAAAAGTATTTTTTTAACAGAAAAGCTATTTAAGATTTAAGAAAATAATGCCACACATTCAAATGCAGTGATCATAAGAGTAATGGATTCAAAATGATATTATCTGACTCTTATTGCTGAGAAAGAAACTGGGGGAAGAGTGAGATGTAGGGGTGTGAAGGAGGAATAGGGCAGCAGGAAAAGAGCAGACAGTAGCCGCAGATGATCTAGAGGCCAGTTTTTGGTACAGTTCCTATCTTGGCTTTGCTTCCCATATCAACTTTTTTTTTTAATGTTTATTTATTTGTTTTGAGAGAAAAAGAGAAAGAATGAGTCAGCCACTGGGATAGAAGCTGAAAGGAGAGAGAGAGATGGGGTGTCTGGGTGGCTCAGTCGGTTGAGCGTCCAACTTTAGCTCAGGTCATGATCTCACGGTCCGTGGGTTCGAGCCCCACGTCGGACTCTGTGCTGTCAGTTCGGAGCCAGGAGTCTGCTTCGGATTCTGTCTCCCCCTCTCTCTCCCCCTCCCCCACTGTCACTCTGTCTCTCTGTCAAAAAATGAATAAACGTTAAAAAAAAATTAAAAAGAAAGGAGAGAGAGAGAGAGACAGACAGACAGACAGACTCCTAAGCAGGCTGCACTTTGTTAGCACTGAGCCCAACATGGGGCTTGAACTCACAAACCATGAGATCATGACCTGAGCCGAAAATCAAGAGTTGGACCCTTAACCAACTGAGACACCCAGGTGTCCCTCCATGTCAACATTTTTATGCCTTAGATGTGATCTGTGCTGGTTGTAGTATTTTAGAGTTGGAAACACTTTGTATGACTATCTAACCTCCTGTCTATGTAGGAATACCATCCCTGAAAACTTCTGACAGTGTATCCTCAGGTTCCCAGATTTAGGCTTAATTAGAAACATCCTTTTCTACTCCTGGACAGCACCCATGTTTGTTTGTTTGTTTGTTTGTCTATTTAAGGTAATTTCTCACATTAAGTTTAAACCTATTTTCCAAAAGTTTAACAATTCTGATCCAAATTTGGATAAGGCCTATGGTGCAGGACTGCCACAAAATTTTATGAGATTAAAAATGCAAAAAAAACATAATAGTATCTGGCCTATTGTCAAGAATTGAAGAAAACAAGCAAGTACAACAGGAATAAATGTCATGTGCCACACTTAGGTTAAATATGGTATATATTAATCCTGTTATATTTTTTAGGTTTCCAAAATCAGTTTTTCAGTAGTTAATATTCTGATTGCCTCTAACCCATATTTACTTAGAAAATGTATATAACAAGACTGCATTAACCTAGAGATGTTGTTTTTTGTATATCCTAATGAAATGCATGATACTTTTCTTTCATGCTGTGTGGTGAGGGCCTTCTTACTCATACATTTACACATGCACACACATCTCTATCTTTTAATCATCACAAAAAGGCACAACATTTATTTCCTTTTTTCTGATGTGGTAGTCTGGACTAAAGTTTGCCCAAATTAACACAGCTAGCTAGTGATAGAATGAAAACTAAAGCACAAAACTCTCAACTCACTAGAAATGAGAGGGAACTTCCAACAAAGGGCATCTACAAAAGACCTACAACTAACATTATATTTCATGATGAGATACTGAATGCTTTCCCCATAAGAGCAGGAAAGAGAAAAGGATGTTTATTCTTAACACACATATTCAACATTATGCTGAAAGTCCTAGCCTGTGCAATAAAGGAAGAAAAATGAAATGTAATTCATATAGATTGCAAAGGAAAAATTAAAACTATTATTATTCTCATTGACATAATTGTCTATGTAGAATATCCCAAGAAATATACAAAAATAAAAAGTTCCTACAACTAATAAGTAAATTGAGCACAGTTGCAAGGGACAATGAATCCAGTCAAGAAAGGATGTTATTTTTAACAAATGGTGGTGGAAAGTATTGGAAAGCCATATGGGGAAAACTGAACTTCAACCTATGATTCACAACTTACACAAAATGCAACTCAAAAATGGATATTTTTAAATGTAAAATATAAAATTATAAAAAAATATAGAAAGACACATAAGAGAAAATCTCCATGACTGTGGGTTGGCACCAGGAACAAAAAGTCAAAGAATTGATAAATGGATTTCAAAATTAAAAAAGCATGTATTTGCTTTGCCAAAGAAACAGTGAAGATACTAGGAAAAATATTTGCAAATTATGTACTTATTAAAGGACTTGTGATCAGGGACTTTGAGAGCATAACAATAAGAAACAATGCAATTTTTTTTTTAAAAGAGGCGAAAATTTGAGTAGACCATTTACCAGAGAAGATATAAGGATGACAAATAAGCACATGAAATGATGCTCAACATCATTATACATTAGGGAAATGAAAATTAAAGCCATAATGAGGTATTATTACATACCTATTGGAATTACTAAAATAAACAAAACTGATAATACTAAATGCTGACAAGAGTGTAAAGCCATTGGAACTCTCGTACTTTCCTGGTGGGGACACAAAATGGTACAACCACTCTGGAAAAACATTTTGGCAGCTTCTTATAAATTTACACACACCCTTATGATTCAGAAATCCCACTCCTACATATTTACCATACAGAAATTCACACTGAAAATTATACACAAATGTCTGTAGCAGATTTATTAATAATCACCCCAGAATGGAAATACCCTAAATATCCTTGAATGGATGGATGGGTAAGCAAAGCTGTGGCACATCTGTAAAGAACATGGATGAATTTCATAGGCATTATACTGAGTGAAATAAGTTGGTCTCAAAAGGTTACATACTGTAGGATTCCATTTATATGATCCTATGGAAAAGGAAAAACTAACAATGGAGAAATTTATCAGTGGTTTCCAGGGTGGTTGACAAGAAAGCAGCACGAGGAATCATTCAGGGTATTGTAAATGTTTGGCAACCTGTGGTGGTTGTTACATAAATCCATATATCTGTTAAAAATTTAGAACTGTATGTCAAAAAATTACTGTAAATAAATTTTAAAAAGTTTGTATTTAAAAATAATACTAAATGGGCACCTGGGTAGCTGTGTATTAAGGTTAAGCCACTGACTCTTGGTATCAGCTCAGGTCATGATCTCAAGGTTGGTGAGTTTAAGCTGTGCATTGGGCTCCACACTAGCAGTGTGGAGCCTGCTTGGGATCTCTCTCTCTGCCCTTCCCCTGCTCACTGTTTCTCTTGAAATAAATAAATAAAACCTAAAAAAATAAAAATAATACTAAAATAAGTATTTAAAGAAAGGAGGGGGGGTACCTGGCTCACTGATTTGGAACAGCATGCAACTCTTGGTCTCAGGGTCACGAGTTCTTATAACTCTTGATCTCGAGGTCATGAGTACAAGCCCCACATTGGGTCTAGAGGTTTTATAAATATTTAAAAAAATAATGATAATAATACTAAAATAAAACCTATAGTGAGGAAAAACTAGAACACACAATTCTTAGCTTCTAGTTCTATAGAACTTGCTACCATTTATGATTAATTAATTAGTTAATTGATCACTTAGTTCTTTTATTCAACTGGTGTTTATTTAAATTAAAAAAAAATTAACGTTTATTTTTGAGACAGAGAGAGATAGCATGAATGGGCAAAGGTCAGAGAGAGAGGGAGACACAGAATCTGAAACAGGCTCCAGGCTCTGTGCTGACAGTTCAGAGCCTGGAGCCTGCTCCAGATTCTGTGTCTCCCTCTGTCTCTGCCCCTCCCCTGATCATTCTTTCTCTCTGTCAAAAATAAATAAATATCAAAAAAATTAAAATCTGCATATTCTGGTCACTGAGGGGATGTAGAGGTGAATATGATATTATCTCCACCTCAGAGAGCTTGTGGGCTTGTTGGGGAAATAGACAAGGATTTGAGTAATTCTAGCACAATCTCACAGGGTTCATAGGGTTGAACATATATTATGTTGAGTTATAAGTGGGAGTATTGCTAATAGTCTAAGGAAGTTGGGGGTTCATAGGGGCATATGTACCCCAATGTTTATAGCAGCGCTTTAAACAATAGCCAAATTATGGAAAGAGCCTAAATGCCCATCAGCTGATGAATGGATAAAGAAGATGTGGTGTATATATACAATAGGATACTACTTGGCATTGAGAAAGAATGAAATCATGCCATTTGCAGCAACATGGTTGGAACTGGAAGGTATTATGCTGAGTGAAATAAGTCAGAGAAGGACAGATATCATGTGTTTTCACTGATACGTAGATCTTGAGAAACTTAACAGAAGACCATAAAGGAAGGGAAGGGGAAAAAATAGAAACAGAGAGGGAGGGAGGCAAACCATAAGAGACTCTTTTTTCTTTTAATTTTTTTTAATGTTTATTTATTTTTGAGACCGAGAGAGACAGAGTGCAAGTGGGGGAGGGGCAGAGAGAGAGGGAGACACAGAATCTGAAACAGGTTCCAGGCTCTGAGCTGTCAGCACAGAGCCTGATGCGGGGCTCGAACCCACGAACCGTGAGATAATGAACTGAGCCAAAGTCAGACGCTTAACCGACTGAGCCACCCAGGCACCCCAAGAGACTCTTAAATACAGGGAAAAAACTGAGAGTTGATGGAGGGGGTGGGGGAGAGGGGAAAATGGGTGATGGGCAATGAGGAGGCCAATCATTGGGATGAACACTGGGTATTGTATGTAAGCGATGAATCATGGGAATCTACCCCAAAAATCAAGACCACACTTTACACTTTACACACCGTATGTTAGCCAATTTAACAATAGATTACACACACACACACGCACGTGTGTGCGCATGTGTGTGTGCATGTGTGTGTGTGTGTGTGTGTGTGTAAAAGAAAGTTGGGGGAAGCTTCTTAGATGAAGTTTTTGATCTGGCCCTTGAGAGATTAGTAGGATTTTATCAGAACATTTTGGATAGAGAGGAGAACCTCACACATTCCCAGAGTTCACCCATGAAAAGTGGTGTGTGCAAGGCTGTGGGCTGTGGTTTGTGGCTGGCAAAGATGAAGGGAGATAAGGCCAGTAAAGGCAGGCTGGAGAGGTTGTGGGAAGAAATGGGTAGGTAGCTTTCTGATCTGTGATCCACACTGAACACCAAGCATTGAGGCCATTTTTACCTTTATCATAGAAAAGCTTTCATGATAGAATTGTGATTTCCCTAGCTGTGACCTTAAACATTGATTATACTAGACAGTCCTGCCTGGTTGTTTCAAGTTCCTTTATTTCTGCTTCTTCTGTTTGCATGTTGTATGTTTAAATTATAGCAGCTGGTAGATGGAAAGTTAGCACCCATTCTAGCTCATTTAGACTCTAGCTCTGGGCAGTTACTTGCAATGCTGCTGTGCCCCCATCTCTGAGGCATAAGGCAGCCTTGTTATGTTTCCCTAGTCCCCCATCCTGCCTAACTTAGCTTCTAACTCAGGAATGGTGCTGAGAGATAGAGAAGGCAACTGGCCTATGTCTGACATCCTTGACGGGGACAGGGGAGTAGAACACAGAATGACCTCTGTGATGAGGCCAGGTAACGTCCTGAACCCTGCTTCTTAGGGATCGTGCATCAGAGCGGCTTATTAGTCACTCCCAGCTCTGTGTCCAGGTCTTTTCTTGCCTGGCCAGACTGTGCTTGCTAATATATCCTGTGCATTCTACTTGCCAAGAGAGGCAGGTGGACCTGGGCAGAGTGCTGGAACGAGCACACTCTCCAAGTTCTGGCAGAGGGTTGGACAGTCCTGGACCAGGAGGAGGCACCAGAAGCACCCACCATCCCTCCAGCTCTGTCTCCACTGGGGGCCATGTTTGCAATTTGGGTTTATCCTTTCGAGGAGCAGGGAGAAATGGTCTTCAGTTATTTATAGGCAAGCAGACTGGGAGAGTAGAAACCTAGATCTTAATTTCAGTTTTTCCATGGAGAGGCTGTGTTTCCAGGACAGCAACTAAAATTCTTGGGGTTCCTGTTCCCTCACTGTTAAATGAAACAATTAATAATTTATTCACTTTTCTTTCTAATTCTCTTATAGGATATTTACTGGGTGTCCCCTGGATGGCAGTCATGACCTGCATTTTTAGAGATATAAAGAGGGAATGAGACATGGTCTCTGCCCCCCCAGTCTGTATTCTAAAAGGGAATGGGCAGACAAATAAACCAGCAGCTCCTGAATAGCTGATAGCCTTCTTATAGTCACACACAGGACATGCTAGGAACCCACAGGAAAGGGGACTTCTTTATATTTGGCGTATTTGAAGTCAATTGAAACCTCAGTTTTTCTAGCCCTTTTGTTTGGTCATTCACATGTCTAAAAGGAAAATAACAATTCTCTGAACATCTTAAAAGAACTAGTAGATCTTGGATAATAGTTATTTTTCCTTCCCCTGACTTTCCTTTGTTATTCCACTTTTTTTTTTCCATGTTGGAGAGTCTGTTCCTTAATCAGCCCATTTCAGACCACTTACCCCGTGTTCTGGATTTGCCAATTACTATTTTGTAAATTATCCTCAAAAGCACCTTGAGCAGTAAAATTCCATTCTCTGCTTCTTCTAGCAGCACAGTTCTTATGGCCGTTTCTATCAACCTTTAACATCCATGACCCTCTGGCAAGCTGGTTCTATTGCAGATTCCTGGGATCCACCCCAGAGGTTTTGGTTTAGATTGTCTCCTGTAGGGCCTGGGAGTCGACATATTGTTAAACATGCTCATGACATGATTCTGATCCAGATGGCCCCTTCAAGAACACTTTGAGGATCCCTAACCTCAGATGGTGCTGGGATTATAGCCAGCAGTTATATCCTCATAGGCATGAAGAAAGAGCCTTGGTGTTGGGGTCTGGAATTACCCTGTTGTAAACAATACGTGATGATCACGGCAGCTGGGCTGTCATAGGGCTGGAAACAAGAACATACAAGTAGGGCAAACATGTCTTTCCCTTCTTTCTTCCCCTTTTTTTAAAAGTAAAAAAAATTTTAATGTTTATGTTTTCAGAGAGACAGGGAAAGAGCATGAGCAGGGAAGGGGAAGAGAGGGGGAGACACAGAATCTGAAACAGGCTCCAGGCTCTGAGCTATCAGCACAGAGCCCGACGCGGGGCTCGAACCCACGAACCGTGAGATCATGACCTGAGCCGAAGTCGGACATTTAACCGACTGAGCCACCCAGGCACCTTTTTTCTTCCCCTTTTGACTTTCAAGACAAAATCACAATAAATTGTAACTCATCAGAGTGCTTTCCAAGTCAAGGTAACGTTCACTGTGTTACTTGTTGGGGTGAGAAGGAAAGATTCATAAGGAGTAGTAGAAATTGTTCGAAACCTGTAAGGATGTTCAGAGAATAGAAACAAGATATGGCTATGAAACAACAATTAAATGTTCTATGTAGTTCCCAGAGCAAGACAGGGATGTGTGGGCATTCATACTAATGTCGATAAAGAAATTTGTATTTCTTGTTTATTTACCCTCTCACATTCACTCCACAGAAATGGAAGAGTTTCCATGTGTGAAGACAGTGGTTCTCAAAGCTTACCATTAATTATAATCACCTGGAGAACTTACACACACACACACACACACACACACACACACACACACACACACACACACAGAAGGTCCTGGGCATTGGCCCTTTATGAAATTGTCCTCATGATTCTAAAGTACATGCAGTACTAAAAACCACTGCACTAGATCTGAGCCTTCCCAAATGGAACATGCATATGAACCATCTGGAGAGCTTGTTAAAACACACATTCCGTATTTCTGACAAGCTCACAGGTGATGCTGCTGGTTTGCAGACCCCAATCCGATCAGCACTGCACTATGCTAAGCTGTGGGGGATTTACAGATAAATAGGACACAGCCAGCCCTGACTAGCCAGCCCACAGTTTTAGGGGAGAGGCAGATATACACGCAGGTTGTTATTTTGATATAATGTGCCGAAAGCCCACGATTGTCTGATTTAAGTCTCCCAAAGAAAGTGCTGTTGGAACCAAAAGGAAGGTGTTCTGAATAACAGTAATTCATGATAGCCATACTTTCGGTTTCATGGAGGAAAAAATTAATTATAAAGGAAAGAGAATATGAAGAATTAAACAGTTGTAGTAACAATAAGAAGGAGAGAGTATAGAGAAGAAAAAGAAGGCTTACTGTGTCAAATCACGTACTCACAACAGCCAACCTCTTGGCTGGGGAAACCCCGCGGTGAACAGCCCAGTTGGAGTGCCACTTGAGGGTCCTGGGCAGAGTGTCCCCCCAGCACTCAGATGAGACTTCCAACTAACTTCCCACCAGGGCGATGCATATATGACTCATGTGTGATTTAGGGCTAGTCGCCAAGTTTGCCTAAGTGCAGTCCTGAGGGAGCTGTTTTTTCTGTTTCTCTTATTGTATCTGACAATCTTAGGAGCCTGGGCATCCGCATATACCTCTTCCCTCCCTGGTCTATTCCATGGGGCCAGCCTCGTCTGGCTCAAGTAGGTGAAGCAAATTAATCCCATCAGGAACAGAAGGGCCAGTTCTGATTCCAAGGCCAGATATGGAGCACAAGCCAACTAAGCTTTCCATGATTGTGTGTGTGTAGCCTCTGGGAAGAAATGCCTGACAAGTCACACAAACAACTTCTATACAGAAGAGAAGGGTACCCCTAGTGCTGAGGAGTGACTGAGGGCTGCACAGAAGAGGCCATAGTTAAGCTTCATGTTGGGAGATGAGTTGGATTCTCCCGGGAGGATGGTAGAAAGGGGGTCAGGAAAGTCATGCTAGAGTGGTGCTGTCCAATGTGGTAGCTGCATCATCACATGGGGTTGCTGAGCACTTGAAACATGCTGTCCAGATTGAGGTATGCCATGTATGCAAAACATACACCAGGTTTCAAAGATGTACTATGAATTAAATGATGGAAAATAGCTCACTAATAATTTTTATGTTGACTATATGATGAAATGATAATACTTTGGATATTTGGGGTTCAATAAAATGTGTTACAATCCGTTTTACTTTTCTATAGACTTTTTAGCGTAGCTACTGAAAATCCGTAAAGGTTATTTGTGGCTTACATTGTATGTCCATTGGACGGCACTCTTCTAGACTGGAGGAACAGCAGGTACATCAGCACAGAGCATCGCTTTTCTGTACTGTATGTGACACTAACCATCCTTTTTCTCAACCTGGCTCCCACACGTGGGAGCAAACCCAGTGTAAGCCAGTCCCTGTTCTTGTTTTGATGTAGGAATCTCCACTCCGGTTCCAGTCCTGGCCCTTCTTTTTGGGAGTCAGACTTCCAGATTAAGCTGAAGCCATTGAATTATCTCTTGCCCTGGCAGGGTTTAAACAGGGCAAAGCCAACCAGTTTGGTTAAAATCATTGTGAACCCATTTCTTCCATACAATTCAGGATTCAAATGACTTTTTCTCCCATTGTCTTCTAGAAATAATTTTTCTCAGAATGTCCCCTGTGATCCTCCCTACACCCGACCCAACACATATTCAGATACACACATATACATACCCATATCCTCCATCCAAAAGACATTTGAGTATCAATAGAAAGTTCATCACCTTGATGCCATAAGAGTTCAGAGTTGAGTTGGCGAATTAATTCTGCCATTTAGAAGCTGTTTGACCTTAGATCCCTTCTCTTCCAGTGCTTTATATATTATAAAAAATATATAACTGTATATATATAGTTATATAACTATACATATTGTAATCATAATATATGACTAACAAATATAAGAAGTATTTTTATAACATTTTTTCATCAATGGACTAAAAAAGGTGTTATTACAGAGTAAAATTTATAGTGGGGAGGATTTCAGTTAGGTGAACAGAAAAGTAATAATCAAGGGTATCCAAAAATGGCTAAGGCTATTTTGTGAAGTGCTGAGTTTCTCTTCATTAGAAATTCTCAAGCATAAGCCATTTGGATGTATCATAGGGATACCATAGTAAGTGAACCTTGATACAGGCAGAAGCTCTTTAGCATCTAGACACATTTGAAATTTCTAGAATCAAAATCTGTAGCACATATGCCACCATTTCTTGTCCTGGTGCCATCATCACCTGCCATCAATCTATCACCGCACCTTCTCACTAAGTCAGGATGAAGCTTAGTACTTTTTAAAAAAATGTTTGAGTTTATTTATTTTGAGAGAGAGAGAGAGAGAGAGAAAGTGCATTTGCAAGCGTGAGCCAGGGAGTGGGAGGGGGGAGGGGCAGAAAGAGAGGAGAGAGAATCCCAAGCAAGTTCAGTACTGACAGCGCAGAGCCTGACATGGGGATCAAATTCGTGAACCGCAAAGATGCTTAACCAACTGAGCCACCCAGGTGCTCCAAGCCTAGTACTTCTTAACAGACCTCAGGGAATCCTAACTAATCAAATGGTCTTGGCACCCAATGCAAAACTATTAACCCTATAGCCTAAACTTCAGGTTCTAGATACATAGAATATTGGCTCTTAAAGAACCTTGGATTATTGACTAGTTCAGTAATTTTAAACTGTGTAACTCTGAGCTCTAGCAGTGTTCTAAGAACTCAGAGGCAAGATGGGGATGGGGTGTGGAGTTAAGCCAATGGGACTGCTGAATTCTTGACTTACATTCAACTAGAAATGGTGCACTAAAGTTCACTTTCTATATTGAGAAGATAGGATCTTCTTTGCTAAAAGCGTTCCAAAGTTTGGTTTTTAAGTTGAAATAGAAAAGGTACTTTGAAATTGCATCACTTTCAAAAAAGTACTAAAATATCGGGGCGCCTGGGTGGCGCAGTCGGTTAAGCGTCCGACTTTAGCCAGGTCACGATCTCGCGGTCCGTGAGTTCGAGCCCTGCGTCAGGCTCTGGGCTGATGGCTCGGAGCCTGGAGCCTGTTTCCAATTCTGTGTCTCCCTCTCTCTCTGCCCCTCCCCCGTTCATGCTCTGTCTCTCCCTGTCCCCAAAATAAATAAAAAACGTTGAAAAAAAAATTTTTAAAAAAAGGTACTAAAATATATAATAACTTTCTCAAGGCCACATAGATAGCTGTGGATGAGGACTGAACCAGAACATGGATTCTTGTCTAATTCTCAGACTGATTGTCCTTCCATGATTAAAAAAAAATAATAGTTGGGATCATTGGTCCTGCTGTTAATATGCCTGTGTTCTAATCCTGGTTCTGTCATTTCCTAGAAGCTGTGGAACTCAGGCACATCACTTAATTGTTGTGCCTCAGGTTCCTCATCTATGAAATGGGGATGCTAGTAATTGCAACTCCTTACTGGATTGTTGCAGGAACTAAATAAGTTAATACATACAGCTTCTGCAACACCGGAAGACATAGAGTGAGCATTCAAAAATACTACTTCTTGGGGCATCTCGGTGGCTCAGTCGGTTAAGCCCCTGACTTCGGATCGGGTCATGACGTCGCGGTCTGTGAATTCAAGCCCCGCATTGAGCTCTTTGTCGACAGCTCAGAGCCTAGAGCCCACTTTGGATTCTGTGTCTTCATCTCTCTCTCTGCTCCTCCCCTGCTTACACTCTGTCTCTCTCAAAAATAAATAAATATTTAAAAAAACTTTTTAAACAATGTTACTTCTTGTTATTGTCATCATCATCATCATCGTCATCTAGTCATCACTGTCATTGTCATCGTCATTGTCATCATTTTTATCGCCATTGTCATCATCATCATTATCACCATCATCATTATCACCACTGTCATCATCATCATTGTCATCATCACTGTCATCATCACTATTGTTATCATCTAGTCATCATATTCAGTCAGGCTCAGTTTATTTGGCAATTGGAGTGGAAAGAGCTCTGGATGCAGTACCAGGAGTCCTAAGATATTCAAGGACATTGTGATTTCTAAATCTCTATAACTGCCATATTCCCCCTATGCCATAAGAAAAAAGGAGACATTAGAATTCTTCTTCGGGTAATTAGAAGTTTCACAAAAACTCTAAATCCATAAGCACAGTAGGCAGGAATGGAATAAGGTAGGTAAGCTACCTTTTTCAATTTGTTGATTTTGTTTTCAGTACCTACCATGTCTGGAGGGTTGTGTAGGCATTTCCAGCATGTGGGTGCCCTGCACACAGGTTAGCCCCACTCCTCAATCAAGGAAAAGGAGGCTTGTGGAAACTAAATAACTTTTCATAGTTTCTTGGATCTGCTGGTTTTTACTTGTTTGCATCTGAGAGTTAATGCTATTATTCAAAATAAATAGCTCCTGGGTATTTCTCTAAGAGAGGACCTGAGGAGCTGATTTGCTTTTTGTTCACAATTTAATTCACTTTTTCAAACTTTGACAACATGTATATTACCCAAAGGGATGGAAGTTGAATGAATCCAAGGAAAGTTTCTTTCTCCGAGGTGGTAAGAGGCATGATGGCTAGGATAGTTTGAATATTTAGTAATCTCAAAGGCAAACCATTGCCACAAGTCACAATATCATTCAACATAACAAAAGTGTTTAGGTTTTTTAATGTCATTCAATTCAATTTTTTTTTTTTTTATGAAATTTATTGACAAATTGGTTTCCATACAACACCCAGTGCTCATCCCAAAAGGTGCCCTCCTCAATACCCATCACCCACCCTCTCCTCCCTCCCACCCCCCATCAACCCTCAGTTTGTTCTCAGTTTTTAAGTCTCTTATGCTTTGGCTCTCTCCCATTCTAACCTCTTTTTTTTTTTTTTCCCTTCCCCTCCCCCATGGGTTCCTGTGAAGTTTCTCAGGATCCACATAAGAGTGAAACCATATGGTATCTGTCTTTCTCTGTATGGCTTATTTCACTTAGCATCACACTCTCCAGTTCCATCCACGTTGCTACGAAAGGCCATATTTCATTTTTTCTCATTGCCACGTAATATTCCATTGTGTATATAAACCACAATTTCTTTATCCATTCATCAGTTGATGGACATTTAGGCTCTTTCCATAATTTGGCTATTGTTGAGAGTGCTGCTATGAACATTGGGGTACAAGTGCCCCTATGCATCAGTGCTCCTGTATCCCTTGGATAAATTCCTAGCAGTGCTATTGCTGGGTCATAGGGTAGGTCTATTTTTAATTTTCTGAGGAACCTCCACACTGCTTTCCAGAGCGGCTGCACCAATTTGCATTCCCACCAACAGTGCAAGAGGGTTCCCGTTTCTCCACATCCTCTCCAGCATCTATAGTCTCCTGATTTGTTCATTTTGGCCACTCTGACTGGCGTGAGGTGATACCTGAGTGTGGTTTTGATTTGTATTTCCCTGATAAGGAGCGACGCTGAACATCTTTTCATGTGCCTGTTGGCCATCCGGATGTCTTCTTTAGAGAAGTGTCTATTCATGTTTTCTGCCCATTTCTTCACTGGGTTATTTGTTTTTCGGGTGTGGAGTTTGGTGAGCTCTTTATAGATTTTGGAAACTAGCCCTTTGTCCGATATGTCATTTGCGAATATCTTTTCCCATTCCGTTGGTTGCCTTTTAGTTTTGTTGGTTGTTTCCTTGGCTGTGCAGAAGCTTTTTATCTTCATAAGGTCCCAGTAATTCACTTTTGCTTTTAATTCCCTTGCCTTTGGGGATGTGTCGAGTAAGAGATTGCTACGGCTGAGGTCAGAGAGGTCTTTTCCTGCTTTCTCCTCTAAGGTTTTGATGGTTTCCTGTCTCACATTTAGGTCCTTTATCCATTTTGAGTTTATTTTTGTGAATGGTGTGAGAAAGTGGTCTAGTTTCAACCTTCTGCATGTTGCTGTCCAGTTCTCCCAGCACCATTTGTTAAAGAGGCTGTCTTTTTTCCATTGGATGTTCTTTCCTGCTTTGTCAAAGATGAGTTGGCCATACGTTTGTGGGTCTAGTTCTGGGGTTTCTATTCTATTCCATTGGTCTATGTGTCTGTTTTGGTGCCAATACCATGCTGTCTTGATGATGACAGCTTTGTAGTAGAGGCTAAAGTCTGGGATTGTGATGCCTCCTGCTTTGGTCTTCTTCTTCAAAATTCCTTTGGCTATTCGGGGCCTTTTGTGGTTCCATATGAATTTTAGGATTGCTTGTTCTAGTTTCGAGAAGAATGCTGGTGCAATTTTGATTGGGATTGCATTGAATGTGTAGATAGCTTTGGGTAGTATTGACATTTTGACAATATTTATTTTTCCAATCCATGAGCAGGGAATGTCTTTCCATTTCTTTAAATCTTCTTCAATTTCCTTCATAAGCTTTCTATAATTTTCAGCATACAGATCCTTTACATCTTTGGTTAGATTTATTCCTAGGTATTTTATGCTTCTTGGTGCAATTGTGAATGGGATCAGTTTCTTTATTTGTCTTTCTGTTGCTTCATTGTTAGTGTATAAGAATGCAACTGATTTCTGTACATTGATTTTGTATCCTGCAACTTTGCTGAATTCCTGTATCAGTTCTAGCAGACTTTTGGTGGAGTCTATCGGATTTTCCATGTATAATATCATGTCATCTGCAAAAAGCGAAAGCTTGACTTCATCTTTGCCAATTTGGATGCCTTTGATTTCCTTTTGTTGTCTGATTGCTGATGCTAGAACTTCCAGCACTATGTTAAACAGCAGCGGTGAGAGTGGGCATCCTTGTCGTGTTCCTGATCTCAGGGAAAAAGCTCTCAGTTTTTCCCCGTTGAGGATGATGTTAGCTGTGGGCTTTTCATAAATGGCTTTTATGATCTTTAAGTATGTTCCTTCTATCCCGACTTTCTCAAGGGTTTTTATTAAGAAAGGGTGCTGGATTTTGTCGAAGGCCTTTTCTGCATCGATTGACAGGATCATATGGTTCTTCTCTTTTTTTTTGTTAATGTGATGTATCACGTTGATTGATTTGCAAACGTTGAACCAGCCCTGCATCCCAGGAATGAATCCCACTTGATCATGGTGGATAATTCTTTTTATATGCCGTTGAATTCGATTTGCTAGTACCTTATTGAGAATTTTTGCATCCATATTCATCAGGGATATTGGCCTGTAGTTCTCTTTTTTTACTGGGTCTCTGTCTGGTTTAGGAATCAAAGTAATACTGGCTTCATAGAATGAGTCTGGAAGTTTTCCTTCCCTTTCTATTTCTTGGAATAGCTTGAGAAGGATAGGTATTATCTCTGCTTTAAACGTCTGGTAGAACTCCCCTGGGAAGCCATCTGGTCCTGGACTCTTATTTGTTGGGAGATTTTTGATAACCGATTCAATTTCTTCACTGGTTATGGGTCTGTTCAAGCTTTCTATTTCCTCCTGATTGAGTTTTGGAAGAGTGTGGGTGTTCAGGAATTTGTCCATTTCTTCCAGGTTGTCCAATTTGTTGGCATATAATTTTTCATAGTATTCCCTGATAATTGTTTGTATCTCTGAGGGATTGGTTGTAATAATTCCATTTTCATTCATGATTTTATCTATTTGGGTCATCTCCCTTTTCTTTTTGAGAAGCCTGGCTAGAGGTTTGTCAATTTTGTTTATTTTTTCAAAAAACCAACTCTTGGTTTCGTTGATCTGCTCTACAGTTTTTTTAGCTTCTATATTGTTTATTTCTGCCCTGATCTTTATTATTTCTCTTCTTCTGCTGGGCTTAGGCTGCCTTTGCTGTTCTGCTTCTAGTTCCTTTAGGTGTGCTGTTAGATTTTGTATTTGGGATTTTTCTTGTTTCTTGAGATAGGCCTGGATTGCAATGTATTTTCCTCTCAGGACTGCCTTTGCTGCGTCCCAAAGCGTTTGGATTGTTGTATTTTCATTTTCATTTGTTTCCATATATTTTTTAATTTCTTCTCTAATTGCCTGGTTGACCCACTCATTCGTTAGTAGGGTGTTCTTTAACCTCCATGCTTTTGGAGGTTTTCCAGACTTTTTTCTGTGGTTGATTTCAAGCTTCATAGCATTGTGGTCTGAAAGTAAGCATGGTATAATTTCAATTCTTGTAAACTTATGAAGGGCTGTTTTGTGACCCAGTATATGATCTATCTTGGAGAATGTTCCATGTGCACTCGAGAAGAAAGTATATTCTGTTGCTTTGGGATGCAGAGTTCTAAATATATCTGTCAAGTCCATCTGATCCAATGTCTCATTCAGGGCCCTTGTTTCTTTATTAACCGTGTGTCTAGATGATCTATCTATTTCTGTAAGTGGTGTATTAAAGTCCCCTGCAATTACCACATTCTTATCAATAAGGTTGCTTATGTTTATGAGTAATTGTTTTATATATTTGGGGGCTCCGGTATTCGGTGCATAGACATTTATAATTGTTAGCTCTTCCTGATGGATAGACCCTGTAACTATTATATAATGTCCTTCTTCATCTCTTGTTACAGCCTTTAATTTAAAGTCTAGTTTGTCTGATAGAAGTATGGCTACTCCAGCTTTCTTTTGGCTTCCAGTCGCATGATAAATAGTTCTCCATCCCCTCACTCTCAATCTAAAGGTGTCCTCAGGTCTAAAATGAGTCTCTTGTAGACAGCAAATAGATGGGTCTTGTTTTTTTATCCATTCTGATAACCTATGTCTTTTGGTTGGCGCATTTAATCCATTTACATTCAGTGTTATTATAGAAAGATACGGGTTTAGAGTCATTGTGATGTCTGTATGTTTTATGCTTATAGTGATGTCTCTGGGACTTTGTCTCACAGGGTCCCCCTTAGGATCTCTTGTAGGGCTGGTTTAGTGGTGACAAATTCCTTCAGTTTTTGTTTGTTTGGGAAGACCTTTATCTCTCCTTCTATTCTAAATGACAGACTTGCTGGATAAAGGATTCTCGGCTGCATATTTTTTCTGTCTAGCACCCTGAAAATCTCGTGCCAATTCTTTCTGGCCTGCCAAGTTTCAAAAGAGAGATCAGTCACGAGTCTTATAGGTCTCCCTTTATATGTGAGGGCACGTTTACCCCTTGCTGCTTTCAGAATTTTCTCTTTATCCTTGTATTTTGCCAGTTTCATTATGATATGTCGTGCAGAAGATCGATTCAAGTTACGTCTGAAGGGAGTTCTCTGTGCCTCTTGGATTTCAATGCCTTTTTCCTTCCCCAGTTCAGGGAAGTTCTCAGCTATGATTTCTTCAAGTACCCCTTCAGCACCGTTCCCTCTCTCTTCCTCCTCTGGGATACCAATTATGCGTATATTATTTCTTTTTAGTGTATCACTTAATTCTCTAATTTTCCCCTCATACTCCTGGATTTTTTTATCTCTCTTTTTCTCAGCTTCCTCTTTTTCCATAACTTTATCTTCTAGTTCACCTATTCTCTCCTCTGCCTCTTCAAGCCGAGCTGTGGTGGTTTCCATTTTGTTATGCATTTCGTTTAAAGCATTTTTCAGCTCCTCGTGACTGTTCCTTAGTCCCTTGATCTCTGTAGCAAGAGATTCTCTGCTGTCCTGTATACTGTTTTCAAGCCCAGTGATTAATTTTATGACTATTATTCTAAATTCACTTTCTGTTATGTTATTTAAGTCCTTTTTGATCAGCTCATTAGCTGTTGTTATTTCCTGGAGATTCTTCTGAGGGGAATTCTTCCGCTTGGTCATTTTGGATAGTCCCTGGCGTGGTGAGGACCTGCAGGGCACTTCCCCTGTGCTGTGGTGTATAACTGGAGTTGGTGGGCGGGGCCGCAGTCAGACCTGATGTCTGCCCCCAGCCCACCGCTGGGGCCACAGTCAGACTGGTGTGTGCCTTCTCTTCCCCTCTCCTAGGGGCGGGATTCACTGTGGGGTGGTGTGGCTCGTCTGGGCTACTTGCACCCTGCCAGGCTTGTGATGCTGCGGATCTGGCGTATTAGCTGGGGTGGGTAGGCAAGGTGCTCGGGGGCAGGAGGGGCAGGCTTAGATCGCTTCTCCTTAGGTGATCCACTTCAGGAGGGGCCCTGTGGCAGCGGGAGGGAGTCAGATCCGCTGCCGGAGGTTTGGCTCCGCAGAAGCGCAGAGTTGGGTGTTTGCGCGGAGCGACCAAGTTCCCTGGCAGGAACCAGTTCCCTTTGGGATTTCGGCTGGGGGATGGGCGGGGGAGATGGCGCTGGCGAGCGCCTTTGTTCCCCACCAAACTGAGCTCTGTTGTCAGGGGGCTCAGCAGCTCTCCCTCCCTTTGTCCTCCAGCCTTCCCGCTTTCCGAGCAGAGCTGTTAACTTATGACCTCCCAGACGCTAAGTCGCGCTTGTTGTGGGAACACAGTCCGTCAGGCCCCTCCGCTTTTGCAAGCCAGATTCGGTGGCTGTGCTTGGCCGGCGAGCCGCCCCTCCGCCCCGGCTCCCTCCCGCCAGTCCGTGGAGCGCGCACCGCCTCGCCGCCCTTCCTACCCTCTTCCGTGGGCCTCTCGTCTGCGTTTGGCTCCGGCGACTCCGTTCTGCTAATCCTCTGGCGGTTTTCTGGGTTATTTAGGCAGATGTAGATGGAATCTAAGTGATCAGCAGGACGTGCGGTGAGCCCAGCGTCCTCCTAAGCTGCCATCTTGCCGCCGACCCCCCATTCAATTCAATTTAACTAGCATTTACTGGGACTTTATAAAGTTAGCTTAGGAGACAAACAAAGATAACTAAGACTTCATTCCTACTTCTGAGGAGGTGACCCTTTTGGAAAGGTTTGACAGAGAAAGAAACACTGGATATAAATGGATGAGAAACTTGCCTTGCTGGATGGGGAAGTTAGAGACTGCCTCCCTAAGCCTTACAGAATTCCTGGCAAAAATATATCTCCTTAGGAATAAAAGAATGCTAAGGATGTCAGATAATCTCCTTCATACTCTCTGTCTATATTCTCCAGTTCTCAGATCTTCCTCTGTCCAGCGCAAACCCCAAGGCATGTTCACTTGTGAATATCCCATTTTCCTCACTGGTCTGTGATTCTTCTGAGAATGTTCTCTGGTTCCTGGAAGTTCTCTGAGTGCCTGACACTTGAAGCTTCACTATACTCCTTGACCCAGTGCAAAAAGGAATGAATCAGTCAGTCTGAGACCACCCCTTCTTGCTATATGAGACCTTTAGCCCAATATCTGCTAGGTGAGAAGGCGTGAAGGTCGGACTCACTAGGGAGATGTTCTTATCTTCCCTAAGGGGTCTTCCAGCAGTAGAACTAGTTAAATTGAGCCAGATATTTCTAAGGTTAATGAGTAGATCCCTCTATTGACAGTGCAGGGAACAAAGCCTTTGACTTTTAGCTTTTGTAAGTGGAACAGTGACTACACCACCTCTTCAAAATACATTAGGAAGACATTTGACATTTAGAAATACGTTAATCATCAGGGTAATGATTGCCTCTCAACCCCTAGGGAAATCACTCTCTAATTTTCTTACAGGGATATCCAAATGAGTTCTTCATTCAATCTGGTCTTTCTGATTTTTCATTTGAGAACATTTCAAAGGAAAGGATAGTAAATAAAAGATTAAGAATATGGATTAATCAAAGCTAATCCATTAACATGTGATTATATAGTGCCTTCCATGAGCTTTGCCTACCTAAAAGGCCATGTTCAGTTTTCATTCCCTTTTTAGGAATTTCCTTCTCACATAATATACTTCTCCATCTTGTCTACACACAAAGGCTGCCTTCTCCTTCAAGTCCTCCTTGGTTATTCAGGCTCAGATTTTTTTTTTTTTTTGTTATCTGCACACCCAAAGTACTTGAAGAAATTAAACAGGGGTATAAATTTGGAATATGACTTTACTAGTAGGACCTGTGATATGGTCTTTTGACTCTCCACAAACATTACTTGTTATTAATGGAGGGTCTGAGAGATGCAGAGTGTTAAATTCCCTTCCTTCTCTTTCCATATTAAGAAAGAGGTACCATCTATTAGTCTTTTAAAATGTATCCAATGATATGTTAAGCATTTTTCATACATAATCTTATTCAATACTGATGACAATCCCTGGAGGCAGATACTAACTTGCGGGTATTTCACAGATGAAGAGCCGTGCTACTTACTCAAGGGTGATAAGCAAGTAACAGGTGCAGGACTTGAACACAGCCCAATCTGGCTTCAGAGGCCTTGCTTTCAAATACCACACTATGCTCAAGAGCTCTGGACCCCTGCCATCTTATCAGGCGTTTGGTGTTACTAAAAGCAAATAAAAAGGCCACAGGTATTAGAAGCCTAGTTTGGGATTCAAGTTAAATGATGAATATCCTTCTGTTTCATCTTTAAATCTCCATGACTGTACCCAGCTTCATTTCAGGATAACGTCCAAAGCCCGAATCTGAGAACTTTTGCAAATGTGAGGCTCTTGGTGTCCCCTTCTCACTTTTGACACCCTGAGTGCCTTGTCACCCTCGGTCACTTCCATCTGGTAGCCAGGCCTGCCCGGTAATTGACTCTCCCCTTTTTCTCTATTCTGAGTTTTCACCAGGCAGTGGGTACCTTAGCACTTACTATCATGTCTCTGTATGTTTGAAAAAAAAGAGCGTTGAGACTTCCAATATATGAGTCCAGCTAAAGACTGCAAGTCCCCTGAATTTTAAGTGGATTTGAAAAACTCATTCCAGTGCTGCTTTCCTGTTAAATTGGACCTTTCGTTCCATGCTGGGCAGTAGCAAGCAGGGGGAGAGCCAAGAAGTAGGATGAGTTTGGCACAAGAGCTCACCTGCTGTGGGCCAAGGTTTAGGTAGGTTTTGATTTTGTTTGGGGTGGCCTTGAATACACTTGATTCTTTTTTTTTTTTCCCAAAGTGTCCAAATGGGAGAGTGAATAGTAAACAGACAGTAGAAAATGAGCCTGTGGGGGGGCGGGGGATAAGCAGATGTCCTCCTGTGCGTACCTTTGATTAGCAGTATAAGGAGCTTTCTGAGACACTGGCTGGCAAGAAGGAAGCAGGTTGTCATGTCAACACTTGTGGTTTCTTTATGTGTATTTACTGCAGCTTTTCGCTGGCTTTTAGTGCCTTATTCTGGGAGAAAATTACTAAGGCTTTGTGGGTCCAAGAGTATTCCTGGTGGGCAGGCCATGTGCTGCTCGGCACAGCCTGTGCTCTCGGCCTTCCCTCGCTCTCACACCCAGAAGTGGAAAGCCAGGCCATTCTTAGCTTTCTGTGTGCGCAGAGACAAAGAGGAAGTCAAGGGCAGGCTGTACGTACAGAACGGTGAACAAGCTGGGTTTGCTAATGGGGCAGGGAAGAGGGGGAAGAAGGTCTCTTCTCTGGAGAGGAAGGTAGGGACCAAATTACAGAACAGGTGACATGTTTGGATGTAGGCTTGTTTTGTTTGGCTTTACGGATTTGGCCCGCACCCTATTTTAAATGTAGAATAGGTGTCCTTTTTTTTTTTTTTTAAATCAGGCAATTTCACATTTAAAAAATAGAGACAGTTAGATTTATTATAAGACACAGAACGTCTTACTCCTGTGTGCCAATGATGAACAGACACTGAGGAGCTTCTCCTCCATGAAGAGTCAAGTGTTGGCCATTTCACTGCAGTCCTCACCGCTCCCGAGTGCTCCCAGCCGCCGAGGCCGTGTGCCAACTGCTGTTTGTCATCTTCACCCAGCTCATTTTATTCTTACACGTTACTTGTCTGCCTCCCTAGGCACTTGATTTTATTCAGCTTCTTGTAAAAAGCCTTCTGCTATAGAACGACGTTTGGGCTTTGTCCCAGGGCACTCAGAACTGTTTTGAAGCCGGGAGAGACTAGGTCAGGTTTAGGTTTTAGAGATGACTCTGGCTCCCTGCCTCGGGTCCATCCAGTTCCCAGTCCATCATGTACATGGAGGCTAGTCGTGAAATGGATGCAACAGGCCACACAGATGAGAAGGACTTGTCCCAGGCAAGTGGCAGGGCTTGTGGAGAGAAGAGGAGAGACTAAGCATGTCAGAGGCAGGATGGTCGGGGCTGGGAACCAACTGGATTACATGGCGTATGGAGGAAAGAAAAGTTAAGAGGCTTGTGCTCATGGGCGGGTGAAAAGACTGCTGACGGAAAGAATGAGATCCATGTTTGACATGTTTGGATTAAGAATACCAACGCAAATAGGCTTTGTTCAGCTATGGACATTAGGGAAGTAGGGATGTAGCACATAATGAATTCATTTCTTACCCACATGTGTTTGTTACATTAGCATCATGTTTATACATAAATGTGTGGAATAGCTAGCTGCAAATAATATGAGTAAGCCCCTTCCTAGTCAGCAGGTCCTTTTGATTCAAAAACCTCTGTGTCATTCACTGTTGTATTCCTCGTACCTAAGCAATACCCAGTATATTGTTCACACACCAGAAAAACTTGTTGAAGCCATCAGTAAATTAGTTAATTAACGATAAACAGGGAGGGGTGCCTGGGTGGCTCAGTCTGTTAAGCGTCCAACTTTTGATCGTGGCTCAGGTCATGATCTCACGCTTCATGAGACTGAGCCCCATGTCAGGCTCTGTGCTGACCGTGCAGAGCCTGCTTGGGATTCTTGGTCACCCTCTCTCTCTGCTCCTCCCCTGCTCATGCACTCCCTCTCTCAAAGTAAATAAATAAACTTAAAAAAAAAAGATAAACAGGGATAATTAAACGTATTCATGTTTTAACTCAATTAGCTTTTTTCTTATTTAACCTGTTTACCTTTATCTCGGCTGGCTGCAGGCTCCCCTTCCCTGTCACCCGTGACACCTGTGCACACATTCAAGGGAGCAATTGCGTTAGATACATGTAGTAATGAACATGGTTTTAGGTGATAACAAAGACTTCTCTACTTTTAATACTGAAATCACTCCTACTTCTCATTTTCCCCACTTACTACTTTCAAGTACTATTCAGTTATAACCACTTTATTATTTATTTAGGTTTTTTTTTTAATGTGTATTTATTCTTGGGAGACAGAGACAGTGTGTGAGCAGGAGAGGGGTAGAGAGAGAGAGGGAGACATGGAATCCAAAGCAGGCTCCAGGCTCTGAGCTGTCAGCACAGAGCCCAATGCAGGGCTCCAACTCACAAATCACAAGATCATGTTCTGAGCCAAGGTCGGTTGCTTAACCGACTGAGCCACCCAGGTCCCCCAGTTATAACCATTTTAAAAGCAAATGTACGGGGACACCTGGGTGGCTCAGTCAGTTAAGTGTCTGACTCTTGGTTTTGGCTCAGGTCATGATCTCATGGTTTGTGGATTTGGGCCCTGCACTGGGCTCTGTGCTCACAGCACGGAGCCTACCTGGGATTCTCTCTCTTTCCTGCCCTCGTTGCCCCTCCCCACCATCTCAAAAATAAATAAATAAACATTAAAAAAAAATAAAAGCACATATAAACACAGGTTTCTTTACAGAGACTTACCTGTAGTTTTTCCCCAGTAACAAATAACTGAATAAATTATCTTTCTTGGATGACCCTATGGTCATAATTGGGATGCATTTTAGAGTCAGAGATTTTCCCATTCAGCAACAGCTCCTGCTGTCATGTTCCCGGTTTGCTTGAGGGGCTCTTGACCTGCTGAGATCTTTCGAAGATTTTACAAGTAATTATAGAGTATTTATAGGTTTTATACAAGTAATAGGTGAATACATTCTTATTGTAAAAATAATAAAAATGTATATAATATGGAAAGAAAGGTCTCACTTCAACACTATTTCCATTCTTTTCACCCAAAAGTAATCATAGCTAATTTTTATGGGTTCCTTTAAAACTTTTTCTTTGCACTGTGGCACAAACCTATACATTTATAAAGGCAAGGTTTTGGGGGGACATAATTGTATCATACTACCATACTGCCATGTAATTTTTTCAAAGGTTATTTGAAAAGGAACAAGGATTCTAGAGAAATCAGGATGTGGATGTGTCCATATCTACTTAATATTTTTTAATGTTTAGTTTTGAGAGAGAGAGTGTGCGCATGATGGGGGGAGGGTTAGAGATAGGAGACAGAGGATCTGAAGCAGGCTCTGTGCTGACAGCACAGAGCCCCATTCAGGACTTGAACTCATGAACTATAAGCTCATGACCTAAGCCGAAATCAAGAATTGGTTGCTTAAGTGACTGAGCCACCCAGGCACCCCTCTAGTTATTTTTTTTAATTATAGCATAGCATTCTGTAATATGTGTACCTTAGTTCATTGACATGTTCAGGGACCTTTAGCCTGTTTCTGATTTTTCACTGCTATGAACAATACCCCAGTGAGCATCTTTGCTCCTGACTCTTTGGGAAAATATACGAGTGTTTCTCCAGAAGACATTCCTTGCGTTAGAATTGCTGGTATAATATATGCACATTTAAAATTCTGATATTTCAAATTGGTTCTTCCAAAAATCTATACCAGTTTACCCTTTTGTCAGTAGGATGTAAGATTAACTCTTTCTTCCACTCCTTTGCCTCATCTAGATATTGCCATTTTTTAATAATTATTACAAATTTTGTGAACAAGAATGAAATCTCATTGCTTTGAACTGTATCACTGATTTCCCATGGGGTAGAGCCTTGTGTAGTGATGAGAGCTTTGTCACCATTTCTCTTTGCGTCTAAGTGTCGCTCTCCCATTTCAGATGCTCACTACCTCACCTGCAGGATCCAGGAATGTGCTGAGACCACTCGGAGTGGGCCTTTTGTCCGCTCCATTGACATCAGTTCCCTGGTTGTTCAGGATGAATATATCTTCATTCAGGTGAGTCCAGAAAATGCATTCAGTGGTAGAGGTGGGGGTGCCTAGGTGAAGTCAGGAAAATGAGGGCAGCATTCCCGAGGTTGTGAACACGTGGAGCTGGGGTGAGTCTCTGCTTTGGTGACCCATTCTCTGGGGGATCCAGGACTTCTGGTGAAAGATGAAGATGTTATGGGTCAGTATCACGGATGGGGTCTTTAGTGGCCCACTGAATCCTCAGCTGGGTTGCTATTTTATTATACCAAAAGGGTCTTAAAATGACCAGGATTTAGACTAGGGCTTGGAAGTTTCTTAGAGCCACATCTCCAATGGATCTGACTTTCAGTAGTTTATCAAAGCCATGATCCATTGCTGTCCAAAGTGACCGGTCTCATTTGGGAGTGAGAATCCCCAAGAAATGAAGCATCTTTAGGATTTTCTTTCTAGAAAAATGTAGAGCTCCCTAAATCTTGCCCTCCCTTTACAGTGCTGACCACTCCCTGATATGTCCTGAGTCCAGAAATCCTTCACTCCCAAGAGCTCTGACTCACGGAGAAAACTAGATGTGACTCACATTTTTAGGCAGGAAAGGAAAGCCCTGTTTTAGGTGTTGAGTTTCACTGGAAGGAGATGCAAAGAAGAACAAAAATGAGGAAAAAGAAGAGGTGATGCTTCTGCTCCAGAGTGACTTACAGTGTGTGTGTGTGTGTGTGTGTGTGTGTGTGTGTGTGTGTCTGTCTGTCTGTCTATGAGTGTGTGTAATCATACTTGACCTTTGAGAGCAGCTTTGATTTCTCCCACTCTGCTTTCCCACCCTTCTGCTGTCAGTTGTGTTTGCAGCTGTTTCCTATAGGAACCTTGATCTTTAGACTCTCCTGAGTTTACTCAGACCTATGCACCTGAATGACTTTCTCTGCCTCACTCCTGTTTCTTTGGTCCAGATTAGCCCCGTTTCCCGGGAGCTGGGTATGCCTCTCTTCCTGTGAACCACTGCAGCTGTTCTTGTCTGCTATTCCCTTAGCACATGGGCTATTAGGAATTGTTACTTAAATATTAGTGGATTTGTCTTCGTCTTTCCAAATTGCATTTTATACTATCTGAGGATAGGGACAATACTTTATACACAAATTTTTCTCCTCATCCTTGGCCCTAACAGAAAGCCTTTGAAAATCCAGGGTGCTCAGTGACTACTTGTCTTACTGATAGATTGTAGATGTAGGAGTCACTTCTTTTTAAAAATCAGTTGTGTAGACTTTTGAGGTCTGAAACACATGACATGTAGCCATCCACTCAACAACCAGCTTGAAAAAGGGAGGGAAAGAGAGGTCTGTGTGGCTCCAGAAAATCCCTGTGTCTAAGTTTGCGTAAAAGCCAGAATCTCTAAATCTTGTCTAAATTGTCTAAATCTTGGCAGGTCATTAGCACTATTATTGCCTTATTCATGAATATTTATTGAACACATACAATGCAAAGTAAAGTCAACAAAGTATTAGGCATGACTCTGGCTCTCCCTAACTCTTGCCCTTGGCCTGCTTCTCTTTGCACCCAGTATATACCGTCTTGGGTCTTAAGTACTGTCTCCATGTTCTGATGAATCTCAAGCCAGGGAGCTATAACCTCTGCCCTGGAAAGCAGACCTCCTTGTCTAATAGTCATCTTGATATCTCAACTTGGATGTTCCACAGCTAGAATAAAATCAATATGTCCACCTTGATCCTGATGCGTTGGTGGCATTACCCTCTACCTGGTCACTCAAGGTAGAAACCTGGAAATCTGTCTATGACAACAAATTCAGTGAATCCAGGTCCCTGCTAATATCACCCCTAGTCTCAGATGGTTTTTTGTTTTTCATTCCATTCCCATGGTCCCAGTTTAAGGCTTTATTATTTCTTTATCTCTATTTAATTTTTTCAAGGTAGAAAAACAGAGATGATTTATGAATTTACCAATCTTATTGCCCTTTCCTTAATGCTAATACTGCATACAATGATGAACATGACAGGACCGTTTCTGGGAAACATGACTTAGAATTTTAAATGTTCAGATTTTTTAAAATTCATTTTTCCTTTTATTGCATAAAGTTTTCTGTAACTCTGCCGGCAGACATCCAGATTTTTTCCCTAACTATTCTGAAGTATCTTTTTATTATTATTGTACTGCAAGCCAGCAAAAGTTTTTTCTTTGATAAGCATCAATTTTTGTTTTGTTTGAAAGAGATAGGAGTTCCCGTTAGTCAATAAAATTTTATTGACAGCCTGCTACGTTTCAGGCCCCTGTTCTAGGAGCTGGGGTTAAGACAGTGAACATAATAAAATTCCTGCCCAAGTGGTATTTATATTCCAGTGGAAGACATGGGAAAATATGTATATAATATATACATCCATATATACATAGGTATGAAAAGCCTGTGAAACATTAGTGGTTGAGATGCTGTGGTTTTGAGTCCAATGGCCAGCATTTATCCCAGCCTTGGCAGGCCACACTTTAGCTGGGTGGTCTTGAGCTATACTTCATTTGACTTATCTATAAAAAGAGGACAATTAAGTACTTAGTTTATTGGTTGCTGGGCAGATTCTGTTTGTTAATTACATTTGTAAAACACAAATACAGTGCTCTGTAAATGTTGCTCTCTTTCTATCTTGTGCTATCATCTATTCATCTATCTACCAAATATATTAGATGATGATAATGTCTTAGATGAAAATTAATGAGGAATGTGAATGTTAGACATCTGTAGATACTACTATTTTTTTTTTAAGATGACCTGAAAAAGTCTCATTCGGTGAGTGGTGAACCAGAAGAGGGTGGCAGGAGTCAGCAGTCAGATGGGCACGTGGAGCCAGGTGTGTTAGGCCCTATACTTTCTTGAGCCCCACATGGCGATGTGTTGGGAACAGGTAGAGATTTGAGGCTGGCTTTAGGAGCAGAGGTATTGGGAAAACCAGGGCTGAGGATATAAGTTGGAAGCATGTCAGCATGTTGATGTCACTTTTGAGTTGCAAAATTGAAGTCATCAAGGGAATAAATATAGACAGAAAAGAGAAAGAACTCATAGACTAGGGCAGAGGGCACTCTAATATTAGGGAGATGAGAAGGAGGGAGTAAATGAGACCTAGAAACAGAGTTTAGAGATAACCACAGAAAGACCAAGGGTATTAGATTCCAGGACCTTGAAGGCTGTTTTCAGATTTTTAAAAAGAAAACTATGAGAGAGATGGGAAGCAATGGAATAACAATGCCCCAAATAATGCAAAAGGCCAATACTCTTGAGAAAAGCATGGAATTTCATCAACCACCAAACACAGATTAAATGCTATTATTTGCAACTATCAACTGGCTAAATTTAAAATAAGGTAAAAGAATGTGAGTGGGTTACATATGAACCGCTGCTCATACTGAAGGTATAGTTGTGTATTGTTTGGCCATCAGTATTTAATGAGTCCTTTCCTTCTCATAGGTGAGTTTGGCCTTATGCATTGATCAGTATGATAGATGTGTCTTATTTCTGACAGTGTATGCTTAGCTTTTAGTTAAAATTGCTTCTTTTTTAAAAAAGTCATTATATGATCTCTTTTCCTGCTTTCCTGCCTCTGGGTTTTTTTGATAATTTTGAATATTTGTTCTAGCTACTTAGCTTTATGAATATAACAGCAAATCTTCTATTTCTGGATAATATCTATTGATTTCCTTTTGTGAGCCGTGATACAATTTCCATACATTTCTCTTTCCTCCCCTCTCTCTTAGATTCCTTCACCACCTGTTTTGGGTTGGTCATATTATCTCTTTGTTTGCTTTTCTATCTTCAAATATAATTCTCTTAGACTTAAATATTTTACGAAGTACTGTTGAACAAAGGTAGAAAAACTAGCCTGTGTTTATAACCTGTATCCAATTCTAGTTTTGTTAATTAAATCATTCAGAGCATTTACATTCTGCTGTGAATGATCATTCCTGCATTTATTTTGATCTTAGTTATATGGGTAAATCTAGTTCCTTTCTGTAGTTTTTGCATTTTTTTCTTGGTTGTCTGAAGTTTGTCCTTCAGTTTTTCTTTTTTTTTTTAATTTTTTAAATTAATTTTTGAGAGAGAGAACGAGAGAGAGAGAGAGAGAGAGAGAGCGCATGAGAAGGGCAGTGGCAGAGAGAGAGAGAGACACAAAATCTGAAGCAGGCTCCAGGCTCTTAGCTGTCAGCACAGAGCCCAATGTGAGGCTCCAACTCAAACCTGAGCTGAAGTCGGACACTTAATTGACTGAGCCACCCAGGTGCCCCTGAAATTTGTCCTTTAGTAATGTCTTCAAGAAAGGTAAATTCTTTTAAAAAAATGTTTATTTATTTTGTGAGAGAGAAAGAGGGAGAGAGAGAGAAAGTGTGAGAAGGGGAGGGGCAGATAGAGAGGGAAAGAGAGAATCCCAAGCAGCTGACAACACAGAGCCCAATGTGGGGCTCCATCTCATGAACAGTGAGACCATAACCTGAGACAAAATCAAGAGTCAGATGCTTAACTGACTTAGCCACCCAGGCATCCCACAAAAAAAGTGAATTCTTGAATATTGTAAACAGTTTCCCTCTTTAGGGAAAAGGTTTAATTTCCTTTTTTAAGCTATAAAATGCATGTATTATTTGCTTTCCATGATAACTTTGCTCCATTAACTTACTGAATGTCACTGTGTCAGGCCAGTCTGATATTTCCCTTTTGGGTATCTTAATTTTTTCCCCCTTGATACCTAAAAGTCCTTTTTAAAAATATTTATTTTTAATACTATTTGCTTTGTTAATGTATGTTCTGTGGTTGATCATACTGTGTGAGTTTCTTTTCCTGAAATGTAAGTCTCATTCAGTTGGTTCAATTTCTCCTTCCTTTTTAATATCTCAGAACTTTCTGTTGCTTATATTTTGAAACATATATTTTATTTCAGTTTAATTATTTTGGTTCTCTTTCTCCAGGACATTTAGGATGTGTGCAGTAGACAGGAAAATCAAAGGAGAGTCATTATTTTTTTTCCCTTCTAATCAGTTTTAACTCACTGAGCAAAGTGATATTAAAAAAACAAAAAACAAAAAAAGGGCGCCTGGTTGGCTCAGTCAGTTAAGTGTCTGGCTTTCGCTCAGGTCATGATCTCACAGTTTGTGAGTTTGAGCCCTGCATCAAGCTCTGTGCTGCCAGCTCAGAGCCTAGAACCTGCTTCAGATTGTGTGTCTCCTTCTCTCCCTCTGCCCCTCCCCTGCTCATGCTCTGTCTCTCTCTGTCTCTCAATAATAAATAAACATTAAAAAAAAAAATACTGGAAAGTCTTACCCACATTATCCCTGAACAAGTATTTGGCAGTGTCCAGGCTCTTTTTTATATTTTTTTGCTGCTCTTGTTGAACTTATTTTCTGAACTTTGCCAGCTTATATTTTATCACTTTTGTTGTCCCAACGTATCTATTCTTAGCTCTTGTATTTCTACTTTGAAGTCTTCTCTTACAGAGGTAATCTCCTCATCATACAGGCTATTTTTAATCATAGCAGTATGGGCACAATTTTCATTTGCTTCCTGGAAGCAGATTTATTTTCTGAGTCTGCTGTTTTTTCTGTCCCTTTCTCTCTCATTTTGCCATAGTATTTTATAATCCCTGCAATATTTTCTTTTATCTTTAGGTTCTTAACCATTATTCATTTTTTTTATGACATGAGCTCTTCTGGACTATTTGAGGAGATTCTTCTTGGTGACAGACCAGAACTCTTTCAGCTTAACAAGAATCTTCTTTGTTTCTCAGTGAGGTTCCATATAACTAAAGATAGTTTGTCTGTGAATGAGTTCTTTACAAAAGGTAAAACCACCTGGCTACTTCTTCATCCAGCCACACCTCTCCAACTTCTTGTCATTAGTCAGCTCTAAGAATAAATAAACTGCCAATTCCTGGGCCACAGTCCCTAGGTTCCAAATAATTGATTGTTAGTTTTGCTCCTTGGGAAATGTCATCTTTGGAGAATGCTATTTCTCTAGCTTGATCTAAGATTTGTAGCTGTAGGCATTTTCTGCCCTGGTGCCTGTCGGTACTCTGTTTGTTCTTCACTGAATTTGGCTTCCACATATATTGTGTTTCAGGGTTATATTTTCATTGAGTATTGAGTTTGTATTTTTATTTCTTGTTTTCCTTGTTGCTCTAGGGTGATTTATGAGAGGAAAAGGGAAGCACCATTATTACTTGGCTATTTAAAACCATTTATAAACCTTAATCATGTATTTTCTGAAATGTCACAAAAGCTTACAGACTGATTTTCTCATTCCGAGACCAGCAACCCCCACCCCCAATCCATTCACAACACTACTTTCAAAGTAATTTATTTACAACAAAAATCAATGTTCCTGTCTTCAGTGGCTGCTCATCACCTATAGGTTAAAATCTAATTTCCTTAACATTGCCTACAAGGCCCTGTACGATCTGGATCCTGCATACTCCATTAGCTTCATGGGAATCCCCATATACCTTCCTGGTTATATTTTACACTCCCATAAATGATAAACCTGTTTGGTCTCCATACACACATCATGTCATTTGTTGCCTAACATGCCTTTCTTGCGTTTTCCCACCTGCTTGGAATGTCCCTTTACTGGAAAAACTTATCCTTAGATTCATCTTAGGCATTGCTGCCTGTAGAAAGTCTTCCCTGGCATCCTTGATCAGGATTGGACCAAGCTCCTTTGCTGACTACTTATCCACGTGTGTTATGTCTCCCCAGCCAGGTCTGTAAACTTTAAGAGGAACAAGACTATGTCTTATTCATCACTGTTTCTCCTGCACTTAGCATAATGACTGGTACTCAATAAATGTTTATTGAACTGAACTGAACTGAACTGAGAAGATAAGACACCGTCCTTATTCTCAGGGAATGCGGTTATCTTTTTAAAGCAAGGGAATCTTGTTTCCCCAACTAACAATATGAGACAACTTTGGGTAATTGCCAATTGTTCACTGCACGAGAAATGACCGTATGTAGGATGTCTCTGCATTTTTATAAAACTGCTGTCCAACAATTATCCATTATGTGATTCAGTACCCTTTTCATATTCATTCATTTAAATATATTAAAATACAATCAGCCCAGTGGGGAACACAGACAGCTAAACAATTATTAGGTAGCATGATGAGAGCTGTGTTAGCGCAAAGCACATGTTGCTCTTAAAGCAAGTGGGGGGAGCTTCGGAAGGAGGGTCTGTGCAAGCTTTCCAGCAAGGGAGACTAGGAATACCAGCTGGGTAAGTGAAGGCAAAAGAGCATTCCAGGCAGAAGGGAAGCAGGGATGAAGTTAAGAAAGAGAAAGCAATGCCCGGGGATCTCTTTGTCCAAGGATAGGTGTAGTTGTGGGAGGGAGTGAAGTGGCAGGACTGTCAGGTAGGACAGTCCTGGGGAGGTGAACCTTTTCTGTTTCCTTTCATTAAATCTAGGTAATTGCGCGTTTCCCTCTTTGTAGTGCTAAAAAGCTCACAACTAAGTTTTGTGTCAATTATAGCAGCTTCCCTGCATCACATTGTGTGTTATTATTCTTCCTTTTCTCCTCGACTGCTGGCCATTTGTGTTTATGTGGCTGCTTTCCTTTATCTGTTGATTTGTTGTTGTGGCTTATTGCTTTTGTTTTAATTATTGGAAGCCACCTCAGAGAAATGTCTGAAATCAGTGCGAGTTTTGAATCTTTCTTGGAGGGGATGGGTTTTGAAAATTGAAATGGGCATCAGGAAAGGCTTTGTGGGGAAGGCGAGATTTGGACTGCAGTGCCTAATGTCTATCTCAGAAGCAAGGAAAAGGCAAAGACGCCTCATTCTGTTCATGGAAGTAAAGCTGCCGCAGAAGGCTTTTGGGAGGGCAGAAACTCCTCAGAGCAACAGTGGCTTCTCACTCCAGGGCTTAAACCCACAGGTTTATATGTGAGCAGAACATCAGGCCATCAGGGTAGATGGCATTCTGCTGACCCTGCCAGCAAGCTACTGAAAAGAATGATCTTGAAAGCTGTAGTGCAGGGAGGCTTGGGTCCAGCACGCCCCCTCATGGGTGACCTCTCTGGGGAGTACCGCTAAGGTAGAGCTGGACATTGAGAACTGTGTCTTTTCTGAAAGATGCTTGCTGTCACTCCATAGTTGGGGTCTCAAAGGGGAGCCTTGTATAGCCACATTATTTTCTTTGCCTGCAGTTGGAGCAGCTACATAACAATAGGAGGAGCATAAAGGACTTTGGTGGGTTTGGTTTTTCATAACTTTAAGGGATCTATTCCCTTGAATTTTCTAGTTTTGTAGAGTATTGGTATCTTTTATTTCGTTTTAGTGCCACCAGAGACATACACCTGAGGAAGAATCTTATGGAAAAGGACGCCAGTCCATCCCCTTCACTCTTTCTGGCTCCCCCCCCCCCCCACTGCCGCCCTACTAAATGTGGTTCTTGGCAGTTTTTACATGGAGTCTTAGGTAACTTGTCTCAGGAGCTATGGAAAAATGGAAGAGGGTATCTGGCCCTCTTACCCCCTCCTTAAATAGCACACCTCAGCTTTTGTTTGTTCTGTATGTCAGGGTTCTTAATACTTTTTGCATCTGATGAAAGCAATCTGCTGCTAAGAAATGTTTGAAACTGCCAACTTTTTGTAGCACTGTTGGTTCCATGGGTCACAGGTCAGGCTTTTTGGGTGTGGACAACCGAACCATTCGGGATTCATGTGACATGGATCCATTTCCTTTCTCTGCAGATTAATAAATGTTATGTGTGTGTTTAAGGCATAATTGTTTACCCATTAGTGAGTCATATACAAATGTATATGCACACATTTGAGAGTAAAGTTAATAACGAAAAACCCAGGTAACTACTTCATAAGAAACTTCCCATTAATTTTGCATTAAAAAATTCACCCTTAAAAAACTTTGCCCTCCTAAAGGAAAGCTCCTCATGCCCAGTCATTTCTTTCTTTCTTTTTTTTTCAACATGATTATTTTTGATCTGTATCTTGTGTGTCGTTGAAGGGTCCCTATACTACTCATGCGGTTCCTACAGTTCAGAAGAGACCCCAAGGTTCTGCCTCACCTTTTATTTTTCTATTGACAAAGAGGTAAAGATAGTCATCTTGATGGTTTTGCTTGAGGGGGCCTAGTGTTTGATCTCCAGCTTTCAGCCGAGCTGAAGATGTACAGAACACTGTGAAATTTGTTAATCTGTCAATGCCTTTTCTGTGTAGGGGGCCTGGGGGCCTGGGGTTTCATAGTGAAATCAAAAGGAGCTAATCCTTCCCAGAAGAGCCCTTGTTTTAATGGGAAAGCGTCTGCCTGAAATGCCTCCGTTCCACATGGATAAAAGAGAAATCGGCTTTCCTCTGTAGGGGCAGGGGGAGAGAGATAAGTTGTTTTCTGTGTTCTGAGCCAAGAAGGTTGGAAATCCTGTCTTTTCTCCTTATGGAGTAGCTTTTCTAATGATTATCCTGGAAAATAGGTAGTTCAGCAGTGATAGCAGTAAAATCCCTTCAGTGATAGGATTGATACCCTGGCTATTAGGAGGTATGATGAAGAAACAGGAACAGAGCCCTAATAAGCCATTGTAAGAGATTTGTGTGTCTTTACTGAACTATGCAAAGCCTGGCCTCATCCTCCCTTCATGGCATGGGAGGTGGCCTTCAGTGTAATTAGGATTCATTCACTCATTGAATAAAGTTTTATTGTGAGTGCAGTTGTGGGGGGAAAAAACCAGTTCTAATACAGATATCTAAAACACAAGAGAAAACACTGACCGATCCATAATTAACATACACACACACTACATCTTCTAGAGGTGTAGATAAAGCAGAAAATTCAAAGGGAAGGTCATCCCAACTCTGCCAAATCCTTCTCAACGTCCACAACTAGACCAGTGTCAGTGTGGAGATCCACACTTTAAACTCCTGGTAATGTGTGGGTGTAGTCAGGAGAGAAGGCCCCCCTACAGCAAGGAATTCTGTGTGCGGATCAATGGCACGCAGAAAAGAAGTCCTAGGATAACTCCAGGGCTACAGTGAAGCCAGTCAGCAATTTGGACACAAGTTGCTGTTGTGAAGAGTTGAAAAGATGTTCTAGAAGTATTAGCAATTAACAAGTACTAGTAGCTAGGTAACAGATGCTTCTTGAGGTCCTTGATGTGTGCCAGGTACACTGGAGCGTGGCAGAGGAAGAAGGCATTGTTCCTGCTCTCAGAGTTTATGATTCAAGTAGCCTGTGGTTTGATGTGGGGCAGAGGACCCTGAACTTGAACACCTGGGTTGTAGTCAGGACTCCACCACCTTACCAACCAGGGAACACTGGGCAACTCATTTGGACTTTCAGAACACTCATCTTCTCATTTCTGGAGAATGGAATGATGCCCCTAGCCCTGCCTGAACTGGAAGGTTTTTGTGAGGATCAAGGGAGATAATAATGGCTTTGAAATGCTTTGAAAACTACGGAACCCTATAAAACGCAAGGATCAAGAGATTAATCCGCATGCAAAAATCAGACTCGCTACGTTTGTGTATGCACATTCTCATTTAAGAGTTTTTATAAGCCTGTCATATAGAAGAGTCCTAAATCTTTTCCCCAAATTCATTTGGTAATTATTCATGGATTAAACTCATGTATCAACATACGTGCATGATAGAATCTTCCCACATACCTTCCATAGTGCTTCAAAGAAACCAGCTTCTAATGACAGCTATGTAACTGTAGATATTCTGGGGTTTAATTATCTTGCCAGACTCTTGAGTACCTTCTTGTAGCATGTTTGCCCCCAGCTCCCCTGGGTTTTGATAGTTGTTTAAGAACCTGGTTTAGGCACCACTGTGGGAGGTAGAAAAGCCTCTCTGGCATGGCCACTCTAGAGTTATCTTTCTGAAAGAAAAAAAAAGCCCTGAGGCAGAAATTAATAGAGTGTAATTATTCAAAGAAAAACTATTTGGCAATATTTTAAATGATGTTAATTTGGCCTTAATGGGAGAGATTTGAATGTTAAATAAATAGCAATCTCATCATTAGGGACACATTTACAACACAGGAGTTTAAAGGAAAATGAAAGAGTTGCAGACACCACCTTCAAAAGAAATTCAATAAAGACATCTTCAGGTGAATATTCTTGAAGCGCTTTCAGAATCTTAAGTGAGTTGTTTTCAACAGCCAGCGCTAATGGAAGATCCTTAAATAGCATGTTGCTGGGATGTGTCTCCTGTACAGGCAATGATTTTAGTGGCTTGATGTAAAAGTTGCTGTTAGTATTTGAAATGCCTCAGTGTACAAAAACAAATGAGCAACCTGATGTGAAGGTCATGATGCTTAGTTGATCTTCATGCTGGGCATCGCAAAGGTCCTATCTCACGTCCTTCTGGCTTCTGTTTGCTCCGCAGCTAGCTGTGCACACAGGTGGCCTGATGTCACCTCAGCTGCACTGTGAACCTCTTGCTTTTTGTTCTGGGCTGATTCCTCCTTAAATAGGATACTTATGAGAGACCCCTTAGCCATCCTGATGCAGGTGCAAAGGTGCCAAGACCCTCCTGGACAATTAGATTGATAGGAGTCAGTAGCCAGTGGATACTCACTCCTCTCTTCCTGTGTCAGGAGGGCGATACTGAGCCTCGTTCTCTAGGGGTCTTTAGAGTGTCCCCAGTGGGGTTGGGTCCCAGTTACTCATAGTAATAACCAGTTGAGTGACACTCCCTGGGACGGCTTTTTCTCCTTCCTTGTTTTCCACTCTCTAGTTCTGCCACTTCTGTTCCCTAGGATCATTTCTCAAACTCAAGCAAACAAACAGACAAAAGAGCCTCACAGAAAACAACAACAAGCACTACCTGCATAAAAGCCCTGGTCTCAGGCTCTACATTTCAAGGCAGATGGAACCCAACTCAAAGAAACTAAAAAAAAAAAAAACCCTCAAATTTATGGAGTCCTTACTATGTATCCAGTATGTGGATAGATCGAACTATCCAAGAAAAGTAAAAAGAATCATCTTCATGGCTATATAAAATTTCTCAATCCAAATGCCCAATCCCACCCCTTCTGACTTCTCAGGCACCTGGCTTTACCCATTATCCTTCTTCCCCTCTCTCTTCAATATTCCTTCCTGTTTCAGACTTCCCATCAGTATTTAAATATTTTTAAATATATACTATCCTTAAATTAAAAAAAACAAGAAAACTTTCTTTGAATCCCATGTTCCTGTCTATAAATGTCCCATCTTTCATTTGCAAGCAGATTTCTTAAGAGCTATCTATATTCATTGTCCCGTTTTTTCATTTCCTTCTCTTTAACCCACTTGAGACTGACTTGCTCCTTGTCCACTCCATTGAAATTACTTTTGCCAAGTTCATCAAAGATGTCTCTGAATTATATCTAGACAACACCTCTCGATAATTAACTTAGTTGACCCGTCTGCGGCACTGGGGTCTCTTGGCTGCTGCTTCATTCTGGAAGCACATTCACCCTTGCTTCTTTGACAATGTGTGCTTCAGCTACTCCTCCTACTTCTCCAGCATGTAGCATCTTCTTCCTCTCCTAAACAGGTGCCTCTTCCTCTGCCTACCCTTGAAATATGGGTTGTTCTCAGAGCTTTTCATAGGTTCCTCTTCTCTGTTCACTTCCTGTGCTCTCTGAGCAATCCTGTCTCATTGATTCTTACAGCGTGGCATCAATTACCATCCAGATGCTGATGATTCCCCAGTGTCTCCTGCTGAGACAGAGAGGCTCCAGGAGGGGCTCTTTATTTACAGAATGCCCATCAATCCTTTTGGCTTGGTGTCTTTTTGCTCCTTTCAGAGCTTTGCTGTGCATGTCCCTAATAAATGGTGACGACTTGTTTATTTCCCAGGAGATCTGCTGAGGCTCTGTGAAAGTTACATACTGTTATTTACTAGGCCAGCATAGCAAGGAATGTTTTCCCTTAATCTCAGTGAATTGTTCTGTAATTTGCCCCATATTATAACACAGGTATTTGCTTTTCTAGTAGTACATGGATGGGATATGTCTGGCCCCAGGGTGTCGAATTGTTTCCATTTTGTGTATCACCTTTGAGTAATTACTAATAGCTGCAAAGAAGGCTGTGTTGTCGTGCTTCAGTAGGAAAGACTGTTGCCGTTAATTAGTAGTGTCTCCGTGGGCATGAGAAGGAAGAGTAGTGGCATGGCTTGTATGCTGTGCAGTGTATTTTATAGGAAAGGTGGCACTCATGGTGTTTAATTATCCGGGAGCCTCATATGATTAGGTGCAGCCTGTGAATGCTGGCCTGGAAAGTGGATATGTTGTCCAGGGGACCACAAGTGTTTCTGTAATTCAGCCCAAAAGAATGAGATCGGCCACACACCTCTCAGTCTCCTCCACTATTGGAAAATCTGTAATTTCCTGTTTCCAAAGCAGTGATGCTTCAGAATGCGGTTTCCACCTCGCCACACCACCGGTTATTACCCACCAGTCAGCAAAGTGAAACTGTTGTCACAGTTTATTTGTTGTGTCTCATGTTTATTTCATGCCAAATGCATGTCTGCTATGTGTGCATTTTCTTTTCTTTAATTCTACTTTAATCTTCCCAGGATCTTGGTGTGATGGATATTATTCTCTTTAGTTTTTAAGGGTGGAAACTGAATTTCAGAGAGGGTTAGAGAATCCCCCTTTGTCCTATAGCTCAGTAGATGGCAGGGTCAGGATATGACATCAGAGCTGTCTGGCTTCATAAGGGATAACAAAAGAGGACAGTGATCTATTTCTCATTTCATTTTCCCAATCGGAAGATGTTTGCATTAGCACCGAATAGCTGGTGTTCCCAGAACTTTTCCGGATGACTGTACAGGTAAAAAAGAGGCAGCTGTTGTCCCATTCTTGGTGGACACAAGGGGCAGGAAAGCCTTACTCCCTCCTTGTTCAGTGGACTGTTTGTCAGGATCTGTTTCAATTTTGTTTCAGATCAGAAACTTTCTGCACCATTAACCAAAGAAGGGCTTAATGGGATTCAGTACAATGTAATCATGCCCGCACCTCTGAGAGTCGTCCCTCACATGCACTTAGAGGATTATTCAAACACTCATCACTAGGGTGCAGAGGAGGGGGAGTGGCAGCATGGTTAATCATAGTTACCATCCCCAGCTCCACTTTTCTCCAGCCTTCCCCACTTACCATGTACCTCTTGCCATGAATTATCCAGTTTCCATTGTGTGTTTCTGGGCACAGCTTCTCTTGAGTTCTATTCTGGGGTACAGAGGAGCTACTGAGTCATGACCCAGCTGGGTCTCCCCATTGTCCTTCCCTTTCTAAGTCCCAGCAATTTCCCAATACCCCCTCTTCTGAAGCACAGCTCCCAGGAGGATCTCTTTTCTGGGGCCTTCTCCTATTAAAGATAATTGTATTGTAAAAACAACAGTGCCGATAATGAAGACAGTTGGGCTGTGGACTGAGAAGCAGACTATTAAACTCAGTCCTCTCCCCATTACCATTATAACGAGGATACATATCTATTTATTTCAGAGTTTCGGCTTTTACAATTTTTAATAGCTCTGCCTTTAACTCCATAGCTAGCTAATGGGGTAAACAAATGCTTTGGATTTCTGCAAGCAACTTTTAAGGATCTGATTCCGAAAGCCCTCATGGTCAGTCAGAACAAGGTCTTTTTGGAGTTTAAAAGTGGCAGAGCCATTGGCTGATCATAGCTTAATTTGATTGAGCACCTACTATGTACCCAGGGCTGTGAGAGGTTCTGTCTGAGACAGAAGTGTTGATCATTCATTCATTCATTCATTCAACAACCATTTGTTGAGCACTTGATATGTTCCTGTTATTCTCAACGAAGGTAATATATTGGTAAACAAGACTGACAATGTTGTCCTCGTTCTGTTTCAGACTAGGTGCGGTGGTGGGACTACAAGGCCTGACACTCTCTCTGAGCAATGTTCAAAAGCTCTTGAGAAAGTGCTAGGCAATTTCTCAGAGTGAGGGAGATCCACGAGGCATGATATGATCAGAGATACTTTCCTGGAGAAGGCAAGGCTCAGGTTAGGTCTCCAAGCAGAGAATTGACTTGAGGAGTCTAATTTTCAGAACAGCAAATGCTCTAAGGAAGAGACCCTTCCATGGCAGGAGGCAGTTTGCCACCAGATGGGGGTGCAGGTTGGTGGGGGATGTGGGGGTGGGCAGTACAGCATTGTTAGATGTAAGTCTGTTCTCATCATTAACTCACTCGGTGACATTGGGCCACCACCTTCCTCCCTAGAGCTCAGTTTCCTTGTCACAAAAAGAAAGAATTGCATCCAAGAAGAGCTCTTAACCTTTTGTTGTTGTGGTTCTTAACAGTGGGAACTGCTTTTCATACAACCTTTCCAAGGAATTCCAAGATGCAAAACAGATACAAGGGAATGATCTAGTTTAAAGAGGGTCAGGGGGCTATAGGAGCTCTCCTACCCACTCAGCCTCTTCTTCATCCATTTTGGACACTCCCAAGGCATCACTGTAGGATTCCCAAACTCCATAGAATCCAGTTGGGAAGGCAATGGAGTATATGATTCCAGAGTTCCCTTCTAATGCTGCAGTTCCAGAAGTCTGCTCACTCTACAGGATGCTCCATTTAGTTAAACATGGGCTGGTGACTGTTATTCAGGAGTATTTCCCAAGTTATTTCTTCAGTGTTGGAATCAAAACAAAAAATATTTAGGTTGCAGCCCGTCCCTTAACAGAGTTGCTGAACTATCCTTTCCTCCTTTCCTTTCACATACATCTACTGAGGGCACAAGGTAGAGGCAGTACAATAGGTCAAAAATTAAAAAGCAAACAAGTAAAAGTTCCTGCCATAAGAGGGTTTGTAGTCTAGTGAGAGAGATAATACCTATGCAAAACAGTGAAGAAGAAAAATAATTACATGCTGTGATAAATTGATGAAATAAACATAATTGCAAGAGCCAATCATAGAAAAGAAGATACTTCATTAATTCATCTATTCTCTCAGTCCCTCAATAAATATCTCTGGAGTTACTACAGTCCACAAAGCATGGGACCCCACTTTGGAGATTTTGTAGCGAATGAGACAAACCCAGCCCTCTTCTCCTGGGAGTTTATGATTTACATGGATTCTCATCTCTGATAGTTATTGGGAGGCAAAAATAAAAGCATAAATTAGAAGAAAACTGTGTGCATACATGCCTGTGTGTGTGTGTGTGTGTGTGTGTGTGTGTGTGTGTGTGTAAAATATCTCCAGATTTTGCTTTTGAGATTGGGACATATGAAGTGATTTCATGACAGGTGCATCCACATGCACTCTTCCCTCCCCCTTTCTAAACTGGGAGTCAGAAGGTCTGAACAGAAATCAATCCCAGCAATTTATTTTTAACTTCTTTCTCCTTAGCCAGGATTGATTTTTGTCTTTGTGATCAATGGCACAGAGAATAGCTCCATGGCCTGAGCAGCTGTTCAAGCGCTTGGTCTGGTCGGCCCCACATCTATCGAACAGAACATTAGAAGCCGATTATGAACGTAATAGAATGAAGATGTTTGAAGGATGGGCCTGATTACCCCTGCCTTCCTGGTGAGAGATGCCTGCAGGCAGGGGGCTGCGTTTGCAGGAGCCCAGGAGAACCATAGGGCAGGGGAGACAGGGACACACGCTGCTTGTCCCCAGTGGGCAGAAGCCAGAGACAGGAAGCCTGCAAGGACAGGGAGGCGCTGGAGATTCACTTCTCCTCTGCCAGCCTGACTCCCTCCCTCCTTTCCTTTTTAGCTCTCTCTTTTTCTTCCTCCAACTATTTCATCTTTACTACACCAACTGCTATTAGATTTGGAACTGCAAGTGAAACATCTGTTGTGAAATAGAAAAAAGAAAAAAAAAAAGAAATTGATTGGCTTTTCCCTCTCCGGGCTCTTGGGCTTTGAAATGGTCTGTCTTTAATCTCCATTCTCTCCTTCCTTGTTTTTCTCTAATCCAGCGTGTGTGTGATGGGACCATGAACTTAGCCACTTCCCCTCTCCCTGGAGCCTTGCAACCTCTAGAGGCCAGGCAGAATCGCTTCCACCTCCTCCTCCGAAAAATGTTTTGGGAAGGGAGGCACACCTTGTTGTAATGCGCAGTGGTGATTCCACCACCCTACCGAACCCAATTAGAGTGGAGAATCTGCTTGCCGTACCCCAGGCCTTCTGTCCGATTCTCTGGAATAAACGCCTGCGGTTTAACTGCCTGCCCCAGGTGGCGATTGCTTCCAGATTGCAGGATGGAGAAATAATCAAAAGTGCTGTTAATACGATTGTGTTTATTATTTCGTTCTGCTGTGTAATTGCTTCTTAGGTATTCTGTGTGTGCGTGGGAGGGAAGGCGTGGAAGTGGTGGCTTCCTTACTTCCTCTGAGACGTCTGGTATGAGTCCTTGTGGAGTTGATTGAACCTTATACGGAGCCCTTCTGTAGAAGAAATACTGTGATTCTCAGCATTTCCTTACTTAAGATTTGTCCTTTAACATTCTTCCGTGATTTTTACCTCCTGGCTAATTTTCTTACTGAATAATCTGTAGTTCTTGGGGAGTCAATTTCATGTAATAGTAAGAGCTAACACTTATTGAGTGGCTAGTGTGAGCTAGGCATAGTGTTAATGCATTTGGGCATTATGACATCCTATGAGGTAAATCCTACTCTTACCTCCATTTCTCTCAGGAGGCACAGAGAGGTGAAGTCATTTTCCTAAGACCACACAGCTAGTAAGGAGTGGAGCAGAGATTTTGACCCAGGCTGTCTGATACCAGTACACTTGTTCTGCTTTTTAAATGAGAGTCACAACCTAAATGTTCTTACATTTTGAGGCAATTGGGTCAAGAACAATGTAAGGGGCAGTAAGTAAGAGCAGAAACCTTTAACGCAAAGTAGCAGCCTACAACGTGTTTGTGGGGTCATTTAATGAGCGCAAAATAAACTGGCAGCATAGAATCTTAGGATATAAGAGTTGAAGAAGATCCTTATGCCGAGGACGCCAGGACCTAGGATGTGAAGGAATGAAGAACACAGAGGTGTGACAGTTTTGAGTCCCTGCTTTGTGTCTGGCACGTGTTGGGCCTGTATGTTGTGAGTGTGCCTTACCTGTTTGAGGATGAAACTGAGGTCCAGAAGCAGCTCAGTGCTTTTCCCAAAGATCCATAATAGCCAGTAGGGCTGAGGGAGGTTTGGAATCCATGTCTAGGCTCCTGATGCAAGGCTCTTTGTTAATTTTCCCAACAAAGAACTAAACAAAGGGCTGAAAAGTTTGAGAAAAATGAATTTCTGGTAACCCAGCTATAAGTCTTGAGTATTTTCTTGAAGCAGAACTATGTTCTTGATATGAACCACCTCTGCAAAGAGAAACAAATAAATAAATAAAATCTTAATAAGATTATTGAGCAGTGTGGTGTAGACTTTTTATTGGAAATGTCAAGCAAAAATGAAGCAGAGTGTTTGTGTCAGATACTGCACAGAAAAAACACTTAATAAAACCTACACACACCCACTGTTTCTTGGCATTCCTCCAAAGCACCTCTTCTGGAACTGACCACCAGTGACCTGCCTTCTTAGATTTCACCTCCTGCAACCCCTTCAGATTTGCTGTGATCTTTTTCTTCTTTCAAGATCCATCCCCACCTTATCCCCACCGTTTCTTTCCATCCCTCCCTTGATTAAATAGAACACTTCAGCTATATCCTGGTTTCTCTAGTGTTCCATCCTCAAATCTATCATCCCATTCAACAAACAGAAAACATATATGTGTGTGTGTGTGTGTGTGTGTGTGTGTGTATGTATATATGCCAAGTTCAAATCCTGTGTGTGTGTGTGTGTGTGTGTGTGTGTGTGTGTGTGTAATATATGTGAGCCAAGTTCAAATTCAGGCTCTGCCGCTTTGGAGCTGTGTGTTCCTGTGCATGTCACTTTACTTACGAGTAAAGTGGAACTGCATAGTATATATATATATATATACATATATATATATATGCACATATATATGTATATATGTATATATATGTATATATATAACATATATTTTATATATATATTACATTTGTATTCACTATACACTTATTTACATATATATGTATATACTCTCTATATATGTATATAGTTTATGTGCATATATATGTATATACTCTATGTATGTGTGTGTGCATGTTGTATGTGCACTGATTTTTTAGTACTTCTGTACAGAGCATGAAAACAAGTGGAGTAAATCACTGTGGTTCTGAGCTGGTATTTCTCTCTTCTGTGGCACATAGCCTTCACCCTGCTCAGGGTACCATAGCATTATGGTGTTCTACGGCCATTTGTACATCTTCTATGCTAGGCTTGTTTTTACAGAGAAATGGTGAACTCCATGAGTTCACAGTCCTATGACTCCCATGGTACCTGATACAGCCTGGGCACAAAAGTGCTGAATAAGTTTTGATAAATGTAACATAGGGTAGAATTGGGGCCAGTATTCGTAATGAGATGTGTAAACATGAGCAATGTTCAAGGAATAATGTGAGTTTGGCCAGACCTTTAATTAGTATGTGGAGTCAGCAGTAGGTGGGGAAGAACATCTTGTAATCTGCTTCTCTATTTCCCACAGGGAAGCACACTCTCTTATCGCCTCTGGTTTTCCATGTTGTGGTGTTGCCAAACACTCAAAGGATTATTTAATGTAAAATCACAACCCACTTGTGAAAACCCATGCAATTATCTCCACTTTGTGTTTTTCTGATCTTGACTCAGCAGACACAGTCTGAAGCAGCCTGGCAATGTGAAAAAGGCCTGGGGTTTCAAGTCAGAAGTTCTGTGGTTGGCTTTGAGACTCACCATTTAGTAACAAGGTGACCTAAAGTAAGACCCCTTAATTCTAAAATGGGAATATACTGAGACCTTCCTCAAAGGGTTGTGCTCTGACCAAATGAGGTTCAGTCAAATAATAAAACTAATGCATAGAAGAGCATACCCTACAAATATTAATTGTTATGACATGGATGCTAAGTACTGAGAGAGGCTGTATAGTATCTTCTCTGTGTGGTCATTGTGCATGAGAGCACGCAGTGCATCCAAAGTGTGAGCACAGAGCTTGACTCTCCAGTGGTGGTGCTTCCGCTGGAGGACGAGAGCAGCACGACATGCGGAGTGCAATGGTGAGGCTCCAAGTAGCAGGTGGCATTTCACAAATATTCATGGCTCTCTTGGGGAGGTGGCAGTGTTTCTTGAGAAAAAGCTTGACAGATGGCTTAAATCTGTCCACTGCTGTCCCAAACTTCACTCATGAGGCACGCAAATCCCATGTTGGCGAAGTTTTGCCGTCATATCTAGCAGCCCACACATATTTCCAAGACCGTCTGGAAATCCCACGTCCCAAAGAAGCATCCCTGCTTCTCTAGAAAATTAATGACTTTGTTTGTCATGCCCTTTTATGTTATGTAAAATATCTTGAGCATATCAATAAAATTAATCATTCTTTAAGTGGCTCTATATGCCTGCCATTCATCTTGTGTGGCTGAATATACTTCTGTTCTATATCTCTGCCCATCCATTTCCTGCTTCTCTTCTCACATTCCTTATTCCCCATTGGCCTGTGGATAGCTATAGCCTAATTGGGAAATTTCAGTGCCCCCACACAATCAATAGATTGGGTATTTGGATTTCGGTCAGCTTGATTTCGGTCTTAGTCTGTTCAGACCACTACAGCAGATATAGCATATAATAGAATCTTATGTACAGATAACAGAGTATTTCCCACAAGTCTGGATGCTGGGAAGTCCAAACTCAAGCAACCAGCAGATTTGGTGGCTAAAGAGAACCCATCTCCTAGTTCATAGACACATAGTAGAAAGGGCAAATGGAGCTTGCTGGGGTCTCTTATAAAGGCACTAATCCCATTCATGAGGGTTCCACCCTAATGACCTAAACACCTCCCAAAGACCCCACCTCCAAAGAGCATCACATCTAGGATTAGGTTTCAACATAGGAATTTTGGGGGAAAACAAACATTCAGTCTATAGCGATTTCCCAGTGCAAATACTTCTAAGATCTTTGGGGTTTTAGGTACATACCACAGGTCACTTATAACCTTCTCATCGTTACAGCTGTAGAACACTTTACAGTTACATGAAAGCATTTTGTTATCTCATTTACTTCTCCCTAGGAGAAGGGTAATTATTTTCTCCCTTTTTATGGAACAATAACCCTGAAACTCCAAGAGATTAGTTACCATGCCAAAATTGCCTGTCTGATACCTGGCTAAGCTGAAACTAGAAAGACAGATGTTCTATACACCAGCACCTTACACCCTTCTTCCTTCTTCTCCTTTCCCACTATTTTGTTTTTATTTTCTAAAATTCTGGAATAGTAGAAAAAAAGACAGAGGCTTGTGTTGGCCTGGGACGATTTCAGCCAATTAATTGGCCTCATAGCATCTACCTGTGCAAAGGAAACAGGTGACGTGAGGTCTCAAGTTGAAGAGAAGACTTACATAAGGGTAGGAAGATGATAGAAGCAAGTCTCCTTGTAATATCTTCTCTAGCCTCCTCAGTCCCATCTTTTACAAAATCATATTAAACTCACAGTCCACAAGGAACAGGACCATTCCCTAGAGAGGAAGGAGCAGATGTTTTGGTAATGAGTTTTAACATGTTTCTTTAGAGGTTCCATGAGTAGTGATTTTTTCTTTTTTAATGAAACTCTGGGACAAAGTAGATGGACTAGGTTTTAGCTTTTAGCTGTTATTATATTGATCTTGAGCATCTTGATATTCCCAACTTTTGTGCTCCAAGACAACAATTCAAGTCCATATCTGTTCTTTTTTATTTCTACACTTACCTTTGCCTTTTTATATCCCCACCCCCTGCAAAAAAAAAAAAAAAAAAAAAAAAAAAAAAAAAAAAAAAGAGGGAAGGCAAAGGACTTTCATCCTGAAGGGCCTTATGGGAATTCCAAGAACTTCTTGTCCTCCCTCTAAGTCATGAAAGCCCGAACACAAAGATAAAGCTTGCAACCTTTAATGGTTCAATCTCTGGCATAGACCATGTTGGCTATGTGGTCTCCATAGGTGTCTTCTCCATAAAGTCATCCTGCCTGAGGGCAACAAGAAGAATTTCAGTCTTCTATCCCTGACCAGGTGCACAATGTGGCTATCCCAGCACTTCCTGAAGCCTCCAGTTTGTATATATAAACTGCCACTATGGTCATGGTCAATTCCCATTAGGCCCTCACAATGTTATACTGGTGCAGGTCTCTGTACCTCTAGCTCAGCAGGGACAAGTCATATACAATGAGCATTTACTATGTGCCAGCTTTGGGGCTAAAGCTCTTTACATGGTGTTCTGTGTTTACTCCTCAAAATAACATGTTAATAGGTTGTACTGATGTCTCCATTTTCTAGAAGGAAAAATTAGGAAGGTTAAATTAATTACCTGTCCAAAGTTACCAAACCAGCAAGTGGCAGAAGCAGAATTTAAACACAGGTCTAGGATCCCAACCAAAGTAGTAAAATGCTAAAAAATAAGCGGAAGAGTCCTCTTTGAAAATATGTAATTGGAAACTTATCAAGTCCAGATCCGTTACTGTATTTGACAAACAGGCTCAGATTCAGGCATGCTGATTCCTCTTCTAGTGCTGTGTGTGGTGTAGACACAAGGTCTTTATCCCATGCTTTTCTAACTCACCACCTTTTCTCTCCCTTACTATCATTCCAAATGGGCAGTGAAGGTTCCAGGGAGTTTCTTAGTAGAGTTGGGGAAGGTGGCAATTGTTTATCAATATGTTTTGGCTGACAAGTGTGCTGGCAACCTCAGTATACATCTCCCCTCCAACACCTCCCCTACACCACACACACACACAGCAAATTGAGAGAACAATATTGGCTTCAATGTCAACTATCTTACTCGAAATCCGTTCTCAGTGAGGTTATTTTGGGGCTGTTATGTTAGGGTCCTAGTAAAAGATTTTACTATGTTAGGGGCCCAATAAAAGATTTTATGTGCAAATCTGTTTCAAAGGAGTTCAACCTCAGCACAGTGTATGTGTAGTAGGTAATAGACCCACTCTTTCTAGAAACAGGCAGATAAAACTGCATATTACATTAATATCACACAGCCTCCAGGACATAAAATGAGCAAACACCAGTTTGACAAACACTAAATTCAACATCAAATGGTCTAGCAGAGGAGACAACTTGCTGGTAAGATGCCGTGTTATTCCAAGTGCCATCTCACAGTTTTGATTCAGACACGTAGTGTGGTGCCTTAGCAAAACATTTTTGGAAAATGAGCTTAAGATGGCAAAGTCAACATAACCTGCCGTGCAGGAGCCCTCAGGGCCATCCCGATGCTTAGAGCAACTTCCTGATGAGACTTACGGCTTTTTATCAACTCTTGTGGTCCAGCAGTCAGCATCCTGCTTCTTTGTTCTTGAAAGAGAAATGTGATCTTTGAAGGAAGTATGTAGGTGGAGAGGAAGAGAAAGGCCTAACAATGTCAAGATTTATTTCAAATAATCTGAATAGAATTAATGAGCAAAGAAATTGGAAAAGTTAATTGTGCATCCTAACAACTGTGTGGTTCACTTTTGTTTCTTTAAGGAGGAAGAAGCACTGCAGAGGCTGTGTGGGAAGTCACTAACATGTACCTGGAGAGGTGGCCACTTCTCTTGCTTAGGCTGGTTATTCACATTGCGTGGGGCCAGCAAGGTCCTCTAGTCGACAAACCTTCTAAGTGCCATTTCCTTCATTTCTTGTGCAAGCCCAGTTTGTTTCCGCTGTGGCCCCTCCTATTCACAAGTTCCAGGAGCAGCACTGTTCACTCTGGTCCAACAACAGAGCAGTGATGTCTCAAGGCTGGGAAACTATTACGATCCCTCACATAAAAGGATCTGCTTTGTTGGCAGGCATCTTACCTGGGAAATTGGAAGTCAAGTGACATGGAATCCATTCCCCAACCCAGAAGTTTGGAAACCTGACACACCCTGAAGGACCAGCATGGGCTTGGCAGTCAGATAAATTTAAGTTCAAATTCCAGCTTCACCATTTACTTGCTGTGTGTCTTTGAGTATGTTGCATAACTTCTGCACCTGTCAATTTCTCACCTGAACATAAGAGAGAAGGCCAGTATGTATACAGGGACAGTGCTTGGCATGTAGTAAAGACTCAGAGAATCTAATGCTATGAATATTTATGCCTTGTAGGGTACTAATAGTTTCACTAACAATAATAATAGTAGTAATTAGTAGTGTGGATATTAAATAATATCATGAATGTAAAGCATCCAACATAGTAGACACTCAAAAATGTTCATTTTTGCTTCTCTTTTTAGATTACCATGCCCATTTATGAGTTCTAGAGATATTATAAGTTTTCTTCTATCTATGGCAGAAACAGGCTCAACATACTCAAGGCCCTTTGGTTCCTTTTTTTTTTTTTTTTTTTTTTTTTTTTTGGCAGATTTCTTCCTCTCCTCCAGGGCAAGCCATCATCTAAAAGCAAGGAGAAATGAAAAAAAATAATAAAGGATATGTCAGGTTAGACTTGGTTACAGCAAGAATGGGAATAAGTCAGAAGAGATAGATGTATTTAATGGCCAGTGCATTTGTCCAAAGGAATCATTTTCACTGGCCAGGAGCCCAATTAAACCTGTAAAATGGAAATCCAGAAAATCAGATTAACGAGCCAGTCATTAGTGAGGAAAAGACCCAGCTAATTCAGTGTTTAGCATGACGGATGGGCCCAGAGCAAATAATTGGATGACATTCATCATATGTAAAATAAAAGGTGTCACTGAAAAGGAAAGTGGTAATAATCTCTGGGATTTACAATGCCAGTAGATTTGCTTGTAAGGAAGAGAAAAGTTCATCAAAATAGATTAATAGTCGCTAAACTTTATTCTTTTCTTGTGTGGTTGCCAGAGAGCTGTGCAAATAGTATTGGAGAGGCAGCAAATGCATCAGCTTGTATCATCCCAACATTGTGAGGATTTTGCTCCCAAGGAGGAGTGCTAGAGATATGTTCCTGCAACCATCTAGAGGCTGGGTGGGAATGGAGAGTTCTCTACATCCATGGTTTAGTCACTAAATAATGGAGGAAATCAAACTCAAAAGTGTCTCTGGTTGAGCTGCTTAATCCCCACAATTTGTTATTCCGTTAGTCAATAGGTATTGAGCCCTGCTCTGTGACTGACATTGTGGGGATACACTTATTCATAATTAAGGGCTCGGGCATAGGCTGGAGTCATAGATTGTAACAATCTCGTCCTGACCTGTGGAGGCTGTATACATTATATAATATGTAATTAGACTCAAATGAGGGATGGTGTTTCAACTGCTTATTGTACCATTTTCTATGTAATAAGGTTTCATTGCATGGTAGTAATTACAATCTTGTTTTTATTACCTCACCCCTTCTCTTCTATGAAGACATCATTTTTAAGATACGTCATCAATGTCATCACAGATTTTCTGGGAATATGAAGAATAATAAACATATATACATGTCCCAATTACAGAGATTTTTATATGTTTCTTAAAAAATAAAAATATGTTTCCTTGGAGTCAGGAAAATGTATTGTTATAGCGAGGTAAGATGAATGGAGACCCTTCTCAATCACAGGAGGAGGAGAACAGGTTTAGAGCCAAACTTTGCTAGGTTCCAATTTGTCTTATCTTGGGCAAGTCAGTCAGTACCTTATAGTCTCTGAAAGGTTGTCATGAGAATTGAATTAGATAATTTATATAATGGCTACATGCAGTTCTGGAACATGGTAGATGAACTCAATCAATGACCATTGTGTCATTACTCTTATTATCACATATTCACTAATCATTTGCCACAAGGCCAGCACTGCCTAGGAATCAGGGAGGTTGCAACTGTATAATAAGACATGGAGGGAAGATTATAGGAATATGTGTACCGTAAGAAAAAAATGTTGAAAGGGCTGTAGAAATAGGAAGAATAGGGTTGAAAAGTTGAGAGGAGAGAAATTGTAATGAACTGGTGGCATCCAAAATCCTTCCATGATCTCATAGGTGGTACAGTGACGTGAAACCATCAGTCGGCTCTCAGTAGGTACAGAGAAGGATATCACCAGGACAAAAGCATAACTGCGGGAGTCGTCTTGGTATCACTGGAAGATTTTCTGATGTCCTTGGAAGTGGGAGAACCTCTGGGCTCCTGGGGCTTTATCAGCCCCTTAGTAGTTTGGATCATCCCACTGTGTATCTGAAGTGTAATCTCCATCTTTGATTACTCAAGCACAGAGTCTCCCAGGTTGTATGTGTGAGCTTGTGAGAGAGAGAATCTGTGCTTGTGCAGGGCTGTATCAGGAATGGCTAGACTGAGTTCCCGAGTTGGTGGGGTTGATCACCCTAACGAGGGGACCACTCTGTTCTCCTTTGGCTCTTGGTGATTTGGAAACCGCAAGGGACCCAGTGCAGTTCTATGGTGCTTATCAGAGGCTTGGCAATGCTCTCATCTTGTTCCCTCGGGAGCCCACTGGGTCTTTTTAGGAGAAACTTCTTTTCATTGCTGAGCTCTGGCTGGCATTCACTGACAGGACTAGCCTACTCTGATGCCAGTTTCCTTCCCCAAGGCAAGTTTGGTGATGTTCAGGGTGTCCCAGAGAGAACTGTTTTTTAAGCATATGATAAGTGACCAGAACATGTATTTTGGGGTTTAGAAACTTCATCGTTGTGTATCAAGTCTCCTTTGGGGTTATGGAAGACTTGTAGAACTAGATAGTGGTTATATAACATTGCAAATGTGCTAAATGCTACTGAATTGTACACTTTATTTTTTATTTTTTTAATTTGAGAAAGAGAACACAAGCTGGGGAGAGGGGCAGAGGGAGAGAGGAAGAATCTTAAGCAGGCTCCATGTGTAGTGTGGAGCCAGACTTAGGGCTCAATCCCATGACCCTGAGATTATGAACTGAGCCAAAATCAAGAGTCGGATGCTTGACCGAGCCACCCAGGTGCCCCAAGAATTGTACACTTTAAAATGACTAATTTCATGTAACAGGAATTTCCCCTAAAATAAAACTTTATCATCATTGTCAACACAAAATGAGGACAGTAGCTACATCTAAGAGGGAGGCAAGGGTCTCAGGACAGGTGCAAGGCACAGAGTCACAGAGGTGTATGTCAGTTGTCATTTGAAGTTCTGGTTCTGACCTGCTTAGAGTGAGTCCCCTAAACCAGCAGCATTTGCATCATCTGGAAACTCATTAGAAAAGACAATTCTTGGACCTTACCCCAGGCTGATGAACTCAAAGACTTTCTATGTGGGACCCAGGAGTCTTGAGTTTTAAGCAGCTTTCTAGGTGATTCTGATGCAGCTAAAGTTCAAACACTACTATTCCAATTCTGGGGTTGACAGGTATACATATGTTGGTTTTATAATTTATAATTAAAACACGAATTCAAAAAGATAATATGCACCCCTCTGTTTATTACAGCCAAATTCTGGAAGTAGCCCAAGTGTCCATCAGTAGATGAATAAAGAAGTGATATATATATATATATATATATATATATATATATATAATGTATATCTATATTTATCTAAAATATATATAATTATATATATATACATATATAATGGAATATTACTCAGCCATAAAAATAATGATATATAGCCATTTGCAACAACATGGATGGATCCACAGGATTTAATGCTAAATGAAATAAGTCAGAGAAAAATAAACAGCATATGATTTCACCCTATGTGGAATTTAAGAAACAAAACAAATGAAGAGGAAAGAAAGAGACAAACCATAAAACAGGACAAACTATAGAGAACAAACAGATATTTGCCAGAGGAGAGGTGGCTGGGCGGACAGGTAAAATAGGTGAAGGGGAGGGGCGCCTGGGTGGCTCACTGTGTTAAGCATCCAACTCCGGCTCAGGTCATGATCCCACACTCCATGAGTTCGAGCCCCGTGTCAGGCTGTGTGCTGACAGCTCGGAGCCTGGAGCCTGCTTCAGATTCTGTGTCTCCCTCTCTCTGACCCTCCCCTGTTCATGCTGTATCTTTCTCTGTCTCAAAAATAAATAAACATTAAAAAAATTAAAAAAAAATAGGTGAAGAGGATTAAGAGGACACTTATAATGAACACTGAGGAATATATAGAATTGGTGAATCACTATATTGTACACCTGGAATTAACATAACACCTCATTTTAACTGGACTGGAATTTAAAACATAAATAAATGAAATGAAACGCACAAATAGGATCAAGCAAGGACTAGTGGTGACTGTGTGTTTAGTACCAAAGATTACATTTTAATCTATGCAGTTGAGATTTAAAAAGGAAAAGACTACTCAACAACTCATTGATCTTAATATGTGAACACCCCATCTCTAAGCCAGTGCAGCACAATATAGATTGAGAACGGATGTCTTTATCAACAAACAAAAACCCAAATTAAACAACAACAACAAAACCCCAAAGTCCTGGAATACAAAACATGAATGGCTCTAATGAGGAAATAGAGATGTAGGGATAGCATTGAACAGTGGGGACAAAATCAGTCTCTCCTCTTGATTCACAGCCTGTCTTTGCACCGAGTTTTTTACAAGGTTCTGCCTCCCCACAGACTCTAACATTTGCTCCACCTGGCAGCTTGCACTGTCTGCTTTGTGGGCTCCCAATCTGTGCAGAGCAAGGGGGAGCTGTGGGAGATGCCCTCTCTTGGATGGGGAGCGATGGGCGGCTTTCAATAGGGACGTGACATTTCTGCTCCCTGCACCTCCCGCTGTGGATGGGTGCCAGGTTCCGACTGGATTGGGAGGGCTGGCCCGTCTCTAGAAAGTGCTTGGTGAGAACAGAGTGGGTGCCTCCAGTAATTGCCTCCTCAGCACAGCGGCCTGGTTGCTATTGTCGTCCTGCTATTTTCTCTGAACAGTCTATGGTATCTTTTCTTGTGAATATTAATTCCCTCCAAGTTAGGACGATTGGGCTGACAGCAGCCATCTGCAGAACTGTGCCATGTTGGCAAGACTTTTCAACAAGCCCAGGCCAGACCATTTCTTGAAGTGGTTTCCACACTCTTCTAAGAATCCATCCTTCCCAAGTGAGATGATTACAGAGTTTGACTCCCCCAGCCATCAGATAGCAGAGCTGGGACTCAAACCCAGGATTTCTCACTTTCCAATCTAGAGTTCTTACTCTGAGCCTTGATTCCTTTAAATAACTTGCATGTGAAACGGACCAAAGCATACCTGCTTAGTGCATAAATTTGTCAATAGGAAGGAAAAAAATGTGCTCAGATCAGAAGTGAAATTAATTTCAAAGTAACAAGAGTTTTTGAGCAATAGTAATTATTTAGAATCAGAAAAAAATTCATTTCACAATCATGTCATGACTGCATTGGATTAGAAACTTGTTTTTTAAGGCAGAATAAATAGATCATGGGTGCATCCCATGTCATGGCTTCTGTTTTCTAAAAATACTTATTGGGTGTGTGTATATGCAGAGCACAGTGACCAAATAGAGTCCCTGCTCTCAGAGACAGTGTCAACCATTGGGAAAGTCTGTTGTAATTGCTCATTTGTGGTCTACGTGCTATGACATGGGAGCAACTCAGTGCTGTGTTGCCAGCAAGGGTTATTCTCTAAAAGGTTATCACAAACCTATTGTGGCTGTTGATGGAGAAGCTAGTACTTTCAACTTGGCCGCGACCCCTGGCCCAATCTGACCCCTGACCCCATCTGACTTCTTTGTGTTTCCCCTGTGATCCAGGTGACAACTGGTGGAAGAGCCAGCTACTACGTGTCCTATCGAAGAGAGGCCTTTGCCCAGATAAAGCTGCCCAAGTACTCACTGCCCAAGGTATGCACAACCTCTGTCCTGGGTCCTGCCAGACAAAGCAGCAGGGAGAGGCTGCCATATTGGGCTCTGGGGAGGTTTGACTTCTGCCTGGGAGACAGCTGGCATTCAGCCTGACATATCACTGCTGGGGTCTGGCCTCTGCTTATGTCCCCGAACATGGGTTCTGTATTCCCTTTTCAGTAGGTTATGCAGGCAAGAGCTTTGATTCCCTATGTCTCAAACATCCTGTATGGGACTGGAGCCATTTCCCAGGGGCCGTAAGGAAAGGAGAGCTAGTATTCAGTCTCTTCTGGGGGTTCCTCCCTCTTGCAAGGGCCTTACTGCCAAATAGAGGAACAGGCTCAGAAGGGCCTAGGCAGGAGCCCAGATATGTGGTGTGTGTGTGTGTGTGTGTGTGTGTGTGTGTGTGTGTGTGTATGTATACACACATACAAGTGGTGGAACTGGAAAGAAAGCTCAGGGATTCTAGCTCAGAAGCTCCATTGCCTTTTCCCCAGTCCAGCATGGCCCCCTGTTTTCTGCCTTCTCCCTATATATATATATATATATATATATATGCATGCATAAAGGTGCACAGGTGAGTCTTGTGGTGTTCTTGCTTCTGTCTGCATTTTAATGCTAAATATAAATGCACTGCCTGTTTTCTGCTCCCTTCTGCCACTATGAGTAGTTAAAATAGGAATAGTTTACTATAATGTTAATCTCAGATAATGGCATTTTAACTCCTCTATTGAAAAATTATAAAACTTACCCTGTGGGCTCCATCCCTTGTGAACTATGGCTTCTGGCAGAAGATGGATCTTGGAGCCTAAATCTGAACATGGACAGGATGCAGTTGCATCACCTACTGTAGCTGCAAAAAAGCCAAGTCTCTGGGTAGACACATATCAGATGTAAAGGGTCTTTAGGCTGGTGCTGGGAAAAAAGCTAAGTGAGTACAGAGGTGGAAGGGATTATGGAATAAGAAGGTGGGTAATTGTCTACCCGCTGGTTGTTTTATTCATGCATTTATTCATATATGCATGTTTGCATCCATTCATTCATTTGATCCTTCTTTTATTCACCCATTGAACTGTTGTTTCTCCCATTTAAGCTTTTATTCTGTGCCAGGCACGAAATTAGCTCTGTGGATAAAATAGTAAGTAAGCCGCAAATGGTCCCTACCTTCATGGAGCTTATATTCTGGGAGAGAAGAGAGACACTGAATAAGCAATTGTAGGTGTAGGGAGTGTTAGGGGGATAGAAGCTCAAACGCCATTGTGACATAATAAGTGGAGCTTACCTAAAATGGATAGTGAGGACAAGTGTCCTAAAGACAGTCATGTTTAAGCTGATTTAAGAAGGTTAAGGAGTTAACCCTGCAAGCAAGGGTTGGGAAGCCAATAGAACATATATGCATAAGCCCTATTTTAAAAGAGATAATATCGTTCTTTCAACAAACTAAAACACTATCTCAAGAAACTGGGTTGCAGAGAGAGAGAGATGGAGAGGCTGATGAGATGAACAGGGACTGTATAAAGTAGCCTGAGGAACCATGGGAATCAATTTCTCATTTTTCTCTACCCTCTCTGTGATTGGTTTGAGTGGGACCATTATACAGCTTTGTGGTTGCAGGGTGTACCCATCTGATGGTCTAAACCCAAGCAGGAAAGTGGTACCCTGCTCGCAGAAGATGAGGAAGGGGAAGTTCATAATCATGCTCTTTCTGAAGGAGAAAGACCCCTTGCAGTCACTTGATGATTTCTATGTATTGGAGCAGGAGAGAAGTATTTTGGGAACTTTCCAAACCATATCCCCAGTGTAAGGCCTGTTTCATCTCTGTATTGTGTGCATATTTTATGTATTCTCAGCCTTCTGAGGAAAACAAACAGTTCACTCCCCTGGGCAGTGTGGCTGCAGGTGGGGACAAATGAAGCCTGGAATTGATCAGAACGCTGGGACACTCCATTAACGATCAGCAACCCCATGGCAGTTTATTGTGGTGGAGTACTGTCCGTGCGGCCCCTTTTATAGAACTTCATCCACAGCAGCTTCATTAATATGAGGGCTGCTGTGAAAATAGCTGGATGGTTATCGATCCCCTTTATTAGCCAGCGTTGGCTCAGATTTTCATAGCCTAGGCTGAGGAGGTGAGGACAGAGGGGGTGGAAGTGTTTAAAAGTGGAAATGGCTTTTAAGCAAGTTGTTGCTGTTCCATGAGCTGCGGCTGCTGCTGGGCCTCTTACTTAAAAAACAAAAACAAGAAGAAGCTCCTGTCATCATTGCCCTCACACCTCACCTCCCTGCCTGTCTGTTCAGAACACGCTCTCCTGGGGCACTCTGTGGCTCAGAGTATTTTGCAGAGAATGAAATGAACACCATTAATAACGAGTGGCATTATTAGGAGCAGCAACCTTGTGCTGAGTTCTCCAGAACCAGTTCCTGGGTGTCGGCTTGGCAAGGAAGGCATGCACCAGCAAGGTGGGGAGGCAGAAGACAGGGGGCCATGCCTGACTGGGGAAAAGGCAATGGAGCTTCTGAGCTGGAAGCCCTGAGCTTTCTTTCCAGCTCTACCACTTGCTTATCCATGAGCCCAGATCTTCTTATCTGTGAAATGGGCATCATAATACCATTGAACATCACTGAGCCCGGTGCTGCTGGAGAACAATAAGGTTTAAGAAATTCCCCCACTCTTTTATGTTGCTGGAAGTGGCTCCCTGCAAAGAACCACTCTTCCCAGTGTGCCTCCCTAAGACACAGATGCCTGCCTATTTGCCTTTGACAAGACCAACTTCCCCTTCTTTATCTCATAAATGATTACCTGAACTCTTTGTCCCCACTGACCAATCTGGACAAAATGCTGGCTATTTTCACTCGATCAGACTTAGTCTGGGCTTTCACCTTCTCCCAAATCCATGAACTCTGCTCACTCTTGAGCAGATGCGAGCATTGAGGGCTTAAGCAGTCACTGGAACTCAGAACAACCCGTTAACAGCCCTTCTGAAAATCACCTGACGTGACAAAGCTTAAGGAAGGTGGTTTCCTGTCTAATGGCCCTCTCTGCTGCCACCTGCTCCCCCTTCTTCCCACACCCACTTCTCTCTAGCTTCGTTTTATTTTCTAATCACTTCATAAAAGTAATTCTCTTCTGCCTTTACTCTTGAGGGACTTTAGATATGACAGCCAGACTGTTCCCCCTTTTGCAATAGCCTTTGCAAGTAAAGTCTCTCCCTACCTAAGTCTGGGTTTGCTTTTAGTTGACAGTAGAATATGTTTAATCCCATTTTGAATAATAAAAGAGAGGAGAGGGAAATATGCTTGAGAAAATTTATTATAATGATAATGACGGTGATATTAACCTTTTCCTTAATTTCCTTAGGACAGTTTTCCTTAATGTTTACATTTCCCCAAATACTGATTTATCCTTCTTTGCTCCCTCACAGCCATACTTCCTAAAATGTTATCTGTAATTCTTATCTCTTTGGTTGCTTCTTATCCACCCTTCCATCCACTGCCAGATGCCCTGTGCTCTCCCACAGCCCTCTCTCCACTATTCCACCAAAAATCCTCTGGCCATTGTTACCAGAGACCACCTCCACACCATATCCAATAGACATTTGTATAACTCTTTTTTTTTTTTTTAACCACTCTGGAGCATTTGACAGTGTTAAAAAAAAAATCCATACCTGATAATCTTCCCTTTGGAATATTTTATTCTGATTTCCTTTTCTGGATCCCCTTCCCTTGCCACCCATTAAATGTTGATCATCCTAAGTTCTCCTGGTATTCTGCATGGTTCGTTGGTGACCTCATCACTTCTCTTCATATTGGTGACATCTGTATACACAGCCCCATCCCATATCCACTGAACCCTAGACTGTATCTCCAACTGCCTATTTGAAGTACCTCCCCTAAATGATCTCATTGTAAAAATCTGGAACTGAGCTCAGAGTCTCTATATGATATCCCTAATATATCATCCTTCTCCTCTGTTTACTTAGTCCATCTAAACCTTCATTGGTTATCTACCGTGTGCTAGATACTTAGTAAGTGCTAGAAACGAAGTGATAACTAAGAAAGGCACAGTGTCTGCCCTCTGGGAGGTTACAGTCTAGTGAGACAGACAGACATAAACTAAATGATTACACAAGTATTTAATTATGAGTATTTAGTTATGATTGTGTGAACATGCTAAAAAGAAGCAGAGAATTTTGTTAAGTCAGATATCTGATATATTATTAAAGATATGCCCTTTTCCTTCATCCCCCTGTGGGTTCTGCCTTCTTAATATCTCACCAGCCATTTCATAGGATTCTCATAGAATACCTGCTTTCTTAGCTCAGGCCCCCATGTGTCACTTTGGAGCTTGTTGCAGTGACCTCATAAGCCTTCCTCCCTGCCCCACTGAAATTCACCTTTCACACTGCCTCCACAAAGAATGAGATCACACAATGCAGCTGGTGTTCCCCAGCCAAATCTCTGCACTGATCAACTCGAATTATTTTCTCGGGCTTAAAATCGTGTGCTAGTTTTGGATTTCTTTTCTGGGCGAAACGTAGGTGTGCCATACACAACCCCTTAAGATGCAGTCACTGTCTGTCCTCACCTCCCTCAGGGGAAAACTGCCTTCAGGCCATTCAAGTTCCACACATTTCCATGGATGCCACACCCCTCTTCCTGTCAGTACTTGTGTGGGGGACCTTCGTCAGGTTCACAAAAGGCCAAGAGTTGGGGCGCCTGGGTGGCTCAGTTGGTTAAGCTCAGGTCATGATCTCACGGTTCATGAGTTTGAGCCTCATGTTGAGCTTTGTGGTGACAGCTCAGAACCTGGAGCCTACTTCGGATTCTGTGTCTCTCTCGCTCTCTGCCTCTCCCCCACTCACTCTCTCTGCCTCTCTCTCTCAAAAATAAACATTAAAAATTTTTTAAAAACAAAAAGGCCAGGAGTGAGGGATGTCCCCACCACCATTGGACATCTGCTTGAGGTCAGGTTCTACACCTTCTTCTCTGTATTCCTATTATAACGTTTGGCACGTGGCAGATGCTGAATATCATATGTGTTTTTACAGTGAATGAAATAACAGTCGGCCCAGATTACACGACAATGTTTCAGTCACGGGGAAGTATTTCCACCATTGCTCACCTATGAAGTCGCACGTTTAGGTTTGTGAAAGGCAACTATGATTCTTCCAAATTAATGGTAGAAGGGTTTAGAGGGAATGCTACTTATCATGTTTTCCAAATAAAAACATGAAGGTGGTAACATCTGATGCTGCCCAAATTCCAGTTTAGTAAAGTCCCAATCAGAATTTACTTACTGATTTTTCCCCTCTTGGGTTTCTCTCTTCATCACTGATCAGATCTCTCCCTGCATGTTCTCAGGAGTAGCAAAAATGTCTTCATTGTCTTAGAAGGAGGTGACACGTGCTTTGGGGTTAGCTTGAGATCACAGGATTCAAGAAATACGCTTTATTATCATCAGATCCCTATTAGACCAATAATCCTGATAATGCTTTTATTGTTCTTGAAGATTTAATATTCTGGTTATTATTGGTTGATCCCTATTCAACTGTAAGATCTATTTGGAGAGAGGACACATAGTTTAGAGCTTTTTCAAAGACTGATTCCCCAGACTGCATGCACCTGGATTGCCTGCAAGGCTGGTTCACATGGTAGAATTTAAGGCTCCAAAGCCAGATGTACTGAATCAGAACTGCAGGCAGTGGGACATGTGAGTCTACATGCTATTAAAATCTGCAGGTAATTTTGATGCATTTTGAGTTATACTCCCACTGATACGGAGGCTAGCTTCTTGATTCAGATAGTCTTGGGTTTAAATCTTAGTAATATCATTTATTAGCTAAGTGACGTAGGGGAATTAAGAATTTCACAAGCAGACTTCCCAGAATCCTAGGTGCTAGAGAGCGCTGTCTCTCCCAGAGACTGCAATACCTGTTGGCCAGGTGATACACGCTAGTACAGCTCCAAACTAAGATGCATTCACAGCAAATCTGGCTGCCTTTAATCCTGACCATGCCCCCGTGTTTTAAGTTGTTTTTTTCCACTTATTTTACATTAGTTTAGTCTAAAATAACTTAGCTCATTCATTTTTATAACCAAAACATCTGGGAAAAGCCCGGCACTTCTATTGCATTTTTAACTGGGTAAGTGAATTTAATTCGTATTTCCTGCAGCTGCTATTTCCCCTCCTACCGGGTTCTTGGGCTTTCATTCCACACCAACACAACACAATTTCATCACATGGTTTTTAAGAGGAAGCCTTATTTCCATTTTCAAGCAGCTCAGCGGGAACCTGTAATTCTATAAGGTGCTTAAGCACAAATGAGCTACTGAGGTCTTAGTCAAGGCGACCTAGGGAGTTCAAGGCCAGAGGCTGAGATCTGACAGATTCGCCAAAAAAAAAAAATCCAGAATTCTTCTCACTTTCCCACATCCTGGTTGTCCAAATCAAATGAGCTTCTCTTTTTTAAAATCATCCTGAGAGAAGCTTTCCATAGTTGTGTCATTATAGACATCGCTACCTCCTTTTGCTGCTGAAATCATTTCTGGGAAAGGTTGGCCAAATAAGGTAAAAGCTAGACCCAGCTTGGTGATTTACTTACTGTCAACTCCAATTGCCTGTGCCCCTACTATGAGTGCTTGCCACCACCGTGACAAGGGTCCTCTCCTGCTTTCCTAGGATATCATTACTCTTTGCAATATATATCTGTATATTAATGCATTTTTTAACTGCTTCCATTATGTCAAGTGTTCATCTTTGTCAACATCTCCTCCTGACAGGGCAAATTCCCTAGAGAAGGACTTGAGTTTGTGATAATCTCTGTATAGTGCCTAGCTACATATGAAAACTGGCTTTTATAAATTGTTTTGAATTGTGAACTGATTAGATTTGATTTTAGAAATGATCTAGTCCAGGTATGCAGACTAAATTGACTTCAGAGATCAGGAAGTTGATATTAATATGTAAGTGGCCGGTCATAAGAACATTTGGGTACTTGAGGCTGAGACTTCGGGAGTGCTGACTTTACCTAAAAGACTGCACAGTCAGGTATTGAACAGAGACTGTGGTTGAACCAAATATTTGTGATTCATATTCATCTCATGGGTCTTTGGATTACAACTTCTGATCTGGAGGCTGTCTGTCCAAATGCTTAGAAGCTAACAGGTTAGACTCCTATTACAAAGGTTCAAAACTTGGTTCTTCCTCTGACTAGCTATGTAATAAATATGAAGCAAGCTGGCAAACCTCTGTGTACTTTAGTTTATTCCTCAGTAAAATGGGAATAATACTGCCTCCACTGTAGAATTATTTGGATTTTTCACTAAAATAATACATTTAGATGACTTAGAATAAGTGCTCAGGTGTTAGCTATTCTTTTTATCAGTAGCCCAACCTCTTCAGTATTATGGTGAGAAAATTAAACCTCAGGGACCCAGATACATTCCACACCATATAGCTAACTTTTAGTAGAGTTTCTATTATGACCCAGAACACTAAATTCCAGGTTGAGTATCCTTTCTGCCATATCTGTGATTTTCAAATATTATGCTATTAGCAGCAGAACCTCCCTCACCTTTTACTCCCAAAATATTACATGGGACTCCAATATAAAACAGATTCAGGTGGTATTGCTCTGGTTGAAACAGAGTTGGAAGCCCAGAATCCCACTCATTGGCTATGCCTCCATGCCATCCTTCTTGCAATCCCCATGACTCTGAAGATTCCAACGACAAGTTTCAAAACCACTACAATAAAAGTTTGAAAACATAAATGAAGATCTAAAGAAGGGATAAGCCCTGTATTCTTTGCATGTGTGTTTCCTCTTGCAGGGCTGTATGTTTCTGTTAGCACTAACACTAACTCTCAGATATAAAACTAAAAAATGAAAGTAGATGAATCCCTTGGAGCCATAGAAAATGATACCCACCAAAGCCCCTTACACCCATCTTACTGTCACTTAGCAAGGAACAGAAATCACAAAGCTCTTAATATATAGCCTTGGTCCGACACAGAATTGTTTAACATTGCCTATAACTCAGGCATTTTCTCAACCTCTCAATAAGTCATGGTAATTACTCTGGGTCCCACTGGGCAGAGAGATATGGAGATCTGAGTCCTTACAAGTTTTCCATCTTCTTACAGGACATGCACATCATCAGTACTGATGAGAACCAAGTGTTTGCAGCCGTCCAAGAATGGAACCAGAATGACACGTACAACCTCTACATCTCAGACACGCGTGGCATCTACTTCACCCTGGCCATGGAGAACATTAAGAGTAGCCGAGGTCTAATGGGAAACATTATTATTGAATTGTATGAGGTATGTAGCCAAGACTATCCTGCACCTGGATCTGCCTCTCTTTTTCATGAATTTTAATGGTATAAACATAAGCATTGCAGTCAACTAGTCCTGGGTTCTGACCTCAGCTGCACCCTTTAGCAATTGTGTGACTTGAGGCAAGGGACTAACTTACCCATGCCTCAACTTCCTCACCTGTAAAACATTTGCCTAATGAGGTGGTTGTGAGAAGGAGAGAGAACGTATGTAGAGCATCCAGTGTGGTGGTTGACTCAGTGAGCTTTAACAAATGGTAGCTGAAGTTGATGTTCTTGTGTGTATAAGCATGATTACAAGCCAGACATGCAGGTATTTGACCTAGATAAGCTCACTTAAGTTCCCCTTTCAACTCTATGGACTCGGAGTGGAGGCACGTATCTACTTATATATGTTATTTGGAAAATTCCATCCTATGAACAAATTTTATAGGAAAATAAAAGTGAATATCAGCGCTTGGAATGAGGGTTTCCCTAAAATGCCACCAGATACCAACCTCTGCGCATGAGGGAAGAACGGGCCTTGACTTATGTTGAGTTGTTGTTATTGTTGTTTAATATCAGCATCACCTTACTGAGTTTTCAGTTATATTGAGGTTTGTTTTTAAATGTGATCACCAGTTAAAGAATAATTTATCTAGGAAAACGAGTGACTCCTCATAGGAACTAGAGAAAAAAAAACTAATTGTTTCAGTGCCCCTAAGTCTATGGTACTTTTTTATATCTCTAGTGGCTGTGTATGACCTTTGATGGTCCTGGCCACAGTGCCCACCTTGGTATGATGGATTGATTTGAGTAAAGGGATGTATTTTATTATCCAGCATTCACTCGTAACTAGTGGTCAACCTACACGTGTTACACCGGTTGAGGACATTCATTTGTGGAGGGGGAAGTTGTCTGTCATGAGTGGTAGCTTCAGATGGTATGCGTGAGCTGCTCCCTTAGGAGTTTTCATCTTTGGGGAGTGGGAGCAGCTTTTAGAAAAGAGGGATCAGTGCAGGGGCTTCTACTTTGCAATGATCTCTTCTGAACAGTGTCCGTCAAACTTCCAGCATCCCTGTATTGGTATCTAAGTTGGCTCTTCAGTTATTGAGAGCAGTGGAAACATATACGATTCTAGTTATTTTGTTAGGCAGGATTACACAAAGGTCTGGGTTGAAGTGAATGTCATTGGGTGTAAAAAACAAAATCAGTAGAAATAACCATGATTTCCTAGGAGGTAGTTGACAAGTACTGAAAGAATTCCCTTAACAAACAAGGTCCCAGTTTGGAAAATTGTCCAGATTTCTTCTCAGAGTTCTTGCCCATGAAAATGGGCAAAGATGACTAAGGTGTGTAAAGGGCTTTGGGAAGCTTACATTTGCATGCCTCTATTCATACCTGGAAGAAGAAATATGCATTGTTATTGGGCAGTAAGTCACATCTAGTGGGAAGGTTTGGATGAAATGTTCCCAGGACTCAGGCCATTCCAACCAACATTCCAAACCAAGTTCCTATTTGCGTAAGTGAGGCTATCGAGGTGAGAGGATTACTCATACTCCTGCAGTTAGACTCCAGTAGGACAGAGTAGGCATTGCTGCAGATGATCTTTCAATTGTGAACTCCCTGTGTCTCTGGTCCTTTTGATAAGTCAGGTGAGTTTGGCACTGTGCTGTTCCTTTCCTAATAAAGGCACCTAAAACCCCTTGGTTATTGTGAATAGTGAGCCACTCTGATCTGAAGTAGAACAAGGATTAAAGTGAAGAATGTGCCTAGATACATGTAATCTCTTTTGTCTTGCTGAAGGCAGTCTTGCATTTTCAGTTTTCTTGGGAAAAATGCATGGTGTCATTTTATCTATAGAGAAGCAAGACATACTAGGCAAGGCGACTTCTCTAAAACCAGTTCTGTTGAGCTTGTTTTCCATTTAATTTTATCAAGGTTCATTGTGCCCCTACTTTGTGTTAAAGCCCATGAGCAAGGGAGGAGAGATACTAGTTCGTACCCTCAGGAAGCTGGCCATCTAGCTTGTTGGACTTTGAGGAAGTCACTGAACGAAGTTCCTTTTTTACCTGCCCAGATTGGAATCAGTTGAGACAGAGACAAAGGGTGAGAGAATTGGAGATCAGATGTCAGTGTTACTTCTTTTTAAAAGTTATGTAGGAGGGAGTGGGCTTGCTAATACTGCACCCCAGAACTGGATACACCCAACCAGTCACATGCACAATTAGTAAATGCTCTTCTGTGGAAGCCTCTTCCTGTAACATCATTGCAGTGAGATATAGAGAATGTGATCTTTGCAAGCAGAGCCCTAAAATAGTGAACATGGGGATGAGCCATACATGCCCAGTTATTCTTTTGCAATGTTACCAATCTTATTATAAGTCTTTTTGCCCTGGGGAGGAAGAAGTAGAAGGCATTCCATATTTTGAGAGCGGCAGGAGCCAAGAACTAGATGGATAGTGTAGATTTGCAAGACCATGAACTAGCCAATCTAATTGCATAGAATAGATTATTGTCAGGTACAAGAATGAGTGCCAGATAAATGGTTGGATTTCAGATTCTATAAGGCATTTAATACCAAGGGAATAAATTGTATCCTCACGCTACCTAGACTATGACCATATTAAGGTTTTTAGAGGGTGATGCTGTTTTGCACCTGGAGATGCATTCTGTGATTTGGAGATAAAGCTAAATTTAATTGGTCTCTAGGGGTCATTAGTTTTTAACCTTCTTCACTGGAGATTCTCACCGAAACTGAGATAGTGTACCATATGGCCAGTTAGCAGAGAGAGTATGATTTTTCTGGACTCTGAATGCCCTTGAGTAATGCAGCTGGGAAAACTAGTAAGCTTTCACATTCAATTCAACTAAATTGAATACACTTTCATAGAGTGTATTTTGTTTGATGAGATGTGGCTAGTGCATGAGACTCACAATCTACTGGAAAGATATGTGATTCTATTAGGGTAGCTAGTGATCATAGACTAACTTGTATTAAGGCCATGATTTTCCATGTTGTAGGATCAATAAGGAGGAAGGTTACTTCTAACTTGAGGAATTTGGGGAGTCCTTTAAATGAGTTGGCTTAAAGGATGAATTACTGGAGCTTGAGAGAAAGACAGGTCTGGTGGAATCCCAGCATGAGATGAGAACTAGAGTCTGATGAGTAGATGCCCATTTTCATGGAATGTGGAGAGATTTTTGGAAACACTGGGGATAAATATTGTGACTATACTATAGTATAGTATATATATATAAATATATAAAGAGCTGGATTGAAGAGTTGCACATTTATTTGATGGGCTAACATTTCTCTGTGTTTTTCCCCTGCATCTACATACCTAAAAAATGATATTTAGATACATGACATAGTCCCCTATGCCACATTAATGTCTAACTTTATATTATAATGTGATAGGGTATTATACCTGTTTAACCTTGTCTGAAATGTCAGGGATGCCTTTAGGTAACATGGATGTGAGGTGGCTCAGAATGAGCACAGCCACTTAAATCTGCTTACTAGTGTATCATTCTATGTTGCATGTGGCCCTCTCAAGCTTCTTCTTGACCGCGGAAAGGAGACAAAGAAAATGAGAACGTACTTGAGAATTCACCTTACAGGTCTTGTCTCTAAAAGACCTTGGAAACCAATGGGAATCCACCCCACTGAATGTCCTAAAACCAAGTAAAGCAGAGACATTGTGTGTTTCCTGGTCTGTTGGAGCAGTCTCCTACTGTAGAGAGTCCCATCTCGTTCTTTAATCCCTGCTTCAAAGTACAATATTTTCATGGCTGTAATTACATAATCAGGTGAGAAAATAATTCTTGAAGGACAAATAACAATGTTTTTTAAGGTGTCAGAGCCTGTTCCATCAAAACAAGTCTGGTGTTGACAATGAATGTAATCTATTATGTGTGTTCACCATTCTTCTATGATACTCGTTTCACATAGAGCTTTGTTGTGGTTTCTTTACATCACACATTACTAACTCTAAACTTCATTTCTTCTTAGTTGCTTTCCACAGATAAATCAAGAAACAAATATCCTTTCCAACGCCCTCAATTATATTACAGAAACATGCTCTGAGCTGCTAGTCGGATGCATTTTTTTTTCAATATTTTCCTGGATATTAAGCATACAACTTGTACCTCATCATAATAATAACAACAGCATATGAGACAATGCCTTAGACCGGCATTGTTGAATAAATATATAATACAGGCTACAGGTGCAGTTCTAAATTTTCTACTACTCACATTTTAAAAAGTAAAAATAAACAGGTGGAATTAATTGTAATAATATGTTTTATGTAACAAAATTATCTAAAATATTATCATTTTAGTATGTGTTCCATTTGAAAAATACTAATGAGATATTTTATATTTTTCCATACTCAGTCTACAAAATTCAGGGTGTATTTTACACTTCCCACACATCTCAATTCCTATGCTAAATTTTCATCAGAAAAACTTGATCAGTATTTACATTTCATAAAATTTACAGTAGAAAAAGAAGATTCACATACCCAAGTTATTCCAAACATACTTAAAGTTTGCCAATAACAGAATTGGGTGTCAGTTTTTAAATTGAAGTTTAAATTGCTTAAAATCAAATACAGTTAAAAATCATTTCCTTAGTCCCACCGGCCACATTTCAAGTGCTCAGTAATCATATGTAGTTAGTGGCCATGGTACTGAATTGCATAACCCTAAATAGTGTATATACTTTTTCTTATTTATCAATCGCCCTATCTCTTTGTGGCAGGTATCATTCTCCCTTGTGCCTATGAGAGTACAGAGATGCAGAGAATTTAGTAACTTGGCTGAGATCATACAGATAGTAAAATGGTGGAGCTGTGTTTAAACCATTCCATGTCTATTTGATTAAAAAGCCCAGGCTCTTTCCACTATGCAGTTTTTCACATTTATGTTTTTTTTTAATTGAAGTATAATTTATGTATAGTAAAATTTACCCTGTTTGGTATACAGTTCTATGTGTTTTGACAGGGATACGCAGTTGTGTAACTATCATCATTATCAAGATAGAGAACAGTTCTGTCACACCAAAATATTTCCTTTTTGTAGTCAACCATCCTCCTACCCTAAATCACTGATTTATTTCTCTCTCCTGATTCACCTTTTCTAGATTTTCATGTCACTGGAATTATACAGTAGGTAGCCTTTTGAATTTGGCTTCTTTTACTTAGAATAATGCTTTTGAGGGGCTCCTGGGTGACTCAATTGGTTAAGCATCCAGCTCTTGATCTCAGCTCAGTTCATTATAACACGGTTTGTGAGTTCAAGCCCCACATTGGGCCTTGTGCTGATGCTGTGGAGCCTGCTTGGGATTCTGTCTCTCCTTCTCTTTTTGTGCCTCTCCAACTTGTGCGCACGCTCTCTCTCTCTCTCTCTCTCTGTCTCTCAAATAAATAAATAAGCTTCAAAAAATTAAGGGGCGCCGTGGTGGCTCAGTTGGTTAAGCGTCCGACTTCGGCCCAGGTCATGATCTCACCCTTCCTGAGTTTGAGCTCCACGTCGGGCTCTGTGCTGACAGCTCAGAGCCTGGAGCCTGCTTCAGATTCTGTGTCTCCGTCTCTCTCTGCCCCTCCCCCACTTGTGCTCTGTCTCTCTCTATCAAAAATAAATAAAATGTAAAAAAGAACATTTTTAAAAAATTAAAAAAAATAATAATGCATTTGAGATCCATTCATGTTGTTGAATATCAGTAGATATTCCTTTTTTATTGCTGAGTAGTATTCCATTTGTGGATATGCCCTAGTTTATCCCTTCATTCAGCAGTTGAAGGACATTTAAGTTGTTTCCAGTTCTGTGAGCTAATGAATAAAACTTCTATAAACATTCACCAGAACATACTTTTTTTTTATTTCTCATGGTTATACACCTAGGAGTAGGATTGTGGGATTGAATGTGTTTCTAAAGTGGCATCCCCACCAGAGATGTATGAGAGTTCTGGTTGCTTCACATCTTCACCAACACTTGGCATTATCAGTTGAGTGAGTGTGTGTGTGTATGTGTGTGTGTGTAGCTACTGTGAAGGGGCCTAATGGCACCTTATTGTGTGTTTAATTTGAATTTCTTAATGACTATGTTGACCTCCCTAGGATGGATAAAATGAGACCCTGTGAGTCATCCATAGTATTTTGCTTTCTTTGCCCATCTTATTGATGTTTCCTTGCTTTCTCTGTCCCTTGTGCCTGTTCCCCGCCTTTGCTTTATCATGACTTTAAGTGACCCATCTTGGGCTAAATGATCAACTGCTGTTAGATTCCACAGGGCCATCTTTCCCAAACTCACCTTGACCCACCCCTCACCATAGGTCCCACTGTAGGGAGAGCCCACAGCAGACCATGATAATTGTTTTTCTCAGCAGAGCCCCGGTTTCCTTGTCCTAAGGGCCCAGGGAGGTGAGCAACAGATGATCATGCCACCTGGACTTAGTACTCTGCCAAGAGGCTGCTGTCAGTTTCCCTTCATACCTCAAATTGATTCCCAGAAGGAAAGTGGGCCAGGCAGGCCCACACTTGTCCCACCCTCTTCTGTGGGCACCATCACAAGCTGTTGCCTTTCTCTTTGAACTCTGGGGCCAGCATCTGCGGCCATGCTTCTGATTTCAAATAACAGTGGGAGGTCACATGGTTAGAGTTTATCAGATGCCAAGTATCTCTTTGGATGGAAGAGTTAAAATGTGTGTTTCCTTCCCTAATCCCTTTATGTTGTATGTAGTGAGGGTAAGTAGTGTTTCATGATACTTTTGCATCAGAGACATATATGGGTCTACATGTATACTCATGCATGTATATGTGGGTGTGAGGACTAGACTGCAGCATAAACATATTTCATTCTTGGGCTGCAGTCAGAAAGGTTGAAAGCTGTTGGTCTAGGGCATGCAAAAGCAAAGGGCCCTCCAAACTTACAGTCCTTTATACACGATACAGAGCCAAGAAGCAACTCAGTAATAATGTAAGGATTTTAAACAATCCAAATGCAAGTGGGCAGTGTTCTGTTCTTTCAGACTGGAGGGAGATTGCTTGTGGCTCCTTTGTAACTGCAGGAGAAACACCTTCAGAGCTGCAGATGGGTTCCTTGGAAAACTCTCCTTCCTATATCTTTTCAGACCCCATTCTCCTAATTTTTCTCTCCTAATATGTCGGGATTGCAAAAATTGCTCATCTGAATGGTGGAGTGCTCATTGGGAAACTATGGTAGTGACCATTCCATTTGCCAAAGACACTCATCCAGAAGAACTGGACATAGCTGAATGGCTAGTAATTCATGCTGTAAGGCATCCAGCTAGGAGGCAGCAGATGGGGGTGACAGGAGCCCCACATGAGATGTCTAAATCAGACCTGTATATTTTGTCCCAGGAAGTAGACAGCAAGGCCCTAGGTACGTGTTATGTTGGAAGGGGCCAGCTGGCTTAGATGAGACTGTTCTCTAGATCATTATCTGGTGGTCCAACAGAAAAGGTACCAGCTCTGTGGCTGAAGATAATACCGAAAGTCCTCCATCAGACAGATGGTTCTAAAGAAACACAGGGTCTGGGGCGCCTAGGTGGCTAAGTCGGTTGAGCATCTGACTTCGGCTCAGGTCATGATCTCACGGTTCGTAGGTTCGAGCCCCGTGTCAGGCTCTGTGCTGACAGCTCAGAGCCTAGATTTTGCTTCAGATTCTGTGTCTCCCTCTCTGTCTGCCCCTCCCTCACTTGTGCTCTCTCTGCCTCTCAAAAATGGATAAATGTTTAAAAATTAAAAAAAAAAAGAGAAAAATAAAGAAACACAGAGTCCACTCTCTGTGAAGAATGATTGATAGTCAGGTTTAAGAGAAACACTTTTGAAGTTGATTTTAAAGACTGAGGTGGTCTGAGAGACTCAGAGCCCCTGGATGAGCATGTAAGACACCAGTCTTCCTGCAATGGCACTGAGTTTAAGGAGTGAGGGCGGGGTGGGTTTGTCTTGGGAAGGACAGAATTCTGACACCAGTGCCCCTCCCCCTACTTCAGCTTCTGTCTGTACCCACCTTCTGTTCAAGTTAGGAATCTAATCAATTCCACTGTTGGCCATTTGTCAAATTCTCCTGGTGGTGTCCTTCCCAGATAAATTCTATTCTCTGCTTGACATTCTTTGTCCATTATTTTGTTTTGTTTTTTTGTTTGTTTTGTTTTTGTTTTTATTTGGGTTGGCATTCTTTTTCAAGGGCAGTCAGGTTACTTTAAAAGAAAAAACAAAAAAAAAAAAACCCAAAACTTCTTATTTCATCAACTGAATTATGTAATTAAACAAATAAAAGAGCTGACTTCTGTGAAATTCTTTCCCACTGTTATTCTGCAAGTTAACCAGGATCCTAAAAGAATGGGGAATAAATACACTTAAAATTCTGAGGTATTTATTTCCAGAAAATCTACCATTCAACCTCATGTTTATATGTATTTAAATGATTTGACTTCCCTTTTGGCTTTGGAACGTGCTGGGATTATACAGGAAGTTAGGGAATCTTTCTTTGACATAGAGTGTTGTTATTCTGAGTATCAGTTCATTGCCCAAAATGTAGACATAGAAGGAATAGAAGTTTGAGTTGAATCTGTCCTTACTCCAGAACCTTTCTGGATCATAATTTTTTTTTTTAATTTTGTGGTGATGCTCTTCTGTCTTCTAAATATCAAGGGTATGCAAATTCCAATACATCAGGAGCTTTGGCAAGAGTGCTGTGCATTATCTCATGTATCCATTGTTAGCCAACTGAGGAAAATAGGAAGGGCAGGTCTGATTCTGTCTGTTTCAAAGTGGCCATTGGCTGAGACCCAAAGATGATATGGAAGTTATGCAAAGTCACACAGAGAGCTGGTGGCACAGCCAAAGATGGATGCCAAGTCACCAAGCTGGGTCATCTGCCTACAAATAGATGTCTCACTACTAATTCGGATGCCTAAACTTCTAGCATTAGGGATTATACCTTTATGCTTTCAAAATCTGCCTATAAGCTCCTCCTGAGCAAAAGTGCATGTTCCCTAGAAGAGTTAACTCCTTCGGGTATTATCAACCACTGCCACCTCAGAGGGAATGTTAATAGTTAAGGAAGGATAAAATCCTATAAACAAAGTGTAGAAACATGTGAAGTGGGAAAAAGAATATCAGTAAAAGGGCAATGGGACATCTGGGTTGGTGTCAGGTGAGGAGAGTACAGAGATTAACTTATACTTCTCCCAAAGACCACATGGCATATGGCATTTCTCACCATGTTCCTCCTCTTCTATTCTTTTGTACTCCCAAAACCCCATGGAAAGTGCTAGTCTTCTCCAAGAGTATCAGCATTTGGCCCAACATGGTTCTCCATCTCTTGCCCTTTTTCCTAGGTAGCAGGTATCAAAGGGATATTCTTGGCAAACAAGAAGGTGGATGAGCAAGTGAAGACATACATCACTTACAACAAGGGCAGAGATTGGCGCCTACTTCAAGCTCCAGATGTGGACCTGAGAGGAAGTCCGGTACACTGCCTGCTGGTTAGTCATTCAGTCTCACATGAGGTCCATGGGCAAGCTGGTCACCTGGGATGTTGCATCAGGGGCTTTCTTCCAGCACGGGGTTCGTAGGAACTTGGGTGGTGCCGAGCAGGGATTTCCCACAACTCCCAGGGAGATGATCTATGGACTCAGATTGCCATACCACCTGGATGGAAAGTTCAGTTGAAACCCACAGGCTTTTACTGAAAATGTACTATGTGCTCCAACTCCTAAGATAAAGAAATGTTTAAGAGAAAGTGCCTGTGTACCAGGGTCCCAGACAGAGCTCATGGATAGAAACACATTTGTTAACTGATACTGCTGTGATACAGTTTGAGAAATGTTTGATAGATGCCAAGGGAAGCAAAAGTTGCCTTGGAAGCCCAGAAAAGGTCAGGTGTGTCCACATGGGATAGGAGCTAATCTAGTAACATTCCCAGGGTGACAAGTGTATGGAATATTGAGGTTGGCACTAAGGGCGACATGCTGTATAAGAAGTTTTTTCTGCCCTCAGGTGTGACAACTCTTGGTGGGGAGGGAAGACCCATCATTAACCGTGAAATTCACAACCTTCATGCTCTCCTAGAGAGGATGCTCTCTTCTAAGGTCCCAGAAATGGTTATGTGTCCCCTTAGCCAAAAGTTGCCTTCTGCCACTTATTAAAAAGGTTTATTAGGCATTTACTGTATTCTAGACATTATATCAAAGACTGGGGCTGTGGGAACATACAGGGCCTTTCCTCTTTTGTAGATTACAGTCTAATCCCATGTTTTCTGCTTGAGGTCTCAGGAAGATCAGAGACCAATGTGCACCCACCTCTAGGAGCTGGTCACAGAATGAATTTTATTTTTCCCTAGGCCTTACCCAAGGCTTTCTCTTATTTTCTTAACCTCATTTTCTCCTTTCCCAATTTTCATCATTTTCTTGTTTTTACTTATTATACAAGATATATCTCTATAAATGCCTAATCCTTTTTAAAAACACCTAAATATGAATAAATGAGTAAATACATTTATATGAGTTTTAGACAATGACTTCAAACATTTCAGGAAAAATTCAAGTAACATCATATACAGAAATTGCATAATAAAAGAGGAACTGAAGCAATCTGGTTGAACAAGAGGGTAGAGGGCGTGGAGACTGCTTCACATAGCTTCTCTCCCTCCCTCCCAGTGGCCACCTACACCTGTAAAAAGCAGGATGTGAATGTCAAGATCAGATACAGAGGAAGGTCGGGATCATCCTGTGGGAAGTAATGGTCAGGGAGGCTTCCTAATGCTGACTGTGAACTGGACCTTGATGGATGGGGCAGGGGTGATGAGGAAGAGGGGGCGGGGGCTACAGTTGTGATGGCAGGGGGGCAGCTGCAGATGTGAGCATACCTGCTGTCTCAGGGGGAAATGTCTCCTTGCCCAAATCTGAATATGTGGCTGTTTCTGGAAGCTGAGCATCTGGAAGGCTCGTCTCTGGTGGGGCAGGGTGTGTGTCAGAAGTTTGCTGGAATGAAGCTGTTTTCTTCTTTTCCGTTGTAGCCCTTCTGCTCCTTACACCTGCACTTGGAGATCTCTGAAAATCCGTATTCCTCAGGAAGAATCTCCAGTAAGGAGACAGCCCCGGGGCTTGTGGTGGCTACAGGTAAGGAAGACACTCCTGGGGCTTCTTCCTCTCTGAGGGCTTCTGGAATATGTTTATCACCTCTTTGGAATCATTTGAGCGTTGGGGGAAAGCAATGGGTGCTCTCCCCAGAAAATAGGCAGGGTTACGGAACCCCAGGGCCAGTCTAATGACCCAGGAAGAGAACTCCAGACACTTGACACTTCTAGGTTAATGAGCATCCCACACAGTCACAGAGCAGTCCCCTGTGCTTAGCAAGAGACCAGAGTTCCTCTCAAAGTAAACTGACTGATCAGAAGGCTTGTTTGTAATAGGGAATTCTCACTTTAAGACATCATGATATATGAACTTTCCAGCTCACCAAATATAAGTTGAGGTCATTTTCTCTTTACACAGAGGATTCTTTGCAAAGGGTTTCACCCCAGAGCTGTTTTTAATCAGGAGGTCTCTGGTGCATGTAAAGGTTTGTTTACACATGATTAACCACTTGGCTAAGAGCCTGGGGAAAAGGGCAGAAAAACCTAAGGTTGCATTGTTGGAACCACTGTCCACTGAACATCAATCAGAAATGAAGATAAAGCAACTCTGAAATGAAAAATGAAAGTCTCTGGGGAATGTGTTCTGATTAGCATGCATTTGATTTACATGTACCTTTTCAGGAATACATTGATGGCATAAGGCAAGGCAGGCTTCTAATCTCAGAAGTTAGAGCTCTGGTGTTAGGCTCTTTTCTAATGAGAGAAGATAAATTCACAGTGACTTCCTGAGATGGTATATTCTGTACTGTCTTATCAACTCAAAGCTCTGGCTCCTGGAGTTACTGCCCTCCTAGACAAGACTTCCTTCTCCTTGGCTCCAGCTGCATGAACTTCTAAATACCATCCATGACTGACCACACTGATCAGATTTGCAGCAAGTGTAGCCCTCTAGCATTCCAGTCCATTTCTCTCAACCCCGTAGGGATTGGCTCCCCATATTTAACACCATTGGCTTCAGGACTGGCTTCCGCCCAAGATAGTGAGTGATGACGGCAGGCTCTGTTACTGTTCTGGCTTGGGGAGTGATCCCCAAACCCCCAATCCTTGGGGGCTGAACCTCTCAACTCAGGGACTGCAATACTCTCTACTTTTCCTCAAGGCCTACAGGACATCCTGGGGTGGAGTAGGAGGAACATGGAAAACAGTAATCAATAATCAAAGTAATATTATTTAGCATGTTAACTATGTAGCCAGGCATTGTCCTATGTGGCTTAACCACTCTGAACTTCAGTGTTTTCCTTGGTGAAGTGGGATTAACAGTATTGACATAACAGAATTGAAGGATTCAATGAAGAACTGGATTTAAGGCACTCGAACAGTGCCTAGGACATAGCGAGTACTCAATACACGTTACCTGTTAGCATCAGTAATATTACAGTTTAGCCCTGTTCATCTTGCATCAGAAGACTATGTATGATTTGGGCATCTCCTTCAACAGAACCCATAAATCATATGCATACACTATGCATGCACTGAATGAATGAATACACTCCTTGTTGTCCTGCTTTCCGAGATGAGCTCTGACACTCACTAGCCTTATGAATTTGGCTTAGTTCTTCAACCACTGGGCTTCGTTTTCCTATTTATAAAACAGACTTTTCCCCCCTACCTTGTGGGGGGCTCGTAAGAATTAGAAGAGAGTGTCCACAAGAACCCCAGCAGAGTACTCAGAATACAGTGAGGTAGGATTAGTTTAGTTATTACCTGTGACCATTATGTGTTTCTAAATTAGTCAAATGTTAAGTCTTTATAAATTGACACACATGGAGACATTATAGATTTGTTTTGGAAAGTTTTTATTTTTAGACACTTGACCCTTGACAACAGGGGGAGTTGGGGGCGCCAATCCCCGCATCATCAAAAATCCACATATAACATTTGAGTCCCTGAAACTTAACTACTAATAACCTAGTGTTGACCAGAAGCCTTACCAATAACAAACAGTTGATTAGCATGTATTTTTCATGTCATACGTATTACTACTGTATTCTTATAATAAAGTAGGCTAGAGAAAAGAAAATGTTATTAAGAAAAGAATAAACTGAGGGTTGATTGGGGGTGGGAGGGATGGGAGGGTGGGTGATGGGTATTGAGGAGGTCACCTGTTGGAATGAGCACTGGGTGTTGTATGGAAACCAATTTGACAATAAATTTCATATTAAAAAAATAAAATCATGAGAAAGAGAAAATGCATTTATAGCACTGTACTGTATTACTGGAAAAAAAAATCACACATAAGTGGACCTGCGCAGTTCAAATTCATGTTATTCAAGGGTCAACTGTGTACCAGAATTTACTAATGCCTTTTTTTCTCCCCTTTGTAACTCTCATAACTTTGTATGGCTCTTTGCCATACAAATGTCCCTGGGACTTTGGGAAGGCTATAACACAGCCGAGGAGAGTCTGACGAAAAGCCAGAGCTAGATGTCTAGCACATGCCTTCATGTTCCCAGCTTCTGCTTAGCCTGCTTGCCAGCTCTCCCTGGGAGGTTGTTTGTTATCAGGAAAACAATTATGAAGTCAGCCACGGGTGCCCTCAGTGGCCTGCATGGAGCCTGTCTCTAGGGCCCTTTCCCATGTCCAGGCATTTCACCTGCCTCCAGGTGCCTGTGACCCTGGGCCCCCTTCCCTCCGCCCCTGGTGCTCACTGCCTCTTCCTCTTTGCCCTGAGGTGTATTCTTGGGGGAGCTGCATGGAGGAAAGGATTTGTCTCCAACTCCTGTTGAGTCCATCTCAGAGGGCAGATAGAATGCCAGTCTGGAGAGTTTGACAGTTGCTTTTAGCAGAGTGGGGACACTAGGGCTCTACATATTCTTACCACTGTGTTTTCAAGCAAGGTGTCAAGACCCTACATCTTCACAGTGCCTTGCAGTGTGCAAAGCGCTCTCCGTGCCTCCATTGCACAACAGTGCTAGGATGTGAAAGAGGTGATGACTCTCCTTCATTTACAGATGAGGAGATGGAGGAGGAAGAGGAAGAGGTATTGTGCCCACACCAACACTCTGTCTGGTTCCAAGTCTAGTCCTGAGCCCCTTCACCTGCCAGTTGCAAGATACCCCGGGCTCCCTACCAAGCTTCCTGTGAACTGAAGCTCCATGGGGGTGCTCTCCTCCCTGCAGTGGGTTGTGCCCCGTCTGCTTCCTTTTCCATCTTTTCACCGAGCCCTTAGTCCCCTGAATGGGTATCTGTGCTAGCGAGACCCCAAAATTATCTCCTTTCTTTCTTTCTTTCTTTCTTTCTTTCTTTCTTTCTTCCTTCCTTCCTTCCTTCCTTCCTTTCTTTTCTTTCTCTCTCTTTCTTTCTTTCTTTCTTTCTTTCTTTCTTTCTCTTTCTTTCTTTCTTCCTTTTTTTTTTCTTAGCACAAGTGTTTAAGGAGCAGAGAAAGGTAGCTTTGAGAGGAAATGGGAATTTTTACAAGTTGTTTAAAGCTTCCAAAAGGGCAGTAGAGCCTCCAGGACTGACCAGCTAAGCCATTGGTGAGAGAAGCTTTGTGTTCTTCTTTGTGTCTCTCCCCTTCCCCTTTCCCATCACATCTCTTAAGTGAGGAACAGCTACATCCTCTTCTAATCAGATCAGAGGTCACTTTGGTGAGCTTCGCAGTCCCACGTCAGCCAGGAAGGCGCCTTATTCAAATCTTCCTTATCTGACACCATAACCCAGATTCTTCCTGTCAGGGATTCCCCATAGGGCCACTTAGGGACTGCCTGTGTTCTGATATCCAGTTGTCTTGGAGACATCTTTTCTGTCCCTTCATCTGGGAACCAACTTTTTTGGTTCTTGTGCTCAGTAGCAATTTTTTAAGGGCTCCTTTCAGTTGGTGGAAGATGTTTCCAGAAAAAGACATTGCTGTGAGCCTTGGATTCTCATCATCACAGAACCTCCAAAGTCAGTCTGGTGGAGCTTTGAAAGAGAGGGGCTTAGGAAGATGACAGAACCTGCTCCTACAGAGAGCACGAGGTGATGAGACAGACCCTAAGAAGCCATTACAGGAATAGCAGATTCCAGATCAAGGGTGACTGTGCTCCTGTGCCTGTCTCTAGCTCTTTGCCACCTTGGTAGACATTCCTGATTGATCCCTATACTCTGTTCTCTTGAGACTAAATATGACTTCAGAATCCTTCTTGTCACAATGCTCCAGGCAGCCATCCCCAAACGACACGAGTTGATATTGTCTGCCCCATCCCTCCTTTCTTTCTTCCAAAACCTGTATCTAGAGAGTTGAATTCCAGATTCCAGACAGATCTCCACAGAGCTGCTCATGGTGCCTCTCTTCGCTCCACTCACACCTACTGCCTGAGCCCTGAGCCCTGGGGTTATTTTTGGAAGCCAGAGTGTCAAAACAAGTTGGCTAGCTGTGTGCTCCCTGGTGCTGATGGGAGCTTGACAAGCTGTAGCCTGGCTTTAATTTCTCATTTTGAAGCATTAAATGTCAGGAGCTCAATTAACATTTTCATTATTGCATTTTTATTGTGCTCTTATTTAGGCTACAGATGTGTGGGAGCTAACATTCCTTTCCTGCTATTTTTAAAGAAAAAAATATCAGCCAAAATGATAAATTCTTACATCTTTAGGGTACTCTCCTGGTGCTTGATATGTCCCCAAATACACATCAATATCAGAACGTGATTTAATCATTTGTTGACTCATTCATCCATTCCACAATTATTTATTGAGCAGTTAACTACTGCATTTGGGGCACTATTCTGGGCTCTGAGGTGGGGGATGCCCATTGGGGAACCTTGGGCAACATACGTAGACCAGAAAATCTTGATCATTTCCTCTTTTAATAAGTATAACCACTGGGTGATGATGCTCAAGGGAAGGAAAAGAAGGGGAGAGAGCATGAAGTTGTGAAGTGATGGAGGAGGCAGTAAGTGTGGCACAAACCAGATGATTTCTCCTGCAGTGCTCGATAGCCATGATCTGCTGAGGATAGTCATTTTATTCTGGCCACCCTATAAATTTGGTTACGTGGTCGATAATATGGGGTCATTCATCTGTGTGGCACCCAAGAGACGGGTGGACATGTTTGAGTTGGATATACACTCACATGTAAACACACACACACACACACACACACACACACAAACACACCAGTTTTCCTTAGGCTAAAATTATCCATGAGGAGGAAGGTATCCTTAGGCCCAACTTCTCCATGCATATCTATTGTTCCACTCTGCCACCTTCAGAAAATGCCTATAAAAATAAATTTTAAGAGACTATTGGTAAAAGCATGAATAGTTCAAGAGATCCAAGCTCATTAATACTGGGTCTTTGAGTCTTACCATTTAAAGATGAATTCCTGTAATATTATTTACTTGTGTTCCCATATTACATTTTTTCTTCTTGCTGTGTTTTTGATATGACACCAATAAAGACACTGCACAAATCAACTCTAAACATACTTAGAAAATCGTTACCCTCTGCGACCCCTACCCTCAGTCCCAAATCTGCAAGTAATTGCAAATGATGTGCTTATGTTTCAGGCAACATTGGCCCGGAGCTCTCATATACTGATATTGGTGTGTTCATCTCTTCTGATGGGGGCAACACATGGCGACAGGTAACTGTGAGAATTGGGAACAGGGAAGAGGCATTTAGGGCAAGTTCTGTCAACATCTCTTTTTCCTATAGATTCTCGGGCTCATTATGACTTTGTGGTTGCAAAAAATATTGAACTACCTGTTCAGTTTGGTCCATTTTCCTGACAGATGGACAGGGGGGTAAAATGGAAGTATTGGGTAAGGAATATGAAAAACTGGAATTTTCCCATTTTTTTCCATTCTTTCATTCAGTGATAAGTATGGAACAGCCACCAGATGCTAAGTACTGTGCTAGTTTCTGGGGATACAACCGGTGAAATCATTTCTATCGCTAATGTGCCATGGGACCTATCTGCCCAGATAGGTCCCTTTACCTTTCTGGGTCTGTTTCTTTATCTACAAGATGAATAGGTTAGGATAATAAAAACCCAAGGCTGTTGAAATCTCTTGTGATTTAAATAATATGTAGGCCCAGCCTTAAGTAAGTATGAAGCAGCTTAATAGATACATGACTACATGAAAAATTAACTCAATTGTATACACATTTGTAGCACACTGTCCAATAGAAGTTTCAGCAGTGATGTAAATGTTCTGTGTCTGTGCCATCCCAAGTGGCTACTGAACACTTGAGATGTGGCTAGTGTGACAGAAGAACTAAATTTTTTTATTTTATTTATTTTAATCAATTTAAATTTAAATCGTCTCATGTGGCTACTGTATTGAACAACATAGATTTATACAATGTCAGCTAGGTGTCAAGTACAAACCTGAGGAGGCAGTTGAATATTTTGGGGTCCCTTTCCTCAAAGAGTTCAAAATTAAGTAGATAAAATAGCTTCGTAAATAACTAACTGGAGTTCAGAGTGATTGAATTATTTTTGTGGCATTTTTAGCCTGCAGAGTAAAGGGAAGAATTGATTCTACTTGAGGAAACTGGGAAAGACTTAACAAGAAGAGTTGACATTTTAGTAAGTCTTAAAGATGAGAAGGTTTTTACCTGAGGAAGACAAAGGAAGAGCACTGAATGTCTTGGTGAAGGGGAAGCCATCATCTGCAGTCTAGTTGGACAAGTTCCTGTTTGGATACCTTAGTGAAATGTCATCACCATCACCAGCATCATCATCACCACCCCCATTGCCACCGCTGTCACCACTATCACTATCAAGAGAAAAATTTATATAGGACTAATACTTACAACCAGCTATTTTAAGTATTATAAGGCATACGACAAAGAATAAGTTAAGGTTCCTACCCACAAGGCCAGAATCAGGCAGATGAGGAGAGGACACATAATTAAGAACATACCTTCAGAATATAAGATAATCACTTTTTATAATTTTTTGAATTTATTTTTAGAGAAAGTGTGAGCAGGTGAGGGGCAGAGAGAGAGAGAAGGAGAGAGAGAGAGAATCCCACGCAGGCTCCATGCTGTAAGTGTGGACCTGACACGGGGCTTGATCCCATGAACCATGAGATCATGACCTGAATCAATATCAAGAGTTGGACACTTAACTGATGGAGCCACCCAGCAGCCCCAAGATAAACTCTTTTAAGTGTTAAATTTGGATGGAAACTGGAACATCAACTCTTCTGGTATATAAACTCCCAACAACAAACCATTGTCCCTCCCACTCAAGAAATAGCTCACCTGGCCAGGTGACCACCGCAACATCCCTTCCTTGTGTTGTCACTACTTTGGTTTTCTTTTCTCTTTTTGTAAATAGCTAAGGATTTCAGTTTCCACTCCATTACTGTACAGGACACTTGTTAGCATTGGCCAAAATGATAGAGAGGAAAGTGTAGATAATGACTTTTTTCTTTTCCCCATGGCAAGAATCTTCTTGTACTCCTCAGCCTCACACTTAAATCCAGCATCTCCATTATGTGGATTATCACAGAGCCTACCTTTGAGCTCAGGAAAGAAAATGCTGTCATTGTAAGCCCAAAGTTCATGTTTATATATGATATATAAATGAATCACCCTGAGATCCTTTTTACATTAATACTACCATTAGTATGGACATTCTTATTTTCTTAAAAGACAAATGTGAGAAAGGAAACCAGTTGGGAGGTTAGGTTTTCCTCCATGGTGTTCCCTAAGGCAGACCCCATCCCTCCTATTCTCTCCCTTTTAAATATGTTTAGACTCCTCACTTTTTCTACTATGTCTCACTTAACCCAGCATCCCAACCTCTCCTTCTAGGCTGTAAGAGCCACCACCAGTGGTTAAGAGCTAGAGGGATTATCCAATTCTAGTTTCCTCTAGAAGATCTATGGTAGGAGGTTGGTTCTCTGCTAGAGAAATGTTTTTTTTTCCTGTTTCAGGTTGGAGATATGATAGTTGTATATAATAGAAGCATTGAGTTGTGTGGGATTACATCTGAAGTTCTCATAGCTCAGAGCCTGGCATCATAGTAGACGCTTAGGAAATGCCTATGGATGAATGGATCACTGAATGCTTGAATGAATTAATGGTTGCATGAAATGAGTAATGGACAAAAGGATGAATCAAAGAATGGATAACTCTACATCCCTGGAAACACTGTATTCCAATACACCTTCAGAATCTGCAAGGGCCAAACTTAGGCCTTCATCCAGCTTGCACGGAAACCTAGGAGGCAGTGTCTCAGTCTAATAACTCAGTCATCATGTCTAGAGAAATTGTCTTTACATTCCTAGATAATTTATGAACAACACTGTAAGGGACAGAACATTTATAAATTAGCAAAAACCTGAATAGTTGAGAAAGGAGAGAACTGAGTAGTGAGTTACTCAAAATGCAAAGATGGGTAAACATTTTTAAGTCATATTTTCCTTTGGGTTACCTAGCTGAGCATGCATCTTGTTGTCTCGTCTTCTTGTAGCACACTGTATTACACACTGGACACAGTACTAGTGGAAGGATCCCTGGAAATTCCGTTTCAGTGAACTAGGGAGAGTTATTTGCTCTCTGCAAGTCCATGTCCTTATCTATTGAGTGAGGATGATAGTACTTGCCAAACTCCCTGGTAGGGTTGTTGGAAGACTCAGAACCTAGAGGAAACGATGTATGTGAAAGACTTTGTAACAAGCCCTGTGCAAATGTGAGGCATTGCTATGATTGTTGTTGTTGTTGTTGTTGTTGTTGTTCCAGATCTTTGATGAAGAGTACAATGTCTGGTTCCTAGACTGGGGTGGCGCCCTCGTGGCCATGAAACACACACCTCTGCCAGTCAGGCATTTGTGGTAAGGACAGCTCCCTACCCTATTAATAAGCTTTTTTTTTTCCTTTTAGTGGAAAGTGTTGGGACAAGTTTTTCTGCATGACTTTGTACCCATCTACCCATTTCCTCATCCATTTATTCACCCATCCATCCATTTAATATACATTCCATCATCTAACTCTTACGTAGCAGTAGTAGACCAGATAATTTAGATGGGGAGGTATGATAAATAGAGTAGGGTGGTAGAAATGGTGCTCAGATAAGGCAGAAAAGAGCTGGAAGGACATGTGGGTTCAAGCAGCCAAGATTAAGAATCCAAAATACAGGATATAGAAATTGCTGCAAGAAACTTAGGTTCATGTAGCAGATACTAATTTCAGTTCTAGATAAGTTGGGTTTGAGATGTCTGTGAATATTCAAGCAGAGATGATGATTATTTGTCAGATATATTCATCTGAAGGTCAGGACAGCGGTCTGGGCTGACACTCTAGACTTGGAGTCATTAGCCATTAGATGATGGATAAAGCCATGGCAGTGGGCTCAATGGCTCAGGAGGATAGGTACAACAAGGAGAAATCAGGGATTTGTATGGACATGGTTGAATATCAACATACAGAATGGGAAATAAATTATGGAACAAAGAAGAAGTAGCCAAAAAGAAAAAAAAAAGCAAAAAAAAAAAAAAAAACAGGAGAAATGTTTTCATGGATGCTGAAGAAAGGGGTGATCAATAGCACCAAATTCTATAATTGGACCAAATTAGTTATGGAATAAAAAAAATGTAGGATTAATCAATGTAGAGTAGTAGAGGAGTTCAAACTCTACTTTGTTAGAGTAGATTCAAAAGAGAAGTGGGAGGGGCGCCTGGGTGGCCCAGTCGGTTGGGCGTCCGACTTCAGCCAGGTCCCGATCTCGCGGTCCATGAGTTCAAGCCCCGCGTCGGACTCTGGGCTGATGGCTCAGAGCCTGGAGCCTGTTTCCGATTCTGTGTCTCCTTCTCTCTCTGCCCCTCCCCCGTTCATGCTCTGTCTCTCTCTGTCCCAAAAATAAATAAACGTTGAAAAAAAAATTTATAAAAAAAAAAATTAAAAAAAAAAGTGGGGTTGAAAGACAGATTGCAATAGATTTATGAATGAAATGAGTAATGAATGAATGATAAGCAATGGAGTAAAATGGAGACAGTGGAGATAACTCTTCTCAGTAAAGTAGATTATGGAATGAGGTTGTGTGTATATATGCAAGACCCTCCAGTGAGGACAAAGATCTGTGAGAATATATGATGATGATGATGATGATGATGATGATGATGATGACGACGACTGATGCTGTTGTTTGTTCTTGCTTTTGGCAGGAGATAAGTAAGTATCATGTGCATTTATATGCTGAAGGGAAAGGATTTCGGACTTCACATGCAGCAAAGTGAATATTTGAGACTGAATGTTTGGGAGTAGAGGGTACTATCCCGAGTACAGTTGTTGGGGTGAACCACAAGTTGGAGGATGGACTCTGGCTTAACTCCCAGACCCTTGATTTTGGGAGACTATCCCTTTTAAAGTAAGAGTTTTACTGGGAAGTATCAGACTGTAATCATGAAGAGGCATAGGATTCCCAGGTGCCAAATTTAGGCTTCAGCCACCTTGGAAGGACTTAAAAAGTTTTCTCTCAGTTTGTCCTTTTATTGGGTTAAACCATATGAACTTGCCATTTTTGGGGGGTGAAAATAGTCAAATATGGTCAGTTTCTTAGAGCTGAAGTTAGCATGAAGTCCAATGGTTTTACCAACTGCTATATTTTCCTATGAGATTATGAGATTGAATTTTGAAATGGTACATGGAGCCATTTGTAAGGAAAAGTACTAACTGATGAATGAACGTGTAAAGGTTCCCATTGTAATTGTTTATCACCCTGTTACTACTGATTATATACTTTTTGGGTACAATCAGAAGACCGAAATTACTTACACTAATGACAGAATTTTTTGAGGAATTCTTACATTCCAGACAGCATTCTAAACCCTTTAGTAAGTTAACTAAGTTAGTTCTTGACACAACACTAGGTATGTGGGTACTCTTTTTATCACATAATTATAATAGCATTGAAATGCAGACATAATAAATACTTTGCTCAAGGCTACACAGCTAGTACCTGGCAGCACTAGGTTGGGTCTCTGCTATGGATGCTCTTCTGTTTTAACTGAATTTTCCAGATCTTTACTGAGTGTACAGAGGCTTATCACATGGTCCTAGCCCTCTAGGAGATCATAGTCAAGATAAGGAGCTTAGACAGTCTATATGTCACCAGAAATCCAAGCAATGCCTGCTAAAGCATGCTGGCCCGGTGCGTTGTTGGGATCTTAGTGCAGGATGGAGTCCTGCCCAGTGTGTAAGGGATCTTCGTGCAGATGGTGACAGGAGAGTTGATTTTTGAGAAAAAGATGCCAGGAGTCAGAGGACTGATGAAAGCAGTCAAGGGAAGGGAAACCCCTACCAAAACCTGGGATTCAGGAAAATTGGGGAGTGTTAAGAAAATATATCTGATTGGAATCAAGAATCTGAGTAAGTTAGGGTGGGTAGGACTCATTGGAGCTTAAATCCCTGCCTCTTTGTGGAGGGAAGAGTTTTTCCACTGAGGATAGAGTAGGACTTGCACTCTCCAAAAGGATTACTTGACTCTTAAAACACATTCATTTGTTTATTTGTTTTTTTCACCAAGAAAGGCAACATCTTTAGCCCCTATCAAAAAATTGCATTTATGTCTCAATAAGAGAATTGATAAATGCCCTGCAGACAGATATAGCTGAGCAGATTTCCTCCACTTAAGTCTTGAGAGAAGGGGGGCAATAGCCCCATCTCACACTTGACCATCACCCTCCTGCTCTTTCTCCATTATAATAGGAACCTAGTACTTACTTAGTGGTTGATTTCTAGACCCTTTTGCACAACAGTTTCCTTATTCTAAGGAAAAGAGGAATTTGGTGGTGTTGTTTCCTTTGGGGTACAGAAAAGGAGAGGGTATTTGGCATGAACTAGAGAGTTTTGGTTTTGGTTCATCTTACCATCCTTACGTCTGACTGTTCAGTCTGTTCTGCAGTTCTTTCCCACCCAAGACCTGATCACTTCCCAAAGGAGCATTTATCTGGGAATTTTTGGAGGGAAGCCATGCATGCTGGGAAAACTTCTTAATATTCTTTCAGGGATACGTAAGTAGGACAAAATCATGTCTCTCAAAATCCTCAATACAAAGTTTGAGTTTTCCCTTGTTCCATGAAATATCTGTTTGTTTGTTAGAAAATGTTTTCAAAGCTCAGGAGAAAATAGCTGCATTCACGTTGAACTTCCTCTTACAGTAACAGTGGTAATACTACCTTCCATTTGCTTGCCTACTCCAAGTTACAAAGTATTTTTCAAATGAAACTTTTGAGATAGCATTTTCTCCATTTAAAGGATGTTGACACTGCTGTTTGTCATAAATACTACAAATATTTCCCTCAACTTGGACGCCACCCATGATTCCTACTTGCTTGCCTACCTATGAATGCCAGTCTCTGAAATCATCTCTGCAATGGTTAAATACCAGCTATTGGAGTCATGTGTTAGAACACAATAAGAAATACCTTATTCAAGAATTCTCCTTTGCACTTCTCTTTCAAAGGCTAAGTGAGTATTTTGTAAGGACTTGACCATGTCATTATCATCAATGTTCCCTTATGAAATTCTTGACTGATATTTGTCTCCTGCTTATGAACTGCAAGCTTGTGAAACACAAGCAGTTTCTTCATCACCAGTAGCTTCTAATTAAGTCACAGCTTTCAAGGTAAACAAGTAGCTCATTTTAAGTGGAAGAAAAGTTAACTAATCAGTTCATTGTCATTTTCTTTGTAGGCCTCAAACTGACATTATTTTGTACATAGATGTATATATATTCACATAGAAAAAAACAACACCAGCCTACACGCTCTCACACAAGGGTATAGTGGTTCTCAAATTTAAATAATAGCTACATTGCCTTTCAGAGAAAATAGGAGTCATAATTGAAAAGCTGAGGAAACTTTAGCTAGGCTAATAAGGCATGCTGTTTCCCATAAATTGAAATGATAGGTAGCTAGATATGCATGAAGACAAAACAGCATACAAATGAACCCATCTATTTGTGACCGTGTACTCTTGGATGCATAGAGATTAGAACCTAAGTGCTATTTCAGGTAAGCCCTGCATCCAGCATTATCTTTATACCATAGATGCATTAGGGTAAAGTGAATAATGGAGCCCTATGGAATGCAGTGCTCTAATGAAAACTCAAAATAGTCAGAGCTACTAATCTGCAGGTAGATTGGGGTCCTACTGTTTGCTTGCCCTGACAAGCTGTCAGTGTCTCCTTTCAATAGGATGTTCTTGGAAACAGGAAATGAAACATCACCTGGCCTTTTTTGTTCCTTTGTTTTTCTATAAATGGCTGTGAGTGTTAGTATTTTGTTCAGAAAAACATTCACATGAAAACAACAGTTCCAACCATACATGCCTCTGAAAAGAGAAAGTACGTGTGCTATTGTGAAGAACTTCCAGGTGGCTAAAATGTTACCACCTCATGTGTTTGTGACAAAATAAGATGGAACAATGTACCTCACCAAAGGGAGGACACTGATTCTCTGGGGGAGGACTTCGTTGTCCTTGGAAGATATCTTCCTTTTAGTGGATCTCATCTCAGTATTATAAAGTCATAGATGCTGGAATAAGGAAGGGTCTGAGAGAATGTGTAGTCTGGTTTCACACCTAGTGTAGTAGACACCTCTTGGACACCCTAGAGGATCCCCCTACTTCACCACAATACTGCAGTGCTAAGCAACTCACATATACCCAAGACAGAGATTTCCCCATCTTGTATAATGTCTTTAGCTGTTAAAAGATTGTTTTTAGGTTGAGCAGCAGTGAACCTACTATAATTAATGTCCACCATTACCTGTTCTGCTGCCCAGAGCTATACTGAATAAGTGGGATCCAGAATTGCACATAATTAAAGAATTATATAGCTGGAAAGGACCTCAAGAGGTCTCTTTGTCTAACCTTCCTAGGCTCTAGAAAATGATCAGATATGCAGCTCAAGACTGATTTTATGCATTTATGCACTTTGCATTCATTGAGCATATACTATCTATCCAGCTTTAGTTTAAGGGCTGCGCTATAAAAATGAACAAGACAAATACTTGGGAGCTTAAATTATTGTGCAAAAATATTTGACTATTCTCTTTAAAACCATTATGAGAATGGAAATATTTTCTCTTTTATCTGTGTTTTTAATTGATATTTTTATGCATCCAACTACTTATTTCTTTCACAGACATTGCCCCTTTTCAGTAGTCAACAAATAGCGTTTTGTTTAACTAAAGCTTTCTTACTAAAAAAAAAAAAGTAAAAGACATGATAATTAATTCAGCTCTATTCTTCTTTACCCTAAGCTATCTTCAATTCATATAAACTGTTTTCAGAACAACCTGTTTTTTTTTTTTTTTTACCTTTAATCACATTGAATGTCAGTTTCTCTACAATGGTTGTAACTAAACAGAGTATTTAGGATTTAATAGAAGGATAGTTTTTTCTATTATGCATGTTAGCTATCTGTGAACACATAGTAGACTCACATAGACTCACCGTGGCTTGATTACCTCTTATGATAGCATCATTTCTAGAAAGTATGATTGACAATGACCCCAGTTGTTTTCAGCTTGAGCTTACCATTAGTTCTTCTTTTCCTTTCTCTGACTATGGAGCTTTTTTTTTTTTTTCTAATTAAGCATTCTGTTTTAAGTTGGTCCTACCTTATAAGTGACTTCTAAATCTACATTCCCGACATTGATTACTCCCCAGAAGTTTAGATCCATCCATCCAAAAGTCTCCTTGACAATGTCTCAACCTGGAAGTTCAAAAAGCACCTAAACCTTGATGTGGACCAAATAAAAACAAACAAAAAAAGCTTTGCATCTCCTTTTCATCCCTTTTCCCCATCTCAACAGCTTAACCCTAAAAATCAGTTGTCCATGATTTATTTCCTTTGCTGAAGCAACCTGTATACATTATATTGCCTCCACCTCTAAAAGTATCTTTTCCATCTCTTTCTCCACTACTATAACCTTTGTCCAGGCCCCTGTTCTTACTTGGTATCTTACAATTGTTACACTTCCCCTCAGCTCATCTCCTTGCATCCACTTTGAGTCCTGACAATCCATTCACTATAAAGAAATGAAAATTATGTTTTAAATTTAAAGCAAATTATATCTCTCTCCTTGCAGATGGAAACAAGGTCCTTCATAGTCTGTCTGGTCTTGTTTTCTGACTCCGTTTTCCTTCTATAATCTACTTTCCCACTGATCTACAGCCATTGGCAATCTTTCTGTTCTCCCTTGTGAAAGCAACTTCCTTTCACACTAGGTCTTACCTCTGGAATGGCTCTTACCAGGGTCTAATCAGCTTGTTCCTTATTATCATTCAGACCTCAGTTGAAATACAACCTCTTCAAAGAGGACTTTCTTAAACTTTCAATACAAAGTAGTTATTGTGGTCACTCTCTACCACATCACTTTGTTTTATTTGTCTTCATGACACCTATTTGTAACTCATATTTTTTATAACTCATATTTTTAATCCATTTGTCTGAATATTGTTTGTGTCCTCAAATTAGAACGTAAGTTCCACTTACACTAGGGCCTTCCCTTTCTTGTTCACCACTAGATCCTTTAAACAGAGGCCACTGCCAGACCAGGTACAGTTAAGCATCATATATATTTATAAAGGAAGTGTATTTTATTTTGATTTTGTATTCTTGTCTTGCCATTATTTAGAGGTCAGTTTGAACTTTACACCTGTCTAAGTATTGGAGACCCTAACAATTTTCAGTTTCACCTGTGGATCTAATAAAGAATTCCCAATTCCTTTGTCTGGGCCATTAGTGAGTTATTGAACTGAGTAGGGAAAAGAAGGTGCATCCCTTGGGGATACCATTCACTATAGTTACTTCAAAACATTAAAAAAACCTCCCTGTAATCAAAAAAGAATAGCTCACATAAATGGCAGGCCATCCAGACCCAAATTTCTGATACCCAAGAGATTAAATTTTCTAATGTCATATTTTTTGGAGTTTGTTCAGGAGTTTTGTTTTGTTTTGTTTTGTTTTTAATAATTACCTCAGTTCACAATATTCAAGTGTTAGAAGTTCCTGATCTCATAAAGTCACCAGTATGGCACAGTCGTGACCTTCCAAGTGGTAGGCTGACCATAAATGAGAATCACGGGATCCATTCCTCACCCTGATTCTGTAGGGATGTCTCCTTGCTCATGTTTATAAGCATGGTTTGTAATAGATTCTTTGGATTTTGGTTATTGTATATGCTAGCTTTCCCACGTGGATTTTGACATTTCTTAGTCTTTCTTCTGATCTCATTCTTCCATCTAACCCATGCTTCTCCTCCTTCCACATGAACTCAGTTCATACAACAGGCCTTTTATTTTCCAGTTTTTCTTTTCATCTTGGGCTTGGCTTTTCCTTGGAACTTCCATCTCAGAGCTAGAAGGCTATGATGGTCCCTCTGTGTCTACTCTGTGGTGTCTCATCCACTGTACAAAGTAATAATGACTATCTTCTGCCTTGTTCTCAACGGCAGTGGTAGGAAGGCTCCTCCTTCCCTGGGACGTTGGTAGCACCCACCATTATTTTCTCTGCTAGTGTTAATAAGTGATCTTCACTGGTAAGGAAATTCAGAGAACGAGATAGGACAGAGGCCTTCATCTCACTTTGGCTTCTTCCTATCAGTATAAAACCCAGTTTATCCAAAGTCACCCAAACAAATAACTAAAGAAATGCTTACTTATCTCCTAGAGCTATTGCCTAGTTAACTACTTAGTGGCCAGGACATACTCGAAAACAACTATGATTATTTTAGGAACTGAGCAGGTCAATGGCAAGAAAGGTATGAAGTTCATTCCCAATTGTGCTTTCATCTTCACCTTCGAAATAAGAAACTCATTTTTAAGAAAAGCAGTTCATATCTACCCAACTTTCTCTAGGTCAGCTTGGATGATTATGTAGCTTTCAGCCTATTTAAAAAAAAAAAGTCTGAAATGACCAAATTCTTAAAAGTTAAGGAGGTATTGTTTTTTTGTTTTTTGGGATTTTTTTTAACGTTTATTTATTTTTGGGAGATGGAGTGTGAGTGGGGGAGGGGCAGAGAGAGAGGGAGACAGAATCTGAAGCAGGCTCCAGGCTCTGAGCCATCAGCACAGAGCCTGACATGGGGCTCAAACTCACGAATCATAACCATGAGATCATGACCTGAGCAGAAGTCAGACGCTTAAATGACTGAGCCACCCTGGCGCCCCAAGGCAGTATTGTTAACTATCATCATCATGTTACATGTTAGATAGCCAGAACTCATTTATCTTGCATAACTGAGACTTTGAACCCATTGAAACATCTCATTTCTCCCTCCTGCCTCCTCACCACTACCCCTGGAAACCAGCCTGATTGTGGTAATCTTTTCATAATATATACATATATCAAAATATCACATGGCACACTTTAAATGTATATAATTTTTACATGTCAAAAATAACTCAATATTTTAGAAAAGCCAAGACAGACACAATTTGTGAACTCATAAAAACTTAAGTTTGGACTGTCTGCTTTTCATTTTTTGTGTGAATATAGACTTAGGTGTATCATAAATTCAGAAATTGGTTAAGAAAGGACAAGACAAAGAGAAAGAGACAGAGACAGAGAGTCTGAGAGAGACAAAGAAGTAGATATGTAGAAAACAGGCTGAGTAGGTTGACCAGTAATGGAGAGATTCCTGCAGCCAGTACATGAATGCCAAGATAAATCATGCTTGAAAAAAGTGGATGGATTGGAAGAGTGCGATTAATCATTCTTTATTTCTTTCATTAATTTATTCATTTAACATTTATATAGTGCCAACTAGGTGCCTGTTTTTCTGCTAGGTGCTAGGAATGCAAAAATGAATAATATGGACTTTGACCTCAAAAAGCTCACAGTTCAGTGGAAAAATCAGACACGTATTTATCTAAATGTATATGTAATATCATGTAAGAAATCTTATAATAAAGATGTGTGGGTGGTGTTAGGAAAGCATTCAATTAACAAGACATACATGACCCCTGAACTCTGAAGATTATTGTTTTGAACTGGTGGATTTAAGATCCATTAAGAAGTTATCACTCAGCACTATGAGAGGAAAAGCCTACAGAGTTCCTATAGTTGAACTCAGAGAATCCTGAGTTATGGAGTCAGGGAAGAATTAAGAATTAATATGGCCAGGAGGAGGGAGCACAGGGAATAAAGCAAATAAAGCTGCTTTGGGGAAGAAGGAGGGTCAGGTACTTGACAATATCAAGAAAGGAAAAGAAGCAAGCACTCAGAATTGCCCCAGTCTCCTCCACTAGTAACCTTCTCTTTAAAGAGTTTCAGGTGCTGTGTCCACAAAGGGCCAGACCTTTCTCTTAGCACTGGACAAAAGATGGGATAGTATTGTCTAGAATGTCTTTGACACTCAGCACTCATCTCTAACAGCTCCTTAAAGTGGCACTGGGGAGGGAAAATGATCCTAACGTTCATTCTGAACAAATAGGAAATTGCTTTTCTTAAGGTTTGATCTGAAAGACACACACCTCCCCTCCCATAGGCTACACCCCGCACTACTCAATTTATCTGTGTCAGAAACTCCATGGACTGAATTGATTGTGCTGTAAATTGAACCTCAGTTCTATTCTGAGTACTTGAAACGTTACACTCCATCCACTAAGTCCTCCTGCTTGGGTTGGTTGGTGGTGTCGGTGTGTGTGTGTGTGTGTGTGTGTGTGTGTGTGTGTGTGTGTGTTTTGATTCTAATATGTTGAAATATTTCTGCAGTCTGGTGCTATCTCTGCCTGGGACAGGAATTACAGTTTTGATCAAATCTCATAATAATATAGGGAGATGCTGAAGATTAATGCCTATTGATAATTCAAACTGCCAGAAAGTGAGATACAGAGGAGAATTTAATAACCTGAAAAATTGTTGCAAAAGAGTATGGTTTTATTTTCAGCTGTCTCTTCCATGTACTTGTTTCCAACCCAGGGTGAGTTTTGACGAGGGCCACTCCTGGGACAAGTATGGTTTCACTTCGGTTCCTCTCTTTGTTGACGGGGCTCTGGTGGAGGCGGGAGTGGAGACCCAAATCATGACGTGAGTACTTGTTTTGCTGTGGCCGAAAGGAGTTCAAGAACTGGGTTCTGTTTCCACTGAGGCCATGGGTTTTCCCAGGGAATCCAACACCAAAGCATTTCAATCTGGTCCATAGTTTCCTCATCTGTAAAATGGAAATATGCAACCTTATACCCACTGATTGGGAAGGCTACTGACAGCGTCTGAGAAGCTAGGCTTCTAATTGAGCAGTTAAGATTTCTAACAGAATTTAAGATATTGTAAATTTCCATGTGTCCAAAATCCAAGCAAATGGAAAACTTCAGTCTTTAGACATGTTTTCTTTCCAAAACTGTCCAGTAGGGGGCGAGGCACAGGGACAGAGCAAACAAAATAGCCCACATACTGAAATAAGAGAATATTTTAAGTACTCCTGGAGCCTGTGGCACGCGTGCACACGTGCGCACATGCACACGCACGCGCACACACACACACACCACGGAGTTGTTGTTCTACTTCAAGTTAACTTGCTGTGAACGTTTTTGTATATCCCTTTACATTGAGAATAGATCATCTTAAGGCTTTAACAATTCCTGAAATATTTTCTGAATGTTAAAGAAAATAGTAAGTTGCTACGATTTTTTAAAACTCTATATAATTTTAATTCCTAAAAAGTTGATCACCTATGTGCGTTTGTGTGCATGTGTGTACGTGAGGGATATGGGAAGATAGTTATGGTAACCTTCTACCAGCCAATACCACCCTCGCCTCCTTCACTTTCAAGTGACTAGAACACTCTATGCCTTAATTATCACTGAATGGAATTGAGGGAGTCTTCTGGGTAAGATTAGGGGGAATCTGCCGTGTCGTGGAGTTGGCACAGAAGGGCTCCCAGAATGCTTCTCTGCTGGTTTGGGAGAAGAGTCTGGTCTTCCTCCTCTAGGGAACACTGCTGTTCTTTGAAACTTTGCGTTACAAATGTCTTTATGGTTTGAATCAGTCTCTTCCAGTATTCCTTAACCGGCTTTGAAGGGAAGGCAGATACAGGAGCAAATGGCTAGTTCCGTGTCTTATCTTTTCCCCAGGGTATCATTTAAAAAATTGGTCTTAACTACAGCTATGCAGTTGTGATCAGAGGTCATAAACTGGCCACCAACTTGACTCCTCTGCCGTGTTCCACCCCTCTACTTCCATTGTCACACCCAAAGTGTTGACCAGCACACACACGCACACTGGGCTTTCAGAGTGACAGAAAAAAACTGACAAAAAATGACAGAAGAAATGGTGCACAAGTGGGGGAAAACAAACAAATATAATAAATGGACAAAACCTGATCCCAGGTTTAGGGCACCCGAGTTAGAATTCTGTAGAATCCTGTGGCTGTGGATTACCTGTCTGGTAGCTAACCACGCTATATCTTCATTTCTTCATTTTAAGACTGAATCACTCCTGCTTCTTTTAAAAATGTTGAAATCCTAAAACTCTTTGCCTTTTTAGCAAATTTAGCAGAAGCCCTGTAAGGGTGTCATGTCTACAGGACTTGTATACAGAAACAGTCTAGGATTTCCAGTATCCTCATTACTGGGGGGGGGGGGGAGGTTTATAATAGAAAATCTGAATGGTTCCACAAGAATACCTTTAAAATGTGTTGGACAAGTGCAACAAAGAGTGATTTTAAATCCTCTTTAATTCTCTCCGAATTTCCCAAATTGCCAGGAAAATATTATCTCTTAACTCCAAGGGCGGTGAACTGTGTCTTTTAAAGACTCAATGCTCATTTTTGAGCTTCTGCTATGTCTTAGGTGCTGGGTTGGATCCTGGAGCTCTGTGGTTGAAAACTGAAAGATACGATGTCAAACCCTATGAAGAGCTGCTCTGATTCTCCATGGGGTATATTATGTTACTAACTGATGTCTGTAGATGCGAATCTGTGTTATGGTAAGACTTCTCTGGACAGTTCTGTCATAAAAGATGAGCAAGGATTTCCTGCAGAGTTTGTTGCTCAGGATGTAAGGTTGTAATCTGAGTTTTGTCCAGGAATTTCTTCCTATTGTCTTAAAATACACCCTAAACAGAACTGTCTCACTGTCCAAATTTCTAATGAAAGTTTCTAAACAAACAGACTCTGTGGCTAAGCTGAGAAATCACTTTATTAAAAGTTAACAATTCTGTATTCAAGTGTAGCTGTATAAGCATACACAGTATTTAAGATACAGTATATTATTGATGCTTAGAGTCTAAAGCTTCACCATTTGTCGCATATACAGCAATAATGTATGGTGGAAGTGTAAGTTCTGGATGTTCAAAGGAAGCATCATAATATAAGTTGTATTTCTAAGATACAAATGATTTAGTAAATCTATATATATATACATCTATCATAAATATGTATATGCAAGTGTATGTAAATACAGACACATACACATACACATTTACCTATACATGTATGTATAGAGAGAGAGATAGGTAACAGATACAAGTAGAGAGAAATCTCAAGGATCTGGGGGCCTGGTATGACCTTTATAGTTATACTGCAAAAAAAAAAATAATAGTAATAGAAGTTAAAAACATCGTTGGTGCCTATGTGGTAGATACTGTTCTAGATGAACAAACCAGAGAAATTCCTGTCTTCATAAAGTTTACCTGATTGTACATTAAATAAATGTGACATACAAATAATTCTGTCATTTTACCCAGAATACTCTGCCAAGAGATTAAAATGTTTTCTTGTGAATTCTGGGAAGCATATGGGATACTGGGAATACCATCATCTTTTTTCATGAAGATCTTTGACATGAACTAACTTTTCCAAATTATTTCCTATCCTTCACTTAATCACTAGCTATAGAAAGAAAACCTTCCTCTTTTCTAGGACTTTACATGTCCATCAAGGATTTAAAGTATTGAATTCTAAATTCCATAAGGCAAGTGTGCATTCAAGAAGGTTGTAGATTCTGCTTGAATTTATCAAGCCAGATATGGCTGCATTTCATAGTCAAACCTGACATAGTCCTAGAACTTGGGCAGTGAAGGTATACATGGTCCTAAAGTCAGGTGTTTCCTGCTTTTGTACCAAAGATAGATACCAGTCCCCCTTTTATTTTGTTTTCCTCTCATCCCATAATGTGATTGATCCTGCATTTTCTTGTATGAGCCCTCTTTGAATGCATTGCATGCTTATCGTGGGCATTGCTTTGAACGATATCATATATACACCAGTCTCTACATGACCTGGCATTCCCCAGCAAGTTTAAGGCTACATTTTAAATTCTGTGTTCATCTAATCTTACATGGTAATAATTTTTTTCTCAGCTTCAGATAGAGTTTAGCTCATCACATGGATACGAAGGAGATTGACCTCAGGGCCAAACCATTTACCGAAAAGACGAGATAGCACTCCTATTTTTCTTTCCTCCCCACCAAGACTCCGCAAGAGCGGTCACAGCTTCTGCCCCTTCTACCTTCTTTATCAAGATACTTTAAATGCTAGTAAGTAGCAGGAACTAGGGGAGGGCATCATTGCCTTACATGGGATTTGGGACAGACAGGTATTTTCATGAAATTAAGATGCGTTTGGAAGCAGTTGTCCAACCAAGTATGAACAATTCAGGCTTCCTGTTTTTATCTTTTCATCAAATTCAGAGTTTCTCTAGTATGAAAATAATCGAGGTTTTGTCAGGGTTCTTCAGACAGCCACAAGTGTGAGCCCTGGAAGGATTGCCAAGAGGCAATTTTTGTCTCTCCCTCAGATTTGAAAAGGACTTTAAACCCAGGTGGCCCAATTGGCTAACCAGTGCTTTCCCCTCATGGAATGACAAGGACATGGAGGGAAGCAGGAGCTCAAAAAAATTGATATACTCCCTAAGCACTGTGAGGGCAGGGAGTCCATTTGGGGATAAACATGCTTCCTCTTGTCATTTAACCAAAAACTTACTAATGATGTAGGCTGTTTGAATTCTGGATTTTTCTCCTCGTGCTTAACCCTAACTCTGTAGCTCAGCTTTGGTCAGGGAGAAAGAAAGGCTAGCTCATTCTCACTGAGGTTATATCACTTTATCTCGCTACCTTCATTTAGAGGATGTAAATATTTATCAGGATACAGTGGTTAATTTTGTGTCAGCTTGACTGGGGCCTCTGGGTGCCTAGATATTTGGTCGCACATATTTCTGTGAGGATGTGTTTGGGTAAGATTAATATTTCAATCATAAAGCAGACTGCCCTCCCTAATGTTTGTGGGGCTTATCCGGTCAGTTAAAAGTCTGAATGGAACAAAAAGGCTGAGCTTTCCCTGAGCAAGAGAGAATTCCTCTTGAGTGGCTGGCTGCCTTTGAACTGAGGGACATGGCTTTTTCTGTCCTTGAACTTCAACTAAAAAATCCACTTGGGTTTCGAGCCTGAACTACTCTATCAGCTCTCTTGGGTTTCCAGCTTGCTGACTCACCCTACAGATCTTGGGACTTGTCAACCTCCATAATTGTGTAAGCCAGTTCCTTATAGTAAGTAAATATCTCTCTCTCTCTCTCTCTCTCTCTCTCTCTCTCTCTCTGTCTCTCTGTCTCTCTGTCTCTCTCTCTGTATGTATGTATATACACACATATACAGCTGACCCTTGAACAATAGGTTTGAACTGCACTGGTCTACATATATGTGGATTTTTTTTCAATGAATACAGTACAGTACTATAAATGTATTTTTTCTCTTCCTTGTGATTTTCTTTTCTCTAGCTGACTTTATTGTAAGAATACATTATGTGATACATATAACATACACAATATGTACTAAGTGACTATGTTATCAGTAAGACTTCCAGTCAACATTTGGCTATTAAAAATTAAGTTTTGGGGGGGAGCCAAAAGTAATACACAGATTTCTAACTCTGCAGAGGCTTGATGCCCCTAACCACCCCCCCCCCCCTGCATTATTCAAGGGTAAGGGTCAACTGTATATGTATAACTTATTGGTTCTGTTTCTCTGGAGAGCTCTGAATAATACACAGTTTATAATTGAAAATTGTGTAATGAGCTTGTAATATGTTTCAGACTCTCTTAGAGGGTATTAAAGAGGTAAATACAATTCTTTTTACCTTCAAAGAACACTCACACCAATGTGTTTGGGGAAGGAGATATACCAATCATCAAAGAACCCTGGTTGTATAACCAGGATATGAGTAAAAGGAAGTGAAAACTTCACACATACAAAAAAAAAAAAGTGATGATTGAGTTGGTCTTGAAATTTCATAGCAGTTCACCAGTGGAGAACCAATTAATAGGTAATGGAATATAAGCTCAAAGAAAGCACAGATTTTTTTCAGTTTTATTGAGTACTGTAACCTCAGTACTCCTCCTGAAAGAGGAATTGCCACATTGTAGAAAGTCAGTAATTATTTGTTGAAACAATGACTGATTTCAAGACAAAGAACCAAACAAAGCAAAGTGCCACAAAAGAGCACATGGCTGGGTCTCAAGGGATTGATATTTTGAAGGGTCTTTAATTATGTTTAAGAATTTGACCTGTATCCAGAGTGATGTTCTTGAACTTGAAAATATGGTAATGCCATTCCTCTTCTCAAAGCCCGTGGAAGTCTCTCTATGGCCTTTAGGATTAAGTCATTGAATAGTCTATAAATGTCTATACTTGATCACACGTCTGGGATCTCATTTCTGTCCCCAACACTGACCACTTTTCTCTGATCCATTGGTGCCTTCCTGCCCCTGGGTTTTTGTATATCTGTCTGGAATGTGCTTGCCTTCTGAACTTGAACAACCAAACTTCTGGATATCTTTCAGGTCTCAGCTTAAGTATCAGCTCTTCTGGCACATTCTTTAGCCCACCAGACCACATTGAGGACCCTCTTGCCACATGCTGTCTTAGCCCTATGTAGTTTTCCTTCACCATGCTTTGGACAATAAATATTAATGAAAATGGCATTGTTTTTCAGTAGCTTCCTCCTCCACCTTCATCTGCCCTTGATCCACAGACACGTGTGTGTGTGTGTGTGTGTGTGTGTGTGTGTGTGTGTAAACACACACATATGACTTTAAGTTCTGTGAGGGAGGATCTTTGTATATGTTGTTCTTTGAGTGCTATATGTTTACCAGTGTTTAGGATATGATGGTGTATATGTCAGTGATTAAATGAATAAATGAATGAATTAACAAATGCATTTTATGGTCCCCAATAATCTCACCACTCTTGTGATTGTAGTGACTTATCTGGACTCTGAAGTGCTATGATCAGAATCCACTAGTTGCAAGTAATGAGGGTCTGGGAGTTGAGTAGGAATCAGCATTCTGTGTGCAGAGGTGTGTATGGAGTATGATGACACAAGGGATGGAATGATGTGTGGCCACCAAGAGGCAGCTGGAGAACGAGAACCAAAAGGGGGTGATTCCGAATTTCCTCAACCATTCACAAGAGTCTGCCTGGCTACCACTTCTCCTGAAGGCCAGTGCTTGGGGAGCATGGTACCTTCGAACATGAGCTCTACAGGGAATTCGTGTGGGAGAGACAGTCCCCAGCTTGCAGGCATGGGGTTTACTTACTTTCATTGCTCTTTTTTCCCACCGTCTTTTCAAAAGTTATTATTTCGGCATCTCCCTGGTAACCTTGACGGGAACCATCTAGTCTAGCCTAATTCATTGTGAAATGTGACCATTCTTATTACTTAAGGCTGAGAACGGGACTGGATGATTGACAAGCAGAGGGCCTACTGCCACCTCAGACAGTGGCTCTCTACCTGATGGGATGAGTTGCTTGCAGCTGCTGGAGTACTCGGGCCTCTTTGGTGTAGTATTTGCCCCCAGATTAGCACGCTAAGGAGAACTCTTTTTTGCTTGACTGATGTTGAATCAAATGGAGAAACACTGCTTTCCTACATTCTCAAAGCTACATTTGAAATTCTTTCTTGATATAAAATATTTGAGCCCATTGGCTGTGATTTAGCTGATCTTTAACAAGAGCAAGGGAGAACCTGATAGTCTCTCAGGGGAAAAAAAAATAAACCAAAAGGAAAGTCCTGCTTCCCTGGAAGAAAGTGGATGCTTCTTGCCAGGCGTAAGAAGTACCTTCTTACCTGTCTGTGTCTGTTCAACACCTTCTTTTTTGTCAGGTACCTGAGCACTTTCTCAAATTGGATTTTATAGATTTCTCCCAACAACCCTGCTGTGTAGATCAGATTGTCATCACTCAGCAGATGAGGACACTGAGGCTCAGAGAAATTCACTGCTCACCTCACAAGTTCAGTAGGAGGCAAATTGAGAGCAAGGACTGTGAATTTCAAATGTCAGGCTAAGAGCTGAAATTTGAGGAAAGGTAGTAGAATTCTCCAAGGTTTGTTCAATAAAGGACCGTGGTGTGTGGGAACAAGAGTGACAGGATGCTAGCTATTCACTAAGTATTGATGGATGGCTACTGTCCTCCAGGCACCAAGTCACAGAAGACCCATTCAAACACAACCTGTTTGAAAAGATATGGTGAACATGTGCTAGAACTGGAGAAGGATTACATTGGAAGGTATGGGGCAAATTGTAGTTGCTATGAGACATCAAAGAAGAGATTGAAGATAGAATAGCTGGAAAAGGTTTTGTGACTCTGCAGACAAGAAGGAGACAGGGAGCATTATGAGCAAACATGGAGCAGTAGACCATGCCTGTCCTGCAGAGGGGACAGTGAGAGGTAGAGATACTTGCAGCAAATTGTCTAGGGCCAATTGCCTCACTGACTCCTTGTATAAATCCAATTCTAATTGGCATAAATCTCAGATCCATTGTTCCACTAGCGGAACTAATAGCCATAGTGAAGGGGGAGAAAGAACATTTTACCTAGAAAATTATACAAACCCCAAAACTGCAGAGGTTAAAAAAAATGAAGACCTTCTTTCCACTCACGAGACTGACCACATGCTTAGCAGGGAACATGCCCTTAAATATAGCCTTAGTGCCACACAGAGACCCAACCCTGAGCATAAATGCATTGTTTAGCCTCTGGTAACTGCATCTGATAAAGTCGTTGGAAATGAACCAGTGCTGCTTCCATTGATCTGTTTTTCAGTTCTCTGCTATTTGCTGGAAGAACCCGATTTTACTTTGCCCAAAGTAAGTCATTCGAGTAATCAGTAAATCCAGTGGAACTCTGAAGTCACTGCCTCTAAGGCTGGCTGCCGGGCTCACATTCTTCAGGTTGTCAACAGACGTCCATCATTTCAGAAGCACACTCCTCCTTGTGCCAAGGAACACAGAAGCAGAATGTATGCTGATTGTAGGGGGTTTTAGGTGATACTGGGATGTACGGGAGGCTGGCAATAGCCTGGAAGGAAAAGATTTATTTTGACCAAAAAACGACTGTGTGTGATGGGGTGATGGCCAAGAGCATGGGTTTTAGAGCTCCACACTCCAGGGACAGGGCTCAGGTTTCCACTTAGCATCCATGTGACCTTGGAAGCCTTATCTGCTCTCTCTCTGAGTTTGGGTTTCCTGACATGGATGTGAGAATTAAGTGGAAATAAGCTCCACAGAGGAACGTTAGAGATGTTTGTAATCTCTCTAGTCTAATGAACAAGATGTGAGTCACTTGCAGGGAAGAACTTTGGCCAACCAGATAGGGGTCCACAAAGATTTTCCCTAATGATTTTAGACTTTGCTGGCCACAGGGTCTTCGATGCAACTACTTGATCCCCAATCTAGTGTGAAAGCAGTCAGAGCCATTCACAATATGCAAATGAATGGGCCTCAGTGTATTCCAATAAACCTTCACTCATAGGCACTGAAATTTGAATTTCATGCAATTGTTACATGTCATAAAATACCATTATTCATTTGCTTTTCTTCCCCTAACATTTAAAAACTGTTGTTAGCTTGTAGACCTTCCAGAATAGATAGCAGGCCAGATTTATCCCACAGGTTGTAGTTTGTTGACTCTGAAGGACAGGGCACATGGAGCTTAATTTACTGTGGCTTGTTACAAACCTAGTGTGAATCTTTGACACAGTTTCTACAAACCTCCCCTTCCCACAAACTCTCTCTCTATTGCGCTCCTTTATGAAATATTGAATAGGCAAATCATTTGGAATGACTTAGAAGTTTCCTCATTTCTTATTCTACCCACATAGGCAGCTCATCTCTTTCAGGAAGCCCTCCTCAGCTCCTTCAGCTCTTACTCGTTCCCTTTCATTGAATTTCCTTTCTTAAGGTGCAGGGTTTGGCACACAGGTGTATTTAGTGTGGTCTGCACTATTTTTAATGGAGTCAAAATTTGCAAAGTTGGAAACATCTGGCAGCATTGAACCTGAATGCTCATAGTCCAGAAGTTTTCTAGAGCTGTATGACAGCTGCCCTTTGGACTGGACATGCTATTTCCTGCCCCACCTGTCTCCTGATGTACATGTGTCTGCTCCAATTCTTCAGCTTACTCATAGTCCGTTCAAGCTGCCCTTCTGGCTCCTGTAAGAGTTTCCATTTGTGATTTCCAATATAGATTCTACATCCACAATTTCATACCTGTGTTGTTTCTTGAAGTTCTCCTTGAAAGTTTCAAACATGCAGTAATACAAAGAATAATCTCATAAGCACCTGTGTACCAACCCCTTGGAATTAATATTATGTTAACACACTATGGCTCTGGCTTCAGATTTGTTTTAATCAATGTACAGGGCATCCCAGTAGAGTTTGTCTTCTCATTATTGCCCATTTTCAGACCCTGTTTTTTTTTATTTCCTCCACAGATCAGTGACTGCCATTAATTTGATATATATCCTTGCAGTGCGTGTTGACACATTTAGTACATATTTAATTATCCACAAACATATATGTAGTATTGCTTTATTTGTTTTTAAGGTGCATAATTTTATATAAATGCTATCATTCTCCTACATGAGTCTGTCACTCAATATTATCTATCTTGGGGCATATCCATCTGGTCCAGACACTTTTAATGTTGTATGGCATTCTGTCATGATATGAATATGTGCTGCTTATGTCTCCATTCTCCTATCAGTGGACCTTTAGCTTATTTCAAACAGTTTTTTACACTATTTCAAACAGTATTCTTGTATCTCTGTGCATGCCTCCAAGTGCCTAGATAGAAGTCTCAGAGCTACAGACCTACAAGTGGAATTGCTGGGTCATGGTGTATTGTTATCATCATCTTTACTTTTGCACGGTTTTCTAATTGTTTTACGCATTGGTCATTTTGGTGGTGGGAGTGTGAGGGATTTTTTAGTCCATCAGAGTCATAGAGTTTACAACTGTCTTATTCATCATCTCCCAGAGCCGTGGACATGGAGGCTTGTGCACGATTGGTAGTCATCAGATACATAGGGATTGAATGATACCATTGGACTGACTGGCAAATATTTAAGGGTAGGGGTTGAATTTTATTCTCTTTAGGATTCTTTTTATCTCTTGGTTCAGAATTTGACACAAAGTTGGAGGCTGAGAAATATAATGCCATGGGAAAACCAGGTGACACTCCTTCTCCTTTCTTCCAGCTCTTTCTATTCCCATGTAGTCCCTCTTGTCCTGAACATCCATCATCTCCTTGTTTGCATCTCTTAGGTCCCCCTTCATCCACCAACTCCTGACTCATCTTTCACAGGTCCACAGATGACTGGTTTCTAACCCACTGATACAGACTTTAAAATTCCAAATTTTAAACTCAAAATTTCAAATTTTAAAACTTTAAAATGTCGGGGGCGCCTGGGTGGCGCAGTCGGTTGAGCATCCGACTTCAGCCAGGTCACGATCTCGCGGTCCGTGGGTTCGAGCCCCGCGTCAGGCTCTGGGCTGATGGCTCGGAGCCTGGAGCCTGTTTCCGATTCTGTGTCTCCCTCTCTCTCTGCCCCTCCCCCGTTCATGCTCTGTCTCTCTCTGTCCCAAAAATAAATAAAAAACGTTGAAAAAAAATTAAAAAAAAACAACTTTAAAATGTCAAAACTAAGATTTGAGAAAGGAATCAATGTTGTTTGGACACAGAAAGAGTCTTTAAATACTTGTAAAAAATCAGCTCTCTTCCCTTTGCCTTGTCGGTTCCAATGCTAAACCTTCAGTTTCTTTCTCAATTTCCCCTCCACCCTCTGCCTCTTCCAGGACTTACTTTCAAGCCTGCTAATCCCTGCTTCTGTCTGCCATCTCACAGATCGGAGCATCATGCAGCTAATACAGGCTCTGTGTGCAGGATCCCTTGCTGCTGATCCCCTGCCTATTTCTATTAAGGTCTAGTTCCTGTCTCACTTTCACTCAGTGTAATTCTGAGGCAGCTGCTGACCTCCTTTAGTGCTAAGCCCATCTACACCCTAATGGGAAAACAATCAGGTGGCATGGACACACACCAGTAGCCAAGGATGTGGCCTAAATTTCTGGAGACCAACAACTGCGGGCTGCTGATGGCTGGCCTTCTCAGAACACTGCTCTTTCCATTTTGATTTGAAATAGGTCCTCAGGAGCTTACTCCATGGAAGTAGAAAGGAAGGCTTATGGGGCAGGAAGCAGGAGAAGGCTTGGGGAGCCTGGGCCTTCCACAGAGAACTAGATATTTAGAAAAGGACTCAGGGAACCACATGTATCAAGCCTCTATTACAAGAACTTATTAGATCTTTATTCAACAGGATGCATTGCATGCTCACTACAAGATAGGCACTGTTCTAAGAGTTCCAGGAGCTGGTCTAAGACATACACAAGGTAGTCAAAGGCTCTTCTGATAGGAAGTTTATGTTCTAAAGTCTCTTCCACACCCTACAGAAGAAAGAACAGTTTTGTATGAGGTTTATTTCAGGTCTAATGCTATGGAATCTGTTGTATAATCTGATTGTGAGCTTTTAATGGTGGTAGTGGTGATGTGGGCACACATGAGATAGGGGAGGGAGAGGAGAGGAGAAGAGAGGAGAGATTGCTATAAACCTCAGGGTACCTCTAACTTTCAGCAATTCTGACCCTGGCTGTGGTTTCTCATTATTACTTGTATCTTAGTTTGAGAAAAAACAACACTGTGAATGAATTGAAAGGAACATTACAGATTATTAAGAGTGGTTACCTCCAATGGGTCCTTTATTTTCTCATCTATACATTTTTTATAGTTTTCTAATTTTTGATAATGAGAAAAGGGAAATAATTTATCAAAATATACATACGAGAAAAAAGTATCTCCTGGATAATGAAAGGAGCTGCATTTAATTATATTTTGGTGATTTTGTAGGTCACACTCTACTTTTGAGGTTGTGACCTAAAGGAAGGGAGAGTCTTAACTACCCACCATCACTTTTCAGTGCTAACTAATGCCCTGAGTAAATTAATACTAAATAATTTCAAATAAATAGGCTACTGGAACCCAATCAAAAACAAGAATGGAAAATAGACAAACCCCACTCATAAAATAAAAATTCAGGAAATTGCTAGATAGTGGCTTCTGATGAAGCAGTGCTCTAAATAATTTCTTCAAGGTCATCTGGTTAATTTATGATGCATTTGTAAGTTATTGTGTATTTTAAAAATTAATGAAAGATTTAATTATAGCAGGGTTGCCTGTGACCTTTTGTGAAATGACTTCATCATAAATCTGCAGGCATTTCAGAACTGTTTTCCAGGTTTCTAATAATTTGCTCTCAAATTAATGACATCCAGCCAGTGAAAGGAGTCAAGCTTGAGTAAAAGGATTGAGTTGGGATTTGCGGTTTCCTAGCAATGGCTAATTCTAAGTCCTGGTTGGGGTTGGCAGCGAAGATGGTGTGTGACTCACAGGAATCCACAGCAGGTTTAACTGTTTACTTAGAGAAATAAATCCAGTGTGTCAATAGGGGAAATTGTCGGTAGCCAGACTAGCTTATTGCAGAATATTTTATTTAGGGAACATTTATCTGCATATCCATGTGGAGGTAACACCTGGACCAGTGGGAAAATTCTTTTTCCCTGGTAACCGTAGTCCTTCTCCCTCATTTATAAATTGAAGGTCTGTGTCTACCCTCCAGCCCGGTTGCCAGCTACCTGTGAAGCTGAACTTAGACTCCATCACTCTGGGATCTCTGACCTTCACCTATGGGATCTCTGACCTTCACCTAACTTAGTGAGAAGAGCTAAGCTGCCTTTGGAGGAAAGCAGGCTCACTTCCTCAGAAACCAGGGCATATCATTGTCTGTGTCATTCTGATGATTCATTTGATTCAGTAGAGTGTACAGAGGAATGCTATATCTTAACAAATCAAAGAAAAATTCTCTCTCTTAAAAGAACCTGGAGCACTTATCTGTAGTTCCAGATTGGCAGGCTAGAGTTTGGAAAACCTGGAGCATCCTTTAGACACAGAAGCCTGAAGGAAAAGCCAGCAAAATGTAGAAGGAAAGTCTTGGCTGAAGACTTCCTTGTTTGCCACAGCCCTGAATATGATCTCTGGTGTACCCTTCATTCTTCCAGTAATGCACTACTGTCACTCCTGGCAAATCACGGCTCAGCCTGCATGCTGCAAAGGCTTCCTGTGAAAGGTAGTCAACGTGGGAGGAAGAGCTGGGTTCCAGGAGTCTTGGGTCCTAGTTCTTTGTGTTCTTGAGCAAACCACTACATCATTGTTTTCCCTAGCCAGCATATGAAGGGGTTGGGTCAATGATTTGTCCCTAATGACCCTTGGATGACTAAGACTTTATAATTTTATTTGTCCTTTTTCATGCCCAAAGGACTCCCAAATAGAGGCAGAACCAATAAAGATTGTCATAGTTCAGGTTCAAGTACATAATCATCCACATAGTTGATGCTTTAGAACTTGAGACAAATTGGGTCATAATTGAAGCTCTCTGGATATATCTTCTCTGCAGATTTTTCTTCCTTCCTCCAATTGGACTTTCAGTTTTATATATCTCATGGGGTTTTTGTCTTTTGTGCAAGAAGCCTATAATGAGCTGTTGTTAAGGGGACCCCCATGCCCAAACCTCAGTGACAAACTATGCAGTCCATGACTGCTAATGAATCATGAGATACTTAAAAGAGATATGGGCCTTGCTAAAAGCACAGTGCTGAAAACTGTGTTATAATATTAGCAGCAACTGCCTAAGTTGGACTGGCTGCCACACCTACTTGCTCTATAATTCTTTTTGGATGAGTTATTTAACTTGAGCCTTAGTTTCCCTATCTGTTAAATAAGAATAATAAATGAAATGACATAATCCATACAAAGTGGTTAATGAACTGTAAGGGTTCAATAAATAATCACAAATATTGATATTCCTGATTATTATTGTTATTTGACTGACTTCTACTAGAGAGCCTACTGTTTGCAGTCTTGTAGAGATCATGGGTATATAAAAGCAAAAGGTACACTATCTGCCCATAGAGTTCTCAGTCATCCAGCAAAGGACATAAAGCAAATTATCATAATTAGATGCTATTACATAAAAAATATTAATAATTTAAAATTATTTACTTCTTAGTTTATACAAAACACTATAAATATATGACACATTTAAACCTCAGCACTCAGTTAGGTACTGTTATTATCCTCATTTTGCACATGAGAAAACGGAAGTCTAATTAATGTGTGTAAAGACTTTCATTGAGTCTGGGATTGGCACTCATATCTTGCCCTATCTGATAATAACACCTGTGTGTTTAACTAGTTCATTCTGCTGGCTCTCAGACAATAAATATATGACAAGGATGGATTGTCATAAGTTGCAAACTTTTAAGAGTTTAAAATCTAGCAAGGAGGATAACACACTTATGTACATAGTGTATTAATTTTGATACCTTCTGGACGTACTAAGGGTAATACCCAAAGTACAGAAAAAATGCTACAAAAATTCAGAGGAAAGATATTTTTTTTCTTCTTAAGGAAAGGAGTGGAAGAGGAGGAAATATCAAGGAAAACATAATAGAAAAGTTAGCATTTGAATTAAACCTAATAGAATAATCTATCAAGAAGATAGAATAATCTCAAAATCTGTAGTGTTATGATTACATAATGCAAAAATGTACAAAAAACTCAAGGAGATATGGAATATTTGCAGTATCATAGGAAATATTTTAATAATTTTCACATGGAAATTAATAGAACAAGGAGTCAAACAAGGAGTCAAATCAAGGAGTATGATTTTGGTGTGAATACTATTAGTAAGTTTTATTTAAAAGACCTATATACAACTTCTACTCAACAAATAGAGAATATATATTTTTTAAGCAAACATTTAATTTTTTTTAAATTGACCATACACTGGGCCCCATGGAAATTATGGACTAATTTCAAAGAGCTGATATAATTGAGGTCTAATTGGTATAATTAGATCAAAATATTAAAATAGAATTATGATAAAGAAAATAAAGGAAAATACATCATATGTTTGGAAACAAAAGCCTGGGTCATTTGGGGGTAGTTTTGTTTTTTAAAGAAGAAATCTAAACAGCCACTATGAAATATTTAGATTTGAAAAACTATCCCTCCTTTCCTTTCACTCCAATGCATTATTTCCCATCACCCCCTCTACTGTTTGACTTGAGACCTGCAGAATGAGTGGGAATTGGACAAAATCAGATGTGGGGAATAGCATCCCCAAGCAGAGGAAAATCAGGCGCTAGGAAATCATGCTGCTTTTGGTGGAATGAACAGAATTATGCTTGAGCGCAAGTAACATGGAGGAGAGCAGGAGATAATATTACAAAGATAGATAGAGGCTACTGTAGGGTGGCTTTTGAATCAAATTCAAAGGTATTATCCTGATAGTCATGACTAGAGCTTATGAAAGTTCAAGGACAAGAGTAGGTACCTTGGGAGTTTTTTACAAAGAGTTTGAAATTACAGAAATAAATACGATTGCCAAGGTCAAGTGTAAGAACCAAGAAGACGAAGACTTAAGTTACCACAGTCAGAAATGAGGGGAAGAAGAGTTAGGTGAGAAGTACACTTACAGAAGTACCAGTAAGGAAAGGAGAATATGGTGTCACTGAAGCAGAAAGCTAGAGAAACTGAGGAAAAGCCTCTGTTTCTGGGGGAGAAAATCAGCATCTGCTCATACAGGACGTCAAAAGCTTAGAAGAGGGGAGAGATCCCTTACACTTGCAATATCTAAGGAATGTTTCTAAGAGGAGGTGACATTTCAGTGGGGGCTTAGAATGGGATTGGGGCAGGCAGAGAATGAAGAAGCAAATAGCACGGCAAAAAAAGGTGTTGAATTAGTAAAATGTGTGTGTGTGTGTGTGTGTGTGTGTGTGTATGAACATGCACATGCACCACCAGGAACTCTGCTAAGTGTTCCACAGCAATTATCATCAGCATATCTATATAATGCACATGTATGCAAGCATCTGTGTAGAGTAGGCATTTGTGGAAAATAAACTAGACTAGTTTGGTTGGAACAGAGGGAAGAAGGAAGAACAGTTTGGAAAAGAATTATGAGGTCCAGATTTGGGATAGAATGCTAGTTCTAGGAATGTGATCTCTATTTTATTCTGTAACTAGTTTCTGAGCAGCCATGTAGTGTCTTTGGAATCATGCTCAAAGACAACTATCTGGAAGCTGGTGGAAAATTGGTTTCATGAATATGGATATATGGTATAAACAAGTGAAACCAGTGAGGAGGCAGTAAGCAGTAAGTACGAGAGCCTAGATTACATTCTTCAGCAGGAGGATGAGCATCCAGTAAGAGTTGGCTTCACATGGATGCCAACTTGAATCCTAGTTCAACCTTGATCTTGAAAATGAACCTAGTGCCTCAGTTTCTTTACATGAAATGACTATACCCATGATTCTCAGGGAATGTGTGTGGGGTTCCAGATTATAAAAACCATGAAGCATTTAGCAGAGTCCCTGGAAAATGATAAGCATGCTGTAAAATATAGCCATCAGTGGTAGCCATTGTTGTTATCAGGGTATGGAAATGGGATTCCCATTGAGTTGGTGAATATGAGAGATTATTTACAAGTGCAATGAAAAGGAATGAGTGTCAGGCAGGAGATTAAGAGAGGGGACCAAGTCAAGGACTGGGTTTCTGCTGACACACAGGTTTCTAGCCTAATGACTGAGAACTTGGCTAAGTCAGCCACAGAGAGAGGAGAGTCAGGAAGGACCTGTCAAGTCATCTTTGGCCTTCTTCTCTTAAAATTTTCCTTAGGCAGATATAAATGGGGGAATTAGTGGTTAGAAGAGCTCGAGATGCAGGTGTAAGAGTCCCTGAGGAAGATAAGGGAAAGGGCAGGTTCTGGGGCAGGTCGATGACAACACTGTATCATCTTACTTGAGTTCAATCAGATGTTCTTTCAAAAATTAGTCCACAGTAAAGTCTTAATCGGACCACCCCAAGCATCATTTGTTCTTTCTTTTGTACATTTCTAGTGCCTTTCTTTCTAGTATTGAATCCTTGTCCTTTTCCTCTCTGAAGGACTGTGATCAACCACTCTCTCCTAGAATCTTCTCTCAGCTTTTACAACCGTGTATAAAGGTTGGTATAATTGGAGGTCAGGAAAAAGAACTATGCAGGGGAGAATCAGGTGACCCAGAATTGCTCTCCTGTAAAGAGAAAAACATCTTCACAGAGCCTGCTTCTCTAATTACATTTAGTGTGGCATTGTTTCCACCTAAATTATAGCAATTATATAACCAGATCCCCTTTGAAATCATTTAATTAATGAGTAGCTAAACCTTTATGTGTATGGAATTCTAATGAAGTTTCTTTTTATTTTTGAGAACCACTTCCTTCCCTCAGATTAATCACTCCCCTCCCCAGAAGTCTCACTCAAGTCTGGATGGTGGGTAAGAGAAGGTATGTTAGGGTCCCAGAAAATCAATTGTTTGTGGAAGTCCAGGATAACAAAGGACAGAGAAGCTGCTGCTATTTCTCTCTCAAGATTGTTTTTGTCTTTCTAAACCCCAAAGGACACACAGATCAACCGTGTTCTTTGGCCCAGAAATAAGGGCAGATAAAGCTATTACTCCAATTTTGAAGAAGTGAATGACTTTGATGGATTAATTCTATCCATTAATCAACCCAGAACTGTTTAATGAGCATCTGTTTTATGGAAGAAGTGCCAGTGGAGATAAAGACGAATGACTCTAAAAGATAAATCTTTTGTGTATGGGGTCACCAGGAGATAGATGGCTTGTACACCTGGAGGTGGGCATAAGGATTGAAAGAAAATAAACTCTTGGAAATTATCTTAAAAGGGCCACATTCCACCTAGACTGTTTCTGCATTCCATCTTTTGAGTATATGTGTCACTGATTAAAGTCATCTTCTATAAGGAAGCTGCTGGTTTAAAAGATGAAGTTATTTGCTCAAGGTTATTTAGCTAATTTAGTGGCAGACCAGGAATAGGGAAAGATATTTTCTATTTCTTTGCCTCATACTCCTGTCACCATGACTAAACCATCTGCGTGTTAAAAATCAAGCAACAGGACAGGAGCACATGAGGGCACTCTCTGACCAGAGTCACATTAGTAATCTAGACATTTGATACCAGAGGAGTTTAAAAAAAAAGAAGAGACAGTCTTTTAGGTTGATAGAGCCAAAGAAGAGGGTGAATCTTAAGCCAAAAACTCTTGTGAAAAAATCCAGGTGACAAGGTAAAAAGAAAAACAGAAGTAATAAATTTTAATTGATTTTTCCTGAAAATCCATATAGTGAGGAATGGCTTAGAGAATTCATTAATTTTGCTTTGGTCAGGAGCAACTTCTTCGAGGGAACTAACGGGCAGGCTACCTGTTTCCAGTCATTTCTATTTATGTATGAGGTATCTACTTTATCCAAGGCTCTGTGTAAAATGTCACACACACACAGACACACACAAAAGGCAAAGCCCTGAATTTGAGGTTAGTATGTATCTTAAAAAGGGGATATTGAGCCAAACCTGTCAAAAGCTCTTGATGAGCAGGGACTTGGATGTGTATCTCTGGGGGTTCCAGCAATAGGAGTGATGGTGATGGTAATGAACATTTGTTGTTCAGTGGAATTTTCAGGATTTCCACATCTTTATCTCACATGATAGGTTGTTTATATGTTGGCGAAAATACACTTTAAGTTAAGAAGTGGGGTTAGGAATACATTTCTGCAGCAGAGGGTCAAAATAGTTTACCTTGGTAATTGCAAGGAAGTGGGACTATGGATGATAGAGGATTTGTGCATGCTAGAAATTATCTTTTTTTTTTTTTGCCAAAGACTTGAGATTGAAACCACACTCTAGAATTCCTCGTTCCTCAATAATCAATTAGTGTTTCTTTATCAAGCAACTACCATTGAAAGGCTTTATGGCATGCAAAAAGTATAAAGAAGATGTGATTTATGTACACAATGGAGTACTGCTCAGCAATGAGAAAGAATGAAATCCCACGATTTGCAACAACGAGGATGGAACTGCAGGGTATTATGCTAAGTGAAATAAGTCAGTCAGAGAAAGATAGATACCACATGTTTTCACTCCTATGTGGAACTTAAACTTAACAGAAGACCATGGGAAAAGGGAAGGGGAAAAAATTGTTTCAAACAGAGAGGGAGACAAACCCATAAGAGACTCTTAAATACAGAGAACAGACTGAGGGTTGATGGGAAGGGGGTGAAGGAGAGGAGAAATGGGTGATGGGAATTGAGGAGGGGACTTATTAGGATGAGCATCGGGTGTTGTATATAAGCGATGAACCGTATGAATCTACCCCTGAAACCAAGAGCACACTGTAGAAACTATGTTAGCTAACTTGACAATAAATTATCTTTAAAAAAAAGAAGAAGAAAAAGAAGCATAAGAAGTGTTCCAGACCATAAGGAGCTTTCTAATTGGTTAACACAAACTTGACCAAAGGTAGGAAAATTAAATTCTAGATAAGGGGTCTAGAGCTATGTTTCTTAAAGGATAGTCTTGGGACCAGCATCAGCATCATCTGTGGAGCTTTTAGAAATGCAAATAATCAGGAGCACCCGAGTGGTTCAGTCATTAGCACTCTTGATTTTGGCTCAGGTGATGATCCCATGGTCTCACAGTCTCGTGGTTGGTGAGACAGAGCCCCTCAGAGGACTCTGTGCTGACAGTACTAGAGCCTGCCTAGGATTCTCTCCTTCTCTCTCAGTCCCTCCCCCACTTGCACTAAGTGGCACCTACTCTCTCTCTCTCTGTCTCAAAATAAATAACTACAGGGGCGCCTGGGTGGCTCAGTTGGTTGGACGTCTGACTTTGGCTCAGGTCATGATCTCGTGGTCCGTGAGTTCGAGCCCCACGTCGGGCTCTGTGCTGACAGCTCAGAGCCTGAAGCCTGTTTCAGATTCTGTGTCTCCCTCTCTCTGACCCTCCCCCATTCATGCTCTGTCTCTCTCTATCTCAAAAATAAATAAACGTTTAAAAAAAATTAAATAAATAAATAAACAAACAAACAAATAAATAAATAAATAACTACACATTTAAAAAAGGAAAGAAAGAAATGCAATGAGGCACCCAAAACATACTAATAAGAAAGTAAGAGAATAAGGCAATCTATATTTAACAAGCCCTCTGTGATTCTGATGGAACAGTGGAGAACCTCTTATCTAGAGATAATAGGACCATTTGAGCTTCTGAGGAAACAGTTCAGTGTTGCTGGAACAGTCATAGAAGTCTTTCTGAAAGAAGTATCACCTGATTTTGGAATCACGTTATCCTTTTAGAGATATTCCATGTCTTGGGTTCTTTCACCCTACCTACCTCTCTTGGGTTTTCATATTAAATTGATATGTAAACCACTTTGTTTCCCCCAAAATTTACAACAAATGGGATGAATATGCAGTGCCTACTTACTGGTGATGAGATCTGTAACTTTAGAGGAGCATTTCCAGTGAATAAGAAACTTTTATCTGGGAAATTAAGTTTTTTTATTTGTTAATCAGAAGTAGTCTGGGCTTTCTCTATTCCTAATCCACCTTGTGGGTGATTATCATCCCAGAGTAAGGTACATGGTTTCTCATGATGGTCATCCTGCTTTGTATGCTGGCTTCTCACTTTTACAAATCCTATTGTGAATTTTAACATCTGTTCTAAGGGTAGTTAGGAAAAGGGATGATAAATGCTTGACTTTAAATTAGTCCTTATTTTATCTCCTGCTAAGTTTGCTGCATTTCTGTCATTTCCTTGGCTTCCATGGGCTCCAATCAGAAGAACTGTGAATGAATGCAATATTGAATGGAATTAGGGAAGCCAGATACATCCAAGAGACCATTTCAGTCACTTATGTCCCATAGGCGGGGGCCCATATTGAACGTTTTTCTTCCCAGAACCAATAATGGATAGAGAGATGGGGAGTACATTACTATCTGAAAGTTCCTAAGGGGTTTTAGTTAGGGTCCACTGATCTTAGTTGGGGTCCAATGAGAAAATGAGCAAAGATTATAGTCCTGACATTCAGTGTTTAAAATTTTGTATCTGGCAAACGTAAGTGATCACATGGGAGAGCAGACTAGCACACTCCCAAGTAAAAATATTTTTGTATCAATTTACAGTTTGAGGAAGGACCTGGGAAACACAGTGTAAAGACATCTGGGCTAGAAGCCAAAGAAATATAGATGAAAGGATATGCCTTGCAAGATTGCAGAAGACAGAGGCTGAATTAGTCCCCAAGTCCTAACTTGGCACCTATTTTTGTGGTCAGTTCTGAAATGAGCTCTCTGAGACTGGAAACAGGTATCCCAGAGAGTTGGGAGGACCAACAACATGGACATCCTTAGAGGGTCAGGGTCAGTTATGTTGGGCACTTGGGTGATGCTTGCATCCTCCTCCAAAGCAGCCCTGGGAGATGGTGAAGCCTGAGCTTGAGGTTCTGTGTTTACTAACTCTTGAGCATTCCTTTCCTCTGTGGGCAAGTTTATCTATTAGAAAGTTCTCTCATATTTTGTAAACTTTCACGTTTTTCTATCTTGTTAGTTTTTTTATACTCACGTGATCTCCCCAGAAGGCCCACTTTTTGGTTTCCCCTCCCCTGCCCTTCCTAAGTCATCTCCCAGTTAACCAGCCATAGTTTTTATAGCACTTCTTGGATAGATAGGTGAAAAGTGATTTTTTTTAAGTTTATTTATTTTGATAGAGCCTACATATGAGTGGGGGCGGGGAGAGAGAGAGAGAGAGAGAGAGAGAGAGAGAGAGAGAGAGAGAAAGTCCAAAGCAGGTTCCACACCATCAGCACAGAGCCTGATGTGGGGCTTGAACTCATGAACGATGAAATCATGACCTGAGCTGAAATCAAGAGTTGGACACTTAACCAACTGAGCCACCCAGCCACCTCCAAAATTGGTCTTGAATCACATCACCATCTGTATTAATTTCCTGTGGCTGCTATAAAAAATTGCTGCAAATTAGGGGGCCAAAAACCCAGAAATTAGTTCTCTAACAGTTCTGGAGGCTAGCGTCCAAGATCAAAGTGGTAACAGGGTAGCACTCCTTCTAGTGCACTGGGAAAGAATTCCTTCTATGCATATTACGTCTTCTAGGGGCTCCAGGTGTTCCCTGGCATGTGGCCACATAACTCCAGTCTTTGCCCTTTCTTCACGTGGCCTCCTCCTCTCTGCATGTTTCTCTTACAAGGATGCATGTCATTGGACTTAGGGCCCACCTTGATAATCTGGGATGTTTTCATCTCAAGATCTTTAATTTGCTTATGTCTGCAAAGGTCCAGATAAGGTCACATTCACAGGTTACAGGGACTAGAACATGCTCATGTCCCGTGGGGGAGTCACTGTTCAATACAGTATGTCATCTTATGTAGTGTCTATTTCAATGGTCCTTAAGGTTTAGGAACTGTGAATCACTTCAAAAATATGATAAAATATATGTAATTTCTCCATAATAAATACACATGTTCCAGTAAATGCATATTTTTATTTAAAATTTCTGGAGATTCAAACTTTACTATGACCACCAAAACCCATACATGTATTCTAGTTTGAGACATTTAGTGTGTATCTTTGAATGGTGACATCCAAAATTGGCTGCCTTTTTCTTTGTGATCTAGTTAATGTAGAATAGGCCTGGATATTGCCTCTTTCATTCTTGATAATATACAGAATTCGTAATTAATGTGTTGTAAGATCATCTCAAGTACTTTTGGTTTCTCTGAAGTATTTACTTACATTAATCACATTGTGTATGAAAACTCTTAAGATGCCACATTATTATTATTTTTTTATTATTGTTGTTATTATTATTATTATTTAACCTGAACTGCATCAAGCATCATTTTCTTTATTCAATACTTACGTAGTTGCCAGGGAAGGACCTGACATATCTTTTTGTTACTTCACATTATTAGATTCAGCCTTTCCCTTCAGTCTGTCAAGACCTTTTTGGGTCCTGATTCTGCCATCAAGCATATTGACTGTTTCTTCCAGCTTTGTGTCATCAGAAAATGTGATTTCCAATGATGACCATTATTTTCATGTCTTCAAGTCATTAATAAAAATGATGAACAGGAAAGAGCAGACAGCAGAACCTTGCAGCTGACTACTCATGCCCTCCCCCCTCTTCGATATTAATGCCTTAATTAGGTACTGTTCAGTCACATAATTTTACTGTCAGATGCCTTGCTGATACCCAGGTAAATTGTGTGCCTCATATTTCCCTCTTCTGTCTGTCCAGTAATCCTTCCATGGAAAGGAATGGCATTAATCAGACATGATGTATTTTATGATCCATGAAATAACTGTAAACTATTTGGAGTAGGTGGAAGTGTTTGGTTTAGCATCACTATTATTCTTCTACTCAGAGTATTCCAATCAGGGAAGACTAGAGGAGGTGATATTTGAATATGAAAAGATTTAGAAAGGTTGGATAGAGACAGAAGAAGACATTCATCAAGGTCTTCTCCCAGTGGTTTTTGTTTGTTTGTTTCTCCTAACAGTCTTTCAGTTTAACTCTTCTCTCTTCAAATAAGTAGAAACTTTTAAGACATAACTGCTTTGGGGGCGCCTGGGTGGCGCAGTCGGTTAAGCGTCCGACTTCAGCCAGGTCACGATCTCGCGGTCCGTGAGTTCGAGCCCCGCGTCAGGCTCTGGGCTGATGGCTCAGAGCCTGGAGCCTGTTTCCAATTCTGTGTCTTCCTCTCTCTCTGCCCCTCCCCCGTTCATGCTCTGTCTCTCTCTGTCCCAAAAATAAATAAATAAACGTTGAAAAAAAAAGACATAACTGCTTTGTTAGAGATTTTAAATGGACTGACTAGTGAACTCTCCATGAAATGAATCAGGACTAGAAGGTGAAAGTACCTCAATGGTGACCTGGCATGGACGTATGGGATTTGGAGACCGATGAATACAGCAAAAATGCAAGAGATCAGAGTAAGCCTAGGGGAGGGATGCTTACATTCACTCTGCTCCACATGGTATTGACCACACAACCCAAGATATTCTAGCCCCATGGCTTCTGCTACTCAGTACTGAGCTAAGATTCTTATAAAGATCATACGTTTTTAGTTTTGTTCTTTTAGTATAGTTGGCACACAATGATACATTAGTGTCAGGTGTACAATATAGTGATTCAGCATCTCCATACGTTATGCTACACTTACTACAAGTGCAACTACCACCTGTAACCATACAAAATGATTACAGTATCATCAACTGTATTTCCTATGCAGTGCCTGTTATCCCTATGACTTATTCACCTCAAAGTCTGTTTTTTTTTAATTTTATATGTTTTTATTTATTTATTTATTTGTTTTGAGAGGGAGGGAAGGGGGAAGAGAGAGAGAGTGAGAATGAGTCGGGGAGGGGTAGACAGAGAGGGGGAGAGAGAGAATCCCAAGCAGGCTCCTTACTGTCAGTGTAGAGTCTGACACAGGGCTTTAATTCACAAATCATGAGATCACGACCAGAGCCAAAATCAAGAATCGGCCACTTAACCAACTGAGCCACCCGGGCACCCCAAAGTCTGTTTGATCTTTTAGACAAGACTATAAAAAGTTGTATTTAACTTTTAAATTGATAGAACATTAAAAGGCATTTCTCAAGGTGTAATATATAAGTTGTACGATCTACAAAACAGTCCTATTTCTTCATCTATTTCACAATTTTAGTCAACTTCCACCCCTCGCAAAGCATCTTCATCCTTCAGAAAGAAGAAGGGACTGTCCCTTGAGGAGTAGTCTCTTAGGTGTCACCACAAGAACGTATGACTGGAAGGATATGAGAATCCGGGGCTGATAAAATGATTAAGTCTTGCTGAAATGGAATCCATCCAATGCCTTGAAAGACTTCAGTTGGTTTAGGTTCCCAGAGTGATTGGTCTCCTCTTTATAGCACTATGATAGATATCTTGCATTGTAATTATAAGACATGCCACCCAAGTAGAGTATGGGTGATCAGTCTTTTTTTCCATTTTTCTAGAAACCATTGGTCATTCATATGTATAGGGCCATCAACTACTGGGCTTTGAAAAGGTCAGTATTGATTAAGTCACATAGATGGTGTGTTTCTTTACTATACATAAATATGAGTTCCTTTTATGGGGCTACTGTGATTTTTCAGGGAAGGGAAAGGAGGGTGTTATTCATGTGAATTAAACAATAGGAATTTCAACTAAAGCACACTTAGATTCTGTCAGAATTTTGGAACTGGCAGCCACACTTCAGATTAGCTAATTTGCCCCCATTCCCACCATACACATACACATTTACTTTACAGATGAGGAAACTGAGTCCCTGTCAGTAGACATCAGTAGATAAAATACCTGTGCTTGCATTAAGGAGAAACAAGAAGGCTACATGTCAAAATATCAACAACAGTTCTACCTGTTGAGTGTAAGATTTTGAACTATTGGGTGATTTTTTTCTTTCTTCATATCTTTCTGTGTAAGGTTTTGAACTATTGGGTGATGTTTTTCTTCATATCTTTCTGTGTTCTCATTGCTTACTATAAAGTACATATATTACTTTTGCAATTAAAAAATGGTTAGTTTTAAACCCACTATGAATACCATGCCAGTTGGCTAGAGTTGTATAAATGGTGGACTTTCTCCTTGGTGACCTTCCAAGACCTCAATTTGGAAGAACCTGTTGAGTCCAGGCCGCAATTTAGTCCTCTCTCCCTCCAGTCTTTGTGTATTAGTGACTGACTAGTGGGACCTCTCTGTTTGTCTCTCCCCTGCCTCCCCTAAACACTTAGAGTTTTCGGCCACTTCAGCCTCCGTTCTGAATGGCAGTTGGTGAAAGTGGACTACAAATCTATCTTCAGCCGACACTGCACCAAGGAAGACTATCAGACCTGGCACCTGCTCAATCAGGTATACCATGTGGTAGGGGCATACTGGCTTCTAGGAAAAGGAACTACCACAAGGCCTATTTGGTCATCTCTGGACCTTCCTATTTGGAGGAAGAAGGTAGTGGGGCACCTGAAGATAGTGATGGATTTGGGGGAAGGGTTGGAGTCCACACACACAGGTCAAGCATGCAAAGATGGTATTTAAGGACCATTTTTCACCCTGTGATCCTGATCAACCCATTGAGATGATTGAATAGTCGAGGGGTGAGGGGGGCAAGTATTACCTCGGGCCTTTGCTCTATCTGTGGAGAAATAAACCCAGACAGCCAGGAGGACTTTCAGTGGTTTCATCATCTCACCTGTTAGTGGGGAGGGTGAGAATATTTGTCAGGCCAGCCTGCAGTGAGATCCCCAAGAGCCCTGGAAACAGGGCCACAGATAAAGGGTGAGGGATTGGGGTGAGTGCCTCTAGATATGTGTTGCTTTGCAGCATAGGTAAGACTTCTGCATTCTTCAGAACCATTGCGATCATGTGATTTATACCAGTTTCTCCGCTTTTCTTTGCCCTTGACTGGAAATAAGGACTTGGGCATGATTATTTATCATAGAGAGAGAACTTTTCAGGCCAACTTCAGTTTTACTCTGAAGATGATATGAAAAATATGCCAGAATTTGATTCTTTTCCACCACAATTTCTGTTGAAGTCATTTGGGCAATTCGTAAGTCTGTGACAATGACTTGGAATTTTTGCCTTCTTTCCAGAGGTGGAAGAGAAACAAAATGAAATAGACATCATTGGCTAAGTTGGGTGGGAGGTAGTGATGAGCCAGCACCTCCTCCATGGTGTTCCTCTTGTGTTGTAGTAAAAGACTGGCCCTTTTTCCCTTGAGACTCCTGAATGGTTACTAGGGATGAGATTGGTAGACAGAGTGACCAAAAGAGAATGGAAAGGCCAGTGCTTCCTATAGAGAAGCTGGTTTATTTCACCTTCTTTGTGTTTTTCTTCCTTTCTCACCATGGACTTTCTTTCTAAGGGGGAGCCTTGCGTCATGGGAGAAAGAAAAATATTCAAGAAACGCAAGCCAGGAGCTCAGTGTGCCCTAGGTCGAGATTCCTCAGGGACAGTGGTTTCAGAGCCCTGTGTCTGTGCTGACTGGGACTTTGAATGGTGAGTCCCATGGCATCTCATTGTCAGTTTCAAGCAGACATTTACTTGTTGGGGGGTGAGGATGAAGATCGAGCTGGGGAAAGGGGAGTCATGACCCACAGGTGGGAGGTGTGTTTGCTGGCCTATGGGCCTGACTGTTTCAGTTCCTGGGCCCGAGGGTAACCCTGTACCCCTGGAAGGAGGACAGGAGGAGATATTTTCACAGGGGAGGTCACTGTTCTGTCAGAGCAATATGTCTGAGGAAACTTGTCATCTTCAGTTAGCATCCCTGGGCAAGTACCAGAGAGGTTGGTCTGAGCAGTGACAAAGCTCAGAGAGCTACCACCTTGGACAGCTACCTCCAGATACATTAGCTCAAACTGTGATCTTCCATGTGTACTCTCTCCTTTCATCATTTTTTTTCTCCCTCTAATGACAACCACAAAGAACAACTTTAAGTCTCACCTATTAGCCAATAATTCACAAATTTCCAATATATACCTCCAGCTCTGACCTCACTGTCCTCTAAGATGGAGACATGTGTGTCCATGTACATACGCAGCCTCTATCTCCCCTTGAATTGCTAGTAGGGATTTCAGACCCAATGTGACCAAAGTGGAGCTCTTCCTGAATCTTCTACTTTAGAAAGCAATTTTTTCAGCTCTTCTTGAACCCCTCTTCCCAGACCAGTTTTTCCAAACTCAATAAAAAATATAGTTGCTTAAGTCAAAATCTCAGGAGAGTTTGATTTTCCCTTCCCCTTCCCCTTCCTCTAAGGCCCAGGCCATCTGCAAGTCCTTGTGAGTCTTCACCTCCAGAACACGTTCTAACCCAAAGTACCTCTGCCCATGTTGACCACAACTTGGATCACTCCCACAATCTACAAACTCTCTCTGCCTCCACCCTTGTTGCCCTAAAACCTATCCTCCTGACAGCAACCAAAATGAGATTGTGAAAACCCAAATCATATATTACTATTCCTATGCTTGAAACACTTCAGTAGCTTCCTCTCTCCCACAAAATACAATGCAGTCTTCCTTTCTTGGCTTGTTCTACTCTACACGATTTGGCCTGCTACCATTGTGCCCTAATTTCCTACCATTCTGCCCCCATTCCCTGTTTTGCAGCCACACTACCGTCTCCTTTCTGTACCTTAATTAATCTAGGCTTATGCCTATCAAAGACAATAGCAAACGCAGAATTTCTTCCAGATCTCAGCATGGCTGGAACCTCTGGATGAGTCATATCTCAGCAAAAACATCAGCTTTTCAGAAATGCTTTCTGAGGCCACCTGATCTCTCCTACACCCTGACACTCTGACACCCTAGTTCATTGTCTTAGTATTAGTCACCACATGGAGTGATCATGTTTTCTGATTGCTTTATTATTGTCTGTCTTTCCCCTGTAGACTACAAGTGCTATGAGGGCAGGAATTTTAGACTTTCTTCAGTGCCTATCCCATAGTAAGAATTAAGTGGTTGCACCATATTCCCTAAACATTGTCCCTTTTAGGAGAGTCAAAAAAGTATCTCAATTCTGGGGAGGGGGGATCCTGCTAGTGATCCCACACTGATCCCTATTAGATGAATTCCTCCTTCTCAGGACAGTCAAAAGGTGAAGTTCAATTTAGATATTTTCATAACCCATTCCAGGTTAAAAGACAAAGCTAAGGGCTCAGGCATCACCCTCTACTTGGCAGGACAGCAGCAGAGTTGCATTTGGGCTTTTCTGGTGTCGAATAACAGAAGTAAATCCATATGGATGCAGAACAGCTGCCCCTCCCCAGCAACCTCATTCAGCCTCATTTCATCCTCTTCCTGAAGCTTGCTTTGTGCTGGAACCCATGTTTTGTTCCCCCCTTTCTGCTAGCATTATCACTGGTAACTGCAAACCAGCTAGATGGCTATGACTGCTCCCTAGCTACTCTGCATCCCTGAACACATGCCTTGGAAAGCTTGACCTCAGTGAGAATCATTAAAATGGGATATGCTGAATGGAATTTAATTTGAATGTCAGGGTCCTACCTGTGGCACTTCTGACCCTTTGGAAACAGAGGATATTTTCACACTTGGGAAGAATAATTTTCAATTATTAACCACAACCCAGAAAAATTGTCATAGACCCCTCAGGATTATGCTGCGTGACATATTGATGTCAGCTTGAATATTCTGAATATGAATTTCAGTCTTCCTTGGGTCCCTCTGAAGACTGACTCCATGGAGGCACACTGCCCTTGCATGTCATACTATTCTCTCCTGTGTCTCTCTGAACTGTAATAGACCCTTGTCTGCTATTGGGAAACCTCACAATGGAGAAAGAAGAAGAATTATAGCATGAATATTTTTCTTTCAGTAATTCCACTAACATTTACTAGTCTGGAAACAAAAATCTCAGCTCTGATATTCACAGATTTTGACCTTGGGAAATTTTCTTAATCTCTATGATTTAACCTTCTCAGCAGTAAAATACAGATAATATAACATGTATCTCATTGGTTGCTAGAGAGGAATAAATGAATTAATCTACATCATTAATGTAGGTAAGGCATTCATCCTAGTGGTGTAGGCATCCATATGGTAGCTATTGCTGCTGCTGCTGTTAATCTTGTACCCCACAGTTAAGTAGTCCCCATGGTATTTTTAGCAAGTAAACCAGAGCTTATACATCCAAATGAGCCCTGTCTACAAAGTCATAGCTTTGGGTGTTTTTCATTCATTTATTGTAGGTGGTACTGCTTAAAATATTTCTGAGCCTTTCTTTGGGAACTGCTATCAGAATCCATCTGTAAGTGAAGCAGTGCAAAAAAAAAAAAGAAATTAAAAAAGAAAAAAGCCTTTGCAAGGTGTCCTTTGGTTCTCGCACTTGAATTTACACAGGTACCACCCGGACCCAATGCTCTGTAACATCAGCATTGCTACTATGACTTTTTAATGAGACGAAAACGAGCATTTTAATGAGACGAAAACATAAGCTACTTGACTAAGGTCACATAACAGAGAAATTTGGAGCTCAAATACAAGTCTAGCTAAATCCTATGTTCTTCTCTGTTTCATGCTATTTCTCAAGAAATCAAACAAGTCTTATTAGATTCACTTTATGTTTCGAAAGAAACAGGTCCCCAAGTTTAGTTATTCTAAAATTAAAACATCCTCAAATAACCTGGGTGAACTGCTGTTGATATGTTTTTATTTAGAATTTTCCGTTAACTCTAACAAAATTCCAGATGATGTAGTTTTGACCATTGGTACTCGAATTGTAATAGGTGTATGGTGTTCAAGAGGACCTTATAGAATTTTGGGGAGTATGGTATTTAAAGCATTATGTGATTATATTTTAGAGCCAATTGTATCTCATATTAGAAATAATACAGAAGACAGTATGGATGTTCCTCAAATAATTAAAAATAGAGTTACCAAATGATTGAGTGATTGAGTAATTTCACTACTGGGTAATTTACCTGAAGAAAACAGAAACACTAATTTGAAAATACGTATGCACTCCTATATTTATTGCAGCATTATTTTATTTTATTTTATTTTATTTTATTTTATTTTATTTTATTTTTATAATTTTTGTAATGTTTATTTTTGAGAGGGAGGGAGGAAGGGGGGGCAGGACAGAGAAAGGGGGACAGAGGACACATAGCAGACTCTATGCTAATAGCAGATAGCCCGATGCAGGGCTCGAACTTGCAAACTGTGATATCGTGACCTGAGCCAAAGTCGGGCACTTAACTGACGGAGCCACCCAGGTGCCCCAATTGCAACATTTTAAATAGCCAAGATATGGAAGCAACGCAAATGTGTCCATTGATAGTTGAATGAATAAAGATGTGGTGTGTGTGTGTGTATGCGCGTGTGCGTGCACACACACACAGTGGAATATTACTCAACCATAAAAAAGGATGAAATCTTGCCTTTTACAACAACATGGATGACCTAGAGGGTGTAATGCTAATTTAAATAAGTGAGTCAGAGAAAGACAAATACCATATGATTTCACTAATTTGTAGAATTTAAAAAAGAAAACAAAGAAACAAAAACACAAAAAATAACAGATTCTTAAATACGGAGAAAATAAGAGGGAAGCTGGGTGGTGAGGGGGATGAGTAAAATAGATAAAGGGAATTAAGAGCACTTGTATCTTGATAAGTACTGAGAAATGTGTGGAATTGTTAAATCATTTTATTGTACACCTAAAATTTATATAACAAAGAAAGCTGATTATACTTGAATAATAATAATTTAAAAATGAACCGCTTGAGTCAGAGATAGGATAAGCAAACAAACACCCAGGACTTGAGGCTGGGTTAGTGGTCAGAATCTGAGAACAAAAGCAAAAAACAATCGTGTGGCCTAAAAATATTTTTGCACTACTTTTGAGTAGAGAAGAAAGTTTCATTTCTGAAATTTCTGTTGTTTTTCTACAATATTTTATATAAACAACTACTGAGTATTTACAATTGTTTTGTTTTAAGTGATCTTCAGTAAGCATAGGTATTGGTTTAAAAATATATTTTTTTTCCATCAAATACAGTTTGTTTGTCTTCAGTGCTGGAAATCAGTGCATGGCAGGAGTTTCATAGCCCTATCTCCTTCTCAATGGTCCTTCCTACCAGGAAGCATTATTAGCTAAAGAATCTGAAAAGCCCAGCTCAGTTAGTATAAAAGTAATTATTATGTGCATTCTACCTAGTTGTTTGCCTAAGCCAAATCAGGTCATGTTCATCTGATTGGTTCAAGCAACTTTTAAGTGTCAGAGACAGCAGGGAGAGGGTATAACCTAGTTTTAATCAGATTAGTGTGTGGGGGGGGAGGTTGTTTATGGGCTGGGGAGGATGCATTAAACGTCTTGATTTTGGTGGAAAAGTTTAGGAGTATAGCCTAGATCCACAAAGGGAGAGTATTTTCAACCTATATCTTTTCTTTGTTTGAAGAGGGAAGCTTTTACAGATTCTCAGAAGCATTTATTTGTAGAATAATATTCACCCTTTCCTCAGGAGAGCATGTCAGTATTAAGCATGAATTTTGCATAAATATTGATGTTTCTACTTAGTTAGCCTCATGCTTATTCTAGAGAGCCACTTCCATTGTGGCACTGGTGAAGGGCCAGGCATGAATCATCCCTGTGAATTAAGTTTGTCAAGGGCTAGTGAGTAGTCAGAAAAGGGAGTATAAGGGCCTTTTTTGAAGTCAAATGAGGCTTCTAGCAAGGAGTGGCCCTCTGAGAGATGCAAGTACCTTTGTTCAAGGAGAACCAGGTTGAACCAGAAATTATGTTTAGTCATTCTCTTTTCTTATTCATCCAACCACTTACTCAGCAATAACTTTTGCTGAGCACCTACTACTCACTAAGTCCTTTAGATGGATTATCTTACTTTTCTCAGCTAGCTTCTGGAAGGAGAGTCTGTTACTGTAGGCGTTTGATAGACGAAGAAATGGATACACAGAGAGGTTAAGTAACTCATTCAAAATGATAATATTCTGACCTGAGAGTTCTAAGTCTGGGTGTGTTTTAGTGCTTCCTTCCATGTGCAGTATGGTTCCACATCTATAGAGGGAGTTTATCAAGTGGTAACATAGAGGGGAAGAGAGATGGGGATGCCGCAGTGCATAAGTGCAGGGGTGTCTGAAATCTATCCAACCATTAGTATTCTGCATTTAGAGTACAATCAAGTATATTTTTCTATAGACTAGCATTGTAGAAAAAGCAAAGGTGTAAACCAGAGTTTTAAACTGAAAGAAGGCATAATAGCAAATAATAAGGAACATAACTAGGGGCTGAATTTTATAATCCAGACCTATATTATCCAATATAGTAGTCACTAGTCACATGTGGTTATTTGCATTAAAATGAAATTAAATTACACATTCCGTTCTTCAATTGTACTAGCCATATTCTGGGTGTTCATAGTCACATGTGGCTAGTGGCTACCATATTGGATAGCATAGTTGTAAAACAGCAAGGTCTTTCAGACAGCCCTGGTCCTTCCTACCTGCAAGTGCCAGAAATGATCAGAGCAAGGAGTGTTGAGGACTGGAGTAATGACAGAAGGCTTACTGTGGAAGGTTGTGATGGAGCTGTGTAGACTTGCTGCCAAGCACAAGGGAAAAGGGCAGCACTTCAGAGAATGCAGTTGTGTGAAAAGGTTGTTAGAGGGCATGAGGCTTGATAAAGAGAAATACTTGAGGGATGCTTGTTGGGTTTTTCATACAATTTCTGAAAGAGTTTGGATGTAATCACCTTTCTTTTGCCTGTATTTAGGCTTATGCCTTAGCAAAATGTTAATGATGTTAATTATTATTCCATCGTTTTTGTTGCAGTTGCTTCTGTTTGTTGAGTGTTCACTCTGCATCTGCCAAAACCTTCTATCTGCCCATTTCAAACCAGCATGTGATCCTGTCTCATTAAGTGGGACAGAGACATCCGGGGAGTACTATTCCTGGAATCTCAACCGCCAAATGGGAGAATGGAGGGCCTGGGGGTCACTGAGGCAGTGATAGGGCTCTGCATGGTCTGAGAGTAGAAAAGCCCCAGTAACTGGGCCAACAGAAAGCATGACTTCTGGGCTGGCTCCCAGAGTCTCAGAATGTCATTCCTGGGGACCAGGGGGCTCTCTCTTATGATGATTAAATGGGTGCTTCATTTACTAAATCTGAGCCATGGATCAGGAGTCCCAAGTATCACTTCCATCTGCCATTTCCAGCTGTGTACGGTCTTGAACAAGTCACTTCTCTTTTGTTTCTCCCTTCCAACCTACCAGTTGAGAGGATTAGACCCAAGGAATACAAGTGTCACTGACACGCAGAAGCTTTGTGATTTCTGAAGCTTGTCTCTTCCCTCTTTAGATGGTCTAAGGCTTCTCCCTGAATGGGATTTGGAGGACATACGTCTCCTGGAAATGGAGAAGTTTCCTCCTAAACTTTTAGAAGTTCTAAACCCTTTTATAGTTAAGAAAGATGCAGAGGTGACTTATTTCTGGAAGGAAACTGCTGGTGTGTTTGCAGAAGCTGTGGCAGCATACTTCCCTGAGGCAAATCAGACTTTCTGGTACATTCTCTCCAAATGTCACAATTGAACAGAAAAACACCTCTTCCCCAGGAAGTTGGAGCAGCAGCTGGAACTGCTTGTTTTTTTGTTTTTGGTTTGTTTTTTTTGTTTTTGTTTTTTTTTTTTTGAAATCATGCAAACTCCAGAGCTGGGGGGTAGGTTGGGCAGAATAAGATTTTAATATACATTTAACAGAAGTTAATGAAGAAGTCCACAGCTTGGAGGCAGCCAGTGATGTTCCCATTAATGTTATTAAATATTAATGAGGTGCTTTTTCTCTTTGGGGCAAAACAGCATGCCTGACGCACCTTTTTAAATTACTGCATTGCTAACAGGTAGCAGAGCTGAACAGAACTGCTAAAGATGGTTAAAGATTTAGGAAAGAGCATTAAGACATCCCTTTCCTTCCCAAAGCTATTAAGGAGAGCACCCTTCCTGCAGAGATTACTAATATTTCTTAGGGTTGGCAGGACATTCAGTAGATTTAGTTCATCCAGCAGTTGGAGAATTGTCTAGAAGCATTGCAGACACACCACACCCCAAATGTTTCTAATGATAAGCAATGCTTAGAAATCAGATATTCTGGTGGTGCCTGGGTGGCTCAGTTGGTTAAGTGTCCAAGTTCGGCTCAGGTCATGATCTCATGGTTTGTGGGTTCCAGCCCCATGTCAGGCTCTGTGCTGACAGTTCAGAGCCTGGAGCCTGCTTTGGATTCTGTGTCTCCTTCTCTCTCTGCCCTGGCCCCACTCATGCTCTCTGTCTCTCTGTCTCTCTGTCTCTCTGTCTCTCTGTCTCTTTGTCTCTCTCAAAAATGAATAAACATAAAAAAATTTTTTAAAATAAATCAGATATTCAGTGCTGTGCTGGTAAATATTTAACTACTGGCTCTCTTGAAACAAATAAATAAATAAGCCCTCATTTGTAGCATTTGCTGATTGCTTTAAATATCCCCAAATGTGGCCAATTTCAAGCTACCAGCATGACGCCAGTGAATATAGAATTGAGAAGAGATGTACAGAAGCACATTATGTAGTATTTTTGCCATACAGGTACATAGATGCAAATGACCTCAGGAGCATAGATAAAATAACAATACCTAACATTTTATATATAACAATATATTATTATTATTTTATTATTATTATTATTATCATTATAACAAATGCAGCAAAACATAAGGGGTCTCTATGCTTTATGTATTTATTTTTAAAATATATTTATTTAATTGAAATTTGATATAACTTATGTTTTTGATATTGGCTGTGTTTAACAACCATTAATTGCTGGCAAAATTCCTGAAATTTTAAGTCTGTTCCCACTGGTGGTTACCAACTGTCACAATACTGAGTCTGCATTGAACGTGCGGGCTGGGAGATCTCTAATCATTGATCAGGAGGCATGGCAAAAGATTTGTTTGACAGACACGTCCCTTGCTCCTTTTTTCTTCCATTTTCATTTAAACATGGCCATATCAAAGCTGGTCTTGAGTCCCACCTTTCTGGCTTAGGCATCTGTCGAGCACTTGGGATGTTTTCTGTGGTCCACACTGGAAGGTGAACTATGGGTTCACATCTCCCTGCAGAGATAGACCCAATGTAATGGAATTATAAGTGTGATTACTTTTAAAACATAATTGGAGTATTCATTCACCCAGTAAATATTCAACACCGACAATGTCCTAAGTACTGCTCTGAACTATTATATTGCCAAACAAAACCAACAGAGATCTCTGTATCTTCAATGTTTCCAACATGCTGTGGTCACAAAGATTCTGTCTGGGGAATCAGCGAAGGCCTCCTCTGATTAGATACTGAAGAAGAATACTAAGCAAACTACCAAACACAGACAACGTTGAGTGCTTCAAGCCCAGGGAATAACATATGCAGAGACAAAGGGTTGAAAATTTGGCCTGGACTGTTCAGGTATGAGTTTGGTGTAGAGGAATATGGTGAGGAAGTAAGGTGATGTGGAACTGAGAGAACAATTTCTATAATCTCCTCCATCAGTTGATGCTTCCAAACTGTACTGCTTCATACTGTATTTTCATGTTCTGTCTCATGCTGTATTATTCTGTTCTTTGGTTGGATTTGAGGCATGTTAGGTCTCTTTCTCCAAAGACTAAAAGTCCTTGTAGGCAAGGATTGTAATACTTCTTCCTGAGGACAGTGCACATATTGAGTCATAAATAAATCTAGAGTTAAACTTGTATTCCTACCTCCCTTTCATTCCTACCCTAGTCACAGACCGTTTGCCTCTATTTTCATTGGACTTTAATTAAATCTTGGCTCAAAGAACATGGGAACAGAAAAAGAAAGGAGGGGTAGGTCTGGAGAGAGTGACTTTCCTTGCTGTTTTATGTTTTATTAACACTCAGTGGATCAATATTCAAATGTCCAGATTGTTCTGCCCAGTCTATGGGTTTCAGGAAACCCTTGGGTGCTTAACTTAGAAGCATGAATTCTCCTGCCAAGTGAAGACACCCTCAATGACCTCTGGTTGGTTTCAAGAGCAATAATACTTATTTTATTGCTCTTTTTCTACCCTGACATTTATGCACCTGGGAGCCTTATGAAACTCCAAGAAGTAAGGAAACACCAGTCACATTTCAGATGGGGGCCCTCCTCTCTACACACTGGTCTTTTACTTCATTTTGGAATGGGAGGAATACAGGAGGGAATCATACCTGATTTTCTTTCTTTATTTTATTACAGCTAGGCTTTTATGAAAATGTGGAAAAGAACCACAGTTTGTTGTTGTTTGTAGGGAAACAGGAGACCTGTGTTATATGTATTGGGGACAAATTGAATGACAATTTGTATATATGTGGATGCAAATATATATATATATATATATATATATATATATATATATATTCCTTGGGAAGGAATTTGTAGGAAAAATTAAAATAAAATCTATGAAATTAATTTTGGAATAACACCTGTGGAATTTTATCCAGAAATGAATCTTGACCTTTAAAATCATCCTCTTGCTTATCACCTTCTTATGTCAGTAATTCCACTGTGATCCAGAATATGCTTTTCAGCTCATAGCATCCCTGACACCCAACCCCAGCCAGTGTACCTGCTACATGATGTATATCCATACCTCTTTTTAACCTGGAATATTTGTTTGATAATGCATTATTTCTTATGTGCACTGGATTTCCAATGATTTGAGATTATTTCTAACTCTAAAACTTCATATGAATATTTGCTGTCACTGGAAATATTTGAAAGAATGCAATGCAGCTTTTTGCAAGACCGTAGAGATGTATTTGTGTTTGTGTGTGTCTGTGGGTGTTTTGGCATTTGTGCATCTGTACTAGTGTGCAATATTCATTTTCTGGACAGTGACTACGGCTATGAGAGACACGGAGAGAGCCAGTGTGTCCCAGCTTTCTGGTACAACCCAGCAACCCCATCAAAGGACTGCAGCCTTGGTCAAAGCTACCTTAACAGCACTGGGTAAGTAAAACACCTGAAGGAACTCTATTCACTAGTCTCCTGTTTCCCTAGATTGGGATCAAAGGTAGCATTTCTTCTGAAGCAAGAGAGAGTATGGATAGTTTGTTTATAGGTGGCTTCTGAGGAAAGCTGAGGCTTTCTTTAGCTGAGAGTAGCTTTAGGGGGAACATCAGAAATCTACCAGATTTTAATACTTTTTTCCATTTGCCTCTGACAGACCATAGCTATTGTTTCAGTTGTGTCTTCTTTGCTGGAAAGAGATGCCACCTTATTTTTTGAGCCCCTAAGGAAATAAATGAACACAAGTGGTATGCAGATATTACAGTGCTCTCTAGTGATAGACGAACAGAAGCTCTCCTCGACTGTGATGCTGGCAACTTAAAATGAAAATTTACAGGTCCCATTCTAGAACCTCCTGGAATAAGAAAGTCAAGGCATACTTTGTCTAATTGTCACACTATGTGTGTGTTTCTCTCTTTGCTCACTTATAGTTACTCAGATTTGTGGGGAAAAAAATATTTCCTTGAAGACTTATCTTCCCGTCTTTTGCTACCTCCATGGTGCAGAACAGATTTGGCAAGTGGATTGGGGGTCTAAGATAGCACTTTTCCAATTTAATGTGTTGTAGATCGCCTGGTGATCTTGTTAAAATGCAGCTTGTGATTTGGTAGATGTAGGGTGGGGCTGAGATTCTTCATTTCTAAGAAGTTCCCGGGCATCATTGTCATTACTGGTCCTAGGGCTTTGAGTAGCGGAGGACTAAGGTGTTCTGGACTCCAGTCTCAACTCTTCCAATGGGTCCTCTACCATCTCACACAAGTTACTCACCACCTCAGTACTTTTACCTTCTCTGATTGTAAAATCCTGAAAAGGTACAATCTACCTAAGTGATGGGAGAAAATGATGGAAGAGATGTGTTGAGTGGTCTGAGCTACTGAAAGACAAGAACTTTTAGCTAAATACGTGGTTCTTAGGGAGCTGTTGCTGGGTCCTGAGCTGGGGCTTAAGCACTTTTGATGCAATTTTATTGTGGGTGTCTAGTTCAGGGATTTAAGCCATTCAAAATACAGATCCAGAAGCATGAACTTTCAGAGATATGGTAGAAGAGAACACAGTGCTATCAAGTTTGAGGAAGAAGAATATGATAGGCACAAGTCATCAGCTGGGCCACCAAATCCCAAGCCAGAGCATACCTTGGATGGAACTGGAGGAGAATTACATCACAACACCACATATGATCACGTGACATGTATATGTACACCCAATTTAAAGCAAGTTAGGTATACCAAAATCCCAAATAGCCAACCAAATAAATTAGGAAGCTGAAAAGGAAAGATAATTCAATTTTTTCCAAAAGATCTACTACAACTGTGTACACATACCTCTGTGTTGCTTAAATGTTGGCTTATATTATAGGTGGTCAACCAGCTGGCCAGTTGAGGTTGAAGAGAAAGAGTAGATGATATCAAGGTTGCATTAGGATATGGTACCCACCAAAATATCTGCCATAAGTAAAAATTAAATATCTTGTAAATGATTAAAAGTCAGCAAGAAAGTATAAATTGGTTACAAAAGTTTGATGATGTAGACTGGTGCTGACCAAAAGAATTATAATATGAGCCACATATATAATTTAAAATTTCCTAGTAGCTACATTAAAAATAATTTTAAATGAAAACTTAATTTTAATAAGATAATTTACTTAACCTAATATATCCAAAATAGTATCATTTTAACATGCAAGACTAACCACATTTTAAGTGCACAGTAGGCACAGGTAGAAAGTGATTAGCATATTGGACAGCACATCTGAAGACCCATTATGAGCTCAGTTGGCAATTAAAAAAATATTATGTATCTACAAAGGGCTATATTGTAATTCTATCTGAGGCAGTAACTACACACAGCATTTGCTTAACATCCTCCTGAGATCTTTGGGTGGAGATAGGGTTGGTAGTTCAGCAGTGTTTGGGGGGTGACGGATGGAGAGAGGACCGGGGGAAATATCAGGTATAGTGGAGGATCAATATTATTCATAAAGAATTGTCTCTCATCTGCTTTCAATTGAAAGGCAATCAGAAGAAGGCAGCATGGATGGTTTGGTTAATTATTCCTGACATACAGGGTGAAAGAAGACATGATATAATGATGGTGGTGGTGGCACATTTATATTTTGTGGTTTTACCAGAATGTTGATTATATGCAGTCTTACAGATAGTGGGAATAATATTTTCCATGCAGGTCAGGACTGTGGACAAGCTCTTGGCTTCATATGCTGGGATCACTGATGAAGTGAGATGACGTGGCATCACTATGTGCAAAGATGCTCTTGTCCTGAAAGGCCACACTGCTTTGTGAGGAGTTTTCCCCATGCCCACTTCTTCTCTGAGCTGATTTTTCCTCAGCAGGATTTAACAGGCATTTCAAATTTGTGCTTTGGAATTGGCATTTGTGTTGAGTGGGAGGTGGAATATTAGTAAGGAGAGAAAATGTGCTGTGAAAGAGCCCCGTGGCTTCAGAGCAAGGGCTATTAGGTATTAAAGGATGGAATGATGTCCTGCGGGTTGAGGGAAGACAGGAAGAGGCTTCCTGATGAATCAGAGTTAGAAGTCTGATCTTCTAGGTGATGGGCATTGAAGAAGGCATCTTTTGGGATGAGCACTGGGTGTTGTATGGAAACCAATTTGACAATAAATTTCATATATTAACAAAAAAAGAAGTCTGATCTTCTAGATGCTTTTCGGTACAGAGAAAACTGGAAATGGCCTTAGATAACTCCGAACAAGTCCCTTCCTCCCTCACAGAAAGGAGCACTTGCTTTTCTTACTTCCCTCGTCCAGTGGGTCAGCCTCCTTCCCTCTTGCATGTGAGTCACGCATTGATTTTTCTTGGCTAGTTTAGACACTGATCTGATCCGTGGCTCACCAGGTAGGATCAATAATAATGTTTAAAGAGCTGCTCTTCCTCAGATGGAGGGATAGCAGTTCCTCAGCATTTGTTTGGCTTCTTAAAGGGCTGTCTTCTTTGAGACTCAGTTTTTAGGAGCAGCTGTGCAAAACGTCTCTCACTCTAGCTTTCTGGTATCCTTTTCTAACATGCACACACACACTCACCCCACACTGCCAACAGCTGTCAATACTCTTTAGGTACCGGAGAATTGTATCTAACAACTGCACGGACGGGCTGAGGGAGAAGTACACGGCCAAGGCCCAGATGTGTCCCGGAAAAGCCCCTCGAGGCCTGCATGTGGTGACAACCGACGGGCGCCTAGTAGCAGAGCAGGGGCATAATGCGACCTTCATCATTCTCATGGAGGAGGTAGGTGTTGTCCTGGGTCTCTGAGGTCATAACTCACTGCTCCCAGGGAGGGAAAAAAGAAAGATGATGTATCCCCCCAGGTGCCTGTACCAGAGTCAATGGTCAGAAGACAGAAGGGATAAAAGAAGGCTTGGACATTTAGGGACCCTCTTCCCTCCATCACTTGGCACAGACCTGGGCTGCAGGAGACCCACTTGGCACAGGGCAGATGCAGATCTGGATATGTTCTTTGAGATTCCCCTTTAGGGCCTGCTTTGTTGAAGGAATATTTATCACCATAAGACCATATGCTCTAAACTTTGCCAGAAGAAGGGAATTCGTATTTTTTCTGTTGCTCCCAGGAGCCTCTTTTGCTTTTTTCCTCATACTTAACCCCCCTGATTAAAAAAAGCCCACAAGGCTTTCAAAGAGTCTTGAAAGTGAGTGTAAGTGTGGGGGAAGATTATTGCAATCTTTTAAACATATATGTATAAAGAAGGTCACATTAGTTGCTTTTCCATCAACTGGCTGCTCCATTATTTCACTTTTTAGTGTCTTTTGCAATTAAGGCAGTAAAATCAGCCTGCATCCATTCATTCCAGGGTGGAAACAGCTCTGTCTTATGCTTCTTGCTCCCTACATGAACTACTTTATCCCTTTCCCAAACCAGAGAGCTTTTCAGGCACTCCTTGCTGAGGTGGTGGGGCAAAAAAGCTTGCCTGATTTACAAAGACCTCTAAGTGTGTATGCAAATTGCTCTGAGCTCTTCAGATCTTGGAAAGAGACCACAGCAGGCCAGGAGGGTTTTTTTGTTTTTTTGTTTTTTGTTTTCCCCAAATGTGAATACTTTAGAAACCTTTAAAGTCTGGGCCATACTGAACAGGATGGTGAAGGTTCCTTATCCTGGATTGACAGATTCTTCAGCCTTCGCCCACACTGGGCACTTGAATTAAAGGACTTTAAGATTCAGAGGAGGTCACTATCATATTTCCACTAGGGAGTTTCCAGGACCAGCACTATAAAAACCTTCTCCTGAATGGATGTGAAGAGCCATGATCTTATCCATTTGAATTGCCTCTAGTTCATTTCCACTTCAATTTATATTCATAAACCCAAGGGTAGTTAACATTGTGCAGGGGGCAAGGGAGCACCTATCAATATTTCATTCACATCTGGGTTGCCATGGGGGAAGAGATGGAACATGAAACTGTGATCAATGCACCTTCACTGGACAGAAGGATTGGCTCATAATTCCAAAATGATGTATATCCTTTTTTTAAATTTCATCAACTATGTTTGTAAACAGAGAGATCCAATTCTTCTTTTTCATCGAGGATCCTTGTTTTGTGGTCAGGTTCAACTGCATTTATCCAAAGTGCTGACGGAATATACTGGGAGGAAGAACAAGGGAGGGTGAGCTTCAGTATCCGCTCTTAAGAAGCTGAACATCGGCTTGGGGCGTTGGATGACCTCACCCGAACTGATGGCATCATGCCTCTAGGTGTCTCCCAGGGGGCTCTTGGCCTTCCAAGAGGCAGAGGGATCTGTGAACTGGGATGATTGGAAAAGGCTTCAGGGAAGAGGGGCTTAGGCAGGTTTAGGGAAACCCAAGGTCAGCAGAGCACAGATGTAATTTTAACTGGTATGTAGTATCCATGTGTAGCCTGGGAATAATCATCCTACCTCACAGTTATTTTGAAGGTGTGGTATAGACTATGTATTAGGTGATAAACATAATGCTTGGAACATAATAATAAATATTAAAACATAGGAATAATTGTATATAGTTCTAGCATTGTAGTTGAGAGCATTAGTGTTGAAACCAGACTGGCTGGGTTCAAAATTGGTCTCTTCCACTACTAGCTGTGAGTCTTTGGTCTACTTATTTATTTTTGTCCCCATTTATAAAATGGGGAAAGTAATACTTTCTGCGTTAGAAAGTTGTGAGGAGATCAATTGCTTGGAACTGAAAAGAAACTTTGTAAGTATTAGCTGTTACTATTGCTGTTATTCTTATGACACAGGAGAGGAATATTAAAGCATGTGTGTGCCTAGAACTCCCTAGAGGCTTTACCTTGTCCCCTTGGGCCCATGTCAGAGGCTTCCCTGAGCTTGGGCTTACGGGGACAACAGATCCATAGGACCTCCCCGTGATGCTCAGTGGATATCATATAAGAGTCTGATGGTTGTGTGGAGGGTGCTTCAGCCCTGAGAGAGTCTCTAGGTCCTCAAGAGGGTGATGCAGAAGGCACAGGACAAGCATCCAATAGGAGTCAGACTGGACATGTGAGTGAGCCCAGGCCCACTGCTATTCCCCCCGTGCAGGGTGATCTCCAAAGGACAAACATCCAGCTTGACTTTGGGGATGGGATTGCAGTGTCCTATGCTAACTTCAGCCCCATCGAGGATGGCATCAAGCACGTGTACAAGAGTGCGGGCATCTTCCAGGTGACGGCCTATGCAGAGAACAACCTGGGCTCAGACACAGCTGTCCTCTTCCTGCACGTGGTTTGTAAGTAGCATGAGCCTTCTCCTTTCTTATGTTCCTCCCAATTGACAACTGGTGTCAAGACTTCTGGGATGCAGAGCTGAGACTAGCTTTGGTATGACTGCCACCCTTTTGTAATGGCCCAAGTGGAGAGACTGAGATGTGTGCTCATTTGTGTTTCAGTTTTCTGACACCGAAGCAGTTTAAATATCTTGAAAGTTTGGAGAGCATTACCAATCGGCCCCTCCTTTTCAGTCCCACTACGTCCTGATGGACGTATGCATATGCAGACACACATTCAGGTGAAAGTCATTTCACTTTGCTTTGGAGAGTCCTAAGAATATAGGAAGAGGAAGCTCACCTGGTTCGTGGCCACATGGTCACTTCCAAGCTACTATGAGTGAAAGCAGCTCGAGTCAAAGTAAATTTCTAATCTCTGTTGGAAGAACCAAAGAAGGGTTAAAGAAACATGTATGGATTTTTGAAAATGTAGAACTGAGCACACAAAAGAACCTAATTCTTATGTCCAAGTTTACTGTAAGTTCACTCCTATCGTAAACAATTCTAAGGACTCTCCAAAATGTTTTTGTTGACCTGGAACGTATTGCATTACTATTGACTGTCGCTTGGCCCAAATCAAAACCACAGCTGAAGTTCCAAAGTACTTTGTGTGTAATGGATACGTTTTGTGTATTTGCTATCCTGGGACTTAATTCATGTAAAATGAAACTTAAATATTATGATTTTAGCATGTTGGGTCAAGACATGTTATGGGGCTGGTATTGATTTCCTATGCCTTTCTCAGTGATACTCATGGGCCTAAGGAATTCTGTGGTTCTAATTTATATACCCCATGATGTTTGGGGAGTAATATGCTATATATGGTAAAAATTATATGTCCCCAAAGAGTCTAGGTGAATGCAAGAAGTATCTCCACCTCAGTGATGACGTAAACTCCACTTTATAAGCTGCCTACATTTAAACGGTTTCTGGAAAACAGTAAGCTATCTAGTCGTCTAGCATTTCAATCATAGTGGTAGCACAAGGGCCACCAGTGATAGGGGAAGAGCACTGGGGGACACCTGGATGATAGATCAGTTACATCCCTAAAGATGCCAGGATACTTGGCCACAAGATAAATTATTTCTTCTCTGGATTTTCTGAACTCCGATTTCAAAATGGCTTAATTATAACTGGTACTTTGCCTCACATGGCTCTTGTAACAAATAGGAAATGTAAATAAAACACCCAATTATTTACTAATTTATTCAACAAATGTTTGTTGGATCTGAATATATGTAAGGCATTCAGCAAGGCACCGGGGAAGTAACAATACAGATATGGCCTGAGTCTTGAAGACTTTACATTCTGGTGGGTGAGGGCAGGTGCTGCTAGAAATGGGCCATCAATAGCCCTAGTGGTAATAACCATACTACACCAATTATACTCATTCTGTGCCAGAAGCACCAGATCCAAAACCCAGGTAGGTGGCATGCAGGGTGTTCATGAGTCAGGGTTTAGAACAAAGGGACCTCTGTTTGAAATCTGATTATATCCCTTTGTTGAACATCTAATACTGATCAACTTTCTTACTCTACAAACTTCTGATTGCTCATCTTTAATAGTTAGGTTATAGGGAAGCTATGAGAATCAAATTGGATTATGAATATGGTTCACGGGTCCCCAGGACCACTCCCTTGGGTTTGTTGATTCACTAAAAGGACTCACAGGACTCAACATATTGTCATACCCAAGACTGTGATTTATTACAGTGAAAGGTGACAAAATAAGATGAGCAAAGGAAAAGGGCCAGAGGGCAAAATCTGGAGGAAGCCAGTCGTGATCTCCAAAGAGTCAGCCCCTATCATGGTGTCACCCAACATGGGTAATTCCTCCAGCAAGGAGTTCTAGAAGCACATGAGAAGGGCTCTTTACCAGAGAAGCTGCTTAGAAATTCAGTACCCATGATTTTTTGGGAAGGACTGGTCAGGTAGGCATCTCCTGCCTAGTGTATGCCAGAATTCCAGACACCCTAAGGAAAATATGTTCTCAGAATAAACCATATTGTTGGCATAAACTATCTAGACATAGTGAACCACTCTTAGCAGTTAACTGTTGAGTGGAAATACTCTCAAAGCCAAATTTCCAGATGTTATCAAGAGCCAATCTTGCACACAAGTCTTTCCAAGGATGGCAATTTCAGGTCTATGTTAACATTTTTCTGCACAGTATGCAAAATGCCATTTAACCACCCAGCTTGGCACATGATGAATGTTACCTGTTATAGTAATTACTAAGTACTACCTACTAACTTTCTGCCTGACACTTCTGCTGCATTTAAAAATGAAGACAAAGAGGGAAAATTTACTTTCCTCTCTCCCACCCATATTCCTAATTCTAACAATAGCAGACCTTGCCCGAAGGGTGCAAAGACCAGTGTATCTTAGTGGCAAAAATCACAACAGCAAGGAACTGATTTATACTGTGGGTTATGTGCAAGAAGGAGGAAATGTTCCTTGAAACTTTTATCATGCTCGTAATTCCCTCCAAATCAATCATGGCTGCATTTACCAGACAGTTATTATAGTGGAAACTGCTCTTGGCCTCACCTTGGGCCATTAGCTAACAAAAGTAGTTGTTAGCCACCCATAATAACCAATCTCGCACAAATTATTAGATTTTTATCAAAAAGAGCACTGTTTGACAGTGAGGATTTTATGAGTTGGCTGTGCTCCCTCCTGAATCCTTCCTCTCCCTTCTCTCTGGTCACTGGTATATCCCTAGGTTGAAGCCCGGAGCATCTGGTTCAGGTTCTTTGCCCTACAAAGCTATTACATGTTGGGGTGCCTGGGTGGCTCAGTCGGTTAAACATCCGACTTCGGCTCAGGTCGTGATCTCACGGTTTGCGAGTTTGAGCCCCGCATCGGGCTCTGTGCTGACAGCTTGGAGCCCGGAGCCTGTGTCTCCCTCTCTCTCTCAGTCTCTCTCTCTCTCTCTCTCTCTCTCTCTCTCTCTCTCTCTCTTTCTCTCTCTCAAAAATAAATAAACATTAAAAAAACTATTATGTGTTGTTGTTCCTTGAGATTCTGTTTACCCAAACATGCTTGTCTTGAATTTGGAAAAAATGTGATTATGTTTGATGGTGTGCCAATTCATGGAAACTGTATCCCTTTGTTTGCAATGAGTTTAGGGAGAAGGATATCTCCTTTTATCTTTTTGGGCATCAAAGTACCTGACAGTGTGTAGCTGGGCCAAGGCCCTTGAGTGACAGAAAGCTGAGAAGAAGTGCCAGGGCCACAAGCCATTAGCAGTATCATCACTTAACTGTGGAAAGGCCTGGGATTCTGATGAGCTGGCCAGGGGAATAAGCTTCCTGCATTATGAGGGAGGGATATAACAGGAGAATTGACTTTAAGGGTAAATGGTCCCTTTCCCAGCAGGGGAGGAATGAGCTCTGTATCTGGGCACAGAGAAAGACTCTGGGGTGTTATTGTAAACACAGAGTTCTCATCTCCCTCCTAGGACATGGCTGGCTGGGGGCTCCTTCCCACTGTCTCATTCTCCTCCCATGAATCAGTAAAACACAAACAACAAAGAAAGGTAAATCATATAAGGTCCTAAAAATGAGTAATTAAGTCACAAAAGTAGCCAGTGCTTTCTCATAACTTGTGGGTATTTGTATTTTCACCAACAATTAAACCATACAAAAATAATTGAGCAGAATTTCTTATTGAAAATAGTTAAACCTTCGGGGGTGCCTGGTTCAGTCAGTTAAGCATCCAGCTTCAGCTCAGGTCATGATCTCGTGGTTTGTGAGTTCGAGCCATGTCGGACTCTGTGCTGACAGCTCAGAGCATGGAGCCTTCTTCGGATTCTCTGTCTCCCTCTTTCTCTGCTCGTGCTCTCTCTCTCTCTCTGTCTCTCAAAAATAAATAAACATTTAAAAAAAATTTTAAGGAAAATAATTAAATCTTTAGCCAAATGTGTATCTGAAGTGACAAGGTTGAAATTATTTGCTAGAAGAGACTATTTGCTGGAAGAAACCTTGAGGGTTGTATGTCTGTGGTCAGGTCAGAGAGCTGTAATCAATGAGTAGTTTCAAGCTGTAGATATGCAGGTCCTCGAACACGTGTTGACTGTTCAGGAAAGTACAGCATGGACAGTGGCAGGCAGGCCTGACTGCTCTCCTCGTTTCAGCATTTGTCTTCACCCAAACACCTTCTCCCTCAGCATCAATCTACCTACAATACCGGCGATGCCCAGTGAGACTCAGAAGAACTTCTGCTGTCTTAGAGGGACTTCTATGCAATGGTACACAGAGACAGCGATAGTGGTGGTAGAAATAATGCCCACCCAGAATTAACGGGATGGTACTTTTAACATCCAGATATCACATTCACATGTTCTGATTCCTATAAGGAAGATGCGGGACGACGTGATGGTAAGGGACTGTGTAAGGTCAAGGCTCTGTAAGAAAGAGGAAAAGATCATACAGCTAAATTTAAACCAGACCAGAAATGAGAAGAAGCCATCTGTTTTCTTCCCTTTAAACCGAGCTGCCTCCAAAATAACCCAAGATGTAAATAGTGAAGGTTGAGTGGCCTGAAAAATGTCCCACCTATGAGAAGAACTCAAGGCCCCCGACTAAAAAGATGTGTGGACTGCAGTCTTGACTTTTAGTTATTGTTGACACTATCATGATGGAAACCAGGAATATTTGTGCTAGCATAGTGTGAACAGATAATGGAATACTTTAATTGGGTTTGGTTAAGTAGCAAGGATATAAAGAAGGGAAAGGAGGAAAAGGGAAGGAAGGAAAAGAAAGAAAAAGGAAAGGAAAAGAGGAAGGAGTAGAAGTGGAGGGGAGAGGAAAACCCCACAGAGTTAAAAAAGATAACATATCCACCCCACAGTGCAACACTGACCTGTTAATGTTTTCCAGCAGCTTTTCCTCTTCTCATTTTATTTTGTAAATGAATTAAATTAAAATCCTCATTTATTGTGAGTAGGATGTGTTCATATATTTTCTCTGACTTGCTGCTAATATCAGTTTTCTGCAGGAAAAAAAGAGAAATTTGCTCACCTTTTTGCAAGCAGCTTTTTTATTATTTGGGAACCTGGAATTTGTTTCTCCTTTGATTTAGGGAGATACACATTTTCCTTTTTGTAAAACAGCCTTGCCAGCTTTTGAATGACGCCCACTGAGTATTGCAGATGACGGGCACAATGGTGGATTGTTGAAGAGGATGGAACCAATTAACAATCAAGGATAATGGAAGAGCCCTCCATATGATGTGCTGACCCCACATGACAATACAGGCTAATTGTCAGAAATGAAAGAGACTGCTGTTTATCTTCCTATTTATTGGCTAAGTGTCTAATAAACTGGCTTTGTCCTTGGATTGGAGGTTCATAAGTATTCATGGTTAGGCACATCAGATGTAAATGTATTTCAGATGTCATTCAAAAAGTCTTAAGTCTGATTTATGTTCCCTTTTATACAAGGTGCTTTATTTCAAGCACACACCCACATCTCAACATTTGTGAGTTTGTGATCCTTGTTTTACTATAGTTTATGGTAATAGGGGTTAAGATTAAGAATCTGGGAGTGCGATGAAGTTCGTTTATTCCCAGGATATAAACACTCATATTGTTTTCCTTGTTCCCACAGGTCCCGTGGAGCATGTTCATCTCCGAGTTCCATTTGTTGCTATAAGAAATAAGGAGGTCAACATCAGTGCGGTTGTGTGGCCCAGTCAACTGGGGACCCTCACCTATTTCTGGTGGTTTGGCAATAGCACAAAGGTTTGGCCCTTTCTGATCCATGTCTGAGTAGATCTGTGCTGAATTCTTCTATCTTCCAGCGTCCATGTTGACGTTGGGGACATCAGAGATGTGGGCAATAGGGAGTACTTCCTGAATCTATGAATCCACATAATTGAATATCACATACGTCTCTATACCAGATTCATTATTATAGTAGGGAAAGTTCAAACAATCCTGAGGAAGAAAGAGTACTCTGAGAAGCTATACAAACCTACTTCCATAATCAGTATTTCTAAAACTTCATTTGCTCTATTTTTTTTTTTAATCCTGGGCTCTCCACACACTAGCTATGTAAAGGAAGCCACTTAGCATCTCTGAGATCTCGTGATTCCATCTGGAAATGTGAATTATATCTCTAAATACAGAGATGTGAAAAGCAAATCAAATAATGCATGTAAAGAACCCTTCTCCAAGACCTACTAGATGTTCTATGAAGCCCAGGGTTTTCTTTAGGTTCTTTTTTAGACTGATGCTGCCAAGCCTCTAAGAAGGGGACTAAGAGGGCTAAACTCTGAACTTGGCACATCCTCCCTACACCCCGCAACTGGTGACGGTGATACTTGTGTCAACAGTGATTACACTTGCATAATAGGAGCTGGGAGCAGTTAGGCTGAGGGTCTCTAAATGTAAGGGCTTCATGTTTTTCTCCATTCCTGATTTTGTCTACATTTTGCTTGGTCATTCTTGATGTGATTGGTATTAACCATCTTAGACCTTTCATTTTTAAAAAGTAAGAAAGAGGGGCGCCTGGGTGGCTCGGTCGGTTAAGCGGCCGACTTCGGCTCAGGTCATGATCTCGCGGTCCGTGAGTTCTAGCCCCGCGTCGGGCTCTGTGCTGACAGCTCAGAGCCTGGAGCCTGTTTCAGATTCTATGTCTCCCTCTCTCTGACCCTCCCCCATTCATGCTGTGTCTCTCTCTGTCTCAAAAATAAATAAACGTTAAAAAAAACTTAAAAAAAAGTAAGAAAGGTATCGTATCACACTTGGAAATGCTGGATATCTCAAGAAAGTGGAAGCAAATATTCAGTTCTATGTAGTCATTCCTTTGAAAAAGAAATGAACAATGATGGCTTTGTTTGTTTCGAGATGACCAAAAAGAACTTCAGTCCCTGCATGGTAAGGGTGGGAGATGATTCACCCTGCTCTTTTTTAGGGAGGCGGCATGACATTGTGATGAAAACATGGACCTTGGAGTCACAGTGACAGTGCCAGCTGTGTGAGCTTGATGAGGTCACTTGACCTAAAATTTAATTCAGTCAGCACAAATTGGAGAGAATAATGCCTATATCATCTTAATTGTTGTGAAAATTAAATAAGGTGCTATGTATCTCCCTAGTACATGCTAGGTACTCACTAAATGGATGCTTTTTATAAAAACTTGGAGTTAGGATGGGTTGATAAAAGACAGACTTATGGACCCAAGGGACCCTTTTCTGTTTGCATTGTTCATGCTGTATACTTTCAAGTCAGTTTCTTAATATAGGTTGTGATGCTTTTGCATTTCTGGAAAGATTATTCACCAGGACAAGAGATACAGAAGTTAGTTATTAAGATCCCCATTTGGTACATTAAAGAAGTGAAGTTCCCTGCGTGAGATGAGCATCCCAAGGTCAAACATCTGGTTAATTGTGGAGCCAGGTCTCCTAGCTCCCATCTACCATGCACCACCCCAGCCCCAGGATGCATTAGCTGCATCGCTCTGTTTGTCTTCTAGAGGTTACAGACCCTAAAATCTTTCTTCAATCACCAGCAGGCATATATAGTGAAAGAAGAAAGAGAGAATCATTTGGGAGGAGAAAATTAGAAACAGAGGATTTTAAGTGCCTTTATCTGCTGAGAACTTTTGGCTGTCAGGCCAGGGAATTCTTTGCTGTTAGTGTTCATTTACCAGGTGATCTTTACTGAGGCTGCTGTGCTCAAGGAGAGAAGTTCTTCGCAGTTGTCAACACAGTGATTTACTCAACAGCCCACAAGGAGCTGGAGACACAGTGTTTCTCTAAAGCACCATTTTTCCCCTTTGAATATGTTTTTTTTCCTTTGAGTATTCTAAGACCTGAATTCTAAGGCTTTTACTAGTTACTTAAGGCTTTACTAGTTACTTAATCTAGTCTAGTTAATCTAGACTAGTAGTTAATCTAATCTACTTAATGCAGTTACTTAATCTAGTTTCTTAAATTTTGGTAAATAAACACAGAAGTGGGGAGTCAGGTTTCTGTTTCTCTAATGATTATCTTTGTTTGCTTAAACAAATCACCTGATCTAAATATCAGTGCTTTTTCTCTCTGTAGAGCAAGGATACTAATATCTAATCCACAGACATCACTGAGTTATTATTTGAAATATACATCTAGCTAATCTATATTATGCCATATTAGGAGAAGGGAAATTTTAAATTACAGAACGGCATTACAGTTTTGTTTTGGTTTGGGTTGATGGTAACCTGAGGTCTTCTTTGGTTAGGAATTTCCACCTATAAGCTTGAGCATGAAGTGCTACACAAATGCCCAGAATAGAGCAGTTTTAAAATAATAAATCTGGGTTGCAGTCCAGAATCAGATTCTTCTTGGCTGTATGTGTATAGTCAATCATGCAATTTCTCTGAACCTCAGTTTTGGTCTTTGTAACATCAGAGTAATAATAGTAGTAACTATTAGTAACTAATAGTGAACAAGTAGTAACCAGTAATAATTAATATTAGTAACTTAGATGTACTTAGAATGTATCTAATAGCCCTTGAAAATATCAGTCAGGGTGGTGCTTGTCATTTGCATCAGTGGCATCTACATTTCAATGGTGTATCTGACTTGGTTTCCTAGATTTCTCTCCCCCATCTAAGAATGGTTATTTGGTCCAGGTGAAAGAGATATATTTTCAGTTTTGTTTTGTTTTGTTTTGTTTTGTTTTGTTTTGTTTTGTTTTTGCTAGCACCATACCAGAAGCATATCAAGGGGGCCTCATCGCCCAATTGATCAGTGAGCATTATATTTGACTGGCAAGTTAATGAGTGTCTTTGAATGTTTTGCTGAGGGCTCTGACTTGGTGCTATTTGTTTGTTTTTTTGTTTGTTTTTAATTTAACTAAGTTTATTTTTTTTTCAATATATGAAATTTATTGTCAAATTGGTTTCCATACAACACCCAGTGCTCATCCCAAAAGGTGCCCTCCTTTGGGGCGCCTGGGTGGCGCAGTCGGTTAAGCGACCGACTTCAGCCAGGTCACGATCTCACGGTCCGTGAGTTTGAGCCCCGCATCGGGCTCTGGGCTGATGGCTCAGAGCCTGGAGCCTGTTTCCAATTCTGTGTCTCCCTCTCTCTCTGCCCCTCCCCCGTTCATGCTCTGTCTCTCTCTGTCCCCAAAATAAATAAACGTTGAAAAAAACCAAACAAACAAACAAAAAAAAAACAAAAGGTGCCCTCCTCAATACCCATCACCCACCCTCCCCTCCCTCCCACCCCCCATCAACCCTCAGTTCTCAGTTTTCAAGAGTCTCTTATGCTTTGGCTCTCTCCCACTCTAACCTCTTTTTTTTTTTCCCCCTCCCCTCCCCCATGGGTTTCTGTTAAGTTTCTCAGGATCCACATAAGAGTGAAAACATATGGTATCTGTCTTTCTCTGTATGGCTTATTTAACTCAGCATCACACTCTCCAGTTCCATCCACGTTGCTACAAAGGGCCATATTTTGTTCTTTCTCATTGCCGTGTAGTACTCCATTGTGTATATAAACCACAATTTCTTTATCCATTCATCAGTTGATGGACATTTAGGCTCTTTCCACAATTTGGCTATTGTTGAGAGTGCTGCTATAAACATTGGGGTACAAGTGCCCCTATGCATCAGTACTCCTGTATCTGACTTGATGCTATTTGGTTCCCATTAACTAGCAAACTGATCTGTAAAAGGAGATAGTGCTAATTTTTTTAATGTTTATTTTTGAGAGAGAGAGACAGAGCACGAGCAGGGGAGGAGCAGAGAAAGAGGGAGACACGGAATCCAAAGCATGCTCCAGGCTCTGAGCTGTCAGCACAGAGCCTGATGCGGGATTCAAACTCATGAACCATGAGATCATGGCCTAAGCTGAAGTCGGACACTTAACTGACTGAGCCACCCAGGTGCCCCAGGAGCTAGTACTAATTTCAGGCATTTATTTCTACTACAGCTTTGTAGGAGGCTGTTGATACACATCATTTTATTTAATCATTAGAACATTACTGATGGAGAAAATTATCCCATTTTTCAGAGAAAACACTTAGGCTAATAACCTTGTAAAGTAATGTTTTATGGGTGTGTGTGTGTGTGTGTGTGTGTGTGTGTGAGAGAGAGAGAGAGAGAGAGAGAGAGAGAGAGAGAGAGAGTTGTGACTGAGTGAATTATGCAAGTTTACCCAGATGGTCGAATTAAATCAAGAATCAGCTCACCCCTGCCTTTATACCTAGCCCTTCACTCGGTGGTGTCAGGAATAGAGGAACACATACAACATTGTCCCTACCTTCAAGGAGATCAAAGTTCAAATGAGAAGGCATGATGAACACAGATGCAATGATTGACGAGCCCATGTGATGTACAAGTAAATAGAAGAGAATAAACATTTCTCAAATCCAGCAATAGTCTCATATACCTGCAAACCTATCACAGGAGGTGTGAAATTGCATCCGTAGCTCCATAGATCTCATTCAAGAGCCCATATTTTGTGCTAGATGTTTTGAGGAATACAAATCTGTGTAAATTCCATTTGTTATCTTTCAGAAGCGATCTTCTGGAGAATATGAAGGCATAGGTACTATAAGGGAAGGTGGTAGGGATGTAATATTATTGGCCCAGTCAAGCAGCCTAGGTGGTGATGGATGTACACCTTGTTGGTCATGGAGTGAGTCATGTATGAAGTTGGTCTTAACCTGGCATTGAATAAACAGAATTGAGGCAGAGAAGGGGAAAGAGATTTGTATGGAAAAGTAAGGAATGGTTGTATTCTGTGTAGACTGATTCAGACAAAACAGAGGGTCCATTTTGGTAGAAATGAGACAAGACACTGAAAGGTAGGGAAGATAGGTGACAGGTGGCTTTCAATGGCACAAATGGATGTTTTTTTGTTTTTTGTTTTTTGTCATAGAAATTCAGATTTACAATAGGATGACAGAAGATAGAATCAGATTCATGAACAGTGATACTTTTGATGAGCTTTTTGATGTGTTTGTGTGTGTGTTGTGTGTTTGAGTGAATTTTTCCCCTATGAATTTTCACATTAATTCCTTAGTCCTAACACCTGTATAGTTGCTATTTTTCTGGTCTTTGTATATATTTTAGGTTTTTTTTTACATAGGTCTAATCATAGTATGTCCTCAATTATGTATTCTACCTTTTCAACTTCATATGATGAACACATTTTACATGTAACTATATAATCTGCTGAAGGTTTTAAGTAAGGCAGGCATAGTCATTGCATAGTCTTTCCAATTTGGTAATGGTAGCTTTTATAAAAGTATATATTTAAATTGTAGAGGTTTTATTATGTTCAATATTAACTTGACTTACAGCATCTGGGAAACTGGTATAGGCTGCATCCAAAGGTTTCCCTGAAGCTCCTTGTTCCATTAGTCAAGTGGAAATGTCATAACTAAATAGTCACTCAGAGTTTTGTCAATATCTTTCTGGGCTCAGTGGATAATATGTGACCTGTCACACATGAGGGATTCTCTGTGGGCAGGGATGTATCCCACAACCCAGGCAGGAATGAGGTATTATTCCAAAGGGTCTCACTGTGGGCTGCCACTGCAGCTTGGACAAGGCACAGAGATAGAGAAGTCAATCGGCTGCCTGTTAGATTTGTAGGGCTCTGAAAGGCCAATTTGCTGGGATTAACAGAGGTCTGGCTTAATAAATGTTTCTGCTTGCCTAATAGATTTAGTAAATGAACCTTAAAATACTTGATTTAATTTAGCATTGCGCACTAGATATCGGTAGCCAACAAAGAATTCAGGAATCCTGTTGAGTGTTCCAGGTTTGCAAGGAAGGTGAAATCAGCCATGATGCCATATCAATTGATGAAAAACAAAAGCAATTTGGAAAACAAAATTAGCTCCTGCCTCTTCCCTAGTATGGAAGCTTGTGGTCTGCCATCTGGGGACCAAGTGTTCCCATTCAGCACTATTTGCTGTGACTCAGAGCCCTGACTGGCTGGTAGGATAGCACACTCTCTCCCACCACAGATGGCATTCCCTTTGTCCTGCAGCCCTGCACCCTTGTTTGGTCCCTGGATCTCCTAGGGAAACAGCCAGATGGAGAGAAGATCAAATATTCAGGGACAAGAGGAATTTCACCACTCTCAAAAGAGGTGCCTTTGCCTGACAGATTGCAGCTACCCAAGTCTAAGGTTACAGGAGTGTGTAGAGAAAGGAAGGGGGCACAAATAGACCACTGACAGCTAAGGAAGATGACAAGGAAGTAGTGAACGTTTCATGAAGAGAACACTGTGAAGGTAGAAAAATGCCTGGTGATGAGAGGTGGGAAGATGATAGCTGAGGGTAGAGAACCAAAATGGAGGACAATAGAATATAGCCACGATCAGAGAGAGTCATTCATGGAATCAGGAAAAGTAAAATCATATTGATTGTTCCTTTCATGTTTTCTCTCCCAACATTTTATTATGGAAAACTTCAAATATACACTAAAGTTGAAATAATTTTACAGTGAACATCCATATACCCACCGGCTGTAGCTACCATTAACATTTACTATGCTTGTTTTACCACCTGTCTCCCTTTCTGTTCTGTCCATCCATCAATCGATCTTAATTTTTGACTTATTTCAAATTTAGACACCAATATACTTTGTCCTCAATGCTTAAGCTTGCAAGTCATTAACTAGAGTGCAGTATTTGCTTCCCCATGACAGTGTAAAATGTATCAATAATGAAATGCACAAATCTGAAGTGTGCACTTTCTAGGTTTTGACAAACACATTCACATGTAACCCAAACTCCTGTCAAAATACATAGTATTACCATCACTCCAAAAGGTTCTCTCATTCCCTTTCTTAGTCAATACTCACCCCCAATCCCCAAAACCAACTGCTGCTTTGTTTTCCATCATAGATTAGATTTGCCTGTTCTAGAACTTCATCCATATGAAATCTTTTATGTAAGGTTTCTTTCTTATAGGTTTGGGATTTATCTAGGCTGTTGTATATATCAGTATTTTTTTCCTTTATGTTCATTGTGTGAATACACTATGGCTTTTTTTTATTATTTTCCTATTGGGGAGTTCCTGGGCTGTTTCCATCTTGGGGCTATTATGAATAAGCTTCCATGAACATTTTTGTTTATTTGTGGACATACGTTTTATTTTCTCTTGACTAAATTCTCAGGACTGAAATTGCTAAGTCATAAAACAGAAAATGGTACAATTACTTTGGAAAAATTGTTGCAGTTTCTTATAAAACTAAACTTTTCCCTAAGTTGTTGTGTCATTTCACAGCCCACCAAAAAATGTATGAGAGTTCCAGTGGCTCTGCATCCTTATTAATGTTTTATATTATCATTTTTAAAGAAAATTTAGCCATTCAGTTGGGTATGTCCAAAAAATATGACTAGGTAATGAAGCAGTTGAAAGTCTCCTAACATAAGATGGAATGGGTTGACCAGTAGGGACTAGAAAGTTTGCCAAAAGCCATTCATCAATCCTCTGTATTCTGATTGTTGAATAAGTTCTCACAGCTCTTCTGACCCAAAGCTTTCATTTAACAGATAAAGTACGAAGGCCCATAATGGGGACAAACTTTGCCCAAGGTAATTTATTACATTAATTTAATAAAGCCAGAGTTTCAAATCTTTGTTCTTCTTACACTAGAGATGGCAGTTCTGTGGTGTACATATTGTTATTCCATGGTCATAGCCAACACTGGTGTACTGAACCCAACTTGACTTCAGCTTCCTTCTCAACACAGGACACTAAACACCAACCATCTGCCCATGAGAGTTGACATACATCACAGAACCTACTTGCAACTGATTCACTGTTTTATTCAGAAGGCTGTGCCTTTGTGTATATTGTTGCTGAGTCTTAATACTTGAACTCTGGGATCTGTCCTTAAAGGAAAGAGTGTATCTATTTCTACACTCACTTCTTTCATGTAGCAAACAAAAAAGAAAGTGTGTCACAAGCTTAAGGCAATATCTCTAATCTTGCCCAACTCCAGCTATCTGCCTGGCCATAAAATAATGGAGTTACAGAATTTTATTTTTATTTTATTTTATACTTTATTATTTTATTTTATTTTATTCTATTCTATTTTATTATTTTATTTTATTTTTTAACGTTTATTTATTTTTGGGACAGAGAGAGACAGAGCATGAACGGGTGAGGGGCAGAGAGAGAGGGAGACACAGAATCGGAAACAGGCTCCAGGCTCTGAGCCATCAGCCCAGAGCCCGACGCGGGGCTCGAACCCACGGACCGCAAGATCGTGACCTGGCTGAAGTCGGACGCTTAACCGACTGCGCCACCCAGGCGCCCCCTTATTATTTTATTTTTTAAGTTTTAATTTAAATTCTAGTTATCTAACATATAGCAACATATTAGTTTCAAGCATACAATTAAATAAATTGTTAATTTAAATTCCAGTTAGGTAACATACAGTGTAATATTACTTTCAAGTGTACAATATAGTGACTCAACACCTCCGTGTGTTACTCGCTGCCATCACAACAAGTGCACTCCTTAATCCCCATCACCTATTTAACCCACCACCACCTCCCTTCTGGTAAACCATCAATTGGTTCTCTGTAGTTAAGAGTCTGTGTCTTGGCATGCCTCTCTCTTTTGTCCCCCCTGTGCTCATTTGTTTTGTTTCTTATATTCCACACATGAATGAAATCATATGTTATTTTTCATTCTCTGACTGACTTATTTTACTTAGCATAATATTTGTGGTGCAATGGTAGTCTGTCTGAGTCCAGAATTTTAAAGCAGAAGAAATCAAATTATGTTTCAGAAGCCCACTTGAAAATTGTGAGCTAGAAAGGAATTCCAGTCTTGCCGCAGAGACACTGCCTGAAAGCTGCATCTTTGAGCCTCTGCAGGGCTCTGACACACACATCTAGGCCATGTCTAGTTTAGAGTGAATGCGTGTGCTATGTAAGTGCTGACCCACACTCACCCCCTTAAAGAGCTGCTCTATGCATTCCCAACTGACTACATTCTTGGTCTCCATCCCATTGTTGTCCTGACATACAGAGAAGAGAGGGAGTCTGCTCATCTGTGTTTGTGACCTCTCTTTAAGAGCTGCCTTACAGCAGCCTTCTCCTGTTATGTCTTATCTCATAAACAACAGGAAATTGGACAGGCACAGGCTTAAGATGACCACCGAATAATGACTCTTCAACCTCGGGATCTTCATACTTCTCTTTGATAAGCACCTAATTATATCAAGATCCTAATTCTCAGGAAAATAATATAATTATTCTGTTTCTCTCCTTGGGAAGCTCCATATGTTATGAAAATAAAGTAGAAGAAAATAACTAAAATGGTCATAGATGTGTATGTTTATATGTTTTCCAACCTACTTAAAATGCTAGGAGTGCCTGGCAATGGAAAACACAGAATAAAACAAAAAGCCAGTGATCTGACCATGCATCCAACTTACATATATATTCTACTATATGAGGGCAGTGTGCCAATGATGGAGATACAGAAGGATGGAGATACAGAAGTGAATAAAGTGTGATCACCTCCCTGAAAGGTCTTATAGTCCAGTGGCATATAGGAGAAAATGCAGTTGACACAGAATATTGGAGAAGAGAAATAAATGATCTGTTTCCAGAGCCAGCTGGAATATGTTACTAATGTTGCTTCTACTTGGCCCCTGGAGAAGGACCAGAGTGATGTGCAAAATCCAGAGTGTCCAATCTTATCTTCATCTTTCAAGATTACATGTTACAGTCCATTTCAAGGATATTAGTACTCTTCCTGGATACCGGCTATAATCACAGTTTTTGGAAGCTATGAAAAGTCATTTTCTTCTTCCCCTTTTCAAGTGAGGATCCCTTGGGGATACACAAATACTATGCAGATTTGTGACAGTCTGAGATTTATAAGAAAGGAAGAAAATCTGATATCCCACAGAGGACTAAGTGGGTATTCCTACTCTTATCTTTCAGCCCCTCATCACCCTGGATAGCAGCATTTCCTTCACTTTCCTGGCAGAGGGAACCAACAGCATCACTGTCCAGGTGGCTGCTGGAAATGCCCTTATTCAGGACACAAAAGATATCGCTGTTCATGGTAAGCCCTAAAAATTGTTCTGTGATGCCCCCTCCTGCTCAACCAGTCCTCTCTGCTCACCCTGATGGCAATCCCTGACTGCTTTGGAAATTCCGCAGGCTGGGAAAAAATTACATAGGTCAGCAAGTTTTCCAAACACACTTTCTACCTTGTTCCTGAATAGACACTGAGGTTAAGAGAAACCGGCACAGAATGGCATAGAAAAGCCCTTATTACTCCCCTAGAAGTAACTGCATCACATCCTGACAGGGTTCTCATTAGACAAAGACATATCATAAGTGGAAGGACACCAAGCTAGAAAGACTATCATAGAACCATCTATATCTGATGTCCTGCTGAAGTATCTACAACATGTATGCATCACCTACCATTTGTGGCCATGGGCACCGGTGATCTCAAAAGAGGAGTCATGCCCCTGACCTTGCAGAACTCATAGATAAATTACTGAGATTAACTACACATAACCAATTGTTGGAAATTCTAACATTCTTGGCTGCAAAGGCTCAAAAACAAGACTAAGAATATGAGGGCAGAGCTAGAAAGAAGAGTGGTAAATAGGGCTACCATGCTGTTCTCAATCCTGGAGAACCATTCCTAGCTATTGAATTTATTTTAATCACATTTTCTTCTAGCACCATCCCACACAACCTCCCCCAGGCACCTAAAGACTACTACTATACCTGGGGTTTTCTAAAAGGTTGTACTAAGGTATGTGATCCTCTGACTCAGACCATATTTCTTCAGCCTTACTTCAGGTGGGTGCCTTTTCCTACATCTCTGAAAATTTGATACTCTGGCTCTCTCATCAGGCAGCTGGAAGCCTTTTTTAAGCAAACATTGTTATTGAAGTGTACATTTTTTTAATTTTTTATTTCAGAGAGAGAGAGAGAGAGAGAGAGAGCAAGTGTGAGCCAGGGAGAAGGGCAGAAGAAGGGAGAGAGAATTCCAAGCAGGCTTCACACCCAGTACAGAGCCCAACACAGGGCTCAATCCCATGATCCTGGGATCATGACCTGAGCTGAAATCAAGAGTCAGATGCTCAACTAACAGAGCCACCCAGGCGCCTCTATTTGAAGTGTAGATTTAATGCAGAAGAGTACACAGATCATAAGTGTTTAGTTTCATGACTTGCCACAACATAAACAGACCTCTGTATCCATCAGCCCCATCAAGAAACTGAACATGGCCCACACCCTACACACAGGGTTTCAATCTAATCCCCTGATAGTTTCTAGGAGGAAGGTCACAGGAAATGAGGGAGGGCAAGTGACAAGTTTCCATTCAAACAAGCACAGGTTGTAAATACTTTATCGTTGGCTCTACATGATACCGCCGACGGTAACAAATGTCTCCTTCTTCTGGAGTTTCATATTTATCTTTCATTTCAGTTAAGATGCTAGGAACTCTTACCTGGTAGGAGCACAAATCCACTTCCAGTCACCAAGCTCCACCTTCTTTTCAGAAGCCAAGAAACACACTGATAAGAAGGAATTTTAGTTGAGGACACGTAGAAGACTGGACCCTTTCCCTAAAGCACAGTGATCATGCCATCTGCTAATCCACCACCCCTCTCTCAGCCCCACTCACACACCCTCTCTCCTTGCAGAATACTTCCAGTCCCAACTGTTGTCCTTCTCTCCAAACCTGGATTACCACAACCCTGACATTCCTGAGTGGAGGCAAGATATTGGCAATGTCATCAAGAGAGCTCTGGTTAAAGTAAGTTCGTTTTATCTTTGCTTACGTGTTAGTGTATAAAGAAAAAAAAAACAGAGTGTCTGGTCTAGAATAAATTTTCATGGGTTAAAACCACCATTCTACAGTTATATGAGAATTCTCTGTAAAAAGAGAGACAAGAATCAGGAGGGTAAAGCAAGGATGGAGGGAAGTGGGGACAGTGGAGGAGAGACACACACAGAGAGAGAGATGGGAACCAGTGTTTGAGGATGGGAATTGGCCCTGTCTGTATACCAAATTTTTCTAAGACAAGAGCTTGACCCCTTTAATAAACTAATGGATGGGGGCACTCATTGAATCTATACAGATATTATCATTCACTAGGCTTGTTCTTTGCCCACCAAAGGGGTTTCTTAACCACATATGTGGACTCACAAGACTACCATTGGCTATACGTGACGATCAGAAGGCTACAAGCCAGAATAAAGAACATACCTTCAGGGTAATAGAGTTCTAGAGTTAACCCAAGGCCATACTGGCCTTAGAGAGCTTTGAAAGGGTTCTGTTAACCCTTTTCTCAGAACTAGGCACTAGAACATAACGATGAGTACAACATGGGTTTTCAAATGCAGAGATAAGTCTAACATGATTAGTTCTATGGCAGAGGCATGGTCAGCATTACAAAAGAGCATGACGAAAAGTAGGGTTCACTCTACCCAGACAAATGCAGGATTAGCACATTATTTGTGATTTGATTAATACTTGTGAGCTATTAGGATGGTCTTTGTAGGGAATACTTGAACTCTGTTTTAAAGAGCACATAATGGTTAACAGAGTTTGTGGTGTCTTTCAGGTAGAATGAACAGTATGTGCAGGCCATGGACTATTGAAAGAGTGGAGCATATTGGGGAAATGATAGAGTTTAGTGTACCAAGTCTATAGGTTCTAAGGCAAGTATGACTAGACTTGAGCTAGAATGGTTAGGGCAGCTTGTGAAGCATCACAGAAGCTAAAAGGGGTCTGACATACATCTGGTAGGCAGTGGGAACTGGATTTTCTTATTTAAGCAAAAAATACTGAGAATAGATTCATTTATATTCAGACCCTCATTTTGGTAACGGTGCAGAGGTTGGGCTGCTGAGGTAGGAAGTGAATAAGGTAGGGAATAAATTTCACAAAAGATGACCAGTTAAAAGAGTGCTATAGTTCTCTAGACCAGAGATAACAAGATCTTGAAGAGGAAAGATTCAAAAGCCACTTAGGAAGTTGAACAGTAGAATTGATGACTAATAGAATATAGTGTGAATGAGAGGGAGAGAGAAGCTTTTTGATTCCAAGAGGAGAGGGGTGATGGCCTTGCCCTTAGGCCATGTAGGAGAAACATGCTTGAGGAACGGTAATAGTATGATCTTGTATGTGAGTTTGGAGCACATGAGGAGCAGTTGGGTGAGATAACAAGGGGAGTTGAAACTATGGATCTGAAGGTCAAGTGCATATTCCCCCTGAAGGCAGAAATGTGGAGCAGTGACTGTGGAGGTGATTAGGCCCCCCAGGTGACTGGGATGCAGGGCAGACATGAATGCCAATGCTCCCCAAGGCAGAGGAGGACAATCTAGGGAAGGACCTGGAGAAGGAGCCAGCAAGAGAAGAAGAAGAAGAAGAAGAAGAAGAAGAAGAAGAAGAAGAAGAAGAGGAAGAAGAGGAGGAGGAGGAGGAGGGGGGAGGGGGAGGGGGAAGGGGGAGGGGAAGAAGGAGAAAGAAGAAGAAGCAGGGGGAGGGGGAGGAGGAGGAAGAGGAGGAGGAAGAAAAGAGAGTGATTTAAGAGAGCATTCCTGTGGGGAGTTGTCTACCAGATGATCTTCATCTGAAATCTTTTTACAAAAACATTTTTCATAGAAAGGGATGAAAATGCCCCTGATCTTATGTGCCTATTCACAGAAACATCCACAATTCTGTTGTATTTTATATGATTGTGTTTATTAAAAACATACTAACTTTTTAATAAATGACTTGGTAAGTGTAATAATAATACTAGTAAATAATAATAATCAGACATGTTGATTGATGCCTGGGTCTTAAATCTCAGGAGGATCTGTCCCTCAAGTGTCCCTTTGGATGGGATTAAGTGAATCTAGACAGATGGGTCTAGAGTCTCTCCAAAGTTGCTAATTGACTGATACCCCCTGAGACCACTATTCCCTGGGACAAAGGGTCAGCCCAACCATTGGGTGATCCTCTGTGCTTTGCCCTCCAGAATGGTCTCTGGAGACTTGCTTCCCCTGGCTGGTTAGTATGAGGCCTTCTTGCCCCATAGACTTGGACACCAAGACTTTCAGCTACTTCGGGTCATGCGTCCCAACAGGAAACGGAGATGTCTGGCCAGTTCCAAGGGATCCTCTGTGTCTGGTAGACTCTTCTGGTTTCTGATTGCTGCTTGTTAGTTATCTGCAAGTTGGTGCTCTCACTTTTATCACATCCCTGGGAATTAACTCCAATCTATGAGCCTAGTCCCAAATAGGAATCAGAGCTGAGCAAATGGAATACAACCCCTCCACTTCTATTCAGTCTAGCGACTGTTTATTGAGTCTGTACTCTGCAAACATCATCAGAACAGTGAGATAACTACAAAGTCTCCCAGAAATGTCTGGGTTAGCATTCATAAGAACTTCTCAGGGAAAAGCTTATACCAGCCAGATATATTCATGTCACAGGTGAGATGATCTAAGTCCCTGAAACATGGTAGACATGGTATCTGGAAGTGTTGGCATGAGAGACTAACATGGAGGAGGTCACTGCCAGTGGATATAGTCAGGGGAGACTTCTTGGAGGAGGCAGGTATTTCTGACAAATCAAAAACTACCCTATTTGGATTGGCAGCAGAAGAGGAGGTTTTCTGGATAAAAGACCTTCAGGGGACACATAGGAAAGAATAACCATACTCTTTTCCAGGGTAGGGGGAGCTCAGAGTTTTGTTCTCTTCAGGAATTTGCCTCCAGAGAGGCACTTAATTTTAAGTTTTTATCAAAAAGTAATATAATCCTTTTATTAAACACTCAGGAATAAAAAAAGTTTCACTCACGATCTCAGCATCTTAACACAAATTTTAGTATTTTATTTTGCTTTTTTACTCCTATACATTTTTATTTTTATAGGGTTGTAACCAAAGAAATATAAGGAAATAGATCAGAATGCAGCTATCATAAGTGTTTTTCCATGTTGGCTGACTGTACTAATTATCATCGTAATGGTAAAATAACGTTCTGTTGGATGATTATACCATTATTTACTTATTTTTTTGAAAAATCGAGTTTTTCTCTATTTATTTGCTATTACAAATAATGTTTTTCTTCCTGTGTGTGGCTTTTTCTATATTTTGGATCATTTCCTTAGGACAAACACTCCAAATTACAGTTACTAAATGAAGGGTCTGAATATTTTTATGGCCTTAAAGTAGTCTTTTGAAAAGCAAATCAGCAAAGTGAATTGATTTGTAGGGCTGGCAGCAACAAATGAGGGAGCCTCTTAAGCCTCACCGACATTAGTGATTTTAACTTAAAAAAAAAATCCTGCTTTTGTAAGTGAAATAGGGTTTCTTGGTTTTTTTTTTTTTATTTTTTATTTGCATTTCCCCACATTTGCTTGTAACCTCTTATTCCTTGTTTGCATTGCATATCCATGTTTTTGCCAGAAGCTCTAGTGCTCTTATAGTGCAGAAAAATGGAAAAGAGGGGAGGAGCTTTAGCCACTGTTCCCAGCAACCAATATTTTGAAAAGCATCATAGTATTTTAGTTTCAGGATAAATGTATGTAAGAGCCAAAGGAGGTAGTGAAACTAATAATAGCACTTCTAAGGGGAAACAGAAAGAAAGCCTAGAGGAATATTGGAATGTGTGCCTAAAATGCTGTGTTTAAAAAACAAACGTGAGCCTTACACCCATGTGCACCTTGCTCCTTGTGGTTGACTCGGGAGGCCGGTTGCTCCGGGGCTCCACTCTGTGGTCTGAACGTCCCTGCAGGTAACCGGTGTCCCGGAAGACCAGATCCTAGTTGCCGTGTTCCCTGGTCTCCCCACTTCGGCAGAGCTCTTCATCCTTCCCCCCAAGAACTTGACGGAGAGGAGGAAAGGCAATGAAGAGGACCTGGAACAAGTAAGTGACAGAACACTTGGCCAGGACACTTGCCTGCCCCCCACAGTCTGAAGGCACACAGTGATCTTTCCAGCCACGAAGGGAGGGGAGCTTTCTCCCATAGGCCCAGCAGCCTGTGGGTCTGCACAGCCCCCAGGGCGGTGCCAGCAGCCAGCCTGGCCCAGAATTAGCGCGAGTGCACAGACTGGAACATTCAGTGCTCAAGAAGGGAAAGCGTCCCTGGCAGCACTCATTCCAACAGTTGGCATCCCTGCAAACTTACTCGGGTCTCCCACCCGGTGACCTGGCCTGGGGGAGACACAGGAGGGGGAGGGAGGAATTTGAGTTTCCTTTTCTATTTCTAGGAAAAAGTGCTTCTTGTCCTTAAACATCCCGGTCAACCTAAGTTCTGCTTCAGGAGAGAAAATGAACTGCTTCTAACCATGTTTCTTTGGTGAGAGATGGATTGCTTCATCTTGCCTTGACTAAGGCAGCAGCGTGTCCGAAGGGATGGTGATTTACTGTCCTCATCAAATGGGCGTGTGGCTCCTGTGATGGGCACACCATTCTTGAAGTGAAGGGGCCGGTTTTCCCTCACTAACCTACTGCCCCCGCCTTCCTGTGATGCTAAGTCAGGAGAAGTAAATGAAAGTGAGAATAGGGGGCGCCTGGGTGGCTCAGTGGGTTAAGCGTCCAACTCTTGGTTCCAGCTCAGGTCATCATTTGTGAGATTGAGCCCTAGGTCGGGCACTGCACTGACAATGTGGAGCCTGCTTAAGATTCTCTTTCTCTGCTCCCCACCCCGCTCATGCTCTCTCTCAAAAATAAATAATTTTTTAAAGTAAGAATGGGCTTCTAAACATCAGCACAAATCATGCATTTGCTCCCACCTGAGGACATCTTCTCTGTCCCTATACTACTCACCTGGCCATCCCCTCCTCCATACGGCCATCCACAGTCATCTTCCAGCTGCACAGATACCAGCACAGTCCATTTCTCTGGAAAATGCAGCAGATCCTTGCCTTGTAGGGCTGCATATCGAAGTTGGCCAGAAATAAATTCAGCCTCTCAAAGCATACATCACTTTTACAAGACCTCTTTATTCTGAAATAGCAAGTGGCATGTGTGAACTATATTTGGAAGCTACAATATCCATCCATTTAGATAAATAGGTAATTACGGTGATGAATAGCAGCTGTGATATTAAGGCGCGTACAGCCAGATAAGAGTTAGGGACAACAGCCCAAGTCGGCCTCGGCTTTCATGTGGGAATTACAGAGTGATTAAATCGATGTTATGTGTTCCGAGACTTGCTAGGGAAAAGTAAAGAGGAAAAATTATCCCATAAAAAGAAGGCAGCTTCTGCTTTGATGTCTGCCTTCAATTGTCTCCAAAAGGAAAAAAAATAGAGGAATGGGCTGGGGACATATATGCCTGCTTTAGTCCTGGCAGGGGTGTCTCTGCCCTGTGTGTGTTACTTCATTAGATTAAAGAACTAATAATGGGTTGATGTTCTTTCATTTCATAATAGGTTGTGCTATGGTGAATTAGAAAGGCATAGATGAACAAGCACTGAACCAGGAATTGAATGAGATATCCATGTCTGTTATCAACTGTAATTCACTAAGTAACTCTGGACATACTCTCTCTGTCTCACTCTCCTCTCCAGCCCAAGCAAATACCACCAACTACTTCCCTGGGCACAGAGGGCTCCCAAGGGCTGTGAGAACCAAATTGATGAAAATGTCCTAATATCCTGTCTTCTGATTGAATGTGGTCACTGTTTGCTTATTGACCCTGGTTTCTTACTCCACGAGGAAGCATTATTTCATTTCATGTCTTCCTGTGAAACTCTCTCTCTCTCTCTCTCTCTTTCAGATTGTAGAGATGCTGTTTAATGCTCTAAACCAAAACTTGGTTCAGTTCGAGCTGAAGCCAGGGGTTCAAGTCATTGTGTATGTCACACAACTGACATTAGGTGAGTGCCTGCTGGAATCCAGGGGGAAATGGGAAGAAAAGGGAGGAGATAATCAGCAGACACTTCTCCACAAATCCCTGAAAATAGCTTTGAGGGCAGGGCTCTTTTGTGTAGTGATGGTTACAAGAAAGATTAATCACATCTTTCTTGGGGCTTCCTGTCAAGGTGGCAAGAAGACTTCATTAGAAGTGGCTTTGCTATTAAATCCCTGTATGACCTTGGGGAATACCTACAATGTTCTTAGGCTTTGACTTGGTTGGTTGGTTGGTTGATTGATTGATTTTTAATCTGCCATGGTCAAAATTATATATAGTCCTCAAGGTTTCTTAATTTCTATGATTCTCAAATTCCATGAATCTTGGTTGGGAGGTCAGATCAGGTAATGTAAAAAAAAAAAAAAAAACCTTTGGTTTATGTCTGGTAAGTCTAAGTTGATACAGAGACAAGCTCTAGTGATTGATTTGTAAAAGAAATTTGAAAAGGCATGTCCCATTGGGCATCCACTACTGGCTCTCTGGGAGAGCCTATTATAGCTCTTATTAATATAAGACTTTGCAGATGTGGAGGTTCCAGATGTGCCCACTCTGCAGTGTTTTAGCAAAAGGAGTGTAGAGGAGGGGAGTGAAACACTGCATCAGTATTCAATCGAAGGTTCCCGATGGGCCACCCATCATTATGTCAACAGGCACTCAGGCTAAGAGAAAGAACATTCAAACCCTCCTTCTACTCCCCTTAGCTAGACACACATTGCTCACCTCATACCAAGAACAGTAAATGTCCCCAGGCAGGGTAGAAGAGTTGACTTGTCCCAAGAAGCTGTGATTGAGGATACTATTTTCATCATGGAAGCCAAGCTTCCCATGCCCGGATAGCACACAGGGCAGGGCAGTTGGAGATTGAATATGAGGATGAACATCAGCTGGCCTCCTTTCTCTAGTGGGATCTCCCTCCATGTGGTAGCTTCCAAGTGAGCCATCTTCTTTTTCCTCCTAGCTCCATTGGTGGACTCCAGTGCCGGGCACAGCAGCTCAGCCATGCTTATGCTCTTGTCAGTGGTGTTTGTCGGCCTGGCTGTATTTTTGATCTACAAGTTTAAAAGGTATGCTCTACTATCACTCAGTTTTGATACTGGGGCTAGATTCATGGGATCTGGTTTTTCCTATAACCAGAGTTCCTACACTAATCCTAAATATGTGAAATTGATTCTCTGAAGTTTTGTTTGGCACTGGGGGACAGCAGGAATAGTGGAGGGTCCAGGAAAGAATAAATGGGTTTAAGAATCTGAACTCTATCCAATTTATAGATATATAGAGTTAGGAAGGTAAGGGGCAGCCTATGAAATCAATTCTTTTTTTCTCTTCAAGAGAAGTGGAAAGATTTTTCAGACCTCACCTAAATTTCTTAAGTAAAGTCTTGGATATTCAGATATTTTCTGCCTCTTAACACCCATTGAGGGTGATTAAGCGGACAAAATGCAGCAGAAATCTGGTGCACACATGGACACACACACACATGCATGCACGCACACACACACATGCTTTCTTACCTTGTGTTGCAGCCACCTGGTCTTTCTGTGTAAATTTGCATGCTAAAAATATTCAACCTTTACCCCTCTCCCTCTTTTTCCTGTGTCTGAAGGGCAATTGATCAGGCAAACCAAACTTCACATGTATTCAGATATTACTTTTGAAGGCCACAGGAGAGGTGACATAACAGGATACTTATTAAAACATGAACTTGAAATCAATAATGCTGTACCATTATTTGAATAGTATAATACTTCTACCAAGAGGTGTCCTGGTTAAGAGCATGAACTCTGAAAATCAGATAGACCCAAGTTTTACTTAGTATTTGTAGCCTTGAGCAATTGGATTTGCCTCCCTAAGCCTTAGTCTCTTTATCTGTAAAGTGAAGAAAACGATACTTAATAGGCTTGCTCTACAGTTCAAATGTAATAATATTGATAGCTGGTACATACTAAATAATCAAAAATGCTAACCTATGATAGATAACAGATAACATGCCTTCCAAAGGTCCCTTCTGTGTCACCAACTGGCGCATGGTCGGCTCGCAAAAGATTGTATCAGTGGCATAGAGAAGTGCTTCATAGAAACACTGGTTAAAGTGAAAACATCATTAATTATTCTGAAAGCAAAATTTAGTCCTGAGAGTCTTCCTGGCCCCTGAAGGTAATGCTTTTAGATTTTGAAAGAAATCAGCAGGAAAGGTGCTTGGCTCCACCCTTTCCCCCAACCCTCTTTAGCTGCTCTCTAGTGGATTCCTCAGGCTTAAAAACACCAGTTTTACTCAGTACACATCTCAGCAGGAATCCTTCAACACTGTCCTCCTTCTGAAGGAGGTTTACCTTCCTACCCAATTAATAGACCAGTATGTCCTCTTGGATCAAGACATGTCAACCCACCTGCCCATGTTTCCTTTGAAGAAGGGCACAAACCTTCATATCACAAGTAAAGAGCGGGGTTCCTGGGTGGCTCAGTTGGTTAAGCATCCGACTTCGGCTTAGGTCAAGATCCCGCAGTTCGTGAGTTCAAGCCCCGTGCTGGGCTCTGTGCTGACAGCTCAGAGCCTGGAGCCTGCTTGGATTCTGTGTCTCCCTCTCTCTCTGCCCCTCCCCTGCTCGCTCGCTCTCTCTCTCTCAACAATAAACATAAAAAGAATTTTAAAAAGGAACAAGTAGAGAGCAAAGATTCCATATAGAGACAGACTAGTCAGGGAAACACCCATTTGTGGATGTACTTCACTTACATGCAAAGCCCACTTTTATTCATCCAAGGATTTGATTATGGGGAAGCCTGATGTTTGCTAGAGCTGGAAGATCAACTAAACCAAATTTATCACCATCTGGCTTCTAGAGCTCCATGCTTGCTGAGGACAAGGGCCAGGTAGAAGTCCTGCAAAACGTATTTGTGTCAGGCATCTCCAAACTAAGGCAAGACATCTCATGACTTAGGAAGTTTTCTGTTCTCTTATAAATTCTACTAAACTCCCTAGACAGTCAGCTTATTAAAATAGGCATCTCTAAATGTGTACATTAGAATTCTTGAATCTCTGCCAGGTAATGACATCTCTGAATTACTCTACCTCTATAGTCCCCAAATATCAGCCAACTCTTTCTGTGTCCCTGACAGTGAATCATGAACCTAAAGCTACACGAAGCAAACACCACTCAAACTGGATAAGCAGTAGAGTCAGTTAAGGTAACCAATCATCAGTTATCTTTTCTTTTCTAGCTACCTTTTCTGGAAGTTTGTTTCTCAATGCTCTAGCTCTTTGGCTGAGGGCCTGTTGGATTTTCTTTTATTTCTTTGGTCTCTTTTTCCCTCCACATCACCTGGAACTCCAGTGATGGCTGTATGCGAGGTGGCTGGCTTCCTATCAAGTAAAGGCCAGGTTCTTATCCGTTATTCCCAGAGACTCCTTTGTTTCTTTAATTACTGTCCAATAGAACTTTTGGTATTAATGATTTAAATGCACCATAACCTGTACTGTCCAATATGGTAACCACTAGTATGACTGAGAAACTGAACTTTAAATTTTATTTAACTTTGATTAATTTAAATTTAAGTGTCTGCACCTGGTTTGCAAACATTGAGCACATCTAGAGAAAGGGCAGTTCTGTTTCTGTTTCCAGATCACTGGCCATGCTGAGTTTTCAGACACAAAACTGTCTCTGTGTAATCATCAGCATTAGCTCACCAAACCACCTTTTCATTCCACAGACATTTACTGAGGGTTCACTGTGTGCCAGGCAGTGAAAACAATCTCAGTGCCCCAAGTGGTCACTTACCAGGGGAAGGAGAAGACAGCTACCATCAGCCTCAAGCTTCCTTTAAATAAATATCACCCTGTTTCTCACATATGATCTTATTCTTGGGTAGCTGTTTTCTGAAGTTTTAGACAATGTTTTAGACAGTAATTAGAAATCATTATGACCTGGCTTTTATTTTCTGAAAATTCTGCCTAACAAGACTTTCTATACGGTAAATCTGTTTTTTGTTTTTGTTTTTTTCTGGTTATCCAAGAATACTTTTGAGCTTCTCCCACAGGCTCCTAACACTTACAGTTGGAGCAAACAAAAACTGAATTTTTTATGGGTGACTTGGGTTGATCCATCGTCCTTCTCTTATTAAAACCTATATGAATGTGGAGGTGAAGACATGCCCCTAAATGTCTTAATTGTTAACCTTTTTACCTGCAAAAATGGGCCTTAGTCTGATATTCTCAACAGTCCTTGAAGTGCATGTGTTAAGAAATGAAAAACAATTTGACAATTTTTAAAAATTGTTTCTATGTTTATTTATTATTGAGAGACAGAGAGACACAGAGCATGAGCAGGGGAGGGTTAGAGAGAGGGGGGAGACACGGAATCCGAAATAGGATCCAGGCTCTGAGCTGTCAGCACAGAGCCCAACGCGGGGCTCGAACTCACAAACTGCGAGATCATGACCTGAGCCGAAATTGGTCGCCCAACCGACTGAGCCACCCAGGCGCCCCTGACAGTTTTTTTTAAATGTGCCCATTATGACATAAAATTCTTTCCACCCGTCTGTTGAAAATGTTGAAAAAAATCTGCCTGTTGTTTAGAGATTGCAAGAAAGTGAACATTCTTTATAAGGGAAAATTTTTCCAAATCCTCACTGGTATCACTAGGAATGCAGGAAAAGGGGAGGCAGTGAACTCTGGCTGTAGTGTGACTGCCTCCAGCACCTAATAAATATTACAGTTGATCCCAGCGTTCATGAGTAATATGTACTTTTATGATTAGAAGAAATCCAAGTTGTTAGCTGCATGTCTATTTAGATAAGAAGAAAGTAAGGGCCAGCATGAATTTTTAATTATACGTATTTAGAGAGCCTGTGGTTTGCTGCCTCACATAGAATCTATTTATTTCAGGTTCTTGTAAATTATGTTAAGCTAGGTTAGACCAGTAGGAATCACAAGGACACCTCTCTTAATGTATGTAAAACAACCATGGAGGAAATGAGAATTGAATGAAAAGGAGTGGTAGAAACCATCCATGTTTCATCCCCATTTTGGGGTCTTTTCTAACAAATTAGCTACAAGTAAATCTTATTAAATGCCCACACTCATTGGGGTTGGAGTGGGGAAGGGAATACAGAAGCTTGAAAATACCGCTGCTTGGTACCAGGGCAACAGAGTGATTCTCCTTTAGAAAGGCACAGAACAGGGGCGCCTGGGTGGCGCAGTCGGTTGAGCGTCCGACTTCAGCCAGGTCACGATCTCGCCCTCTGTGAGTTCGAGCCCCGCGTCGGGCTCTGGCCCGATGGCTCAGAGCCTGGAGCCTGTTTCCGATTCTGTGTCTCCCTCTCTCTCTGCCCCTCCCCCATTCATGCTCTGTCTCTCTCTGTCCCAAAAACAAAATAAAAACATTGAAAAAAAAATTAGAAAGGCACAGAACATTCTAGATTGGGATGGGCGCCTGATGCCTTAAGTTTTAATAATATCATTGCCAGGGATCAGCTTCGTGAAATGTCTGGACTTTAATCCAATCTCCCCATCATTCAATGGGTTATGAGGGGTCTCTTCTAGATATAATATTCCAAGGTGAAAATGTGGTCTTTTTGTTTGAGAACATAATATATGAAGGTAGAAAGAGCACATGCTTTGAGGTCATCTGTTCATTCATTTAACAAATACTTCCTGAAGATAAACCATGTGCCAAGCACTGTGCTAAGTTGTGTGTGTAGCCGTGAAGACAGAGAACATAGACCCAGAACGCATGGGACTTTTAGGCAATGGAGACAAAGACAGAAAACGAGTTGGCAAAGTTGACTATTCCACCACCCTAAACCCAGGACGCTATCCATTTCTTTCATAAACACTATCCCATAATTATATCCTTTTAACAGGAGAGGTTGGGTGGTCAGGAGAGGCCTCTCAGAGCCAAGTTCTGAAGGGCAGAAAGGACACACCATCATGAGAAGAATAGAAGGAGGAGTGTTCTAGAGGGAACAGCTGGTTCAAAGTGCCCACGGTGGGGACCAGTTTGATGTCCTAGATTCTTACACCTCACAGTTTGGGGCTCAGAGCAGCAGCCTCAGAATCTCCTGGGAGCTTGGCAGAAATGCAGAAATTTCACCCCATCACATACAGACCTATAGAGTCACAAATGCATTTTAGCAAGAACTCGGGTGATAAAAAGTACATTAAAGTTGGAGAAGCCCTGGCTTAGAGGAATTCAGAGGAGGACACAGGACTGGAACACAGTGGGTCAGGGGATAATGGAGATGGGTCAGGAGATGAATCCAAGAAGATTTCAATCTGAACCAGCCGCTCTTCCAACCTCAAGTCTTTCAGCCTGGCTTCCAAACCTACAACCTTTGTGACTTTGAAGGAAGTTATTTCGCTTCTCTTAATCCTCTCCACAATCCTGAAAGGAAGCTATTGTTATTCCCATCAAGCAGATGAGGAAACTGTCCAACTGTTTAAGATATTTGGCCCATGGATGGTGTTCTGAATATGGTAGCAATGGCTGGAAGCCTTTTCTTTCTTGGCTACTCATAAAGAAACCAATGTAAATTGATGCAGTAGATGCAACCTTAGAAAAAAGCTGTCTTTTCACTGTGGTAGAACCTTCTGAGTCTCAAAGTCCAGCTCCTTGAAAAGATTCATGGCAGATAAGTACATTAAGGGTTTTAGTGCAACCTGATCGACAGCATTGCCCTTCTGTTTACACCTGTTTTGTTTTGTTTTTGTTTTTTGGGGTTTTTTTTGACCCCAGAAGAAGGTGCAGCCCTCACGGAGTTCTGCGGTTTACATCTCCACTGGGCCATCTGCTCTCTGGCCTTCTGCTTCTTGGCCTCCTGGCTGCAGTGTCGGCATGACCAGCCCCTTTCCCTGACATGGGCCTGTCCTATAAATAGCTTCTTCCTCCCCCTTATGACCCAGGATCTCCCAGTTGCCCAAGTTTGGCGTACCCTGTGATCATAATCTGATTTTTGTAGGAAAATCCCCTGGATTAACATCTATGCTCAAGTCCAACACGACAAGGAGCAGGAGATGATTGGGTCAGTGAGCCAAAGTGAAAACGCCCCCAAAATCACACTCAGTGACTTCACCGAGCCTGAGGAACTGCTGGACAAAGAGCTGGACACCCGGGTCATAGGTATGTGTGCTGGTATCACCAAGCTCCTGTGTCCTCTGTCCTCCAAACCCGAGGTCAGCTGGCTCGTGTGGCCTGTCCCTCGGCTAGTACCAGACTGGAGCGGGGTGGGAAACAGCTGGCTACAGAAACATACTCATGTTTTAAAATTTGTCTGTAACCTCTGGCCACATGAAATTGGTAGATTTTTTTTCCCCCTTAAAAGTAGACCAGGATAGAAAGTGCTGCAGTTGGAGTAGGGGAGGGATAAGGCCACCTATGCATTACTGTTGGGATTTGTCTTTCTTTCTCTGAAGCAAAAGTGGATGTCGTAATTCATAACCACATGAATATTGGCTCTGGTATCAGAGGGGCCTGGGTGCATTTTCTTGCTTTATCAATCTGCTTGCTCTGTGACCCCTCTGTACCTCACATTCCTCATCTGTGAAATGGGAATAATTGTACCTACCTTCCAAAATTGTTGTGATAATGAAATGATGGTGTATCATTAGCACAGTGCCTGCCACATAGTACGTGTTCAGTGCACGTTGACTATGACCGTTGTCATTAGTGGCGTGGAAGAGGGCAAGGCATTGCTCCTACCTTGCGTGCTGATGTGGGAGATAGCACACCTTCACATAGACGGCATAAGCCAATGAGCTAGTAGGATAGCCTGTCCAGGTGTCCTTTTTAATAAATACACAGTAGGTACCTGTTCAAGGTGGCTTGGTATTTAACAGTAAATAAAATAGACACAGGTTCCTGCCCTTGTGAAATTGACATCCTCTCTCCTTCTGTGTTCTCTTCCCCGCAGGAGGCATTGCCACCATTGCAAACAGCGAAAGCACAAAGGAGATCCCCAACTGCACTAGTGTTTAATATCCACAAGTCACGTGGTCAACCATCTTTCTGACCTTATTTTTGATGATTACTATTACTCTTGTTATGGAAAAATGAAAATGGCTTTTTTACCTTTTGTTTACCAAGGGCCCCTTCATAAAGAGCAGGCAGATGCTTATTAGCTGTGGGAGGCAAAGGAGTTCTTAGCTGATTAAAATGAGACAAAAAGAATAAATGGCCGTATTTGTGCGGAGGGCAAAGGATGCATCTTCCCGTGGCCTCCTTGGCTTTACTCTGCCGCTGACAGTGTGAGGACTCTTTTTACTGTGGTCTCCTTTGTCGTTTATTTGCTTTTTGGGTTTTTTGTTTTTGTTTTTGTTAAGTTGGGTTGGCTTTTCATTAACCTCCCATGTCTTGCTTCCCACCCCCACAATCACCAACACCCTCCACCCACCCCCAGCACACACCCCTAGAACACAAACCATTCCCCAGTTAGATCTGCAGGAGGTGGGTTGGTGGGGAGTGAAAGTAGCTGCAGAAAGCGTGCACATCTTTACGAAAGAGGCCCTGCCTCGTGCATGTCGATAGCGAGGCTACAGGTGGCTTCTTGTATATAATTACAGTGTAAATAGCTTTTTATTTCCTAAGAAATAATTTAATGTTTAGTAAAAAAGAAAACCGAAAAAAGAAAGATGCGTGTGTTGGCTTATGCACTCACCGTCCGAGCTGACCAACCCCCAGGCCTGCTAGATGTGTTGGGTTCTGGATGCTCTCCAGTTGTCTGTCACACTTAACTCTTGAATCTCTGTGTCCATGCATAGCTGGTTTCTACCTATGTATATAAAAGGGGGGAGGGCGGGACGGGGAGGGCTTCTTTGGGACAATTAGTAAAGGAAGGACTAGAGTGACATCCTAGAACAACGAGGGTCTTTCTGTTCCATCAGTGACGTGGAAGAAGTTGCACGATGAAGCCCACCAGAGACTTCTAACTGAGACCCAGGTGGGGAAACAAGGCTTCCCCTCCAAAAGGAAAGCATTGAGGGTACTTGCCAGCCGGAGAAGGTGGTTTTCCCTGAAGAAGCTAGGCCACAGATCTAAGAGGAACAGTCTTTGTGCTTTCTGGTCAGATTCCATGGAAATGTATAATGCTTGTGGAGAATTCCTGGGCTATTTTTAGCTCAGAAAAGCCCCTGAGCACTAGGTTAGGCCTAGCGAGCGCGTCTTGGCACAGGAGTCCAAGAGGCTGGGAGGGATGTGGCATTTGTGGCATCATGAGTCCATGTAAGCCCTGCAGGCCAAATAGGGGGCTAGCCTTTAATGATATTAGTCAAAGATGATTTTAGCAAAGCTGTGCTATTTGCTTGTCAGATGTACACAACTTCCTTAAAGTCAAATGTCTGCCTTCAGTTCCCTTAAGATAGTTCTTGCCTCTGGGGCGAGTGGCTTTCAAAGCCAGCTTCTCCTTTCCAGCACCCCGGCCCCTTCATGCATTCACACACACTACTTCTTTTCCGTAGGGTCACTTTAAGCCATGCCGTAAGCATTGTTTTCTTTTCGGGCTCAGCCTGAGTCTACTTGTTTTAAAAAATGATATACTGTATATATACACGAGGAAAGGCCGGAGTTTGTACCTGTTAATTTTTGTGAGCTATTGTTCACATTCTTCTCTGTGAGACCCCGAGAGAATGTGACCTAGAGAGATCTGACTGGCTACAGCATAGATGAGGATAAGGAGCGTTTCTAAAGATTCTGCTTTTTTGTTTCAAGGGTTAAATGGGGCAGACAATTGCAATACTTGTACTAAATACTGGAATACAAATGCATGAGTCATGTCTATATATACAGTATATGTATATATACTGTTCTTGATTTTATTGTTCCATTTGAATATTTCTACTGTAAAAAAAAAGACAGTGGTTTTGAAATTGTTGAAAATAAATGTATTTTTGTACATCAAAGCTACACACTTGGCTGACATTTTTCTCTTTGGGCAGTTCTCATTATTGTTATCAGTCAACTGTTCCTGCACCAATGCTACATGGCCAGACAAAACAAACAAAAACAAATAGCTTACAACGCAGATATTTATGTTTTATTCGTGAATCTCCAGGTTGGCTGTGGTTTGGCTGAACTCAGTTGGGACGGCCCGATCTCTCCTGAACTAGTTCAGATGCAGGCTTCAGTTCGGTCCAGGTCGTCTTCATGCGTTGTCATCTTCTGAGACCAGAAGCTACCCATGGCATGGCATTTCATGGTGGATTACAGAATTCCAAGTGAGGCCAGCGGAATACTCTATGCCTCTAAGGCCTTGGCTCAAAATGGTCACCCTCTTTACCATCATCTACATTCTGTTGTCTAAAGAAAACCGCATAGCCACGTCCAGCATCAGTGGCCAGAAACAGTCTCTGCCTCCTCTGGTGTAAGGCACCCCTAGGTCACATGGCAAAGGTGTGGGTATATAATTTCAATCTAGGGGAGGGCACAAAGAATTGAGAACAGTAGTTAACAACAGTTCAATCTACCATACTTATTCATTTTCTATGGTCCTGTGGGGAACTTTCATTAGATGGCCCATTTCCAAGTTTCGATCCCAATATTTGTGGCCAGGACTTCTGAGCAGAAGGCTTGGTAACCACAAGGCCTTTGAGGCTGGCATCAGATCCCAGTGGGTGGTAGATAGAACTCCAACTCAGGCCTTGAAGATTTTAGCAGAGGAAATGAGAAGGAAGCAAGAAGATGTATTTTCTTTATTATGATGATGATGATTATTATTATTATTTTAACCTTTTTATTTTTTTAAGTTTTTTAAAAAATTTATTTGAGAGAGAGAAAGAGAAAGAGAATGATCAGGGGAGGGGCAGAGAAAGAGGAAGAGAGAGAATCCCAAGCAGGATCCACGCTATCAGTGTGGAGTCTGATGTGGGGCTCTTTCTCATGACCCGCAAGATCACGACCTGAGCCAAAACTGAGTCAGACGCTTAACTGACTGAGCCACCCAGGCACCCCTATTTTAACCTTTTTAAATGCTGTTTGATGCATCAAACCAGCAATAGATCTTCTGTCCACTGCTGAGTAAGGAATTTGGAGGGATGAATGAGTGGCTCTTCCCTAACATTAGTACTTAGGTGAGCTAAGTGCTTACAATAAGGGCTGTAAGTTAGATGTTTTAATTATTTTTTTAGTGTTCAAAATAGGTAATAATTTTCCACGGATCCCAGAAGCCAAGGAAACCCTAAAACTTTGGTCAATAATTTGTTCCTATATTTTGGATACTAGCTGACCATTCCAGAATCTTATTTTTTGTAACTCAAATGAAAGATGTAGGATGAAACAAAGGTAGTTTTCTTTTGATTGGTGAATGTATTTAAAAATTATTATTCTTGGCATCACATGAGTTATGCTCACCTTTTAAAAAATTCATACTGTCGGAGTAACTTCTTCAATGGGGGATGCCATTTATAGTGCCTCTAAAAGAAATAATGAAGTGTTTTTTGGTCTAACTAGTGGTTCATAATATAAGGTGCCTGTACATCTTTAAGGTATTTGTAATAGTTTTAAGCTTCCCCAGTAGTGTAAAGTGTCTAATATCCTTATCCCATGTCAAAAGTGATTTTTCTAAATGAAGTCGTTTTTGCTTTCCAAGGGGATCTGAATTCTTCCCATATTAATTTATGTTGGGGTTGTTAAAACTCCACCAGATTAAGAAAGGATGACAGTGAAATCAAGTGGTAAAACAGAATGAGTCAGTTGGTTCATTTGGGCTAAGCCCTGCTAGGAATATAGCCTGTGCAACCAGCACATGGGCCTGCCAGATTTCTCCTAGCAGACAGCCAAAGGCAGATGGCGGAGAATGTGATTGGCTTTGTAGCTATTTCTATGCGGGGTTTCTCACAAGTGGTGGGGACACTCTTTGCACCAGAATTGTCTTCTCTCAGGAGATTTGAAACCTGATAAGTCTGCAGAAGTGCTCAGGCTGGGGCCTGGAGTTTCTGAGGATTCTCCTGTCTGTTGAAGTTTGAGAATAACTGCTCTGTCTGCCACTAAAATAGCTCAGGGAGAGTTACTGGGGAAAAGTCACCTCCCTTGGTTCCTGTTACCATGATACAAGGCACCTTAATCTGCAGAAGTGAGAACCACTTCCAAATTGGCTCATTTCCTCCTGGGCAACAGCTGCAGCTCCGAGAGAGTCACCCAATTGAGTTATCTGGGACAAAAAAACACACTGCAAGTCAAGGTGGTGATGGATTGGATGTTGGAAAGAATATTAAGCCAGGAATTAGGAGATCTCTGACTTTCAGCAAGTCATTCTGGACCATGATTTCTTATTTGTAAAAGGAGAACACTTTATGGCCTGCCTCACTGGCTACTTCTGATTTACAGAGGTGTGAAGAACACATTGCCAATTCCAAAGTTGATAGATGACTAGTACGGGCGTACTTAGGAAAACTCTCTTCTGTAGGGGGATAAACTGAGAGAGGAAAGTGACTTCCCTATGGTTATATAACAAGTTAGTGTGGAGCTGGAGACAGAACCCATGTCTTCTTTATAACGGGGCAGTGTTCTTTCCACCACATCCCTTCCTGACAAAAGCAAACTTGGTTGAACTGCACATGACTGAGCTTCAGTGGAAAGCCTAAGGGTTATGCCAATGTGGCTCCTGTATTTATAGTGTCCAGAATGGTTTAGCATCTAACTTCCCAAGTGTGTTCATCATTTAGTGGCTCACAGCCCTCCACTTGTCATTGCCCTCCTGACCCACTTGTTTAGCAGCCCATGGCCCGATGCCCTCCCTTGCTTCCCTCACTGGACTGAAATACGGCTACTCAATAGACAGCTGCCAGGCCCCAGCTTCACATGCTAGGCTGCTTGCCTTTTAAAGCAGTTGGCCTTGTTCAGAGGGAAGAAGGCCAGAGAGCAAACATAAGCAATGGGAATGCCTCATCCTGACACACACACCAGACCCTGCCAAATTCTCGTCTACTCCAACATTACTGCCAAGGGGGACCAGATGTAGCCCAATTACCTCCAGAGTACTGCGTCTTGATGTCCCTTAAACTTAGTTTAATTACCATTAACTTTACAGTAGCAGAGTTCCCTTTAAAATGCTCTTCGCCTCTGTGTTCTTAGACCATATATCATGATGAGATATAGGTTCATTCAGAGCGGAATCAATGGCACGTTGTATACAAAAATGGGAGGAGAACCTCAGCTAGAGTTCAATTTATTCAGAAACTAACAAATCTCAATAAAACTCCATTACTTTTTCATTGTCTGAGGCCCAGAGGGATATAATCACATAATCAGGTTCCAATTTCCCTATCTATAAATTGACAATAATGACATCTGTCTACCTCACAATGTTGGAACCCAGATCAAATGAGATAATTTGGGTAAAAACAGACAAAATAACTAGGGCTTGACAAATAATGAATTGAACCTGAGAGGCCTGAGTTCTTTTGTGCTGGGTCTCCTTTCTCTGTCCTCCCTGCCCTCCAGTTGTAAAAACTATCTGACCACTTACCTACTCTCACCTAGGGCTGTACTTTCAGGGAAAGAATCAGAATTACCTGGGGAGATATACCATCCCCCTCCATTACCCCTCAGAAGGAAGAGAATTTTGGTAAAAATCAGCTATTTATACCTGATGCCAAAAGTCACAGCTACTTTTATTGCTTGTTTAAAAATATATAACTTATCTAATTTTCCTTGTGAGACAGGGACCACGGGAACGAGCCCCAAGTGAAAAATATTATGCACCTGGGGCATTTTCTATTGGCTGTTATTGTCAAAACGCTTCTACAGAGCAGAACCAGGATGTGGCTCCAAATACAAGCCAGACTTAAAGGACCGTGGCTCCAAAAATCACTAATGAGCCGCCGGTGTTGCCTGCCAATATCAGTCAGGACAAGACCCTTCCAACCAATTGGGATGAGGTGTTTGTTTTTCTTTTCCACTTATTAGCATAATGGACCGGAACGGGAACTTGGACAGGGACTTTCTCTATATAAGCAGGACCTTCCACTGCATTTGGGGAGGTTGATCTAAGTGTTCATTCTTGCTGTGTCTCCTGTCACCTGGAGCTGTAGCTCCAGTAAAGCCTTTCCTGTATCTTTGATTTTGGGGTCTGGCCTTGTTGCTATTACTGTGGGCCCAAGAACCTGATTCCGATAACACTTGGACTATATAAAAGTTGCGAGAAATGGATACTTCCAATCAGGGTGGCTAAAATGCCTCATAAAATTAACAACTAGAGGCTGCTGTGTTCTGAAATACGCTCTTCCCAAATGTGTTGACGTTCAGGGTTCAAAACAGTTCGGCCTTGCTTGTTTATGGTTTTTTGGCTTCAGAATTTATAAGTAACTTGCTTCTTGTTTGTTCTCCCTTCTCGTACAAAGCTTTTGTGAGGATGCGTGCAATTCAGGTCCTGAGGTCCCTCAAAGCTCCTCTGAGGCTCACTGGCGTGAGTTCCATCACCATACCTTGAAAAATAATCAGAGAAAACAATTATTTGTAAAAATACACATTTTCTATATCCGCAGGTACCAAGGACACCTTTCTTGCCTTCAACCCTGGTCACATCTCAAAGAGAGCTCTTTCAGAGAGGGAGCTCAAGATGCAGATTCTTTACAAAATGTCACCAAAGACAGAGGAAAATAGATGATGACAGGCACACATGCTGTCTGTCATTACGGCTCAGTATCTGGGGAACAGCACTGTTTGCAGCCACTAGAAATGCACCAGATAAAGTGGGGCCTTTAGTGATTTGCTCCTGGGAAAGTATGCGGTCTAGTCCCTGAAGAACAGAGACTTCTTAAGATGAAATGTCTGTGCCCAAAGTGTCCCATGAGCTGAAGGCTGCTAGGCTCCAGGAATTTCTCACAGCTAAGCAGGCCCCACTTCTTCCTAAAGCCTCTCCCAGAAGCCTCTTCTTATGATGCAAAGTCCTTTGTTGCTTCTCCCTTGCAGAGGGTTATTGCTGTCAGCATTCCAGGAACTGGTTGCAATTAAGAGTATGTCCAAGCATGGTGGATGGAAAGAGAAAGGAGGCCACACAGAAGCAACAGAGAACAGAATTGTTTTTCTTGTCACTAATCTATCTTCCTTGGTTTCTGGGCAGAATCACCTGGGAAGCACTTAATTGTCTCCATAAACACACACCTGGTCCTTGGAGCGCCAGAATGGTTTTCTTGCACTGACCTTCCAAAATCTTATGGTTCAATTAGAGAATTTCTGGGCTTCTTCCATTGGCAGCTGGGACACTTTGTGGGAGGGGCAGTGAGGGAGGAAGAGGAGAGAAATGAGCCTAGAGAAATAAAGTTAATCTTTGTCAATTACAAAGCTTTACTTGACACATTCTCATTTCAACCTGTCAATTTCAGATTCTCCTCTGTGAGGGGAAAATGCAGATGCTCCCCAGATTTCTAATCTATTTATAATAGTAACAAGACAACTCTAGGCAGTGTGTGCTCATCATGAGCTAATCATCCTCTGCTATGCCTTGTGCCTCCTAATTAGTGGCATGTTGGTTGCCTACTGATCAAGTTGGAGCCTCATCCAGGCAGCAGGGAGGGAAGGTAGGGGGAGAAAGAACTCTGAGCCCAATGGAGCTTAGATCTTGGCAGACTTTCTAACAACAGGTGGGCTTCACACCTTGCCTTGAAATGCATCCCTGTTAAAGAAGCAGCCACTGGGGCGCCTGGGTGGCGCAGTCGGTTAAGCGTCCGACTTCAGCCAGGTCACGATCTCGCGGTCCGTGAGTTCGAGCCCCGCGTCGGGCTCTGGGCTGGTGGCTCGGAGCCTGGAGCCTGTTTCCGATTCTGTGTCTCCCTCTCTCTCTGCCCCTCCCCCGTTCATGCTCTGTCTCTCTCTATCCCAAAAATAAAATAAAACGTTGAAAAAAAAAATTAAAAAAAAAAAAAAAAAAAAGAAGCAGCCACCACTACCCATGGGTGCTAACAGAAATATGGCAGGTTTCCAAACACGTGTCTCTCTCTGCCTAAGAGCTCTCCTAGCAAGATGCTGTCCTTCCAAAACCTCTTGGCTTAATGATACAGACACAGCAAGTGACATCGGGGACAAGAAAATAAATAATTAAATGTGCATCTGTAGATGATAATGGGGCAAGATCCCTTTTGTTCATTCTTCATTTAAAAAGTATTTATTAAGCTCTATAGCTAATAGTCTCTTAGGATTGCTGGAGGGGAGGTGGGTGGGGGACCGGCTATGTGGGTGATGGCTGTTAAGGAGGCACTTGTTATGATCAGCACTGGGTGTTACATGTAACTGATGAATCACTGAATTCTGAAACCAATAGTACTCTGTATGTTAACTAACTAGAATTTAAATAAAAACTTTAAAAAAAATAAATAAAAAGTATTTATTGAGAACTTGCTTTCCACCAGACTCTTTTTGGATACAGAGAATAATGATCGGAACACACTTAATAGAGGGTGACCACATCATTTTACACAGTTGGGGGTGAATGGAGCACTATTCATAATTACTCTGGGAAAACAAGCATGACGCGGGACTGTCTCAAGCAAACCAGGATGTGTGGCTGCCCTAACTTAAAATTCAGAGGGCCGTCACTTCTCCTGGCTAATTCAAGCCAAAAGGAATTTAAGGAGAGGCGATCAGAAGCCCACAGAATCAACTCAAGTTTGAGGAACAAACCTTGGAAAGAGGCAGGAGCTATGGCAGCTTTGGAGGGATGGGGATCAAGAAGTACAGGGATGTTTTCTGGGTAGATTGTATCTCACCAGGGGTCTGTCTCCTCAGGAGGGAATGAACTCTAATTATCTCTCCTATCTTCATGTTACTGAAAATTCAAAGTTTCAGATAAATTTCCCAGTTGGTAAAGTGTGGGTCACATGCTCACTGCATGATACATGGACTGAATTGTGGTCATCCTAAAATTCGTAGGTTGAAGCCCTAACATCTAGCACCTCAGAATGTGACCCTATTAGGAAAGAGGGCCTTTAAAGAAGTGATTACAGCACGTTACACTGAGGCTGCTACAGCGAGGCTCTTAGGGTGAATACAAATCCAATCTGATTAATATCCTTTTAAGAAGAAATGAGGACACACGCAGTTACAGAGGAGACCATGTGAAGACACAGGAGTAGGCAGTCATCTGTAAGTCAAGAAGATGGGCCTCAGAAGAATCCAACAGAGCTGACCCCTTGATCTCTGACTTCTATCCTCCACAGTTATGATAAAATACATTTCTGTTGTCTAAGCCACCTCACCTGTGGTACTTGTTACAACAGCCTTCCAAAACTAAAGGTGGGGAAAACTATCTGGGGAAATAAACCTGTAAGTATTGCTCTGGCTTTTGAAGTAAGATTTAGAGGCATTTGGATTTACTACCCTGTGGGGAGTCCCTACACGAGGAGACAAGTCCTCCCTCCTCCACCACCAGTGAACAGAAGTGAGTGGTAATGAAGGCAGAATGGATAGTGGACAGAGGACAAGCTTTCAAGTCATTTTAAAAATCACGATTCTTTCAATATTTATTGAGCATAAACCAAGAAACGAAGTACCTGGTGCTATAGGTGGTGAAATTTGAGATAAGAATTTGTGGCCCATGTCCTGTCCTGGTGGAACTTATAATTTAAGGAGAAGTCTTGTGAGTATTTATTCATTTTTTAAATCACGCTTTGGGGGATGGGGAGACAAAGTACTTGGATCATTTCTAGAAAGGTAACAGAGAGGTGGAGTTACCCTGTTGGAGTTACCCTCCTACTCTGTTGGAGTTACCCAACAGAGAGATGGGCCCCCACCCCGCCCCACCCAGAGGAAAGGTGGTGACCAGAAGGATGGACTGTCAAAGGAAAGGACACTTACAAATGTTGGGGCTTACACTTTTCTTTCCACCTAGAATCTTCCTTTCCCTTCTCTCCTGGCACAGTCCTTGAACCCTGAATGTGGAAGAAGTGGCAGAACTAGAGGATGAGTAGGAACAGGGGAATGGTGAGAAATGGACTCTGAAAACAAGCATAAAATAAATTTAAAAAATCAGAGATTTGGTGGGAATGCAAGCTGGTGCAGCCACTCTGGAAAAGAGTATGGAGGTTCCTCAAAAAACTAAAAATAGAACTACCCTACGGCCCAGCAATTGCATGGGCATTTATCCATGGGATACAGGTGTGCTATTTCAAAGGGACACATGCACCCCCATGTTTATAGCAGCACTATCGACAATAGCCAAAGTATGGAAACAGCCCAAATGTCCATCGATGGATGAATGGATAAATAAGATGTGGGGTTTGTGTGTGTGTGTGTGTGTTATATATATATATATGTGTGTGTGTGTGTGTGTGTGTGTGTGTGTGTATATACAGTGGAGTATTACTCGGCAATCAAAAAGAATGAAATCTTGCCATTTGCAACTACGTGGATTGAACTAGAGGGTATTATGCTAAGTGAAATTAGAGAAAGACAAAAATCATATGACTTCACTCATATGAGGACTTTAAGAGACAAAACACATGAATATAAGGGAAGGGAAACAAAAATAATATAAAAATAGGGAGGGGGAGAAAACAGAAGAGATTCATAAACATGGAGAACAAACTGAGGGTTACTGGAGGGGGGATGGGAGGGGGGGTGGGCTAAATGGGTAAGGGGCTCTAAGGAATCTACTTCTGAAATCATTGTTGCACTATATGCTAACTAATTTGGATGTAAATTTTTAAAAAATTAAATTAAAAAAGTCATTAAAAAATCAGAGATTTGGATTTACAAAAAATGTCGACCTTCTAATCTGCATACAACAAAGTTTGTATTTTCCGTGTTATTCCAAATTTTTTATGATGAGCATATGTTCATTTCATAAAGACAAAAAAAAAAAAAGAAAGAAAGAAGAAAGTAAGAATCACATCAAATGTCCATAATGGTTTTCCAGATGTAGCAGGTTTTGCGGTACTTCGTTCAAGTTCTTTTAAATAAACTTAAAAAAAAATGTAATGAGATTGTTCTGTTATACTGATTATTAAGCATAGTTAAAATAAGAACATCCATAGGTCAAAGATGGACAATAACTTCAAAAGAGACTGTGGTAGCATAATATCTGCTAGAGAATGGTTTATTGGTCTTTATAAATGGAAAAAGAAACTGTAATTACTTAGGTCTTTCACAATGAGTATTAAAGATACAGGAAATCATTACTCAAGATTCTTGGCAAAGGAAATGGAGATTGTGTTGCTCTCTGCTACTCTTTATTTCTTTCACAAAAGTGGAGAAACTTCTCTGCTTAGCAGTTTTACTGGCAATGTCCCATCCGTAAGTAATTTGCTGTTGTTAATAAATGTTGGAACAAAACACCACCAATTAAGATTTTAAGTGGTTATCAGACGTGGCAAGAGATTGTGCATGAACTGTGAGATGAAGAAGTTAGCTTGAGGAAGGCATTGCCTGCTTCTGGAAAACATGCTAAACAGAAGGGAAACTAGGACCCGGTTTCTTGCCTAAGCTTTAGGACCCACCTGATGCTCTGAGACAGGGGAATAGCTAAAGGTTCCGAACTGGAATTCTGGAAGCCACAGGCCTGGGTGAGATCACCTGTGGAAGACATGAAATGGAAGGTGAGCAGGTTCAAACTAGCGCCTCCAGCTTTGGGAAAGAGCATGTTCTCCAAATGTTTTTCTGTTTACAGTATATGCTTTTTATGAGTGTTTATCGATGTCTCATGCAAACTTCCTGCCTTTGAATGGAGTCTCTCCCACTCAGCTGTCAGAATTAAGGGCTCACTTCCCATCCCAGACTCATCTAGGGAACCACCTCCACCTGTGGAGGCAGGCTCACCATGTTGTCACAGGGATTTTGCATTTGAAGAGATATGGGCCCGGGTTCAGTGGCAGCTTCTGCATTTATTAGCTGTGTGGTCTTGGGTAAGTCTCTAACCTCCCTAAACATCATTTTCTCTCGTATTCTTATGAGGAAAGTAAAATGCTAAATAGAAAACATCTAGAGCATCACAGGTTCACCATAAAGGAGCATTCCCTCTGCCCCCAACTTTCCTCTGTGCTTCCCTAGGACACCTGCGTGGCAAAGGGAGGTGACTCCTCACCAGGACAGAAACAGGGGAAGGCTCAGACCGTCCCCATCCCTCCAAAGCGTGTTCCTCGTCCCCCTAGGCCATGTGTGCACTACTCTAACAAGCCCAGTGCTGCCTCTCCTCTCTTCTAAACCATCCCCACCATCCCATGAATGTTCTTACACCTGTTCTTTTGTCAAGTCTCAGAGAAGAGGCTAGATACTAAGTTTGTAGGAGCAAAATGAGGCTGGGACGGTGCAGGAGACAAGTAGCCAGCCCCAGACCAGGCTACTGGGCTGTTGGTTGATGAACGCCACATTGCTAAACTCAGCCACGCTTGCCAGCTGAACAGCTCTTTTTCTTTATAACAAATCCGAGACCAAGGAGGTCCTTCTGAGAGCCTATCATTAGCTTCGTTATTATGGTGATTATCAACAATGTGCCAATTTTCCTGCATCTTTTAAGATCTTTCAATTACTACATGCTGAGTTCTTCCTCCCCTTCTTTTCCCTGGTCTCTCCACCCACCCTCTTCCTACCCCGAGTGCCCCAATTTCTTTTCTTTCCTCCTCCCAAATTCTTTTCCCTGTAAGAGAAAGGCAGTGGCAGGGATGGAAGTTCAGCAGGATTTGGAATCTCTCTGACTGAGGGGCAAAAAATATTTGTATATTATTCACCGCCCTCCAAGTTATTCATCAGAAGTTTCATTTTTCACTAAAGTCTTTTCCTTATCTGAAAGCCACTGACATGAATATATATCATGAAGTTAAAAAGATCGAATTACACTTCGCAAGCTACCGCTAAGATTCATGGAGGTTCAAAGCCAGCTAGTCCCTGGGTGTACCAAGCTGTGGCATTTTACGTTTGTTTTGTTTTGTTTTGTTTCTTCTTTCTCAGTGAACACACGCTAACAGGGTTTGTCTCTTCATTGTGATATGGGAAGGATTGAAAATATACTCTGTATCACTTGATGAAAGACCTTTGCCAAAAAGGAGAACAGCTTTGTCATTTGAACATATTTCCCAGGGGCCCTGAGATGTGCTTAAGCCTGGTGTAATGGGATGTTTCTGAGCGGTGATGCTGGTGCACAGGCCAAAGACAGAAGCTTCTGTGTGGGGTCACTGGCCCCAGGAGAGTATGGAAGCCTCCGTATGTGAGTGGAGATTAGAATGCAGGTTGAAATGCTCGTGCCCTGGTAGCTGAAGTACCTGGGTTGGGGGCAGTCTGGTGGTTCATCCATCTACATTGTTGTTACTAAGAGGGTTCCCGAGGCTTAGCACCTAACAGGCTGCAGTCTCCTAGAGCCACAAACCAGGTGGCTAAAAACCACAGAAATTTTTTCCATCATAGTTCTAGGGCCAGAGGTTCAAAATCAAGGTGTCAGTAGCATTGGTTCCTCCTGAAGGACCTAGTGAAGACTCATATCCCACCTCTCTCCTAGACTCTGGTGGCTGCTGTTCATCCTTGGCTTATAGCTCTGTCACTCTGACCCCGGCTTCCAAATTCATATGGCTCCTCTGTGTGCTCTCTCCCCACATTTTTCCTTCATTTTAGAGAGAGAACGTGAGTGAAGGAGTGGCACAGAAGAAGAGAGAATCTCAAGTAAGCTCTATGCTCAGCATGGAGCCCAGTGCAGGGCTGGATCCCACGATGCTGGGATCATGACCCAAGCTGAAATAAAGAATCAGTTGCTTAACTGACTGAGCCACCCAGGCACCCCTCTCCTTATTTCGTAAAGGATATGTGTCATATCCTTTAAATGTGTCATATTTAGGGGGTACACCCAGTTCATCCAAGATGATCTCATCCAAAGATCCTTAATTATATCCAGGAAGATCCCTTTTCCAAGTAAGAAACCCGTCACATTCACAGGTTCTGAGTGGATCTATCTTTTGGAGGGCCATCAGTTCAGCTCATACCATAGGCCTATTCCTGAAAAAAAGATAAAGATTTAGGCAAAGAAATAAAAGTTGGGATCATCATCCAGCTAAGGTGATCCACCTTAGCTCTCAGCATCCAAGGCCAAGCCCCATGATCCTTCCCATCAAAGTTTACCAGGCCAGTGGTCCAGGTTTTTGCTCTCTAAAGTGAATCTGGGTTGTCACTATGACTTTGTTGCTCTGGTCTGCATTTTATAAGCTATTACTATTATTTGACACCATAACTTTTATAAGTCCTTTAATCCCATAAGCCTCATGGCCTATTATCAACAAGACAGTTCCCATTAATACCTGCACTCCCACTTGTGTCTGAAGGGGGAGAGACTGACCCAATTGCTCAGATTCTAGGATACAAATCAGGCCTCCTTGGCTACTTGTCGGGGTCACTGTGCCACTATAATATGGCCATCCTGCAGAAAAAAAAGAGTTTTCTTTTCTTGCATTCTTGCCGCTTTCCATATTTTCATGAAATGGAATGAGCCATACTATCCTGGGATTTCACTGGAGCTTGAAAGAGAAGGGAGAGGCCTCATCAGTGTCTAGGCTGGGCCACATGTAACATTCAGATTTCTCAAAACATTCTACATTAGAGTTTGTGGCCCAGGTCTTAGGAACAAGAAGGTGGTGATTTGTTTTCCTTTGTCTTTTTCCTTGAGCCCCTGGGGTAGGAGTGTTTGAGATAAGAGTGGGGCATTTGAATACTTGGACCTCACCTAAGCCATCTTAATTCTATAAAATCCTACCCTGACTTGATAGAAACTGCATATTCAGTTTAAAGGGCTTTGTTCCTCTTCATCTGATCATGGAAAGCAATTTCATGCAGCTCTCCACAGTCTGGGGCCAGTTTTTCAGGAGTTAACACTTCAGAAACCACAGCTGATTTACAAGCTGGCAAAGGATGTGCAGTGGGTACGTGGAGGGACTATGTGAGATGCCCGAAAAGACAGACAGCCTTCAGAGATGGAGGGACCCTCTTTCTAACATACGCACACAGGCCAACATTGCTTGTGCAGATCCAGCCCCTTGCCAGAAGGACCCACACGCTCTACTCCAGATGCACCCTGGGTCGTTCTAGTTTCTGGACTACCTGAGCCTGGAAGGCCTTTGTCCCTTGATCATCTAAATCCTAACCACCATAGAAGAGGCTCAGCACCGATGTAACCTCTCAACAAGGCTTCCTGATGAGGCCAGCTCAATTCCACTCATCTGCCCCTGCTTCCCGTGGCACTTGCTCGCTCCACCTCCTGCATGCTTGCTGTCACTGTTTGACTTTTCTCACCTTTAGCCATGAGAGCTAAGAGACAGATGTAGCAGAAAGCACACAGAACTTGAAGGCAGATGTCCTAGATTCTAGTTCCAACTCTTCTCGTATTATCTGGCTTCTTGAGGCTAGTAATTCAGTCTATCCGCACACATTTCCTCCTCTGTGAAATAGGAGTCAGTATTGAAGAGAAATTGTGTTTGCCCTGCCTATCTTATCAGGTCATTGTGTGTATCAAATGAGACACCCCATCCTGTAATGAATTTAATATACTGGCTCAGAGCTGCCACCATGATGAGTTGAGTTGGAAGGCAATTTCCTGGCTTTTCCCTACACCTGTATTTGCTCGTCTTTGCCTGCAGCAGTGCACCCGGCACCGGCGTCTGTGAGTGTTGGCTGCTAACGTCTCACAGCTGCTCCTGCCCCAGACGGATCCTCGTTTCTCCTGGACGCAACACTCTGACCCCACTCCTTGATGGGCCACGTCTGTGGTATCATTTATGCTGTTGAGCCCCTTGGGGTTCAAGGCAAAATGAAACTTAACCTGAAACTACATCCTCGCTCGACTCTTGTTCCCTTTTCATCCTTTTTCCTTCCTACCCTTAGATTTCACCCTCTTAATAAGTTACCTGCCCCAAGTCTCTGTCTCAGGCTCTCCTTCTTGGAAAGCCAACTGAAGACACCATCCTATGGTGGTCAGATCACAAAACAAGACATCCCCATTCCTGTAATTGAAAGTGTCCACACAGATAAAAGATATGTAGGACAGCTACACTTTCTTTGATATAATATCTCGGGGAGCAGGAGAACTGAGTTCTTTGACCAACCCTGAACACAGCTAGCTGAGTGCTGCAGTCCTGGTCTCCAGCCCTGAGCCAACACAGAGGGCCTGTGAAAGATTGGGGGGGGGGGGCGATGGGATTCACAGCATGGTGGAGCCCTCCTGCCCCAAGACTAGACTACCATGGCCTGTAAGAGCCGTGGGCCTTAGAGGGCAATCCTGCCTCTACCAGGAATTTTCTTCTGTGGCCGCAGAGCCCCCAAACTCAAGAGTGATTGCCATCCATACAGAACTTCCTTGAAACTGATTGTTGAGTGGGAACATCTGATGTGTGAATGGCTTATATATTATTTTTCTCTTCTCTCCCTCCAGTCAACACTAAGTGAATACTTTAAAAAGTCGGCCCTCCTTCCCTTCCAAGGACTGGAGAACTGCTTTATTATTTAACTCTGTGCTTTCGTCACTGCACAAACTGTTTTCGCACTGCCCTTGCCTGGCTGGAAGGGATACAAGCCACATCTTGCAAGATTTTCCTGCTAATTAAAAGTTTCCAGCAACTCTGTTTGCCAGGGCAAACACTGCCATATTACCTTGTTCAAATATTGCTAATTAAGACCAGCACACCATTCCCAGCAGTTGCTTTAAGTTCTGTGTTTTTTGTTTTTGTTTTTGTTTTGCTTCAGTAGCTTTGAATACATCTTCACACACACATTCACACAATTGAATATCCACTCATACATTGTCTTTTTTATTGACAAGCATTGAAGTATAGTTGACATACAATATTATATTAGTTTCAGGTGTATAAACATAGTCATTCCATTCTTTACATTAGACTGTGCATCACAATAAGTGTAGTTACCATCTGTCACTATACAACATTACTACACTTAGTATTGACTACATTCCCCATGTTATTCATACACTATCTTTTACTTAGGGAGCCCAGGCTTTCTAGGTTGTTCTTTACAACTGTCCTTCCCCTAAGCCATAGCTACTCTGAGGGTGACTGGTGAATGTGTAACTTAGACTGTGGTCATCTTGCTATTGCCAAAGTATAGGTTAGTCTGGGTGAGAAGTATGGAGGACGTCTTCTGCATTGCGTAATAAAGAAAACCGCAGAAACAAAACTGGGTCTTCTCTGTCACCTTTAGCAAGTGACTTAACATCAATAAGCCCTTTATTTTGTTTCATCTTAAATTGCAAGTAATAATACTGTGCACTTCATGGTAGTATTTGAGGATTTTATGAGACAGTTAATTCTTGCATCCCACTTACGTCCCATTTATCAAATGCTAATACGGGTGCCTCTGGCCTGTACATTATTCTTGTGTCTTGTTTGGGGCTCTCAATGAAGAAAAATGTGTTTGCATTTTATAGGAATTAGCCAACCCAAATCAACATATTCCTCTTGGCTGTGTTCAGACTATGGTTTTTTAGCAGAGAGAAACCATCCGGTCTATCAAGTGGACTAAATGGTCTATACTATCTGAAATGATGAACCGATGGTTATACACACATAGAAGCTCCAAGTACCCTGTGGTTGGCTTTTAGAATCTGAGCTCCCCTCAATTTGTGGATATAAAATCAGGATGTCCTTAAATTGTTGCAGAAATATTCTACCCCTACATTGTGACTTTAGCTGTTGTTTCAGATTTTCCTTTTCTACTTTTCCCAAAGAACTCATAACACAGAAGCTTTTCTTTCCTTTTTCCCACTATTGACAACTACTTGAGGACAGTGAAGTTAAGGCCTAATGCTCTATATGTCTGATATAGAGTAAGTTCTTTTTTTTTATTATTCAAGTATAGCTAACATACAGTGTTATGTTAGTTTCAGGTATATGATATAGTGATTCAACAATCGTACTCATTACTCAGTGCTCATCATGATAAGTGTCCTCTTAATCCCCTTATCTATTTCACGCACCTGCTGCCTACCGCTCCTCTGGTGACTGTCAGTTTGTTCTGTGTATTTAAGAGTCTCTCTTTTTGTTTGTTTTTTTGTCTCTTTTTTCTTTGTTCATTTGTTTTGTTTCTTAAATTCCACATGTGAGTGATACATGAAAAGATGCTCCACATCACTCATCAGCAGGGAAATGCAAATCCAAACCATCATGAGATATCACCTCACACTTGCCAGAATGGCTAAAATCAAAAGCACAAGAAATAACAAGAGTTGGCGAGGATGTGGAGAAAGAGGATCTCTTTTGCATCGTTGGTGAGAACGTAAACTGGTGCAGCCACTGTGGAAAACAGCATGAAGCCTCCTCAGAAAGTTTAAAAAAATTAACAACAGAGTAAGTTCTTTTTTTTTTATATGAAATTTATTGACAAATTGGTTTCCATACAACACCCAGTGCTCATCCCAAAAGGTGCCCTCCTCAATACCCATCACCCACTCTCCCCTCCCTCCCACCCCCCATCAACCCTCAGTTTGTTCTCAGTTTTTAACAGTCTCTTATGCTTTGGCTCTCTCCCACTCTAACCTCTTTTTTTTTTTCCTTCCCCTCTCCCATGGGTTCCTGTTAAGTTTCTCAGGATCCACATAAGAGTGAAACCATATGGTATCTGTCTTTCTCTGTATGGCTTATTTCACTTAACATCACACTCTCCAGTTCCATCCACGTTGCTACAAAAGGCCATATTTCATTTTTTCTCATTGCCACGTAATATTCCATTGTGTATATAAACCACAATTTCTTTATCCATTCATCAGTTGATGGACATTTAGGCTCTTTCCATAATTTGGCTATTGTTGAGAGTGCTGCTATGAACATTGGGGTACAAGTGCCCCTATGCATCAGTACTCCTGTATCCCTTGGATAAATTCCTAGCAGTGCTATTGCTGGGTCATAGGGTAGGTCTATTTTTAATTTTCTGAGGAACCTCCACACTGCTTTCCAGAGCGGCTGCACCAATTTGCATTCCCACCAACAGTGCAAGAGGGTTCCCGTTTCTCCACATCCTCTCCAGCATCTATAGTCTCCTGATTTGTTCATTTTGGCCACAGAGTAAGTTCTTAATAAACGTGTGTTGAGGACATCAAGTTGCAATCATGAGAAAAATAGTATCTTGGGTAAAACACATGTTCTGTGTTAATCCGGGCTTTTGTCATGAGACAAGATATTGAGTAAATTATCTCTGGTTAAGACCTTGTTCTTGATTTCTGACTTTCCAGTTCTCATGAGGGTCAGTGATAACCTCACTCTTTCTGTCTCTCAGGAAGTGCATCTTCTCTCACCTCTGGTTTCCTCTGCCTGCCTGTACTTACTCCTCTCTCTGTTTACTTTCTCTTCCAGCCCATGCTGTTGCAACTGACAGGATTCAAACTAAGACTCCTACAGGGAAGTTTCAGAGATAGGGAATCTAATTACAGCAGCTTGTCTTTCTGAGCCAGCAAGTCACTGTCTCTGTCCAGATTTTGAAATGACCATCTGTCGAACAGTTGTCCATCCAAGGCCTGTCAGCTGAGACCTGGATATGCGGTATTATGGTACAGGGCTTGACCATCCCTCTCAGTGCACAAGCACATAAGGCAGCTTCTCAGAGATGGGGATGGTGTGGTGGCTTCTAAACAGGCAATGTAAGTCTCAGGCTCCTTTCTTCTTCCTCCTTTGCCACAAGCCTCCTGAATCTTTTATGAGTTAAAAATGAGCAGAGGAAATACTCCCTCTTGGAGCATATGTTCATGGATAAGAGAAAGGTACTCCCTAAGCATGAAATTTAGATTACCTTCTGAGCAGAGAGCTAGGAAAAATTCAACATGCGGGAAATGAAATTAGCCATCTGTAGAAAAAGCAATCCTAAATGATAAGGAGTAAACTTCCAGGTTCAGTGATTTGGGTGTCATCAATCTCAGGAGAGTATGGTTGCTTAGCAGAGCTAAAGCTGTCACCTTCTTCATCCTCCATGTGAAGAAGGAATGTGTTAACAGAAGGGTATTTCCTGCATGAGGAAAAGAAAATTGAGATCCAAGAGCTGAGACTTGGAAGAGAATACCCAGCACCCCTTTTTCAAGGAGAGAGGGCCTCCTCACCACCAGATGTGTGCTCTCTGGTTCTGTCTCCTTGTTACCTTCACTTCGGTCCCCACCTACATTCACTTCATGCACCTGACTTCATTCCCCACAACTCCTTGAAAATGCCTTGTCCAAGTGTATCACCAATTCACCTCACCCCAGTCACTGAAACTCTTGGGCACTTGATACACTTCAGATAATAGTTTAAAAAGATTAAGAAAACAAAGTGGAACACTTCCTTCTGCAAATGTCTCAGTATACTTTCCCTTGTGAATCTCCTTCCTGATACTTCAAACCTAACTAATCTCTTTGGGGGCCATTTGTCTCCTGCGCTCCACCCCTAAAATGCCTTGTTGTGTTTTAATTTCTTTTCTCAGTCTTCTGCTTTTATCACTCTTCCCTGGGCCAGTGTGTCTATCCTAAGGCTTTTAGTACCATATGTAGTATTGTAATAATCCCTAAACTTAATTACAGGCTCTAGAATCCAAGGAGGTTAAAGTCTTTCTCCTGGTCTGCATACGCAGTCCTCTGCTGCTCTATCCAGTAATGTGCTAGTCACTGTTTAACAATTGGCTCTCATGGAAAAAGGAAAGAAAAGCTCTGATTTGAGGTTTGCCAATCCCTGCAACATAAATATACTGACCATGGCATCAACTAGCTCACAAAATAGCTGAAAATTTAACAGTTGGCTCCCCAGAGCTGGCATGAGCCAACTCCAGCGCACCATTGCCTCTGCTGGAAATGTCTTCTTGATTAACCCATAGACCCTTCAAATTCTACACAAAGCTGAACATCCCATGGCTCATGTGACTATTTCCCCCTCAACTGGCAATTTAAGTGATCAGGACTCATAGGGTAATCGCCATGAAAGTGTGGACCTTGCTCATATTCACTGTCTTACCCCAAGCACCTAGAGCTCTGCTGGCACCTAGTGTGAAATCAATATATGTGGAATGGATGAGATGGTATACCAACATTCCAGTCTGTTTTCTGGGCCTACTTAGACTTGGAATGAATTAGAACTCTTTACAAATCAGATTCCTGTGAAGCTAGTAAATTAGTTTATACGATAATGGAAAACATTGAGTTCTGAATCTAAAGACTGAGAACTCAGTTCTCAGTTAAGTGCCCGACTCTTGATTTTGGTTCAGGTCATGATCTCATGGGTTGGTGAGTTTAAGCCTCACATCGGACTCTGTGCTGACAGTCTGGAGCCTGCTTGGGATTCTGTCTTTCTCCCTCTCTCTCTGCTCGTTTCCTGCTCATTCTCTCTCTCAAAATAAATAAATAAACTAAAAAAAAAAAATAGACTGAGAACCCCAAACTGGACTATGGGAATCCACCAAGGGCCCGTGAAGCCAGGTGCCATCTTACAGGTATGATGCCTTACACATGTGCCAGAGATAATAGTGTGAATACGTTTGTTGAAGTTCTAAAATAAGGAAGCATCACCATATAAAAAATCACTTAAAACAGGCTATGTAATCTACTAAGGTGCCTGCTAAAGTGGAAAGCACATGGGTTTGAGATATTTCCTAAACTGTGTTCAAATTACAGATTGGACAATTATTAAACTGGTGGCTTGGGTGAATTCCTCAACCTTTGTATTGTCAATTACATAATGCTTCTTGTAATGTCTAACTTGCATGGTGAGGAAGGTTGAACGACTTGTCCTACTCAAGACGCAATGAAATGCTTTTCCTGGACAATAAGGATTGGGAGGAGGAGGTCTTGAGGCTGACAGGAATATTGTCACGTGAAGACCCTGGTCGGAGGTACTCACTGATCTGGCTGCCCGTGACAGCGGAGAGATTAAATCCTCTTTTGTTTCCCAAACTGGCACTGACTCTGTTAATGGAGACAAGGTCAGAGCCTCTGCAGCTGGCTGTTGTCTGTGCCAGGGCTGAAGCACGTTGCAGGAGGGATGGAGGTCAGTCTGCTCCGCTATGCTGTGGGTGCCTCCATGGGGAGGAGCCAGATTCTCCCCTGTGCTGGCAGTTCCTAGATTTCTGCTCTGCAATCAGCTATGCTTCACGAGGGCCCTGAGCTGGGAAACTGGCCCTGCAAGGCACAAACACCAGATAGACAGGCCTCCAAGTGGGCTCTGGAATAAAAAATTCAAAATATGTGATTAGAACAATTTTCTTTCTTTCACAGATGTCATCCAGTCACACTAAAAACGTTTCTCAGGGGTTTTCCTTTATCTTTTAAACCAAAGGAGTCCCTGAGATTTGTCAGTAGTTAATCCTGGTGGCCACCACTAATGATCTCAAATGCAATGTGGGATAACAATGGGGGCCCAGATATAAAATCTCCCAGAATCCCAAGAACTGAGTCCTGTCCTTGAGAAATCCCTCTGGTTTTGCAGGACCCAGTGCTGGCAAACTCATTATAATTCAGTGGATTGTAACAAGGTGGATTAAGAGAGTGAGCACAGCAACATGGTTCTTCAGGAGGCTAATTTCCCTCGAATCAGCAATGGAGATGGAGAAGGAAAATTCCTCCTTTCCCCACCTGCCTCTCGTAAGTACCCTGACTTGGATGGTTCTGGGACAGAATCCTAATTATCTGACTGTCCTTCTGACTTTAATGATAATCATGACATCTGAGAATTCAGACCGTTGGAGCACAGCCAGACCTCCCTGCTGGAAGATGTGCTTTGTGGGCCATATAATTGTTTAAACGGCTTTATAGAGCCATAATTGAAGTACAATAATTGCGAATTTTAAAGTGTACAATTTGATACGTTTTTACATATGTATACACCTATGAAACCATCATCACAATGAAGATAATAAATTTTCCGTCACCTCAAGAGTTTCTGCATGCCGATTTGTAATCTCTCTCTCCCTCCACTGCCATGCTCAGGCAACCACTGTCCTTCTGTCACTAAGGTTTTGTTTGGATTTTACATAATTACAATCTTACACTATATACTATGTTTTGTCTGGCTTTTTTTCACTTAGCATCATGCCTCTGAGACTAAATCATTTTGCTGTATGCGTCAGTAGTCCGTTCCTTTTAATTGCTTAGTAGTGCTCCATTGTATAGATACACCATAATTTCAAAATTGAAATCCATTCAACTGTCGGTAGGCGTTCAGGCTCCCCCCCGCCCCCAGTTTGTCACAAATAAATCTGCCCTGAATACGTTCATACATAGACCTACGTTTTTACTTGTCTGGGGTAAATATCGAAGAATGAAATAGCAGGATTGCGTGGTCATTATCTGTTCACATTTTTAAGAAACTGCTAAGCAATTTCCAAAGTGTACTTTTTGTTTTTCTACCAATAAGGTATAATTATTCCACTGCCACCATGATCTCCAACTCCAGGTATAGCTAATCTTTTAAATTGAAGCCCTTCTAATCATCATTCAAAAATGCCTTAATGTGTGTTTAACTTGAATCTTAATGACTCATGATGTTGAATATGTTTTCGTAGTTTCATTGGACATTTACATATATTCTTTTGTGAACTATCTGTTCCAATCTTTTGTCTAAGTTTAATATTGGGGTTTTTTTTATATATAATTGCAGGATTTCTTTCTATATTCTTGCTACAAGTCCTTTGTTTTGTGTATGTGCTGCAAATATTTTCTCCCAATCTGTGGCTTACCTTTTCATTTTCGTAATGCTGTCTGGGTTAGTCTTCTGTTGCTGTGTAAGAAAATACCACGTACAGTCTCTTAAAGGAACACTCTTATTATCTTACTGTTCTCTAGTGCATAATTCTGGCACCATGTGACTGGATTCTCTGCACAGGGTCTCACGAGGCCAAAACTCAAGTGTTGGTGGGGTTGTCTGTGTTTGTTTCTAGAAACTTCAGGGGAAGTATGTGCTTCTGAGCTCATTAAGGTTGTTGTCAGAATTCAGTTTCTTGTTGCAGGACTGAGGTCCCTGTTTCTTGACATGTGGCTCCCTCCATGCTCCAGCCAGCAACATTAAATCATTCTCATGCTTCACATTTCCTTATCTTTCCTTCTTGTCTTCCTCTTCAGCTTTTAGGGGCTCATGTGATTACATTGGGGCCTACTCAGAAATCCAGGATAATCTACTTATTTTAAGGTTAGCTGGTTAGTAATATAACTTAGCAACTGCAAAATTCCTTTTGTCATGGAGTAACATATTCAGTCTTCCTGGGGATTTGGAAATGGGATCTCTTTTTATTGGGGGTGGGTGTCATAATTCTGTCTACCACAGTGTATTTCAAAGACCAAAGGATGTTGATTTTGATGAAGTTCAATCTCTCAAAATGTTTTGTGTTTGTTTGAAATCTCTGCCTATTTCAAGTTACAAAGAGGTTCTCCTGTATTTTCTTCGAGAAGCTTTATAGGTTTAAGTTATATATTAAGTCTGTGAGTCATTTCAAGTTAACTTTTGCATATGGTATGGCAGTCAATTCCATTCCACTCCCCTCTTGTTATATCATGAATGTACTGTTGACCTAGCACCATTTGTTGAAAATTCTTCCCTTTGCCCATTGAACTGAATTGAATTGTTTGCCTATTTATTGAGTTGTGATCATTCTTTATATATACTGGATACAGGTATGTTTCTCAAATACTTTTCTCCCAGTCTACAGCTTATCTTTTAATTGTCTTCACAGTGTCTTTCAAGGAGCTTCAATTTTAATTTTTATGAAGTAAAATATATAAATATATATATTTATTTTTCTCTTATGGTTTATGCTCTTTGTGTCTCATTCAAGAAATATTTGTCTAATGTAGGGTAACAAAGATTTTCTCCTGTGTTATTGTGAAAAGTTTTATGGATTTAGGTTTTGTATTTAGGCCTAGAATCTACTTTAGGTCAAGTTTTATGGTAGTGTGAGCTACAGAATCAGTTTTTCTTTTCTTTTCTTTTCTTTTCTTTTCTTTTCTTTTTTTTAATATGGATACCAGATTATTCCAGCATCCTTTGTTGAAAAACTTAACCACTTTTGATCAAATCATCTTAGCCCCTTTGTAATAAATCGGCTGACCATATATAAAGGTCTGTTTCTAGACTCTTTTGTGTTCTTTTAATCTATGTCTTGATTTTTATTATCTTTATAATAATGAAAATAGATAACGTGGGACTTGCAACTTTGTTCTTCATTATAAAAACTAAGGTATTTTAGTTGTTTTGCTTTTCCACATAAATTTTATCATGTTTACATTCACATAATTGGAGTGACAATCTATTTATGAGTTATAGAATTGACACCTTAACACTATTACTCCCAATCCATTAATGTGGTAGATGCCTATGTTTTTAAAGTAGTCTCTGATTTGTCTCAACAATGTTTTGTAGTTTTCAGATTAAAAATATTATATGTATTTGGCATATTGAAATACCTCAGTATTTCATAAGTTTTTCTTGTGTGTGTGCTGTTGTAAATAGTACTGATTTTAATTTTGATTCCCAATTTTTCTTTGCCTTTATAAATATAAATGTAACTTTTGTGTAGATTATTTGGAACCTTCTGTGAACATAGTTACCCTTTTATCTGATACCCCACACCACAAATCCCAGCCATCTCAGCTCCCCAAATTCTGATCACTGTCCCCTCAACTCAGAAGGACTTCCACAGTCTGCATAGAGGCCACCTATCTGTACCGTGGTCAGGAAATTATCCTGAAGTAGAAGCCTGGACCACTGTGGGCCTCACTTTTCACTCTCTCTTCCCTCAGGAGTCATAATCTTGTGCTGTTTGTTGTCTAGTGATGAGGAATATTGCCTCATATATTTCGTCCAGTCTTCTAAGTTAGGCTGGGGAACTAGCATATACTAGTTACAACCATCATGGTTACAAATAGATAGTCCTCCCATACTTTATTCAATTAGGCATCTATTAATAAATATTCATGTTGTTTTCTATCTTATTTTTACCCAAAATGCTACAAGAAAGGTGTTATAAGTATGTCATGTTCCACATATATGAGTTTATCTATAAGGTAAACACATTAAAGTGTAATTGCCGGGAACAGACGCTATAAATTTTTCACCACATCTTAACAAATTGCTGAACCCATTTATAATTCCACAATCATCATATGTGGACACCCATTTCATAACTCATCACGGCAGTTTGTGGATCTCTGCTCAGTGGCATGAATAGACGGTTCATGGAAAAGGAAATGGATCTCCAACATTTGAAAAGATGATCTATCACGTTCGTAATTATTCATTCATGTACATAAAGATAGCATTTCTTATTTACATCAGATTAGTGATAGCATATGAAGCTTTCTTATTGAAGTGAGAGTCGGCATTTGGATATAAAAGCAAAATAAGCCAAGAAAACCTCCTCAAAAACAACAACAAAACCCCAAAGTCTAGGCAGATTGGGGAATGGCAGTCAAATTTTTCCCTGCCACTTGCTGCTAACAGTTATCTGAGAGGAACACTAGCCACAGCCAAAAGGTCCCCAAAGCTTCCATAGGTTGCTGTCAAACCTTGGATCCCCATTTGGTACCATACCATTGTCCCCTGCTGCATTCCAAGAACTGACTTATGTCACTGGCATTGCCAAGCACAAATGATGAATTGCCTGAACTGTTTCCACCAACACAAAATGTGCAGAGCGAAAACAGATCCAAGGCCCGGGCCAAATTCTCAGCACACTTTTTAATTACCCCATTAAATCTTGTGCAGGGCTGTGGTGAACTCACTCTGTTCCTGGCAGCCAGCTGCTAGGAGGAGGGAAACCTGTTGGGGATTTAGAAATTGAGTCTCATTTTGGATAAGGGAGTTTGGATTCTTTCCACCTACTGGTTTTCAAGTTCCCCTTTTTGCCATTAGACATGTTAAACTCGGGAGAACAGTTAAGTTGAAACTCGTGATTTGCAATGTAGACAGTCCTTAAATTATATCCTAAATATAGATGTGCATGGCCAATTTCTATTTAGATTAGAGAGTCCAAAAATACTTTTAAAAAGCATATAGCTTTCCTTTCTTGTGCCCTTAGTAAAAGATCTCTTGTCTCATGCAAACTTGGGAACTGAGACTAGAAAATCTGGATTTGGGAGCTTGGTGAGTAATTATACTAGAATCATCATGCCTGCATTTAAATTCCAGACTCATCCCCAATAGATAGATAACCCCAGGCAATTATTTAACCTTATCTGCTCCCAGTTTTAGGGTATAAACTGCACATAATAATATATGTCTTATATGATTGTGCTTAAGTTATTTGGTTCATGTTGAATCTTAATAATACTTTGTTTATTGGATACTATTATCATTTTTGTGATCATTATTTGTGCTTTAATAACTATGATTAGAGGCACCTTGGAGAACAGCTCTGAGAATAGAGGAACAATGGCTGCTTATAGATTAATTAGTAAATTAACCAAACATTTTGAATGTCAATTGTGTCCTTAGCACTTTTTTAGCCTATAGTCCTGAAGTTTATGGAGTTGGTAGCCCATTTAAAATTCAGTGGATCATCTATGTGGAAATTTAATGAAAAGAGGAAAGTATATGAAAAAAATGTCAGTTACTGTTTTTATTATTAATAGTCAACAATTCAAGAAATGCACTTTTAAAACCATCAACAAACAAGCCAAGATTAGGTATATGATGAAGTCAGACTGCTATCATTTTACTTCACTTGGACTTTTGTAATAGACTTATAATTACTTTTGGAAGAAATTAAACGGGCAAGGCTTAATTTATATCACTGACATGGTCTTACTCCAATATATCCTGTTGCCTAGGCTGGCAGATTAATCCTCTAAGAGTTCATTTCTGATCTTGTCAACCTATATTAAACACCTTTAAAAACTTAACAATGACCATATGACAAAGTTCAAGCTTCTTAACATATTTTTCACGTGTTTGTCCTGCTGTGTTCTTACCATGTTTACCAACCCATTTTTCATGTTAAACCAAACTACTCACTATTGTCCTGATAAGGCTCATGTCAAGTTCCATACATTTTATTTCAGGTCAAATTATTTTGCTTCCATCCGAGGTCTCCTAGCAACTTTACTATGTCTTTTTTTATGCTACATATGACATCTGAAATATAATGTCACCATACATTTACTTGAATAATTATATCTACACAAACATATAGATACATGGGGGTGTAGGCATATGATACAATTACCCAAGGGCATTATAGACAAATGGCCAAGAGCTTTGTTTCTGGAGTTAGACAGTTCTGAGCTTAAGTACTGTCTTTGTCACTTACTAGGAATGTGACCTTGGACTGCAGAGCTGCAGTTTCATTATTTATAAAACTCTTGGGGATTGTCATGAGCTATCCATAAGATAACATAAGTGATGTTATCCATATACCTTATACCATAGTACGTGGTACATAGTGATTCTTCAGCACTCTCTTCTGAAATGCTGTTAGCTCTTTAAAGCAAGATGCACATATGATTGGTTTATATGAGAGTAGCTCTCCTAGAGTTATACGCAGGGAAGGTGCTTAGAACATGTCGATGAGTGAAAGAATGAATGTGATTAATTTCTGATAATACATGTGTTGGATTGTAAAATTCTTTGAGTTCAGGGGAAAGAGTGACTCAAATAGTGGGAGAAGTCTTCCTAGAACAGTTGGGAAAACTGAGTTGAGTCTTCAAGACTGAGAATGACCTGAGGAGTTAGAGAAAAGGGCAAGAATAATGCACCTGATGTATTTTCCTTAAGGAAGAGAAAATCCAGAGGACTGGAATGGTCTTACATCTTTGGTGGCATTGTGACCAATTGGAGCAAACCATACATCATTAAACCATGGAAGACTCTCCTTTCCACGCCCAGAGAAAGGAATAAACTTGGTACAACAGCAGCAGCTCCAACTGAGAACTTTCTCAATGAATATGTGGGTCTAGCTTGAGAACTGCTTTACCCTCTTGCAAAAACATCTCCATTATAGTGAAGTCAGGAACTTTGAACCTCATCAAAGATTTTTAGGTTGTGAGTTTGTGAGTCACATCTTAATGGAGATAAGGAACGTGGAGTAAAGTAGGTAAGTGGTCCTATACTCATTATATGCAGAATTTTCAGCAAAACAATTACATCTCTCTATTTCAAGCTCTTTAGCCTCAAAATAGAAGGGATTGCATCTGAGCTGTCTCCACTGCAAGTCTTTTTGAGAATTCTAGGTGTAAATTCACTTGATATAATTAAAACTATTTGCAACTATATTTGAAATAATAGTGCAGGGGGAACAGTCCTGTATCCTTTAGAGAGCAGAAACAGGAATTATTGCGGCTATCACCTTTCATTAGGTGCCAATGCTGGCATAAAACATACCTGCTCTTGCTATGTTTCCAAAGGTATTTTAGGCGAATGTTACAGCTAAGATGTTGGTATCCAGTTTGTCCTTATATCTGGATGTTGAATTGTAGAGGTGTTCCTTGTGAAACCTCAGATCTCTTTGTTGAAACTACCGTGGATAAGGACATTGTCAATGTGATCAATGTGGTAGATTAAAGATGTCCTTAATTCTTTGACATTCCTCTATTGAGAGGTAAATCTATTTTCCCTCCTCTTGAATCTGGGCTGTACTGTAACTGCTTTGATCAGAAAAGAATAATTAAAGCGACACTATCTTTTCTGGATCCAACCTTTGAGACCCTTTGAGAGAACTGTCAGCCTCTGTCTCAGTCTTTTGAGGTCCTTTGTCTCCATGTAATAGTTTGACTATCCTGCTAGAAAGACCAATGAAGTGGCCTGGAGACTAAGTGGAGAGCGACTCAGTGAAACCCAGCCTTTCATCTGACTCTGACAAGGCCCTGGGCATGTAAATAAAGCAATCTTGGACATCCAGCACAGTCCAGCTGAATACTAACAAGCGATTCTTGTCAATATCATGTGGCACAGAAGAATTTACCAGTTTAACTGTTCCCAAGTCCTGATCAACAAAATCATGAGATGTAATAAAATGATGGTTGTTTTAAGCCATTAAGTTTTGGGATAGTTTTTTTAAATACAGTGTATTCTCATGAACAAGGTGCATGCATAGAAAGTCATGTGTCAAAATTGGGGGAATTATGGGCAAAAAAAATCAATACTTTTGTAGAATCTGTAATTAGTAATGTGAAGCCATCAGTGGAAAGTTTATTAATGCAGTTCTAAGTGAGATGTTTGCTTCATTGGAACCAGAGATCATTTAAAGTGATCAAAAGAGGTAATAGGTTGCATAATTCCAAATTCAGCCAAAGCCAGTTTCTGATAACAATTTTCTTATTAAATGTAAGCAGGAGGTATTGTAGTACAAGAAACACATCATCCCCAGACTCCACTTTAGGATGAGGGCAGGTGCAGAACTGTTTAAAAATGCTTAATAATGAATGTCTGCCATCTTTACCATAACTTGCACCTTGGAAGCTGTGCACATCTTAATTAATTAAGCCTCAGAATGCCTCTGTGATGGCAAAAGGAAATAACAAGGAATCATTTTACCCACTACTGAAACGTAGTCACCTCTTGGGTTGAACACAACAGCTGTTTAGCAGCTGTAAGGGAATCCTGAACTATCATTCTGGGCAGCCATGCTAAAGAGGATAACATATCTGATTGAAATTGCAGAGGAAATTTGAGCAGACAGGATGCAATTACCTGAATTGGAGCCCAGCCAGCTCACCGGGGCTAAGTGGCAAGATACTGGAACCAGAGAGCGTGCCTTCTGCATATTTCACAGATTACTGGGGATGGTCAGCACCCTGTATGGACAATAATCAGAGGCTACGTAAGTCTTTGGTCCTGAACCTGTGGTACATCTTCCCTGAACACACCTCTTTCTAGAACAATATGACCATTCTGTTAAACCTATCTGGGAAGGAAGGCTCATATAGACCCAAACATGACATGGACAGGAAAGATGAGGCAATTGGACAGTCAATCTTCAAGCTACTCATCCTGACACAGTTCAAGGCACACATTTTTTTTTTTTTTAGCCTCTGAAAAACAGTAAAGAAAAGGTCACAAGTAGGAGCATGCAAGTCATGTATTCTATATTGATATACTTAAAACATGGTATAACTATTTTAATAATCCAGAAATAAACAAGATAAGTAATATTGGGGTTTAAAATCAAGAGCCACCGAGGCTCGCGTTTTCCTTAAAAATTAAAAAAAAAAAAAGACTGGAGGTAGGGGAACTAAATGTGGCTCTACCAGGCTATACAATGCCTCTATCTCCTCATCTGAAAAGCAAGAGTTTCAGATGACACACACTCTAATAATCTGCTCACCCTAAAATTCTGCAAGTCTGTGAACCCAAAGAGCAATTTCTGGCTTTACTCTTAAGTGAAGCAAATTCTCATTTTGTAAAAGCATGTTTAGGCGGGGCCGCTAAATAAACAACATTAGTGAAATAAAATTAATTGACCTAAAGTAAATGCACTATTAAAAAATCATGTAAAACAAGCCAATTACAGGACCCCTGTGCCAACATCAGAGTACGTGGGTTAGAGAATTCTGTATTCGATTTTCTTATGTCAACTATGGAGCTTAGTGCTTTGTAATGAAAGGCCCCTTCTAAGTGCTTTTGGGAGAGTGTAGATGACAAAACAGTCAAGGAGCTGAAATTAGAAGATGATCCTACACAGTAAAGGCAAATCAAATGTACAAAAATTTGTGATTAAACAAAAATCTTTAAACTTCTCACTAATCTCTCTTCCCACAAAAGATATGCCATAACAAAAATGCTACACTATAGCTGTAAATTCTCACACATAAAGTCTGGAGGAACTATCGCACTTTTCTACTCAAAGTGTGGTACATGAACCTGCATGGAAAAGTCAGAATCCAGGTTCCATCTCAGACCCAAAGAATCAGAATCTGGATCTTAGCCTGATCCCCAGGTTATTTGTAATCACATTCAAGTTTGAGACACCCTGTGCTAACATATTAAATTTTTGAGGAGTCCTGCACCCATATAAATTATTTGATCTTGTTTAAGTTAGTATCTGTCTTCAAATATCATCAAAGACCCAGACCTAAATATACAATGGCATTTTGTTATCGCCAAGTGGATTCACTTGAGATTTCCAATAATTTTTACACTTTAGGTTTTCCAAGTAAATATTGAAATAATTTCTTTGCCTTTGATTCTTCAGGGTCTTATATGTAAGGGAGAATTCAAACTATAAGTACTACCTTTGAAAACCAAGGACTCAATAAATTAAAGACTCTTTGCTCTGCCTTCAATTTCTCAACCACAGCAATGATTTCCCTTATGCCAAAGGATTTACACGCTTGTGATACATCACCACTTTATGTCGGCCTGTTGTGAGTTGTAATTTTACATAAACTTATTCCATTTAGCTTAATAATATCCATTTATAGCTCAGTTTATAACACATTCTCTACTTGAGAGTAATAAAATTGCATTTTGTTAACAAAACGACTGTAATTTAGTTTTGTTAGTGAGTCATATTAGTCTCATTATTCAAAATTAGTGAGGCTTTACCACGTATGTCGTGGCTGCAGACGTCAGCCAGAATACTGTGAATAACACCAACACTGAATCTGAAATTTGTAGCTTGTTTGGAATTCGCACTGTTCAGGGGTGTGCTGAGCATGGCTCACGGACCCCAGTGGACCTGAGCGCTCCTGGAGTCTTAGAGCTGAGAGTGTAGGGTGAGTCTGGTTTCAACTCCTCAACTTGGGCCTTTCACTTTCACTTAAGAAAGGGTCCTACAGGGACACCTGGGTGGCTCAGTCAGTTGAGCGGCTGACTTTGGCTCAGGTCATGATCTCGTAGTCTGTGAGTTCGAGACCCCGTTGGGCTCTGTGCTGACAGCTCAGAGCCTGGAGACTATTTCAGATTCTGTGTCTCCCTCTCTCTATGACCCTCCTCCACTCATGCTCTGTCTCTCTCTCTCTCTGTCAAAAATAAATAAACATTATTTTTTTTTTTTAAGAAAGGGTCCTACAGCTGAGAAGTTTGAAACACTCATTCTTGTTCAGTGTCTCATGCACCATGAACGTGCCTTGGTAGGAAGAGACAGGGACAAAGGCCACATGTGCTGTCACAGCCGAGAGGGCTTCAGACTTAAGACCAGCCCCCACAGTCCATCCTGTGCTGCCTGCCATATCACAGTCACCAACAGCAACCCTGACAGGCCATTGGCTCACTGTTTGTTTGCCACGCCCCCTGAGCGTGGGAGTACTAGATGTCCAGCTTGACTTGGAACATTTCTGGGGTTAATGCAATCATGTCTCATATCCCTGTTCTCTTTGGTCCTCACAGCACCTAAACTGTTCATTGCCAGGAACTTAATCCTCAGACTACTCTCTGTAGTTACTAATTAATTCTTATTTCCCCCAGAACTTTCTGTTGTTCTTTTTGAATTTATGATCTATTAGCTGTGAAATACCCTATACCATCCCCCGTTCCCTAAACGTTCTCCTCACTTTCTTGCCCTAATAGAAATATGGATGTCCGCTTATAAAGAAATAGCAATAATAGGGGTGCCTGGGTGGCTCAGTCACTTGAGCGGCCAACTTCAGCTCAGGTCATGGTCTCACAGTTCGTGGGTTCAAGCCCCCCTGTTGGGCTCTGTGCTGACAGCTTGGAGCTTAGAGCCTGCTTCAGATTCTGTCTTTATCTGCCCCACTCGTTCTCTCTCTCTTTTCCCAAAAATAAAATAAAACATTAAAAAAATAAATAGCAACAATAATCTTCTCTAGAGAAATCTTCATGGAAAGCAATGCATTTACCCAAGAACCTCAAAGCAACTTATAAACCACTTCTTTAGTCTTCCTTCACAACCATTGTTTCTGTGAAATTCATGCCATCAGACTTGCCCTATACCCTTCTCCAATTACCTTATTCCTTCATGCCTTGACAAACTTCTTTATGGCTGTCTCATTGTCTTCTTTTCCATCTTGATTCTTGGGACCATTTTTTTTTTTTTTTAATATAAGCTATTCTTCTTTTACTGTAAAGATACTAAGACTTACATGTATGATACATTGGAGTAGAAGCAACTATAAAAGAAAAAAAAATGTCCCAAAACCTGTATTTGGATCAAAGTGGGGTAGCTACCTGCCACTCTTATTTAAAACCATCTCAGGTTATTATTACACGATTATTTCTGAAAAGGAAAATACTCAAGTATGCAACATACTTCGCAGAATTTTCTCTTCTCAATCAGTAAGTTATAACGTTTTAGAACACAGCAAGTGCCACATTCATTAACTTCCTTTTTAAAATCATTTTTTAAATTTAAATTCAAGTCACTTAAATTCAGTGTAGGATTTCCTCTTGGATCCCTCACCAGCTTAGCTACCCCTTTCCATTCTTGCCCTCCAGAGAACTTTTTAAAATAAGCCATATCATGTCATGGCCACGGTTAAAATCCTCCAATGACTTTTCAGTGCATTTAGAATAAAAAGAAATTCTACAGCCTTGCAGTGGAAAGGTTTGTAGACTGATAAATCCCTACCCAGTCTGGCTTCTGCCTAACTCACATTCTTACTTTCCATTCTATCCATGAATCACAGCTACATTGGCCTTCTTTCTGTTTCTCTGATATGCCCAGCTTATTTCTGCCTTTAAGACCTGAAAAATGATGTCCTCAGGTCTTCAAGGCCTTGTCCCTCACGTCAATATTACAGTTTAAATATCACCTCCTCAGTGACCCTCCTTGTCCCATGCCTGATCTACAAGAGTAACATAATCACTCTCTGTCACATCATCTTATTTTAAATTTCTACATAGCTAATATTACTTTTTATTTGTGGGGTTGTTATTTGTCTTTCCTCATTAGCACATCAGTTTCATGCCATGTCTTTCTCTTATGCGCTACTAATCTCCCATTGCCCACAGTGGGGGCCAGCACATAGTAGTTGCTCAATTACTACAAAATGATTTGAAAAGAAACAAATAAAACTCTTCCATGGCAATATCACAACAAAGCCAAGGTGTGCCAATCCTTGACCTGTTTTCTCTCAGATCCATTCAATCTATTGAACATTAACTCTTTGTGATTATATAGGCACTTTCTGCTTTAGGTTGTTAACTTTTAAGAATTAAACTTATTCTAGCCCCTGGGATAGAACAACACTCTATGCTTCTTTCTTCCCTTGGGTCTAGGGATGGTGATGGCTTTTTAATGTGGCTAAATCTGGATTTCCCTACTGATTTATACATTTTTCCCCAGTTTTTCCATAACCTTTGTCACCATCTGCTTTTATTAATTAAAATTACATTCTCAATACCTATAATAACTTTTGTTATCTTAGAAGAACACTATCTGATACACAAGGATAATAAAAATGTATAAACTTTATGTTTCCAAACATGTCTTTCATTTTAGGTTACTGATAGAAACTTCCTATTACTGAATCACTGTAGGTAAAAATACTTTAGAGCAGATGTAAGTGTAATGAATTATTGAGATTTTACAGGTTGTTACAGAGATGAGTCACCCCTCATCTATATTTTCAGTAAACTCTATAATGGTCAAATTATGAAGGAAGGGAGGAATGGCAGAAAATCAAAGCAAGGCAAATATACTACATGAAAAGACTGATAGATAAATAGATCATACATAGGTAGATTGATAGATATATCAGTAGATGAGAGAGAGGGAGAGGCAGGGAAGGAGAAAATATTTCCTTAGAGAACAAATTACTACAGCAGTTTTCAAGGAGTGGCCTTGGGGTCCACAAAGTCAAAACTATCTTCACAACTTTACTAAGACATTATTTGCTTTTTTTTTTACTCTGTTGATAGTTGCACTCATGGTGCAAAATGCAATGGTGGATAAAACTCTAAAATACAAATCAAGGCAATGGCGCCAAACTGCACTCAGAATAATCGTGCTTCACTACTATACAATTATAGTAAAACAAAAAAAAAGATGGGGATCCACTTAAAAATATCCTGATAAAACAGAAAAAAAATACATTTACTAAATCAGAACTTGAGTACTTGACTTCTAAATATTAGGTATGTGGGGCACCTGGGTGGCTCAGTCGGTTGAGCAACTGACTTCGGCTCAGGTCATGACTCGTGGTTCAGGAGTTCAAGCCCCGCGTCGGGCTCTGTGCTGACAGCTTGGAGCCTGGAGCCTGATTTGGATTCTGTGTCCCCCATCTCTCTCTGCCCCTCCCCCACTCACACTTGGTCTCTCTGTCTCTCAAAAATAAATAAACGTTAAAAAATAAAAATAAATAAATATTAGGTATGCATAAAGCACGTCTGCCGCCATGTGAGAGACTGCGGTTGCCTCCAGGAAAAATCACTTGTACAATTGTTTGAGTTGCAAGCTGAATTAGCCTCTTGTTTCCTAGAACACTGCTTTTCCTTGAAAGAATGACTGGCAGAAGAAAACTAAGATTATTTAGCTCAAGTATTTGGCAGACATCTTTTCAAAAATAAATGTTATAAGAATGTCACTTCATGGAAAACAACTGAACATATTTGTCACCAATGAAAAAATTTAAGAACATTGAAATCTGGAAATCATGGGCAAGCCACTGTGGCCTTGACACAGTAACACAATTTGAAGACTTTCCTGATGAGATCAGTGGTGATATTAATATGTGTGACTTGTTTGATATTTTATAAGGAAATGTGTCAATATTTGCAATATCTGCATAACCCAGTGAACCTATATTTTTATTCAAAGGTATAAAATGCAAGATAGACTAATCAATTATAATGTAAGAGAGCAGTAAACTTTCATTGATATGGTTTCAGATTCTACATTGTAACTAATATGTGATAAACTACCACTTTTCTGGTTCGAGTGTAGTATCAAAAAAGAATATCCACAATTATTCAAAAGGCTATTAAAAGACTTCTCAGGGCACCTGGGTGGCTCAGCTGGTTAAGCATTTGACTTTGGCTCGGGTCATGCTCTCAGGGTTTGTGGGTTTGAGCCCTACGTCGGGCTCTGTGCTGACAGCTCAGAGCCTGGAGCCTGCTTTGGATTCCGTGTCTCCCTCTCTCTCTGTCCCTCCCCCACTCACACTCTGTCCCTCTTGTTCTCTCAAAAATAAAATAAACATTATTTTTTAAGACTTCTCAATTTTCTAAATGATTATCTGTATGAGGCCATATTTTCTTCTTTATATTTCAACCAAACAATATATTGAATCAGAAGCACACAGAAACAGATGAGAATCTAGCTCTCTTCTGTTTAACCAAATGTTAGTGATTTGTAAACTGTAAGGCAATATCACCTTTCTTACTATATTATGTTTTGTTTTGGAAAAAATATATAGTAATTTTCATTAAAAAGTGTTCTTTGTGTTAATGTATAACAGGATAATTATTGCTATTTTATAGGAATTAATGCACTAATATTTAAAAATCCTCAGTTCTAATTTGTAATATGTTAACCAATGGTAGGTATTACAACATTAAAACAAAAGGCTCTTTGAGTCCTCAATAATTTTTAAGAGTATAAAGGGGTCTTTAAATTTAAAATTTTGTGAAAAACTATTCTATATTAAATGTGACCAAAGATATAAAACAACTACGTGTAATGTGTGAAACTTTATGGATGTTAGAGATATCCAGATACAAAAACTTGTTTTTGTGGAAATTAAGAAAATTTAAATATTTGTCCAGTATTAGATGATGGTATTAGGGAATTATCTTTAATCTTCTTAGGTATGATTATTGTAGAAAAGGGTACTTTTTGGGGAGGTGCATAATAAAGTGTACAAGGGCTAACTAGCCTGATGAATATAACTTACTTTAAGATAAGTGAGTACAACTATAGAAGTGTTTCCTACTCTGTCCTACTCTTCAACTTACCTGTATTTTTGAACAATTTCTTTTTTTTTAAGTTTATTTATTTTGAGAGAGAGCGAGTGGACGAGGGGCAGAGAGGAAGAGAGAGGATCCTAAGCAGGCTCCATGCTGTCAGCACTGAGCCTGATGTGGGGCTTGAATTCATGAATCGTGAGATCATGACCTGAGCCGGAACCAAGAGTCAGTCGCTTAACTGATTGAGCCACCAGGCAGCTCTTGAAGAATTTCTTAGTCATTTTTTTAATTATGCAAAATAAAACTGATGTGTTTATCATGTAGCTTTTAAAATCGATGTAAAGTCATAATGTAGAGATAAGAAATATACATTTAACTTATAATTAAATGATACAGGAATATCTTGCCCTTCTCATTAAATATAACAGGAAACAACACAAGAAGGGGAAAAATAGCCAACTGTCATTAGGTATCCTGGAAATGTCAGCTGCCACCCAGTGTGTGTTGCAACCTTTGACTTAAGTCCTAATGTGTTGTCTGCAAGCAAACTTTTAGAGAAGGGAGTGGCTCTTATATTTCAAACAGCCAGAGGTTCCAAACGGTGGAAAAGGCTTTCCTGAGAGGTAGGGTGTTTTCTGTCACTGAAGGTGTCCCAGAGTTGGTGTGATACCCTAGACCAATGCTTCTCAACTATTAATGACCCTGAGAATCACCTGAGGATCTTCTTCAAATGAAGATTCTGGTTCAGTAGGTCTGAGATGGGGCTCGATATTTTTTCGATCAAGTCCCCAGGTAGTATTGATACTGCTGGTCTGTGGAACACATGTAAGGGTTCTCAAAGAGTTAGGAAAGGTTGAACTCAGTAAAGCTGGGTTTCCCAATTGTTTTTGGTTGTAAGAACCCCCTGATATCCTGTTTAATCTAACTTTCTATCATTTTCCTTTAGACACTGTAACTTAGTTGATTTTGGGTGGAAGTCTAGAAGCTGTGTGTTTAACAAGGAAATATTTATGATCAGGCAAATTTGGGAAACACTAACTAGATGATCTTCATAAGCTTTCCATGATACTATTTCTCTGTTTATTTTTTTCCCATAGAACTAACGATTGATTATATTTTTTCCCGAAAATATTGTTTTTAATTTTTGCCTTATTCTTTTGTCTTTTTTTTAAATCTCAGTGACAGTAAGATTCCTAGATATTATTAATAATCAAAAATCAGCACTCAATACATGAACCTGCTATGATCATTTAGTGGTTAAGAAATTTTGTAAACTATAACATTTTATTTGCATAACAACTCTGTGAGGTTTGTATTATTTCCCTCATCATGTGGATCAGAAACCAGCATCTATGGAGAGGATCATATGATTCTTATCCTTTCTTTTATTAATGTGATGTATCACATTGGTTGATTTGTGGATATTGAACCAGCCCTGCATCCAGGAATAAATCCCACTTGATCCTGGTGAATAATTCTTTTAATGTATTGTTGGATCTGGTTGACTAGTATCTTGTTGAGATTTTTTGCATCCATGTTCATCAGTGAAATTGGTCTGTAGTTCTCGTTTTTAGTGGGGTCTTTGTCTGGTTTTGGAATCAAGGTAACACCAGCCTCGTAGAATGAGTTTGGAAGTTTTCCTTCCATTTCTATATTTCGGAACAGTTTCAAAAGAATAGGCACTGACTCTTCTTTAAATGTTTGCTAGAATTCCCCTGGAAATCCATCCAGCCCTGGACTCTTGTTTGTTGGGACATTGTTAATTACTGACTCAATTCCTGTACTGGTTATGAGTCTGTTCAAATTTTCTATTTCTTCTTGTTTTGGTTTTGGTAGTTGAATTCAAGTGACTTGCTCAAGGTCACACAGATGGAAGAAGTTGTGGGGTCAGTAGTGGATTCCCATCTCTGTCTGAATCCTGGTCACTCAGACACTAGACTTACAATCCCACTGGTATCCATGTGTATACCTGTACAGCACCCTGGTGAGGATCAGGGTTGATGCTCGGTGCTAGAAGATTTGGCGGAGCAGAAGCAAAAGTAAAGTCCTGGTCAGGAGACATGAAACCAAGATACACAAAGACATTAAGCTATCAAGGGAAGAGCAGACGTTGTGATCAGTGTCAGGTCAGACTTGCTCACTTCAGTATCTCTCTGTGATCTTTATGAACATCCACATCCATCTCGGTCTGGAGGAAAAGCACATCCTGATGCCTGAGGTTCCTGAGGACAGGCTCTTTGGACCAGATAAAATATATTCCCTGAACTATTCTTTAGTCAGAACCGGCCATACTGTGCAGAGTCACATGGTGGGGTTGGTGGGGATGTTGGGATAGGAAATGTAAGCCTTGTAGATGATTAATAATGGCTTTTGCTGATTTTCTTTTCTGCTCCTCAGTGGTCATTAGTTTAAATTCTATGGATCTCATGTATTTATTTAATAGGTATGCATTGAACGCATCCCATGTGCCAGACAGTGTGCTGGTAGCAGGAGTTAAAAAACCGAGCAAATGCAAATGAGGATGCTGGGCCCACAAGGTGATGAGCACGTTTTTAAGCAAGTAATCAAATAACCAAGGTATAACTGTGAGCCGTTATCAGGGTCATGGAGGAAAGGGATCCGGTTCTCTCAGAGCTGTAGAACTGTGGAAACCAGCTTAATCTAAATGATAAGGAAATAATAATAGATAAAATACACATACCAGGTGCTTTACTATGTATCCCACTTTGTACTAAGTGCCAAACATGAGTCATTTTGTGGTGTCCTCAAAACAGCCATACAAGAAAGTTACCTCCTGTTATAGGTGAGAAAACTGAGGCTCAAGAAGCTAATATCTAATCCCAGAACGTGCACCCATGGACCACCTAAGCTTCCTCCTGGCGACTCCTTTGTCTTGTCATGGTAGCAACAAATCCTGCAATCATGGATTTCATGCAGAAGCTACTGCTGGGTCCTCATACAAGCAGGGGTTTTCTGCCAGGGTTCCCATGTGCCGGCTAACACTGAGGCTAAAGGTACAAAAAAATAAGGAGCCCAAGGCATGCCTGGCTCGAGACTGCATGCAGTGGTTGCTCTAGTAAATGCATTCTGGGGCCACTAAGTTGGAGCAGTGTGTATAGAGGAGCTGACGGAGGCCATGGGAAATGGTCTCTAAATCATTGGGCCACGAGAAATGGTCTCAAGGAAATTTAAATGCAAATTAAAAATGTGTAACACGTTGATGGTCAAATCCAAATAGAAACACTACCGTTGAACCAAAGTGCCCTGTTACAGTTTGTCGGGCTGTTGTACCTTATCCTTTCTGTACTATCATGAGAAGACAAAAAGTAGAGCCCATTTAATAGTAGGTACGCTTGATATCTTTCTGATTCTTTAGCAAGTCTCCATTCATGCAGTGCATATAATAGTAGCTTCTCATTTATATGGGATTTTGAGTTTTTCTCAATGGATGTATTTGGGTCCAGTCTCATCCCCCAAATCTGTGAGTAGACTCTATGTATTGTAATTGTCACTCGCTATGGCCTAAGCAGTGAATGAAGGTTCTCAAATTCACACAGCAAATTAGTGGCCCCACTGGGAGTGCCACAGACTTTCTGATTTTTGATTCTATGTACTTCCTACTAAGCAAAATTGTCATTATTTACTTTAAATGAATGAGACTGTTTTATGATCCAGACTAGCTGATACTGCAACCTTGCTTAGAAATGCAATAATTGCATGTAAAATTTTAGGTGCTAGCTCGTGAACAGAATATATAACAGAATAGTATGCTGTTATGTAGATGTGAGACTATGTCAGGGCAGGTTATGTTTGCAGATGTAAAGTAACTGCTTGCATTGATGGGGAAATACCAGAGTAGCCTATTTTCCATACTCTATCAGTAGTATAAAATAGTACCACATAGAATATTATCTTAAACTTACAGATCATGACCCACATGCTTCTATCCCATAATGGTGCCATGTTTAGGAGAACATATTTCATACAACAATATTAATCATGAATTAATTCAGTTTTCTAATTCATATTTCTAGAATATTATGAAGGTGAATCATACTTTCTTTCACGTCTCTAAAAACTCCCCATTTCACTCTTCTACTGAACCACTCTCCAAAAGCCACCCCTCCTAGTTCCCACCTGATTTTCTACCACAAAGATCTCAACAGTTGATCTGGCACAACAGAGTTCGCCTTCAGATGGTGAAATTCAAAAAATAAAGGCTAAGAATAATACTACCTAATTCAGGAAAGGGGAAAGGCTTAGGTCATCATAGATTGTTTTGGAGTTTTTCCCCCGTCATAAGTACAAACTGGAGCCTCACCGAGCTTATGTTGGATGTACGAGGCTCCTCGTTGCGGACGTGATGCGTCCTGATGCTGCAGATGAAAGCAGACTGGCCAAGGAGACTGACTTAAATTTAAGTTCAGAAACATCTAGAAATAATGACTCCAAAGACCCTTCTCAAAATGTACCATTGGATGCACTTTTCTTTTTCCTTTATTCCTTATTCATGTATTCACCAGGAGTTAATATACACTTTAGCAGCCTAAGTTCTTTATGAGATACCACAGAGGTTACCTTAAGTGATTATATCCAGTCCTTGATGTCACTGGCCCCAGTCAGTAGTGGGTCTGAAATCTTCTGTATTTCCCACCTACTTTTCTGGTGACTGCTACCTCAGTCTTTGCTCACCAGATAGATCGGTGCTTTGAACAGTCTTGTGAAGGAATTTAGTGCTTTATAATTAAAAGTAGTCATAGCATCTGCTCTCTGTTTTGTTTTTAAGCTGCCTCTTAATTTTTGTTTTTATCTTTGTGACCACTCTTTGATTTATTAGCATATGCTTATTAGAATTCCCAGGGGTAAAGGCAGAGTATTGCTTAGAAATGCAACTGTTTAAATTCCAAAATGATGCAATTAAGCACCAGGCAAGAACCTAGTGATAGGGCACTTGTCTGGTCTGAACTCTGTAAATCATCTAGGGTGACCAAGCATCCTGGTTTGCCCTGGACTGGGCAGGATGGGGTGGGATGCATGGGTGGGGTTTTTGCAGGATGAGGGACTTTCTGTGATAAAACCGGATAATCCCAGGCAAACTGGGATGGTTGGTCATCACCTATTTGGCTGCAGTTATCATGAGGTACCCTTGGCTAGAGCTGCTCCTGCATAGCATTTATCTTTCCTGGAAAGGGGAGGCTGATTTTAAAAACATCCTGGCTCTGCTTCCTGCTCCAGGATGGTCATTGTGGACCAGAAGAGATCTGTTCTTTAAACTGCTCGGTTTGAAATGAGGAGTCCCTGCACTTTGCAGGGTCCTTTAAGATTTACCATGTCAGATTCTTATTTTTACACAGAAAAACCCATGAGAGAGAAAAATGCAAGTCAGCCAGTGCACAAATTATTTCAAGAAATCACAGTCCACTTTGTAGAATGCAGACCATTAGAGGGAACATGCTGGAAGTCTCAGAGAGATGTAAGTTCTACAGGTAATAGAACCCATTTTGTTCACCTTTTTGGACTTGAAATTGGGACTGTGCCTTCCTTTGAGGCAGGCAAGTTACAGATATAGATCTCTAGCAACTAGATGGAAGGACAAATTTTAGTCTTTATATACAACTTGGGGCAAGTTATTTATGTAAGTTGAGACGAATCACTTCTCTCTGGACCTCTGTGTGCTCATTGGTCAAATAAAGATGTTGGAGTAGCTCATTCTCAGTCTACTTCAGCTCTGGATTTACACATGAGCTTATCACATGACTGGCATCAATCTCACTACTTTATATGCTTTAATTCATGTAATCCTTGCGATGACTCTCAGAGTGGGTTCTACGACTACCACCCCCATTTGACAGATGTGTGCTTGTTTTTGCATTTTCCCATTATTCCGTGTCCTGCTGCAAGATTTTGGAGGGCATCCAGTGTGAATGCTATTTCTTTTCTCTGGCTTCCGTTTCGGTTCCGCCGACGGGGAGCAGGGAATTACTGGAGGAAAGGGTGAGAGTGAGGTTGGGGTACTTCCTGTCCAGCCTTTGGATGGAAGCATGTCTGGACAGAAGGTTGCATCTTCTGCCAGGCAGCCCTCTCCATGCAGCCCTCCCTCATCCTGTGGGTTCCAACATTCTCACTCCATTAGCTTCTGCAGCCTTGGGGAGGTAGCAGCTCCTGGTACTGTTACTTGCTGAAGATACTGAGTCTTTGCTGGTGGTTTCCAGGAACCTGCCCACACCTTTGTAAAACAATACCGTTATTAAACTCCCATTAAATCCCCCAGTCTTTTTCCGAGCGGGACTCTGACTAATACGACAGGGCAATGGAGACTCAGAGTGATGAAATGGCATGCTTACAGCACACAACTGCCAAGGGGTTAAATAAAGCAGGCCTCAAAATCACAAGGATGGATTTCAGATCCCAGGCTGGTAAGCACTATGTTACGCTGCCCTATAAAATCTGTGACTACATACTTGATGCGGAGCTCAGTTTAACTGGTCTCTTACAGACTAAACTCTGCTCTGATGGACTTTATAAAAAGTAACTTTAACATTCTGGGGAATGTATTAGGCCTCACGTATATATAAATCTTGTACCGGTGAGCACTTCATGCAGAAAAATGGAAAATATTTGGCTTCGGAATCAGACAAGCTTGGATTCCCACCCCAGACCCACCTTATAGAGATGAGACCATGGGAACGTTACTTCATGTGATTAAACTTTTCTGCATCAAAGGGCATGCAGAGTTTAAATTCCTTTCAGAATAAAAATATTGTGATGTTAATAGAACATCCAGTTCAATGCCTTGGTCAGAGCAGGGGCTCAGCAGATGTTCATTTATTCATATCTTCCCCTAAACTTTTCTTCTTTGATTTCTTAGTATGCTGCTGTGCTGTGACTGTGTCCCATGTGCATTTTCATGACCATTGGCAAATTTGGGTCTCTGCATTTCCCATCCGAACGTAAAGACTGCGACGTATATACACCATGCAAAGAGTACTTACTCTAAAGCTGCTTGTTGGATAAATAAATGTGTGAATTTTTTGGCAAAGTTTCTGACCAGGATGCAGATTCCAAGTTTCCTAATCTGAATTCCAGCAGAGACTATTTTTTAAACCGAAGTCACCTATCTATACACCTCAATTTATTCCCGAGCCTCCTTTGTTCCCTACTACCAACAGAGCTCGAGGGAGAAACCAAGTATTATATTCTTTGTTTACAAAGTAGTCGTGTGAAATACAAACTTATTCACCTATGAATAGATATCTCTACAAACCACTATTTCATCACCAAAGTGAGGCAAGGGAACTGATCATAACAAATGAGACAGATGTGGGAATTTTGAGTCATGTCATCTGGGGGTTCCCTCTTTCTCTCTTGCCTGGGAAAGGCCAGTGGGAGGTTATAATTTCATGGTGTGACTTTCTCATCTCAGGTTTCCTGCTGATGCTGCCACTAAACCCTTCAACAAAGTCTTGGCCTTTCCCCAACTATTGTCATAAATGGGGATTACACATCTTGTTTTCCTCTTAAACAAATTAAATTAACTCAAGTACCAGAGGCTGCTCCCTCCTGATTTATTTTATTCGTAAATCTCCCAAATTTGGGTTGTTAGCAAGCCGAACTGAATTAATGGATGTATCAGTTTTAAGAAAAAGGAAACTGCGAGTCAGTCAATGCATTGCTCTTCTTTGTGTGATGAATGTGGGATTTATGAGCAATAAAAGTATAAGAAAAATATCTCCAGTTTACTTGCAGAGTGACACCATGTGAGCTGAATTACTCTGAGTATCAGTTTTCCTCTTTACAAAATGTAGGACCTGCATTTGATGGTCTGTAGCATTATCCTCAACTCACATTTGGAGAGTGTGATTCCTTGAGATGCTGCCCTGTATGCATTGTTAGGATGCCATAAAATAAGCTCTGTGCAGGCCCCCCGCCAACTGGCTCTGAGGATTAAAAGAGCCTCAGCAGTAAGTTTCTTTGAAAACGGTACACATTTAAAATAACTACTCTGTGAGGAGAGTTATGTGGCTCTGTGATCAGAGGCTGGAGAAGAGAAACCCCACCCCCTGCAGACATGAAACTGCTCTCTGCAAGAGAAAACCAATGCTCCTTACCATCGCTGTGATCCCCCCTTCTTACAGCACTCCCTGAGTGTTGAGACCAGGCCAGGATATTTAAAGAACCCTCTCCTTGTTCTCTTTGGGCTCCTTCTCTTCTCCCACCTCCAAGCATCTCACACCCAAGATTCTAATGACAGAGTTAATGTTGTTGCAAGCTGGTGGCATCTGACATCCAAAGGCTCCTCTGAGGATGTATTTCCAAATCCTTTACGACCTTAGGGAGTGGTATGTAATTGTTGCTATAAAGCAAGGCGCTGCAGTAACCTTGGGAATTTGAAATCACTACAGGAAATTGAAGAGTAAATTCCTCTTAATAAAGCAGTGCACAGCAAGATGCCAGGGAGCAAGAAATGAGCTCATGCAGCAGTTGGTGCTCGGGAGAGACCTCTGCTGCCAGAACCCAGCAGGGTAGGCTTGGGGCATTTGTTCCACCACAGCCTCTACCCCATCCCAGAAGTGGCCTTATTACCTTCTGGATGAAGAACTTGGAAAACAAAATGATTCCTCTAGTTTAAGAAGCAGAGGCAGCAAGCTGGAAGTTAAGGTGTGGAATATAAGTTTTGAGGAGCAGAGTCGAGTCTAGTCTAGTCTAGACTTGGTCTTTGATGTTGAGGACTCAGATCATATCCTATCAGTCTCAGTTGCTCTAGAACAAAGTCCAACATTAGAACGCATGGTGATTTTTCTTTCCCCATCAGCTAGGGAGAAAGATAATGTCTATCGAGCTAAATGTGTGAAGTCTACAAGAGAGAAACTATGTAAAGCTTGGGCAGGGAGACATTACACCAATACAAATTACATATTGGTATGATAGCCCTGTTGTCAGAAGCACTTTGTATGTGTTCTGTTAGTTCTTAACAATTTTTTTTTCTTTACATTAAAGACTGAGTGTAGACAACCTGTCCAGGCAGATGAAGGTGAAAACACCACTCAGGCAGAGTGATATTGCCCTGAAAGGGCATGGATATGAGGTTGTCCAGAAGGCATTTGTCTAAGGATATTTGACAGGCTGTGGCTAACGATCCCACCACAGGGAAGACTAATATTAGCTGCAGTTGGTTACAGCCATTGCTTTCCAGAAACTGCCACACTCCTAATTATTCTAGGGACTTGTGATTCCCCACATTATCACTCTCCCACCCAGGCTACTTGTGTCTTCAGTCCAGTTCTTACTAGAGGCTGCCAGTTCCTCCCCTTGAGCAAAGACCTCTCTTTTCTTGGCCCCAATCTCTCTTGTCCTTCTGCCCCAAACTCCTGATTTACTCCTGTTCTACACTATTAGAATCATCAAGGTGTTGTCTATTAGCATGGGCTCTGGAGTCTAACTCAGATATGGCTGGATCTCAGCCATGCACACACAATTACTTAGTGTCACCTACCCTCAGTTTTGTCATCTTTAAAATGGAGAATGGATTGCTAGGGATATGAAATGAGACCAAGTATGGAAAGCATGTAACAGAGTAAAATACCAGCAATACATTTTTTACCTATAACTATTTTTGTCAATGAGTACCTATTTGTAATGAATTCTGATTTGCTTTTTGAAGGTTGTCCTAAAATCTTTCACCCACTCTGCCCTCCTTATCTCCTGATTTATTTGGCAAACCCTTAACTTGAGCTAAAGTTACTGAAGCTCTCTAGACCTCTGTTTTCTCATCTGTAAAGTAGAGACTAAGAATTATTCTCCCATAGTTTCATCTTCCTGTGCTCAGTGGCCTCATCGACACTCTCCATGGGAACCCCCAACATGATGTCATGCTACCTCTGCAGGAGAGTCCAAGTGCTAGTGACAGCTTGTCAGCTGTCCTGAGTTTCATCTGCCCTACAGTCAACAATCTATGTTTTTTTTAATGTTTATTTATTTATTTTGGGAGGAGCAGGGAGGCAGAGGAAGAGGGAGAGAGACAACCCCAAGCAGGCTCCCTGTTGTCAGCATGGAGTCCGACACGGGGCTCGAACCTACAGACCGTGAGATCATGACCTGAGCCTAAACCAAGAGTCAGATGCTTAACCAACTGAACCACCCGGGCACCTCCACAACCTAGTTTTAGCTGTTTATTTACATTTTGACTGCTCTTCACATGAAATATTTCCAACGTTTTACAATCCTGCTTCTTTCCTCCAGATGACTCAATTGCTCTCTATATAACCTCACTATAAGGTGCCAGACTATGTGGAATGCTTCTTTCCATAAATGGTCTACTCAGATAAAGCAAATTCTGTCTCTTCTTTCCTTTGTTTTATATTTTTTACCCAGATTTTATAATCCCAGAGTGAAACACAGATCTCATTAAGTGTTTTACCTGTCACCTCATGCTATTGCCACATGAAATATCCTGCCCACGAAAATTTTTATGTCAAAATGTGGAGTTCCATGTCCCCAGGTCAATAGCTATACTGTTGATGCCCTGGACTCAAAGGGCAAGTCTTCACTTTCATTTTCTTTACATTTCAAATTAAGAGAAGCAGACCTCAGTGGGAGTTTTGTGAATACTAATTTTGTCATCCAACATATTTGCTCCTCTTCTCAGCAATTTTTGTCCACACATGGGATGAACCCTTCCCTTTCATGCATTTACCTAGGTCCACTGACAAACTGTTTCAGACAGGGCCAAGGACAGAGCCTCAGGCAGATGCTATTACGAACCTCCCTCCTGTTTGTCATCCATCAAAATATCTCCTTTGGGTCTATTTGTTCAACCAATTACCAGTCTACCTAATTGTTCTTACATTGTTCTTGCCACTGTCTCTCCATCCTGGGCCCAGTTATGACAACTGGCTCTCAGTACACAATTCTACTGTATTTCCCTGAGGCAGTGAGCAATCAACAATTGTTAAAAGCTTGAGCAGTGGAATCAGATAGACTTGTGTTCAATTCTGCACCCATTTCTCCTTAGCTGTATGATGCTTAAGGTTTGTTAAGCACTCTGTCCCAAACTCTCAAAGGAAGAAACTCAAGGGGATTGAGAATAGCTGTTTTATAGGGCTAATGTAGTTTCTGGGCAGATATAATATGATAAAGCATATCAAGCACTTACAGGAAACCACTTGTCCATAGTAAGAACTCAATAAATGTGAGCTCTTTTTACAACTATAAACATCACAACTCCACTAAAGAAAATAAAAGGAAAAATGAGATTAACCTGACCAGATCTTTGCTGATTTCTACCACACATTTGAGACTTTATTCTAATATTTGTGTTTTGTCCCTTCACAGCACTGATCTCTATTTGTAATCACACATGGATTGTTATGATTATTTAATTAAAATTATCTTCTTCATTGACCCAGAAGCTCCATCAGAACACAATTCATGGCCACTTGTGCTCAGCCCTGCATCCTCCAAGTATCCTGAACAATTCTGGGCTGGTGCCCAATGCATATTTGTTAGGCAAAATGACTTCCATGCAATTTGTATTAATGATAACCAAGGAACAGAAAAGAATCAGCAAGTTTCTATTAACCGCCTATGAGTACAGATTTCCCCACCCTACCAATCCCACCACGTGGCTTTGCACAGAGCAGCTGGTTCTGACTGAAGAATAATTCAGGAAGTGTATTTGATTGCTGTTCTGAAGAGCCTAACGTCAGGAGCCTCATTACATCACAACTGACTTTTCCTCCAGACTGAGATGAGTGTGCATGTTCAAGAAGACCAGAGAAAGATACTGGAAGAGTGAATCTGGGTTGAGGTCCCCTGCTGGAGGGCCTGAGGAGAGCAGATGCAAAAGTCAGAGCATGAAGTCCTACCACGAGGCAGAAAGCCGAAGTAAATGGAGACATCAAGTAGAGAAGAGCAGAAGATGCGAAGAGCCTGCAGGCCCTGTGCCTCCCAGGCACGCAGAGGGGGTGGTGGCACAGGTGATGGGGCATCTGCTGTCTGAGGGACCAGGCTCAGGACTGAGTTAAGAGTCATATCCATACCCCCCAACTTTGTTCGTCTGTACGACCTTTAGCAAGTCGCTTGACTTCTATAGACTTCTGTCTTCTAATCCACACAATGAGAGAAATAATGAAAATCTCACAGAGTTGTTATAAAAATGAAAGTCTATCACTTAACGAAATCATCTAGCCAAGTGATGAAAGCAGGTTCACATGTAGAGTGCTTACTCTTGGTTATGAGCAGTAAAAGGTGATTCCATGTAATAGGTGTTCTAATGTCCCTGGGATGAAACAACATACCAGGCCGATAGTGGACAGAGGCATCTGTCGAAAACCTCGTCTATAGCTAGCCCTTAGGAGAAATATCGAGAAGCAGAATTGTGGGAAGTCAATACCAAAAACTGTTTTAAAGATTATTTAGGGGAGCCTTGGTGGCTTAGTCGGTTAAGCGTCTGACTTTGGGTCAGGTCATGATCTTGTGGTTTGTGGGTTCAAGCCCTAAGTTGGGCTCTGTGCTGACAGATGAGACCTAGAGCCTGCTTCAGATTCAGTGTCTTCCTCTCAATCTCTGCCCCTCCCCCACTCATGCTCTGTCTCTCTCCATCTCTCAAAAATAAATAAAAACGTTGAAAGAAAATTTAAAGATCATTTAGCATTTCGCCAAACTGACTGATCGTAAAAATCATGAGGTTAAAACCACAAATACCAGACTTCCACTGAAGAGCAACTAAGGCATATTCCCCAGGGTAGGGGCCTAGACATTGGTATTAACAAAGTACCAGGTGATTTTAATGACTACATGAAATTGGTAAATGCTGCATAGTTAGTTCAACCTTTGCTAATTATTTAAATCTCTTTAAGCTCTCACGACTCAAAACAGCAGCATCAAGATCACCTGGGAGAGTGTTAGAATTGCAGAACCTCGGATCCCACTGCAAACTTAACTGCACAGCAGTCTGTACCTTAACAAGACTCCAGGTGATTCTTATGCATATGAAATGTCAAGAAGCACCAGTTTAAAACCTCCTCACCTATTCTTGGACATTTGGAGGCCGGGAAAGCTCTCTCCCTGGAAACTTTCTATCTCTTAGTGCTTCTAACTATTTAAAATGTAGGAGCCAAAAAAAAGCCGAAACCAAAACCAAAACTGAAAACCCTCCCTACGAGTCAACACCATTGAGAGTATTTTAGGATCTGAGCCATTGATTGTGACACAGACTGGTAAGAGCTAACAATGCCAGGTCATCTAATAAAGGTAGGTGTTAATTTACTTCTACAATATTAATCCTCAAAAATCAGAAGTTGTTTTATGTTTTCCTTCTTATGGGTTTAAAAAATTAGGCTAGGGGCGCCTGGGTGGCTCAGTCGGTTAAGCGTCTGACTTCGGCCCAGGTCATGATCTAGCAGTTCGTGAGTTGGAACCCCACATTGGGCTCTGTGCTGACAGCTCAGAGCCTGGAGCCTGCTTCAGATTCTATATCCCCCTCTCTTTCTGCCCCTCCCCTGCCCACGCTCTCTCTCTCTCTGTCTCAAAAATAAAGAAATGCTAAAAAAAAATTAGGCTAAAAAAACATGATATAAATTCACCATCTTAAACATTTTGATGGGTCCAATTCAGAAGTGTTAACTGTATCCACATTGTTGTATGACAGGTCTTTAGAATCTTTTCATCTTTCAAAGCTGAAACTATACCCATTGAACAACAACTCCCCGGCTCCCTCTCCCCCCAAGTCCTTTGCTGTCTCTGAAGAAATAAGCTGCCTGGTTGTGAGAGGTCTTTGAGAAGGTCACCTGGGAACGAACTACAGGTGGCTTCCAAAGGAACGCAGCCCAGCTGTCACCTTGACTGCAGCCTTTTGAGACCCTATGGTGTATATTGTGTGTCATTTAAAGCCACTAAGTTTGTGGTAATTTGTGGTGCAGTCGCATTAATCAAATACATCTCTGGGGTGATACTTAAAAACTGCACAAATATTCCATTCCCCGTCAGCTTTTTATCTAACAATTTTATTATTATCTTGTTTCCTTTATATGATTGTTGAAAGAATTATTCTACATTCTTCATTGCCCATTTTCAGAGTGTGGAATTGGCATAATAGTCACCTCCAATAGTACTAAATGATTGATTTTTTCCTTTTATTATTATTATGGACTAATGGGTTTTTATTTACCAAATACATTGCATATAATTGGAGTCATTCTTTTTGTTCCACATAGCCTTTGAAATATATCATTCACTTAACTTAGGTAATATATTCATTTTAAGAAACAAAAATTGTCCCCTTAAGTTGTAAATGAAATCACAGGTCTTGTACTAATTTCCCCCTCCTAGAAAAGATAATGTGTGTTTTCTGTTATTTAGAAACCCCAACATTTGGGGTTTCATTTGACCTTGCAGACTTCTTCCAAATGCAGGCAGACTTTTAGCAGATTCAGATATGAATCTGGCTATTTTGCATTCATTAATGCATTTCCTAGTGGTAGGTTTTGAGAGATTTGTGGAAAATTGCAGTCAGATCATCTAGTGAGTCTATGGGTCAGGATTTCTTTAGACAAGTGTTCTTATAGCAAAAATTCTTCCACCTAGTTTCATACAGCATTACTTCACTTTAAAACACACAGTAAGAAGTTGAGAATTGGTTCCAGTAGCACTAAACTTTTCAGTGTTTTCTTCTCTTAAGGGAGCCTCTCTGAGCCTTAACTCTGCTCTGTGTGTGAGTGGGGGTACATGTTTTCTGGAGGGTCTTCCTTGAACTCCTTGAAATATTGCTTTCCTAAAATGTACTCTTCTCTGCTCTTTAATGAAATTCATGAACCGCTAGCCCTTGTGGGTTCTGATCAAGTAACTTCTCCAGGTTGGAAAAATGGAGAAACTCTGGATTTCCCTGTGATGTGTAAAACTCAACATTTGCAAGTAGAATGGAAAGCATCATGAATCATTAATGGTAAAAATTCAGTAGGCAATTTTGCACCAAACACAATTTACTACATGTCTTGGGAAACAAGCCTATCCTCTTGTTAAACTAAGAAAATGTTCAATTCTAGTTTAAGTGACAGTAAAAACTAAATACTCTAAGAGCTCAGAAGAGAGAAGGCTGTTCCAAAGGGATCTGAGAAGGGATTATGGAGAAGAGAGAAAAAATATACACCATCATTGCAAAATGTAAAGGCATTGAGAGAATGAAAAAGAAGTTCCTGTGAAGTTTAAGAATTTGTACTTTTTTTTTCTTAAGTGAAAGGAGGTTTGGAGATATGCGGAACTCAGTAATGCCTTTGCTATTGATTAATGTATCCGGAAATAGTAGAAACAGTAGAAATAGCAGAAATAGTCTTGGGCTGCGACCTAGGGGATCTTGAGTTCTAGCATATGGTTCCTATTTCTAGTTTTGTGTCCTTTTCTTTATAGAACACCATTATCTCTTCTTCCACTATTCATTTCCATAAACCCGCAGGGAAATTATTTTGTTACGTCTGTCAAAATGGTAAAGCACACTTAGAACATACTGTAGAATAACAGCAGATGTCCAATAAATCCATGAATCAAATACCTGGTCCCTATTGCCATTCAATAAATGAGTAAAGCAGGCCAGATTTATTTTATAATGATGACTTAAATTATATTACATGATTATCTGCCTAGACAAATGGAAGAATGTTCTATATCTCCACAAAGACATATGCTGTCTCCAACTTTTCTTGAAACATATGGTCATTCAGTTCTTTTTTGTTTTGTTTTTTTCTTTGAATAGAATCCTGGGAAAAGAACCCAACCACCTTCTTCTATGTTAAATGACCATTGGCATGCAAATCTCAGCTCCCATGAGACAACAGAGGCACTATGATAAACATAGAACGTATGAGAGCTAAAGGAAGCAGCCTCTTCTCAACTCACCAACCTGTTGCACAGGATTAGAGATCTCTTGAATTTTTAAGATGAAACTACAAATCCAAATACTTATGTAACAATGCCAGATTTTAAATGTTGACAATTAATTCTAATTTTTAAAGTCCCTGAATAGGTCAATACTGTACAAACTGGATCCTATCCAAAGACAACTAACTAGCAATCTGATTTAGTTTGTCATTTTCCCAGTTTGGAAACTTAAATGTCCTAAAGCCAATTAACTATAAAACCTACAGCAGCACTTTCTTTTCCGAACTTTCTGTGCAGCGAAGCATACAGATACAAATGACCCCCTCAAAAGAAACAGTGTCAAATGTGTCCCCCATGGACTCTAAATCTTGCTGTATGATTTGTTCTTCCATTTCTTTGTTCTGAGAGAGAATCTGGTCGATAGTGGAGCAAAGCTTTTATTCAGTTTTTAAACTTTAATGTTGGTTAAAAAATAATAATGCATCTTTATGGCATGTATTATAATGGTAAATATTTAAAGTCTCATAAATCCACCATGACAGAGATTCAGAAGTCAAAGGAAATGGATAGCAAAACTGAAATGTGCACACTTGCCCTTTGGAAGGGTGATCTAAGGAAGAAGGACAGTATTCTCTCCAAGTCCTTTCCTTTTTTCCTAAGTTCAGGATTTCTCATTTTTGCAGGGAGAAGCAATCTTAGATGTTCATAAGGAGGCTTCCATTCATCCTACATTCTCCCCAGTCTATGGACTTTTTATGATAAAACGTATTAAGTGAGGGCTTTCAGATATGGCCCATAGGAAAGATGGACAGTCATCAGCTGAGTTTCCCTTGTCCTTTTCATCTGACCCAAAGGACACTCATCTCAGCCTTACGGCCTCTTCCCAATGTACTGAATTGTAGATAATTCATGGTTTACTTCCACTGAGATCTTGGCTTAAATTAAAAGTTTAAAATTGTGTGTGTGTGTGTGTATTATAGCTATATTTATATATGTTACATATTTTCCTAAATATGAAAATATTCAATATATATTTATATTTTTTTGTTTTTCCTGTATATAGTCTATGTCAGTGTGTCTTTTCAGCATGCTTGGGTTTGATTAAGCATTCAAATATTTCTCAAGTATAAGCGCTGCATTTATGGTGGTTGTGGAGTATATGTAAGAAAGGGATATGCCTTCTTGGTTTATTGACTCATCATACATGGTGCTGTACACACTTAGAATCTTTCTGGAAGGTAGAGTAATTATGAAATACAACAGAAGAGAATGTAATTGTACAAGGCAACTTTTGAGGTAATTAATGCAACTTATGTATACTAGATTCTCGGTTCCATTGACCTGTTCTATTGTTTTTGCTTTGTTTTTTTTGTTAGTTTCTATTTCATTTATTTCTGCTCTAATCTTTATTATTTCCTTCCTTATGCTGGTTTTGGGTTTTGTTTGTTCTTCTTCTAGTTCCTTTAGATATAAAGTTAGGTTGTTTATATGAGATTTTTCTTCTTGAGGTAGGCCTCATTGGTCTATGAATGCTTTTGTTACATCCCAAAGATTTTGGGCCATTATGTTTTCATTTTCATTTGTTTCCATGTATTTTTTATTTCCTCTTTGATTTCTTGGTTGACCCATTCATTATTTATTGGCATGTTGTTTAACCTCCATGTATTTGTGCTCTTTCCAGAGTTTTTCTTGTGGTTGATTTCTAGTTTCATAGCATTATGGTCAGAAAATATGCATGAAATCACTTCAATCTTTCTGAATATGTTGAGTCTTGTCTTATGGCCTAATATGTGATCTATTCTGGAGAATATTCCATGTGCACTTGAAAAAAAAATGTACTCTGCTGTTTTAGGATTGACTGTTCTAAATATATTTGTTAGATCCATCTGGCTCAATGTATCTATCATTCAAAGCCACTGTTTCCTTGTTGATTTTCTCTTTGGATGATCTGTCCATTGATGTAAGTGGGGTGTTAAAGTCCCCTGCTATTATTGTATTACTATTGATTATTTCCTTTGCATTTGTTATTAATTGATGTAAGTGTTTGGGTGTTTCCATGTTGGGTGCATAAATATTTCCAATTGTTATATCTTCTTATTGGCTTGTCACCTGAATAATTAGATAGTGTCCTTTTTTGTCTGTTGTTACAGTCTTTGTTGTAAAGTCTATTCTGTTCCATGTAAATGTGCTACTCTGGCTTTCTTTTCACATCCATTTGCATGATAAATTCTTCTCCATCCCTTCACTTTCAATATGTATGTGTCTTTAGGTCTGAAATGAGTCTCTTGTAGGCAGCACATAGATACATCTTGATTTTTTTATCCATTCTGTCACTCTATGTGTTTTGATTGGAACATTTAGTCCATTTATATTTGAAGTAATTATTGATGGGTATGTATTTACTGTCATTTTTAATTTATTTTATGGTTTTTTTCTGTTCCTTTCTTCTTTTACTCTCTTCTCTCACGATAAGTTGTCTTTTTTTAGTGATATACTTTGATTCCTTTTTCTTTATTTTTTGAATAGTTATTACTGGTTTTTGATATGGGATTATCATTCATTTTGCACATAACATCTTCTGCATATAACAGTATGTCTTCAGTTGATGATCACTTAAGTTTGAACCCATTCTTTACTCCTCTCCTCCCCACATTTTAGGTATATGGTGTCAGAAATATATCCTTTCATTTTGTGAATCCCTGGACTGATTTTGATGTGGCCTCTTCTATACATTTAGCTGTGGAGTTTATTCTGTCAATCTTCAGGTAGTTTTCTGAGTTATTTACACTGATGTGAGTATTATCTAGTTGTATCTGTGGGACAAGGTGAGCCTAGGTTCCACCTACTCTGCTATTTTCCCTGAGAGTTTCTACATTTTATCTGTTAGACCACAAAGCCTATAACAGTGGTTATAGGGATTCATAAGTGAATTGGGTAAATCTTAAGGATCTTAGCTTTTGAAAGAAAAAAAGACAAAAGTTTGATAAAAATAGGTGGGAAAATAAAATGACAGCAATCCAACATTGCTATCTATAGCTCACAATAAAACCTCCTCCTTCAGTCCTCATTATAACCATGAGGTTTGCAAATAATTATTCTAATAATTACAGAGCAAAATACTACTGGTCAAGAATGTCAAGAAAATCCTACTTTATCAGAGCTGTCTTTGTATGCGGTAAGGTTGGACACAGAAGACCAACATATGATAAGCAAATGTACAGCATTCTGTAATTATGTTCTTTGTTCCTTCTTCTGTTGTGTGGGGTAAGATGACCATATTAAGGGTCTTATTGGATGAGAGTCAGGTAGTTGCAAGCAATATAAAAAGTAGCAAGGGTGGATTTTTTAATCTGTAATGCATATCTGTTTGTAAACCAAAAACTAATCACAGACTATATAAAATGGAAAGCATAGAAACTTGTAGTTTCTATTATTTGGCACAAGGTCTTGTGTGCAGAAAGCAAGTTTTATAGTCATAAAAAATAACAAAACACACAAGGCAGCACAGGTTACGTGCTGGATAAGCAATGAAGCTAGAGACAGGAGTAAAGTCACCCTACTTCAGACACAGATATATTCTTCAATGCACACAATTTTAGGTGTCAATTGGGGTCTGCCCAACAAAACTTTTCAAAATGGTATAAGCCTGTTCATTGCATATGCTTGGATCTCTCTTCATGCAGGGTTGGCCAGTGAATGTTTGCATTTGCTGGGAACCTAAATATTCACTCAGTCACTTACCTTGTTTTTTATAAGGAACAAATAAACATCTGTACACATGACAAAGTGAGGGTGGGTCTTTTCTGGCAATGTGGTTTTGACTCTGAGAATCCATGTGCACTTTAAGGAAACCTCTTCTTGGATGTATAGATTCCAATGTGCATCAACCAGCCATTCATTCACTCATCTGAAACACCAGAGAATGTGGAAAGTATCTGGTTATGTCTGAGCACTTAAGAGCATACAGTGAGCACTTAAGTATTCAGTGAGAGTGAATTTAACTGAAAAGTGACAGGAAAAAAAGAAGAGAGAAAAAAAAATCAAGCAATAATAACAACAAAAAGAAAACAAACACAAGAAGGAATGAGTGAGGAAATATGGTGTGATATATGTTTTCTTCTAAATAGTAAACATAAACTGCAAGCCCAGGAATGTGAGTTAATGGTCACTCCTCCCGAATGAAACAAAGCCACCCCACAAAAACTTTACTAAAAACTGTGTGTGTGTGTGTGTGTGTGTGCGCATGCGTGTGTGAGAAAGAGAGAGAGAGAGAGAGAGAGAGATTTCCTTTGAAACACGGGTAGCCTTCAAAGTTGCATAGGTTTTGATTGTGGGGGATACATAGTAATGCTTAGGAATAATGCCCAAGGATCCCAACCAGCTGGCTGTCTGGTTGAGAAAATGGTAAAGAAAATCAAGAGTGGAAAAACTCCATCTCAGGGGCAAACATTCAGATTCTCTGACTTGGTGCAGAGTCTCAATTAGAAACTTTCTTCTTTGAAGGCATTTTTCTAAAACCAACTCTATCCATATTTGAAACTGAGAGATTAATGGACTCTAGGAAATAAAGCTAAGTGATATTTTTAAAAAGCATCATATATAAGGGTCCCCATTGGACATAATGATACATACTGACAATTGAATATCTCTCAGTCAGAATTAATCTCCTCCCATAGGCTTGTGACACTTTGCACTTATGTTAATGTTATGAAACTTATCACAAGGCACAGTATATTATGGAAAAAAAGGAAATTTGTATTTCTTGAGAGGTGATTATATGTCATGCACTTTCTTACACTCTCTCTCTCTCTCTCTCTCTCTGAGCATATTTGACACACAATCTTACATTGGTTTCAGGTTTACAATACAGTGATTCTTATATTGTCTTTTAAGTTACTAAAAAAATAGAATATTTGGTATATTAGACTCATTATTTCCATTTTATGGAGAGAACAGTTGAGGTATGAAAGGTTAAATAATTTCATAATTAGAAAGTTTCAGTGCCAAGATTTGAACTCTGATTTATCTGTTCCCATTTATCTGTACCCATTTCATGGCTCTGCATATGCAACATCTAGAGAAAGGCAGCTTATGTCTCTCTTGGCTTTAATGACCTACTGTACCTAGGTGCTCAAAAAAATGTTATTACATTGACTCTAATGAACACCTAATAGTTATGTCATTTTGTAAGTTGAAGACCCAAATAATAAACTTCAGAAGGCTTATTCAAATTGCAATGAAGTAAATAAACTTCAAACTAGAATAACAATCCCTGAAGATTCAGCAGAGAAATAATTATTCAGAACTTCTCAGTCTGTACATTAAGAATGGACTTGACTTATAGATAGGTAGAATAGGCAATATCTGTTTCTTAGTCATTTCGATGAGTTCTAGAATGTCTCTCTGTCTCAAATTCTCTTCACACATGACCTTAACACTAATAGGCATGCCTAAAATTTCCACCTCTTAGAGCTAATTCCTTGTGTAAAATTATAGTCAGTTAAAGATCTCAATTAAATTCCTTATCTGCACTAGAGATAAATATAAACCTCATTTTATAGAAACACACATGCACACACACACAAATGAAAGATTGTTTTACCCTAAAGAAGATCCAGGAATCAAGGGAATTCTATACTCAGACTTGGAGGGGAGAGGACTGAAAATATCAGACTCCAAAGAAGGTCTTGCCAACCTCATCATGCTGCTCAAGTCTGGTTCTGAATGAGAAGCACATTTCCCATGTCTGAATGATGTAACTCGGTAGAATCTTAATCAATGTGACTTTGATATAAAGGGTGTTCTTTGTTTTCTATTAGATACGGTCAGAGTGCTAGGCCTGGCAGCTCTCCAGGGCTGGAAGACCAGTTGGGATGTTGAGTTGTCTTTGGGATGGGGATCCATTGGGAAATAAGGCTTTGATGGTTAGTAAAGACAGTCTACATAGCTACTGGTGTCCTAGCAAAGGTCATAAGCAAAGAAAAATTGTGAAAGTCATTGGAGAGAAAAAAGGAAGAGGCTCGGGGCACCTGGGTGGCGCAGTCGGTTAAGCGTCCGACTTCAGCCAGGTCACGATCTCGCGGTTCATGAGTTCGAGCCCCGTGTCAGGCTCTGGGCTGATGGCTCAGAGCCTGGAGCCTGTTTCCGATTCTGTGTCTCCCTCTCTCTCTGCCCCTCCCCCGTTCATGCTCTGTCTCTCTCTGTCCCAAAAAAAATAAATAAACGTTGAAAAAAAAAAGGAAGAGGCAAGGTGGCCCCTGAGTTTGATAACTTAGAGTTTAATTATAGGGAGGCTGTGTATGAGAGAGAGAATGAATGAATGAATGAATGAGAGGAGTGAAATATTGGGACAGTGCCTCAAAGTTACAAAGCTCTTGACTGGACCTTCGTAAGAATTTCAAGAGAAAAATACTGCTATGGCAGAAAACTAGACCCACAGAAGTTAAATTTCCCCAAGACAAACAGCTACAAAGTGGCAACCCAAAATGAGATTTTCCCTCCTGGTTCCACATCTCATGTTTTCAGGTGGGTTATACTCTCTGCTGCATAGCAATACAGACTACAGAACATTCTGTAATGTCGGTGCTACATTGTGTCACATGGAATATAGAAAGGACTGGAATAGTCAAGGTTGGCTTCCTGGAACAAGTGAGATTTGAGGTGACCTGGACAGGAATTGTGGGGGGGAGAGTTAAGAGCGGGCTTTTGAAGCCTGCCTGAGTTTGAGCTTTCACGTTTCAGCCGTGTGAACTTGGCAAGTTAATTAACTTCTTTGTACCTCAGGTTTCTCATCTGTAAAATGTGGATGACTGCTGTGAGAATAAATGGGTTCAGATTTATAAAGTGTCTAGAATAGTCCCTGGCAATGGCACACACTCAGGAAATGACAGCATCGTTGTTAATATCTAAGGAGAGAGTGGGCTCCAGGCAGGAGGGAAGCGTTTGTTTATCCATGCAGGTCATTTACTATTTATTGAGTCTCCATGAAGGCTAGACAGGCACTGCCCATGATAGTTGAAACAAATTACCTAATCTAGGCTCTGCTGGCAAATCACAGAACAATGCAGAGATACAGCTGTCACCACCTGAACCCACCAATCAATCTTTGTATCACCAAAAGTGAGACAGACATTACGTGCCTACTGGGGTGTTACAGTCTAAACCATATAGCGCCACCTGTGAGGCATTCTTGCCAAAATGGCCTAACCTGGATCTAATGAAGCCTTTAGGAATAATGTACAGTCTGCAGGCAATGGAGGAAACACAGGGGATAGAGGGACAGGTAAATGACACTATGAGGAAATAATTAGCCAAATTCAGAATGTGGAAGTTTTGCCAAGACAATTAACCCAGTTTATCAAAATATAAGCAGTGTGACAAAAAAAAAAAAAAAAAGAAACAAAGGAAAGGAAAAGAGGTTCTGTTTTAGGTTGAAAGTGACTGAAAAGAAATTTAAGAGACAGCTATCAAATGTCACAATGGGCATTTTCTTTACACATTTTCTTTACACACCAATTGAAGAAACTACTTGTAAAAAGTCCTCCTGTGGATGATCATGGATAATCATAGGTATCAGATGCTATTTAAAAAATACAGCTAATGCTCTTAGGTTTGAAAATGGTCTTGCTGTTATGTAATAAAATCTTTCTTTTTGAGAGAAAAAGTCTTGAATAAAACATTTTTTACTCAAGAGAATAAATTGATTAGGCAAAATTGTCTGATACCAGATTTGAGAAGCAGGTAGAACTATTTAAAATGAAACTTCCTGTCTCTTTTCCTCAAGACCCCAGAGGAGCCCCATGGAGTATCCTGGACCTTTATGGGAGCTAGCATCTTATCTGCGACCTCCTTTTATTTGAGAATCTTAAGTGCTTTACCTGCAGAGAGCAGCTTATCTCTGTTTAGGAGCCAGAGAAAGATAAAGAAAATGAGAGATCAGAAGGTATTTGGATAAATGAGAAGGATGAATGAAGAAGTTAGGAGACAAAAGAATAAAATCAAGAAAAATAACATGGCTGGGAGGAATGAGGGGTGTGTGTATGGGAGCAAGGGAATGAGAAACAGGGGTCAAAATAAAGGTGAGAGCAAAGAATCTGAGAGCTCCAGAATAAATCCCCAACACTTACATTTGCCAAAAAGAAGGAGGCTTTATCAAGGAGGGAGATAAATATGAACAAGGCCGAGAAGAACATGGGCAAGGAGAAGGCTCTGTTCAGGGTGTTTTATTTATATACACAACAGTGCTGTGCTGTGTATATTATTCTTACATTCTGGAACCTGAGGCACGGGACATTACACGACTTTCCTAAATCTTGTAGCTAGTAAGTGAAAGCCCAGGATTCAAACCCAGGTGGTCTTGCTCCAGAAACTTCACTCCAAATTAATAACTGCTTCTGTCCAAGGACCTCATATGCATAAGATAGTATTAGCCCATAACCAGACAACAAAATGCAGTGTGATTTAATTGATGCACATTTAAATTGGCTTTCCTAAGTAGACTGCTCACTCTCCCTACCCTTACAAGTAGTCATTGTGTGCCCTTCCTCCCTATCTAGAACAAGGTAGGGTGTGCCTTTGTCATAATGGATAAACCAAGTTCATGGTCTTCAGTTAGACTGGAGCCACAGCCACAAGTGTAGAACCATGGAATGTTAGAGCTAAAATGAGCTCAGGTAATATTTAATTCAACCTCCTTTTTTTAATAAATGAGGAAACTAAGGTCCAAAAAGGTAGGGTGACTTACTCAAGGTTACATGTCAAGTTAATGGTACAAATTTAATGATGGTCCATGTTTTCTCCCTTGGAGTTCAGAGATCCTCACAGGACAGAAACAGGTATCCTAGCTACACCCCAAACTTCACTGTGAAAACAAAAATCCATATGATCCACAAATTCCACTTCTGTATGTATATGCAAACAATTGAAAGCATGGTCTCAAAGAAATACTTGTTCACCCATGTTTATAGCAGCATTATCTGTGATCCTGAAACATGGAAGCAATGCAACTGTCCACTGATGGACGAATGGATAAACAGAATGTGACGTACACTTACAATGAAACATTATTCTGCCTTAATAAGGAAGGAGATGATGATATGTACTACAACATGGATGAAACTTAAGGACATTTTCTAAGTGAAAGAAGTCAGTCACAAAAGGACAGCTAGTGTATGATCCACTTACGTGAAGTGATTAGAGTGGTCAAACAATCAAATTCATAAAGGCAAGAGATTAGAATGGTGGTTGCCAGGGACGTGGAGGTTACTGTTTAATGGGCAGAGTTTAAGTTTTGAAAGATGAAAAGAGTTTAGTGGATGGGTGGTTCTGATGGTATCCCAATACCATGAAAGTACTTAATTCCACTGAACTGTACAATTTAGAAAAGTCAAGATGGTAGGTTTGGTGTTATATGTATTTTGCCACAATGGAAAAAAAAAGCCAGCCTATGAACAATAACAACAACAAAAGTTTAGGGCACTTTTAAAAAATGACACGTTTAAGAGTCAGAATAGACTCAACCACAAGGATCCCAGCTTTATCCTGATATTTTACCTTGACTGCATTCAATTGCATTACAGAAACAATGGTTGTATGTTGAAAGATCTATGGACAATAATTCAGCATCTTTATACTATACCTGACTTTGGTCAGCCCTAGCAGGAAAGGTATAAGGTTACCTTTAAAAAAATATCTATAGGCCTTTGCAGGTATCATTCCCTCTAACTGGAGGTTACCCCCATTTCTTCCAAAGCATGCATTAAAGAGACACATAGACAAACCACAATACCGCATTGTCTGCTTTCCAAACTCCTACCTGTCCCTCAAAACCCTGCTAAGAACCTTCCAAATCTTTTCTGGGAAGCCAGCAACATACACGGCTACTTGCCCTGGATCTAGACAATCTCAGACAATCCCTGTGGCTCCATTAATATTGCTCTTACTTTTAACTTACTTATTGATGTTTGCATCAGTAAATTTTACTGTGAGCTCTTTCAGAGCAGGTACTGTCTTTCATCCCTACATTGCTAACGTTTACAGTATTATACCTCCTAGAATTAGTCTTAACAAATTAGCTGAGTGAATAAACAAAAGAAGAAAAATTCTGAGGCCAAGCACTACATGTCTCTTCAGTGTCTGGCACTCATACCCCTTGAAAGGCTCTTGTCCCTTGAATCAACCCATCAGTGTCAGTTGAAATTGTCTGTGACATCTAATAAACCCAACATCCTGCCCTGTGCTCACACAGTGCTGCCTTCAAATATGTAAAAAATGTCATGAAAGACAGCTTACCCTTCTGGAAGAGGATGATTAAGTGCATAATTAAAAATTGATGCAATTTTCTTTGATGCAACAGTATTTTGCTATTTCTCTTCCTGCAGCATATAAATGGAGAAGAACACAGAAAAGAGATCGGTTCCCAGTTGTTGGCTCCTCTGCCCTCCTTTCCTACTCTGGAGGGAGCAGAGACCTGGGTTTCCTTCTCTGTACTTTTGAAAACAGCCATGCAATTATTGGATTGCAGGGTCTCTGCTCAAACACAACCTTTATTCTGTACACATGTCCTGGGATATAAGGTTGTTAGACATGACTTATGCTATTTACAAGCCACAAGCTTCATAATGGATGATGTATAAAAAGCACAGGCTTTCTGTCCAAGTCATCCTGATATTTTGTCAATTTCATAATGTGAAATTGGTAAGCCAAGTGCTGGGAATCCCAATCATATAAACATGCAGTAAAGGAAGAATTATCATGGTAGAGTTTGTTGTTTTTCTTAAGCCACACTCCTACTGTCTTCGTGTTTTCTTCTTCAATTCCAGGTTCTTACCTACTAGACTCTTCTGAAAAAAGAGAATATTTATTTTTCACTCTTGGAACACTGTAAGCTGGGTAATAGAGATCCAGAGGTGTGGAAAACCAGGAGTGAGACAAAAGAAATTATTATAAAGAAAAAGTAATATTGGAATTAGAGAGGGTTGTCCTCATCCTTAGGATTCTGCCAATGAATGGTTCATTTTCGGTCATGGTAGGGTTCCCTTTTTCTCTCCCTCTGTCCCTTCCTTCCTTCCTTTTTACTTCCTGTGTGTGTGTTCTAGGTATAGATAAGGTATCGACTATTGACTAGTTCATTGCGTGCTGTTTGTATAAGAAACTAAATGAAGTACATAACGCAGTAGAAAAATATAATAGAAATTAAATCTTAAGATGAATTTCTCACCCCAAATCTTGTGACATTTTGTATGATCCCAAGAAATGCAAATTACCCTTTTGAGCCTTACTCTACTCCTCTATCAATGGTTTAACATCTGCCTTGCTCACCTTGAGTTTGGGTGAAAGTTCTGGTCTGAGGGAGCACAGATGCCAATGGGGCCAAGATAGGGGCACCTTGGCAGAGGAAGGGGCATCACTAATAATGTGGGCCTCAGGAAATGCTTCCCAGGAAGGCCAGCAGGAGAGCTGGGCTTCCCTAGGTAGATCAGGTTTACCAGAAAAAAAAGGAAGAGAGAGATAGGAAAGCTTACTTCAGGAGTTTGGAGTAACTTAGAATACCGTCCTTAGAATGCCACGGGAAACAGGCAATCGGTGAGTACACTTGAGAAAGAGTTTTTAAAAATTAATGAAATGATCCCGTATCTATTTGCATGTCAGCTTTTCTTCTGTTAAAACAAAAAGAAATCACTAAAATGAAAAGGTATCAGGCAGCTCTGTTATTAGTTCAACATAGAAGGGGAAAGAATAAATGCAATTAAATTGTCAATAGAGCTCTCCTTACATTTGGCCTTTCAATACATCCCTCCCTGTGCAGCCTCTCTCTGCAGCATTGATTGGGTATTGTTAACCTTTATCTATCTCTTGTTTACGTTCCTCTATTAGGGCCAAACATCAATATGAAGCTTTTAGAAAGGACAGAGGCAACCAGCAAGGAGACATTGAGAAAAGGTCAAAAATCTCGAAGATGAGGTGTGCTATTCTCAGCCAGGCCTAGAGAAACATTTTCTGGCTAAGACAGCCAGGTCAAGGCTCGGTGGCTGGCATCCCTGGTGCCTGCCTTCCGGAAAGAAGTAACACAGGTAGCAGTTATCAACGCTCCCTCTGTCAGGGCAGCAAACACCCAGCCTAAAACAGAGGGGGGAGTAGGGCGGCTTCACTGGGCATGGATGGATGTGAAGACAGTGAGAGGGCTGGATGGGGAATCTGTCTGGGGAGGAGGGACAAGTCAGCAGGCCCTACCACTGCCTGTCCCTTTCTCCCTGACCCCCATCTTCCTCCCCATGCTCTGTTCTGCAAAACTGAAAGACAAGTTTTTATTTCAAAAGGGAGGAAACTAAAGCCACGAGTAGTTCAGTGACTTGCAAAGATCTCACAGTGCCAAAGTTACACTTGGATTTTTCAGTTTTGAAACCCTACATCTGCGTCTGAGAAACAGAAAACCCCTTTCCCCTTGCAGTCTGGCTTGTGCAAAGTGTCCTCAGAAGCCATAACAACTTGGCAGAATTTTTCTTGTTTTGTATGTTACAAAGACAAATGTATACTTGAAAATGTATACTTGCAAAGACAAAATGTATATTTGCAAATGTAAATTATAATAGAATATGATAATTATAATATTGAATATGGTCCCTCCCTTTCCTCTTCCCATTACCTCTATGTTAGGGCTCCCTGTGCTGGAGACCTGTTATACCAAGCTGAGTGCTGGCCCACTGTGAAAAGCAGAAAATCTCCGCAGGTCTCAATTTCTGAATACTAATACTCATACTACTCTAGTACTACTCTTTATAGGCCACTGCTGAGATTTTAGTGAACCTTGGACTCAGTCCCAGGTCTGTCTCACTCAAGACCCCATATCCTAAATTATTATGCCAGAGGACCTGCAGGTACAGACAGTGACATTAGTGCTACTTTCTTGACAGGACACTCGTGAGCATCCAATGCAAACATAAAGGTAATTAGCATTAGGAGATCAGAATTGTGATGGTGATAGTGAGCCATCCTCCTCACCACTGAGAATAGAAATGCAGATAGGGGCAAGGAGAAGACTGTAGACAGACCCTGTATGAATTTGCTGCTGGGACATTGCCCAGGAAGAAATATGAACAAAGATTGTGATAGTTTTTTAAAGGCAGCTGGGAAGTCTCTTAGACACCACATGGTGCATCCCTTCCCCCTATGTAAGATGGAGAATCAATGGCCCAAAGTCACCACCTGGAATGCCCAAGGTCACCTGCTAAATTCCAGCAGGGAAGGACAGGTTCTGCAGAGATGGCTCAGGACTTGTGCTGATCTCCTATACATACTGCAAAGAGGGGATAAGAGGGTGTTTTATAAAAAAAAATAGCCAACAAAACAAAGAAAATACAAAAACATAAGAAATCCACGGGAGTATGAACTGGTATAATGGAGTTCTTGTGCTAGGTCATCTAGAAGTTTCTATGTGATTAAGCTACTATGATCCTCCTTTTCATCATCACTGTAATGGAAGTGATGACTCTGCCCTGCTTGCCACATCAGTTGGTCGTAATCAAATGTCATTTTTAAAAAGTATTTTAAAAGTCTTGTGTACCATTTTTAAAGGCATGAACATGGGGCTGTTCCATTTTAATAGATGGGTGACCTTGGGCAAATCACTTTAGTGACCACAAAAATAAAACTCTGTTTCCCTTATTCAACATCATCGGGAGCAAGAACATCCCTTTGTTAAACGGATTTTGCTGAGATGTTTGTTGACGTGGGACAGTGCCTTTGTGTCCTAAGCTGCATGTAGGGCTGGTTGCACATGACCAGACTTGTCTATTGAGGGGATACCACTCTAGAGCAAAGGCAGCCTTGTTAGCTATACACAGGTGCAGGAGATTCCATGTCCAACGTTTTCCAGGAAAGTCTAGATTTCAGTGATCCCACCCCTATGTCCTATAAGTCCTCTTCTAATTGTTAGTCCAGGTGGAGTGATTCTGGTCTGGCTATCCACATGGTTGTAGTGATGGTGGGCTGGCCCTGGGTGGACGGGGACCAGGTATTTGGTTGCAGGAGTAAAAGAACCAGAAAGACCTTTCCTTCCAGCCCTCGTTTTATATGGGAAAAAATCCAAATACATTTCATAAGTGTGTATTTCAAGTTGTCAGGAGTATGCTACAGCTGGGTGACAGGCTTCTTTTTGAGCAAGGGAGGAATAAAGCAGATTCATGGGTATTCTGGTTCATAACTTTTTACTTAAAAGTCTTGGGATAGGTAGGTGGGTGGTGGTTTTAACTTTTGGATACTATAGAAAGTTCCAGCTTATTAATGTTGAGTCCTGAAAAGCCACTTTCTAAACTCATCCTTTGGTTAAGGCACTGTCACTGATTAAAATGCAAATATCTCTAAATGGGAAAATATATTAAACTGTGTTGGTCATTAGCAATTTAGTGCTAGTATGGCTGTGAGATTGCTTTTTTTTTTTTCTTACCTAGACAGCCAGTTGCCATTAGCTCTCTGTTAGGAATAAGACACATATTGGGCCTGATGACTACAGGAGAGAGAAAGAGAAAGACTAGAAATTGAGCCTTATCTGAGAAGCACTGTTGGGAGCATACTAATAGAGTATGCTGGGGGCAGTATTAGGAGGAAGGATATCACTGTGTTTATTCAGATTATATTAAGTGCCAGAAAACTTATTGGTTCTTCTATCTGTCCATCTGTCCATCTGCCCATCCATCCACCCATCCATGCAATATGTATTTTTGAATACTTGTTAATTACTATGTTGATCCCTGAGGGTCCAATCTAGAAACCATTTTCCCCGCTGCTATAGACTGAATGGTTGTTCCCCCTGAATTCATATGTTGAAGTCCTAATACCCAATGTGATTGTATTTGGAAGTGGGGCCTTTGGGGGGCAATCAGAGTTAGATTAAGTCCTGAGGATGGAGCCTTTATAATGGGATTAGTACTTTTACAGGGAGATAGAGGGATCTGAGCTTTCCTCTCTGCCATGTGGGGATATAATGACATGATGGTTATTGCAAACAGGAAGTGGGCTCTTACCAGACACCATAGTTACTGGTGCCATGATCTTGGATTTTTCAGCCTCCGGAACTGTGAGAGATAAATATTGTTTAAGCCACCCAGTCTATGGTGTTTTTGTTATAGAAGCCCAAACTGACTAATACACATGTCCTCAAGATATTATTCTCATGGCTGTGGTCACAAGTATACAGACAACTATGATCAAATTGGAAAGAGCTACCATTGGGGCAGAGGGATTCATGAAGGGACAGGAAATGGGTGCTTTGCCATGTAGCTGTGGGGATGTCAGAGAGAGTCATATTGCATTATTTCACTTAATCTTCACACTAGTTTTGATTGGTAAAATTTGAACCTGTTTTACAGATGAAGAAACAGGCTCAGAGAATATAGCATCCATGATTATAATACCGAAGAAAGCTAGCCACCATTCCTTAATCATTATGCCTAAGACATATGTCAATGAAATGCCGAAAGTCACAAAGTCAATAAAGTAGAAAGTCTAGATTTCAGTGAACTGTGTGCCTGATTCTAAATGAATACATATTTGATCCTCTCATTCTCTCCTTTGACGAGGAGAATGAAAGAGAAGAGATGTGTTTGTGACTGGTGGGAACGCTGAGGGTGGGGAGGCTGAAGCAGCCAGTTCCATTCCCCTTCTTTAGCCCTAATGACAGTCAATGAAAACTACGCACAAAGAGGACTTATCCTCAGGCAGCTTTTGTGTAGTGTCTTTTAGACAAAGGGCACAGCATGACACACTTTAAAAATGTCACAGATTCCCCAACCACCCTTTCTTTGGCAAGCTCTTTGCTATTTTCCTTCATTCGCAAAGCCAACAGCCTGATTGGGGCTGGTTCCCCTGCTCATCTTGTCAGGGAAAGAGGCCATGGGAAATGCCCTTTTAAAGTCCTTGAGATAAGGATCGAAAGGAGATATAATGTCTATCTTTGCACAGAAGACCCTCATTCAATAAAAGGTTCAAGAGTGTTCACCTGCCCCATGCACCACCCTAGGTTAGGCGCAGGGGACTCTACCAAACTGGTTTTGCTGAGATCTCCCCAGACTTCTTAGGAGTGGAATTTCTCTCTTGGCTATCAGGAATCAAGTCTCAGGAGGAAAAAGAACACAGAATTGCTCTAAGAGGATTTGTGAGTCGTAAGAGAAAAAAACCTGACCTCTCTCCTCTGGGGACTCAGAGAAGGCCCCATCTTTGTAAATAAGCTGCCCTGATTGCTGGGAATGAAGTGGGATCCTTAAGTCAGTTCCTGCTGACAGAGGCTGTTGATTGCTATACTGGTCTTTATGGGACTTAGTGGCTGGTTTCAACTGTGTGCTTGCCCCCCACAGCCAGCGGTTTGCCAAGGGTACAATTTTATAAATCACAAACAAGTAAACGCAGGAGTTTCATCCGGGAGGCTGAACGGGCGGAGTTCAAGCTTTAGTGCAGGCCGTGGGAGGTGATACAAATGGCTGCAGGTTTGTAGAGCCCTCATTGTTACAGGTATAAACAATGCTCCAGGCAGGAATATTGGAGAAGCTCAGTTCTCATCCCCCCTTCCACCCCCATCTGACTCCTGCTCTACTATCCCATATAGCTCAGCACTGAAAAGATGGCAAAGAGTAAAGAAACGGGAACGTGAGACTTGTCTGGGTACTCCTTGAGCTTGACAAAACCACCTTGAACGTGGACCCGTCTCATTGTTTTAAGTCACGGGAGATACGGCCGAGGACTGTAAAAACAATTAGAGGTCAGGGTTGAGGTGTCTTCATGAATCACTGGAAGCAACCTCTTGCTACTCTTGACTGCCTGACACACTTAGGCGAAATGTCACTCTCAGCCTGGCACTTCCATCAAAAGTAACATAACGGGCAACATCAGATACAATACAGAAGCCCTCAGTGAGAGGTCAGCGTACGAGGCCATGAGGCAAACAGCAGAAAATATATCACTCTCTTTGATTTTCCTGTGGTATTCTTCTCTCTTAATTCCCCAGAGCCAGCATACAATTAACAGAAGCAAACATAACTGTTGGATGGAGACCATGGAAGAGTAAAAAGGAGTGACTAAGGGGTACATACTTATTTTGTGAAGTCATTTAGAAGTAGGGCTGTGGCTGCATGAGGTGCGAGAAAGGATTCAAAGACTGACCATTTGGTAAAAGAGAAAGGGATTGACTGTTGGAAAGACAAACCACGAATGGAGGCTCCCTGCCTCCTGTTTCTCCTTATGTAACAAAAATATCTTGCTAGGAGGGTTAATACTGGATTCCTCTCCTCATGCTGAATTAGAAAACAAGAAGTTTCTGGGGCTGAGTCAATGTCTGCAAAAATCATGAATACAAACGCAATCAGATTCATAATGCATTGAATATATATAGCCCTTTTATTCTGAGGAGCTATATAAAGTCACACAAGGTATCTCCTTAATCCTTACTTCTCTGTCTGTGAGATGAGGTGATCAGCAGAAATGGGGCAAAAAAATTGAAGATCAAGCCAGTGGAAGTGTCTGAGGAATCAATATTGTTCCTACCTCCATAGCAATAACTGGATACGTCCCAGAGAAGTGACAATTCTGAGCTTCCCCCCTCGCCCAACAGAGGAAAGTCCTATATTCATGCCTTAAAAGAAATGCATTTGCAGACAACTTTGTCCTGTCCTATCACATTTTCATCACATTGAAGCAAACGGAATAGAAATATTGCTTTACAAACTATAAAATTCTAGTATTTCATGACTAGGTTAGTAAACATACACAGTGTTTCTACGATAACCAAGGAAAATACGTGCAAGTACCTTGCATAATAGGAAAATAACAAATTCACATGCACCTTTTAAAGCTTGAGGCTTTCCCTCCACCATCCCCTAAAGGAATTAAAAAAAGAAAAAAAACAACAGTTTAAAGCATTAGAATTGGTATACCCTGAGAGTGAAGATAAAAGGAAATGCAATTATGTGACCTGAGGAAAAGAAAGAGCAAGAGAAATTTTATAATATAGATCTTATGTGGAAAAAAGATCTTACAGAATGAATGGTGATCAGCAATCCTTTATCCTCACTGAGCAAGGAAGAAGGGACAAGAAGGAAGATTTTTCAGCAGCTGTGTAATGGATTTAATAGCAAAAAGCTTTGCCACCACGATTATTAATACTAAGATCACCCATCTGTCTCCATCATCGCTGTCGCCTCCTGGGTCCAAACCATCACCACCTCTCTCCTGGATTGCATGAACCTGGTAGAGGACCACTATCTCTGCAGTCTTCTGTCTTCGACTTATTCTCTAAACAGAAGCTGGAGCTGTCTTTTGAAATTCAAATCTGATCATTTCATTCTTCTTAAAATACTTCAAGCGTCCCATTGTGTTTGTGTTTGAGCCAAATGTTGTTTTAAATGGCCTGCAAAGTGTGACCTATGCCAACGTCCTCTTCATCCAAACCTGGCACTTTGCATCATCCCTTCTCCCAGTGCTGTAGCCACACCAGGACTCTCTCTTTTCCTCAAGTAGGTCACCTGCTTTCCCTTTTCAAGTTCTTTGTATGTACTGTTCCTTCTTCCTATCTACATTGCAGCTAACCCATCACTAATCATCCTTCATATCCCAGAGAGAATTGGCATTCTGTCTTTATCTCGCCTAAGATGTATCAGACTTGTAATTATTTGTTCAATTAGATGGAAGCTCCTCGAGGACATATTTGCCTTATTTGCTCCTGTGATGCCTTAAAATCTGGTTGGTATCATAATAAGATTCCAGAAAGTACTTAATGAATCAAAAGGTGATTCTGGTAGGTGCTCAATAAATAATTGTGGAATAAGTGAATAGAATAGAGTGTGGGGAGAGAAGCAGAGAATCACACACACACACACACACACACACACAATCAGGTTGGTTGGATATTCTCCTAATAGGTAAACTTAGATTATTCCAGTCTGATTCTGAGTCATTTATTTCTGTCCCAAATCTTGTGGGCAGGATTAGAATTAGACTGGTTAATGCATGTGGTTAATAATCAGCAAATAAATATATAGTAAAGCTGGGTTAACTTCATTTTTGCCAGTTCGAGTCTTATGATACTCTCAACCGTTTCGCCATTTGTAAAAAGATTGTTTCCTGGAAAGTTTTATTAATTGGGCACTTTAATATACTGCTGGTGGGAGCAGAGATTGGTACCATCTTCTTGGAAAGTAGGTTGGGGTATCAGTAGCCTTAAACAAAGGGACCTTAGAGCCCTATTTTAAGAAAGCTTTCCTAAGTAAATGTTATATTTAGAAATGCAGATGAGGACAAAGATTTACACATTATCATGTTGAACGCAACCATTTTTACAAAGAATATAAATTTGAAACCACTGAAACGTCAAACAACAGTAGGTTGTTTGAGTCAATTATGACACATCTACCCTGTGGCTGTCAATAAAATGATGTGTTTAAATAATTTGCAAAGATGAGGAAAGCTCATGATACAGATATGTGAAAAAAGAAGAAAGCAACATTATACATCAGAGAGACCTTGGCATTACAAAGATAGTACAATCATAGAAAATAATCAGAAGAAAACAGTCTGGTATCTGTGTGTGGAGAGTTTAGAGGTGGTTTTGACTTCCTCCTTTTAGATTTTCTAGTCTCACTTGTCAACACCACACCAGCCATGCCCAGCTTGAAAACAGAAACCAAAAGGAAAAACACAAACACTTAAAATGTAGACTCTTTTGAAGATACCACCAAACAAAAACCATACAAATGATAATTTCAAGAAGCAAAGGAGGGAAAAAGTGGAACATTTTACTCACTGCTGTAAAAACTTTCAGCAGGGGGAGCCTGGGTGGCTCACTCAGTTGAGCTTCCGACTTCAGCTCAGGTCATGGTTTATGGGCTCAAGCCCCAGGTTCATGGGTTTGAGTCCTGCATTGGGCTTGCTGCTGTCAGCACAGAGCCTGCTTCAGATCCTCTATCCCCCTCCCTCTCTTCCCCACTCCCACTCATGCTCTCTCTCTCTCTCTCTCTCTCTCTGAAAAAAAAAAACTATAAAACTATAAAAAAAACTTTCAGCAGGTTTATGTGCTGAGTGACCCCCATTGGAGCATGTTTATGCTCACTCTGCTGTGCATGCTGTCTGCACTGATATTCCTCTGTAATGTTAGTTAACTAGATCAGGTGGAATCTATGTCTGATCCTTCCAGCAATCCATGTCTGATTATTGGCTCATTTCAGTTGGGAGGCCCTCTCGTGTAAAATATATGCTTTATTTACAGTCTAACCTGAAATAACACCTTAACCCCAAATAATAAATTCTTCCTGCTAGATTCCAAAGGCAGGGGAGCAAGCTTGCATGGTGGGGAGCTCAGGTTTACCATAGGTAGAGCCCTTAACAGTGCTTCTGGAAGTCAACAATTGTTCATGTGCCACCTTTTGCCACCATCAAAATCAGGATAGGCACTTTGATGTTTGTCTTTTCACAGTAGCGCATGGTAAGTGCTATTAACCCATTTACAGCTGAGTTAAAAAGCACTCTGTGACTGACTTTATTATAGTCACAGGATAGAAAGAGGCAGAATAAAGTTCTGACTCAGGTCCCTGGATTGCAAATCCTTTTCAGTTTTCACTGTGAGAAGCATCTAGTCTGCCCACACTTAGACTCCAGTTTTATCTTCAAGGATTAAAAGCACAAGGGCATTTGGTCTGAGTGCATAGGCAGCTGTGGCCTCTGATACACAATACTAGACTGGTGTATTGATGATAAAAAACACTCACTGTGTGTCTGGCACTGACAGAAAACCGTATGTGTTAATTCACCTCCTCCCGACCACATTCAGCCTGATACACAGTACATGTTCAAAACATGGGTATTGAAAAATATGTTAAGTATGTACTATTATTATCCTTCCTTTAAAAAATAAAGAAACTAAAAAAGAAACAAGCAAACAAAAAAAAGGGGGGGGGGCGCCAGGGTGTCTCAGTCAGTTAAGTGTCTGACTTTGACTCAGGTCATGATCTGTCCATTTGTGAGTTCAAGCCCCACATTAGGCTCTGTGCTGACAGCTCAGAGCCTGGAACCTGCTTTGGATTCTGTGTCTCCATCTGTCTCTCTGCCCCTCCCTGGCTCGTGTGCTTGCTCTCTCTCTCTCTCTCTCTCTCTCAAAAATAAACATTTAAAAATGAAGAAACTGAGGCACAGTTCAGATTAAGTAACTTTGTCAATGATGTATACCAAATAAGTGGTGCATTTGGGATTCATAGTCAAGCAGTCGGGGTCAAGAGCTCACACTTATATAATGTGTTGGCCAAAAGTCATTAAACAGAGGTTACCAGATGGGCATATGTGATTATTGTTCAGACACCTTGTTACTACTGTAGCTTTGGGGGTCTGCCACAGAGGTCCTGACCGAATGAGGCTAGAGAGGAGTATGGTAATCTGTGTGTTAACAAGTGCCTTCAAGTACTTGGGGGGTGGCCAGTCTGCAGGACTAATGTTTAAACCCAAGAGTACTTGGGACTCTGAGCTCTGGCCACTCACTGTGTGTTGGGACAATTTGCATAAACTTTCTAACTTCAGATTTCTCATCTGCAGAATGGTGGTACTAATAAACTCTTAAAGAGGAAGTAGGAAGATTTGATGAAAAAAAAATATTGCTTAGTGCAATCCCTTGCAAGTAGTAGTTACTCAATAAGTGAATTATCATGGTAACAGCTGTCACCTTTGTTTCTTAAAATTATTGATATAAATAATAAATTATTAGTCAATGAAAATTAATATTATTAGCCATATAGTATTACTGCTTTATTATATTAACGTATTGCTATTGTCATTATGACTATTGATACATTTTTTAATATTATGAAAGCCAGCTATTGTCTCTGAGTCATCCACGGCACAGGATTCCTACTGCAGTGACCTGACCAGCTTAGCTCCCAGAAAGAATCCCAGAAAACTCTGGCTGCTGCAGAAATAACTGAGGAGGCTACTGCTTGTTTACTTACAGCCCATGTAGCAGGCAGCCACCACAGCCCCAGCATTATCAATATGGATTTTGAAATCACCCACGGCTAATAGCCCAAATTAATAGCCTCAGGGTGACTCTAGAGCAATTGAGAAAGAAAATCCATAACTTCACTAAAGACGCCAGCGGCTGTTCAGGAAGAGAGCTCTACATTAATTAACAGCTGTGAACACTGTAAAAACTGGTGCATTCAGGAACGAGACAGGGGCAGTTACAATTAGCCGAACACAAGAATCCCATAAGGCTGTCCAGGTTAGGAAGCAGAGGGAGCCGCCCCTGGGGAGGGCGGGCTGGTGGCCACCCTGCTGCACCCAGGCATAGCCCCCAGGGAGTCAGATGCATTCTCCTACCAGCCTTGCGCAGTTCCCTGTGCTCACAGCAGGCTCTAGGGCAAGCCTGTCCTTTCTGCATCAGCTATAAACTTCAGGAACACTCAGGTTTGGGAGGTGAATAAAACTCTGTGGTCCTTTTCTTCTGCAACAAAATCATTTAATTCCGGTGGCCTCCTTTCTTGAGATCCCTCCTGGATACTTGGCGAGGTGGGAGGCTGAATGTGAGGGAGATTGTGCCTGTAAAGAGGGTCAAGGATGTTAAAACAATGATCACTATCCTCAGCACCCTCTCTCAGATGCTTTGCACTTGGGGATTGGTGCCTAAGACAGATACCAACCTCGGGCAAGAAAAGAACTTACACTTAGGAAAAACTGCGGTGTCCAGAGCATACGGTAATCAAGGCAGTTGTACTCAGGGAGTGTAGTATCCTGAATCAGAGCCCCATTTTGTCATTTGCTCCTTGAATTAATTCAGGTAAGCCATTTAACCTTCCTGCACTTCCCATTTGTGAAATGAGATGAATACTTCCTATCTTGCAGTTATTATAAGATTCATAAACTATTATATACATTATACCTGTAATATATATCCTAATGCATTATATATATATATCTATATATATATATATAGATATATATATATAGCATGTTATTCACATTTTAATTATGTTTTTTTTTTTCTGAGTACATTTTTTCCTGTGTGGTTTTATTCAGTGGTATAGCTTTAAATACAATCGATATGCTAAAAACTACAAATTTTTATTCCTAGCCAGGACATCCCTCCTGAACTGCAGACTATAAATAACCTTGTCTACTCAACATCTCCTTTTGATCTCTAATAGGCACTTCACACTGAACACGTCCGACACAGCTCTCACATCCTATTCCCCATCACTGCTGATGGCTCAGGCCCAAACTCAGGAAATCATCTTTTTCCTCCTACTCCTCACAGCCAACCCTCAGAGAAAATTCTATGGGCTCTATCTTCAAACAGACCCTGAACGTACCTCCTTTTCAAGTGTCCTATCGGTGCCACTGGGGCCATCAGCTCTCACGTGGATCATCACCATCATTTCTCAACTGGCTACCCTGTTTCTGTCTTCACCATTCCCACCCTGGCAACACCATGGCCAGAGTGAGTCTATTCAGATCACGTGACCATTGTGTTCAAAACCCTCTGGTGGCTTCCCATCTCAAAGACACAGGCAGGGGTGCCTGGGTGGCTTGGTTGGTTAAGCATCCGACTGGCTCAGGTATGATCTCGCAGTTGGTGGGTTTGAGCCCCAGGTCTGGCTCTGTGCTGACAGCTCGGACCATGGAGCCTGCTTCAGGTCCTGTGTCTCCCTCTCTCTCTGCCCCTCTCCTGCTCATGCTGTCTCTCTGTCTCTTAAAAAATGAATAAATGTTAAAATTAAAAAAAAAGATACAGGCAAAGTCTTTGCCTTGGCCTATAAAGCTTTAGGTGATGTCCCTGCCCTTCTACCATCACCTCTGTGGTCTTATTCTTCCTGCACTTGCTCACTCTGCACCAGTCACCCTGGCTTCCTTAGGCTTCCTTGCACATGACAAGTGAGCTTTTACCCCAGAGCTTTGCACTTGCTGGAAGGCTTTTTGGAATTGTTTTCCCTTGAGTCAGTATGTAGCTTAGCCCTCACTGCTTTCAGGTTTCTGCCCAAATACAACAGAGATAAGCTTTCTCTGATCCCCCATTAGAATAACACTAGGGGTACCGGGGTGGCTCAGTCGTTTGAGTGGTCCACACTTGAGTTTGGCTCAGGTAATGATCCCAGGGTCATGGGATTGAGCCCCGTGTCAGGATCCGTGCTCAGTGGAGATTCTATCTCCTTCTGCCCCTCTCTCCTGTTCTTTATCTCTCTCTAAAACAAATAAATAGATAGGTAGATAGATAGATAAATACAAATAGCCCTTTGCCATGCTCCCCGGCATTCCTTTCTGCACTTACCTGCTTACTTTTCTCCATAGCAGTGATCACCATTCAACATATTATATATTTAACTATCATGTCGCCTCTTACCCAGAATATCAGATCCAGGAGAGCATTCCATTTTCTGTTCTGTTCCCTGCTACAATCCTCAGCACCCAGAACAAGGTGTGGTACCTAGTAGAAAGGCAATAAATACATATTTTTTAAAAATCAATGAATGTACGAATGAATGATTATTACTAGTTGAGTTAGCTTATCCATGAAGATTTTTTGGAAGTTATTACAGGTCCACAAGCACCGATCTATACCCTTTGTATTTGTTTGTATGTTTGCTTGCTTTGTGTTTATTCTTGCTTGTTTACATGGAGGCAGGGTCGACATGAGGACATGGGAGTTCAAGACTCCTTGTCAGTGTAGTCAGCTCAACATGGCCCTTGAAAGGAAAGCTATATCACACTCATCCCTATCAAGAGAGAAAAGACAAAAGCAAAACCATCAGTTTCTGGGCTAGGGCAGTGCTGGAGTATACTGGAGAGCCCAGCTGTCCCACTCATCAGGGGATCTGCTCTGGACCCAGAGCACTCTGGGAAGTGCCACACATTGGCTAGTTTAACTCCAGCTCTCGTTCTTGTTCCTCCCAAGGTGAACTAGTGAAGAGGGGCTCCATCTCACTCCTCTGCTATCTGTGGACACAGACAAAGTAGGTCCTTAACGCCTGTTAGCAGAAATGCTCTCAGGTAAAGCTGAGGTTAATGGCTCTGCAGGGCTTGGGGATGTTATCATTTATAAAGCAAAGGGTTTTGCATTAAGAAGCAGACAGGGTTCTAGTATTGATTGTCCAATTATTACCCTGTAAGACCTGTAGGAAAATTTCTAGGCTCTCTGCCTCTGGTCTTCCTGACTGGTTAAAAGGGCAGGCTGGACCGATTGGAACTGGTACCCAAGCTGGTTATGAGATGTGGCCTGGAATTTAGCTAGATTGGTGTTAAATCTTATTTCTGCAAATGAAGCTGTGTTTTCTCAGGCAAGTTACTTAACTATCTAGGACTTGGTCCTTTATCTGCCAAATGGAGGTAACAGATTTTAAGGTTAGTTATAAAAGTAAATAGAAATAATGCATGCAATGAGCTTAGATTTAGGTCAGTCATATAAAGTGTTCAATATGCTTATTATTAATACGATCATCCCCATTTGAAAGATCCCCAAGGTCGTTCACATGTGAATTGGCTCCCATAATTTTCTTATGAGACATAGTTGAGATTTAGAACTCATCTATCTATCTATTATCTATTATCTATCTATTTATCTGTCTATATGTCAGAATTTCATAAACAGACATAGAGGGAGTTCTAAATCTCAGTTATGTCTGGGTACTTGGATTGGGGTAGGTGAGAAGATTGTCTTTGACAGGTTGCCTGCCAAACACCCTGCGGTGCTGCCAGCCCCAGGCAGTGAGCAGGGACAGTGGCCACCAAGTGCCTGAGCTCCATCTGACGCTCCAGAGGAGGCATGGCCTCTGCTTAGGACAAAGGATGATGGGGGGTGCAAGTCTTTCCAGGCCTGTACTTCTTGGTCACTGCCCGGTGGGAGAGTGTCAGTGGTCATGGGGCCGGGAAAGAGTGGGGTAGGTCTGGTGGGGCCCAGGGTGCTGGGAGAAGGTGCTGACAACCCAACCCAGCGAGGCAGACAGCCTGGGGGCTGTCTTGTGTGAGCTGAGGCTCTTAGCCCCTGTGCATGCTCCATTTTCCCATTGAACTCCTCTTACAAAATACAGTCCATGACTTGGGGTGCCTGGGTGGCTCAGTCGTTTAAGCATCCGATTTCAGCTCAGGTCATGATCTCATAGTTCGTGGGTTCGAGCCCCATGTCGGGCTCTGTACTGACAGCTCAGAGCCTGGAGCCTGCTTTGGATTCTGTGTCTCCCTCTTTCTCTGCTCCTCTCCAACTCATGCTCTCTCTCTCTCTCAAAAATAAATAACATTAAATTTTAAATTAGATAATCCATGAACAAATTACTAGGAATTTCAAGTCAGACACCACAGAGCCTTAAACCCCCAGTACAGAGCCCTTCTGGGTGTCAGGCACTTTTCTGACTGAGCTAAGTGGGGGGCCCTTTGCAGCATGCCCATGAACCCGGCCCTGAATCTCTCCACACAGAATGGACAGAAAGGTTAAGAGAGTTAATATACACAGAGTGCACTGCCTGTCATATAACAGGCTCTTGATGCAAAGTAGTTGCTGAGATGATCTTCAAATTGTCCCAAACCTGCTCTTTTACAGGCACCATTCTCCAAAGAGGGCATCTTTTTACATTGCAAATTCAAGCATGTGATTCACCTTAAAATGTTTAAGTTGCTTCTCTGTTCTGAAAATCAAGTCCAAACTTCATGTGGTCGGTGAATCCTTGTCACACTCTTCTAAGGGCCGCCTGACCCCTTACCTGTGTCCCTTTTCCTCCTCCGTCACTATCCTCAGGCTCACTGCCATTCTCTTTTATCAGGCTTGCTCTCACCTTAGGTCCTTGGCCGTCTTCAGGGAAAAGAGGAGTTCCCTGAAGGCAGGGAACAGGCAGAGGGAACAGACTGTGCAAAGCCTTACTCAAGGCTTTGAAAGTTTGAAAGTTAAGTTTGAAAATTCACTTAGGAGGGTTTTCTTTGAGATTTTTGACCAGCCAAAACAACCCCCATCTATGATGTGCTTTCTTCATTTTTTTTGAAGTTTTATTTATTTATTTTGAGATGGGGGAGGGAGAAAGCACCCATGAACAGGGAAGGGGCAGAGAGAGAGGAATAGAGAGAATCCCAAGCAGGCTCTGTGCTGTGGAGCCCCATGCAGGGCTTGAACCTGTGATTATGCCCTGAGCCAAAATCAAGAATCAGACACTGAACCAACTGAGCCACTTAGGCATCCCATGTGATGTGTTTTTATAAAATCTTGTGTTCGATTTTGTTTTTGTTTTTCATCTTCTGAAACAAATTTGTTTCCTTCAAAAATGAGCCAAAAAGGGCTCAGGCTTAAAAAGAAAACCCACACCAAAGCAGGAAATGAAGCTCTCTTTCTCCAGCCAGAACAAAACATGAGAAAGCAGGAACTCAGTCCCACCTCCACCCCACCTCCAAATTATACAGTCGAGTTTCCCACATTTGGGGAAATCACAGGGCTCAGAACATTGGGAGTGCAGTGTATAAGACTTGCCCTGGGAAAACCACCTTTGTGATCATGGCATCTCCCCTGTCAGGTGAGTATATCCTGTATGTGTGTGTGTGTGTGTGTGTGTGTGTGCTCACGTGTGCTTTTTTTGGTAAATAGCACTTCTAACAATTCTAAATATAATCAGCTCTTTAAAGATTGTTGATGTGCCTCTTTCTAATTAAACTGTTAGTATCATGTATACAATCTTTGTATCTCTCTTGTTCATATCTCCATTATGGTGCCTAGTTGAGAGCCAGACGCATGGTAGAATCTTGGGGACTATTAATTAAATTACTTGTATCCAGTGTCTAACCAAGATGTATAGGCTGATGCCCCATCACTTGAGATTATTGTCTGGTAAAAGATGCCCTTTAATGTAGGCAAATCCTGATTAGGTGTTAGAACAAGACTGGTTTCAGGTTTCTTTCACTTCTTGCTCTCCTGGACCTTCTGATCTCACCTGTTTGGGTGTGGAAACCTTTTCTTCTCATCTTGTAGTGTCCTGTTCCCCAGTTCCCTGGATTACCACTCTTGAGCACAGGGCACATACATGTCTTTCTTCCCAGTCTTTGCTTCTAGATTCCTTCCTTCCCCCTGCCATTTGTGCAGGTACTGAACCTCCTCATTTATTCAGTTGATAGTATCTTTACATCATTGTTTTGTAGAATTTTCCTATAAACTGTCTGCTATTATTTAAAGGTGGAAGAGAGGAGTTTGTCCAGTGAGGCAGATTGCAAAATAAGCTTTGCAGAAAAGTATGGTCTCTTAGGGGCGCCTGGGTGGCTCAGTGTATTGAGTACCCAATTCTTAATTTTGGCTCAGGTCATGATGCCAGGGTCATGAGATCAAGCCCTGTGTCGGGCTCCACACTGAGCACGGAGCCTACTTGGGACTGTCTCTCTCTCCCTCTGCCCCTTTCCCCTGCTTGTTCTCTCTCTCTAAAAAAGAAAATGGCCTTTTAAAGTAAAAAATATACTGGTTTATTTAAATAACCTTACCACATAAGCAGTGCTGAGCTTCCTGTCAGTTTCAGCTTCCTATGCTACACAGTTTGATGATCACAAAACAGGTGTGGAAAGGAGAGCCCCACGTACCCAGCCACTGGGTTCCAGGAGCATTCTGAGATGGTCTCTCACATATTTGTCATTGTCTACAGCCTAATAAGATTATGCTTCCTTTTCACCTTTCATTTTATCATTGTCCATAATAAAGGGATGCATTAATTTAATCCATAAATACAGATATGATGGTTTTATCCTGTGGCTGTGAATGGTGCTTTAAAATAAAGAACCAAAATGATAAACCGGTGTAGTAATTTACCATAATTACAGCAATGAAATACTACTTTGAGTCAGTCATGGCAGTAATACACAGCTCAGGAACTTCTAGCGAAATCCACTAAATGGAAGAGAGCAAAGGGAGGAAGAAATGAGATGTGAGGTCGCATAAGGTTTCTAGCCACGAATCCAGACAGTTGAGAAAATAAATGCAAGCTGGAAGGCTCAGGGAAAGATCTGCCCTGGGAGGAGGTGCCCTTGTTTTCTCTGGAAAAGCACGCCAAGTTTAGGAGACTTGCCACAGTTTAATTAAAGTCTGCAGCTGGTGTGAAAGCAAAGGAGAAAAAGAAATTAGGGCAGCACAAAAACTAATGAAAGTCTAGAATCTCATTTTAAAGTTTTCTCTCTATTATGAAAGAAATACGACTTGTCACATGTGCCCCCATTCACCGTGACAAAGCCCTCGGGGAAGGAACGTTCTGGACTATGAAGAGAAAAGACCTGTAGTTAGGTCTCTTTCGACATGACTGCCACTGCCTTTTTCAGGAAAAACTCATCAAAATCTTTTGTTTGTTTTTTGAAAACCAGATTGGTTAGGGAGAGCAGCACAAATTGAACAGCTTCAAATATAACTATAGGAAAGTCCATTGAAACTTTAAAACCAGCTTTGGCAATCAGAGTGGGATTCACATTCAGGCTGTATGGCTGTATTCATCAAGGTCTCCAGAGAAACCAAACCAAGAAGATAGTCTCTATTATAGGGACTGGTAAGTCCAAAATCCATGGAATAAGCCAGGCAGGCTAGTAACTCAAATGGGTTTGTATGTTAGTCTTGAGCCTGAATTTCTTTGCCTTCATGAAAACTCAATATTTCTTATTAAGGCCTTCAACTGATTGGATGATACCCACCCACATTATGGAAAGTAATCTGCATTCCTGAAAGTCTACTGACTTAGATGTTAATTACATCTTAAAAATACCAAGGCGGCAACATCTAGTCTGATGTATTTTTTCAATGTTTATTTATTTTTGAGAGAGAGAGAGAGAGAGAGAGAGAGAGAGCAGGGGAGGGGCAAAGAGAGAGGGAGACACCGAATCTGAAGCAGGCTCCAGGCTCTGAGCTGTCAGCACAGAGTCCAATGTGGGGCTCGAACTCACAAACCATGAGATCATGACCTGGGACACAGTCAGATATTTAACTGAGCCAACAGGCACACCTCTAGTCTTATTTATGTTTGGTGAAGGAAATGGGCACCTTGGCCTTACCAAGGTAATACCTGAAATTGACTGTCAAAGCAGCTAATATTGAAAATATTATATTAGTTAATATTTATAGAACACGTTATATTTGTCAGGTACACTGAACTCATCTAATTCTCACAACAACCATTTTATATAGATAATATTATTATTCTCAATTTATGGGTGAGAAAACTAAGATATAGGAAAGGTAAGTAACTTTCCAAATTCACAGAGTAAGAGACAGAGCTAGAATTTGAACCCATATAGTCTAACTCCAGAATTTGGGTTCTTTAGTATCCAAATATGATGAATTTGGGCAAGTTAATTAATTTTCCTGAGATTTTACTGTTTTATGGGAAAATATATATAATAGCAAATAATGTGTGGTTTGAGGGAACAATTAAATTAGAATATGCATATAAAGATCCTAGTAAAGTACCTAATAGATAGCAGGTGCTCAATAACATGTAGCATTTAGGGCATCTGTGTGGCTCAGTTGATTAAGCATCTGACTCTTGACTTTGGCTCAGGTCATGATCTCCCAGTTCCTGAGTTCAAGCCTTGCATTGGGCTTATACTGACAGCATGGAGCCTATTTGGGATTCTCTTTCTCTCTCTGCCCCTCTACCACTGGTTTGCACTCTCTCTCTCTCTCAAAATAAATCAATAAAAACTTAAAAATAATAAAAATAAATAAAATGTATCCTTCTTCCCCTGACCTTAAAATTGCTTAAGTTTTAATCATGTCTTTTTTTAAAATTTTTTTAACATTTATTCATTTTTAAGAGACAGAGAGAGACAGAGCATGAGTTGGGGAGGGCAGAGAGAGAGGGAGACACAGAATCTGAAGCAGGCTCCAGGCTCTGAGCTGTCAGCACAGAGCCCGACGCAGGGCTCAAACTCACGAGCTGTGAGATCATGACCTGGGTCGAAGTCGGATGCTCAACCGACTAAGCCACCCAGGCGCCCCCATCACGTCTTATTTTTAGAGATCTCTTCACTCTAGAAAAGCTCACTAAAGCATTGAGGACTTTTATTGAAGAGAATTATTGTTATAATTTTTTGGATAATAATAGTCTCCCTTGATAATCTCTAAGATTCATTTAGGCTAGAATTTGTGTTATTCCATGCTGTCCTTCAGCACCAAATTCAATCTTTGGCATACAGTAAGATCTTCAATGCATGAAATAAATCAGTAAATAGATTGAGAAATTATTGCCTTTTCTTGTCCATTGAGGTAAGAGACTGAAGCACAGAATGAGCCAATGATGTGCTCAGGTGGATGCAATTTACAGATGGTGTATCCCTGTCTCCAGAATTCCATCGTTTCATTTATGTATTTGTTTCCTTTCTGAAAACAGTGTGGGATGTAAGCAGAGGCTTATGCAACCTTAAGGTTCATCATCTCCCTGCCCAGTTGTAGTCAGAGAAAGTTTAAATACAATTCAAGTGTTGAGTGAAAGTGACCTCCATGCCTGGGTGCCATAGATAGGTCCTGACGAGGATCTGAGAGTTGCTGACCCCAACAGCCTTCATTTGGAGTGGACTTCTTCTGAACAGGCAGATAAATAGCTTTGAAGCTCAGTAACGAAAGGGTCAGTGATTCACGCAAAGCAGGAATGTATCCACATTTAGATACATGTCATTTGCACTTCAACAAGAAAAGAGAAAAAAAACCCCTCACACCTTAATTCAAGTTCCACTTCTCTTGCCCTTTTACTTTTTCTGGAACTGACGAGAAGTACCTCTATAATTTAAATCTAATGACAATTAAAGTGCAAAGCCATTACCTACTTTTATTGAATTGTCTTCTGTTTTATGGATTAATTGAAGAAATGACACATCACTACAGAGATGTGTGTGCTCATCCCATCTGGCCCAGCCTCCTCTGACCTGACATGTGCTGTCTATGCTGTAGGAAGCTGATCTCGGACTTGGAGACACAACACGCTGGGCTCGGACACTCACATACCGAGTAAGCTCAAGCGAGTGCCTGAACCTCTCTCTGTCTCACTTTCCTCACAAATAAAATGTGAGTGACAAGTTCCACCCTGACTCTATGGAGAAGTAAGATTTCAGTGGGGTGATTTATGTGAGAGTCATTTGAATAAGACAATAAGACATATAAATAAAAATTAAGAAACTTTACAAACTATTATTATTACTCTGGATGTTTTGAAAGAAAAATACATTCCACTTGGTATTGAGTTTCCTTCACACTATAATTCCAAGTCTAGATTTCAAGTCCAAGTAAATAGATAAGCAACTCACAATCTTCCAGGCATTACCATCTCCTGGCCATTCTGACCTCTCTCTGAAAACCAAAGTTCCAATCAGTCACCCTTTGCCTCCTGATCTCCTAAAGATTCTTAGTTCCTATTATTTATACTTTTCCTTCCCATTTCCATGGCCAACACCTCAATTTAAAATTTCATTGTTTTCTAGGATGTCTCTCTGTTTCCTCTTTCTCCTAAACTGACTTTCATAACAGCTTCCCACTGCCTGGAGCAAATTCCAAATCCCTTAGATCTCTACAACTTGGAACTATCAAGACATTACTGCTTTATATTTCCAGTTTCCATAAAGAAACCCTCTGCTCTGAAAATTTGATTGTCTTACTATTCCCTCAAAGCTTCAATGTAGTTTATTAGAGTACTTCACAAATTCCTTCCTTTCTCACCCTATAAACCATCACATTGGAGTTTTATTCATTTTATGTAAACTCCCCAGTCATTTCTCTCCCTCACCTAAAAACTTCTGAGACCACATTGTCCTTAGACCAATATCCTTAAGATTGATTTTTAAGGTCCTTCAAAATGAACTTAGCTTATACATCCCACCCCAACACTTTTTCCCCAAACAAGCTATTCATATTAAACTTGAACAGCCCCTTGCTTCCTGACCATTCTTTTCCTGGCTCAATTTCTCTTCCTGCCCCTTCTCTGTTTATCCAAATCCCAGCAGTCTTTATGAAAACAGCTCATGTAAAATCTCCCCTCAAAGCTTTCTCTGTTGCTGCGTATTTTCCTTCACTGACCTCCAAGAATATGGAGGAGGCAGTATGATGTAGGAGAGGCAATAAGGCCTTCTAGAAATAGAATTTCATTTGGAGTCGCACAGACCTGGGCTTGCAATCCCAGTTTGGCATTTAATATCGGTAAGTCCTTGGGAAAAATCACGTAACTCCTTGAGCTTCCTTTTCCTTATCTGTAAAATAGGAATATTAATTATAACCTTACACAGATTGTAGTGACTGAATGAGGCAATTTATATAAAACATCTGCTACATAATAGTCATTCAATAAGTGGTAGCTACTATCATTATGAGTACTGCCTCTGTTGCTCAATTGGCATCTACCATATGCCACTTTGTGTTATTATTGAACAACTTTATGGGTTTATAGTTGTCTCCTATAAAAGTGGTTTTCATGGATGTGCTGAGTATTACACTTATTTTGAATGTCCCAGAGTGGTAAGCACAGTGATGGTATCTTGCCATTTGTTAAAAATCTAAGAAGCTCATCCCTTGAAAAATTCATTTCAATAGTATGCCTTGTTACTTTAAGTACATACTGTTAACTGTGTATTACCAATACTAATAAAGCGTTGCTAAGTAGAAATCCTTCTGGATTAGTTTGGCATGTTCTTTGAGAATCACTTTACAGTTCTATCCTGTTGCCTCGATGCCATTATTTGAAACTTAGGAAGAGACTAGGGCCATCTCCTTGGGTGATAATAGATTTTGGGTCTCCTCCCCCCAACTGCACTGAAACAGAGTATTTCATAATTTATGTATATGATGAACACATTGGGTGGTTCGTTACCACTCTGAAGGATGAGTGTCTTTGACACGAGGTAAGGTGAGCAGCTTTGAGCCACGTTTTTTAGCTCTCTGAACCTCAAACTTATTTTTTGAATACAAATTATCATCGTTCTACATAGAGCTTGTGAAAAAAAGAAAAAAGAACAAACCTCTCAGCTCATTGTCTGGTATGCAGTAGTTACTTAAAAGCCATAACCATAAATAATTATTCTGTTTGTAATTATAAATAATATTTGTCAGATGAATAGCTATAACTTATTTGAAATGCAGGGTCTCAGGCTCTAGGACTTAACAACTGAATCCAAATCTACAGTTTGACAAAGACGCCTAGATGATTGGAAGTCACCTTAAAGTTTGGGAAGCACTGGTCTAGATCATATTCTGAACAAGTAGGACTAGGAAGGGACCCAGGACGATGCATTTCTGACAAACTTCCAGATAGCACCTGTGCTGCTAACCTAACCCATAGTTAGCACTATGAATAGCCAGTGTGGATCCCTGGTCCCAAACTTGGCTGTACGTTGGAATCAACCTGGCGGGGGGTTTCAGAAAATATGGGTGACTGCTTTCCACTCTCAGATATTTCATTGGAATGGGCTGCAGCCTCAGCATCAGAACTTCTAAAATTAGCTTATTCTAATATGCGGAAAAGTTTGAGAACCACTGCTATGTATTAACTTGGGATTTTTTTTTCATACATAAATCAAAATTAGCGTTTCTATCAAGAGATTATTACGTAGATCATGATTCAAAAAAAAAAATCCAGCATTGAGATTTTACTAGAGCTATATTGACGGATAAAAAGGTAAACACACACGTACACAAACACAGACATACAGATCCGTTTAAATCCTTTTAACTCCTGACTTGGTCTTGCGTAACAATAACAAAACAAAGTTGAAAGCCTGTGAAATACACAGTTCCAAGAGAGAGTTAAGGCAAAGACTGAAGCTGAAATCATTTGGAAAGAAGCTTCACTGAGCACTTGAAACATTAGGGAGTTTGCACACCGTGCTTCTGCATTGCCAGATTTGCACTTGTCAATACATCAGAATTAAGGTTGAGCCAGATAAACTGTTAGCAATGTCAAATGTGATTGTTGCAATATGTTCTAAATCATGGCTTCCAGGGGTGGATCTTGCTGACTTTTGCATCTTCCTCCCCAAATCTCAACAGAATGATAGATGAATATGTTCTTTTCAAAGTATAAACAAGAAATATACCTAGAAACAAGTGATACTTGAGTGGGTGGGCTCGTGTGAAAATATTCCACCTGCTGGTAAGACTTGGGAAAAATCTCATTGGGAGTTCCCTCATTAAAAATGATTGTAGGATGTCATCAGGGTGGGAGTTTTTTCCAGTTTCAGGCAGAAGCAATATTTTTTCAATAAAAAAGTATTAAATGATACATCATTTCTCTAAAAATTTCAGTATTTGACCATACTCCAGATATGCCCTTAATGTGAAGGAAATCCCGAACCTAAAATCAGTTTCGTGGTTGTGTTCCTTCACACTAACTAAAAATACACCAGAAGGAAACTTTGAACATGCCTAGCTTTCACTTTGTAAAAATGATACTCCGTTCAGTAGGAGGAAAAAACAAACAAACAAAAAAAGACAAAATAAGTTGTAACCCCTTTGTTCAAAAACATTTTCGAATGGCTACTACGTGCTAGACGGTTTTAAAAGATCTTAAAATAATCCTCTCGTCGACAATTTAATCTTCAATTCCTTCGCGCAAAACAGTTTTGTTGGTGGAAAAAGATGACACGAGTAATGATGAATATTGGTGAGAACTAACATGTGGTGGGTGGTTTGCTTGGCCCTTTACGTATAACCTTGTCTCCTCGTGTTCATAGCAACCCAGTGTGGGTAGAACTGGTATTACCCGAGGGTCAGGATGTGGCAACTGAGACCCAACATCTTACCTGACTAAAGAAACATTAAGCAGCGTGACCGGCATTTGAAATCTGGATATCTGAATCCAAACCCCACTTCTTAGTCATGATGGAGGAAGCGAGCGTACCTGAAATGTGCGGGATGTGTTGTGTGAACTGAAGAACTCCTCATCGAAGGCACACTATGCCTATTGTAGGAGAAAAGTGGTTATTTTCTTCAGTGTTTTCATTTATTTTGTTTTGAAAGAGAGAGAGTGGGGGACGGGCAGAGGAAGAAGGAGAGAGAAGCTTGGAAGCAGGAAGCAGACTCCAATTCTGGCTCTATCTCACCAACTGTGGGGTCATGACCTGAGCCAAAATTAAGAGTCAGGCACTTAAACAGCTGAGCCCCCCAGGTGCCCCGAGGAAAGTGATTCTTGTTCCCATGAAGAATTATCTCTGCTCAGTCCAGGAAGCTTCCATGGACAAAAGAACTCCATCATATCAGTGCCCTGCAGCCAAAGCTCATCCTGAACACCCTGGGAGTTGAGGAGTCTTATTTATTACTCATTGCATCAAGGGAGGTCATATGCCACGGCGACTAGGAAATATCTCAGTAAGACAGTGCTAAAAAGAACTTTGTACGAGATTTGGACTTTGGTTGGGTGATTTTTTTTTTTTTTTAAAGTTTAAGGAAGCAAGAATTTACTCTGAGTAGGATGTTTTTAGGAAGGGGAGACAATCCCTTGATCTGGTAACTCAGTTGCATTTTTGCCGGAGGCAACCTAGAGCTAGGATAAAGCTGTAGTCAGTACAGAAGCATCTGTCACTCACACAGGCTGGGAGGGGGATGTTTGGTATTTAGTGGGTTGCACTTGACCTTGTCTTGTCTCTGCTTATGCAAGGTTATGAAGTGACCCTGTTTTGTCTCACTTTATCTTGGTGTCACAGTGGCTTTGTCTGGTGTTGGTGTTTTGTAAGATTGTTTATGTCCAGAACAGTAAAGGCCTTGTGGTGTTCAACAGACCAGCTTCTAAAAACACTGAGGCCCAGCTGTGTCAGAGCAGTTCCTAAATGTCAGGGCTAGTTTTGCTGTTACTGTTTTTAATAGTCTATTGAGAACAATAAGACTCCCAGTCCTGGTGTCTGGAATTTTCGGGGAAGAGAGCTGAAATGGAACACATCGTGTGTCTAATTGTGTGCCTGAGGGTGAATGTAAAAGCATCAGAGGGCCTGTGTGTGTTTGTGCGCGCGCGTGTGTGTGTAACACACTTGTGTGTATAACTAACAGTGAATGAGGGAGAGCCAGATAGATATACTGATAGGTAGAGAGAGAGAGAGAGAGAGAGAGAGAGAGATGATAGATAGGTAATGTTAAGCTCCAAAGATGGGGACAAAGGACCTATTGTTTCAAGAAAGATTGAGAGTTCTGAGTTACAGTGGCTCCATTAGGTCAAATGGACAAGATGAAACCTTAAAGTAGGAAGGAATTTGGGGAAAAATAATAACAGATTTACCACTTGAATTCTTTTTTCATGTGTTTGATTCTTCAAACAGCACTGCCTCCATCCTCACAGCAAGGGACTGATTTATTCCTTTCTCTCACCAACCATTCATCAAGAAGTCAACAAGTTCTGTAGAATCGACCTCCCTTATAACTCTTAAGGATTTAATTACAAAACAATTCAAACACGCAAAAATGCACAGGAATAGTGTGACCAACAGACATGTCTCTTTTTTTCCAGTCCCCCATGTAAATATCTTAACCTTCAGGACATGAAGGTGTCTACTGTTTTCCCCCCTTTAAAAAAAAAAGTGTTCTTCCCCCAGAAATTATTTATGAAAGTAGAACATGCAAATTAAGAATCAAGCAGTACAAAAAAAAAAAAAAGAAGAAGAAGAAGAAAAAGGAGAGAAAAGAATCAATCAGTACTATAAAGCTTCTACCAGTTTCTCTTTGCCTTCCCGACTTCACTTTGTTCCTGAATACCTTGGTCCTCAGAGTCAGTTACTATCTATCTATCTATCTATCTATCTATATATCATCTATCTATATTGATATATATTGGTTTGACCTCTTCCATATTTCTAAGTAATCTGATACTATTAGCAATTGTTGATTTGTGCTGTTGAGCATCAGACCTTTATTTCATAGTGTGAGAAATGAGGATTTAGCCCTTAGCTCTAGCTGAGTCCTCTCCATACACCCTTCTTGTCCTGCCATTAGCACAATACAATTGTAATCCACTTTTGGTTAAACACATATTACTTGTTACATTATATGGCTACATAGGTATTATTCACTAGTAGGGTATTATGACTACCTTTTCCTTTCTGGTACCACTTTTTATATTGGAGTTAATGATCGCCTTTATAAACAAATGTGCTTAATTTTCAATATAAAATCATTTTCCCCAAACTCTACATAAGCGGAAAATTCTTTGGAGTACCTTCTTCCGCAGAATGAGCTAATATTTATGCAGTTTTTTTTTCCTCTGAAACAGTCCTCCTCCCTGGGCCCTCCACCCTCCCCTCCCACTCTAGCCTAAACTAGAATGTTGTGTTCTAAACTCTGTATCTAGCCTCTTGAGACTTTTTTTTTTTCACTCATTTTGTGGTCGATCTGATGTTTCCTGGATGAAATGGTCTGTTTTGTCTTTCTTGGTTTACTCCGTCATTTTGGAGAGGTAAAACTTTAAGTGGTTTCCTCAGAATGATACACGAGAGGGAATCTGGAGGCCTTCCATTTCTGAAAATGTATTCTTGAAATCTCATCTCCTGGCCTGCTCCTTTTATACATGTATAGCTTATTTTTATTTATTTTATTATATTTTAATGAGGTTTCATGAGGGTACAAAGATTAATTCATATGTGACATTGGCAATGTACGTTTGGAAGTCTTTAAAATTTTCTTCTAAATTGTCAGATTTGGGGCACCTGGGTGGCTCAGTCGGTTAAGCATCCAGTTTTGGCTCTGGTTGTGATCTCACAGTTTGTAGATTTGGTCCCCATGTCAGGATCTGTGCTGACAGCTCAGAGCCTGGAGCCGACTTTGGATTCTGTGTCTCCCTCTCTCTCTGCCCCTTCCCCGCTCGCTCTCTGTCTCTCTCTCAGAAATAAACATTAAAAAAAATTAAAACAAATACATAAATTGTCAGCTTTTACATAATTATATAGCCACATGTGCACCATTCTTGTAGGAGATGTTAATTATATCCTATGTAACAGGATACATTTTCAGTCAGTAGGAAGAGTGCTGTAGCCACTACCAATAAAATTAAAGTGATCACAGTACATACAATTTCACTACTAGTAAACTGAATTTTTTCACCTTCTAAGATTTTCTAATAATGGTAGTAAATGCCTCAAATCCTTTGTGGAATATGTAGTAGGGTGTATAGAAATGAATGAATAAATGAACAATAAATGAATGCCTGTTGTTTATTAACATGGTAGAGCAACGACAACAAAAAATTCCCATCAAATACAGTGTGGTCTTTAGACGGCTGTTTGAGCAATAAAATGTTTTGACTTTAAGGGCTTTGTGGAGGCTGCATCACCAGAATGTCAGGTTAGCTTTGAAAGCTGACGGGTGTAAATGATCCACTGATGTTTTTCACATTGAATACAATGGAATTATCATACGATTATTTACAAGTGTGCGGTGAGGCTTCTGATGTCAGGGTGCTGCCGGCGTTTTGACGGTAATGTGCAGGAAAGGGAGGAACAGCATGAAAAACCCCCATCCCCTCAGCAAACATCCATCTTGCTGTAATCTGCTGCAGTACCTCTGGACTTCTCCAGTATTGATGGCCCTCTTTATACAAGGGGATTCTGAAAGCTGTCTCATTAATGCACTGAATGGATAGTGGTGTTTAGCCAATGCCATTTCCAGGTCTCCCTCACCAAAGTGGAAAGATCCATCATGGAAGTCCATTTCCCTCCTCGACATTTCTCACTGCAGAATGTTTCTCCTGGAAGCCAAAGCTCCCCTTCCATGTCTCTTTACCATTGCTCTTTCCCTCTGTCACAGAGGAGGTGTGCCTTCCTCTGCTCCCCCCGCCCCGTCTCTCTCTCTGAATTAACACCCTCTGGCCTGTGTGTGTGATGTGTCTGACGATCATTGATGCCTTGCTAGGCGTTGGCTCACGGGGTGAGCAATGTACAGCATGAGCTTTCCTGACAGATTAGAAGGTGCTTTGTGACCAGGGGGAAATCAAATCAAGTGCTTGTCATAGGGAATTCCAAGCTAGGTGGGAAGGCAGAACGGGCATGGGAGAAAAAGAAGAACTGGGAGACGGACAAAATTCAGTCTGATAAATGAAATGCAAACACCTGAAATGCAGCATCAGTTGATGAAAACAGTAGAAACACTGCTCCAAGCTCCTAAAGGATCTTCTCCGCTTCGTGGCAAACCGATTTTCAACAAGAGCGCTGAGCAAATTTAAAAGATACAAAATAGGAAAATGTTGACTGTGAGATCACCAATCACAGGAAGTTGTTGTATCCATTTAAATGTTGGCTGTGGGGCGCCTGGGTGGCTCAGTCAGTTAAGCGTCCGAGTTGGGCTCAGGTCATGATCTCAAGGTTGGTGAGTTGGGGCCCTGCGTGGAGCTCTGTGCTGACAGCTCGGAGCCAGGAGCCTGCTTCGGATTCTGTGTCTCCCTCTCTCTCTGCCCCTCCTCTGCTCATGCTCTGTCTCAAAAATAAATAAAACATTAAAAAAAAATAAAATGTTGGCTGTGAAAAAATTGTGATAGTATGAAAAATGCTTATTAGCACGATGAGCGGGAGAAGGATGCAAAAGTTAAAAAGCAGAATGATTACAGCTGGGTCAGACTTGTGCCTAGAGGAAAGGATGAATATCTACCAGTATGTTAAACCTCTAGGCACCTGGGTGGCTCAGCCAGCGTCTGACTCTGGCTCAGGTCATGACCTTGCAGTTCTTGGGTTCGAACCCTGCATTGGGCTCTGTGCTGAAGGCTCAGATCCTGGAGCCTGCTTCTGATTCTGTGTCTCCCTCTCTCTCTGCCCCTCCCCCACTTGTGTTCTGTCTCTCTCCCCAAAATAAATAAACATTAAAATAAATAAATAATCTAGTGCAGCTAAGTGGTAGAACTTCATATATATTTCCTCTTTATTATTTTCCATATTTTCCACATTTTAAAAATTATTTTTTTAAGAGATAGAGCACGTATGAGTGGGAGAGAGGGGCATAGGGAGAGAGAGAGATTCTTAAGCTGGCTCCGTGTTCAGTGGGAAGCCTGACATGGGGCTCGATCCCGGGGCTCTGGGATCATGACCTGAGCTGAAATCAAGAGTCAGAAGCTCAACCAACTAAGCTACCCAGGCGCTCCTACATTTTCTATAAATACAAGCTACCTCCCAAAACAAAACAAAGCAAAACCCCCAAAACCAAAAACCATGTTTACTTTTCAGAAGGAAGAAGTCTATGGGGCACTGACAGTGCAGAGCCTCTTTGGGATTCTCTCTTTCTCTCTCTCTCTGCCCCGCCCGTGCACTCTCTAAAAATAAATAAACTTAAAAGAAGAAGAAGAAGAAGGATGAGGAGGAGGCGGAGGAGGGAGGAGCAGGAGGAGGAAGTGTAAGCAAGCTTCAGGCCCTGGAGGAAAATATTTGAACAGAAGCACGAGGGAATACAACGGGGTGTATTGGCTCCAGGCCTTCGGTGTAAAGGAAATGGGACCAGAGAAAAAGCTAAGATTAAAGAGAAAGGCAAAGACATGGTAGGAGTTTGTAGGAAAAAAGTCAGAAAAGCTAATGGAGGAAGACACACTTTGTAAAAACATGTTAAAAGTTGAGGAGAAAAAACCTCTTTAAATGTCATGAATATATAGTCGTTTTAAAAGATCATTTTCCCTTAATTATTGCTTGTTTTTTAAAAGGTCGTAAGTGTTCCAGAAACATGGAAGATCCATGAAACATAGTAAGAAGGGTCTAGGAACCAATTTGGACTAGGAAAGTGCATGGATAATATATCTGTTTCTTAAGTAAGAATTAATTAAACTATGATACATGAACCTGTTAGTAGTATGCACCCATAAAAATGATGAATATGAAAATTATAGAAGCATGAAAAATGCCTACAAAAGATGTAAATATAAAAATGCCACACAACTTTATGTAAACACTGATTACAACAATGTGAAATTTTATGTGTGTATAGAGAGATGTAAATAGTTATGCTAAGGGGGGTGATTCCTTATAAATATTTTTTTGTGCAACTGTTAAATATTTAACACGGTTTTAGTTTGTATGAAAGATTACTGATCTAGGCTAGATGCATGCAAACACCGTGGCTGAAATTAATTGCAAACTAGACCAGCAAGGAATCCAAAGATAGCATTCTGGGGTGTTTGGGATACATTTGAAGGCCGGGGTAAGGAGCAGACGCCTCGGATGCGAGCGTTTAGCAAACATCAGATAGATTTGCTTGGTTGGAAGGGATGGGGAAAGGGAAGAGGATTTGCATAGAACAAGCAGCTTCGAAACATTGGGCTATGTCTACACACCTGACATATATCATGAGGTTGAATTCATTGGCCATAACTAGCTTCTGCACGCCTGTGTCAAACATTTCTGAAGGTTCTTCCCGTGCTTCTGGGTGCTGTCCTCACAACTTGAGAAACATTCACTGAAGACGTCAGGGGATGCCCAGAGCCCTTAGGATGGAAATCAAGCTTCGTAACACCAGCCTGAAGTCCCCACATCATGTGGTCCCATTGACCTTTCTGACTCATGTGATACCCTTTTATTCCCACCCCGCCCCCATCCCCCTGGTTCATGCTTATTCAAGGTTTCCCCTGTTTCAGGTCCTGGCTGTTTCTTTTGCACAAAGTTTTATTTCACCTGGTTCTTCGTGGTTAGCTCTTTATCCCTCAGTCCTCTGTTCAAGTAAGTGTGCTTCACCCTCTGTTCAGGTGATATCTTGTCCGATATCAAGGTTTTGCCATTACCTTCTCTAAACTGTGCCTTCAGCCATATCCATCCATCCCGATGTGATGTCCCCAGGGCACCACTTTGCTTACTCCCTTTACAGACTTAGAAACAGTACTCATTTATGTGCTTGTTCATTTATTTATTTAAATTTAGCCTCTAGTTCATGAGACTAAATTCTCTTAGGGTAGGGATGTTATTTTATCTGCAGTTCCTAGCATCATCTTTAGCATATACTATGTGTTCAATAAATGTTTTAGACTTAATGATTTCCCGACTAACTGATAAAGCAAGTGAATGAAACATTCTTTCCCTTCTCTTCCATCTCATCAACAGTTTGTTAGAGATTCTTATGCTGAGTAGCTCAGTTGGTTAAGCGTCCGACTCTTGGTGTCTTCTCAGGCCGTGACCTCAATGTTCATGGCTTCGAGCCCTGAATCGGGCTCTGCACTGACTATGTGGAGCCTGTTTGGGATTCTCTCTCTCTCTCCCTCTTTCTCTGCCCTTTCCCCACTTGAGCTTGCTTTCTCTCTCTCTCTCTCTCTCTCTCTTACTCTCTGAAAATAAATAAATAAGCTTAAAAAAAAGGACTATTATGCTTGGAGATACCACAAGCTTTCTGAAACCATAGAAATTATACCTCTTTTATTTATAAGTTATTTCACCTTGCTTTGGATAGCCGAAGGCCAGTTTAAGATGGGATGACAAGTCTGGGTCACACAGGTTGTGTTCAAAGCCTGTGCTAGCTGTATGATTTTGAGTTAGTTGCTAAAACATCATCTGGGCTTATTCACCAGAACATAATGGTTAACAGTAAATATAAGACATCATAATAAATTCTATTATTATATTATCACTATTATTTTTGGTATTACAGCTTTTTAATATTTTTTTTCAACGTTTATTTATTTTTGGGACAGAGAGAGACAGAGCATGAACGGGGGAGGGGCAGAGAGAGAGGGAGACACAGAATCGGAAACAGGCTCCAGGCTCTGAGCCATCAGCCCAGAGCCTGACGCGGGGCTCGAACTCACGGACCGCGAGATCGTGACCTGGCTGAAGTCGGACGCTTAACCGATTGCGCCACCCAGGCGCCCCCTGGTATTACAGCTTTTATTTTAAAATGATTTCAGGTAATGGTTGACATAATTAGTTTATGTGGGGTTACTTTTATTCATATAACTACTTGGTGTGGATTACAGTCAAATTTTATTATAACAACAGTTATCAAGTCCACTATAAAACTATATAATTTTGGGGTGCCTGAGTGGCTCAGTCAGTTAAGTGTCTGACTCTTGATTTTGGCTCAGGACATTATCTCCCTGTAGTGAGATCGATTCCTGCATCAGCTCCGAGCTTGGCATAGAGCCTGCTTAGGATTCTCCCTTCCTCCCTCTGCCTTTCTCCCCTACTCGTGCTCTCTCTCTCTCTCTCTCTCTAAAACAAACACATCAAGGAAACTATCTAACTACTTAAGAGGGTTTCATCATGTGAATACCCAGAGAGCCTCTTAATAAATTTTCCCAGTGACGATATTGTAGAACAGTAGAAAATGGGAAACACGGAAAAAATAAGTCCAGACAACCCAATCTGGAATAAACTTGAGTTCATGTCAGTAAACAGGAAATCCCACAAACTTTGCGATAGCACAATATCAGATTTAACTGGCATGTAGGTCCTAACTGCTGCCTAGCCCATTCCCAAACAAGAAATGTCAAATAGTCTCTTATTTTGGAGTGGAGGAGGGGGAACATGGAGGTGGGACTGAGGCCTGATCATTTCAGTTACTCTTGCAAGAATGCAATACCACGTTTTATTTGAATTTTGGGGATACCATTTATTAATGTATGGCAGAATGTTACTGTATTGATAAGAATGAATCACCTTTGCCTCACCTGAAGGTATGTCACAGGTGAAGCAAAAACCAAGGTCCTACCTTAAACCCATGGCCTTCTAAGAGAACCATGGAAAGCACAGGTGATCGAGTCCCACTTCTGGTATAGATGTTTGTGGCTCTTTAGTGTTATCTCCTTAAGAAGTGCTAACTTTTATAGCTTTGAGATAGGCATTTGAAAGTGATTGCAACTGGTTTCTCTGAAGGCAGTGTGGCAGCCAGGACAGGCTGGATTATGCTGTGGTAACAAACAATCCCCAAACCGTAGCGGTTCTACATAGGTTTATTTCCCAGCCACATGACACGTCCACAGAGGGTCAGCCAGGCACTCTACTACAGTGTTGTCACTGTCATCACATTGAAGTGCAGGCTGGCAGGGAGCTGTCATGAAAGAGAGAAAAGAGACAATGTGGTGAATTTGGCGCCAGCTGTTACCTTTCTCCGTGTCAGTTTCCTTATGTTTCATTGGCTAAGGTAAGAAGTGACACAGTCATGTCTGACTTCAGGGTGGCAGGCAAGTAAAATCTTCCTGCAGGATGAGGAACTAGGTAATGGTGAATAGGAATATGGTCAACCAGGTAATTAAGTGGAAGTTTACATTCCTGACTTCTGAGCTTGACTTGTGAAACTACAAACGTACACACACACACACACATTCAAACACATGCATACATACACACATACATACCTACACTGTGTGTGCCTTCATGTGTGTGTATGTTTATTTGTGTATGAATCCAGGTCTGGAAATAAGTCACTCACATTCCCATGGCCCAGAGGACGGTTTTGGTGCTGTGTATTTTCTTCTCTTTGTATATCTATCTATTTTTAAATTTTCTACAACGAAACTTTATTGTTTTCAACAACAACAAAACATTATTTTGCTGTTGTTTTAAAACAGCTGGTTAAATATTTGCACTCTAAGTCTGATCTTTAGTTCCATTATCCTGGCAACTGAAAACAGATGGGCCATGTGGTGGTCGTGGGGCCTACGACTACCCAGGTGCATTAAATCAGCTCCTCACGTGGTCAGCCATCTTTGAAATGAAGGCCTTTCCCCACACAGGGCAATCAGTACTTCTATGAGCTTGGTTTGAACCAGATCTCTTAACACAGTTTAAGCAAGTGCTCTGGGGGACCGCCACTAACGTTTGGTCGGGTTTCAGTGCTCTTGTAACACACCAGAGCAACCAAACAAGTGTAACGAGGAGGAGTAAATAGGACAACGCCAAAGTGCTCTCTGGAGAAAGATGCTCACGTAAATGGAGAGTTACTCACTCTTACTGCGATCTTATATTGCAGTCTCAAGGTCCTTCCTGAACCGTAAGTGGAATGAATTTTAGAAATGCAGTTCGCGTTAGCTACCTTTCACTTAGCTATCGATGACAAACTGGGCTCTTGACAAATTTTCTCCTGTGTGATGCACTGGATGCTAATTGGCTGGGTGAAAGCTCTCTGGTAAAGAAAGTATGTTTATGAGTGAAACTCAATCCTGGCTCATTTTCATAATGATACTTTATGACAATGCAGCTGGAGAGAAAAGGTCTGTGGCAGTTAGATGTTTAGGAAATGCTAGAGATGCAATATGTTTCTCTCTTGCCACCTTATATTTGTATAGCCTAGGCACGGTATAACAATAAAAACAGGAATTAAAGCTGATGAGAAACAACATGAGGTAAAATGAGGCAAAGGGAAAATAAGAGTAGAAATGTCGTATGGTGCCAATATAATTTTGGTCCACCACGCACGTGCCTTGAAGTTCTGTACATCCGCTACGTCACACTTGGCACTGAAGATATTTGGGCACCAATGGGAAAAGGGAAACACACCCATTTCATAACAGATTGTGAACAAAATATTTACCAAAAAAAAAAAAATCAAGTGTTGAGGAGTCAAATATTTTTGGTAGAGAAAATACTAAGAACAGGATACTAATCCTCATGGGTTTTCTTAGACACTGCATTCAGATGGACGTTACAAGCATGAGCTGAGGGACCGAGCTGCTTGAGTTTGAATCCCAGCTCTGAAATTTACCCTCTGCATCATCTTGGGCAAGACTGTGCGAGATCCTTCCGGCTCTTTTCCTTATCACTAATTGGGCACAGCAGTGCTCACCACATAGGATCATTCTGAGGATTATCTTAGGTAGTCTATGAAAGAATTCAGCATTCTGCTTGTTCATAACAATAGCTCAAATTTAGTGACTTTCGATCTTTGATGTAAGAAAAAAATAGTCACAGTAATTTCCCCATTAGTCAAAATAACGTTTTGAAATGTGTAGATAGATAGTGATGGAAAACATCAAGAAGGATTTCAGTTTCCTACCTGCAATTCTACAGATGAGTGGGAGGTTGGAGCATACAACAAGGACTGGAAAAGGTTTTGTGTGTAAATGGGAAGTCCATTTGGGCATAGTGCACAAAACATTTCCCCTGTGTATGTTACACTGGATTTTGCACAGAATAGGTTTGGAAAATTCCAGTTTAATAAATGGAAGCCTTTTTCTTGACTTGATGAATTATCAGAGCTCTTTGTGCCCTGTTGTGTATTCTGAATTTCTAGAGAGGGCAATAATATGCAGCATTTGCCAAACTTGGTTGACCAAAGGATTCTTTCTTCATTGGACAGGACATCTTGTAGAATTTATGTCCCAAAAGACACACTTAGGAAATGCTGATTGAGGGAGGTGACAGAATCACACTTCCTCCAGACAACTGGTCATAAATATTGTTGCTATCAACTGAGTTTTTGAGTTTTAATTTAGAGTTTGAGCACATCTGTGGTCTGACTTGAGTGAATCATGTTATTTCTCAGCCTAGTTGGAAGAGGGGATAGACTTTCCCCTGTAAATATTGAAGGGACTGAGGAAGACATTCATTGACTCATTTATATCATGGTAAACCAACAAACTGGTTTTGGTTATATATGTAAGTCACTATTTTTTCTCCTGAGTGTTTGTTCTGTGGGATTTGGGTGGAGTCTTAAACAACTTCCAGGTACCATTCCTGCTCCATAACACTGATGTTCATCAGTACAAGTTGATACATCAATACATTCATATCCATGTTAATTGTACAAAGTCCAAAATTCTAAAGTATACAAAGAAAAAATTCCTATTATCAAGCCTATAATTTCTCTGCGGATTTCTTTGTACAAATAAGTAGGTTTAAAAAACAGGATTGGGGCACTGGGGTAACTCATTCAGTTAAGTGTCTGACTTCGGCTCAGGTCGTGATCTCAGTTTGTGAGTTCGAGCCCCGCGTGGAGCTCTGTGCTGACAGCTCAGAGCCTGGTACCTGCTTCGGATTCTGTGTCTCCCTCTCTCTCTGCCTCTCCCCTGATTGCTGGTGTGCCCTCTCTCTCTCAAAAATAAATAAACATTAATTAAAAAAAAAACAGGATCATATGATGTATATATATTCATTCCTGGCTTCTGTATCTTAAAAAAAATTTCTTTGTCTCTTCTCTGTTTGGATCATAGACACAAAGAGGACCACTGTAACTACAAAATGTGATATATAAAAAGAAATTTGCAGAGAGATAAGAAATTTATAGAATTCTGGGTTGAGGATTTGGGGGATCTTATAGGAAATGGGGAGCACTATGGTTCCTATACTGGCAAAAAGCATGAGACAGCAGAGTTTTAGGCCAGTTCTGGCAGTGAGAGGCACAATGTACATTTGTTACAAGGCAAGTTCATCTTTTTATGCTTGGAGGGTCATGATTTAAAATAAATAAACATAGGGGTGCCTGGGTGGATTAGTCAGGCGACTTCAGTTCAGATCATGATCTCACAGTTGGTGGGTTCCAGCCCTGTGTTGGGATCTGTGCTGACAGCTCAGAGCCTGGAGCCTGCTTCGGATTCTGTCGCCCTCTCTCTGCTCTTCTGCTCATGCTTTGTCTTTTTTTTTTTCTGTCTCTCAAAAATAATTAAACATGAAATTTTTTAAATAAAATAAGTAAACATAGGTTTGAATTATTAAATGATGCCCATCAAAGCCACACTTAAGTTTTTGTTTGTTTCTTGTTTGTGAGAATGCTCACAATTTGGTAAAACATTGGAATGTTACAAACTTCCATGTTCTCTGGAAGTTAGTTAACATGTCAGACTTACACAAGAGAGTTGAGGCCAGGAGTCTTCTGGGAAGCATCTTATTTCCTCCTGGTCCAAGTCCCCTGAGATTCACAGGATGTTTATAGAAACCTTCTGAGTTTATGCTTTAGGGTAGTGATAAACTTAAATTTTGCCTGGTTATTTCTCCTGATCAAAACATCAGGAGGTTTGTCCTCCCTGATGCTGTGTGTGGCCAATCACATTTTCTGCCTCTCCAGCATCTCTCTGTAACTCACTGCCTGTCAGCTCTGATGAGCATTAACGAAGGCAATGACTTGTGTGCCGCTTGTCATGTTTGAAGAGGTGCATGATAGTCCATGGTTACCACTAACTGGGGAAACGGATGACTTCTGTGCATGGCAGCTAATTGGTGTCGAATCACATCACCTGCATTGCAGAGACAGGCACAAATCAGACAGGCAAAGGGTTGTCCCAGTATCTGCCCTACCAGGGCCCAGCTGGCATTTCAAAACTGCCACAATTTAGCATTTAGGACCCTTGCACCCCCACCCCCACCACCTGTCCCATTCTAGAACCAAAACAAATTTTTCTTTAAGTTGCCTTAATTTTCAGGTCAAACAAATTTCAGGACTCACATAACTGAACCTATATAATTACTGCAGATGATGAGATACCTTCCTCTCTCCCACAGTCAGCTCTAGGAGGATCTTGTGCTGAATGTTGAGCTTGTGATGAAGGTTATTTATGACAAGAGAACAGCTTTGCTCACACTGAGTCCTTTTCCAGTGACAATTTTTTTGTTGAGTACCTTGATCCTCAGGCACTCAAGCTACTCATGTCTGAAACTTACAAGGAAAGAGGGTAAACAATTTGCTTTGAAAGCAACCTCTCCCTTACAGAGCCCTGTGAAATTTCCACTTAGAACTCTTAGAAAAATGTGATTTCTCATTGAAAAGAAATGGGAAGAAAGAGAGACAGAGACAGAGAGAGACAGTGGCCTCCAAGAAACAAACAAGTTCCGCTCAAATCTTCAGAGCATCATCCCTCGATCCTTCACTACTGCCTCTTCCTGCCAGGAACACCTCCTCCCACTTTCTGGGCTCCTTCCCATACTGCATGTCAACATTCAAAAGTACTTATCACCAACTCCACCATACTGAATGTCGCCTCTGTTATCCTCTCCCATAGCATTTTGTTGTTACTTTCTAGAGGTGTCCTGATCTTTAATTATTTGTATTCATTAATTTTCTAATTGAATCTGATATGTTTTCTCCACTAGAATGCAAGATCCCTAAGGGGGCAGGGACTTGGCCTCTATTGTCACCACTGATTTATCATGCCACCTGCATGGTAGGTGCTTGATTAATTTAAGTAAAGAGGAAGAAAGGAGAAAAAGAAGGCAGGACAAGAGTAAGTAAAGGAGGGAGAGAAAAGAAAGATGAAAGACAATGAGAAGGGAGGAAGTATAAAGAGAAATTAACTTGAACACCAGTTGGACACATATATAGAATATTGTGTGTGTGTGTGTGTGTGTGTGTGTGTGTGTGTAGACACATCTTTCCCATTCATTCAGTCAGTGGACATTTAGACTGTTTCTACAATTTGGCTATTCTAGATAATGGTGCTGTAAACATCAGGGTGCAGGTATCCCTTTGAATTAATATTTTTGTATTCTTTGGGTAAATACCTAGCAGTGCAATTGCTGGATCATAGGGAAGTCTTATTTTTAACTTTGTGAGAAGCCTCAATACTGTTTTCCAGAGTGGTTGTACTGGTTAGCATTCCCACAAACAGTGCAAGAGGGTTCCCTTTTCCCTGCATCCTCACCAACACTTGTTGTTTCTTGTGTTGTTGATTTTAGTCATTCTGACAGGTGTGAGGTGATAGCTAATTGTAATTTTGATTTGTATTTCCCTGATGATGAGTAATGTTGAACCTTGTTTCACGTGTTTGTTGGGCATCTGTAGGTCTTCTTTGGAAAAATATCTACTCATGTCTTCTGCCCATTTTTAATTGGATTATTTATTTTTGGAAAATTGAGTTTATATGTGCTTCATATATTTTGGATACTAACCATTTATCAGATATGTTATTTACTCAGCCATGAAAAGAATGGAAAGAAATCTTGCCATTTGCAATGAAGTGGGTGGAACAAGAGAGTATTATGCTAAGTAAAATAAGTCAGAGAAAGACAAATTCCATATAATTTCACTCATATGTGGAATTTAAGAAAGACAACAAACCAGCACAGGGAAAAAGAGAGGCAAACCAAGAAACAGACTGTTAACTATGGAGAACAAACTGATGGTTACCAGAGGGGAGGTGGAGGGATGCATTAAATGAGTGATGGGGATTAAGGAGGGCACTGGTTATTATGAGCACCGCCTGCAGTATAGAAGTGTTGAATCACTAAATTGGACACCTGAAACTAACATTACACTGTACATAATTGAAATTTAAATAAAAACGTAAAGGTTATGGGGCTCCTGGGTGGCTCAGTTAGTTAAGCGTCCAACTTCAGCTCAGGTCATGACCTCACAGTTCATGAGTTCATGCCCCGCGTTGGGCTCTGTGCTGACAGTTCAGAGCCTGGAGCCTGCTTCAGATTCTGTGTCTCCCTCCTTCACTACCCCTCCCCCACTCTCTCTCTTTCAAAAATAAATAAACATTAAAAAATTAAAAAACTTAAAGGTTATATATAGAAATCTACAAGAGGAGATTTCTTGTAAGAATTGGCTTGCACAATCATGTGTAACAGGGACTCAGAAGTTCCACAATTTTTCTTGCATGAGCTGGAGAACCAGAAAAGCCAGTGGTATAATTCAGTCCAAGTCCAAAGGCCTGAGAACCAAGGGAGTGGAGAGTGTAGTCCCAGGTCCAGTCTGAAGATCCTAGAACCAGGAGCGCGGAGGCCCATGGGTAGGAGAAGACAGAGGTCCCATCTCAATCAAAAAGAGCAAATTTGCCATTTTCTACCTTTTTAGTCTATTCAAACCTTCAACAGATTAGATGACGCCCACCCCACATTGGTGAGGGCAATCTTCTTTACACAGTCTACTGATCCAAATGTTAATCTCTTCCTGGAACACCCCCCCCCCCCCCCATACACACTCAGAAATAATGTTTACCATCTCTCTGGGCAGCCCCTGTCCCAGTCAGGCTGACACATCAAATTAACCATCATACCTGGTGTGAAAAATAATCTCAGGACCACCTCTGCTTCCACTACTGGCGGGTTTCTCTGTTGTCATTGGCCTGAATGCTCTGACTTAATCCAGTTTGGGATTATGGGATTAGCAGCAACTGTTCATGCTGTTAAGTTTGTGAGTGGAAAATTTGAGTTTTCTTTTTGTTCATGCATTTGTCATCCCTTCTGTATAATAGGCAAGAAAATCAACTGTGGGATTCAGGGTTGAAACATTCAGCATGGGAGATCACGGCAGTCAGTCATGTGTGTCATGGGTGGGCAGAGAGGGTCAGGGCAAAAGCAGGCCCCTCTTCCCAAGGAGCTGATTCTAACATTTGTTCTAATTTCACTGTCGGCACCCAGCTTGCTACACGGCCCCCTGTGTCAGGTTGGCTGCCAGTTTTAAACACCAGATTAATTAATTTAGTCAGAGATTTGCAAGAAGAAAAATGAAAGAGAACTAAGCCAAGTGCTTAACTTTAATTCAAAACGAATTACCTGATTTCTTTTAAGGAAAAGCTCCTTAAGCTTCACAGAAGCATTGGCAGCTCTTTTCAAAGATACGTCTTAATATGTGGTTATTTCCATGTGACTTTCAGAAGCTGCCGTTCCTCCAGTATGAGCCTGAAAAGTTTACAGGACTTTGTGTTTTGTTTTGTTTTGAATTAAACAGACTAAACCCCTGCTCTGACAAAATATTACTTTAAGAATGATGCAGTCTATTATTATTTCTGTGTTTAAGATGCTAGAAAGCATTCAGATTAGACACAGCCCACCATGGTCACCTAAAGGGTTGGTCTGAAAGGTACTGACAAGTTTAGTCTAAGATGTTCTAGGGATGCTATGTGTGGCACATAGGACTTGCTTGAGGAACTTATTAAAATGGGACCACTGGGTCCCAACCCAGGGATTTAATCTAGTATGTAAGGAATAAAGCCCAGGAGTTTTGTTTTTGTTTTTGTTTTTCAATATAACAGGCCACCATGACTTGATGTAGTTTAGACACACTGCTTTGGAGTATTGGAAAAACACAAAACAAAACAATATGACATATATCTCCATTGTGTATAAATCTAATAAGTGAATCACTGCAATGGTCTTTCAAATGGTCCTCAATTAATCAACCGCTAAATCAGTTGGATCTGTCCTCCTACTTAAGACCCTACAGGGCTCCCTGAATCTTTTAAGCTCCCCTTCAAATGTCTTTGTTCAACATTCAAGACTCTTCATGATCCAGAATAACACCATGGGAAAAGAGATGGTTAAAATGTAGATTACTTGACCCACTGAATCAGATTTCCTGGATCCTGTCAAGAATTGATCCCTTAGTTAGTTCCCAGGGTGATTTGATGTGTATCAACATTTGAGACTTTGTACTTGAGACTTTCTCCATCCTGTTTCCCACCACTGATGGCATTCTCTGCGGCAACCACACGAACCTGCTTAAAATTCCCTCAGTATCTGAGGTTTTTCCAACTCTTCTGGAATGTCCCACCATATCCCCCAACCAGGTAATACTTCCTGTCTCTGTCAAACTCAGCTGAGGCCCCTTATCTTCCAGCAAGCCTCTTGTCCCCGCCCCGCCAAGCCTGAAAGCCCTGCATCTCTTCTGTGTTCCCATAACATTCTCTTCATGTCTCCAGCTAGAACTTAACTTACTGAATAGACATTGTCAATTTACTTAAAATTCCGTGAAGCCTGGGAGCATATCTCTTTTAATATATTCTATGTCACCAGTGGTACACCCAGGGCTTGTATGTTTATACAAATACTTGATCTAATGGCTGGTGGATGAATGAGCTAGAATAAGAATGCGGAACAATTAACAAATAGCTGTGCATAGAAAGTTGCAGTTTTATGTATAAAAGCTCAAAGTATTCTTGATTGGAAATGTTTTTATAAGGTGGAGTTAATCTGAAATTTTTGCCTGGAGGGAGTGCATATGGAGCCTGGTGTTGAAAGGGAATATGGGAAGAAGAAAGGGATCAGTTGATCGAATCAGTGGAAAAAGGTGAGGAGCTTCGTATATGGGTACCTCAAGAACTAAGTATGGATGGAATGGAGGTCAGAATGAGGATCAGGAAGTCACAGGTCTGGAGGGAGAGTTTATCTAGACATAGAGTCTAAGGATGCTGATTTGCCATAAGGTTCTTAGTTTTAGCTCTGAGAATATCACCTGAAGATTAGCCTTATCTGTGCAGCCTTTGCTCACATGGTATTTCATGTGAACTGTACGATTCTTTGGCCCCATGGACAGAAATCAGTGACAATGATCTATCATCCTATAAATTTTCCCTTTTCCTCTTTCTCACCTTAAGGTAACTCAGCACGATGATTTACAGCCTGCTTTTTCTATAGAATGTCAGAAAGATGTTAGACTATGAGCATTTCAGTTTGTTTATTCTGTAAAGAAAGAAAATGTCTTGATATAGAAAAACAAGAGGGAGATTGAAAGAAAAGAATGGGAGAGGCGGAGATAAAAACAATGAGAAAAAGAAAAGTCTGACAGACTCTTGGCATATTTATTTCAAGCATGTTTATTTCTTAAAGAAAATTGAATTAGAGGTGGATATCTCATACTCACTTTTTATTCAGAAACCTGAAGCTTTGAGAAGTTTTGAGATGGAAAGAAGAGTTTTCAGAGAAACAAAAGATAAATGTATATTAAAGAGGGTAAAGTGGATTAACAAGTAAATACACAATTCAAAGGTAGATCACCTCACATTTTCTAATTGCTTGTATAAAAGTCAAAATATTTATATAATCTAAAGGGAAACCAGATTTTTCTAACTGCTTTTGCAGCCAAGTAGCACCATTCTGATCTTTGGTTATGAGCTGACTGATACTGTTGGGGTCTTCTGGCCACCCCTAAAGCTCCTATATACCACTGCTTGTTCCATGTCTACAGCAACCCCTGACCAGGCTCCCTCAGTCAGAATTCTCCCTCAGACCCATGATTCAATCCACTTGTAGATCATACCTTTTCATATGGCATTTTGGGCCTCTGTTTTAGTTGAGGTCTAGTGAAATTGAGAGTTTTGTGGGTGAAAAACAGAGGACAGAGAAAAAGAATGTGGTAACCTCAAGTACGTGATCCTTGAAACTCTGCAATGCTTGAAGACTAGCTGGCTGGTAGAGTAGATGTACAGTAAATGACAGGGTAATATTATTCCTTTTCTAGCCTTCGAGATCTTGATTCTATTCTATGCATCTAGGTCAGAAACTTGGAAACCAGTGTGGACATTCTTCCAGCCTAATTTGTCACTCATATTTGTCCCTTTGAGCTTCTCCATAGTTCTTCAGTTGAGGTATCCTCTGTATTGCTGTTCTTTCCTATGGACCTGCACTGAGTTCAGTGCAGTTGCCCTGGGACATGTCTCCCTGCCCCCGCTTCTCTCCTACCTCTGGGTTCATTCTTCCTACTGTTTCTAGACTTAAATTTACTAATATATGAATAGGATTATGTTACAACTTTTAATGTTTTCCCTCTTTCCTCCTGCTCCTTCCTCTTCATTTCCAGGACTTCTTACAGATAGTAAACTATGCCAGGAAGTCTTGCCTATAATATTTTCCTCATGCTGTTATGATTATTTGCAAACGCACATCATCAGATTTTCCAAGCCCCTAGCATTCTGCAAGATTTAGCTCCTCCAGGAATCCTCAGGTAACACCTCTTCTGATTTGCCTACATCTGTGCTTCAAGAACATCTTGAGCATAAGGATATTCAATAATTATCGCATCAAATTAGAACTGTTTGTCCTGTTTTGTTGTGTTAGTCTGCTTCCTTCACCAGCTACAAGTTTCTTACAGTCCTGTCTTTCACCTCTGCAAGCCCAGTGACTGATACAATGATGGGTTCATTTGCAGAGTGCTAACTAGAATCCTTTCAGAAATCATATGGGCATCATTGTATGTGATTCTGGTATGTCTGACCTTGGACCTTTTAAATCTAGCGATGGGCATAAAACCAGGCTAGGTTAATCAGAGGCCTCCCCCAAACTGTTGAGAAAGAGCTTTGGGAAAGAAGTTCTCTTCTTCTAGAGTCTGAAGCTGTAAGAATATCCGAGCTGAACATCTTAGGTTTATTTTCCTTTTCTGAATGGAGAAAGCCATTTTTAATAAGACACTGAGGGCAATGCTTCAACATAAGCAGAGACTGCACTCACAGGGAAGGATGGAATTGAGAGAGAAGAGAAGAGATTATTTTGTCCCTCTCTCCAACACCTGGGCTGCAGCCACATATGAGATTTTTCCATACCCCCAATTTCAGTTATGTGAGCAAATAAATAACTAGAAATACTGTCACTTGAAAACAAAAGAAATGAGTTGGTCAATTAATGTTTACTGAATGGAGAATTTTAAAAAATCTTTCACAAGTTGAAAGAAGGGGATGAGTTAAGGATGAGGGAATTAGAAGGCATGTGGCGGTGAATTAAGAGACTATTTACCCTGGAATATCTTCTAATACAGGCAGAAAGATGGTGAACACAGAGAAGGAAGAAACATGTATAAATTAGTGGATTGTGGACTGAGGACTATTGTTGAAGAGACCAGGGCAATCTGAGTACCATGAGGTTTCAGGCATAAATCTATTTTTATGAACTGACAAGTCAATGATTTCTCTGAAAGGAGAAAAATCAAGATTTAACATCAGAAAATGCACTTTGTTAATTTATCTTACAGTTCCATTTCTAGCACTGCCTAACTCAGGGTTAAATGTTCAGCATCTCTGTAGAATTGTATCCTGACAGATATATATTCAGAGTTGTACTTGCGGTCAAAGAACAAAATGATGAAACCCACCAGGAATGGGCTCCAAATACAGTGAACCTGACCGGGTCCCATTTGTCATGGTGAGTGAAATGTTGTAAACAGACATTACACTCAGAAGCTAACTTAAGCTTCTGACCCTCTGTGGCTGCAAACAGCCAAAGGAAGTTCCCAGCCTGAATGAAAGTGGACAGCAGCAGACGTGGAAACTGTCCCCTGTCTGCCCTCCATATGGCAATTCTGGGAATTCATATCCATTTCCTGACTCTGTCAGCTTAGACTTTGCAAACACAGAGGATAGGAAAACCATTTTCCCCTCTTTGTAAGGGTGATAATAAATAATAAAAATGAATTGATTCTAGGCAGGTACCTCTTCTGTGTGTAGAAGTCCATTTCTGTTTTAAGACTAGGATATGAAATGTGCTTACAAATCACATAAGGGTGCACATACTTACCATGATTCATTTGGTTAAAAAGCTAGTTATAAGAGTGGCAGAAACAAATATCTTTTCTACTAAGAACTAAACAAGCAAGCAGGGAAAAACTGGGACAGAACGGTTGGGGGTGTGGATAAGTGGGTAGCTCCAGGGGTAAAGAGCAAATTATTTTGCGTTTGATATCATAAAAAAATAACTACTTCATCATGAGTTTCAAACATACAGTAAGGAATGTAAACATTTATTTATTTAGAAAGAAAACAATAGATATACATTTTTCTAACATATGAGCAACTTCTTTCTATCAAAGAAGATAGAAGACAGAGTTGAAGTTGAGAGAGAAGATAGTCCTGGAACAAGGAAACAGTCTTAAAGTTTGTCAAAGTTATGTCAGAGGTCAGATAATATTCAGTGTCTAATACCGGTCTAGTATTGACTCTTTTCTTGTAGGGGTAAGAGCAAGTAAGAGCAACAACCATTACTTCAATTAAAGAAATAAAAGTGAGTTTTCACACACAAAAAGAACAGATGTTGTCAAAATTTATTTTGAACATGTTTTAACTTTTCCCTGAATTTAAAATGTCCATGAATGTTTAATTTTTTTTTCATAATTCCAAAGGAGGAAAACAAAAGTGTTTTCGCATTCTGTAAAGTTTTCTGAAGTGTGCACAGCTGTGGAGATAAAGTTCGATTTCCATAGTGCAGCCATCTCCTCTTTTAGAATTTTTAGGATTTTAGTGCTGAAGACTTGTTTCATTATTCTAGGCATCCATGGGCATAAATGGTTTCATGCGGTTGGCCATTGTCCAAATGATAGAATTGTGAGAATTACAGTGTTTATAATTATCTTGTAAAGTGAGGGAAGTAGCGGTGTGGGGTGATGTTGGAAGTCCCCTACCGTTATACAAGCATCATCAAGCCAGATCTTTTCAAATTCTTTCTATAATGAAGTACAAACCATATTGGTTTGCAGCTCATTCTTCATAAAAATCTTTTTGTTTTGTATAACTTCCGAGAGCTCTACGCCACGCTTCTTTAGGGAAATCAGATTTGGAAATTTACTCCTAAGCTTGGATATTTTACTTGGATATTACTTGGATATATTGGATTTTACTTGGATATATTACTCTTGGATATTTTACTTTAAGAGATCTCAGCACCTGGGAAACCTGTCTGAGCAATGGCTTGCCTTTAGTAAAGCTTCAATTCTCCTGGGAAGTGGCTGTGCCTGCAAATGAGATATTAGGCAAAGGCTTATGTTAAAATGTCATAGTACGCATATCATCCCTCATACATTAGTCCTCCTATCTGCCAGCAAGATAAACCAAAGTCTAAACCCCACCCATCTGACATTATTATCTCTTACTTCCCCGTATGAAGGTTTGTTTCTATTCACTGTCTCATTAACAAGTCCAAGTCTCCTCTAATCCTGCTATCATTTCCTGTCCCGGAACATTCTGTGATCTCTCTGCCTATCTAATTCCTATACCTATAATTTAATCCTCCATTAACCACTTTCCAAACTGCCTAAGTCAATGGCGACTGTTATCTCACATCATGGAAATGCTTAGCATATAATTATTTTTTTTATAATAATGTGTTCAAGTGTCCCTAAATTGATCATTAGAAAGTCAAGAGCAGAGGCCAAGCCATGGAGATCTTCCGTGTCTCCCAAAGAGTTATGTGTTAGGAAAATACTAAAATGATCAGGAAATATTTACCAACTTTGCGTGTATAGTATACTTGTGTGGGATGTATGGGGTGGGGTGTGCACAAAGTCTTTCTGCAACCTTAAATATTTTAAGTCATTACAACCTCTGAGTGACAGCTAGAAGTATCACAGAAGACACTTGCTAGACATAAGAGGTGAATTACATTACTTTGTGGGATATAGTTTTAACGCAGAGGATAATCATTAGAAATCACTGTAATGTGTAATTTTTGTATGTGCATACACATAAGTATACATTATCTAGCACCCCTGGTGGTTTGCATCCTGCCTTTGTTCCATTGGTTCCTGTATTTTGCTTTCCAGGAGGCCTGGAGGACAAAATGTTACCACTAATTTGCTAACATTGTTGTGATTTATGTTGCAATATGGAGAGTGAGAACAACTTTCAGAAGGTTAAAATTTTTCATCATTTATACAACAGGTGTTCTAATAACAAGAGGCACTCAAATTAAATGGCCAGAGCTATAACCTGAAGGCAACACTTTACCAATGGCATATCTCTGATATGGACAGAACCTCTCCTTCACCACATTAATGGACACTTACATCCAAAACCTCTCAGTTTACCATCACCCAAGGGGGGCTGAGTATCTGGGTTACCCTTCATAAACCCCTGTTTGTCATTTTAAGATGTTGCCTGTATGAATAATCACAATAAATATGGCTTAATAATTAATTTGCATCCATTTCATATAAAATTATGCCATTAAATCGAAATTAAATGTCTAGCCCAGGATCTTAAGGGAGCTTATTACCAATCTCCCCCCACCCAGAGCAAAATCCCCTTTCAATTAGAACTCTTTGCAGCTATAATTGTAATAATAATTGCACTAACCCGCTTACATTTCTCTCTTATCATCCTGAACATGTCTCTCATCTTGGCACTGTAGGAAATCTTTGTTTTGGCAGGATATTAGTGAAGCGTGTTGTAGTTAACACTAATTAGTTCCTGTTGGTCTCTTCACAATCTAATGAAACAAAATTAAATCTATACTTTGTTCACTTGGTTCACATTTTCCAAATGAGACACCTAATGGAGACTTTGTGAAGGGCATGTCAACTCTACATAGCTAGTCTCTGTGATTTCTTTTAGATTTCCAAAGGGAAAACCAGCCTATGCCCATAATAATGATAATGATTATATAACAAAAAAAGGAATGAATTGCCACACAGTGGCTGAAGATTTTCAAATAGCTAAAAATATGAATCTACAACCAGGTAGCAGTTTCTTCTCATAACTGACATTTAAGAATGAAATTAAGGAGCTAATATTGTCCAAGTCTTCCTTGCTTATGTAACATAGGAAGGCTTAGATCTGGCACTTCCAAAATAGTTTTGAAAATTCAATAATTATCCAGGTAATCAAAAACATCTTGGCTTTTGTTAGGATAATCTATAAAATTAATACCCATTTGGACATCATGGAAGTGAGATTTTCCATTTTTATTTGCTTTTTCATTTACATGATTTTTCATTTTTATTTGGTTAAAGAAGAGCTTCCTTAAAAATAGCAATAATAAAGTTGGTTATAATTTCAGACATTTACACATAAGATCCTGCAAAATATAGTCATATGACAATTTAAAGAAGATTTATTTATTTTTTCCTGGTTGATTTTCACCAAGTATGTATGTATGTATATGTATATATATACATATATATATATATATATATATATGTATATATATACACACACACACACACGGTGATATTGTGTGATATTGGTTAATCCATTTCCATTTTATGTTTTTTTTCCTTTTAAAAAGTGAGCATGGTGGTTCATATAATCTCTGATGACTAAAAATTAAAAATTATGTGATTCAAAATGCAGCCAAACAATAAGCAGCCAAACACTTATTCAGAGGAAAATTCATAGTCCTATAATTTTAGCACTTCTTTCTAAAAAGAGTAATAATGTTTAGTACTTACATCCCTTACTATATACTATGCACTATGTAAATGTTTTACAGACAGGATCTCCTTTAGGAAAGGAGACTACATGTCTTCTTGGCTACACCAGATGCCCAAGAACTATGTCAAGACAGTGAATCAAGAAGAAAGAAAGTTCAAAATAGGCTAGCATCCGAGATGATGAAAAACTACTCAAACCCAACAAATCTTGCTCATTTTGAGAACTTGTCCCTAAAAAAGTACAAAACAAAGAAACAAATAAACAAACATGTAAGACAATCTTTGCCATCAAAAGGCTTTATAATGTAGTAGAGATGGTATGTAAGCATTGGCTATTTTCTAGGAAAAGAAATCTATAAGAATCGTGTTGTGTAGAGAGCTCAGAATATTACTTGGGTAGAACCTATTACCTGACACCTATTACAGTTCTCTAAATTGTCTGGAGCGAACCCCTTATTTTGTTTACTGTCATGATATTGTCCTCCTCCGGTGATTGAAGCGGGAAACTTCAAAGTTCTTTTCACATCCTCTTTCCCTTGTCTCTCACATGCCATCAATGACCAAGAGCTTTTGTTTGTGCAGAACCTTCTCCTTTTCAAATTATTTTCTTTGACAACCTTTAACCTGTTTTTTTTTCTCAAAACTTTGCCGCAAATAGAAGGTCATTATTGCTATTGTCATTTAACCTCTGATGAAAAAAATAATAATGCTTTGAAATGTGAACGGATTTGTCCCATATCACATGTGATAATATTAGTTCAGAAATTGGGATCCAACCTGAAAACTCCAAACAAATATTTATCCTGCTTTCATCTCTCATCTGATAATTTATAATTCCTCACCTTCTTAGGACTCTGTTTAGATCTTCAGGCTCCCAATAACAGAGAGGGGTATGTGGCCATCTGTAACTCAAAACAAAAATAAAATTAAACCATAAAATAAACTGAAATAAGGACAATATAGACCTAAACTTCCCCAGGACAATTTTGATGTTTGAAAGTATTAATTATCATATTGTTTCCTTTGTTTTACTCACTTACTTGGTATTCCTGCTCTAAGTACAGGCTAATCTTCTTACCAATAAACCTATTAGTCATATTACTATTTTTACATATGGTCCCTTTGGACTAGGGAAAAAAGTGATATACATATATTATATATACACACATAATATATATTAATTATATGTAATGTATATTTATGTTCTATATGTATGTAATCATAGTTTCCATACATGTTATATAGTTTATATAGTTAATAGTTTCCACTCCTGTTACTTTCTGTTTGTCTCTTCCACTCTATTTCACTCCTTTCTCTCTTTCCCTCTTTCTCTCTCTCTCTCTCTCTCTCTCTCTCTCTCTCTCTCACACACACACACACACACACACACACACACACACACACAAAAGTAACATGCAATGTATTCAGTATGTTTTACCAAATTATCAGATGGCATTGTCCAAGCCACAGAACTCCTTTTTCATCACTCATGTTATATATGTCTTGTATGTTAAGAAAGCGTCCTAAATACCTGGAGAAAGAAACCTGAGGTAGCTGGGCTTTCCTAAGCAGAAAAGCTCCCTTTGAGGTTGGTCTAATTCAATATTTATATCTCACACTCCAGAAGGCCTTTTTTTTCATTTAAAGAAAGAAAAGGTTTGAAGATTCCAGTCTCAGTTGCTTTATCAACTAGTTGCTGTTAATTTCCAGAAGGAAGATAGTAACTACTTTCAAAGATTGAGCAGCTCTTCACTGTAGGCCTTGGGTGTCCAGCACTTTGTTGAACACTTGGTTATATGGGTGATACAGGCAAAGGCTCTCTTATTCACTCAAAGAAAATATAGTCCAGCCATGGAAACAAGATTTCAATAGAATGAAAACAACAGTATGAAGCAGCAGTGAGGGAAACAAAAGGTAATCAAATGCCAAATTTTAATTACTTGGATTATTTTTGTAGTATGAGTTAAGGGAAAGAAGATGCTAAGTATTCTAGCAATCAAGGAAACATTCCCGAAGGACTTTTGCAAACACAGCCATACTCACTCCTGTTCTTATATAGTACAGTATCATTGCAATCAATCAGACACCTTTAAGTACTATTTATCTATTTATGCAAGGTACTACTATTATCTATTTGTGCAAGGTACTGTGAACACCTGTTTGTATCACTACCATTGCAGAATCAGTATTGCCTACTCCCACAAAGCAGACACCAATAGATGGAAATCTAGGCCATCAAATAGGAGCCTCTAGAAACATGGACTCTAGACAGATTTAAAGGACCATAAAGGCCATAAAGGACCTCACCTATGGCCATCAGGGATCCCACTTTCCTGGTAGAGAACTAGCTTCTCAGCTACTGCTCAGATCTCCATATATTTGCTGGACCAGAAGAAAATGAGAAAAAAAAAAACAAAAAACAAGCTGGCTTCACCTCATACAATGAACTCACTCTCCCCCAAGGTCTCTGGTAACCCGATTGCCTGAAGTACTTGCTGAAACAGGAGCCTAGGAAACCCACTGCACAGAGAAACTGATTTAAGATTCTATTCTGCTAGTGACACTAACTTTACCTATATATGGAGCCCATGTCTGATGTGGAGAGAGAAAGTAACATGGGCAATCCAACCATCTTCACAGAGATACAGTTATTCCAGGGAACCAAAGCAAAAAGGAGTAGTGGGTTGTGGTGCTGACCAAATCATTCAGGAATTGGATTATTTTCTCCCAAGTGGTTTTGTTTTTCACTGCTCTTAATCAAAGTAGATGGATAGCTCATTGCCTTAAAGCTTATTAGAAATAATAGAAATACAGAAACTTGGATTCCAACCAACTTCTACTAAAATAGAATCTGCATTTACAAATTCTCAAGAGATTTTTATGCATGTTAAGGTTTCAGAAGATCTTCAGTAATGAACATTTAAACCAGGCTTTCATGAATTTACTATCTAGTGCAGAATATAAACAAGAAAATGAGCTATAAGAATGGCCACAATAGTGGCCAACATTTATTGAGCAATGATTAATTATCATACCCTTTCCCAAGTGTTAATGTGTGTTAATGATGCTAATTCATCTAGTCTTCATGATGAACTAGAACTATAGTACTACTATATTCATTGTATAGATGAAGAAATTGAGAAACAACAATTGTATTTGAGCCAAAGTCGCAGTTAGTAAATGACGATGTTAAGATTTGAACTGAGGATCAGTGGGCTGCAAGAGTTACCCCCTAAAATGCTACATTCTTATGGCAATTTCTAGAAGTAAGCAGTCAGGCTTCCATAAGAGATCACTGAAGGGACAAATAACTCATAACTCGAACTTTCCAGAAACATGTTGAAGGTACAAATAACTCATAACTCCAGCTTTCCAGAAACATGTCGAGTAAGCTGAGTCACAAGAGTGAGGAGGAATTAGTCAAGGCAGTGGTGTCCATTCAACAGGCACCAAGCCTTCTTTTTGCTCTCCTGACTCAGCTTGACCAGTTCCGTATTGTGACCCTTAGCTATATAAATGTCACCTCATTTGCAGCTCTCTTTTATCACCTTTACTTGCCCTACACTTATAAAAAAGGACTGCCCTTCTCTAGATCCATCTCTCTCTTCTGTCTGTCTCCTCAATGATTGCCTCTATCATTAGGATGACGATTTAAATCTCTTAAACGTGTTTTATCTGCATCCATAAGCTTTCAGTTTTATCCGTGAAATATTTTAGTCATTGAATAAAAGAACACTTGCAAATTAAACGGTTGTCCAGCTAGGCATGTCTCTAGACCACGGTCAATGAAACATATTCTTCATCCTTTGATGAACATCCAATGAGCATTCTTCATCCTTTGAGATTAACATGCTTTCCCTCTGAAATCTACCTCTTTTTTGGAGTAATCAGTAATTTGTTAAAAAGGAATAAACACATTCTATGTTAGCAATCCCTGAAGGAGGGCCTGGAAGTGAGGGGACTACAAAAGAGCTGTTTACAAGGGTCAGGGTATGGGTTAGGCTGACTCAGAGCCCCATCCTTTACACTCTGGCCTTCCATTTGATGAGCCTGACTTGACTCAGCCTCTTCTGGTTACAGCAGTTAAATTTGATCTTGCCTTAGAAATAAATGATTTCTGGAGCGCCTGGGCGGCTCAGTCAGCTAAGCATCTGACTCTTGATCTCAGCTCATATCATGATCTCAGTTTGTGGGATCGAGCCCTGCATTGAGCTCTGTGCTAACAGTTCAGAGCCTGCTTGGGAATTCTCTCTCTTCCTCTCTCTCTCTCTCTCTCTCTCTCTCTCTCTCTCTTTGCCCCTCTCCTGCTTGTGCTCTCCTCTCTCTCAAAATAAATAAACAAACATTGAAACATTTTTTAAAAAGAAATAAATTATTTCTCTAGGCATGCGAGAATTGCCCTGGAGAGAATTCAGTTAATGTGGAAAAGCCTCCTCTGTCTCCATTTACCTCATCTTCCTAGATCAGAGGCTAACACATGCTCCCCTAATCCCCATATCCCCATCAGTGTGTTAAATTGGGTGTCAGTTTTTTTAGAACTCAGGAATATAACTATGCAGAACATGCATTATGCTCACTGCCATGCCAGGTACCTAATAACTGCTCAGTGAATGAAAGCTGGGCTCATACCCTTACAGAGTCCAAAACAACAGAGTCAATCCTCGGTTATTGGCGTCAGACTGTGAAAGAACAGACTGTGTCTGACTGATTTATCTTTGGATTTGGACTTTAACACACAAATAGATTTCATTGTCATGATAGTTGTTAGTTCACGTTTTGAATAAAATCTATTTTCCCAGAACATAGACCTGTATCCAGGCAGCGGATCCTAAAAGGAGGGTATCTGATCTGCTAATAAAAGATGGCAAATCATTTCATATCAATGGAGAACTAAGTAATAACTATTTAGAAGACTGTTGATTATCAAGTTATAAACACATTATCATAGGGAGATCTCTAACTCACAACATATTCTGGGTTTATTTTTAAAAGTTAAAAATAAAGCTACCAAACAATGAAAAGAAAGTATAGATCAGTGTTTATCTGATATCTGGGTGGGGAAAGTCTTTGCAATAATGTATAAGGGGAGATGTTGGAAGGGAGAGTCCAAGAATAAGGGTTCTGGCTTCAGACACATCTTTTTCAGCATGTCACATCTGCCTCTTACCCACTGTACATTTGGATTATTTAATCCTTATAAACCTTAGTTTCTGAATTACTAATACTTATTTCATGTACTTAAGAGGGAAGGAGATAAAGCATATAGTAAACTCGTACATTTCCCACATATAGTAAATATTTAAAAAAAAATTTTTTTTTCAACGTTTATTTATTTTTGGGACAGAGAGAGACAGAGCATGAACGGGGGAGGGGCAGAGAGAGAGGGAGACACAGAATCGGAAACAGGCTCCAGGCTCCGAGCCATCAGCCCAGAGCCTGACGTGGGGCTCGAACTCACGGACCGGGAGATCGTGACCTGGCTGAAGTCGGACGCTTAACCGACTGTGCCACCCAGGCGCCCCATAGTAAATATTAATAAATATTGTTATCTTCACCATACTTCATAAAATGACAAGTCAGTATATCTAAAATTTCTATGAATAAAATTGAAAAGTAAATGCCAACAAAGGAAAATTCAAGTCTACATAATAGGCAAAGGGTTAATATCTTTAACCTCCAATATCTATTATAAATAAGCAAGAGAAATGTTCTCTGATTTAAAATGAGCATAGATGGTGGGGTGCCTGGGTGACTCAGTCAGTTGAGTGACTGACTCTTGCTTTCAGCTCAGGTCATGATCCCAGGGGGGTGGGATCAAGTCCTGCCTCCAGCTCCACATTGAGCATGGAACCTGCTTAACATTCCCTCTCTCCCGCTACCCTTTTCCCTCTGCCTCTCTCCCCTGCCAACCACATCTCTGCCTCTCTAAGATTTTTTAAGAAATTAGCAAAGAACATCACAGACAATTCACAAACAAATCACAAACCAAAACCTTCATAGGATAGCCAATACTTAAATGTAGTCGGCCTTATAGGTTAATTGACGAGTGCAAATTCTGAAATAACATTTTACCTATACATTTGAAAAGGTCGTTTTTGGGGTATGAAGAAGGAAGTAATCTTAAAAAGGGTGGAAAGGATGGTAGAACTATCCTTTTCCAGAGCAATTTGCTAAGATATGTCAAAATCCTCAGAAGTATTCATACCCTTTAACCCTATAATACTCCATCTAGAAATTAATCGTAAGAACGTCATCAGAGATATATTCAAAGGCTTAAGATATTACCTAAGCATTATTCTCGATTATGAAAATGAGACAGCCTAAATGTTCAACAGTAGAATAACCAGTCAATAAGTCATATTATATCTTAAATCAATAAGTTAATATCTATGTGATAAAATTTTGTAAATAATCCTAATAGAGTAGTAGAAAAGTGTTTATAATATTTATACTTCTAAAAATTATGAAACGATACACAAATCATACTGTTACACAAAAATAAATGACATACATGCAACACTACCATTTTATATCATGAATAAAATACATAATTCTGCTTGTAGTAAGATAGTAAAATTACTGGTACCCTTTCAATATACATGCTTTATACCATTTTTTTTATTGTTTACATTCTTTATACTTTCCAAATTTTACTCAATAAACATTCATTTTATTCAAAATATGATATGATGTAAAATGATAAAAATATTATTAAAATGATAGCAATAATATCTTGTTCCAGAGAAGCTACATGCAGATAAGAAAGAATTGATTGTGAATAATCTTACAGTAAAAGAACTTTTATCTCGAATTTAGTGATACCACGTCTAACACTGATGTTTTGTTTGAGACATTGTTCTGATATAGGTCAAAGGTTATTGAGGAAGGATGGGTTGTGAAATTTCTAGTTCTTGGAGATCTACAGCGGTTCCTCCATTTACTTGGGACTTCTTATTCAAGGACATAATCTTAGGGTTGGAAAGATGTCTGAGAAATCAGCTTTCTCATGATCAGTTTTTCATCAGAACTTCATTTTTAGGACAGTTCATTCTTCAGAAATTGTCTCCACACCTAGTACAATGGCACATGAAAATCGCTCAGTAAATACTGCTGAATGATTCCTTAGAATCCTTTCCTTTAATGGTATCTGCTATAGCGTACTATTAAATTTTTTTTTCCACGTTTTTATTTATTTTTGGGACAGAAAGAGACAGAGCATGAATGGGGGAGGGGCAGAGAGAGAGGGAGACACAGAATCGGAAACAGGCTCCAGGCTCCGAGCCATCAGCCCAGAGCCTGACGCGGGGCTCGAACTCACGGACCGCGAGATCGTGACCTGGCTGAAGTCGGACGCTTAACCGACTGCGCCACCCAGGCGCCCCATATTTTTTTTTTTTAATTTTTTTTTTTTTTTTTTTGCTGTAGCGTACTATTAACCTTTTCCATGAATCTGTTTTTCCCAAACGTTGAACATGGATCTATCCCCTTCTTTTGTTTATTTCTTGATCTTCTATGGTACTTCTTCAAAATATCATACCTTCTCCTGAATCATCAGCTAGTTTTTCCTCTTTGGTCAAAATTGTGAAGGAAGTGACAGTTGATGGATTTATTTATAAAATAATTTATTCACCAAGTACTTCCACTGGGGTGCTGGCACTTCGTTAATGGATAAGAGATGAGACTAGCATTAAGACTGAAATATACGTTAATATATATATTTATTAATTGTTAGCATACAGGTAGTAATTGAATCTATTCAATTTGTGCAAATAGAGAAGATGAATGTCCAAGGAAACACAATATCAGTAAAAATTAAAAGCTCTAAAATAAGTATCTTCTATTGCACTTGTTTATTTTTAATCATTGAGATAAGATTTGGAAGGAATATATCATCTTTTCTAATTTCTACTTTAAACAATGTAGCCTTGTAACTCTAGGTTTTTATTTGGCCTTGTTTTCTTAGCTTTTAAAACACTTATGTTCTTTCTCCTTCTACTTTATTGTAGGTCCCTCTAGGACAGAGTCTTATGATTTCTTATAATTTCCACAACTTTAAATATAGTACCATACCTAGAATAGGAACCCAGCGAATAGTTGATGGTTGATTAAGTAGGCTAATTCCATATTTTATGTCAAGATTCCTAGAAAATATGGAACATTATTCCTAACCAAACTTGTATTTACCTATATTCTAAGCCTTTTTGGGCATTGTGGGTGGACAGATATTTCCTTATATACTTAAAATTTTTTTTCAATGTTTATTTATTTTTGAGAGACAGAGTGTGAGTAGGGAAGGGTCAGATAGAGAGGGAGACACAGAATTCAAAGCAGGCTCCAGGCTCTGAGCTGTCAGCACAGAGCCCGACATGGGGCTTGAACCCATGAACCATGAGATGATGACCTGGGCTGAAGTTGGATGCCCAACCGATGGAGCCACCCAGGCTCCCCTCCTTATATTTTTTTAACCAGATTTTATGTACCCAAATTCTTTTCAATGCCTCTGCCTTCAAAGACAGTAATGCTGTGGGAGTAGCTGAATGTTATTACTGGAGGCAAATAAATGCATTGGAAAGATTTTATGTGGCTGAAGAAGCTGAAAAGGCTATAACTTAAATCCATAATAGTGGGTAGTGAGAATATCATTATTGGAATAGTCCAAATATTCAATAAATGAGACAATACACACACACACACACACACACACACACACACATATATATATATATATATATATATATATATATATATATATTCAAGGAGTTTAAGTGAAACAGTGGATTTAAAACAATAAATGGATATTTAACAAATAAGCAAGTTAACAAGCTAAAAAATAAGTCTGACCTTAGACTAACATCTTTTTATATATTTACCCAAAAAATTCTTCAGGTATATTTTGGAGCCCCACATCCCAAATCATATTGTTTTACCTGTAGTCAAGTTGGTAGCACTGATCAGTGTCCTTTGGTCTCCTCAAATGTAGTGAAATTGCTTTAACATTTTTACTTTTATATAAAGAAAGTAGCACTTGTGCCATTAAGTGCTATGAAAATAAGGAGTAAATATATTTTCAAATGAAGTGGGTTTGATCTAACATGATCAAAGGAGCTGTGTTATTTAGAAATGTTTCATCTCTTTTAAATTTCATTATTAATATTATTTTCTGCTTCTATCTTAAAAAAACTCCTTCAAATATTTTCAAAATATTAAATTTCTGGCTCCCAACATCCTTAGGGAATTACTATGATATTTATTTTATATCAGCAAACCTGAAGCTGCTGGAAATAAAGAGAACAAGTATCACAGCACTTGAGACTGCCAAGGAGAAGAACCAGAGTCTGAAGTATTCACCCCTGCTGCAGGATTGGATACCACATTATTCAGACTCATTCTGAGATAACAAGAAAATTCCAGACAAAAGTTGAAGCTTAAACTAGGCTTAGAAGAATGGGGCACCTGGGTGGCTCAGTCGTTAAGTGTTCAACTCCTGATTTCAGCTCAGATCATGATCTCATGGTTCATGAGTTTGAGCCCCACATCAGGTTCTGTGCTGACAGTGTGAAACCTGCTTGGGATTCTGTCTCCCTCCCCTTATGCCTCTTATCCACTAGCTCTCTATCTCTTTCAGAAAATAAATAAAAATGAATCGAAACAAGCAATAAAAAAACTAGGCATGGAAGAACATTTGGGTAGAGCAATTCATCCTCAAACCAACCCTTTAACCTTCCAATTTAACCAATATTTATTGAATACTATGCTTATTTCTACCAAGCTAACTTCTGACTTGGTGTAGCAACAGAAGGTAGAGGAAAAGTACAGACCATCCCTATTCCATGCATGTCAACAAGTAATGAAAAAATATATACTAATATACTACATTCTTCACAAAAGGTGTTGGGAAAATTGGGATAACCACATGCAGAAAAATCAAATTGAATCCCTATCTCCTAAAACTTATGGAAGTTAACTCAAAATGTATTAAAATCGTAGACCTAAGACCTGATACCATAAAATTATTAGAAGATGGCACAAGAACAGACACTCAGATCAATGGAACAGAATAGAGAACCCAGAAATGGACCCACAAATGTATGGCCAACTAATCTTTGACAAAGCAGGAAAGAATATCCAATGGAATAAAGACAGTCTCTTCAGCAAGTGGTGCTGGGAAAACTGGACAGCGACATGCTGAAGAATGAACCTGGACCACTTTCTTACACCATACATAAAAATAAACTCAAAATGGATGAAAGACCTCAATGTAAGACAGGAAGCCATCAAAATCCTCAAGGAGAAAGCAGACAAAAACCTCTTTGATCTTGTCTGCAGCAACTTCTTACTCAACACATCTCTGGAAGCAAGGGAAAGAAAAGGAAAAATGAACTACTGGGACCTCATCAAAATAAAAAGCTTCCGCACAGTGAAGGAAACAATCAGCAAAACTAAAAGGCAACCGACAGAATGGTAGAAGATATTTGCAAATGACATACCACACAAAGGGTTAGTATCCAAAATCTACAAAGAACTTATCAAACTCAACACCCAAAAAACAAATAATCCAGTGAAGAAATGGGCAAAAGACATGAATAGACACTTCTCCAAAGAAGACATCCAGATGGTCAACCGACACATGAAAAAATGCTCCACATCACTCATCATTAGGGAGATACAAATCAAAACCACAATGAGATACCACCTTACACCTGTAAGAATGGCTAACATTAACAACTCAGGCAACAACAGACCTTGGTGAGGATGCAGAGAGAGGATCTCTTTTTCATTGTTGGTGGCAATGCAAGCTGGTGCAGCCACTCTGGAAAACAGTATGGAGGTTCCTCAAAAAACTAAAAATAGAACTATCCTATGACCCAGAAATTGCACTACTAGGCATTTATCCATGGGATACAGGTGTGCTGTTTCAAAGGGACACATGCACCCCCATGTTTATATCAGTATTATCAACAATAGCCAAAGTATGGAAAGAGCCCAAATGTCCATTGATGTCCATTGATGGATGAATGGATAAAGAAGGTGTGGGGTGTGTGTGTGTGTGTGTGTGCGTGTGTGTGTGTGTATATATATATATATATATATATATATATATATAATGGAGTATTACTCAGCAATCAAAAAGAATGAAATCTTGCCATTTGCAACTATGTGGATGGAACTGGATGGTATTATGCTAAGTGAAATTAGTCACTCAGACAAAGACAAAAATCATATGACTTCACTCATATGAGGACTTTAAGAGACAAAACAGATGAACATAAGGGAAGGGAAATAAAAATAATATAAAAACAGGGATGGGGACAAAACAGAAGAGACTCATAAATAGGGAGAACAAACTGAGGGTTACTGGAGGGGTTGTGGGAGGGGGGTGGGCTAAATGGGTAAGGGGCATTAAGGAACCTACTCCTGAAATCATTGTTTCACTATATGTTAACTAATTTGGATGTAAATTTTAAAAAAATAAATAAATTAAAATACTAGAGGAAAACATACAGAAGCTGCCTGACTTTGGTCTTGGCAATGATTTTATGGATATGATACCAAAAGCACAAGCAACAAAAGCAAAGATCAACAAATGCTATTACATCAAACTAAAAAGCTTCTGAGCAGCAAAAGAAACACGAAAAAAAAAAAGGCAACCTAAAGAATGGAAGAAAATATTTGCAAACCATATATCCAATTAGGGGTTAATATCCAAAATATATAAAGAACTCCTATAATTCATATAAAAATAATCATTTTAAAAAATGAGAAGAGGAACTGAATAGTCATTTTTCCCAAAGAAGACAGATACAAATGACCAACAGATACATTGAAAGATGCTTAACATCATTAATCATTGGTAAAATGCAGATCAAAACTACAATGAGATATAACCTCATAGCTGTTAGAATGGCTACCTTTAAGAATATGAGAGATGGGGCGCCTGGGTGGCGCAGTCGGTTAAGCGTCCGACTTCAGCCAGGTCACGATCTCGCGGTCCGTGAGTTCGAGCCCCGCGTCAGGCTCTGGGCTGATGGCTCAGAGCCTGGAGCCTGTTTCCGTTTCTGTGTCTCCCTCTCTCTCTGCCCCTCGCCCGTTCATGCTCTGTCTCTCTCTGTCCCAAAAATAAATAAACATTGAAAAAAAAATTTTAAAGAATATGAGAGCTAATGGGGCGCTTGGGTGGCACAGTCGGTTAAGCGTCCGACTTCAGCCAGGTCACGATCTCGCGGTCCGTGAGTTCAAGCCCCGCGTCGGGCTCTGGGCTGATGGCTCAGAGCCTGGAGCCTGTTTCTGATTCTGTGTCTCCCTCTCTCTCTGCCCCTCCCCTGTTCATGCTCTGTCTCTCTCTGTCCCAAAAATAAATAAACGTTGAAAAAAAATTTTTTAAAAAAATATGAGAGCTAATATTGGTGGGAATGTAGACAAAAGGGAACCCTTATGCACTGTTGGTAGGGATGTAGATTTGTTCAGCCACCATGGAAAACAGTATGGAGGTTCCACATCAAATTAAAAATTCAACTACAGTAGGATCCAGCAATCCCATTTCTGGGTGTATACCCAAAGGAAATGAAAACAGAATATCAAAAAGATAACTGCATTCTCATGTTTCTTGCAGCATTATTCACAATAGCCAAGATGTACATAAACAACCTGAGTGCCTATCAACAAATAAATGGATAAAAATATGGGGTGTATGTGTATATATTTACATATATTATGAAATTTTATTCAGCCATTAGAAAAAAAAGGAAATCTTGCCATTTGTGACAACACGAATATAACTTGAAGGCATTATGCTAAGTGATATAAGTCCTACAGAGAAAGACAAATATTAGTGATACCACTTACATGGAGTTTAAAAAAGCTGAATTCATTGAAACAAAGAGTAGAATGGTAGTTACCAGAGGCTAGGAGGTGGGGGAACTGGGAAGATGCTTAAGGTTACAAACGTGCAACTGGTAGATAAATAAGTTTTGCAGATTTAATACACAGCAAAGTGATAATAGTCAATGATATTGTATTATAAATTTCAAGCTTATTCACAGATGCTAATTCTTCTCACCACAAAAATGTAATAATAATTATATGAAATGATAGAGGTGTTAGCTAACACCATGGTGGTAATCATATTGAAATATATGAATATATCAAATCAACATGTTATACGCCCTAAACTTAGAAAAATGTTGGGGCGCCTGGGTGGCTCAGTTGGTTGAGCGTCTGACTTCGGCTCAGGTCATGATCTCGTGGTCCGTGAGTTCGAGCCCAGAGTCTGGCTCTGTGCTGACAGCTCAGAGCCTGGAGCCTGTTTCAGATTCTGTGTCTCCCTCTCTCTGACCCTCCTCCATTTATGCTCTGTCTCTCTCTGTCTCAAAATAAATAAACGTTAAAAAAAAAAGAAAAAATGTTGTATGTCAATTATATTCTTAATGAAAGAAAGCAAAAAGTTTTAATTAAAAAAATAAAGTATCATATACACAAATGTACTAACCAACAGATAAAGTGTTTCCTATACGTTTTAGAATATGAACAAATTATATTTCACTCTAAATAATCAAAGAGCAGACATGCCATTCTCTGAGGAAATGGTGTTATAAACGGTATTATGGAAACTGCCCCAGAACGTGTTGTTGTCCAATAATGATGCTGTGCGTTCGCTGACACCTTTGCCCATGCAAGCATAGGAAAACCACCAATTGGTTAGACAAAGGGGGCAAGATGGAGGCATCAGTTTCCTCCCAGATAAAACACAAACAGCACCATAAAGAGGAAACCGTGTTTAACTTTAATGAAATTTTACAATTAAATATCTCTGACTCCTCTCCCTCCCTATCCAGAGTTTATTTAATTCATCTTTGAACATGGTAAAGACTCACTGCCCACTGTGGGTTAGATGAACATCTTTCAAGTGTGCTCTGAGGACCCTGAGGTCCCTCAAATCTTTTGGAGGATCTATACGGTCTTCTAGTCCTCAACTACTTATATGTGTGAAGCTATAATTTCTTCATATACTTCAGCCAAAACAACAGTAATCACAATAGATTGAATGCAGAAGCAGTTATTATGAGAATCCAGCTGTCTTCTATTAAGCAGGTCACAAAAGAAATTGGCAAAAATGTAAAGCAATGCTACTCTTCTTACCTATTTTTTTTTGGACAATAGTTATTTTTTAATAAAACTAAGTTAAGGCAAAACTTTTTTTTTTAAAGTGATAAAACCAAGTATGCAAGGCCAGAATCAGCTACACATTTATAAAGTTAAGGGACAACTTTTTTTTAAAAGTGATAAAACCAAGTATGCAAGGCCAGAATCAGCTACACATTTATAAAGAATTTTATGGCACTATCTTCTCTTCAGCAGATACCTCTGGGTAAGAGTATCTTTTAATCTGGAAATATTAAAGCCCCAAATAGGTTAATAAATACAATGAGTACAAAAAGGTGGCTTAAAGTCTATTCTAGAGAAAAGCTTTCCTGGAATTTCATCAATACTAGCAAAACATAGAGCCCAGGGCAATTGCATGGACTTATTCTGAACCAATTTGAGAAAGTAATTCCTGACATGATACCATAATTCTTGTGCTTACAAAGAAAGTCTTCAGAGATAATGGAAGAGCTTTGAGGCAGGCAGAAATCTTGGGTTGCTGGATTATTTTATCTATGAGGGCCAAGAGTACCTGTGAACCTGTGAGAATAACAATTTTATAGAGTTCTGATGTTGTCATTGAAATCAGTAGGACTGGAAGATATATCAGAATAAAGCATTTTTCCTGACCCATATGTTTGAGACAGACATACTTGGGGCACCAAAGAATAGTCGGTGACCAATACATTTATGCCTCCCTGTACAAATGCTGTCTACAGTGAATTCACTGGCTCAGACACTTAAAAGAATCAGGAAGTTCAATTATACAGAGTATCTAAAAATAAATTCCACCTATCCCTGAGTTTGAATTTTATGTAACTTGACTTTTTTGTCTGATAATCCTCCTCTGCATAAAAGAACCTATGTACCTGTCTAAAATTTGTTTCAATTTTTTTTCACTTCTTGGTTGACAAGTGGTATTCAATCATTTCACAGATTTTCACTTGCCTTCCTTGATAGAATGCTGATATCAATATTCATGCTTACAGTGAACTTCTCTGACTTTTTGGTAATAATAACTAATAGGAAGATGAAATAGTTTCCAACCTGCCATATCCATTTTTCCATTTGTTGATGGTCTTGAGGTGACCACAGTCCCTCTCTATCTACCAAATAAGAGAAAGCCTTCATCTTCAGGCTGATGACTGTCTTCCTGATGCCATCAGGTGCTATTCTCTGTATCTGAAACAATTTCTCACAAGCTACTTATCTTCTAGTTCTCAACTCAGACATCATTTTCTCCAGGGACCACTTTTTGATTCTCTCTAGAATATGTAACATGTTCCTTTTCTTTCTTCCATATGATGTACCTATTATAGCATTTATCACATTTTACTATTACTGATAATTTGATATACTTCTCTTCTAACCTTTAAGATCCTGAAGGCAGGTGTGTATGTGTGTGTGTGTTTGTGTGTGTGTGTGTGTGTGTGTGCATGTTCGCAAGTATGGACGGAAGATAGATAGAAAGGTAGATAGATAGATACCAACCCCTGAGTGTCTATTGCCTGTGTCTTTAGTAAATATTCACTAAATACTTACTCAACAAATGGATTAATGGTTAGATGGATGGATGGATGGATGGATGGATGGATGGATGGATACCCATTGACCCAAGCTACTTTAACCCACTAGACAATATGGGCAAAGATAGAAAGTAGTATCTTGGTTTGTGACCCAAACTTTACAATGTATATTAATGACCTGGACAGTGGAAACTTCTAAATATTTGGCCTTTCTTGTCTTGTGTGTTAATCTGGGACTCAACTTTCTGAGTTGAGTCTATCAGATCATGTTAGTGGAAATCTCAGTTATGATTACGCTTGAATTTTCCCTATTAGCCTGGTCCTATTGCCCCATATATCTTAATGGGATTACACATCCATTTTTCTTAAAATATCACACTTATTTTCAAAATATATGCTCTGTGTTTTTCTGCTTTGCTAAATCAAAATATCTGTGGCTTTCACTTTTTCCTGTAGTGTTTGTTCAACATATATTTATCAATAATCTATAATGTACTAAGCAAAATGTTAATATTTGGCACTGACCCTACTAAGACTTACATAATGTCCAAAATAAAGCAAACATAGACAATATGATGCTTATTAGTTGTTTTTAGGGAGTTCTTATTTCTAAAGTTGTGTATAATGCCATTCTGAAACTGCTTGATTTAACATGTACCAAGCTAAACAGAAAAGGCAAATCCTCTATGTCCGTGTAGCTAAGAAATGAGTAAATGATTTTAATGCAATACATAGAAATCTGGATTCTATATCATAAAATAATAACCTAAATGAAACAAGAGACTTGACTGATATTATTTAAACCATCCCAGGGATTGTATGCTATTTTGTATGCTGCTTTTTGTAACCTCTGGGATATTTTTAACTTTTCTATACAGATTTGGATGAGGCATTTTTCTCTCCGTGTATAAGCTTTGACTCAATTGAACCATCTGTCTCTCTTCATCCCCTTTCCTCTGTCACTCACACATTCCCCAAAAGTTTTCTGGGAGAAAGTATTACACATTGAAATCATAAGTTTATTAATCCACAAATATCATATGCCAGGCACTGTGCGAAACACTGGGAATATAGCAATAAATAAACAAACACAATCCATGTTTTTAATGGAACTGATAGAAAAATGCTAAGTAATGATCCTTATGTTTGATGCATTCAGTTTGCCTGGGAAACAATCTGTAAGAAAATAATCAGAATATACATAGTAGTTGGGATTTGAACAAACTGCAATGATAGGGTGAAATCAAGTTTAGCTACCTTCACCTGGGAGCATAAGAAATGAGAAATGGCTAGGGATGAGTCTCCAAAACAAAAAGCTTAGAAATCAGGGCTAGAAAAGATATTGGCTGGTTAACTGTGTAGAAGTAGTAAACCCTCTGTTAGTACAAATAAGAATCCTTCAGGACTCTCCCAACTTCTGTTCCCAATGTCTTCTTTCATACTTCACAAATCACACAAATTATTTCAAATTACAGTGATTGATATTTTACGAAAAGAAAATCTGGTATTTGGGGCACCTGGGTGACTCAGTCGGTTAAGCCCCTGACTTCATCTCAGGTCATGATCTCATGATCTCATGGTTCGTGGGTTTGAGCCCCTGTTCAGCTCTGTGCTGACAGTGCGGAGCCTGGAGCCTGCTTTGGATTCTGTGTCTCCCTCTCCCTCTGCTCCTCCTTGGCTCATGCTCTGTCAATCTCCCTTTCAAAAATAAAACAAACATGAAAAACATTTTTTAAAAAAAGGAAAATCTTGTATTTAATAAGAATTTGCCATGGAAACCACGATGAGCTTTAGGCTGATATTGACCAATTTCAATAATTCCCATTTTACATATATAAAAATGGAGTAGTAAAGAAGTTACGTTGCATGTGCAGGGTCAAATAATTAGTATTGAATCCAGGACTTGAATATGAGAAATTTATTTTTCAAGCTTGTGCCAGCATGATTTGCCTTGATTAGATTAATCATTCTTACCGTTGGTGTTTTAAACCCTGGTCTTTCATCTCCAATTAGAATATACACCACAAGTAATTTATAACTTAGTAAATACTGAAGTTTTACAATCTTTTTTTTTTTGAGACAAAGAGAACATGAATGTGGGTGAGGGACAGAGGGGAAGAGGAGAAAAGAGAATCTTAGGCAGACTCCACACCCAGCATAGAGATCTCTCTATACATAATTTCATTCTAATATAATTATTATTACATAGAGATATATAATTTTAATTCCAGTGAAGTTAATGCACAGTGTCATATTAGTTTCAGACATACAGTTTATTGATTCCACAACTCTATACATTACTCAGTGCTCATCACGATAAATGTACTCTTAGTCCCCTTCACCTGTTTCACCCATCACCCACATACCTCTGCTAGTTTCAGCAGGTGATTGTATATCTAGCTCAGAGGTCGGGGAGGGATATGGTGCTGGCAGCTCCTTTGTTCTTGTTCTTGGAGAAGTCTCCCAAAGATGTCTGCTCCTCCTGCACATGCTCTGAGATGAGTAAATTAAATTTCCTTCCTGTATACACCTAGCATTTTTCAAACTGCTGTTTCTGTGCTGTATCTCACTGGGGCTCTTTGTTGTGCTGTCTCTTTAAGGGCAAGGACTCATTTTCCTCACCCTCCTGGCTCTCCCAGAGCTGAGCCCACTGATTTTTTAAAGCTCCACGTGCTAAAGCCCAGTAATTGTAAGAACTCACAAAATTAGGCACCTCTGATTTTCAAAGCCAAATATTATGGGTATTTTCCTCCTCTTGAGGGTCTGCTGTGCCTGGAGTACCTGGTTTGGGGTCTATTCCTCTCCCTTCTTCATGCCTGTGGCATCCCTCCCTCCCAGCGACAGTCTTATGGGTCAGTTTGCCTCCCAACCATGTCCTACCCTTCCTAACCTCTTTAATGTGGACTCTTCTCTGCATTCAGCTGTGGAGAGTCTGTTCTTCCAGTCTTTGGGTCATTTTTGGGGTTATTTACACTGATATGGCTGTTATCTATGTGTATTCATGGGACAAGATGAGCCTAGGATCCTCCTACTTTGCCATCTTCCCTGCAAAAATAGGATTAAGTGGTAATTGTACAAAGCTACTGGGAGCCCATAGAAATTACTGGATTGAAAAGTAAAATTTTGTAGGAATGTGCTTTGGAGAACACTGTAGACATTTTTTTTTTTTTTACTGAGGTTGAGCTTGTGAACTACATGAGAAGGCAAATATTGTTTAATGATTATACATTCTGTAGACAGATCATGATGATGATAGGTAGGTAAGTAAGTAGGTAGGTAAAAAATAAGCCATGTCTCTTCTAATATACATCTTTTTTTTTTTCTAAAATTTACTATGCTGGGCTACTGACAAGGTGCCTTGAAAACAATCAAATACATGAAAATGGAAAATAGAATTGTTTCAGATAAAGACCAGTGATGTATATATGTATACACCTTGGTGTAAAAACATGCATTGTATAAGTTTTGGCACTGGATGGGCCTTAAGAAGTCAAAGCCAAGGCATTATCTTTACCTATCTGGGAGCTAATGTCCTCAGAGGGCCACATGCTTTGCTACAGATCACACTGTTAGTATCCTCTGCTGCTTTACCTGTTATTCTAACACTAATACTTGTCTAAGACTAATACTAAAATATGTAACATATTTTGAGTATATGTTAGATGCCAAGCACAGTGGAAAGCACTTTACCTATGTTATCTCAATTTTTCCTATCACTCTGTTATGTATTTGTTTTACAGAGGAGGAAGTAGAGGTAGAGAGAGGTTACATCATCAGTCCATGCTGAGACTGGTACTCAGATGAAGGAAAGTCTCAGAAGGTTATGTTGATACCATTTATATCATCATGTTGTTACTGTTCTGTCAGAGGAAAAAGGGGATACAAGAAAAACAAGCCATTTAAAGGCATAGATGCAGCTACATACCATTTTACAATGTAAGTGTCCTGGGATTGTTTATACTCCTCACTTGACTTCATATGTGAGTAATAAGTTGTCATTCAGTGCATGTAAAACTCCCAAACACATAATATACCTAATGACCTTGCCCAGTGCCAGATGTTTTCTGGGTCCTCAAAAATGTCAACTCTCTTTTGACCAGTCTACAAATTTAAATACCATTCTATTTCAAATTGTACTCAGTTCAAATCTTTATTGAATGCTTTCTTGAACCAAAACTTGTTCTTTTGCAGTAGGAACAAATGAGAGACCGTAGACAAAAATTAATAAGCTTGCTTACTGTTTCAGCATTTCTGTCAATATATGAGGAGACCTAAAACACTATAAAAACTTCCTGAAAATCTAAGCAAAATATGTCAGGGGCACCTGGGTGGCTCAGTCAGTTAAGTATCCAACTTTGGCTTAGGTCATGATCTCATGGTTTATGAGTTCAAGCCCCACATCGGGCTCTGTGCTTACAGCTCAGAGCCTGGAGCCTTCTGTAGATTATGTGTCTCCCTTTCTCTCTGTTCCTCCCCTGCTCGCACTCTCTCTCTCTCAAAAATAAAGATTTTTTAAAAAAAATTTAAGCAAAATATGTTAAAAATCCATAAACAATGGATATAAAGGTTCAGTTATACCAAATGAATAAATTCTAGAGATCTCTTGTACAACGCAGTGCTTATAGTTAATATTACTGTATTGTGTACTTAAAACTTTTTTAAAAGGAAAATCTCATGTTGTATTCTTATAAAACAAAAACAAAATACCCAAGGAGGCACAAGAAAACTTTTAGTGAGGCATATGGTATGTCTGTTACCTTGATTGTTGAGATGGTTGCACATGGATTTGCCTGTGTCCAAACTCATCAAATCGTACACATTGAATGTGTACAGTTTTTTTGTATATCAATTATACTTCAAAGTTGCTTTTAAAAGAGAAATTTTTCATCTCATATCTGAGTTGTCAACCTTACTGGCATATGCTGTTCTTTCTTTCTTTTTTTTTAAGTTTGTTTATTTTGAGAGAGAGAGAGAGACAAAGAGAGGGTGATGAGTGGGGGAGTGGCAGAGAGAGACACAGGACTCCACCTCACAAACTGTGAGATGATGACTTAAGCCAAAATCAAGAGTCAGTTGCTTAACCAATCGAGCCACCCAGGCACCTCTGGAATAATACTGTTCTTAATAGTACCTTGTTTTCCTTTAAATGACTGTAAAATAGGTAGCAATATATCTTTTATTCCTCATTTTTACTAACTTGTATTTTATATTTTATGTTGACCAAGTTAGCTACAGGATAGAAATTTCATTCACCTTCTTACAGGAACAACTTGGCTTTTTAATTTTATCTTGTGTTTGTCTCTCATAACATTGATTTCTGCTCTAAAATGTATTTCCCTTCATTGATTCATTTTACGTTTAAATTGTTTTTCTTTGTTCCCTCATCTCAAGGTGGAAGTTTAGAGCATTGACTGTAGCTCTTTTCCATTTCCTGATATAATCATCACAACTATTATTTTCCTCTAAGAAGGACTACAAATTAATCTCCCAAATTTTGATATATTGTGAATCATCACTCAGTTAAAAACACTTTGTAATTTTCTTTTTTATTTCTTCTTTCATTCATGGACCATGTAGGAATTTGTTGCTTTGCTCTAGTTTTGGAGATGTGCTAGAGATTTTTTTGTTCTTGTGTTTTAATCTCACCATAGTCAAAGAATGTTCAGTACTGTAGTTCAATTTTTGAAAACTTTTAAGACTTGTTACATGGCTCTTTATTGCTCTTTATAGGTGAATATTTCATGTGCATGTATAAAGAGGGTTTATTTTCCAGGAGTTAGGTGCAGTAATCTATGAATGCCAATTAGTTCATGTCAGTTAATAGGATTGTTCAAAACTTCCATATTCTCATGGGATGCCTCAGTGGCTCAGTCAGTTAAGCATCAGACTTCGGCTTAGGTCACGATCTGAGTTTGAGCCCTGCTTCAGGCTCTTTACTGACAGCTCAGAGCCTGGAGGCTGCTTTGGATTCTGTCTCCCTTTCTCTCTGCCCCTACCCCGCTCACGCTCTGTCTCTCTCAAAAATAAATAAAAACTTTAAAAGAATTAAAAAAAAAACTTCAATATTCTCACTAAGTTATTATCCTATCTATTACAAAGGAAAAGATATTACAGCTCTATAACATAAGTTTGTCTATTCTCTTGTTGGTTTTATCCACTTTTACTTTTTGTAAAAAAATGCATACACACTTCAATTGATTATTCCTTCTTGATCAATTGACACTTCTTTCTGGAATGTTCCATTTTGTCTCTGGTAATACTCTTTGTCTTGAAGTATATCCAATTTCTTTTTCGTGTGTGTGTATGTGTGTGTGTGTGTGTGTGTGTGTGTGTGTGTGTGTGTGTGTGTTTTGAGAGAGAGAGAGAGAGATGGAGTGTAAGCAGGGGAGGGGCAGAGAGAGAGACACACACACAGAATCTGAAGCAGGCTCCAGGCTCTGAGCTGACAGCAGAGAACCTGATATGGGTCCTGAACCCAAGAACCGCAAGATCATGATGTGAGCTGAAGTCGGATGCTTAACCAACTGAGCCACCCAGGTGCCCCAAGTATATCCAATTTCTTAAGCTTAGTACTTTCACAGTTTATGTTTTTTCTTTTACATACTTTCAACTTCTGTCCTATTTTATGTATATCTGATTTTTATGCAGTGTAAGAATATTTGCCTTTATGGCTGGTCTTTTCCTTCCAGTCTTACAATCCCTGCCTTTCAAATAAAATATTTAGTCTGTTTGCATTTGACATAATTAGTGATATGATTGTATTCAAGTTTACCATTTTGCTATTAGTTTTCTATTGTCCTATTTATGTTCTGTGTATCTTCCCTGTCAATTTTTGGCTACTTTTGTGTGCTTTTGGAATACCACGTTATCTCATGTATTGACATTTTAATTCTACAGTTCCCATTAAGTTTTAGTGTTTGCTCTAGAGTTTATATTATATGTATATATATATATTTTTTTCTTTTCTCAGCCTGCATTTAAATTATATGCAAACAACATTATAATACTATAGCAGCGTCCCTGTGCTTCATGCTCTTATCTTTATATATTTAAATTCCATATTTTATCAGCTCCATAATACACTCTTATTCCTTTTACCTTTACATTCAACATTTAGTTGTCTTTGCATGGTCTTATAAGTTGAGCGCTGGGAGTTTTTAAGTCTCTCTCTCTCTCTCTCTCTCTCTCTCTCTCTTTTTAACAGTACAACTCTGAATTTCTTACACTGCCATAGACTGATAATGTTAGTCTTATAAATCATTGAATTTGAATGAGGTTTGATTACAGTTTTGGTTGGACGAATTTTATCCCCAAATTAAGTGCTTTGAATTTGTTTCAGACTTCTTCTAGAAGGACCTTAGGACCAAAGACTGTAAGATTTCTAGACCTCAAGACTGTGAGACTTCAAGGTTGGTAGATTTCAAAACTGTAAAACTGATAGATTTTTAGGGAGACTTTTGGTTTTGAGACCATGAGTTTGCAAAGCTTGGAGATTGTAAGACCATAAGACTATGATTCCTGGAAACTTTAATATTGCAATACTGTGGAGTCTGGGACTGCAGAACCATGAGATTCTGAGATGATGTGAGTGTAAATCCACATGACAGTGAGATTTTGAGATTATGAGAATTTGAAACTTTACTTCTACTTTTAAGAGATATACTTCTAATTTTCAGCCTTGCCTCCACATCTGTTTACACCTGAAAAGTTTCCTTATAAGAAAATTACTTGACAGATTATTTTTGCATTTGATTCAAATTCTACAACCCAATACACATACATGTTCATCAACCATTCATTTGGTTATAAATTCATATTTCCCCTGCCCTTCTCCAAAATTAGCAACTGGCCAAGCTTGAAAATCTCTTTTGTATTACTCACCTAGTATCACCAGGGACTCAACAACAAGCTCCAAAGAACCCAGTTTTCCAGCCATGTTTTATAGGTGCTGCTTACGACCAGAACGTAAGACCAGATGTCAGAAGCCCAAAGCTCCAAATAAGCCCTTCTGACCCAGTTTTTGACCCATTTGCTAACCCTCCAGATGAGCTCAAGATCATTACCATCTAATTGTAATAACAACAACATCAACAACAAAAAACCCACACACCTACCAGCCCATGACAGAACCAACTGTGCTCCTTTAAGGGAAGAAAAGAAATGGCACTCTAATTTGAAGAAAACTCCTTTCCATTTCATGAAAAACCCTGACATCAGCTTGCTTACTAGCCCCTTAATTGCCCTAACTCCATAAAACACTGCCCATGAGACCTAATGGAGAGAAGGTGTCTTTAGAGCATGACATCCCCTTCTCCATTGTCTAGCCATTGAATAAATTACCCGCTTACCATCAAATACTGTTTTGTTATTTGTCTATTTGGTGAATGGTATTGAGTAAGGAAAGAATCTACCACATAGGTAACACTAAGAAGGGTTTGTCAGTCTAGAGTTTAGATGCTTTTTGCCCTCAGATCTCAATGGCTTTAAAAAAACGTGATTTTCCCCCCTGTTATTTCTTGACAGTTTGGTGGGAGTAAAGGTCTTTAATATTCTTATATTTGCTAATCATAAGTTGAACTTTCATTGAATTCTTAATTTCAGTTATTACTCTTTTCAGTTTCCATCTGATTTGGTTTTATAGTTGCCAGTTCTTTGCCAAAATTCTCCCCATCTTGTCATTTAACTTTGTGAGCATGTTATTAATCACAATTATTTTTAAATGATTGTTTGACAACTCCAATATCTGGATCCCCTCTGACTCTATTGTTTTGTCTGCTTTTCACTTGCTCTTGGTCAGTCACGTTCTTTTACATGCTTGCTATGACAGTTATCAAGCTATTATCTCTCAGCCTGAAACCCACCATTCTGTACTATGCTCCAAGGGTTGGAATCTGCAAAAAAAAAAAAAAATTCTGAAATGCCTTCTAACTTCCTATTAATATCTGCCCATAAAGGCACTAGAGGGAGATTGGAAGGTTGGAGGGAGAAGAAGGGAATTTGTCTTGCAAATTTGCTTCCTATCTGTTCTCTTTTTCTATCACTATCATTTTCCTCGTGATTCTTCACTAGAGAGCAGATGTTGGTTTAGGTAGCAGCAATTGAATCCAGTTTCCAGTTCTTCAGACAAAGAACCAGCCTTAATACAATTGCTTGGAGAGTCCAGCATCAGCCAGGCAGGATTATGGCCTGAAAAGCCTGGGTCTCAGTCCCCCAAGAATCCTCTTCCAAGATTAGAGACATGACTGGCCAATATTAATCCCTTCTTAATATCTTAATTTTTATTTGAGAGACCTCTCTTCCAAACTTCCTTGAAATATTTCCAGCTTCTTTCTCTTGTTCTTCCAGTTGTAAATAAGGTAGCTGCTTCTGCACATTTTAACTTATGACATTGAGAGTCCTATCTTTTACCTTTCAGTTCTTCAATTTCCACTGAAAATTTTTTTATATGAAATCATTTCTACTGAAATTCATTGTATGGTCTCTGCTTCTTGAATGGACCCTCAGTGAAACTGTTGTTTTCTTAATGGATGCTAGATATTTTGCATTATACCATTTACAAACAAAAGTCCAAGGAGGCCTTTTGCTAGGGAAGTATTTTAATTGGGATTTGAGTTAATTCAAAGCTAACTTGCAGTAGGAGCCAGTTTCTATCTAATTCACACTTAGGTTTACAATATAGCTTTTCAAGTCCCCCAGTAAAGTTTCATTTGTGAACAAGAGCCCCTCCGTTTGGATGGCTTCTCAATTCCAGTTTTAGATCCAGACCTATGAGACTGCCCATCATATTAGCTTCTATTTTATGCTCAGATTTTTAACCTCTCACTTGGTGTTTTCAAACCAGCAAATGCTCAAAGGGAAAAACTATACCAAATGTTGGGTTGACCATTTTGGGCTTTTCTGCTTTCTGGAACATTGGCCCTCAAAATTCTCACTGTCTTGGTAGTTCCCTGACTTCAAAAAGCTAAAATGATTTTTTTGTTCCAATAATTCTGTTTTTCTCAGTGAGAAGATCAAACTAAAACTAGCTTACATTGCTCTTCTTTTTGCAATGCCAAAGAGAAAACGTACAAGTCCTTGTAGTTTCCTTCAATTGCCCTCCACCCCTCTGTAATGACTTTTTCCTAATAATCCAATAAGGTAAAATTTTAGGGATTCCTTCCCAAGACCCGTCATGATTCCCTGATCTTCCATTTTAAGTTATATTCTCCCTAGAAGAAAACAAACAAAAGTTCCATCTCAATACCAAGTATTTGAGCTGGATGGCTAGAATGTAGGTTAAGAATTCATGTTGTTTGCATTCTTGGATCAGAGAAGATGTCAGGAAGTGATATGAGAGGCCTGTCTCCTTTATTTTTTTTTAATTTACTATAATATATTATCTATTTTCAGGGACTTCTAATCTCAATCAAAATTTAGGATTATAAATTCAAAAATGATTTTGAGATTAAGAAGTCTGGGTACATACAACTGTGATAATCGGAAAATAGTTTTAAAAGAGTAAGAGAGAGGCAGAAATTAGAATTCTGGTTGCTAGGGCTTGGGGTGATAGGAAATGGGGAGTTCAATGGGCATAAAATTTTAGACATGCAGTTGACAAAGTTCTAGAGAGATGCTGTACAACACTGTGCTTACAGTTAGCAATACCATACTCTACACTTAAAAATTGTTGAAGAGGGGAGATCCCATGTTACATGTTTTCTTACCACAATCATAAAAAATTTAAGAAATGCTGCATAAAGATGCATATATGTATATTAAAAATAATATAAAAGCAAACTGAAGACAGAGGCGCCTGGGTAGCTTAGTTGGTTAAGTGTCCGACTCTTGGTTTTGGTTCAGTTCATGATCTCACAGTTCATGAGTTTGAGCCCCACATCTTGGGATTCTCTCTCTCTCTGCCTCTCCCCCCCCCCAATAAATAAATAAACATTTTTTTTGAACCCTGAAGAGAAATATAAAATAGACATTTTCCAGAGGGGGTTATTTTTTGGTGTTATTATAAAAATGCTTTTCCCACAGTCATTTGAGACATTTTCTTCTCAAATGTTTAGTCATAAACTAACGTTTAATCTAAAAAGAGAGAGAAAGGGAATGAGTCTCTCTTCATGCTGTCAATCTATTTAGTCTATTCAATTTGCAACAGCTTCATTAATAATTATAATATTCTCTCTGTATCCATCCATACACCCTACAGCCATCTCCGCCCCAGTTTCTTCTCTCTGATTGCTGAGAATATGAATGTAAGTAGATTCATTAAGTAGATTCAGTCTTCCTCATATCCCCTCAACAAAACCAAGGCAAGCCAGTTGTAAAGGTGATATTTGTTGGCAAAGTAGAGAGCCCATAATTTACTAGGGCCACTAGGGTGGCCATTCTAGAGAACATCATGGTAGTACTGAGTCAAATTAAGTGCGCAGAACCCTACGACACAGAGATCCAAGTCTTACGCAGGTTCATAAGGAAACATGGATCAGAATATTTAGAGATGCAGGCAACCCATTATTTAAAGACAGGACAATTATAATGTAGTAAATGCAAAGTGTGGGATATTGTGTTCCAAGTAGAAGCAAAAATCACACACAATCATGCATACACAATAAAAATGATCTTTTTTAAAGATCTTAAAATGGTGTTAAGAATAAAGATACATAGAATTCTATAGTATATTAAAATTAAAAAATATATGTAATGAAAAATGTAAAAATTAAGTATATAAATAGAAGAATAGTTTAAAATATTTCAAAAATTATCAAAATTAAAAGCTTAAAAATACCTCCCCCCCAAATGCATGCACTCTACAACAATATATAGAAATTCACAGATAGGGGTGGCTAGGTGACTTGGTCTTTTCAGTGCCCAATTCTTGGTTTTGGTTCAGGTCATGATCCCAGAATTGGGGATCGAGTCCTGTGTCAGGCTTCATGCTCAGTGTGGAGCCTGCTTGGGATTCTCTCTCTCTCTCCTTCTGCCCCTCTTCCCTGCTCATGGTTTCCCTCTCTCTCTAAAATTAAAAAAAAAATACAATAAAATAAAGAAATTCCCAGGTATATTTAGAACCCATTAAAATAGTGACCTGTGAGCAGGAGAATAATGCTAGTTACAATCGGGACACAGGGGGAGAATAAATAAATAAACAAATAGGCAATGGAGGAACCAATAAAGATGGTGTCCTGAATTAAGGACTATGAGTAACTTTCCATCTGTACTATTTTAAGGGAAAAAGAAGAAAAAAAGCCTTTAAATGAAAAAACAAAAAATATGAAGGGAATTTTGGCCATATCTCAATTCTCATTAGGCTTCAGACTAGCTACTCTTTCTTTTCATGATTTTCTTAATGCATTTCATATTTGGTTCCAGAGTTTAGTTCTCTTAATTGAAATATGTTCCTGCTATTTTGAGTATGTTATGCGAAGATAATGTGACTTAACCTTATAGTATAGTTTAGTTTCCTTAAGTGCTTAGTTCCTCTCAATGGTTATAAGCAATAGCTTCTCTTTCAAATTGCCCTTGGATATGATTTTACAATTTTTCCAGCAGCTGTACAAGTCACTGAGCACAATGTCCAATACTATTTAATTATACTTATTCAGAAGGAAGTTGGGTGGTAATTGTCTTTGGCCTTTCATTTTCATGTCACAGCTGACACAGAGCAAATAGCAGTTGAGGCCAGACCCCCTTCTTCAGTATTTATTAAGCAATAGCCAAACCAGCCATGCTATCCCTGATTATCACTGCAGTGTCGGGACCACATCCCATAGTTGTTTTGTATAGGTTGTTCATTGTTCAAATGTGCACAGCCAAGAAGGTAATGAGGACTGAAATCCAGCCCACACCCTGCAAACCTGGCTGTGTGCACATGGGCTACACCCTCTCACAATGGAAATGCCTTGCTGTAATTCATAAGAAGGAGCCATATGGACCAGCAGTATCTCTATTAGTGTCTCACTTCACCCCATCCCTTTGTACCCCAGTTCCTTCTCATCTCTTTTTAGTCCATACCTATCTCTGAACTAAGGAGAGGAGAGAGAATCTGCAAGACTTTTCTTCCCTGTGGAGGCTGGGGACATTTTTCTTCATCAAAGCTAAGTGAGAGGAGCTCCAAACTATACAAAGGAAGAGTGCTTGGAGTATCAACAATAAGGGTATACTGGTGTGTCACTCCTTCCTGGTATTGTTCAGTTACGGAATGTGTAGGCACTGCAAAGGAGTAGAAATATGTTTTCTGGTCTTGCTGGAGGCCAAAATTTCTTCCCTAGACTTGGGAGACGTTCCCAAAGAGACAAGGAACTGCTTCTCACCTGGAGATATTTGAAGGCAGAATTGTTCAGGTTAATAGAACAAGCTGGAATCATTTGATAGTATGCTTAGGATGAAGGGGGTAGGACTCACACCCAACCTATTTCATATGGCAAAGAGTTACATTAAGGGTGATTACATTAGATCAATCAGATCTCAGTTCTGGAGCAGAGGTAGAGCAAAGCCTACCAAACTGAAGCCAACCACACAGGTGCTACCACGACGGAGGAACAGTCATTCTCCAAAGGAAAACTTGAGTGATACTAGCAAATGGATGTGGGTGACCATGGATGACAGAGAGAATGCCAGAGTTCTGTACTTATAGGGTGTGAAACAACATCTCAGCAGTCACTTGTGCTTTCAAGTGAAGTAAAAAAACCTTGAGTAGAGCAAGGGCAAGAGCCATGTGGTTGCCCACGTGGCTTCTGAGAAAGAGGACTAAGTGTGCGGAAATCTCAGGGTTGTAAGGAGATACAGCTATTCCTCTCAGAGTCCTCAGCATTGAATGGACCAGAGACCAGAGTGTGACTTAATTTCAGCCTCATGAAAACAACTCCTATGTTTGCAGAAAATCACCATATTGGTAGATAGCATCAGTAACAAATGGAATTAGCCTGACTCATGGTAAGTCTGTAGATACCTTCCTGCCACTGACACTCTTCCTTCTTTCCTACTCTCTCTCTCTTCTGCCTCTACATAGAGGGACTTGACACAGAGGTGGGAGGAGAGGAGAGGTATTCCATAATCAGACCGTGCAACCCCCACCCCTCTAAGGTTTTGGGATGTGAGGATCTGAGATAAAACCATGCATCCCATTCACATCCCACATCCCCTGCAGTGGGGCTGTTGCACGGAAGGGAGGAGTTGGTGTTTGAATTGTATTTGAAGCCAGAGTCTTAAATCAGTCTAGGCTGTGTGCATTTTCTAATGACCTAAAGTGACTGTAAAGCCACAGAATCTACCTAGGGGATCAAAAAAGTGTAGTTTGACAGAATATGTTTGAACACAGGAATTGAAAAAAGGATAATTAAACCATTCTATTTTTATACTTAAAGTTCACAATGTTCAATAAAACAGGAAATATCCAGTTATCAGGTAAACCTAAAAATACTTCCCCTTGAGCCTTAAGAAAAGAGACCTAGAAAAAGAAAGGTGCTGTAAATTTAAAGGCAATGTATTACATTGGAGGGCATTTCTGGCCTTTAAAATCTTTCCTATATCTTGTTTCCCTTGAGAAGGCACTTTGTAGGATTGATATGAGGGGAACATGGGCCACTTTTCAATCCTTCTGCCATTTGTTTATCCAGCAAGAATTTGTCATCACTCTTTGTGCAAGCCCTGGCTTGAGACACCATGTGTGTTGAAGTGAGGAGGAAAGATTCAGTACAACATATAAAGGTTCCCCTATACCCTATGGAGAGATCAGAGTGCAAAGATTAAAAACTGAACCAAAAGACAACACTCAATCAGTGACAGATGACCAAGTTCCAAATGGTATGAATGGGTCATGCCACTCTTGTAGTAAAGGCTGTCAATAACATCCCAAACCTTTTAGAACAAATGCAAGTTACCCCCACTTCACCCATGGTGTAATAATCTTTCAAGATTGGACTCTTCTATCTAACCATTCGTTAGGATACTGTCTTCTCCCTCTGCTGGACTCCCTCTACAATGGTCTTATGACACTTCTTAAGAAACATGTGTTTTTTTCTGCTTTAAAGTTTGTCCTTGATTTTCACTGTATCCCAAATACTCTTTCCTGGCCTCCCCAGATGGAAAACCTATCTCAACTTTTGTACAGAGTGATAAACATAGCCTTGTTTGTCTGGGACTATCCTGGCTTTAGCACTTAAAGTCCCATTGCCAAGCAGCCCCTTGGTCCTGGGTAAACCTGGATGTGTTGTCACCCTACTTTCAGGTTTCTGGGATTTAATGTCTTCTCTGAAGAGAGACATTCTCTCAGCACTTTGTTTATAGGATTCTTTGAATAAGTAAATATAAATTTGATTATATCATAAAGAAAAATATCTCCAAGAAAAATATACTATAATCAAAGCAAAAGGACAAATGGTGTCCTGGGGGAAAACGTGCATCTGATGTCGATGACAAAAGTTAATATTTAAAGAACTTCAAAAAAGACAAAAGAGGGGTGCCTGAGTGATTGTATTGGTTTCAGCTCAGGTCATGATCTCATGGTTTGTGAGTTCCAGCCCCCCATGGGGCTCTGCACTGACAGTGAGGAACCTACTTAGGACCCTGTCTCTCTGCCCCTCCCCTGCTGGTGCTCTGTCTCTCTCAAAATAAATAAATAAACTTTAAAACACGAGAAGAAGAAAAATTCCAATTATTCCATAGGATGACAGACTACAGAAATGAATAGAATTCATAGGAAAAGTTACAAATGACTCTTAATCATAGGAAGCTAGTCTCACCCTCACATATATAAGGGAAATGTAAATTAAAACTTCAATGCAATATAATTTCTTGCCTATGGACCAGAATTCCAAGTTTTTCTTTTTTGTTTTTTGTTTTTTTGTTTTTGTTTTTGTTTTGTTTTGTTTTAGCATACTCTGTGAGCTCTGAGGAAACAGGTACTCTCATACTTTGCTGCTGAGAGTGCAAAGTGATAGAATACTTATGGTCAAAAATTTGGTAACAGCTAGCAAAATAACATGTCTGTTTCATCTTAATGGTCACAGTACGGATCCCACTTTTAGGAATCTATTGCAAAGATTACATGCACAGAAATACAAATCATATTTATTGAAGAATTGGGAACAACAAAAAATTAGATCCAAGGTTGGAGCTGATGAGTTAATTGTTAATAAATAGTTTTTGAAAGTGAACCTCAGGTATCAGTCCAGAAGCATTTTTGGTCAAAACAGCTGGTATCGTTGGTTTAGGCTACCAAATGCTACTGTAAAAACTAAACTAAGTCCTGCACAAGAAAGTGGGAGCTTATTTGTATGTAACCTTCCTTCTACCAGCAGATGGAGGTAGGAAGACCCAGGTCAATTTGAAAGCTCAAGGAGCCTTTTAATTTGTCCCCCAGCCAAGCAAGTCAGTGTGATGTATGATGAAACGGAAAATACAGGCATCCATCCCAAGTCTTGTTGAACTTCTTCATATTTGCAGAATCAAATACAGTGTTCAAGCTAAATGAACCCATCTCTAGAGCAGGGGAGTTATTAGAATATTAAAACTGGAAGGGACCTTAGAGATGATGAAGTGGTTTATAACTAACTTTAGAAAACCACTGATTTTATGAAAGAGGAAGGTGAGGCCCAGAGAAGTCAAATCATTTTTATTTTTTTTATTTTTTTTATATATGAAATTTATTGTCAAATTGGTTTCCATACAACACCCAGTGCTCATCCCAAAAGGTGCCCTCCTCAATACCCATCACCCGCCCTCTCCTCACTCCCACCCCGCATCAACCCTCAGTTTGTTCTCAGTTTTTAACAGTCTCTTATGCTTTGGCTGTCTCCCACTCTAACCTCTTTTTTTTTTTCTTCCCCTCCCCCATGGGTTCCTGTTAAGTTTCTCAGGACCCACATAAGAGTGAAACCATATGGTATCTGTCTTTCTCTGTATGGCCTATTTCACTTAGCATCACACTCTCCAGTTCCATCCACTTTGCTACAAAAGGCCATATTTCATTTTTCCTCATTGCCACGTAGTACTCCATTGTGTATATAAACCACAATTTCTTTATCCATTCATCAGTTGATGGACATTTAGGCTCTTTCCATAATTTGGCTATTGTTGAGAGTGCTGCTGTGAACATTGGGGTACAAGTGCCCCTATGCATCAGTACTCCTGTATCCCTTGGATAAATTCCTAGCAGTGCTATTGCTGGGTCATAGGATAGGTCTATTTTTAATTTTCTGAGGAACCTCCACACTGCTTTCCAGAGTGGCTGCACCAGTTTGCATTCCCACCAACAGTGCAAGAGGGTTCCCGTTTCTCCACATCCTCTCTCAAATCATTTTTATAAGATCACACAGCTGGGGGTGCAGCTAGCTGGCTTTGGAGAAGTTCAGTAGTCAGCACTGTAATTATCAACACAATCTAGTATTAGGAGAAAGCTGTGAGACACAAAAATGAAGCAAAATAAGGAGGAAGTGGGTGTAGGTAAACCATGGAACATCAGTGAAGATGCATCACTGGCCTCATAGATTTATTTCAAACCACCTCTTGCCTAAATTCCCATTCTCCACCCCATTTCAAATCTTGAGTTTATATGAGAACTAATGTATGCTCACAGCCCTCTTAATCCCCACCTGTAGCCTGTATCTTCCATGGTTTAGATCTGTGTATATTAGCCTTTAGGTTTTCCTTTGGGGAATGCTCTCCGCACATCATTGTAAGCGTCTGTGTGGTTTGAATTTGGGTGTGATTTACTCTACACTGACTCTAGAATGGGGCTGTGATTGTTCTACTGAAATCAGCTTTAATTCAACTCTCTGCCATGGTGATAGGTAAAGAAATGGACATAAACACTGGTTGAAACCAATCAGTTCATGGAATTGCCTTAGTCATATTGCTTGGATATGGAAAGAGCATTTAAATTACATTGGCCCATCAGAAGTAAGCCTGCCCTTATGTTTGTAGTAGGGTTTCCTTCTCTCTCCATCATTTTCCCCCTCCCTCTTTCCCTGCCACTGTCTTTCTCACCTAGAAGCTGCTAAGAGTTATGCTGTGACAGTGTGAGCTTTGTTCTTAAGACAAAAAGGGTGGGGGGCACTGCAGGAAAAAGAGTGAAGAGAGAAAAAAATCAGGTGACATTTCTGAACTACTAGATCAAACCAATTGCCATATCTACCCACCTACTTTTGAAATTATTATTTACATAAGCCAGTACATTCTGTTAATGTTCAAGTCAATTTGAGCTCAATTTTCAGTTATGTGAAACTAAAGGCTTCGAAACTGATAGTGGAGGCAATGCGATTTAGGGACAAGACTTAGAAGAAGTACGCAAACCCAGATTCTACTCCAGCAACTGATTGTATGACCTCAGGTTAGTCATTATGCCTTTCTATACTACATTTTCCTTAGCTGTACATTTGCAATGAAATATTGTCCTTAACTGATATTACATGGTGTCGTGAGACCACATGAAGTAAGGGTTAGGAGTGAGAGAACTACAAACCCTGTGCAATTGGACTGTAGGTGATATTATTACCATCAGAAGATCTTGCAACAATCAACATGATTATTATAGTACATTGCTGCTTTTTCCTGCATTTCAAAAGACAGGAATAATTTATCAAGATTTGCACTTCTGCAAAGCACTTGATGAAAACAAGAGTGGAAGTTTCTAAAGCAAAGCGGATTTCATTAGGCTGTTTAATATGAGTATTTATAGCCAAATTGTTTCCCAATTGACTTAGCAATCCTCATTTGTGATTCATAATTCTTGGTGAATAATTGCAATTATCATCTGCTTAATGAGACAGTGATTTCCTCTCTGCCCCATCTTTATTTTCCTTTTGGTAAAACCTTGCATTCAGTGCTGTGTATGTCATAGAAAGTTGGTCCATTAAAAGCTGATTTCCTGCCAAATACCCAGAAAACCAGACCCAGGGGCAGAAGAAAAGTTCCAAATGTGAATGGATATAAACTATTCTGCAAATTAGCATCCTTTTTCAGATATATGCACAAACAAAAGTTTTATGATTGAAATGAGTATAAGTGGTTTTATATGCAGGCATGCCATAAATTGAATGTTTGAGTCCCCCCTCCCCTGCGCAATTTATGTTCACACCCTATATGATGGGATTTGGGGTGGGGTCTCTAGGAGGTAATTAGGTCATGAGGGTGCAGCCCTCATGAGTGGGATTAGTACTGTACTGAGAGGAGGCCAGAAAGCTAGGAAGCTTTCTTTCTGCCACGTGAGAATGCAACAAGAAGTCAGCAGTTCTCAACCCAGAAGTTGCATATATATATATATATATATATATATATATATATATACATATATATGTATATATATATATGTATATAGACAGTATGTCTGTCCATTTATTTATCTTTGATTCATTTCATCATTTTTTTGTGTGTTCACTGTACAGGTACATATTTTGTTAGATCTATACCAAAATATTTCATTTTTTGTGTGATTATAATTGGAAATATGTTTAATTTTCAGTCTTTACATGTTCATTTTTAGAAACATAGAAATAAACAATTTTGGGGGTGCCTGAGTGGCTCAGTCAGTTGAGCCTCCAACTTTGGCTCAGGTCACGATCTCATGGTTTATGGGTTCGAGCCCCATGTCAGGCTCTGTGCTGACAGCTCAGAGCCTGGAGTCTGCTTCTGATTCTGTGCTTCCCTCTCTCTGCCCCTCCTCCACTCACACTGTGTCTCTGTCTCTCAAAAATGAATAAACATTATTTTTTTAATTAAAAAATAGAATGAACTCTTGCCATTTGCAACTACGTGGATGGAACTAGAGACTATTATGCTAAACAAAATTAGTCAATCAAAAAAATACAAATATACGACTTCAACATGAGGACTTTAAGATACAAAACAGATGAACGTAAGGGAAGGGAAGCAAAAATAATATAAAAACAGGGACGGGGACAAGACAGAAGAGACTCTCAAGTACAGACAACAAATAGAAGGTTACTGGAGGGGTTGTGGGTGGGGGGATGGGCTAAATGGGTAAGGAACATTAACGAATCTACTCCTGAAATCATTGTTGCACTATATGCTAAGTAACTTGGATGTAAATTTAAAAAGTTAAATAAAATAATAAAAAAAATAAACCATTTTTGTATATTGATATCACATCCTGTGACCTTATGAGCTGTAGGAGTTTTATTTTCATAGATTTCTAGGAAATCTACACCACTTCCATATTACAATAGACTGCTGCGTGGCCCACATGATCTGTGACTTGTTGGTCTGAAAGAATCCAGTTCTTGGGCAGCTCTGACCATCTTGTCCTTTGATGTCTCATGTTCAAAAGTTCATTGCCTATGGGGACCTTGTATCATGCCTCATGCTTTTCCAACAGTGTGTATATCTCTGTTGCAGATGGACCTGTTCCCAAACCATGGATGTCCATGTTGTGATTATTCTTTTTGGGCTTTCCATAAACTCCATGTGGTGTCTTTGCCCCTAATACATCAAGGTCTTGGTAATATAGCCCTTGTGGCAGGATTGTCTGTATGATAAATTGGGCCAGGTACATGGGGCCCTTTATTTATTTATTTTCAAGTCTCATTACTACTGGAAAGAACATGTTATCTAGCAAATGAATAAGAAGGATGTTTCCAAGTGTGGAATATGCTACCTTCAAAATCTGAAGAAACCTATAAAATATTTTGGTTTTTTTCTTACTAATGGGAGTTCTAAATGTAACAAATTGTCTCTTACTGTGAAGGGAATGTCCTCACATGTCCCAGAGCACTAGATTCCTAAGAACTGCACCGATGTCAGCCTCTAGAGCATGCATGTTTTCCACAGCCTCCAATTTGCCACTTCTTGCCTATGTAGGCTTCCTGTAGTCATATTCCTGATACAATGTTTCAATGCACTGCTCTGCAGAATGTGCAGATGATCCAACTATCTTTGACAATGTTATGACAAAGGTTGGGAGTGTTAACATAATCCTGTTAGCATCACAAATATATAATGCCCCACATAAACTGCTTCTGATTCTTCTTCCTGATAGGAATGGGAAATAGGCATTCACTAATACTTGGATGGATTCCATAGCAACATTCTTTCCCATAGTGTGATCCGTATTGTATTTTAGGAACCAGAGCGGTGAAATAAATGAAGATTTGACAGGAAGTATCTCCCTTCATTCTTTGTTTTTTGAAGGTGACACTATATATCCTTTCACTTAGGATGCATTATTGTTTTTTTTTTTTTAATTTATTTATTATCCTTGGGGAGAGGGAATTTCAAAGGTATGTATTTAATCTACCCCAATATAGTAGCTCTTATTCTAGGTCTAAGAACCAATATTAGGATTCTTACAACTTCAAGCATGTCCATTCCAAATATGCATTAAGAGACCAAGAAAATGATTACCAGGTTTGTCTGTGGACCCAGTGTGTCCATTGTGAACCAGATTTAGGTTAGATCTTCACTTGTTACCTGTATCACATGTGCTCCCTACTCTAACAGGGGATATTGAGCATCAGTGTCAATGCAGACCATGTGTCTAACAATCTGTGTGTCAAATACTGATTGCCTGCTTTTTACTGATTGTTCTTTCCCCAGCATTAAGTAGTTGCTTCCTGTACATGCTTTGATCGATATTCACCTGAAGAGTTAAGAGTGAGGCCTCTGCATGTTGCCAGAGTGCTCTCTCTCTCTTCTTTTTGATACTCTTCCTTATAAATGTAACTATACAGGTCTCCCTGGAAACTCAGCTCCATATTTAACTCCAAGACACCAGGAGTCTCCTGGGTTCTCTTTCCCTGCACCACAGCCTAGAGACACAGTCCAGGTGTAAGATGAGAGGCAATTATAGGTCTCATCTCATCTGTTGTTCATCACTTTGGGGTCTCTGTCTTGCACTGTTTTCCAGTACTTAAAAAATCTCTGTTTTATGTATGTTTTCTAGTTTTTTTTCTATTTGGCTAAGGCAATTGAGTAAATTCAGTTACACTTCATGTTGGCCAGAAACCAGAATTACATTTTTGTTGTTTTCTTTTAAATACCTTAAACCTTTCTTTAAGTAGTTATTTGATAGCTGTCTACTTATTTTATAGCTCTTGTTTTATTATGAATAAGGACTCCTTTTTTTCCCATTATGCTCCTTGATTTGTTATTACTGGCATATAGGAAGACTATTAATTTTCATATGTTACCTTTATGTTTGGATAACTTACCAAATGAAAGTCTTTTATTATTCATAGAATTTTTCAAATGATCCTCTTAGATTTTCTAGGGTGATAGTTAATATCACTTGCAGAACACAAACATTGTTACTTAATTTCCAAAAATCTTATTTCCTTTTTATTTCACTGACAATATTTTTACCATTGAATTAATAGTAGTTTAAAGCAAGTAAAATATTGTATTTGATTTAAATTCCAATGATTCTAGTATTTCACCATTAAATACAAGGTTTGCTCTAGGTTAGTTAAATTAGTTTCTAGAAAAAACTTTGTATTAAGTTAATGGAATTTATTCCTAGTTTCTAGGAATGGATGAATTTCATCAAAGTGTTTAAAAATTATTTGGATTGTCTTATGTTCCTTCTTTTTTAATCATCAATACTGTGAATTATATTAATAGATTTCCTAATGGTAAGCTATATAACCTTCCTGATAAAAATCTTCATTAATTATAATATACCATTCATGCTTATTTTTAAAATGTTTATTTACTCTGAGAGAGAGAGTGCAAGCAGTGGGGAGGGGCAGAGAGAGAGAGGAGAGACAGAGAATCCCAAGCAGGGTCCATGCTGTCAGCACAGAGTGCAATGTGGGACTCAGTCTCCTCAACTGAGCTGAAATCGACAGTCAGATGCTTCACCAACTGAGCCACCCAGGCACCCCCATTCATATTTTAAAGTATAGTTGGATTCAATTTTATATTAGTTACCTAGAATATTTGCATATTTATGAATTATTTTGGTTGCCAACTGTATTTCTCAAACTGAGATCCATGGGCCAAGTATTCCGTACATTTAGTCTCATATTGTGTCCTAGTTTGCTGATATTCTAAATTTATGCACATCTAAGCATAATCGTGAAAATGTGGGTCACCACCCTACAACTGAGAACTTATATGTGAGTCCAATGTCCTACTTTGCCTTTGTGCTTAAGATGGATTTCTCACCAAGGATAGATAAAAAAAATGATAAGGTTTCAGGGGATAGCTCAGTGTAGGGCATTTGGCTCCAAAAAAATCACAAGGTACACAGACAACAAGGGGTAGGAAAAAGTGAGAGACTTGGGTCATTCTTTTTTTTTTTTTTCCCAAGGCTCAAAATATATATGGTTATAAACAAGTCTGTCTCCCATCTGTGTCCTCTGGCCACCTAATTTCTCTCCCACAGAAACTGCTATGGTCATTTTCTATATAGTTCCAGATATATCATATGTAATACCAACATATAAGCACATATATATATATATATGTATATGTATATGTATATATATATACATATATATATACATATACATATATATATATATATATATATATTCCAAGTTAGTTAACATATAGTGTAATAATGGTTTCAGGAATAGAGTTTAGTGATTCATCACTTACATATAACACCCATTGCTCATCCCAACAAGTGCCCTCCTTAATGTCCATCACCCATTTAGCCCATGCCCCCACCCAACACCTTGAAGAACATATTAATATGGGAAAACCAAGCTCAGAAAAATGTAATTGTGGCAGTTAATAATTTATTAAAGTTACTTTTGTGTGCACTGTGTGGATCAGAAGTCCTTGGCACTTCCTACACATTTCTGGGCTCACTCTGTATTAAATGAATTAGAATCTATAACGTCGGGGTATGGACATTAATATATATTTTTAATCTTTACAAATAATTCTAATATGCAGCCAGAAATGAGAACAGATGTAAATTTTTCCCCAATATATATTAATTTGTAAAAATAAATGAAATTATAAATAAGTAATGAAGATTTTTGTCGGCTCCTATTCTAGCAATAAAAGGTAAAATAGCCATTTAATGCCTGCTTTAATATTTCCACAATGCTGATTTATTTTCAGGTGAACTAGGCATAGCAACAGATTTGTTATATGGCACCTGATTAAAATTAAAATTCATGTTTAAAGAGTACAAGATTGCTCATTAGCAGTTTTTGGAAAATTATGAGTTGTGATGATTTGTAACTACTAAATCAAACCCTGAAATTAGTAATTCTTTAAAAAATATATTTATGTGAACAAGCATACTCATTATCAGTTTTATTAAACTTAAAAACAGAAAAAAATAGACCTTTCTTCTTTCAAATACTCTCCCACTTACTTAATGTAACGGTTGAGATTGAGTGGCTAAGAATATATTACTTTATACTGTATCATTTTTAAGTATGCATATAATTTATGTGCATTTGTTTTGGGGTTTTAGGTAAAACAACTATAACTAATATGGAATTTTAACTTTTTGCTTATACATATATAAGGAACATAATAAATATGTAAATCAAAATGCGGTTCTGTAAGATTTTTTCCTTTTTTTAATGCATATTTTTATTTATTTATTTATTTATTTATTTATTTATTTATTTATTTATTTATTTTTGAGAGAGAGAGTGGGAGCAGGTGAGGGGCAGAGAGAAAGGGAGACACAGAATCTCAAACAGGCTCCCAGCTCTGAGCTGTCAGCACAGAGCCAAGTGAGGGACTTGAACTCACAAACTATGAGATCACGACCTGAGCCGAAGTCAGACGCTTAACCCACTGAGCCACCCATGCACCCTAGGATTTATTTTTTTATTGAAAGTAATTCACATATTACTAAAATGTGAGAAACTTTGTGCAATATATAGTGTGTGTGTGCGCGCGCATGTGTGTGCATGCCCATGCTGTCTATTTAGTTTTGTTTTCAGGCTTATTTTGTTTTTGATTGAGATACTTTTTGTATTTTACTTGTTATTATAATTTAAATATCTAAGAATTAGGTCACCTTTGGTGATATGCTGTAGGTCTCTGGTAAAACAAACTAGGTTTAGCTCCTTTTGGGGGAAGGTACTAAATGTAGGACTATCTCTATCTCACACTTACTTATCCATTTAGATTTCTAACTCCTATTGCAAATAGATCTGCTGGATTTTCTAGCTTAGACTTATAAGATACCATTCAGTATTCACTTATAATTGTTCAAGTAGCTTATGTATCAGTAGTCATATTGTTTTTATTTTCTTAATGTTTATATTTTGCATTCCCTTTCCCTTTTTCTCAGCCATTTTTTTTTGGAGGTTTGATCAAATTTACTGGCTTTATTTTGAAATACATAATCCACATCACTAATTTCTACTTCAATTTTTAAAATCTTGTGTGTCTTTTAACAAACATTTTTTTGTGTATGTACTTTCTCTTACTCTATATGTCTAATCAACTAATGTTATGTAGTATTTATTTTCTCTTGTTCTAAAGATCTGTATCTAAAGAAAAGAGAACAGATGGAGGGGACAAAAATAGATGGAGACGTAACATTATTACCAATCAGGAAAGCTGGTTCAGGGATGTGAAGGGAGAGCCCATAGGAACATGAAGCAATATAGAAATGAAAGTGTTGGAAAAAATAATGCATTCATTTATTAATTTTTTGGTTCAAGAGAGTCTACTTAAATATTCACTAAACCCTTTGATGGAGAGTTGTATGAAAATGCTTTTAGACCAAAGTCTGTGATAATAACAAATTTATACAGTAGGAACTGTAGATATTTATTTGCCAAAATAAATCACAACTGGAAGAGTAGAATGATAGAGTTTTGGAAGACAGAAATAGAAAGTCAGTTTGAAAAAAATAATTCACTGTAATTTTCATAATTATAAAAACATTTTGGTTATATATATATATATATATTTATACATATTTAAAGGAAATACCAGGGTGCAATATAATTTGAATACCAAAATATCCATCTGTGTTTTTCTTCAACCAATTAATTATTGTAAAGTGATTTACAAATCCTATGTGCCACATGAATACTAAATGATTAAACTGAAAAATGGAAGCAGGAATATTGGTATTTAAGGGATTTATAACTTAGAATACTTACATATGGCTGAAGAAGAAGAAATTTAAAGTGCCCAAATGATAATTGGTGGAAATTCTCTAAGTATTCCTTTGATCTGAAAACAATAGAAAGTTTGGGTTGTACTTCGTTTTTTTTAATCTTTTTTTGTTTGTTGGTTTTAAATATCCTGGGAACTTAGGTAGCATTTTTTGTGCCTCAAATGGTCCCACAAGAGGAACTTAAAAATACGTATACATGATTATTACTGACTAGGCAAAAACTAAGCCAGCTTATAATTATCTTCACAAATACTTGCACCTGCAAGTAATTCTACTCGAACTGCTAAACTAGCCTTGTTAATTAGCCTGTTAATCATAGAGGAAGCAGAGTTCAGACTACCAGAAGGGTCATCTCTGTTTCTAATGGTTTCCCTACAGAAAGTAACCTGCAACATTTTGTAGAAGTCCCTTAGTTTGAACACATTGATCAGACCGTGTCCCTCTACATTAGGAAAACCAGCTTCTAAAACTATACCATGCATAAAATAAGCACTTGGTGTATATTTACCAATGGATCAGGTTATTGATGCAGGAAGTTGGAGAGGTCTGTTAGTTGGGCAGCCATTGAAAGGGCAGGAGAGAACACAGCAGCAAAAGTTTTACTCTCTACGGATATGCTACGGTTGAAGTTTGCTCAGAAAAGCACTAGAGATTTGACTTGAGAATTGCTTTCTATATGAGTAAGCCAAAGTTTCTGAGATTCCAATTGTTTGCTAAACCCTGTGTGCTGAGAGCTTGGGGCCCTTCATATGGATGCTCTTCCTACAGATAAGGAAATCATGACCCAGAAATGGTGAATTGCCCAAAGTCATATAGGTGCCAGACTTAGTTAATGATGTTTTTTTCTGCTGTGCCTATAAATACGCTTTAGGTTGGAGTTTCCATGTAGAGGGAGAAGAGTAATGGCTTTATCCCAGTCTAACGTGTTAATGTTTTTAACACAATAAAAGCATAGATACTCAAAACATAAAATGACTTTAAAATTGCCCACTTAATCCTTCCTCTCCTTACTTCCCTGACCAGGAAACTGACAACCAGACATGGGGGGCGGTTTCTCAAAGGATATACAATAATTTATGTATATAATGATGCTGTCATCTTTGAAAAGTGAAATATGATCCATTTATACTCTTAACTAAGTTAGGGACATATTAATACATTTTAATTAAGTTCTCATTGGTCATCTGTATTTACTAGTTTTTCTTTTTCTTTTATGTAAAGGCTTAATTATTCAGATCACTCTACCCTAAGAGACATGCAATAAAAGATAGATTGCTGACTTGTTGCAGAAATAAACAAACACATAAAAGTTGCCTATTACAAAGTGTCTGAAGCTCAATATTGCCAGTGATATAACTTTAAACAGCTTAATTTCCCCTTTTTATCAAAAGCAGTAAGCACTGTTAATGTCAGACACTTGCCTTCCTTTCTACATAACAACATGTTTTTCCTGAAACCTTTCACATAACAACAAAATTGACTCATTGTTGCAAGCCTGTCCATTTTTGCCAGCTCTCCAGGAATCAGGCTCTGATTCAGATTCCTCAATATCCATATTTTTTTTCTATACAGTATCTTCCTTTATGCCATTAAATGTTATAAGCATGTTAAAGATACGGCTTTTTTTTTAATGTTCATTTATTTTTGACAGACAGAGAGAGACAGAGCATGAATGGCGGAGGGGCAGAGAGAGAGAGGGAGACACAGAATCCAAAGCAGGCTCCAGGCTCTAGGCTCTGAGCTGTCAGCATAGAGCCCCACACAGGGCTAGAAGATCCTTCTACACAGACCTTGAGATCATGCCTGAGCTGAAGTCGGATGCTCAGTGGACTGAGCCACCCAGGCGCCCCCGGGGATGATAGAGCTTTTCTTAACAGTACTCCATTATTCTCTTCCAGAATTTCTCTATGATGCTAATGTCCAATCAGTAAATTCAAATGCTGCTGCATTACCAGAAAGTGGCAGTGGAAGGTTTTTGGATAATAACAAGTTGTTAGAAAGATAACAACCTCGTATTCCTTCTTCAGATGTTCCTTAAATGGTTTTTTAACCAAAGTGTCAAGGAGTCTAGTCAGGCCATCAGGAATTACAACCAAGTTTATACGTGCCCAAGCAATGACGACCACCACTTTGTGAATTTCCATTACTTACAGGATTGTAAGGTTTCTTTTTTTTTTTTTAATTTTTTTTTTAACGTTTATTTATTTTTGAGACAGAGAGAGACAGAGCATGAATGGGGAAGGGACAGAGAGAGAGGGAGACACAGAATCGGAAGCAGGCTCCAGGCTCTGAGCCATCAGCCCAGAGCCCGACGCGGGGCTTGAACTCACGGACCCGCAAGATCGTGACGTAAGCTGAAGTCGGACGCTTAACCGACTGAGCCACCCAGGCGCCCCCAGGATTGTAAGGTTTCACACTGATTTCTGAGATGTTCATATTTAAAATATGAACAGATGACCATTTCCAAATTGATGAAACACTTCATTACCTCAGACATAAAGCCATCCACCTTCTATTCCTCAGTAAGGAGAAAAACAAACATAACAAAGACAAAACACTTTCCTCTTCACTTTTCCCACCGATAACCCTCGTTCTTACTGAGTCTGGCATGTTTCACCTGCTTTATTTTCTGAATTCAGGGATAAGCTCTTTGTGTTGTACTCATGTGGCTCCACATTAGCTTTCTCATTTGAATCCAATTTTATGAACTACATCAAAGCTCTTACTCCAAATTTTCAGTCATGTCAGGGTCAGTGCTGTTCCTGCCGAAATCCCTCTAATGTTAACGGTGTAGTTTAAAATACTTTCACCTGTAGTTCACCAGAGTTGAGGTTTAAGCAATTTTAGTGAAATTGACATGATTTTTTAACTTGTATGATCACCAGGCAATATCCTGTCTTACACTGTTTCCACAAGAAAGTTTCTCCAAATCTGGATTTTACTTTGACCATAATCCAAATGGATTGCCGCTTTGCCCTTAAGACTGCAGTTCTAGACCTCTGTGACTCCTTTGGGTTAGCTGTTGACTGTGGCCTGTGGCAGGTTCCCTGAGCTGGGGTTGGGGCCTCTGAGGGATGAGAAGGCAGAAGATATTGGCTGGCTCTGTGCACACTGTGTGCACTCTCGTGTACTCTGTACATGGGCCACAGACAAACGATGAATGTCCTGTTCTAACCACATATATGCCAAAAAATATTTTTTTTCTCTGCCTTTCTGAATCACTCATTCACAAACTTTCCTGGCTTTCTGTAGATTCTGTTTTACTCTTTTCATTTACAAAACACAGGGGAAGGGAAGAGATAACACAATTCTGTGTAAATAGTAGGTATTTAGTAAATATTGTCTTCATTGAATCATTGAGTGACAGACTGATAAACTGTTATGTCATTCCTCAATCAATGGAAAGTGATTATTGAATCTCCATCAGATAAAATGTTTGTTTTGTTTCGTTTTCAGGAACTATGCCCTAAGCACAACACTCAACCTATATATTTTTAGAATAAAAAAATAAATGACCAGGGGAGGAAGAGCCTGGAACACGAAAAGGCACATGCTTTGGGGGAATACATTCCATTCATCCTTATGGATTTTTTTTTCTTTTTCTCTGTCCCATTGAACTGCTTACATCTTTGGCAAATTGGTCACATTTCCTCTCTGTGTGGCTACCATGCCATTCTGGAGGTCTTTACCACTTTCATTCCCAACTTGATTCCTCCATGAAGCTTGATCTTTTCCAAAGTGCCGCACACCTCTCTGACTACTGTTGTTCCATAACACCCCTACTTACACTCCAGAGTTACCTGGAGTAACTCTACATTCTTATACAGTATATGTATGTGGGTTCTTTTTTGAAAAAGTAGCCTCTATCCCCACTGTGGTGCTCAAACTCCTGACCCTTGAGATCAAGAGTTGCACACTATAGCCACTGAGCCAACCAAGCACCCCTCCCATGGTGACTCTTTGATTCTTTTCTCTATTCATCTCCAATTTGCTAGCAATAAGAAACTTGATGTAGAAAAGAATTACTGTTCTCCAGTAACTTAAAATATAGTTAGATAAGTATAAAATACATCATGGAAAAAAACAGAATAAGCAAATTTATTCCAGGTCATAATTCTTGAATTAGCACCACTGAACTCTATATAGTACCAAGAGATGTTCTATTAAAAAAGTTACACAATCATAAGGAAAATGTGGTTTATATATACAATGGAATATTACTTGGCAATGAGAAAGAATGAAATCCTGTCATTTGCAACAACATGGATGGAACTGGAGGGTATTATGCTAAGTGAATGAGTCAGTCAGAGAAAGACAGATATCATATGTTTTCACTCATGTGTGGAACTCGAGAAGATGGAGGACCATGGGGGAAGAGAAGGAGAAAAAATAACTTCAAACAGAGAGGGAGGCAAACCATAAGAGACCCTTGAATGCTGAGAACAAACTGAGGGTTGATGGGGGGAGGCGGGGGATGGAGGAAATGGGTGATGGGCATTGAGGAGGGCACTTGTTGGGATGAGCACTGGGTGTTGTATGTAAGTGATTAATCACAGGAATCTACCCCCAAAACCAAGAGCACATTGTATACACTGTATGTGAGCTAACTTGACAATATTTTTTTTTAAAAAGTTACATAATCAAATGCATTTTGGAAATACTACACTATTGTATTTCACTTTTTCAGATTCCTGGTGTACATTAGCATATTAAAAGACCTGAGCAACTCTGTCTTATAATCACTAATTTAGCTTGATGAGTGCCAGTGTTGCTGCAGACTTTCTGATGCTGGGGTCTTTTTCAATGTGTTATACCTGATAATATTCCAGAAAGTGACTACTCACCCAAGAGAGCTTTTCAGAAATGCCATGTGGAATATATCTCTTGTACTTTCTCCAGAGTTATAAAACCTAGGATGCTTATTTCCCCAAATATGCAGGCTGCCCCCCTTCTTTCAGTCCACTGCCTTCCCTATTCTTATTACAAGCTACCTTTCCAGGTTCACCTATGACTCTACCCCGTGTGCATCTGCACTGCAATTCACTGTTTGTCCCTGCATATCTGCATCTTGTCCATCTTGTTGTGTGACCCAAGAGGCTGATTTCAACTGAGCCTCCAGCTGGGTTTGGCCAATGGGAGAAAGCAGAAAAATATCAGAGGGTAAGAGGCCTGGAGTCTGGCCTAATTATTTCCTGGGCATGTGCTCCCTTGGCTTCCTGTTTCTATTTTTCTTCCTCCCTTCCCCTGCCCCCCCCTTTTCTTTCTTTCTTTCTTTCTTTCTTTCTTTCTTTCTTTCTTTCTTTCTTTCTTTCTCTTTCTCTCTCTCTCTCTCTCTCTCTCTCTCTCTCTCTCTCTCTCATGTTGGTGATGGGGTCATTCTTCTACAAAAAGCCAAAACTCCTGGCAGGTGGCCTCCTCCCACAGCTACAGATTTTCCTAGGTTTTGCAACAGTCTTTTCATGTCTTAACTGCTTCCTGCTCTTGATGGCCATGGCATGTTGTATAAGCCTTTGCTGAATTTCAGTAGCCCTTGCCAGTGCCTTGCAAAAGTTCTTATTAGACTCTCTTTAATCATCCACATGTGGATGGTTAGGACCATGCCTGTATCCTCTGGAACTGTGAATGCCTTATCCCAGCCACAACACAAACTTTTGCTTCTTTCCTCCAGTTGGTCTCTGAGATGCCAATGCCATTTTATCCGTTTTCTAACTATAGACATCCTTCTAATCATGCAAGGCTCATTCTGATCTATTCTTTATTCTTTATTCTTGCACTTCTTCCTGCTTTTGAAAATCAGAACCCCTTGTCCCACTTGAGTTCTATTAGGCAGATTGTCCCACTGGCCTGTGCCCTCCCAGAGCATTAACACGGGATATTTTACTCAGCAAGTTCTCTGTATAGTTTTGTTGACTGAAGCACACATTAGTGACACATTAGATAGCTGATAGAAGGAAATGAAAGATTAGGTCTAACTCCTATGACTTAGCTTTTCCACTGCCAACTTGTGTGTGTTTACCTTTTTAGTAAAGTGTTTGAAAACAAGAGTAAAAAGCCAAACTGTCCTGTAAGCATTTTAGGAAAAGCAAATGTTCCACTCCCTTCACGACATTATCATAGCAAAATGATTGTATGTCAGCATGAGCTGGGTCTCAGAAGCTATCTGTGCCCCATTTTGTAGATAGAGCATACATTAGAGAATGCTTCCTCTATTACTCCACAGTAGCCCTGTTCAGCCCAGGTGATGATAGTATGTATATTCTGCTCTTTTTTTCTCCATCTAGGGTGTGGGTCATGACAGAGGATGAGCCAACAAGATCACTCTGTCACATGGTCACAGTGATGCTTCAAGAATGGTCATGTGACTGACTCAAAAGGGACTGTGGGAATCCTATCTAAGATGTTGCCAAAAAATACTAAGAGAAACACTGTCTTGCTCTAAGATTTGTAAACTGCAAGACCTATAGTCTTCCTTTGAGTCAGGATAGGATAGGTTATGTTACAGTGATCAGATCTTCCAAATCACTAGAATAACACATCAAACATTTTATCCTGTATTCATCTCTCACCCACAGTCTACTGTCGTTTCAAGCAGTTCTCCATGTGGAGAGTCATGGATCCAATCTGATTAAACATCCAAAGGAAGAGCTGTACCATCTGGGATACATGGCCTCTTTTGTCAACGTTGCAGGTACGCCAAGGCCGGGGATCTATGAGTGTGTGCTTCTCACTGTGTCAGCCTGGAAGTGACATGTCACCTCTTCTTGCTGCACACTGTCAAGTGTGACCTGCCTAAGCATAAGAAAAATGTACAAGAGTATTACCTCCTCTGAATTTTTGTAGGCATCAAACATCCATGTGAAAACAGTATCACAGGGAAGCTAAATATCAGCTAGCAAAATCACGAGTTACAGAGGAAAATTTCTGATAAAAACAGTTAAAGCCAGGACCCAGCCAGGCTGAAGCCTCGACACACTCTGGCTCCCACAGGCGTCCAAAAAGGCAGAAGCTTGTGTCTTTCTGTGCACGTTAGTGGGTCCTATGCAAACGAAGCGTAAGAAATAGACATGCACCCTCTGGCAGACGAGGCATGAAAAATGTAAAAAGAAAAAAAAGAAATGACCAAGAAACTCAGTTTTAAAAATCGTCATGGAATTCATGCCGCTTTTGTCTACATGTAGCTTTCTGTTCTTTGCTATGTGGGTGAATAAGCAAGGTGGGCGGAAAGAAAGGTAGACCTTTATAGTTAATTAGAAACTAGGAAAGCAAAGCCAGACTTAGCCTTTATTTAAATTTCTGAATCTTTCAGGGAGACAACTGCAGTGGCTTGTTGAGATACACGATAAGCCGCCACAAGGAATCATTTCAACAAGCTGGTTTCTAGCTTTGCAACCACTTTATAGAGTATTTGAATCTATACAGGGTAAATACCAACAGGAGTTTCTAGTCTGTAAACTCTAATAATAATAACAGTTGGCCTTTACTGAGGGCCTCCTGTGTTCCAGGCGCTGTGCTAAATGCTTTACTTGTTATATTGGTTAACATTCACCATAACCCAATGGGTTTGATATTATTATTGTATGACATACATCAGAATATGGCGGCATAAAGAGGTTATGTGATTTGCAGAAGACTGATGAGAAATCATGACCTTCTGATACAAATTAAGAAACTGCATGTAAAACTAAATTATACTTAAGTATATGAGAAAAGTCCAAATGTTTATTATGTATTAAAAATGCCATCTGATAAAATGACTTCTGAAAAAAATCATGTTTGGATTTTTAAACGAAGAATACTTGAGATAAGAAAGCAATGAGTGGAAACTGCTAATTTCTTTCCTCACAGTGAGGAAAATACTAGATAGAAAGTGAGTAGGATGGCCTGCCAAGGTGGGCAAACCTAAACAAAAGATGATAAGCCTCAGGATTATTAATCTCACTCTGACAGAATTTCTTTGGTGTGGGGTCAGTCACAGGTCTTTTGCGTTAAGGAGCCTGAACTTGAATTCTGGCCCACCCACTCAATTAACTGCAGGGTCTTTGGCAAATTAGTTAACATTTTTGAAATTTAACCTTCTTACCTATAAAATAGAAATGATAATGCGAATGTAATGGTATCTACCTTCTGAGCCTATGACAGTGGTTAGTTAAAGATGATCCATCTGAAAAGGCCTGTCAACCTGCCTCACATGCTACAGGAGCCTGCCACCTGGACACTGATCTCATCATCCTTATTGTCACCATAATTATCATCAGGATTGTCACTCTTCATCACAACCTTTGTCAAATTAAATACACCAAAGCAGATAACTTTGGTCAGTGATCATCTTTATGACGATCTGTTTTCATTTCTGGAGGATGGCTATATTCTCATTCATTTTGTTGTCAGCTTTTTGTGAGGTGGATTTTTTTCCTCCCCAATTTCGTAATTAGGGACTAAAAAAAAACCACAGTGATTCAAAGTGAAGACACTCATGCTAATAGGATATAATTGCCCTTTAACAGGTAGGAGTTAGTGCTTTTTGAGACATAAGCACAGGATAATTAGAACATTTTGTTTAGAGTTTGGACAGTGCTCATGTTGAATAAAGCATCCAAGAATACAAATACTGTGAGTGGGGGAAGGCTCAGGCTATTTTCTGTAAACAAAAGTGCATTTAATGGTTGTTTACAGATATGCTTGAAATTTCATTTTTTTTTCAACTGCAAATCTATTTACCTGTTTGGAGTAAAGAAGCCAGTAGGCAATTAAACACACACAGGAAAAAAAAATCAAAAGATGGCAGTGATAAAGTAAAGCAAGCAACAGTGAATTTCCAGGCATAAAACTCACTTAGATACCAATAAATTATGCCTTTGGAGGTATTCTGTGCTGGCAGGTTGTTACAGCCTCCCTCTCTTCTTCCTATTTGTGAAATTTTTACATTTCTTCTGCCACTTCCTTTTCTTCCTCCCTCTTTCCTTCCTTTACCGAGCAGGAACCAGTCACAATGTGGGGGACAAGTGGATGAATATGAGTGATACAGTTGCTCTTTGTCTGTTGGCCATGAATGATTACATAGGGAAGGACACAGAAAGTATATTGGCAATTACAATATAATGCTCTCAGGAGGCAAGTCAGTGAACACATAGGAAAGTTACCAGATCCAAACTTGGGTGCATGGGGATGGCTTTCTGGAGAAAGTCACTCTTCCACCCAAACTTAGAGGTTGAGTAATTATGCTGTGTGTGGAGGTAAGGAAATGGAGATTTTTAAAGAAGAGCAAGGGGTGCCTGGGTGGTTCAGTTTGTTAAGTGTCTGACTCTTGATTTTGGCTCAGGTCATGATCCCAGGGTCATGGGATTGAGTCCCACATGGGGCTCTGCATGAATGTGGAACCCACTTAAGACTGTCTCTCTCTCTCTCCCCACCCCCCCCCCCCCCGCCACTCTCCCCAGCTCTCTCTGTCTTTCTCTCAAAACAAAAATTGGTATGTATGAAAAAGTTGACCTAGCTTGCTGGGACATGGACACCATCCATTATGGGTAGAGAATGGGGCTTGAAATAGACAAAGGTTAGAGAGGCAAGGAAAGTATCGGCAGGTCTTAAATGGTGCTCTGACATGATCACAATTACATTGTAGAAAGATCATCTTGGCTGTACAGCAGACAATGAATATGAAGGATGTGGAACAAGTTTGGCAATGGTGGGACACGTTCAGAAGCTACTGTAGTAATTCAAGTAAGTGGTATGGGGTTTGAATTGGGGTAACGGGAGTGCGGAAAAGAAATGTATGTGGATTCAAGAAATGATAAGGCAGAAAACTCAGCAGAACTTTATGATTTCTTGTGGGGAGGTTCATCTTGATGAACAAGCATAAGAATTCAGTGATGCTGCCCAGATTACTGGCTTGAGAAAATGGGTGGATCTACTTGTAGAGATAAGGTGCCCTGGGGAAAGCATATATTTGTGAAGAAAAAGTAGAACTTTGAGGAAATCTCCCTAGGATGGAACAGAGGAGCTTGTAAGAAAAACTGAGAAGGAATAGCCAAAGAGGAAGGAGGTTAAGCAGAAGAACTTCCTGTCACAGCATCCAGGGAAGAGGGGATTTGAGAAAAAAGAATTACATAGGTTTGTACACATTGTAGTGGAGGTGGTCAGATGTTTGTTGACAAGAGAATAGGATAGGAGGGGGAAGAGAGAGAGTGAGTACAAATGTCTTTTCTCTCTCTTATTCTGATTTGTGGCATGGAACCAAACAAGAGGTGCCTACTACAGGGTTGTTGTCAGAGTAGGGTACCTGTCCTCCCCAATAAATCTCAAGTAGAGAGAGAGAGAGAGAGACCAAGAGAAACTAAAAACTCTGGGGAAGAAAGCCTAATGGGGATTATTTAAACCTAGGATCAAAGTTCTTGCTATTAATAATGAATGCCCATGGACCCAGTGAGTGAGGAAGGGAGGAGAGAGAACAAGTCCCAGGACTGAGAAGCACAGTTGTGAATTTCTATGATAATATTCTTCTCAGCCAAATGGCTGGCCACTCTGTTGGCACACTGGCATCTTGTTCCCTGTGGCAAAATAATGCCACCTGGTTTGCTGCTTTAGAAACTTGGCATCTGGGTTGGCTGAAATTGCTTGAATGGTTAAGGAGAACTGAGAATAGATGCTCTAAGGAAGTTTGTTCTTGTTTCAAAAAGCATACAATTGACTGGTAATAATAATAATGCTCATATCTTACTATATTTTTAATGATAATATTTATTTATTAAGTGTATTACTACAGCCAAATTCTATGCTAAGGATTTTATTTTCATTAGTGTGGGGGATAAGCTTAGGAATCCCCAGGGCTTACACCAATGGGTTGACAAGGCATAAAGAAATACAAAGTCATAAAATGCTCACACCTGAGTTTGGGTAAACCAGATTGGCACTCCAAGAATAGGGAGGTGCAAAGACACCCCGAGAATAGGGAGGCACAAAGGCGCCAGGATTATGGAGGTGCACAGGCACCCCAAAATAGAGACGGAGTGCAGAGTCCCCAAAATAGGAAGAGGCAAAGGCCTAAAATAGGTACTGCGCAAAGGTACCCAATACACAGGTATATGAAATAAACAAGATTAGATATTTAGGGTGGAAGCACCCCCAATTTAGTACTATGGCAGAAAAGTTGCTTTCATAGGAGAATAGGGCCAGGTTGGGTAAATTGGTGACATTGGACTATAGACCGCTGCACTGCAGGCAAAGCAGCCCAGAGCGGAGATGGTTAACAAAAAAAAGGTGTCTTGTCAACCCTGAGATTATTTCCCCTACCTGTCTCATCCCCTAGGCTAGCTAAGGTAAACAGAGGTGCTGCCTCATGTCCATGGTAAACAACCTGCCTCCCAACTGCCTGGCGCCTGGATTTTGTTTTGTATTAACCCAAACCCCTAGCCACAAATATCCTCAAGATTCCCTTTCCCTCACGTCCACAAGTTAATGTTCACAGATTCATTGTCCCTTTGTGAATGTCCATCACCATCTTTGTAAGCCTTCTGATCCTAATAAATAAATATGGGGCAAAGACCCTTATTCAGGGCTCTTGTCTTTTCCCGGACATTAGCCATCTCTCGCTTTCAATCCAGAACTTTAGATTTAGAGTCTACAACACATTAGTATGTAATGCTTACAACTGCCCAATGAAATAATTACTATCGTTAGCCTAACTTTACAGATGGAAAGATAAGAGACTGAGTTTTGTTGATATTGACAAACTTGTCTGAGCCCGTTTATCTGATATGTGGTAAGTTGAGGAACTTAACCCAACCCATGCTGCTTCTTCACTTTGACCTGGTGATGGAAAGAAGTTGATTGTTATAATAAAAACACTGTGAGATAGCTCACATTTGTCTAAGTATTATGCTAAGTGGCTTCATAGCCATCATTTCATTTAATCCTCACAAAAACTGCATGAGGTAGGCACTATTGTACCGATTTTATAAAATTGGACTCAATGAGGTCAGGGCACTCGTCTAATCTTATGAAGCCAACACTGCAGAGCTAGGATTTTATTCAAGTTGTTTGACCTCAGATTCTGTACACTAAACCATCTCCCTGTTGTTTATTAGCCTGTGATACATGAGCCAAGGATGCATAAGTTGTGAATTTGACAGAGACAGAGTGTACTACAAATAAAAAGCTGATTTGGGACTCCATTTTACTCTCTCTGGAAGATGACACATATTGGGTGCATAGGTTACCTGCTAAGGAGAAACAAACTGTGGCTACAACTAATCTGAGAATCTCCAATGGGCTATGGACAAATGCTATACTTTTTAAGGAATAGAGAGAGAGAGAATTATTGAGGAAAGCGGGGAAATTATACTTCTAGAAGCAAATTCAGAACAACTTTTCCAACTGAAGGATGTTATGGAATCACCCTAATATTCAACAAAGAGGCTCCTAAATAGTGTCTAGCTCTGGGTTTTCTCCTACAAGGTAACTATTTGTCTGTATTGGCACTTTGGACCAAGAAAAGACCTAAAACCTCCTTTGAAGGTTATTTTTCTTCATTGAGTTCTGAAGAAGGCCACCACTCCCTTGGTCCTGGACTAGGAAGTTTTTGATCATAAAAAGCCCATCTGCATAGTCCACACTGCTAGAGAAAGAGAAAGGGAAGATAAAACCCCTCTAAAATCCCTACCACTTGCTGGGAGCTATTGCAGCCAGGAATATGAAATGCTTTTTATCTAAAAGCTGAAGCCAGAAGGGATAAAGCTGGAAAAAAAAACATTACCAAACAATTTACACCAAATAATAAATGTGGAGGGGATTCTGTTAGGAATTCATATTAGAAATTTCATTGGCTTTGTTCTCTGGGAGTTCTGTGGACATAGCCTATAGATATTTTGAGGTTTTTCCCTCTGGAAAATAATAACAGTGGCTTTCTGTGCCCATTTCTGCTATATTTCCTACCTTTACACCATTCATAAGGAGCAAAACAATAGGCATCCAACATGAACTTAGGCTGGTAAATTTTCCTTGAACTTCACATAAATACATACACACACACACACACACACACACACACACACACACACACCAGGTAAAAGTGGAAAAAATTAAAAAAACAAAATTAATTTTAACACACTTTCTTGTCTCTTGTTTTCTATAATTCAAATAAAATTTGTTAAGCACATTATTCTCATCAGACACGCACTGGGTGCTATGGATGATAAAATGATGAGTCATATATGGCCTTTAAACTCAAAGAATTAATAATTTATTGAAGAAGACTGTGACGTATATACACCTTACCATGGTACAAAGCACACACTGCTAGTTTCTATCACAATAAAGACACAACAACATGCTTTAAGAGGGAATAGAGGAGGAAGAAATTAAATTTTAGTGGATTAGTTGGTTGAGAGTTTTGAGCTAACATCTCTAATCACTCACTAATTTCTGCAACTTTGAACAAGTCCTTAACTGCTCTAACCCTTGGCTTTCTCCCTTAGAAATTGAAGATGATAAGAAAAGCACTTTTATTAAGGATGATATGAAGAATGAGTAGCCAATTAATTTTAGGTGTTGCTCTTTTTTTTTAATTTTTTTTTCAACGTTTATTTATTTTTGGGGGGACAGAGAGAGACAGAGCATGAACGGGGGAGGGGCAGAGAGAGAGGGAGACACAGAATCGGAAACAGGCTCCAGGCTCTGAGCCATCAGCCCAGAGCCTGACGCGGGGCTCGAACTCACGGACCGCGAGATCGTGACCTGGCTGAAGTCGGACGCTTAACCGACTGTGCCACCCAGGCGCCCCTAGGTGTTGCTCTTATAAAGGAGGATTGGAGAAGGATTTTCAGGGGTGGTGATATTTTAGTTGACCTTTGAAAGGGAGTAGTGTTTTTGATAGGGAGACAGTTGTGGGAAAGATGTCCAAGCTGATGTAGCATGAGCACAGCACCAGTTGTGTTCAGCCTCAGGTAAAGCTGAAAGATGGCATACTCTCTCAGGTCCTCCGTCCCTTCCAGCTATTTCTTACTATTAGGATCACTCCTTTGGACATGTGCAAAGGGACTACTTCTAGTGACCAGAATCAAACGTGACATCCAGTGTCTAAAAAGTGTGAGATCTTTTGCTTTTGAATTTATTACTAGCCATGAACTCAATCATTTTATCAGGTTAGCCAACTAGAGTCTTAGGGAGCAGAGTAGGAGGCCAAATGGGAGCTTCAGGACAGATCAGCTTGGTTGAAATTCAATAGGTGAAAAAGGGTAGGGATATGGGGTAGTGTTCAAAGGCCCCTATATACCTGGTAGACCTGATAGACCTGGTAAATGGGCCAATGGCAAATGGCCTACTTTCAAATTCTCCTAAAGGCAAGTTCTTGCCATGTTCATCAGCCTTGTCTAAATGAAGATAGGAAAGAAGAGGGTAGGTTGGAGGAATAGTGCTGAAGGCCACATCACTAGGTGCTTCACACCTAGGGCTCACCTGTTGCAGCCCCAATCATAAGTAACTCTCATTGATTCCCAGTTGAATGTCTTACAATCTGATGTTGAAAAACATCTCCAAGGTAACTAATACACACCTTTTCATTTCATTGTCTACTATTTCATAACAAGAATTTATCCAACCGTGATTATCTAATCGTGCATTTTGGATCACCTTACTCCTCAACTTGGAAGGCAGGTTCCCTCTCCTCAACTGTTGACAAGCTAAATCATACTTACTTTTCTCCAATGCCTAGATTTGCTCAGACTCTTTGCCTTGTCACCCCATATCTCCTACATCTGAACCCAATGTCCATGTCACTTACCAGGTTTGAGAATACACTGCCTCATGGGGGAAATGATTTGTTTACCTTGGAAGCTCTGTTCCACTTCTCAAGCTAGATAGCATCTGAGTCCCTTGAGGAGAGAAAGGGACAGAGATCTGTTTTTCTCCTCATAACACCTAGCCTAGAGCCCAACATACATTCCTTGAAGACTTGCCAATTAATTATAGACAGGGACAAAAACATTAACACAATCATCAAAATTCCTAGTTCTCTTGAAATCTTGTACCCTCCTCTCCTTTTCTTTAAAACTTAAAAGATTTTCATACCAAGTTATACCTGTCCCCTTTTGTTTAAAACCACTTCCCTTCTTCTTCAGTACAATGCAGCTCCCCCTGACCAAAAAATAGAAAATAAGAGAAAATTAATTAACAAGAAAATGCCAATATAAATATATGCCTAGATCCAGCATGTCTTCCACATGTAGAAAATTGTCCATGTATGAATGTCCTGATTCATTTTTGTACACAAGCTTTCTCAACTAGCACAGACCAAGTATGCCGCAATACATATCTTGTCTATTTGTGAAGGGAGAAAATGAAGCCCAGAGATGCTAATGAATTACCCAATCACATAGAGCTTAACCAGCACCCCAGAAGTCTTTCAGGGTACGACCCACTATGTCTTTAGTAAGAAATAACTAAGTTGGGGATGACGGCAATGTCAAAACTGGCAGAGTTATTCACCTATTCTGTAAAAATGTAGCTCTCCTTTCAGCAAGGTGAGCAGAAAGTGTAAAACACACTCTAACACCAGATTCTTAGAGTTCTCTATGATCCCAGTGTATGAGCTGCTGGTGTCCACGTATAGCCCATTCATTCTTTCCTAAATGGCCTTACACACATTGATTGCCAATTAAGGCATTTGTTACCAACAGAGTAGTCAAGACCTAAAATTAGCCCCTCACTTCTTATGACTCCAGGGCACCCAGCCACAGTGATATTTATGACTGTTATAGACCAGTGAACTAAAGACAGCCATGACACAGAAATGAGTCAAAACTGCTGTTTGTCTCACAGACACCGAAATGAAACACATGTTCTTGAAATAGAAAAGACAGTTTTACCTAATTCTTACTTTTACACATTCAGAGGTGGTTAGGAAAGACAAAAAATAAGGAAGGAGATTAATAACATTGAATGTATACATAATGCATAATTTCCATGTATGGTCTTATAGTATGTATCTGGCATATATTTGGCATTCATCATTTATCAGGTATTTACCAGAACAAAAGATGGAATGTAGGTGCTGCTATTTCCAGTTTTCTGATGAAAACAACAGAAAGTTCAGTGATTGAGTAAATGACATAAATTATTAGTGAAGAGACTGAGCCTGAACCCAATTCTGCCTCCCAATGTCCTCCCATCCCTGGTCCTATCTATTCCAGGGACTGACAGATTGTCACTGTATTCTATGATTTCCCATAAAACTTTGTCAAATCCTATATTAGAAAATTTATTGCTTTGTATTTTAATATTCTCTTTACCTAATTTCCTACTTCCTTTGAGAGTGTTGGAGCTCTAAGTTCTGGCTGCATCTATGAGCTTTAAAATTTGGTCAAATCATTTGGACACATTCTTCTCTATGGAACAAAAATATAATTATTTCCTCTTCATGACATTTTGTGAATAATTAAATGAGATGACGGAATTGCTATTCAATAAGTGCTCAAATACTTATTTATTATTATCATCCAAGGACCTAAGAGTACCAGCAAATGATGGGAAATCACGTATGACACTGTAGGCAGAGATGGTGTCTCTCTAGTGTACCACTAGCATAGTACCCAGCAAAGAATATGTATGTAAATATATATTGGTTCAATGAAGGGGAGAACAAACTTTTTAATGTCTGAAGTCTGTAGGTATAGCCCTATAGTTCCCAACCCATTCATCATTGACCCCAAGGACTAGCATATCTATTGTTGGAAATCTGCAAAATAATGTCTGCTAACAAAAGAAGTTATTCTCATTCATGGACATACTGTTGTTTAACTGTATATACATACTGTTGTGATTTTGAAAGCATAAAATTTCTTGAAGGTTTTACTTAAATCTTAACAGTTCCTTGTCATTTATTTTTCCATTAAGTGGCTAATATGGTTATGAGAAGGTCATGGGAAGTGTCCATGAAGTTCCTGAGCATTAAGGGAGAAAGGGCGCACACACACACACACACACACACACACACACACACACACACAGAAAGCTGAAAAATACTCTCTGAAGAGTAGAGTTACTACTGTGGCCAGTAATAGTTATGGTTCTGTGAGATTGTAACCGTATCAGGTGTGTCTATACAGAGTTGGATTTTTTTTCCCAAAACAGGTTCTGTTCATTTAAATAAGGCCAGAATAGAGACAGCCATCTCCATTTCCTGTTGTACTTATCTTTATTTGTTCTTTGTTTTTTATATATTAATGAAAGGATACAAGTATGAGTTTGGAAAATACCTCAAAATCTAAGAAATAAACTCTACCCCACATCCATAGGTATGAACCTCTTATAGCTCTGTTGTTGCCTTATGTGGTCCCCTTCTTTTGACTACCATTCATTGGCCACTAAGAGGTGGGGTGCACCTTAACCCAGTATTGGCCAATCAAATTCTCTCTTCCAGAAATTTTGAGGTTTAGAGAACTAGTGGAGTTCTTGTCTGGAATTGTGGTAATGGAACTCAGTGGTTACAAATTGAATCAATGAAAGTGAATCTACAGAAATGGTAAGATGAATGACACAAAAAGAAGACCTATGAATCGATAGAAGATCTCAAAGTTTCTAATAGCTTCCTAGCCCTTTGTGAATCCTAGATTAACCTCTTTCATCAAAAGGACTTGACCATCAGTGGACCCACGAGCTGCACCCAGGCAATTGGAGTCTACTCACCCTCTCCTCTGCCTTTGGAATATTCTGCCAACTGTTCCCCCAGACCTCTTCCCTAACAAAGCTTATATGCAAGTGTGGGAAATACAAAATAAGGAGAATAGGTGTTTAAAGTACACGGTATGATAGATAGTGATAAGTGCTAAGAGAAAAAATGTGGTACAAAGAGTCATGGCTGGAAGTTCAATTATGATTAGCTGACTAGTTAAAATCTCAGTGAGAAGATGACATTTCAGTGAAGCGAAGGGAATGGACTTGAAGTAATGATGAAGGGCCTTCCAGGCAGAGGGAACAGCGAGTACCAGTGCAGGAGCTTCCCTACAGGCGTGGAAGAGAGTAAGTGAGGAAAGGGGTTAAGAGGTGGTGAGATCAGAGAGATGATGGTTACAACAAGCTCTCCTAGTCTGTCTTACTCCAAAAGTGTTAGGAAGCCATTGGATCATTTTGAACAAAGGAATGGCATGAACTGTTTAAGTTTTAACGGGGTCACTTTTAGAAGTCATCATTTTCCATTTCTTTGATTAGGAAAATATGAGCTGGTCTTTTCCACTTACAGTACATAAAAAATTCTTAACTAAGACATCCTTTGTCTATATGTTTGAACCAAAAAGCAAATCGTTGCTAAAGAGAGGTTATCTCCATGTTTTAAACAATGCTTTTTTTAATGCTTTTCTTTTTTAATTGGTGTGTTGCAGGGTTGTTTGTCTTGTGTCTCTGACTGTACTCAGCAGCACAGGCTTTTGGTGTTGGGATTTGAAAGACATTGAGGAGCAAATGAGTTAACCTTTAATAACAGTGGGAAATACCATATTTGCAATGGCCTCTGGACTCCACTGTCTCATGGCTCTCTCAACTGAGACTGCTCCCAGTAACCCAGCAGGAAAACAATTTCGTAGGAAGGGAATACATTTAAACATCTGCAAACATTTCAGCAGATGAAACCTCCAAAAATGTAGCCATAAAACTGAATTACAAAACACTAGGTAAGTTAACGAGGAAGATATATCTTGATAGAGAAAGATCATCATTTATTTATGGAAATTCATACCTTCACTGATCTATTAAAACAAAAATTCCAGAATCAAATTTGAATATATCTGAGAAGTAATAATTCATTTTGGGTTGAATAAGTTTTTAAATGGAGTAAATCTTAAATACTATAAAATTGGGGTCTTAAGAAGGAGTTAGCTGCAAAAACAAAACATTCTATCCTTTCCTCTTAACAAATTCCTTAGAAATACCAATGCATGAACACAAACTATCTACATAACTCTAGGGCAACTCATTGGCTTTGGGATTAGAAGGCTGAAATAATCTCCCTATAAAAATATAGGATGGCTTATTTACAATTATGGCCAATAATTACTAAAGTGTGACATGCATGTTAAGTTGGAATGGTTCAGGGACCATCAGATGATTTTGCTTTACAGGCAGAAAACGAAGTGAATATTGCAGGAAGGCAGCTGGGGAGGAGAGGGGTTGTGACTCCAGTTGCTTTATTATTTTATCCAATTTGATGCCTGCTTCTTTTCTTCTCACCTGGGGCCCTCCAATATGACGTGTGCAATTTTAAAGAAAACCGGAGGGTAAAATGAATAAAATGAGGCTTCTGCTCCCAGTACCCCAATCCTTGCCAACTGAGAGTCACAAAGGGAATTTAGCCTCATTGAAGGGCAGTGGGTCAGACCACAGAATCCACAGAGCTGCTCTTAAGGCTCACTCTTCTTGCTGGGTATCATTACCATAGGAGCCAACAGTCATATGACTGTGCAGCATGTCTGTTGTCAGAGAAAGGCAGTAAATTGGGTTGCTGGAACAAAGAAAGCTCAATGCATCAAATTGGAGTCCACACTGTTGTCCAAAGCAGGTCTTTGTGCCCTTCTGTGTTGTCCTCACCTTTCACTTTGTTTAGTCTTTTCCTCTTGTGGGTTTTACTACCCCAAGCTGAGCCAGCATAAGGGATGTTTAAAATTTATACCATTTCTTTAAACTCATGCTCAGGTAGGAACCTGCCTCTAGAGCATAATTTCTTGACCTTGGCATTATTGATATTTTGTCAGGATAATTATTTGTTGTCAGGGCTGTACTGCCTGTGAAGGATGTTTAGCATCCCTGGCTTGTACACACTAGCTGCCAGTTGCACCCACCAGCTGTGATAACCAAACACGTCTCCAGATTTTGCCAAAACTCCCAAAGTAGGGGCAAAAACACTCCAGGTAGAGAGTCACTGCTTTAGAGGTGGAAGCTGGTGGACTGATCAGTGCCATCTGTAAGAGAGCTTATGATAGTTTGCTTGAAATCTCTTCTTCAGCAGTAGAAGAGGAAATTTTTTAAAACTTGCACAATATCTCAGGCTGAGAGAAACTCCATTATTTAGGGTGGAAAGTTGAAATTGACCTCAGGGTTTGGGAAGCATGTAGTTTAGAAGGTAGGACCCGTTGTGCAAAACTCTCAGTCCTTAGTAGGGGAGCGGGAGGCATTGACCTAAACGTGTAATGTCTGATCTGTCCTGCTTTCTCACTGGGTGACTTGTGACAATACCTGAGACCTCTCTATGTCAGTTGCTAATGCCATGTAGTGATGCAAGGCAATATCCATAAAAGGTTTAAGTGCTGAGAATGGGAGTCCTATATCAAAATAAGATGTCACAGATGCATTTATGACCAGCCACTTGCCCAAGCACTTCCCCTGCCATAGTGGAATAAAATGAATTCCAAGGAGAATGATGTAGGGAAGAAAGATCTATCCAATTTTAGTACTAATAAAAATATTAGTAAATATTTATTGAACACTTGTAATGCCCCAGGCCCACACATGTACACTTTGCTGTATTAAGTCATTGTATCCTTGTATCAGCAGTAGTGACATTTGGTATTTCAAAATAGTATTTTAAATATATCAGAAAGTTCTTTTGTCCCCATTTAACTGATAAGGAAACGGAGACACTGAAAGATTAAATAACTGTATGAATGTCACATAGATATCAAGCTGTAGAGTCAGGATACAAACTGGTCAGTTAGGCTATTAATCATTGCAATATAATTGTTAAATCAGCAAACATGTATTATACACCTTCTATCTGCCAGATGGTCTGCTAAGCATTGGACACTCAAAGATGAATACGTCATGTTTTCTGCTACCAAGTTGGTCACAATTTAGTGGAGTCAGTTATTTAAATAAATCATTCCTACAAATGATTGGCATGATGCTTCTAGCATAGCAGCAGTCACAAACGAAGTAGTGGAACAAAGGAGAGATGATGATTTCAGCCCTAAGGGCAGCAAGGAGACCTCATGGAGGAGATGGAGGGAGGGCACGGCTTTGGAGGATAAACAAGAATTCACCAGAGAAACCTGCTGTGTGAAAGCCCCTTGAGGAGGGGGAATAATACAAGCCAAGGCTCATCCTGGTTAACATCAATCTGCTTTGGGTGCTAAGCCCCCAGTGTAAACTAGCCCATTCTGCCACATTCAACTCATCTACTATCTCCTTTACAGGAGGTCTTTTAGAATATACTCCTGCTTTGGGGCGCCTGGGTGGCTCAGTCGGTTAGGCACCCGACTTCAGCTCAGGTCATGATCTCATTGCTTGTGAGTTCAAGCCCCGCATCAGGCTCTGTGCTGACAGCTCAGAGCCTGGAGCCTGCTTCAGATTCTGTCTCCAATCTCTCTGCCCCTCCCTGGCTCGTGCTGTGTCTCTCTCTGTCTCTCAAATATGAAAAATTAAAAAATGAAAAGAATATACTCCTGCTTATTCTTGTTTCAGATCTTGACTTTATCACCTGTTGTCTTCTGCCTTGTGCTAGTTGAGTGCACAACATCCTCCCTGAGGAGACTAAGCTCCAAGCTCCTTGAGGGAACTGAGTCTGTCTGTGTTCATTGCCATGCAGTGACTCATGCTGGATGGTGCCAGGTGCATGTTGAGTTCAATGACGGGTTGAATAAACATACCTGAACATAAGGCAATGTAAATGTCATATCAAACAATTCATTGATTGTGTCCTATTAAATCATATTCTCTAACATAAGTCAAAGTTGCACTTGGAGTGTATATTTTTATGGCTGGGACCAATGGTCCACTGCAAGATAACTAAAAAAAAAAAAAAAAAGGAAAGGGAAACTCACAATCAAATCGGTTTGTAATTTTGGAGATCTGGGCCTTGGCTCTGCCTAACACCAGGAGTGGTTCTCAACTTGAGTGTGTGTTCGTCTGTCACAAGAATTTGTTAAAATGTGGATCTCTGCAGAATCTAATGCAGAATTCTGGAGTGGGATACCTTCACTCTGAATGATTTAGAACAGGTTCTAAAAATGTGTCGAATGGTAAAAGTAGGCAAAAGGTTTAGACTTAGAAGAAAGACCTAGCACCTAACAAACTATGAATTTAAGTGCACTATATTGGCCGGATGAACTGGATAATAACAATTCCCTCATTATCTTGTGAGGAATTCCTGAAATCCCAACAAGAGCCAACTCTTAGCTTTAGCCTCCACCCGACTTACTGGGAGAGACTCTGACATGAGGCCTAGGCTTTGAAAGTTTCAAAAAGCTCCTGAGATGATAATAATGAGTAGTTTGGGCTGAGAATTACTAGTTAGGGCCTTAAAAGTGACAAAATGTATATATCTCAGGATTATTAACACCTTAGCAAGCCAATTTTCAGTCATTGTTAACACCTGAGGGTAAATTATTCATTTTCTCTTAAGTAATCACCAGTGAGGTGATAGTTCCCCACCAGAAGCAAAATGCAAAAAAGTGGAAATTTAAACAGGAGAATTCAAAGTGAACAACCAGAAACGCCCAGGGCAACACTGGTAATCATGAGCACACCCTGAGGAACAGAAAAGAAATGTCCAGGTGTGGGGTGTTTAAAAGGGAAAGTAAGGAAGGAGTGCAGAGATCACAGAGCCTACCAGTGGGGCTAGGTCCCTGGCTGACCTGGGGCCCTCAGTTTCCTTCTTGGAGAAACACTGGTAAATGAGAAATGTGCTGAAGACTGAAGATGTAAGCAGGTCATGGGGAAATCTGGGAAACAGAATCATCTGCACCCCGAGCTTTCCCAGCTCTGGGCCATAATCTAACCTTCCCTGATGATTTTCAGGTCTTCATAAAGGGGGAGAATGTGGGCAGAGCTGATTTCACACTGGCTGAGAGACAGAAAAGGCTAATATCTGAGAGGAGGTGGTGTTTAGGGAAGGGTATGAGCTATGCTCGAGGGAAGAAGGCGTGTTTGAAGGAAGAGGTACTGCAGAGGTAATTACAGCTGTAGCTGAAACTCCAAAACTGGCTTGTTCTTAACTGCTATTTGTAGCTAATCACTTCCAAATAACAAATGAATAGCACAGTAAATGTTAGCAGGATAATTTTCTATTAATCAAGAATAATGAGTGAGTAGACTAATTCCCTCTCCAAACATCCCTAATTTTAATGCTGTTGCATGTTGCTGCTTCAGATTGATTACACGGTGATTTAGAGGGAGTGAGACGGTAGGGAGACTCAAAATAAAAGGCAGGATATTATTATTTCCTGCTACATTCATGTAGAATATCAACCTCTCCCACGTGAATTCTTGGAGAAGATGAACATTGCCTTTCCAAAAATTATCTTAACCCAGAGAGATAATGCCCAAATTGTGTGTGTGTTTTTGAGAGAGAGAAAGAGAGAGAGAGAGAGAGAGAGAGAGAGAGAGAGAGAGAGAGAGAGATGTCCCGGTTGCAAACTAAAGCCACAAAACCTAAATGCATTAAATCTGGAATAAGTCTAAGTGTTTTATCAACTTCATTCCCTGTGAGAGACTTTGGTCAATTTGCTTAAATCCATTGACATTTCATTTATACACTCTAAGTAAAGTTTATACAGGTTTTGATGATTTCACATTACATTAGGCCTCAACAGTCTGCTCCCTGATTGGCCAACACCAGACTTCCTGAGAAATTAGATGTAGCCCCAGCCCTTCCAGGAGGGCATAATCTAATAGGAAAATCAGCCAAATATGAAACAAAAGCAATTAGGCGGTGAAATCACACTTAATCTGCAGTAGAGGGGAGAGACAGGTCTTTGTTCCAGTAGTACAGTAAGGGTTCCAGGGTAAGTGTGGAGCCGCTGGGTATAGTTTGAAGATGAGTGTGATGGACATCTTGTTGGCCCCTCCAGATTCACTCTCCACCCTTTTTTAATCTACCACTCTACTCCAAGAGGCTGATTTGTTTGGATTACACTAATGAGCTCCTTTGCCTTCCAGCCTCTTATGGCTTTTGTCCAAAGAGGAGCTCCAGGAAGAGACCAGAAGGAAGAAGAGTAAATTGGAGAAGCATCTTCCTTCTCCTTTTGAGACTGTAATTGGTAGCTTTCCTCTGGCAGAGAACACAGCTTCTCTTATGGACCCGCTTCCCACTCTCTCTCCTTTTGGCATTCATTACCACTTCCTCCCTTCTCTCCTTTTGCCTAGAAGTGACCGAGGTGGCACAAAATGTTACTGTTCCCTGTGATTTCCCTAAACTCTGCCCACATATTTGTAATTAGTCTCTTTAGTAAATTCTCATTGAATTATTCTAATGCAGGAGTGTCATCTGCTACCTTTTGGGTTACTAGCTAAGACACATAGACTAAGAGGTGAGAGGGAAGACATATTAGAATAACAGAGAAGATACATTTAATTTATAGCAAGTTTATTTAGTATAGGGTCCTAGCCCATTTCTATATAGAAAGTTAATAGTTAACTTGAAGGCAAACAAGTAAGAGGTAAACACCGTTCAGTATGAGGTCATAAAAGTGTTTCAGATGCACAGTTTTGTTAGATTTGAACCAATCTCCACTCTACTCTAAAGCCAGAAGAGCAGGTGAGAGATCCCTTCCCAGACCTCTCTGTTTGAAATGAGAGGAAGGCAGCAAGAGGGTTGAAAGACACTACGAAGACCCCCATAAAAAAGACCCCCTGTTTAAACGTTGCTCTCCTCTAACTGGGTCTACGTGAGCCCGAGCTGTGGTGCATTGGCTTACCTCTCTCTGCAATCTTAGGGAGTGTGAGGATCAAACAGAAGTTTCCATGCATTTGCAAGTTGTCCTGTGGCTTTCCTTTCAGCAAGGCAAGTTTGGGGATAAAAACAAAGAAAATGTTCTGAGGTTATGATTATTTACTTACTTGTTCATTTACTTATTCATGTGTTTATGCATTTGCTTAGGCATTGAGGAACCAAATATAAATGAAGTTGCATGCAGCAGTGATGCCCATCCCCTCAAAGATAAAGAGGGTGATAAGGATTTGTATAGGGGTGGACAAGTCCATTGTTTTCCTTCAATAGTTGCAGCCAATTTGTTTAGCTTGATGGACAGATACAAGGTGTTAACTCCCTGTCATATTTCCCCTGGTAGACAAAGAGGAAGCTTGACAAGTTGATGAATGAAAAAGGAGAGTTCTTGTGGATAGTTAAGCAAGAAGAGAATGAATAAGACTAATCTCATGCCTAAAAACCAGGCTAGGTTCAGCACTTCTATCATCCTCTAAGCTAACTTGTGCAAGAAAAATGTTGAGGTAAATCCCTCACATAGAAAGGGTTGATTTTCTTGTTTCTACTATAAATTTCTTTTCCAAAGAATGTTGAGATCTTGGAGGCTGAGTCTGACAGATTCGGATTGGAATCCCAGCTTACAAATGTCTCAGCTATTTGTCCCCACACAAGAGTCTTTCCTTCGTGAAATGAGCTTTCCTTACCTAGAAAAAAATGGGACAAGGTAACAACCTTTGAGGTAAGTGTTAAGGATTAAATGCAGCTATGAATGGTATGCAAGTATCAATATCCTAAATGTGAAGGACTAATTGCTAACCAGGACAGAGAGTAGAAGCAACTGCTCTTGTTGCTGTCTTAAAAAAAGGATGCAGCTGTAACTTCCAATAGGTTGAACACAAGAATGGTGGCAGGAAGAGAGAGGGACATAAAAAGAAAGATAGTAAACTAAAGTGGAAGTCCAACCCCCACCCGTTGTAGGAACTTCTCCTTGATGCTCTGCTCCTACAGGCTCTGGACACCCATTTCTGGTGATTGAGAGTGTTTACCCATTTGGTCACTGATTGCACTTTTCAGCTTGAGGTGTGGAAATGTTCTCTGAGGTTATAGACACAGAATGGTAGAATGGGAAGTGTTTTAGAATCAATCATAAATGGAGATGAATGTCAGTTAGGCTCTTCACTAGCTGTGTGGCCACCACAAGCCCCATAAATATCTCTGGTCTGTTCTTTTCCTCAAGTGTAAAATGACAACTTGTAAAGATAAATGAATGAGATAAAATGTGAATATTTTAGGTACAGCTGTTCATACATAATGGGTAGTTAATATTTTTAGTCTGTTCCTTTCCTTCCTTCCTTCTGTTGAGGCAAAAATCAGCGTTCTTGTGTCTCAAGCATTTATCCTCCATCCAGCTCTGGAATCGATATGGATTAAGTTGAGTTGCTCTTTCATGATCAGACAACGATTCTCTTCCCTTTCATTTTCTCTTGTTAATGGTAAATAACTTCTGAGTTCTATTCCATTTCTATAGGACATGATTGTGATGGCGCTAAAGGAAAGAGATTCTATGTTTTTGTATGATTAAGGAATATAAATCGACTTTATGTAATATTCAAATGTCAAGGTTTTGGAGGCAAAGGGCCTTCCCCAGAGCGCTCTTTGAGCAATATATCTTTGTGACCTGCATTCCCCAACCAGCAGACATCACATTAGGATAGAAGAGAATAAATTTCTTGTTCTTATAATAAATCTTTCTTACATAACTAAAGCTCTTTGGAACACAGGCTGTTAAGAGACAACACACTGTATTACTATTACCCACCTCACAAACAGTGCAGGCTAATTTTAGTGACACATTTTGTCTGTTTTCATCATTCATTTGTATACTTGGCCTTGCAAATAGAGTAGTTTGAATAAACATTATAGCTATATTTATGAGTATTCTTGCTAAGTGCTTCTCTTGGAGATGCATTATCGGGCATTCAACATAAACCACAGAGATAGAGTCATTCATCCTTGTTAGGCAGGCAAATAGAGGGAAGTTGTTTTTACCAACCATCCTGGGCCTGGAAGAGTCTTAATCTAAATCTAAGGCAACATAGAGAGAAGAATCCCCAACTGATTAACTAGGATGTGAAGAAGAAAAAGGAAAATGTTTTAAAAACCTGTATGCTGGCTCTTAATAGCAAAGTTGAGAAGAAAGGCTCAGGTTGCCGAGAAGTTAGTATCTATTGGGGGGGGGGGCACTACAATATGCCACAGCATGTGTTTAGGTCATTCACTTATATTCTGTAATATTCAGTTGAGGAGCAGATGTCATTGACCTGGTTTTATAGCTGAGAAAGTAGAGGTTCAGAGGTGAAGGAATTTGCCTAAGGACAGGGAATTCATGGCAGAGTTGGGACTTACCCCAGACTTGCATAAAACACAGCCCATCTCACCCCACCAGCTGCCTTTGCAGTGCCAGAAGGGCAGAAAGAGCAACACTGGGCCTAAGGGGAGACATTCTCTTCATCTTAAGAAGGTATAATCAAAAGACCATTTAAAGGCAAAAAAAAAAAAAAAAAAGACCTAGTCTGGGGGGAATTTGAGGAAAGCTTACCCCCCAAAAAGGAGTTAAATTAAAAGGGGATAAAACCCCCTGCTAAGAAGTAGAAACTGCCTAGGTTAGTCTCTGGAACCACCACAAGAACAGAGAGTGGAAGTAACAAAGCCACGTGAGGGGAGAATGGAGAAAGGCAAGAAGAATGGAGGAGGAGAATGGGAAGGGAGGAAGACGCTGTGGAGGAGAGGGAGAAAGTCTCTAATTTTGTTTGTTTGTTTCTTGTACTATCTGAGTGTCTTAGGTTGTTTCTTCTTGTTCTGGAACTACATAAAGCATTTTCATTTTTGTAAAACAACAACGCCTCTGATCATTTAAGGTATTTTTAAGATTAACTGCAATATATGCCACATCTATTAAGAAGGAAAGAAAGCAGGGAGGGAGGGAGAGGAAGGCCCACTAAAACCCTAACAGGTTGTTCATGATCTCATAATTATGGCTGAATTACCTTGTAAAGGCAAGCACAGACCATACATATACCCACTGGTCCTTCTGCAATGACTAAAATCAGGCTTCGTTGAATACCTCCTGAGAAGTAGAATCATAGATCTCTGTTTTCTTCTCTCCTGTGATGTTGGGGCCATTTGTTACCAGTGGCCCATTGCTCATGTCTATGGTCAGCATCTAATCATGACTGAATAGAAAGGAAAGATCCAATTCTGTCTGATCATAATATACTGTCAGTAAAATTGAATATAACTCCAACATTCAAAAGAAAAAAAAAGTAGTCAATCTATGCACACTCCTGGTAAAAAATCTCTTCTGGTTGTTACTTTCCGCCCCTTAAACAAGTACACTTTGATTTCTATAATGATGCTAATTCTAATGCATTTCATTTCTTAATTTCCTCTGTGATTAGTCATCCTGGGAAATAATCACACGGCAAATAGTTTGGGATTAGGTTTTTCATTAGGACGCTAATGCACGTTGTGAACTATGGTCTTCTAACACTTCCACCCCTGGGTAACCCACTTTGCCCATTCAGCTGTCTTTACGGTCTTGCGAGTCTGTTGGCTGGGGTTGTGTTGTCACTGCGTCCCTGCTCTGCAGTGCTATTTCACTTATACTTGGCATTTGGTAGCTGGTTTGAGACCTGTACCACCTCATTAGTAATTTTTCTGTTCAGACATATTCTATAGCAACTGCCATTTAACACTGCAGTGACTCCCCCCCCCCTTTTTTCTTCATGTTCACAGTCCATTATACTTGCTGTATAATGGACATGGATAAGAGTCAACTAATGTTTTTCTGACATTGGTGATTTCCCCTCATTGTTAACTCATTTGAATCACTGTGATTGGTCACATGGTTGCAGAAAGAATTTCATATGAATTGTGTGTGTGTGTATGTGTGTGTGTGTGTGCACACGCACATGCATGTGTGCACACAGTATTGACCGATCAAATGTATACTCCTGTCATGGCTTAGGAAGATCCCCTATCAAATTTCTTCAATCTTTATTCTGAAGCTAAAACTAAACCACCAAGACATGATTAATCCACCACATGTTAACTAATTTACTGTACAAATGAGCAATTTTGTAATCTTTCAGAGACTACCCTATAAGGCTGCTGCTATTGTTAATTTTCTAGATTATTGGAAAGCATATGAGTCAGGGTAATACCAGTTGCTTCATTAACAGATAAACCCTGGAAACTGTTCGCTTAACCAGAATATATGTGTGTGTGTATATATATATATATATATATATATATATATATATATATATATAACTTCTAGCTGCCATAAATTCCATTATGAATGTCTTAGAATGGACAGTTTTTCTTGGCTCTTGGAAGCAGTGGCTCTGGATTTGGGCTCCTTCCATCTACTCTAGAAATTCTTCTCCTCCCAAAGTCCTGCCATTCTTCACTGGATCCCCTCTATCCCCTCTATCTGTCTAGACAAAGTGGAGGAGGGGAAAGTAGAGGAGAAGGCAGGAGAGGAGAAGAGAGAAATGCTGTAAGGGATCTGAAAGAGATTTTTGGAGTGCATTATTAGAAGTGTCATTTATTATTTCACTGATATTCCTTAACCCATACCTGAGTTACATTGTCTCACCACCTGTAAGGCAACATGCAAAGGCAGTATAGCCCAAGAGGAGATAAAGGGTGTGGAGAGATTAGAACAACGTCTCAGCTATGCTCTTCCCATGCATAGATCATTCTTACTGCCACCTCAAAGCTCCATCCAGGCATTGTGTCCAGCAGCATATCTGGGTAATGAGTGATATCCTTCTGCTCATAGATGTAGTTCTTCTTGGTTTAATACCTCTGATTTTCTTTCTTTCTTTCTTTCTTTCTTTCTTTCTTTCTTTCTTTCGTTTATTTTTGAGAGAGACAGAGACAGAATGTGAGTGGGTTAGAGGCAGAGAGAGAGGGAGACACAGAATCCAAAGCAGGCTCCAGGCTCTGAGCTGTGAGCACAGAGCCCGACGTGGGGCTCCAACTCATGAGCTGTGAGATCATGACCTGAGCCAAAGTCAGATGCTTAACTGACTGAGCCACCCAGGCACCCCAATACCTCTGATTCTCAAAGACAACCTGTTTCCTTTCTCTTCACACACCTAATATATGATGGAAGAGTAGGGACAAACTAATCAGAGGGATACTGTCATTTGGAAAATTAGAAAGGGAAAGCAGAGAATTCACTGGTTTCTTTGCCATCTTCTCTTTGTCTTCATGTGGTCTCTGTTCCATACATGTCTGTGTCCAAGTGTTTCCTTACTATAAGGATACCAGCCCAATTGGATTAGGACCCATCCTAATGACCTTACTTTAATTTATTAACCTCTGTGTATATTCCATGTCAAATAAGGTCACATTCTGAGTTACTGTCTTCCTTCATTTTGACTACAACTGATGAATTTTGGAGGACACACTTCAACTCATAACACTGCATATATGTATATATATATTTACTGTTTATTATCTATCTTCTATATTGAGCATACTTCTCTGATACTTGTTTATTCATCCACTGATAGACATTTTAGGTTATTTCCATTTTATGAACTTTTGTTAGAAGCCATGGGGTGGTCACATGCCTCCTTTTCTCTTAGATAAATGCCTATGGGCAGAATGGTTGGATCAGATTGTAGGTGTATGTTTAACTTTTTAAGAAATTCCAAAGTGATTGCCAGGGTGGTTACCTCCTCTTACGTTACCAGCAGCAGTATATGAGAGTCCCAGGCCCTGCACATCCTTGCAGCACTTAGTATAATCAGTCTTTTTCATCGCACCCTTTCTAATAGGTGTTGATCTCATTGTGGTTGTTAGTTATGTGCACGTGATCTTTTGATTACAGCCAATTCCACATGCCAAACTCCCCCTCCTATTTCTTTTAAACTAAGTTTCAGGTCTCTTTTATTTTATCCTTTCCCTTAGTATTTATTTTCCTTTATTATTGTCCCCTTCTCTTTCAAGATAATGGTGGCTGCCAGACTTGAATGAGAAGCCACACTCCTAATTTAATAGTTATCCTTACATGTTTTACTCATCTGAGTTTTAGTGGACCACTGACACTTGACACCTTTTAATGTTCCACCTCTTACTGTGTCTAAAGCGGATGGTTTTCTGGAAAAAAGGCAGCTGCTTTCTGACTCTCGATTCCCTTTCATTTCTACTCACAAACCAGCCAGGTCTTTCCCACATTCATCTCTTCCTCGCAAAGCCTTATCAGATCAGCCTTTAGCATCGGACGCGTACTAGCTGTTGGCTCGTTAGGTGTGTGGTTTACCTTCTATGCTACTACAGGAGATAGTTACACCAAATATTTTGCCATTGAATGACATGGGTTCCCATCCCTTCAACCTCTATCATTGCTCTCCTTCCTACCTATCACCCAACCTGCAAGGCAACAATCACATATTTCAGTCTTGTCTTACAGCAGCACCCTTTTTACAGTTCACTTTGCTGTATCAGGTTAAAGAATTTAGCTTCTGTAGATACGGCAATGATATCTCTGTAGCCTAGCATTATTTATTTCTCGTAAAAACTCATCAGTTAGTATCATCACCACCACCTTCCTTGAGTGGCTTCACAGAGTCCAGTCCCCTCATGGGCCTTAGAATCCTCCCCCAAATCTTCTCTATCCAGTCAACCAAGGAAGAAAAAAAAAAAAAAAGAGCACATGTGCAAAGGAGCATGTGACAGATATTAAAGGCAAGCTCTGAAAATGGCATGTATTAGTTCTGCCCACATTTTATTGACCAGAACAGTTCCATGGTCCCACCTAACCTCAAGGGGACTGGAAAATAGGTTTGTCTTGAAAGGAGTGATTGGGTGAACATGTAATTCTAAGACACAGGAGAATTAAATAACATATGTAGAACCCTCAGCATAGTGTCTGATGTCTGTAGGAGGGATTTCATAAATGCTGGTTACCAATACAGAAAGAATTTTACATACTCATTGGTCTCAATAAACTTTTGAAGAATCTCTATTACATATCTGCACAGCTTAATCAAATATATCATTAGAAATAAGATGACATTTTCACTTATTGAAATTCTGACAGCTCATAAATCCTAAAATTCAGGATCCACTGTGAAGAACAAAAAAGTGAGATGCACTCATTTCTGTATGCAGACAGGCTTGCATAAAATTGCTCACATATGCCTGTACTCGAAGAGACCAGTGAAGAAAGCACTACAATATCCTTTCGTTGTGCTCTCGTGAACCTTTCTAGACGTACCTTTAGTTAACTGTGTATTGCTGCTTTCCTTATAGGCTATAGAAAGGGTGGATGTGATGTCCATGAGATGGCCCTTTGTCGTCCTCAGAACAAGGGACAGTTACTGTACAGAGGCGAAAGCATGTTCTCTTTCTCTCCTGTTCTGGAACATTAGTGAGAAGTATAGGCCATCACTGTAAACATCTTCCTCTGCCTGGAGTTTGGGAGCACATTCTCTTATCTGCTCCATCTACAATAGCCTGTGTTCCTGTGGGTTTCTTGTGTGGTAAGCATGTGCCTGAGAAAGAGAATTTTATCTTTTAAAAAAAAAAAACACCATCTGATTTTTACAGGATTACAGAGAGGGAAGAGCGCCAAGCAAAAGCAATAATAATGTTAATGAAACCAATGGCTGAGGAGAAATTTCTGGTGAATGTCAGTCATGAGGAAAAATGTCAGAAAAAGACATTAATGTCCCCTTATAGAAGAAGTCTCAGATGCCACTGGCATTTGAAACAGTTGGAAAAGGGCAGATTTTTCCGTAATAATGTTCCATTCAAATCAGATCCACGATGGGCACACAGGGTCACCCAAAAGGTTCAACTGAGTTTTCCACTGATTTCCAAACTAAAGATTCCAGGTTAAGTAAACTTCAAGTATGCAGCGACTTACTCTAAATCCCAGAGAAAATGAGATGCCGATGTCGACTGTTTGTGCCGTATCTTTCCCCTGATATGATGGTAAGAACGTTATTTCTTCTGCTTTCTTAGAAACAATGCTTTTGATTCCAATTCTCTTGTTTTCTTCCGATTCACTTCATCTTCAAGCCAAGTGTTAAGTAATCTAAGGGCTATTTTCATAATTTTAGCTGTTAAAACTATGTTTGGCATGAAGTTAATACCTGAAGATGTACGCAGGGGCCATCAAATATTCAGAAACCTGATTGCACACTGAAAATACCAAAATTAGAGGGTTTTCCCTCATTTAATGGACTGCCATGAATACCACTTGAGAGTGATAAAACTCAGGGCATCAGAAAAAGCTCAAACTGAAGGAAGAGAAAGACTCATAAGCAGGACTAGAAGCTCATTTCTCTAGAAGTCAAAACACCAATCTGCACAAGGTCAAAAAATCTAAATCATAGAAAAGGGCAGAAAATAATCTAAACGGGAACAGTTTTAAAGACATTTACACGTGGATTAGGGTTGAACCAAGCTGCATTTTAAGGCTTCAAAGATCAAGCTGGTGAGAGTAGATGTGCCTCAACACCATCACATAAGGGATTGAAAAAAGTCTGTACAACTTCCATGGAAAGCAGAATGAGCCATGGAAAATTGCCTTTGATAAAAGAACGTATTAATCATGTTTAAAGCATTGACTCCAGACTGCAAAAGTGGCCCTATCTTTATTGCAAGCAGGGATTCTTGGGGTGCCTGGGTGGCTCAGTCACTTAAACATCTGACTCTTGATTTCAGTCCAGGTCATGATCTGGTCTTGCACTCTCTCTGTCTCTCTCCAAATAATAAATAAACATAAAAATAAACATTAAAAAAATAAAGAAGCAATTCTCAACCACAGCACTACTAACATTTTGGGTCAGATAATTCACTCTTGTGGGGTCTCACCTGTGTGTTGTGTAACTTTTGTTTTGTTTTGTTTTGTCTTGTTTTCTTATGTGCTGGTAGCACCTCTCCAGTTGCAAGAGCCAAAACCACTTCAGGCATTCCCAAAATCCCCCGGGGAGCAAAATTGTCCCTGGTTGAGAAACACTGATATCAAGGGATTTTATCCCCTAATGTGGGAGTGGCTAGATAATTCCTTCCATGTTTTTTTTTTTTCAATGATTCCATGAATTCTCTTTTGGTCAAACCAAAAGATTTCTTTATTCAGTTTGTCACAACACCCACTGTGAACTTATTCATTATCTTCTCCATTTCCTGATGCCCTTTCATGCTTCCTCCCTTCTTTCTCAAAGTTACCCTACATTCTCTCTCCCAACCATCGTTTTAGATTATAACCTCCTTGTGGCCATATCCTTACCGTGGCTTTTGTTTTATTACAACTTATGAGCCTTACAGACCTTCTCTTCCCACTAATAGCCAAATCAATATTCTGTGTAACTAAAGCTGCCAGGAGTGTCCAGAATATAGAAACTCTCAGATGTCTTTTGAGAAACACAGGTCGTGTGAGCCTGATCAATTCCTGGTCACAGATTCCTCTGTGGCCGAACTCAAAGTCCACAAGAAGTCTGCTGAGGTGTGAACACCATGGCCTCTGCTCCATCTTGAAATTCTAATTGTACGTTTCACCTGATCTGGGTGCATTTTGTCCTTGAACCCATAAGTCTCAACTTTTCTTTAAATGGGCTTATATTGCCCGATCTGAAGGACTCTGCCTGGTAAAGCCTTCTAAATATCATTCTATCTGTTCACTTGGGATTTTAAATTTCTTTTTAAACTGTGCCAGCATTTTCATTAGCATTGTTATTCTTATGGTTCTCTGGTTACAAAGTTACATAGGTTATGAGTGAAGTACCTGACCCCCAATTTTCCCATAAGCCCTGCTAGTGCTTAGTTCTTTTTGGAAACATATGTATCACTTTGTAACAGAAACAGTTGACCCTAGAAAGACCTAAAAAGTGATTTCATCCGGCTCTCATTTGCCACCCATTTTATAAATAAGAAAACTGAGACCCACAGATGAGGATAGGGATTTGTTTCCTGCTTTGCTCTGTAACCACAGAGCTCACGGCAGCATTTCGTGCTCAATACAGTATATTCCCTTAGCTTAGATTTGCTGCTGTAAGTATCTTTTTTTTTTTTTTTAATATCAGGTTATTACCTTGTAAAAGAGTTCTGATACATTAGTGGTTTTTATTGAAAGCCACCTCCAATCTGTTTTGGAAATAGGCAAGGTATAAATAGTAAATAAATAATGAGCCAAGGAGCAGAGAGGTTTTTACAGCTTCTTGGCAGCAGAAATGAGACTGGATCCTACTTTCCAACTCCAAGCCCAACCCTCTCTCCATAGCATCCTGTTTTCCCCAGGCAACTGTGGGTCTCCCACTTTACATCCTTGTGGTCTGGAAGACTCAATAAATAATCACCATGGCATTGCCAGGTTTACTCCCAAATGTTTCCCTTAGGTGTTGAGCTAGGCCAAAGTTCAAAATCAGAGATACCTGTGTTGCCATCTTACGTGAGTATAGCATTACCTGACCAGTGGTAAGGTCATTTTGGCTTATTTTTTGTAGAAGTCTAGGTTATACACAGTGATTCACAGTTGTTTCGACTCTGGTTACAGAAACACATTGTTTATTCTTTGAAAGGTCACACAAAAGTGGGACTGTTCATGTGGGTTTCGTTAGCACCAGGCTCTAACCTGCCCAAGAGAAGGAAGCTTACAGATTAGCCCCACGATTTCTACCATTAACTCTTTCTTCATTTGTTTTCATTCTTTTATGTTCTCTGGAACAATAGTCAACAAAGAAAATGCAGAAGGGTTCAGACATAACATTTTTTTTTAAGTCTGAAACAACAGTAAAGGTCCAAGAAAACCAATTCAATGTGGGAAAAATAGTATAGCTGGTCCTGAACCAAGTTAAAGATGGGGGAAATAGGAAGACAGGGATAAACAGTGAATGAACATGGACCTGAGTTTGCACACCTGCCAACTTCAGATGGAACATGACCTGTAGTTGGGTTTTGTTTGGTAGGCATGCCCACAAAGACTTAATAAATTTGGACATCCTGCTCATCTAAATCTCTGGCTCTTCCTAGAAAAAAAAAAAAAGAAAAACTGTACACAAAATCTTGGGTTTTAGCACAGTCACCATGGGCTGGGAACGAGCCACAGGGGGCACTTTCTTAGAGGAAAAAAACAAAAAACAAAAAACAAAAAAAAAAAACCACGTGATCTGTTTCTTTCAATCCCCAATGCTGATTGCCATCCCAGTAATGGTACTTGTCTGGTTCCCAAGCGTGTCTCTATTCACGTGCCGTGTAATAGCAACTTCTTGTTTTTATTAGAGACCTGCTTTCCTAAGTACTTGCCTTACTTTCATTTCCCCCAACCTGTACTCACACCTAGAAGCCCAACTTTCAGAGATTAAGCCCAAAGTTTCAAGATTTACTCTAGTTTATAAAGGCTTTCAAAACTCTTACCTGCTGCTTCCATACATCTTGTTACGTTCCTTTGACAAATCTCTTCTTGGCAATGAACTGAAATGCACAGCACAGCACAGGCAGGGCTATCAATTTCGACTCAAGTGATGGGCTTCATCTGAACCTGTCCCAGCATCATGGCTGCTGGCTCCATTTCCACATCATGGCTTTCATTTCTTGGTACAGTGGGCAAAATCTGAGACTTGTCTACCGAAGTTACCACTTAAAGGGTACAGAGAAGCTATAGAGAGTAATTTTAATAAAGCATGGAAGATCAATCACTCTTGGGGAGAAAAAGGACTTAAAAAAACCCTTCAAACAATTTATGGTTAATTTCCAAACTGTCTATGCACTGTTAATTATAAGACTATACATTTGGCTATTTGCAATTTTATTTCTTCGAAGCACTTTCTCTGATTAACTTTGATTCCCAAAACTCTCAACTCTGCTGCCATTACCACCTTTGTTTTCAGTCACAAAGGTAGTTTATTACTTCAGTAATAAGATATATAGATATATTTGTATATCTATACTTATCTATATATCTTTCTGGTCTCCATCCTGAGTCGTCTTAGGACCTGCAAATTATATTTGGCTGAGTGTTGGTGAATTTATTGATCTATTACTGAGGTGGCAACTTGTGCCTTTTTTTCTTGAAATTGGTGTTCATTTTTGTTTAACATTTTATTATAAAAATTTCAAAAATAGAGATTAATATATTAAACCTTCATGTGTTTATCATCCAGGTTTTCCAATTAGCAATATAGAGCTAATCTTATTTTCTCTCTCTTAAATTATATATTGTGTTTATCATACAGATATGTAACTTTTTATCGTTCTAAGAGACAATAATCCCTAATAATCCAATGCCATTATCTAATTGTTAATATTGACTAAATGTTATTACTACTATTTTTACTGGAAAAGATTTCCACTAATATCTACACTGTGTTCATATTTCACCAATTTCTTATAAATGTATTTTCTTAATAAAAATGAACATTTTATTTTTCTGTTTGAATCAAGCTGCTCTTTGATCTTTAAATTGTGGCAGGAACACTTAAGATGAGATCTACCCTCTTGAATGCTTAAGTGCACGATGCAATATTGTTAAATATAGAAAACGACCTTGCACAGAAGATACCTAACCTTCATTCATCTTGTACAACTGAAACTGTATACCTGTAGAACAGCAACTCTTTGTTGCCTCCTCTCCTAAATCTTGAGCAACCACCATTCTGTTCTGTCTCTGAGTTTGACTATTTTAGCTGTCCTTGTAAGTGGAATTGTGCAGTATTTGGTCTTCTGTGACTGGTTTATTTCACTCAGCGTGACCCTCCAGGTTCCTTCATGGTGTCACATGTAGTAGAGTTTCTTTCTTTTTCTAAGGCTGAATAATATTCCATTGTGGGCTGTACTCATTCATCCAGTGATGGACATTTGTTTCCATATCTTGGCTATTGTGAGTAATGCTGTAGTAAACATGGAAAGGCACACATCTTTTTTAAGATCCTGCTTTCAATTATTTTGGATAAACACCTAAAAATGGGATTGCTGGAGTCTATGGTTTTTCTATTTTTATTATCTTTAGGAAACTCCTTAACATTTTCTAGAGAGGCTCCACCATGTTACATTCCAACCAACAGTGCCCAGGGGTTTAAATTTCTCCACATCCTCCCCAATGCTTGTTATCTTTTTCTTTTGGATAATGTCTTTATACACACACACACATATATATGCATATATATGCATATATATAAACATATATATGTGTATGTATATGCACATATATGTATATATATATGTATACACACACATATATATATATATATACGTGTATATATATGTATATATATATATATATAGCTGATTGACTCAAGGATTTACACATTGCATTTGTTTGCTTTGCTCTGTAACAGCCCCCCGCCCCCCCACTTTTCTTTCTTCCCTGCAAATTGTACATAGAAAGACATGAATTCTGTAGAATTTCGTCCATTCTGTGTGGCTGATTACCTTCCTGTGGTGTTATAAAATGGATAAACTCCTGAATTTTCTGCAATGCTTGCCATCTAGGAAATTATCTGGAGGTAGAAAAGATCACCCCCAGAGGGCTCAAGCTTCCTGGACCATTCTGGTGGATGAAGGGAAGTAATATTTTAGCACATTTTTAAGAAGTGTTTGTCACACCCCATGTGGGAAGCAGTCCAGCAGGACTGGACTAGAGAGACAAGAGGAGATGGGAGCCCGTGCTAGTTTTGTGGATCTCAAACTGCGTCCACGAGCGGCCTCTGGGAGGAATGCCCCAGAATTCCCACAGTGAGGCTGACCTCAGCCTGCCACTTCCATAAGGCAGCCTGCTTATTATTTGTTTCCTGTGTTGGGCATCAATATATAAATATCTGATTTTATTTGAAAAAAATTAAAAATACTTTTGAAAGCCACTATAGAAGACTTATAGAAAACACTTGGGTTTGTGATGGGGGAGATCTGACTGCTCTCTTAAATTGCCTTAAAGAACTGGAGAAGTTCAGTAAGTCACTTACCCCTTGGGGATTCCATTCCCCTCTCTGTTCCACTCGGATATCCCTATGTGCCCTGCATATCTTACAGGGTTGTCGTGAGAACCCAGAAATTGGGACAGTTTGAAAGCATTTTGCACAAAACAAATCGTAAGACTTTGTTTTCCCCATTTTTTTCTTTTTTAGTTATAAACATGACTTAACAACAGAGAGGTTTTAAGGGGATCAAAAATCACTTAGATATCCCTGGAGAGAGAAAGTGCTATTAGTGGCAAAGCTGATGTGAGAAATTTAAAAAAAATAATAATGGAAAACAACTTACTTCGCAAGTTTGGCGTGCTGTCGTGACTAAATATACACTGCTTGAGGAATCTGTGTGTTAGGCTGAAAATACATCTCTAGGGATCTAAAGACAGGATAAGATTTTCTCAGTAAGATAAGGTGGCAGATTCTGTTTTTAGTTAGGATGGGGACATCAGTGAGGAGCTCTGGATTCCTGACTCTGACAGTGTTTAAGAGCTGATTCTTGTGCTTATTCTTATATGCAAATCCCAGGAGGAGAGACAGTTGGAGCTTCCTCCCCTGTAGACCATCAGGAATCTGATGACTTCAATCCCATATCATGTAACACAAGTTTTGTGGGCTCCCTGAATTTTTCCATGCAGTGTCATTCTCTTTAGATTGAGCACAAAGCACTACCCACAAGAGTCAAGCCACATATCAGAAGTTCACGAGGCATTCCAGAATTCATTAAAAACAGACCTAAACACCCCATCTTCCACAGTTTAGTGTGTGTTCTAAGTAGAACGGAAAGATCAAGTTATTGAGGTATGCCATTACCACAATGACAATCCTCTCTTTACTGCTCGATGACTCTGTATGAGTCTGGCTAGCTGCTCGACCTCCCTTTGTGTGTGTTTTCACCTGTACAACAGAAATCCTACTATTACTACTACTACATTAATATAAAATAGGTAACAATCATCATCATTATCACCATTTATCTAGAAGAGTTATCAAAAAGGTTAAATGAGATAAGATAACTGCTTTAAATTATAAAGGGCCATGCAATGTCATACACTAGAGCTATTCCCAGGTCATACTGGCCTGCCTTTGGAAGGTGTTGGAATACAATCTAAGAGTGTGTGGTGTCCCTTTGTTTGCTGGTTCCTCATAAAATACTTTTTTTCTTAATAGGAGAATATGTGATTGTATCTTGACCACCTCATTCAGAGAAAGGAAGTTTACATGCCAGGATGACTAGGTAACAGAGATGGAAAGTACATAATAAAGGAACCACTGGAGATGCTTTTTACAATTTATAGGAAAATGAGGATTGTGAATGCCTTTTTCTTTTCTTTTCTTTTCTTTTCTTTTCTTTTCTTTTTTTTTAAATCAAGGGAAACCTCTAAACGGACCTTTGTTTTTCTTCTGTCTAGCACTCTAACTTTCTTTGGGCAATTTCTTTTGCCCCATTCCAATCATGTGGCTTTTCAGGTTCCCGGTTACAGTTGTCAAACCTGCTGGTGCTTGTGGGGACCAGACCTGCTGTCGGAGAGGCCATCCCCAGACCACAGTGATGGCTGCAGGGTGGACATGTGCTTCCAGTTAGCAAGCCGTGTTTGTCCCAAGAGATTTTGTTTTGGGCTTAAGGAATGCACCATGCTTTTAGGATTATGTTTCTAGGAGTGTTATGAATAAAAGACCTGCGGAAATGATCTTCCCCACAAGTAGCCATAATTGAAATAAACACAAGGGAAGAAGAGGGCTGAAGATCAGCTTTGAGTTTCTATACCTGCTGTGCCAGAAACCAGATCTTCCTTTATTATATCCTGGGTACAAAGAATAATAAATTAATTCTTTTCTCTTTTCAAATTAAACCTCTTATGACTGAAAAAGTAATCAACTTCTTATAAATACTACCTGTATTGAATTCCAGTACAGATGCTTTTATAATTATTACACATTGATACTTTAAAATGTCGTTTGTTTGTTTGCTTATTTATTTATTTATTTATTTAAACTCCAAACATTAGGTATGAATTAGGGAGGGTAGAGGAGAGTGAGGGCACTTGATAAGAAGTAATATAACTAAAAAAGGCAATTGTTATGAATTACAAATTCTTTTTCAGGTATACCTAGTAAGATTTTTAGTCTAGCCTCTACCCAGAAAATAAAGACCGTATGCTCAAAATATCCATGCTGATCATAAAACAGATGCTCAATAATCTGATTTAGAGGCTTTGTTTCCTAAGAGGATTTTGTTATATTTTGAAATTAATCAATAAATACAAGTAGGATATGAGCCTTCCTTTCAAAAGCAGCTAATGTTTTTATCTTTCCCAAAATACTTTTCAGATAGGGTCTCAGAGATCTTAGCTTCAGGTATTATAATTAATTCCCATAAATTTAAAAAGGAGGGTATTTGTTACATGGCATGAAATAGCTCATAACATTTTCCAGGAGGATTAGGAGCTTATGCTTGGATGATACACAGATACAGAGAATAACCAGAAGAATGGGTTCTTGGAAAGCCCCACTGGGCTCCAGGCTGCTTCTCAACCTACAATACTCTAGATGAAATGACTAGAACCTTCATCACCATTGCCACAAGAAACAAGCACTATGCCCCTCCTCATTGCACTATCTTTTCCGTTTGCCTGCCGAGGACCATTTGTGGCTTCTTCTAAATCTCGCACAAGTGTACCCATGTGGAAGAATGCAAGAAAACTTTTTGGTTTTCCAGCTCTAGAGGATAGGAAGCCTGCTGGAAAAGATTTAGAATAGGTGCAGTGTCCCCTGCATATTTTACCTTATTTTTGTCTCATATCAACTTTGTATGATAGTTTTTTTTTTCCCCCTATTTTAGAAATGAGAAGACTAAGGCTCCATGAGGTGGGGCTGGAATGAGAAAATCCTTTAATCCAAAACCCGTGTCTCTTTCACTTTATCACTGCTACTTGCCCTGATCATTTCTGGAGCTTAAATGCATGTTCTATTAATATTTCTTTGCACTACCATTTCAACATGACCAGGATAGTTGTCAAAGCTGTCACATTGTAGAAGGCATTTGTCATCTGTATTAGCCCCTGTTCAGAGATGAACATTTTGAGAATGGAAACAACAACCGGGTTAGATGTGTCTGGGTTCTGTTCATTTGGGATTTTCTTATATGACATGTTCTAGGACTGTATGCCACACACCAAAAAATCTTCATGACTGTCCTTTGACTGAACCCAATTTGACATTTTCAACAGGCCCATTGTCAAAATAGCTAATACAAACCATGGTCTTGTTCAAGACCGTTTAAATATCTCCCCTACAGATGAAGTTATCAACGTGTGATCACAGAAGTCTCTTAGACATGGGAAGAATTAGTGGAAGAGTTGGTATACAGGAACAGTTCACCTGGATGCAACCTTTGCACCAATTTCCCTGGGTTGAAAAATGCCTGGTGTGAAACGGGAGGGGGAAATAGCAAAACAAAGAATTCTAAAATTGATGAGCTGGAATCAATATGTCCAAAGTCAAAGTTAAACCTTCTAAATAAAGCTAGAAGCCCATGTAATCTTCATTTGAATTTTTTGTTGTTGTTCCTAAAAAAAAAAAAAAAGATTACTAAAATGTAGATGGAAGACTGTGTGGAAAACTCAAGGTTGGCCTGCATCCATTAAAACACTATCTGTTGGCAGAAATCAGAAGGAAGAGGGCACCACTATTGTTTCAGAAATCTGTCAATTTCTATTCTAAATGTCAGGACACCAGCCATGACTTTGCTAAAAGATAAATTTTTATCAGGAAAAGAGTGAACTTAGGGCTTTGAATAGTATAAAATTTTCATGCCGGACATATAAATAAGGTAGAACAAGGGAAGGAGGAAAGAAAGGGACTGTATACAAGATCTGCTGATGCACTGATAGTTGTTAGTTGTTTTGAGTGGCCAATAATTATAAACCGTGGCTCATAGTGAGTTTTATAGTTTAAAGTTCACCAACATATCCACTGCCTGTTGGTTGTAAACTCAACTACTAACCATCCTTCACACCAGAGAACTCATGTAAGCCAGTTTACCATTGAGCCAATTTCAAGTCCTTTTAGTAATTATAGTTAAACTCCAATGTTGGGATTGGGCTGGGAGGGCTATATGCCTCATACAAGTTTGTATATTACAACGAAAGCAAGATGTAGAGTAAATCTAGTGTACAAACATGTATTAGTAAACTGGCATGGAATATGACTTGTACTGTAGGTTGAGAAATTCCTACTCTGTGTCCTAAAGCACTCTGACAAGCACCTTGCATAGAAAACTTTTTCTAACAGGATACATTCTAGTGGTAGAATCAACTAGCATCATAATGGCGTCAAGTGGCAGGAACCATAGAGGAGGTACAGGAATGTGAAGCCAGGAAGGTTCCAGAGCTCAAGTACCATACTCTGTTATTGAACTGCAAAGTTTGCTGGCTCTCTAAACTTCTTAAAGGTTGGGAAAGCCCATGCATTCTTTCTAACTGACTCTAATTCCTAATATCACTAGGCCGATTTAAAAAACTCTCTGGTGTGGATTTTGACAAAGATATATGAAGTGTCAAATAATCATATCAGAATGTGTCAGTTCCTGCTTCTGGTAGTTCATTTGCTAGTTAAACACCCTTGGAGTGCACATTTCTGATGAGATGCAGGTTTCACCTGAGTGACCCTAGGGTACAGATTAGTGTTGAACAACGTGAAAACATATGTTTCACTATTTGTACACATTTATTTTTAAAGTAAATTATCAGGCAGACAATAAAGCACAGACCTGTATCCTTCGTGCCATTTTTGGAGCTGTTCCTCTGTGTACAGAATACTTCGAGTGTTTCTTTGTAGGGCAAGTGTAACAGAAGTTGACCTTTGCTATTAGGTGTCATTTCCTTTGCCCTGGAACCCACAGAGAGCACTCCCTTGGACACCGATCACTGACTACCTTACATGGTCACTTAACTGTTTCACTTAACTCTTGTGTCCCCCAGTAGAGAAAGGCCTGGCATCATGCCTCTATAGCTCTTTATTCATCTGTAGAGATGCATACGTTGGATCCCTCAGAGTCATGCTCAATAGATTATTTACTGAATAAAGGAATATATGAGAACATGAAGAAGCCATGAAGGAAAGTACTGCTTGTATTGGGGGGAGATTTGTCTTTTTAACTTTGTGGTGCACACTCCTAGGGCAGAAGACTTGTATGGTCTTTGATTTTGGAAGCAATATACATTGAGACATCCATTTTGATAGCTAAAGGCAGGTGTCTTAATGCTCCCCGGCTGCAGCCTGCAGCAAACACCACCTTGAGAAGGCTGATGGGGGCAGTGCCATATAAGTGCATTATGGATCTTGTGCTCTAGGTGTCCACCAACCCCCATCCCAACAAATACGCACACGGTCTCACATCCAGCCCTGCCATTTGCTTTGTTGCTTGGCATTTACACAGCAGCAGATGTGCTATAAATAGACACACAGCAACAGGGCTGGCATACCAATGGACCCAGAGGTGAGACATCTGGTAAAACAGATGCAGCGTGGCAGGGGAACACAGACTGCCCAGAAAGTGCTCATTGCCCAAGATCAGCGCCAAGGATCTGACCAGTGCCCGCCTCGGCACCGTGCCCTCCAAACAGATGGGAATAGGTTTGAGCCAATAAGAGTACATGGAGAAAGTGGTCAGATTGCTTCTGAGAAGGAGTGGCCTCTGCCAGAAAAGTTGAAGCAGCCCTTTTTCTTTTAAAAGTCAGCTCTTCACCGTCACCTGGGCACCACCCATCCATCAAGTCCCGTCAAGCAGTTTTTGCCCACGTTTCATCGTGGCAGAGCAAGCCCTTAAATAAATGCCTTACCTTGTTCACGGAGATGACAGGAGGATTAATTAATGTTAGCAAAGCTCCGGCAAGATCAATGGATGAAAGAAAACTCACAAAGTGCATTATTAATAATGGAACGAGGTCACACTCCATAAAAGCCCCGTAAAAAGTCCCATTTTCCGTGTAGAGCAGTCATTTTGTATTAGAGTCCCACTTTTTATTGAAATATTTAACAATCATAATGTATTGTAATTTGTGTCCTTAACTAGGGAAAAAGTGCATATAGGAGAAATGCTGGGGAGAAAGCATTTAATCCACTCATCTTTTTACTCCTTCTGTGTGGTCTAGACACAGGGTCCTTTTTCCCCTGAGATGATAAGCCTACTTATCCATGGCCCTAATACTCTCCATTCTTTGCCTTCAGTCAATTAACGACTATAATAGGAAGAACAACAACTACCTGCAAGGAACACTTGAATCTTCAGATATGCAAAAATAAGGTGCGAGATACATTGGTGTGAAATAATGTCCTTGAATAATAGAATTCTCTTATTCTCAGGTACATCTGGCACTGGAATGAAGCTATCAAAGTATTTCTGAAGTGGAGGTCTCTAGGGGGCCTATATTCGACAGGAACAATCAAGATAAACAGCAATGAAACTAGACAATAGGAACTTGGAATTAGCATAATTTCTTGCATGGAAATGTCTCTTTGCTCACATTTCTAACTTTCTGAATCTCCACCTTCTATCAGTATTCCTTGAATTTCATCCTTCATTGTGAGGCAAACCAGATCATCTTAGCTGAAAAATCTTCTCTTGTGCCTTTACATCCATTACTACCTCTTTTACTGTATTTGCAGTTTTTTATTATGACATTTCATTTTGTCATCTACAGAGAAGGCACACTTTGTTTCACCAAAGTGATCATAAACTCATATAAGGCAGAGTCACTGCTTCGTTCCCTACAGTCTCAATTACAGTCTCAGTTATATGAATACAGGATGTCCTTCAAAAAATACCGGTTGATTGATGCTTAAAAAAAGCAATGATGGGGTGCCTGGGTGGTTCAGTCAGTTGAGCATCTGACTTTGGTTCAGGTCATGATCTCACAGTTTGTGGATTTGAGCCCACGCCGGGCTCTGTGCTGACAGCTCAGAGCATGGAGGCTGCTTTGGATTCTGTGTCTCCCTCTCTCTCTTCCCCTTCCCCGCTCATGCTGTGCCTCTCTCTGTCTCAAAAATAAATTAAAAAAATTAAAAGAAAATAATGATAAATGACATATGTGAAGCATTCTCAGGCATCATACTGACTGCTTTCATGCATTTCTTTTACTAGTCATCACAGTACTCTGTAAGGCGGATACCACTGTCATCTCAACTTTGTAGATAAGGACAATGAATCTCAAACAAGTTCACTAAGTCACCCACAACATGTACAGCTAGGAAGGTTCAGGTCCTTGGCTTCAATCCAATCCTGGCTGATTCCAGGGATCTACTATGTCATATTGCCTCTAAAATTCTTCCATGCCCACCCCTGGCAATGCATCATTTAATGCACATTTAGAAAACTTTTGTATTGGGGCGCCTGGGTGGCTCAGTCGGTTAGGCGTCCGACTTCGGCTCAGGTCATGATCTTGCGGTCTGTGAGTTCAAGCCCCGTGTCGGGCTCTGGGCTGACAGCTCAGAGCCTGGAGCCTGTTTCAGATTCTGTGTCTCCCTCTCTCTCTCTGACCCTCCCCCATTCATGCTCTGTCTCTCTCTGTCTCAAAAAAAAAATGTTAAAAAAAATTAAAAAAAAGGAAACTTTTGTATTACATAATATCCTACAGATAAACTCTAATTCCTTAAATTAATGAAGAACTACACATAGATGAGAATACACCTTAGTATTTGGCCAGTGAATATAATGGGCTGGACACAGCAGGTCTATAAAGAGGAAAGGTTGCTCTTTGAATATGGTTTCACTCATGCATTAAAACCACCCATGATGTTGTCTGTCTCCAAGTCATTTCAGTTGCCTCTGCTCTCAACCAGCAATGCTGTGGGGACTAATTAAATATTGCCCACAGAGTGTAGAGTAATAATATAATTGATGATAGGCCATCTAAGAGCTCTTCTACTATTATGAGATCATTTGAATACAACCATCTCTATGGTCCAAAAGCAGTAAATATCTTACAGCCAAATGGCTTTGACATTCAGGTTCCAGGCATTCTAATGCATGGGATAATTCAATGCACTCTAATAGCCTGAACTGGAGACTTGCTTTCTTGATTGACTCTTTATTAATGGTGAATTGCTAAGTTAGTTAACAGGATAACTGCTGGAAAATGGGAAGTAAAATCATAATGGCATATGTTTGCAGAAAATGACTTCTCTATAGTAAAGATTTATAACCTTATGCAGGCATTTGTTCATTCAATAAACATTTATTCAGCACCATCCCTGTACTAGTCATCGTTTTAGGTGCTGCAGGTACTAAGTTGAGTGATACTAATCCACCGACCTCTAGAACTTACATTCCAGGAAGCAAGACACAACATGCATGTATTTCACTCTATTGCTATCTAACTTCAGATAGGGATGATTGCTATGATAAAGAACACAATAAAAGAAGAGAGGAGAAAGGAGGTAATAGATTGTCAGGAAAGGACTACATGGAAGTGACAGGGGCAGATACCGGAGTATTGAAAGGGAGCAAACAATGAAAACCTGGGAGAGGAAACTTTTCGGCAGTGGAACACCAAGCATAATGATCCTGAAGTGGGACAAACATAGGTATGTTGGAGAAATACTAAACAGCCATACTGGCTACTATAAAATGAGTTAGGAGAAAGTTGTAGAAAACAAAATTGGAAAGGTAAGCAAGGGCCGGACCATATAAAGCCTGGAGGCCATCTTTGAATTTCCATGTGAAGCCATTGGGAAGTTTTGAGGAAAAGAATGGCCTGGTCAGATTTACATTGAGAAAGATCACAATGATGGCTATGTACATAATACTGTATAGGATGCAATGGAGAAGGAAAGGAGACTGATTAAGAGCTATTTTAGGATATGACAAATTTTTGGAGTATGGTTTAAGGATGGAGAACCTGAAAGAAGGTTCAGGATATATTCTTGAGACTGCAGCTGTCAGGATTGGGGGTTAAACGGATTGTGGTATTTGAGAATAAGAGAGGAATCCTATATTCAAGGGTTAAAAAGAGACTAAAAAATATTAAAACAAAAAAAATAGGCTTTACAAACTGTGTTCTTCTCAGCCACATTTCCACAGTGGGAATTCCTCAGAACAGAACAAAATCCCTTACTCTTTTAAAGTTCTAAAATGAGTGTTGGGAGAAAGTCCTTGGGTCTAGTAATCTAGTCTAATCTCTGCTGTTAATTGACCCAGAACAGGCTGCCCTACCTCTCTGGGCTTCAGTTTCCTTTTATTTGAAAAGTAAGTGGTTGGGTCTAGTAATCTAGTCTAAGCTCTGCTTTTAATTGACCCAGAACAGGCTGCCCTACCTCTCTGGGCCTCAGTTTCCTTTTATTTGAAAAGTAAGTGGGAATCCAGAATTAGAAAATGTTTAAGGTTCCTTCCAGCTACAGTCTTAAGAAAATGGTGAGGTTTAATAAGCAGTAAGGTTTAATGTTCACATACGTAAGCAGTCTATAATCAGATGTATTTTCTCAAACTGAAAATGATCATTGATGACGTAGTTTCCTCACTAAAATTAGAATAGGTCCTATAATTGACAGGACCTTGGCAAGTACAATCTGAAGAATGGCAAAAAATACCTATCAGAGCTGAAACCATGGGTCTTTGAATCCTGCTGGATGCACCTACTTTACTTTGGAATCTCCACAGTGGAAACACTTCCCTTGTACCCTCATTCAGTGTAAGTACTAACTCCGTGGAAGTACTTTCCCTTCATGCTTCTCTCTCCTACACACACACACACACACACACACACACACACACACACACACACATACACAAATGTATTGCTTGGTTAGAAAGGCATCTTGACACTAAAAATAATTCCCGAACCATATACCTTCCAATTAGGATAATTATGGTCAATGCCTTAGCATATATGTGAAAATTCTTTACCCTCTGAATGAAGAATATGACAATAAGAACAAGAACAAATATTGTAGATGAAAGAATTAGAATCTCTTAAAAACTTGAATGTTTTAAATGTAAAACAGAGTCGGGGCTCCTGGGTCGCTCAGTCAATTAAGCATCTGTCTTCGGCTGGTGGTTTGTGAGTTTGAGCCCCGCGTCGGGCTCTGTGCTGACAGCTCAGAGCCTGGAGACTGCTTCAGATTCTGTGTCTCCCTCTCTCTCTGCCCCTCCTCTGCCCATGCTCAGTCTCTCTCTGTCTCAAAAATAAATAAAAAAAACATTAAAAATTTTGTAAATAAAAAAAATTTTAAAAATGTAAAATAGAGTCATCTTAAGGGACAGATGTTTACATTCTATTAATTGGTCTTAGCCTGGATTGCTCAGAAAAATAAAGCCTGAGCCCAAAGCTTATATACCACTATTTTATTAAGAAACAAAATTGGAGGGGCACCTGGATGGCTCAGTCGGTTGAGCGTCTGACTTCGGCTCAGGTCATGATCTCACAGTCTGTGAGTTCAAGCCCCGCATCGGGCTCTGTGCTGATGGCTCAGAGCCTAGAACTTGCTTCTGATTCTGTGTCTCCCTCTCTCTCTGCCCCTTCCCTGCTCATGCTCTGTCTCTCTCTGTCTCAAAAATAAATAAAAACATTAAGAAAAAAAAATTTAAAAAAAAATTGGAGAGAAGGAGATGTGAGCAAAAGGAGAGGGGACAGGGCAGGAACGGAAGCCAGTACAAAGACACACTAGAGAGTGGACACCACTGGAAGTGACGATTTGACATTGCACACCTGTGTTCTGAAAATCTGTATAAACTGCTTCTCAAAGGGTCTGAGTGAGGGTTCGGCCATCAACTCCTATATCTTCTTGGTCAAAACATATTACACAAGATGGTAAGTTCCTCACACTCCTGACTTGCACAAACAGGGGGACCGAGTGAAGCCTGGCAGTGCCCTGTTCCTCCCTGTCTGCAGGAAAGCTGTGGGGTGGGGGGACATGTGGTCTAGAAATGAGGTGAGGTGCTGTTAGGTTACCCCCCGCAGACAGATGGACAGAACCTTGCAGAGTGGGGCTCCCAGGCAGTGAGTGTCTGAAGTGGTACATGAAGTGTCTGATTCAAAGGGTCCCCCTTGCCCAGTAACCATACAGATGCAAAGTAGAGTGGAAACTGCCTCATTAGCAAAACACAGAAGAATGTCTTACGGTGTCAGTAAGTTGAGCATCCGACTCTTGGTTTCATGATTTCATAGTTTCTTGAGTTCAAGCCCCGAATTGGGCTCTGTGCTGACAGTGCAGAGCTTGCTTGTGATTCTCTCCCTCCCTCTCTCTCTCTCTCTTTCTCTCTCAATCTGTCAAAAATAAATAAATAAACTTAAAAAAAAAAGCCTACCTTAGAGGAGTCAGCCCACACTGAAAATCAGGTGAGTTAACTATGTCAGTCTGACAAACACCAAACAAAATAAAACACAAACAATGTCACCTTGGGCAGCATTCACAAGAGCAGAGTGTCTAGAAATAGGAAGATGCTAATATTGTTCTGCTCCGTACTGGTCAGATTACACATAAAGGGGAATTTGATCACAGAGGGTGGCCACGGGAGCAGGGCCAGCTGTACATTATGCTAGATAAAGAGTCACAGAAAAAGGAATTGGAAAATTTGTATTTGTGAAATAAAAAGGAAATAAATTATGCTATTTATTTTATATCCTAGTACTTGAAGGATTTCAAATGGAAGGTAACTAAGACTCATTCTGTGAGGTATAGCCCATAGAAATAAAAACAATTGGTCATCAGAGAGATAAGTTTTTGGCAGTAAAACTGTTGAGTACAAGCTATTGCATGGATGCACTGGAGTGAGGTTGGATAATACCAGAGGTGTGAGTGTGCCTTGGGAGGATGTAGAAAAAGAACAAGGGATTTTTGAGTCAGAGAATACGTGTTTGGAAATAGAGCCTTGCATTTCTATCATTTTTAACTGGGTGATAGTTGATGTGTCACCTAATGTCTCAGTTTCCTCCTTAGAATACTGTGAACACCCTTAGGGTTCATACAAGAATTGTAAGATACAGGGAGGGGGAATGAGAAGGGGTTGTTCCAAGGACACCAGCATGCAGCTCTAAGAGGAATAAGTCCTGAGGCTCCCATGTGCAGCATGGGTGAGTGTCTTAATACTTTGCGTACTTGAAATTCACTAAGAGGTTAGATCTCAGGCTTTTCATTTTTAAAACAGTTGACTATGTACAGTGGTGACTGTATCAGTTGACTTATTGTAGGAATCGTTTAACAATGTGTGCATATATCAAATAATCACACGTACACCTTAAATTTATTTCATTTTATTTGACAGTCATACCTCAGTAAAGCTGGAGAGAAAATGAGGAAGTTTCTCAGTAAAGTTAAAAAAATACAACATACAATATGTGGCTGCATAGGCATCTCTAGAAAGTGGTGGAATAGTTCCTTAGAATCCTTAGAAGGAACAGCTTTAGCCTCACACACAAAGGGCTGATATTCCCAGGCACAGCAACAGCTTGTTTTCTATAGAGAAAAACCTGTGTTCTCCAGAGCCAACACACATTCAATGGCAAGAAATGTTATATTTTAAAATGGGGCTCATTTGAATGGAAAGAAAGGAGCTCAAATTGTAATGAGCCTCCAAGGCATTTTACAAAATTCTCATTAGAAAATAACAGCCAACAGGCTGTATGGGTACCAAATCTAAGAACAAATAACATGAATGAGATGCTAAACATTCAAAGCCTGTACCATTTGCTTAAAAGCATAAATTCAATTGGTCAGGTGCCAAATTAAATGTAAGAGAGACTAAGGAAATATTACCATAGCAGAAAACATTATTAGAAATTAAGCAAATGAATAAACATCCCCCCCTCTGGTGAATATTTGTAGCAATTATTGAAAAAATTTGCAAGCATGTGGCATTTTAACAAACCTTACCATTATGTGATGTGCAATTGTATATGAGGAAACTCTGGGGTGTTCTGCTTTGAGAATTGGATGGTGCTCTGGCCTTGCTCCTAATGAGAGGCAAGTAAATAATGTAAAACATCAATTTGGCACTCAGATGGTGTTAATGAGTGAACAGTGCGGATCGCCAGCTCTTCTCAGTTGAGGCAGGTGACTCCACGTGTAGCAAGTGCCTGGATACAAAGCAGAGATTAGGCTCTCCAAAACTTCCATGAGATGCAGATGCTTTGTAGGAGACATTGTTTCAACTGGGCCTTCAGAGAAAAACCAGTATCATTTTCTTTTAAATTTTATTAAAGTCAGCTTGCCATCAGAAAAGTTTTCAAAGGCGTTTGAATCGCCTACTTTTGCTTGATATGATCTAACAACTAACTCATACATTTATCCGCCCATCCAATCACCATTCATTGTCCGTGTGTCCATCTGTCCGTCCGTCCATCCATCCATCCATCCATCCATCCATTTAAAGTATGGTCCCTGGAGTTTTGCTGCCTGGTTTCTGAATCTGGAGCTTCCATTTAACGGCATAACCTTGGGCAAGTTCAATCACCTTCCTAAGCTTTAGTTTCCTTGTGTATAAAATGGGGGTAAATAATAGTACTTAGCCCCATAGATTTAAAGCGTTTAGTAGCACTGAGTAGCAACATAGTTAAGCACTTAGTGTTAAAAGTAGTAGTTGTTATTTCATTCAAATTTTATGTGCCAGCTAACCAGCTCCCTTCCTTAATTACCTTCTACATAATATGTATGAGAGAAAATCACCCTCTTATTGAATAGTGCTCATCACCAGAAAGCAGAACCGTTCTCTAAAGATCCTGTAGGAGCCCCCAACATACCAACTCCTTAAGCTGGGCTGCTTCTTATGGGTAAAACATGGGGGCTTGTATTTTGAAGTTCTCCCAGAATTCAAGATAGCCTGCCTTGGACAGGGCAATCAGGACCAACCAGGACATGGTTTGGGATGTACATAAACTGCTTTGGCACTTTTCATTCCTAATGAACATCAGTTTGAAGGCAGTACCTGGCCCTTTGTGCACAGACTATCCTGAAAATAATCCTCCTCTTTCCTAAGGGACCTGAATAATGAGATAATGTCCCTGGGCCACCAGCCTTCACTCATGAGACATGTTTACCAAAACGCAACTGATGGTTTGAGTTCATTTTTATTTTCTTCACCCTAAAAAGCCCTTACACCACCTCCCCACCTCCATCACACATTCACACCACAGCATCTCTTCTCTGAAATATACTATGCCAAGTGAACTGGATTTAGTATTATATTAATCTAATTAATAAAAATGAAGCATTATTTATTGAAGTAATTGGGGAGATAATTAAAGGTGTAGAAACTTGAATTTAAAAGTGAGTTTTAGGGGGGAATCAAATTGTTTTACCCAATACCATAGGCAAATGCAACATATGTTACCAAGGGAAGATTCTTGAGTGCAGCTTCCAGAGAGATTAAGACTGACTTTTTATAAGCCCATGAAGTCCATGTAAATGAATGCTGCTAAAACACTTGAAAAATATATTTGCATGAAAAGCTTCAATTTGTCCCCAAGATATTATATAGATTGTTCTTTATTTTAAAAGCATCTTTGAAGGATAGGGCACAGATAAAACCTCTGCTAGAGTTTTGGAAAACATAGTAAATGACTCACTATAACTGAGACATTTCTTGTCCTTCTCCTACCAAAAAACAAAAATCAAGATACATAAGAAGATAAAATTTAGAAATAGGAGCATAAATAAAGGCTAAAGAAAGTCATTTGCCAAATCCCAGTCTGAAGTTTTATGTTGAGAAATATTTTTTTGAATGCACAACTCACCTGAACAAGAAAAACCTTCCCAAATAAGGTAGGGAGGTAGAGGGAAAGGAGAGAGTAAGGCACAGGAGAGAGAGAGAGAGAGAGAGAGAGAGAGAGAGAGAGAGAGAACTAGCAATCTTTGAATGATTCATCTCCATAACCTCTGCATCTTGAAGTTGGGCATGAATGAGAGATAATTTATGTTCATTCATTTAACAGATATGTATTTAGTGTTTACTGTAGCCTCAGCATTCTTGTAAGGATGAGGAATAAAACAGTAATGAGAAAGGCAAAGTCCCTCTCACATAGAGTCACATTTCATTTGTGGCAGGACAAGTAATGTACACATAAATTAACAATTTGATTTCAGATAGTGACAGATGCTCTGAAAGAAGGAAGCCAGTGATGTATTTGTAAGTGTTGGCCTAAGAGACGCTATCAGAGGGCTGACATTTGAATGAAAGCTACCTGACAAACAGGGACTAGATCCTGAGGCAGCAGGAACAGCAGGTGCAAAGAGCCAAGGCAGGAATAAGAAGGGGGTAGTGTGGCTCAAGCTTCATGGTGAAGTGGAAGGAAAGTGACTGAGGGGAGTGGTGGAAGAAGGGCGGAGACTGGGTCACTCACAGCCTTAAGAGAGGCTGACCTGTATGTAACTAAGTAATTGGAGGTTGTTAAGCCTCCCATTTTTTGACTTGCCTTATTTTCAATTGTTCATATGACATTTACTTTTTAGTGATCATATATTAGGCTAAACATGGGGTTCATTAAGTTCCCGGTAACGTAAGTTATACAGGTCACCCTCTCTTCTCACAATGACATAAAAGTAGCAATTAATAAAAACCAAAGGAAAAAAGTCTATTACCTGGAGATTAAAAAAAATATATATATGTAACCATTAGTTCATGAGGGAGTCAAAACTATAATTTCAGATTATTTAAAGAATCATGAAAATTCAAATACGCTTTCATTTCTAGCTATTAGCCAGCAGACGTGGTACCCTGAACTACTCTCATACTAAAAACAACTTAAATGCCTGCATAAAATTTGTGGCAGAGACTGGCTAGATGTTCACCACCCTGTTTCCTTTCTCTGAGCATACAGGCAACCCCAATGTCACAAACCTTCTTGCATCTATCTAGAAGAAATGATCTGTGTAGTCTTTGTCTATGGAATGCGAGTTGATGTCTCGCATTCAATCCAAGGCAGTTATAAGTAGGTGTACCTTCTCCAAATTCTCCACCCGCCCACCCCCCCACACACGCATCTGTTATCTAAAGTAGATCAGGATGACTCTGAAGGCACATGTTGAGAATGGCAGAGCCAAGGCATAGAAGGCATTCTGGACCAGTAGAATTTAAAAGTAATGTTTTCAAACCTCAGTGTCTCTGAATAATTGAGTGAAGCAGTGAAGCCTACTTACCTATTGGCCTGTATTAATCTGTGTTACCAGGCAGACCTAAACCTTTGTTGTATTTAGCTTTGGAGAATTTGAGGTTGTAAATTTCTGCACCTGCTATTATGCTGCATAAAGAGAAATTGAGATCTCTAAGTAGGACATTGGCTTAATGATTGTTCCATGAGCAGGGAGGAAACATATGTACTATAGTAGCAAAACATGTGGTAAAATTGAGATGTTGGCCCTTGGGAAGCAGATTGTACACTTATGGAATTGAAAGCTCCAGTGTAAGGAGGGATTGGAGTTAACCAAATCTTTAGTGTCTGTGGGCAACTTACTTTTTTCTTTTTCTTTTGACAATGTATTCTAAGACAGAAATTCACTCAGGAAATAAATTGCTTATTTACAAGGAAAAATACAAGAGAATTTAGAAAGTGCAGAAGTTTGGGACTTTTATGTTTTGGGAAAAACAAACAAATAATCCTACCGTTTATAGACCACAAAGATCAGCATGTAATATTGAGAAACTTGGTACAACAAATACTTGTTAAGATGCAGTCTTGCAGCAAACATCAGATTAATGGTATGGTCTGGGAGTATCAGCTACTCAGCCTCACTGTGAGTACCCACCCCTAAAGTCACCAAAGAGATGAGGAAGCAAAGAAAGACAGCTTATCTCAGAAATTTAAGAAAGAACTTGGGATTTTGTTGTTGGCACAAGAAATTGGAATGGAATAGACCAGAAGCCATCTAAGTGCTTAAGGGATTTAATTGCCCAAACCCCCCAAACAAACAAACAAACAAAAAAAACACCTCACCCAGCTCAAACTAAAAAAAAAAAAATGATCAATAGTTAAAACAATGTATAGACCACCATATTTTCATGAGCAAGAACAGACTCTATAAAGTTACAAAGTCTTGAAGATAGATCTGCTCTCCTAAATTCATATTGATATTGTCATGAAAAAAATGATGAATTAAGAAACGACTACTTGAAGATGAATCCATGAAGAAAAAAATTTTCAAGGGCACCCCTGCCAGAGCAGAGAACCAGAGCCAAAAGGAGGAAATTCTCCCATTTCCAGGCCTTCACAATATCTTCCCAGCACAATTTCGGAATTACCAGACAAATGATTGTTTTGTGTCTTATATTCTCTCCTTTCCCTAAAGAGAAGCATTTTCTGTGGCTATACTGACTACATGTCACACTGCACATTCAGTGTGAGGGAATCAGCAGACTTATGTTTTTAGTTTTTTGTTACCAGAAAATGAAAAGCCATGTTTGGATTTGATGGTATTGACCGTAAGTCTCCAGGAGGTCTTGAAGCTTGAACTGGATACAATGACAGGAAGGGGCGTTAGTAAGTGTGATAGAATTTGGATGGCCAAAAGTTCTCTGCTGGATACCTGGTATTGAGAGGCAGAATTTAATCCCTCCCCTGCCCCAAGTTTAGGCTGCCATTAGTGATGTTTTTGATCAAAAGAATCTAGAAATGATGTTCTTAGACCTCTGTGAATAGGCCATAAGAAGTCCTATAGATTCTACCAAGATCTCTTAGAACACTCATGTGTAGAGCCCTGAGCTTCCTTACAAGTCCAACTACCCTGAGATAATCATGCTGTGAGAAGCCCAAGTCTCCTGCAGGACCACATGGAAAGGCTCTGAGACTACATGAAAATGGGGAGAGATCAGGCTGAACCCAGACTTATGGACATTATGCCAACACATTAGGCACATGAATGAAGTTCCCTAACTTAGCTATCAGATGACCTCAGTGATCCCAGTGGAAGCTGTTAGGAGCATAAAATTGCCTGTGAGTCCGTTTTGAATTTCTGATTCAGAGAATTGTGAGATGTAAAACAAACAAAACAAAATAAAACATTAAAATATTATTGAAAAATGTAATCATTACTGATTAAAAATCAGAAATTGAAAATTACTAGAAAAGCCCTTGAAGTTTTGAAAATTAAAAGAACATATTTTGAATAATTAATAAGTCAACAAAAATATAAATTAGATAATTTAGAACTGAACAATAACAAGAAATCTCTACCTAGAAAATATCATGAGGTGAAAGTAAAGAAGTTCTTAGAAATTTATAGGCTTAGGGGCACCTGGGTGGCTCATTCAGTTAAGCATGTGACTCTTGGTTTTGGCTCAGGCCATGATCTCATGATAAGTGGGTTCGAACCCCACATAGGGCTCCACACTGACAGTGTGGAGCCTGCTTGGGATTCACTCTCTCTGTCCCTCGCTTGATCGTGCTCTCTCTCTTTCCCTCTCAAAATAAATAAATAAACTTAAAAAAAAGAAGTTTAAAAGTGTTTATAGGCTTAAACACTTAAGTCTGTCTCTTGGAAGATAGGTTTAAATTAATAAGGCAAGCACTAAATTTATGAAGTTAGAATAAGAACAAAAGAATTGAAAGAAAGTAAAAGGGGATAAGTGGTAACAAATTTATAACCTCTAAAATTCCCTTGGAATAGAGAATATTTAAAAAAAAAAGACAAATGTTTGTGAAATTTTCAGTTTGTCTCTTCAAGAGACTGATCTCTTGCAAGTTTGCGTAATGAAAATAAAATAAAATAAAAAAACAATTGGATATAAAGACAATATTAGAAATGACCAAGCAGGCATGTCTAAAGATAATTGAATGGGATAAAGTGTAAGGTGATTTTTAAAGCAGTTTTATGCCAGTTCATTTGAAAACTTAGAAAATCAGCAAATTACTAGAAAAGTATATCTTACTATCTTACCAAAGCTGGATTAAGACGCAAAGATAAAAGCAACGTGCAGGTAGATGTGTAATTTGGAATACTTTAGAAAGCAATCTGTTTAGAAAGACATTATCTAGGAGGGTTCGCATGACTACACCTGCTGCGTTCCTTGGGATAGTTCCAATTTATAACTATTGTTCAAGCCTAATTGCGTTCACTGCTCTCTTTTGATGCAAAGTGATTCCAGTGTTCACGTTTGGATGCATGTGCTAGAGCATAGCAATTCTACTCTCCGGGATTTACCCTAGAAATAATTTTGTACTGGTAAAAAGGAAACATGTGTTGGAATATTAATAACAACATCATACTTGAGTGAAAAAAAGAAAGAAGAACACAGGAACCAGTCACACCATCCATCTCAAGTGTCTCCTATGGAATGTGATGGAATACCATATAGCAGAGAGGGGTGGACTACACGTCTGCGAATCAATATAGGTGGACTTAAAGAAAATTATATTGGAGTGAGACGGGGGGGTGGGGAGGTGGTGGGAGAAGAGAGTGGTTGCAGAATCTATCAATATGATCTTATTCTGGGGCGCCTGGGTGGCTCAGTGGTTAAGCATCTGACTTTGGCTCAGGTCATGATCTCACAGTTTGTGTCAGGCTCTGTGCTAAAAGCTCAGAGCCTGAAGCCTGCTTTGGATTCTGTCACCACCTCTTTCTGCCCCTCCCAGGTTCATGCTCTGTCTCTCAATAATAAATAAACATTAAAAAAATTTTAAAAATGATCTTATTCATATAATGCTGCTTAGGGATATACCGACATGTGCTTAAAGAAGACTTTAATTTTTTTTAACATTTATTTATTATTGAGAGACAGAGAGACACAGAGAATAGGCAGGGAAGGAGCAGAGAGAGAGGGAGACACAGAATCCGAAGCAGCTCCAGGCTCTGAGCTGTCAGCACGGAGCCCGACATGGGGCTCGAATTCACAAACAGTGAGATCATGACCTGAGCCCAAGTCGGATGCTTAACCGACTGAGCCACCCACGTGCCCCTAAAGAAGACTTTAAGGAACACAACAAGGAGACAACAATTCCAAAATTCAGGACAGCGATTTTCCCTCGGGCATTGGGATACACAGGGCTTGAATCTGGGAGACAAATAAGACTTCCAAAGTGCCAATTAATTTTTTATCTCTAAAACTATATTTTTATCCTTTCTACCTTACATGTGAAATTTACTTATATAAACTGGCTCTCATTAAAATAAGAAAAAAGAAGTTATAATAACAGTTACTAACATTTATTGAGTACTTACTCTGAGCCAGGCATTATTCTGAGAGCTTTATGGCTGACAGCAACAAGCTTTCATTCCCAGCACAGCTCTGAAAGGGAACCCTTGTTATTTTCTCTTGCTAGAAATAAAAAAATTGATCCATGCACAGAGATGTTACTTAAAATACAGGGCTAAACCGCTCATAAATGACAGTGCCAGGGTGTTTTAACCACTGTGCCTTCCTGCTTTGCACCGCCTGGCTCTAATTTTACAGTTTTTCTCTGATAACGATATGTAATGTTTATATGCAAAACAAAACAAATATTATAAAACACTCGTTGGCCCAGCTTCTGAAATTCTTACAAAGCCTGAATTAATTGAGGGTAAATTAAAGATGTTTTAATGTGTTGACTGAGAGAACTTTGAAGCACATAACAACTTACAGTGCAAGGCTATTTACATTGAGCTTTCAAGTTTAGAAACATGTTGCCATAAGCCTTCATAAATGCCTAGTAAAGTAGGTTTATACCATCATTTGCATTTTATGGAGAAAGAAAAAGGTCATGTGACTGTCTCTAGTTCACACAGAAAGGAGTCATCATCATGGATACAGACATTTTATCTACCTCTTAGTCATAGTTATTCACATAATATGTGTCACGCTGGTCCGGAATAGTTTTTTATCTTGATAATGATGCTAAGGTATGATCTATGGAAAATGCTCACCCTGAAGATTTCACTCTTCTTCAGGGGACTGGATATAAATTGGTGGCGCTCGAAGGAGGCTTTAAAGAAAATTAAAATATTAGGCCATGCCTGGTGGCTAAGACGGGATAGGGTCTGAAGGCAAATATGTTTTTATTTAAAAAGATGATTCTGTCTACATTTATTCTTTCCCATTGGCTGAACTTGGTTTAAGCGATGGTTCGGTGGGGCTACCTCTTCACAAAATGTGAAGTTGGTGAAGTTCGTTTTCTATGTTCTTCCTTCCTTTTGATTTATTTAATTTCTCTCAATCCCACATTATTCAACTACCTGGATCCTTCCTGCCTCATTCTTTCCTTAATTAGAGGACAGAGCTCTAGATTGATAGCTGGTGAACTTGGTGTTTTGGAAAGCAGGCTAGTTTGGAAATCCTAAAACTGGTTTTGGTCCCAATTCTTTGACAAACTTACCTAAGACCTGACGTTCCATCTGTCTCTGGGAACCTCAGTTTCTCCTTTGTTCTGCAGATAACTGAACTAGCTGTTGAATAGAAGGGATGCCTTCTACATCAAACATTTTGTCTTTCTTACTTTAATGTACAATGAGAAAGCTGCCTAAGCTCCTTTCAGTAGTATCTACACAATTACACAGAAAGGAATTTAAAATCTTGTTGGTTTATTCAATTGTTTATTATCTCTTATGAGTGACTAATGCTCCAAATTTTCTTTATTTGACCATCCTCTGGGTCTAGCTCAAAATAAGTTTACTAACTAGTGTTTCTCCACCCTTCATCCTTCATGGATTTTTCCACCTTATCAACTTGTTTAACTTGGGATGGCATTATGCAGGGGACAAGCGAGGCCACATGGATATACAGAAGTCTAGTTTATATAAACCGACCATAACCAAGTCAGCAAAGGACTTGACTTGTCTGTAGTACCAAGAACTTCATAATCATGTTTCATATATTCATTTTTATTTTTAAACCACATCCAAAGCATATTTCTTATTCATTTTTAAGGTGCCAGCCCCTTCCAAACTCCTCTAGTCCTTCCCGTGTAGTGGCTTGAACTCTTCCCTCGGTTAGAACGTTTTGGTCTTGTTTTGTTCTTCCCATTACAATAATAACACAAATAGAACACACCTTTACTAAAACAACAAGCATGTGAGCCTTGGAATGGCTAGGTCCTCTGGACTGCTTGCTCTGTTTCCTTAAATATTTCATTCTTAAGGTCATAAGAATACAAACACTTCGCAGTTTCCCTTTCCTTGTCTTCTTTTCAACAAGGTCTCTCTGATATAATATGTTCCTCTAAATTTATTTAGAGTATCTAAACCTGACATATTTCTCACCACCAACCATGGAGTTTTCTTCTTCCTAATACAACCCGGTTTGAACATATAAAGTCACTCATCATCTTTTTATGGCTCCTTAGTGACCTCAGAGCCCAAACCAGACCTCATAAGCTAGCATTTAAGGCCCTTTACAATCAGTTTTCAATGTAGTTGTCAGCCTCATCCAACCCTCCACACTTCCTGTCTTACTTCCTGTCATCCACGCCCTAAATTCTACTGAGTAGTCAGAAAGGGTCACTGCTTATTACTCTCTTAAGGGATAATCATATGAATAATATTGATCTTTCAGAATTTCTTTAGTGATGATTACTTAGTTTAATGCTGTAAGGGCCTAAAACTTATTAGAACACTTATTAATGATCTATCAGTAAATACTAGCTATATTTTCTATTATCATTCATATTTATGTTTCTGCTCATGCAGTTCCTATAAGGTGGAATTTCTTTCTCTATTCTCTCTTCTTATTGAAATTTTACATATTCTTCAAAGGTCAGCTCAAAAGCTGCAAATCTGTGAAGTCTTCTGTGATAATCACAATCAGGATTAATTATTCCCTTTTGTGCATTGTCAAAAAACTTTAGTTATACTACAGTTCTGACTCATATTTGAGTTATTTATTTCTGTCTGCACAATTAGATTGTAAGGTTAATGAGGGCAGGGACCAAGGACCATTTGTTACTCATCTATCTTCATGATTCCCAGAGTGCCTGTGACTGATTATTCAGCCAAGAAATCCTTATTAAAGTGAACTTGGAAATTGAAGATGAAAATTCTTAGGGCACTAAGGGGATAAATTATAATACTGAAACAATGGACATTTATAGAAAATTTTGGAGCTGTGGCTCCCATCTAGAGCTGCCTCAGTCTGCATGATGACTTATCCAAGGGCAGCAATATGATTCAATCATCTCAGAATAGCTACACAGTGATAGAGGTTTGGTGCAAGAAAGGGATTTATTGAGTAATTACATCTATGTATTTATATTTTTATACATATGAACATATTTTTTTAGCTGAGCATTGACATGGAAATATAGTGCCACTGTTAGGTAATAGGGAAATATTACAATGAGATGCATTTACAAGCAAGGATTGCTAGAGGACAGACAGGTACAAATCTATTATAATAGAAGGCAAAGGGTGAGGGTTTTAATAATGATAATTACAGTCATAATTATTGATGCTTATTGAATTATTACTCTGTACAAGTAATTGTTCCTAGGACTTTACATGAATTAATCCATAAACCTTCACCTCACCACTCTGAATTGGTAGCTAGTGTTGTTACCCCTATTTACAGATGAAAATGTGGAAGATGAATAGTGTGGAAGGTGAGAAAAAACTCCCCACTCAAGTGTGGGTTGCTTTGCATAGTGACTTCCTTCCAAAGAGTACAGTATGGAAAGCAGCATAAAAAGAGTGCTTTTATAGTTGGAGGAACCAATCAAACACTATTTCAACCAAGTGATCAAGGTTAACATCAAGAGTGGTGTCATGCTGTGATAGTATGTATCCTTAAGATGATATGATGAAAACGATGTTGTATGGTCTTCCTCATGGAAGATTCTGTGACCTTCCTCCTAATTCCTATAACCCAAGTCTGATTATGAGAAAAACATCAGAGAAATTCCAACAGAGGACCATCTTAAAATATACCTGACTAAAACTCCTCAAAAATGTCAAGGTCATAAAAGGAAAGTCACTAGGGAAAGTGTCACAGTCAAGAAGAACTTAAGGAGACTTGACAACTAAATGCGGTGTGGTGTCCTGGATGGAATCCTAGGATAAAAAGGACATTAAGAACATTAGAACGTTAGGACATAGGAGATCTAAGTGATGGACCTTGTAACAATGTATCAATATTGGTTCATTAATTTAGTCCATAACTATACATTTTGGGGAGTTTGTGTCCCACAATTAAGATAGGTTGGAGTCCTAACACCAGATGTCTGTGAATGTAACCTTATTTGGAAAGAGAGTCTTTGCATGTGTACTCAAGTGAGAAGAAGTCATACTGAATTCAGGTGGGCCCTGTATCCGATGTCTGATGTCCTGATAAGAAGGCCATGAAAGACGCAGGCACACACACGGGGAAGGTGCCAGATGAATATGGGGGCGGAAATTGGAATAATGCAGCTATAAGCCACAGAAGGCCATGGATTGCCAGCCACCAACAGAAGTTGAGAAGAGGCAGAATAATTTCTTCTCTAGAGCCTTCAGAAGAAGCATGACCCTGGTGATGCCCTAAGTTCACTTCAACTCTCCAACACAGTAAGAAAATAAATTTCTGTTGTTTCAAGCCACCTGATCCATGGTGATTTGTTACAGCAGTCCCCAGGACACTAATACAGTACCATATCAGATGTTAACACTTGAAACCATGTGGTGGGAGGAGGGTAACTCTCTATAATATCTGCACAAATTTATTGTACATTTAAAACTGTTCTAAAACATGAAGTCTAGTAATTAAATAACAAGTAAATGAAGGAAAAACCAATAATGAGATACCACACCAACAAGAATGGCTATAATAAAACAATAACAATAACAAGTGTTGGCAAGGTTGTGGAGAATTTGTAACTCTTATATACTGATGAGAATTGATGTGATTGTTTTGGAAAACACTTTGGCAGTTCCTCAAGATGCTAGACATAAGGTTACCATATACCAGTATTTTCTCTCCTAGGTAGGTATGCCCCCAAATTGAAAACATACTTCCGCACAAAAGCTTGCACATAAATATTCACAGAAGCATTATTCATAACAGCTCAAAAGTGGAAACAACCCAAATGCCCAAACTGATGAATGGATAAACAAAATGTAGTCTGCTCATACAACGGAATATTATTTGGCAATGAAAAGGCATGATGTACTGATGATATAACAACATAAATGGACCTTGAAAATAAATGCATGAAGCCATTCTCAGAGGAATATATAGTGTATGACTTCATTTATATGAATTGTCCAGAGACAGTATATTGGTGGTTGCCAGGAGATGGGAAGAGGGGTGGGAGGAAATAGGAAGTGAATGCTAATGGGTACAGGATTTTTTTTTTGGTGGGAAGTAACAAAAATGTTCTAATATTGATTGTGTTGGTGGCTGTCTAGCTCTGTCGAGATACTAAAAAACGTTGAATTGTACACTTTAAATGCATAAATTATATGCTGTGTGAATTGTGTCTTAATATAGTTGTTATTAAAAAGTGCATCCACATGGGGCACCTAGCTGGTTCAATTGGTAGAATATGCAACTCTTAATCTCAGGGTTGTGATTTCAAGCCCCACATTGGGCATGGAGCCTACTTTTTGAAAAATGTGCATCATAGAAAGAACTTTGAAGTTGTCCAAGGTCACATGGTTACTGGATGGCAGAGACAGGATTAGAACCAAAACAGTCTGACACCAAGGGTCTCCACTCTTAGCCACACCACATACAAGCTCTTTTTTAGAGGTTTCAACGAGATAGTGTAACAGCAGCAAGGGAGAGGTAAGACTAAAAGAAGAAGAGAAAAACCATCAAAATGGTGATTTTCCTAGTGTTCCCTGGCTTGGATTTGCTCCTGGAAATAGATAAGGGCAGACTCTGAGGGGGAAATGTCATTAAAATCCTGATTACATTCACAACCTCCTGCAGGGAAGGAGGCTTTTTTTTTTCCCCTTTGCAATTCTGAGAAGGGTTATATTTAGGGTAGCAAAAGAAAACGTATTCCAAGCAATATGATTAACACATTCCTGGTACCCACTTAAGTTATTTAGATGCATGACAAAGCGTCATTTAAAACCAACTTAAAATTAACTCTAATGAGGCAATATTGCCTTCCATTTCACAGCCTGTCACACATTTGTTTTTCTTTCATGATATGTACTGCATGCCTGTCAAGCAAAATCAAGATTTTTTTCCCCAATCGCTGAAGAATTTATGCGTACATGAAGGTATTTTCAGGGTATGTTTTGTTGGACCATGATTTTTTTCAGATAATAGGGGTTAGATCCCACTGATCAAGCTACAGTCTGAAAGTAGTTCCCCTTAGGCCTGAATACTAGATGAGGGGTCAAGGCTGTACACTCTTCTGATCCATAATGACAAACTAACTGTCCATCTACTGAGCCTGGGGCAAACCCCAAAGGCAACCAAATCCAGAGGAAGAGAGAATCTTCAGGTCATATTTAGTGGAATGAGTGGTTGCAGAGGAAGAGTTCTGAGGTGTTCAGACAGGCGATACCCAGGCCAAGAAGGGCCTTATATCTCATGCTAAGGAGTTTGGACATTATCCAGCAGTCCATGGGGAGCCTCTAAAGGGTTTTCAGTGTAGGAAAGAGTTTGATATTTGAAAATTATTTCTGACTGTGTTGTGGGATGCTGACATTAGGAGACAAGGGAAGAGATGAATAACCTAAGTGAATAATCATACATAGAAATGTACCTATTACCACCTTACTTGTTGAACAGATGTACACACTGAATTACAAAGACTTGAATTCCAATCTTGACTTTGACAACTATGTGAGTTTGAATAACATTTATTTTTAATCACCAAGGTTCAATTTCCATGCTTGTAAGATAAGAACAAAATGATACCCCATTCCCAGGGCTTGAATGAAAGTAATACAGGATAAGGTATATATAAAAGTATTTATTCCTTACTACTCTATATTTGAGTAAATGAGAGGATTAGGCAATGTTAGGTATTGCTCTTGGTTCCTAAAGAGTTAGGTACTTAATGATGGGGATTCCCAAGGTTTGTAGGTCCAGGAAATTGAATTCATCTTAGTAGTCTTCATGATATCACTGAAGACTTTGTCAGGCACTAACAATGTTGTAAAACTGTAGTTCTTTATGTGGACATAATAATGAACTGGAAATTCTAGGAATACTCAAAAATCTCAGAAATTCCTAGAATACTAGGGAGTTATACTGAGAAGTGTGAATCCATTTGCTCATCAATCAAATATGCCTTGGCATCTTCTTTCGTCTTCAAGTTGACAAACTTTCATGAGCTCCTACTTGGTAGTGGACTCTAGTGACAGGTGGGGAGTAAACAGAGAATACTCAATGAAGCATAACTTGTAACTAAAGAAAAGAAGTGTGATGCTGCTCAGTGAGAGTAGTCTGAGCAAAGATTTGGGTGTAAGAAATTATGAGACATAATCAAGACTAGTGAATAGCAGTGCCTGGCTTGTAGAGACACAGAAGCCTAGAAAAATAAACTATGACCCAAAAGGCCAATTGGGACTTCATTTTATGTATAATGCAGAGCATTCAGAAGTATTAGAAAAATTGGGTTTCTAATGGAAGAACCATTTGAATGTAGGATTAGAAGGTACACTCAGTAAAGTCAGGGAGCTAGGCAGCTATTACACTATTTCAGGAGTGACACTACAGGAACCTGAACTATTGCAACAGGAATAAAAAGGGCAAGTACGTGTGAAAATGCATATAAAGAAAATACTGAATTTATTAGGAGAAGGAAAAGAGATGGCAGGATGACAGGAACTTTCCCCTGGTATTATTAGTGATAAAAATTGCTTGGCATATAAAGTCATGCAAATGTATGAAATTGTATACATTCTTTCATGTGTTCTAAGAGAAAAAGACATACGCATACACAAAACAAAATGGCATAGACACCATTTGTCTTTGGAGGTGAGGAAAGCTCACAGAGACCACTTGATTTATCCAAGGTCATGCCCTATAATGGCAAAGTTGGGAACTGAATTTGCATCAGTGCCTCTTTATATCATGGCACAGGTCTCTATATACAAGTGTGCTTTCATCAGGTCTAGGTGTAAAATCATCCCAGACTTGGTGTCATTGTGCACCACTGAATTTGCCGTGGCTGCCAGGAAGTGCCCCCGAGGACACTTTCTGTCTTTGTCTTCTTTTGCTGAACACATCATAATGGTCCAGAAGGTCCCATTTGGAAGTTAAAAGGTCCCATTTGCAGAGCTCTTGAAGATACTGACCCACTATGCCATGGACACCCAGAAATCAGGAAACATAGAACACCTTTGCTATCCCTATGCACTGAAAACTAGAATGCACTTTAGGAAAACCAGTTGCTACATCCTCTTCCATAAGAATCCTTGTTTCTTTGGATTTGTGAGTATTTGACAAAATAAACTTCAAATACCTTTATCTGTTTTATGCAGTGATATATCTCAGGTGTTAGGATGGCAACTGGCGGGTAGCATACGCTCAGTAAATGTTTGCTTTCTTCTGGATAACAAAGATGAAAATGTTTGACTTAAAGTATACAGGGAGTGAGGGGCTTAAAGTGTGTTTGTTTTGTTTTGTTTCTCCCAAGAGGCCAAGAGAGACAACTTCATTACTAGATCTCTCTGAGTCTTTATAACCAGAGAAGCACTGCAGTGCTATCCCAAACATGACCCTCGCACAATGGCCTTATCTGTTACTTTATCCTCAAGGTGTCCATAGGCGGAAGTGGTGAATAAGCGGAGAGATTTGTGGGTTTCTTGAAAACGAAGGTAACTCCATTTGTCCTCCTTCCTCCTTCTATTATCATTATCAGCCTGAATGATTTTCAGGGAAGAGCAGCATGGTGGATGGAAAGAACATGAGTCTAAGTCCAGGCAAAAGAACTTTGGAATCCCAGCCAAGTACTGCCTAGCTGTTTGACCTGGGACAAATTATTATAAATTTCTGAGTCTATTAACAACATCCTCCTCTGTGGAACTGGGGACAGATTATCTACTAAAATTGTGAAAAGCAAACACACGGTAAAAAGGTCTTTTTTTGAAAAGTTTATTTATTTGGAGTGGGGGAAGGGGCAGAGAGAGAGAGAGAGAGAGAGAGAGAGAGAAAGAGAATCCCAAGCAGGCTCCGGGCTGCTCACGAACCATGAGATCATGACCTGAGCTGGAATCAGGAGTCAGATGCTTAACTGACTGAGCCACCCAGGTTCCCCAACAGCATAAAGGTCTTGACACAAAGCAGATATTTAGTGATATTTTATTGTTTTTATTTTCACATGTGTTAATTCTTTTTTAAAAAAGTTTTTTAACGTTTATTCATTTTGGAGAGAGAGAAACAGAGTGTGAGCAGGGGAGGGGCAGAGAGAGAGGGAGACATAGAATCCGAAGCAGGCTCCAGGCTCTGAGGTATCAGCATAGAGCCCGACACAGGGCTTGAACTCACGAACCATGAGATCATGACCTGAGCTGAAGTTTGACGCTTCACTGACAGAGCCACCCAGGTGCCCCTACATGTCTTAATTCTTTATCTCTGAAGATGAAAGTGAATGGTAATCTGGGAGAAAGATGTGCCACCATTTTATGGCTGTAGGTAACCAGGATAGCAAATGTCTGGGGGCAAAAAAAAAAAAAAACCCCAACCTTCCCGTGTCTCTTTGGGTCTCTTTAATGAGTCTTGTGCGTGGGACCTTGAGGCTGGTTCGCTTTGTTCATTAAAGCCCAATGGTGTGTATAATCCAAGGCAGGGGTGAACAGTCAGGAATTCACCTTTAAAAATCAGATCTGCTATGATTCCCTCCAGGGACTATGGCCTGGGGAATAAGTTGCCTGTTCCTGGGGCTGCTTGCTGCGTGGAGAGTGATTGTCACTGACTTTCAGCTTGTCAAATGCATTTCTTAGCCATCAGTATTTACTCCTAAGGGAACCACTGCTGGGATTATCAAAATGGAAAGAAGTTAAATAGACCATGCTGGTCTTGTAGCACTGGGGCTGCCATCAGCCCAGTGGGAGGCCTCCACTTCCTGGCACTCACAGTCAGCACCCCATGCTTCTTGCTGCGTTTTCAACTTCCTCCATCTTAATGTACACTGCATTTGCCTAATGCTTAATCAACACCAACTTTGTGATGAGCACTGATGGACTCTGTCCTATTTGCCTTTACCAATATCCAGTGAAGAGGTTGGGTAATTTGAATTTAAAGATAAAACTGAGTTCCAGAGAAGTTAAATGGCTTGCCTGAAACCACCCAGATAGTGTTTGCAAAAGAGGATCCAGATCTACACGGATCTATGGCGCTTCAGAGGAAAAACTGTCTGCATGGGAGTCAGAATGGAGTTTGGTGGTTGAGACCTATTAAGCTTGGCATGTTCTCACGCTCATCCTGGTCTCGGTAAGCACTTTTCTCTTCCATGCTTCCACTGATCTCTGTAAAAACCCTCTCTGATCACATCTTTTCTGCCCACTTCTTGCTAATTGGGTATTTTATTTTGAGCAAATTTTGAAAGGTACAAATAAGACCCAGGAATGTGAAGTGGACAAGTGTAACTTAGTTCCCATTTGCCCGCATCTATGATCGTGATAGCCAGAACTGATGGAACACCTACTCCATACTAGGCTCTGTTCCAAAGTTCTTTGTACTAACTCACTGAATTCTTGCAATACCCTTAGGAGGTAGTTAATATTATCTTTGACTTGTAGATCAAAAAACAAAGAAACAGATTAGACAACCAGTTCGAGTAACAAAGGTAACAAAGAACAGAACCAGGATTGGAATCCAGGGAGTTTAATTCCAGGGGCAATGCCTAACTAAAATCCTGCCACACTGGGTTAATGAGGTTGAAACTGTCAGCACTCAATCCCCCCTTCCCACCTGAATGTTACACTTATCTGTTAGAAGCCAATAACAGGAGGAACTCTGGTCAGCCTAGATCAGTTTAAGCTTGCCCACCAACGGACCCCTGCACAGATGGACTGTGGGGGTCTGACAGTTATCTCTACCTAGATATAGTTTTTGAGAACATAAGCTTCATTAGCACAACATAGGATACTTGTTTTCTAAGTACTCCTGTGAACCTTCTACCACCTCTAGGTGGGATGACAAAGCTCCTCTTTCTGAATTTTCACCTTAACCCTCAATAAAAGAAAACCCACTCATCCCCACTCAGAGTCACAGCTTTGGAAGTGATTCCCTGTGATCTCATTGACTGCAAATGACAACTCCACTCAGTATAGCCTCCATCTGTAATTCACCAAGGAGCTAACTCACCTTATCTCCATTACATAATGACTACACCAGATTGCCACTATTTCTGTACTTTGTTTACAGCAACATAGAGGGAGAAAGGAACATATACAGTAGCATTTGTTTGCATTTTTTACAAGTTTATTTATTTATTGAGAGAGAAAGAGAATGTGTGCGCCCAAGCGGGTGAGGGGCGGAGAGAGAGAGAGGGAGAGAGAGAATCTCAAACAGGCTCCATGCTGTCAGCACAGAGCCCACACAGGGGCTTCATCTCACGATTGGAGAGATCATGACTTGAGCTGAAATCAAGAATCTGATGCTTAACTGACTGGCCCACCCAGCTGCCCCAACACTTGTCTGCTTTTTAAAAAGGAGACAACCTGAGCAAAGATGTAGGTGAGGAGGAATGCACCTTAGAAGCCCACTTAGACCATGGAGTTCCCACCAAGGACAGTCTATTTAGGCAACATCACTGGAAATAAATTTTAAATAGATTAGCAAAGCGTATTAAAGGAGACATGGAAAGAGAGCCTGAAAGAGCTAGCAGAAGTCATGCCTGATTGCTTCTGGAGGCTTCTGTTTTAAAGGCTTAGGATACATTGAATGCTGTTCTCCTATCTCTGGTATTGACTGCATGCCAAGGCAGGGTGATGCAATGAGCAAAGTCAGAGTGTGCATTAGAGATACCAAACAAAACTGTTCAGATGCCAGTGAATCTCTTTGAATGGCAAGTCCCTTTTTTTGTTTTTTGTTTTTTGTTTTTTTGCCATGTGGCCAGAGGTCACTTAATTATTACCCAAATGCTGAGCATGTGTGGGTAAGAGCAGCTTCAAGGGAAACCGGTGTTTTTCTTATTGAATCATGCATACTCATATCTGCATGTGGTACATATTTAAAAGGTAAAGACATTCACAAATGCTTGAGATGAGCTTTCATGTTTCCTAAAAGCAATGGGCATAAAAAGAACCTGGAGGAACTTGTTGGAATGCAGATTCTCAGTCCTCCTATCCAGAAATTATAATTCAAAGGGCCCAGGGAGGGCCTAGGGATCACTATTTACTAAACCTGCTTAAGGCGATTTTGTGGCAAGGGGTCTTCAGCCCTCATTTTGAGAAGGCCATGGGGTGCCTGGGTGGCCCAGTCGGTTAAGCATCCGACTTTGGCTCAGGTCATGATCCCGCGGTACGTGGGTTCGCTCCCCGCGTTGGGCTCTGTTCGGACAGCTCACAGCCTGGGGCCTGTTTCAGATTCTGTGTCTCCCTCTTTCTCTCTCCTCCCCCGCTCATGCTCTGTCTCTCTCTTCTCAAAAATAAAAAATAAACGTTAAAAAAAAGAGAAGGCTGGGCAGCAATTCTTTATAAGAGATATGCATTAGAGCTGCCTGTGGACTCTTGGAAACTATGCCAACCTGTTCTGTGAGACTCTCTGTATCCAGACTTCTGAGGAAGGAGGCCTCTTGTCACAGGTGGGGCTCCCCAGGAAGCTGACTCTCAGAGATGTCTTCTGAAAAGGGGAGAGATTGGGCAGAGAAAGATGAACTACCATCAGTCTCTACAGAGGCCTCAGCTAACCTAAGGAGTCATGAGGCTAAGATGCCTCCCAGAGGTGTACTCATTTGAGGTTAGGGATCTGGGACTTCATACCCCCGTGTTGGCTGGTCATTCAATGCTGGCTTGGCTGCCCCAGGGAGGTGATGAAACCTTAGTCTTTGGCCTTGGCAGTCCCCACAGGGGTCCCACAGGGGAGGACCATCTGCCAGCAGCTTGAGAACAGATCTGGACAGTGCATCACAATATCCCCTATGTAGAGTATGGATTTGGTTTTGTTTGGTTTTATTTTGGTCCTGTGGGTGATTCTATGCACTTCCAGACTGAGAACCAGCAGTAGAGACAAGTCATTGGTTATGAAGATAAAGAAAGGATACTTGGATGTTTTTTTTGATAGGACGAGCCAAATCACCACCTCCCGGGGAATTCCCATTCATCCTACAACACTGACATCCAGGGTCATCAGCTCTCTGAGGATGTTTTTGACCCCTTCAGAAGTATTCTCTCTGTTTTTGGAGAGATCACTTATCTTGTATAAACTTCCATTATTACGTATCTTTACTCCCTACTAGGCATATTGGGAACATGGCAAATTCATGTCTATATCCCAGCATCTAATAGGGTCTACACTGCATGAATGAATGAATGAATGATCAATAAATAAAGGGTTAACAAATGAGGCAGAGAAGATGCTACTCTTTTTAAAATTTATTTTATATTACAAAAATTTTAATGTTTATTTTTGAGAGAGAGAGAGAGAGAGAGAGAGCAAGCAGGGGAGGGGCAGAGAGAGAGGGAGACACAGAATCTGAAGCAGGCTCCAGGCTCCAAGCTATCAGCACAGAGCCCAAAGTGGGGCTTGAACTCACAAACCATGAGATCATGACCTGAGCCAAAGTAGGACGCTTAACTGAGTCACCCGGGTGCCCCAAGAAGATGCTCTTAAAAACCATCCCTTGGTATTCCAAAGACAGACTTTGGGTAAGAAAGATATTTATACTCCAGTTGTGGCAATTCTGATATCACAGTACCTTTTAGCCTACTTCAGAACCAGGCACCATTGGGGAAAAAAAATTTTTTTTCCAACCTCTAGAATAAATTTCATGGAAAAATATTTTAAAGGTGGCTCAAACTCTCGGGTGATTTTGTACACCATCCTCTGTTTAGGATTCATATCAGCCATGTCACCTTGCCTATTACAGGAGCACATGTGGAATGAAGGAGATGAAATGATGAAGCAGCAAGCTGGTGGCAGATTTCACAGAGCCCCTCTTCAGCGATTCTTTGAAGACTAAACATTTCCTCCACTTTCCCAGTAATAAAAATTCCCCACTGATGTCCCTGAGCCATTCAGTGTATCCCAGATGCATATTACCAAGCCCAGCCATACATGCACACAGAGTGAATTCCCAGCCCGGCAGCCCAGGGCTTGATTAGGCTGCAGCCCGGTCTTGAACTCCAATCGCTTGCATGAACACCCCTGAAGCGGAACAACCAGACATCGGCCACAATAACAGGTCACCAAGGGCTCCGAGGAGAAGGGGAACACAAAGAGTTTCACAAGTTCCTTATCCATCCTGAGAAATGCCTGGGGACTCCAGTTGTTTGAGAGCCTGGTACCATTACAGGCCCCTGACAGTTTATTTTGGATTTGTCCTGAGGGAGAGAGTATCAGAATTTCCTACTGATAGCCTATATAGGTGACTGATGCCATTATTTGTTCAAGCAGAAAAGAAGAGCTTAGAAATATAATAGGAACTTTGGCTTCCCCTCAGTGCCTCTGAAGCCAGAAGTTTTCTAGCGCTTTCTATTATGCAAAAGCCACAGTGCTTGAAATTTTCAGGAGGTGGTGCGGGGGAGTAGGATCCCCCACCCCACCTGACTTCATCTAAAATGATTGCTTCACTACAAGATAGCATTTTAGTACAAATGGTTTTCTGAGAAGAAACCTTAACCCTTCCAGAAGTCTTATTTCACACCTTGTAAGTAATCTATAAGAAACCCTATTGTGTATGAGCGTAAATGACTGTGAAGCCAATAAAAGAGAATATTATCAAACATGAGTAAAATAGCTTAGATAAATGTGCTAAGGAGTACTTCAAGGAAAAGAGATACATCGGTGACAGGAGAAAGGGAGCTAATGTTTCCTAAATGCTAGATCCCATACACATGGCCTCACCTTTTCCTGTGATTGAACTCTTGTCCTCTGTGCTGTAGAGGTGGGGACTCTGAGGCTCACAGAATTAAGTCCGTTACCCAGCATCACAACATTAGGAAAGATTTCAGGTTCTTGCTCCATCCTCTCCTCTCTGATGCTGCCATGTAGGGAGTTGCAAGGAGCAGAAACTGGAGAATTAAGCGGAGGTAGAGAGGTGCCTGGGTGGCTCAGTCAGTTAAGCTCCCAACTTCAGGTCAGTTCATGATCTCACGGTTCGTGGATTCCAGCCCCGCGTTGGGCTCTGTGCTGGCAGCTTAGAGCCTGGAGCCTGCTTTGGATTCTGTGTCTCCCCCTCTCTCTGCCCCTCCTATGCTCATGTTCTATCTCTCTGTGTCTCTCGATAGTAAATAAACGTTAAAAAATTTTATAAAAACTGCTTAAGGCTGAAAATCTTGGTTAATTCATTAATCAGCAAAGCAATAGGTGTATTGATCATGAAAGAAAGAGTTTAATTGATATGGAGAGAAAACAACAATATCAACAACCTCAAAAATTCTACTAAAAAAGCTCTTTGTAGTCACCAGTGACCCCCATGTCACCATTAAATGAACATTTTTCAATCCTCATCTTTCTTGATTTCTTACCAACATTCAATATAGTTGATCACTCCCTCCTTCTCAGAGCACTCTCTTCCCTTGCCTGCTGTGATAGATCACACATACCTCTTACTTCTTTTCTACTCCTCTGCCTGCTACTTCCAGTCTCTTTTTCATTCATTTTCTTCTTCCTAAACCCTAAATGTTGACATTTTTCAAGGCCGGGTTCCAAGTGCTTCTCTTTCCCCATTCTGTACTATCTCCCTAGGCAATGTCATACTTACCAAATGTTTCCATCAACGATCACCGATATGCAAATGACTCCCAAGTTTATGTGACTAGTCCAGATCCCTAGGCTTACATATTCAGCTATTTTGTCTTTACATCTCTTAGAATGTATCAAAGGAATTCAAACTGGAAATGTGTAAAGCTGAACTCAATCCTCTCCTCCATCAAGTCTCAACCTGTTCTTCTTCCAGTACTTATTTTTTTTATAAGTAGACCATCATCTGGGTAGTTCAGCAAGTAGAATTCAAGGGGTAATTCTGTCATTTCCCTCTCCACCAACCACCATACATCTCGTTCAATCCATTGCCACTCTTGTTCATCTCACCTGTTGTAATATATCACCCTCTCTCCATCATCTCTGTTTGCAGCACCCTAATCTAGACAGCCATCATTTTTCATCCAGAAACCAAATTAAAAAAAAAATTTCCTAAGTGGTCCCCAACATCAGCTCGTTGCAGTTCCTTCTACCTTCATGACACACAATCTTTCTCTAGGTCTCAATCAGAGTCATCTTTTAAAAATATATCCACTGATGTTATTTCATTTAAGGCATTCATTGCCTTCTCAATGCTTCTAGAATAAAAACCGAAATTTAACTTGATTCAAAAGATCTTCAATGACTGGTTGCTGCTTCCTTTCCATCCCCTTCTGTCAATATCCCTCTTGTTTTCTGTGATTCACCTGCCCTGGCCTTCTTTTAATTCCTCAAATGTACAATTATCTCCTACCTGAGAACTTTGAATGTCACTTCCCCCCATTTTCTTGCTAATTCTTCAGATCTCAGTTTACACATCTCCCCCTAAGGGAAGTGAGTCTTTACTATACCCACCAGGCTATGTCAGGACTCCTTGTTTTGCATTCATAGTTCTGTGAGCTTCTGATTCTTAGAATTACCCACAGTTCATGATAATGCACCTATGTGTATAGTTATCACGTGAATGTCTCTCTCTAACTAGACAGTACGATCTATGAGAGCAAGAAGCATAGTTGTTTAACTCATTATATCCCTGATGCCTGTCACAGAGTAGGTACTGGAACACAGTTTTGAATGAGTGAGTGAATGGAGGCAGGAAGCCAAATGGTTGTTAAGACTCCCCTTTAATGTTCAGTGCCTTTTTCTTGGGATTCAAGAGTGTCTTTTTCTGTTGGATATCTCTTTGTGACAGTACTCTCATTTTCCATGCTAGATTACTCCTGGCCAGGACTGCTTCATTTTGTGCCATGACCTTTGTGCTCTGTGGTTAGCCTGCCAGAGTGATTGATCCTCAACACCAGCCTCTGGATTTGCCCTTCCTGGAGTAAACCCTCTCCTTCCAGGCATGTCTTACTCTCCTGGTAAGTACTAGTCCCCTGAGTCTGTGCTAGAAGCAACCTGGCTGTGGTGAGCAGAGTCTCAAGATTTTTTAATATGTCTCTAATGAGAGGTATTGGCTCCATGAGATTTTAATAGAGAAATAAGACTTGACTGCCAATGTTAAGTAAGATAAAACCCACCTAGAACTGAATGAAATGATAGCAGGAGAGTGTGGGGGCCTGTCCAATGAGCCCATTTTATGCAAGTAAACTGGCAATATTGATACTAGGATGGAGCCCATGTGCATTGTTTGAAAACTGCAGGGTACCTGCTTCCTGTTTCCCAACAAAGCTTGCCCTTGAGAAGTATAAGTTTGTTTGGCTACTTCACTTCTGTGAATTGAATTTCTGACAAGATAACCCTTGGCACAACCAATCAGACCAAGCTGCTTTGACACTGTGGGATGTCTGAAGCATACTGAGGGCAATTGATCAGACCACATTATTGTCCATTCACCTTCAACTAATCCGCTCTGCCTTGACCTATTCTAGGGAGGATTACTCAGAAATTTGGTTGCTGCCATTTGTGAAGGCTGAGCTTGTATAGGCTCCTAATCATTACTGCACTTTGCACTTTTAATGGATATTTTTTTATCTTGGTATTCTCCTTTCTTCCCTTTTGCACACCCTCTGAATTGATTTGTGTATAGACTAGCTTTACGCTTTGATGAATTGGAAAAACAGTGCTCAGCAGTTTTTCACTGGGGAAGTTATCTGTATTTTATTAAGAATGAAAGTGGTTATTTAAAGGTGAGAGTCCTTAGAACATTTTTATAGGATCCTAGCCAGTATGGTTAGTTCATTTGATAACTTGAACCTCGACCTGTCCCCACAGAGGGCTATCAATGGTGAGCTTCACTAACCTCTGGATAGTTATATCATCTGCAAAGGAAGACAGATATTTTTCAGGTTTTTTTTTCTTTTCTTTTTTCTTTTTTTTGCAATTCACTGACTAGGAATACAGGGTTTTTTCTTTCCTTCTTAAGTTTGACAGTGAAAAAAAGATATCAAACATCTTGAATTGAACATGCACCAAATCAAGATAATTGGTGATCTTTAAACTAATTTCTATCCATCTGTCTATTTTTTCATCGTTCTTCTGTCCATCCACTTATTCAACAAATGTTGTTGAGCTTGTACTATGTGACAGGCCCTGAGTCAGACACTGGAACTATAAATGGCAAACAAACATATGTATATTTCCCACCTGTGGAACTATTGTGTATGAGGAAATAGAAATCAAATAATCACACAACATATGTGAAGTTATATCTATGATCACTGCCATGAATGAGGGATGTATTATTTCTATTAGAGTATATAATAGGCCATCTGGTCTACACACGTACAGGGGATCATAAACTTAACCTATGACCTTTTGCCACACTCTGCTGATTGCTGAAGTATTGGAATAGATAGTTAAGATGATGCCCACAGTTACAATATTCACAAGGTTCTGCTACAGTGGCTGGATTTTGATAGTTGGAAAACTTCCTTTACTATTGTACTTCTGAACTATGGCTCTTATGGCTTCTTTCTGAATGTTGAACTAACCTCTTACCCTGACATTGAAGATCGTCATAATCCCCCGTTATCTCCAAGTTTCCCACCACCAACAACAAAAAAAAATACAGCTATAGTAATCTAATCATATTGCATGAATATCTCATGCATGTTTCCATCTCCCCCTTCTTGTAACTGTTAAACTCATCTAAAGGCCCATATCCATTGTGTGTTTTTTTAAATGCCTCTTCTAAGGTTTCTCCTTGCATACAGGAGGAGGGATATGTATTGGGAATGCTGAACTCTGACATCATCTCTATGGAAGAGAGATTGTTTACCTCAGAAGAGATAGCAGGAGTGTGCCTGTATAAGGGAACAGCCATGTGAGGGTACAATGAGAAGGCCTCATCTGTGAAACTATTCTGGCACCTTGATCTTGGATTTCCAGCTTCCAGAACTGTGAGAAAATAAATTTCCACTGTTTAAGTGCCCCAGACTGTGGTATTCCCTTATGGCAGCCCTAGCAGGTGCAGATAGTGAAAGCTGAAATGGCTATATTAATGTCAGATAATATACACTTAAAAGATGTTACTAGAAATATGAGTGGCATTTCCTAATGATAAAAGGGTCAACCCATCAAGAAGATATAATAATTATAAATATAAATGCATCTAATAAAAGAGTACCCAGATACCTGAAAAAAAAGGCATGAATAAGAAGAGATATAAACAGTACAATAATAATACCTGGAGACTTCAACACCCCATCTTCACTAGTGAGTAGTACATCTAGACAGGTGGTCACTAAGGAACTAGAATTGAACAGCACCATGACTAGACCTTTCAGACATCTCTAGAGCAGTTGACCTAACAACAGACTAGAGATTCTTCTCAAATGCATACAGAACGTAGACCATACACGAGGCCATAGAACACATTTCAATAACTTTCAAAGGCTAAGAATATTATACAGTATATTCTCAGACTACAGTGAAATAAAATTAGAAATAAATAGCAGAAAAAGAAAATTGAGACACTCAGAAATAAGTAGAAATTATACAACACAGTAATTAACCAACGGGGCATAAAAGAAACCAAAAGAGAAATTATTAAAGAAAACTGCAATAAATGGAAAGGAAGAGTCAACACACAAAAACTTATGAGATATAGCGAAGAACTAAGAAGTAAGGTAAGTAAGGTAAGATAATCCCAAGTGGGATTTATCTCAGGAATACAAAGTGGCTTCAACTTCTGAAAATCAATTAACATAATACACCATATCAACAGAGTAAGAAACATGTTACATCTCAATAGATGCATAAAAAGCAATTGACAGAATCCAACACCTCTCATAAGAAGAATCTAGGGATAGGGTTAAGAAACTTCTCAACCTGATAAAGGGCATCTATGAAAAACCAAAGCCTACATCATATTTAATGGTAAAAGACTGGATGCTTTCTCCCTAAGATCAAGAACAAGACAAGGATGTCTGCTCTCAACATTTTTATTCAAGATTGTACTGAAGGTTCTATCCAGGCAATTAGGCAAGAAAAAGAAAAATGGGACATCTGGGCTGGAAAGAAAGAAGTAAAACTGCATTTGCAGATGACATGATCTTATATATAGAAAATCCTAAGGAATCCACTAATTTTTTTCAAAAACTAATAAATGAGTTAAGCAATTGTATTTTTACACATTTACAATGAACATTTTTTAAATGAGAAAATACTTTCATCCATAAATAGCATCAAAGAGAGTAAAATATTTAGCAATAAATTTAACCAAAAGTGAAAAAAAAATAGCAGGAGTTTACTCTGAAAACTATTGTTAAAAAAAAAAACCAAACCTCTAAATACATGAAAAAATATCTTATGTTCTTGGATCAGAAAGCTTAGCATTGTTAAGATGGGAAAACTTCCCCAACTGATCTATAGATTCAACAAAATCTCTATTACCAATTTATTTCTCTGTAGAAATTGACAAGTTCATTTGAAAATTCATACAGAATTATAAGAAGTCCTTGATTATCAAGTTTTTTCCACCTACCAATTCCTAAAGTACTAACACCTTTGAAATTATTGGGATAGACTATATGTTAATTTTGGCTTTTATCTATCTATCTACCATCTATCTATCATCTGTATCTATCTAATTAGCTTATAACAATTAGGTTAATAAGCCCTTTGAAAGTGAGTTCTATGTGAATTTACTATTTACTGGCACTGCTACTGAATCCTACAAATATTAAATTCTAAAAATATATTGCTACTGCTTCAAAATAAATTCAATAATAAGGGTTAAAAAATTGGGGCATGCATGCTTTGATTATCTGCCTTTAATAATTTTAATATCAAGAAATCCCCTTAAAGAAGATATACTTCATGCCATTTTGAGGGAATTTGGCCAAAATTTCTATATTTCGCAAATGGTCAGGCTCTTTTTTCAACCCACAAGGGATTTTTTTCTTAAGTTCTAGATTCACAACAAATGCTATATTTGTTGTATTATAGACTTAACACACCTTGATTTCCTTTAGTGTCAGAGGCTAGAAACTCCTCAACGAGTTTTCAGACTTATGTCCTACCTGACCAGATGATGTGGACTATGTAATGTCTATATTAGGCAATGAGTACATGAAGATTTTCATGAGGCCCTGTAGGTGGGAAGAAGCAAGATACATGTTTGACAACAAGATCATACGAACAATGAAAAGTTTCTCCAAAGAAAGTAAATTTATTTTGGCATTTTTTTCCTGAAAGAAAAATATTGTCTCTAATTCAAAGTATGTTTTTATAATTCAAGGACCTCTAGCATCTCCTTGTTACCTTTTATAATTTGAGATTTGATTAAACCTGAATATTTCCACTATTATGCATTCTAATTTTCCAGGCACTGAACCATTTACTTGTACCCTTTTTTCTGTTACAATAGAGAAAGTGCCTCTCCAACTACTCTCCAATATAGCAATCCTGCATACATACACACTTCTTCTTTGACCTTTTAATGGTGTGTGTGTGTGTGTGTGTGTGTGTGTATGTGTGTGTGTGTGAGAGAGAGCCTGCGTGCACACAAGCACATGTGCAAGCATGTGCGTGTGGTATTATATAAATTATAAAAAAAAACACCCTACTCGTCCTTGAAAAATTCTTTTATTGTCTACAGTGCTACACTTCTCAGGTCTTCCTCTGAGCCTCGCGCTTTCTTACGCCAGCATGCCAAAGGCTCTGGTACCAACGCAGACCCCTCCAAAAATGCTGCCGAGGCTGCAGTCCTAATATTGTTAACATGGGACTAAGATCAGTGACCCGTGGATTTTGAGAGAGAGATTCTTTTATCATTTTCTCCATTCTCTTTATTCTTTCTTTACCCGGGCAAATCTCCCCAGTGACTGGAAAACAGGACAATCTATGTGGCAAGTACTATGCTGAACTCAGCATGTCTACTGTTATTGACTGAAATCAGCAGCCCCTAGGAGGAGTTCCTTCCAGGAGGAGACTCCTTGGACTTCATGTGGAAGGACTTCTGCTAATTGACCCATACACACCCAGCTATACCTGAGTCCCAGAACCACCCATGACTCATCTCAAGAACCAATCTTGTTAATTACATTAAATTTACTTGAAAAAACATAGAGAATGGTGAATAAACTTTCATTTTTGTCATATATATATATATATATATATATATATATATATATAAATTAGAAAGGTATTTTAATGCATTTAGTCATGTTAAATTGTTAAATTTCAGGTCTCATTTGCCAGCTTGCCAGGGAGTCTGTATCTGGTGGTGGGACATGACCACATACACAAATTCAGTTAGTGGAATATACATGAGTCTCAATGGAGTTGAGCAAAATTACTCTTTAACCAAACCTAGCTGTTCTCCCTCAGGTATGTGCCACTTTGCTTTTTTAGCAATGCTGCAAAACAGCAATGATAATTTCTCTACGAGATTAACCTTTTTTCCCCTGCCTCTGTCAGAACCAAGCTGTCCCTCTCCTCTCCTCTCTCACTCTGCTTAGAAGATCCATCTACACCCATGCAGCTGAAAGTTTCAAAAACCTTGCTTTGATTCACTAGCACCTTCTTCCTCTCACACTCTGGCCTTGCCTTGGCTGGGCGTCTGGCATTGCTTCACCCTTCCTGTCCTTAGCTAACCTACTGCAGTGAATTAACCAACTGCCTTGTTTTTGTTTCTGGATTAATTTTCGGTATTGTCTATTTCATTGAGTTCGACACCTCTGACTCTTGATAACAGGTAAAATTGTCCAGCCACAGTAGAACAGCCCAGCCCTGGCTTATTGTATCTCCATGAGACAGGACAGCTTTCTCTTCATGTAGCCTTGGTGCCAACAAATGACAAAAAAGATCTGATGGACTCTCTTGACTTGGTGTAGAGAAACTATCACAAAAGATAAAGATTCTGTTTTGTGTAATTGCTTGTGAGTAAAATACAGTGCCTTAGTTTTTCTCTTTAAGAAAAAGGAAGCTCAGGGTGCCTGGCTGGCTCTGTCATTTAAGCACCCGACTCTTGATCTCGGTTGAGGTCAGGATCTCGCAGTTTTTGGGTGGGGGCCCCATGTCCAGCTCTGACTGGTGGTGCAGAGCCTGATTGGGATTCTCTCTCTCCCTCTCTCTCCCTCTCTCTGCCCCTTCCCTATTCTCTCTCTCTCTCTTTCTCTCTCTCTCTCAAAATGGATAAACTTAAAAAAAAAACAAAACTAAAAAAGGAAGCTAAATTCAGATAAAATTCTAATAAAACTAAAAATAGGAAGATGAAGGCAATTGTTGAAAATTCCTATATGTTGGGGCGCCTGGGTGGCACAGTTGGTTAAGTGTCCGACATCAGCCAGGTCACGATCTCGCTGTCCGTGAGTTCGAGCCCCGCGTCAGGCTCTGGGCTGATGGCTCGGAGCCTGGAGCCTGTTTCAGATTCTGTGTCTCCCTCTCTCTCTGCCCCTCCCCTGTTCATGCTCTGTCTCTCTCTGTCCCAAAAATAAATAAAAAATGTTGAAAAAAAATTTTAAAAAGAAAATTCCTATATGATAGCTTATAAGATAGATGGAACATTAAATAAGGTATGATATATCAACTGTAATCAAATGTATTTACTGTTGATAATTTTAATTAAGGAAGTTGTTAATGGAGTTGTATATATTCAGGAAGAATTTCATGACTTTATTTTTAGAAGCACAGACTCTCAAATTTACAAGTCATATGAATTAAATGAATCCAATGATCTACATGTAATTGAAAGCCGTCCTTCCAGTGCTGGAGAATAATTTTAATTGCAAATGTTATTAAACTGTCCTTGTGAATTTATTTATCTGAGTAAAATTCCTGTAACATTGCTATTTAGTTGTTTCAGTGTGTATCGTACAGTCATTAAAGGCCTCCAGAAATTAAAGTACCTTTCCCTTTCATTTATTTCTCGAAATATTTACTTGAAATTCATTCCCTGAAAGCTTAAAGTGATTACGTGTTTGTCCCAACACCAGCAACATTTACTTACACAAGCGTCTAAGTTCTTCAATAGATGGGGATCTGAGATCTGAAGAAAAATGAATCACCCAAGTCCAGCACAGTACCTGTAAAAAATACACAGTGGGGGCACCTGGGCTCAGTCTGTTAAGTGTCAGACTCTTGATTTTTACTCAGGTTGTGATCTCATGGTTCGTGAGTTTGGCACAGCACAGAGCCTGCTTGGGATTCTCTCTTTCCCACTCTCTCTCTCTGCCCCTCCTCTGTGCTCACTTTCTCTCTCTCTCCCTCTCTCTCAATAAATAAATATATTTTTTTAAAAAACACACAGTAGAGGGACCTGATTTTAAGAGGCAGCCATGCCCATGTGCTCTGTATTTGCTTTTAGACAGGATATGACCTGAATGATTCAGGTAACATTTGGAGTGGAGAAGTTTGAGACGAATCTGTGCTCAGCATTCTTTGAAATCTATTGTTTATTTTCACAGGGGTCATAGAAGATGTGAATAAAGATTATAACCTGAGATGCAGTAATCAGCTATTCATTTATTCTTTTTTTTTTAAGTTTATTTATTTGTGTCGAGGTAGGGGCAGAGAGAGAGGGAGAGAGAAAATCCCAAGCAAGCTCTGCCCTGTCATCACAAAGCCTGATACAGGGCTCGATCCCATGAACTGTGACATCATGACCTGAGCTAAAATCAAGAGTCAGATGCTTAACCAACCAACCCACCCAGGCACCCTAGCCATTCCTTTATTCTTACATTCACTTAATATATATTTATTGTATGGCTGTATTAATCTTGTTTTTTTTTTGATTTTCTGTATTTTATGATGCTTTGATATCTTAGGACCTTGCTGACTGGGAAGGGACAGCCTCTCCCAGGGCTAGTTAATTCCTAGAGATGGCAAGCTATATGCCTTAGAACATGCCTTTTAAATGCAAACTGACCAATCTAAACTTCATTTCCCTCAATCTTCTCCTTTATCAAACTCTCACAAGCCAAGCCAATATTCCTCTGCTGTTATCAACCTGGGACCAGATACCAGACAACTTCAGACAGCACCTACACCCTGGAACCCGCTGACATTATTCAAACAAGTCAATCCTAAACAAGCTTACCTTGTCTCACTCATTTCTTACCGTGAAAAACCATGTCTTACAGTGAAAAACCATTTACCTAGCTTTCTCCCCCTCCCCCCATTCCTTCTGCCCCCTGACCCACCCTGTGGTCCCATATGGCAAAGCTTGCCCACTCTTCTTGCAACTGTGATTAACAAACCATATTTTCAATAACAGTTGCCTCCTGGTCTTGGTCTCACCATACCCAGATAATAATAAAACCAACATTTTAAAACAATGGCTGTATCTTAAATACTGTGCTAAGTGATGGAGATGTAGTAGACAAGAAGCTAGATATGGTCCCAGTCCTGCCGGAGCTTATAGGCTGAATTGAGGACTTTCCTCCAGGGATAGAAAGTCTGATCCAGGTTCTTAAGCACCTCTTTGTGCATACCCTACACCATTGTGCTCATTCAAGCTTCAGGTCAGAGCATGAGGAGATCATGAGATTTGGAGTTAGACCTCATTAGGAGTCTGATTCCCTTTGAGACCTGGGACAGGGTGTCTGGCCTTCTGCTTTCACACATATGGTTGTCCTGATAACATTAGCAGAATATGAAAAGTGTATCTTTGAGCAAGTTGTTATATTTCAAAACAGGCCTGCTGCAAGGAAACCAGGAAGACTATACAGTTGACCATTTCATAAGAAAGACTAAAGACTAGTGTCCCTGAGGCATCTCTCAAGAACCCCCTGAACTCTCAGAGGACTCACCTGGGTCTGATAAGCATGTTGAGTGTTGTATGAATTGAACTGCAAGCCTTCAAACAAGCATTTCGCTGGCATGTGCATGCATTGGTGCCCACACACGTGGCCAGACACGACAGTGACTTGTGTCTTACACGTTAGAATTCAGAGTTGTCTTCTTCCCACGTTGGAGAATGTAGAGTAGTCAAAAAAATAATACACACTCATGCATATGCTCAGGTTTTCTTTGAAAAGTTTGTGGTAATAGTTACATAATAAAAATGCATAACTTATAAATGTCCCTGTCTCAAAGAAAGCAAGAGACCTTTCTGCCCTTATCAGTTTATGTAACACAAACTTCTCACCCCTACCAAAAACAATTTTATAAGCAAATGTATGCTCCAGGGGAATCACTAAAAATCAATGATCCAGAGTTAAAATGGTGTATATTTTTAAAAGCTTTGTTTATCTCCCCTCATTAAAAATACCTTTACAAAAAGCAATAATCCTGATGGTGTGAATTAATAGTTGCATTTTTGAGCTTCATTGCTGTTCTTGTTTTACTCATGGTTCACTGGTTCCCTGGGCCTGTTTTTTGTGCAGGACTATTTACATGGTCTCTGGATTATTATCTGCCTTCAAAAGTGACAGGCAGAACATTAAAAAAAAAGGGGGGGGTGGGGTGCCTGGGTGTTTCAGTCCATTAAGCATCACACTTCAACTCAGGTCATGATCTTGCAGTCCATGAGTTCAAGCCCCATGTTAGGTTCTGTGCTGACAGCTCAGAGCCTGGAGCCTGCTTCAGATTCTGTGTATCAGTCTCTCTCTGCCTCTCTCTCTCTCTCAAAATAAATAAAAAATAAGTGACAGGCAGAACTCTAGTGCTTCTGGGAGCAGTGGGAAGATGGCTTGCATACAGGGAATGCAATTTTTTTTAGGAGAACAAATATCCAGACGGTACAAAAATCAGGCTACTGAAGTAACAGAGAAAAGAACAGAAAAGTAGAAGATAAAAAGGATAAAACACATTTTTTAAAAATTTTTTTCAACGTTTTTTATTTATTTTTGGGACAGAGAGAGACAGAGCATGAACGGGGGAGGGGCAGAGAGAGAGGGAGACACAGAATCTGAAACAGGCTCCAGGCTCTGAGCCATCAGCCCAGAGCCTGACGCGGGGCTCGAACTCACGGACTGCAAGATCGTGACCTGGATGAAGTCGGATGCTTAACCGACTGCGCCACCCAGGCGCCCCTAAAACACATTTTTAATAGACTGTAAGAAGCAAGTATTCATTCATATCACTTCTTAAGTTCTCAAGGGGGAAGTAGAATATTTGGTAATGTAAATTCTCAGAAAAGGAATCTGATGCCCAGGAAGCAACAGGAAATTGGGACCCATATGGATAAGGGCTAGAATCTCGATGCTGGCCCTTCCTTAGTGCTACAGATCCAGAAGCAAGTTATTTCCTTCCATTTTCTCATGCATAAAATGGAGACAGTAACACCTACTACCTTGGGTAGGTATTAGAATTAAATGAGAATAAAATGAATGTGGAAGAACTTGAGTAATAGGAGGGACTCAAGCAATGCCCTTTGTTCTAAATGGGACACTTGGTCTAATGTGCTGGGGACCAGTCGCTGCACTTCAAAGTTTTCCTGGTTTAATTAAACCAAGTACTGTCTTTAAGTCCATAAAATGAATAGAGGTCTCACTGTGGCTTTTCAGGAGGGTCTCTACTTAAGAGATTATCTGGGGTGCCTGGGTGGCTTAGGTGATTAAGCATCCAACTCTTGATTTTGGCTCAGGTCATGATCTTGTGGTTCATGAGTTCAAGCCCTGCATCAGGCTCTTCACTGACAGTGTGGAGCCTGCTTGGGATTCTCTTTTTTTCCCTCCCCCCGCCCCCACCACCCGCCTGTCTCCAGGTCTGGCTCTTGCACTCTCTCTCAAAGTAAATAAATAAACTTAAAAAAAAAATAAAGTGATTTTCTTAGTCACTTGTAAAGTTAAGTGTAAACATAAATAATGCATAAAAAGGAAGCTGCTGGACAGATCTTCCTGAAAGACAAAAATCAAGTATTTAAGTTTGTGGTGCTTTGAATATTGAAGAGTTTTTGGATATGTAATGGGGACACCATCTAGAGATAAAAATAGGAAAAGTGACTGAAGCTTGCTTAAGTTTCTACATTTGAACTGTGTATTCGGAAAAACATGAAGGATGCTTTTCCTTCTCTTTTGGTTCTGCTACAATCGTGGGTTGAATGGTCTTGCCATCAATTCAGACCCTGCTGTGCTTAGAAGCTCTTTCTCTCAGAGGGCACACTCTGATATATGCATACAAGCTCTGGAAGATAATTTTGTAAGCCCATCTGATTTTGTCAAAGAGGGGTCACTTGAAATTTTATCTAGCGCAAGATTTCTCTTCGCTGCTGGAAATCATGGTGCTTCATTGCAATTCTGAATGACAACTTATTTGAAGGCAGCAGGACTAAATTTTCCAAATGTGAGATCCCCCAAATAACACCCTGAGATGACAAGTCAAACTCTATGGTGTGTATGTACAGGTTTCCCCCCGCTCTTCAGAAGTAGAGTATTCCTTTGAAACTTTTCATAAGCTCAAGTGGCATAAAGTGAAGAAGCAAATTACCAGTAATTTATATGGAAAAATATTTGAGTGTTCCCAGACTCCAAAAAATAACCTCTCTTAGGCTTTTCTGATACCTTGGATGCATCTTACTAATGAAAGCACAGCATAAATCGAGATAAAGCACAGATGCTCACAGACTTTGCAAAGCTCTGGAGGCTGGATGCTGAGATGCTGAGCATCTTTCCCAGGGAAGGAGTGTGGCGGACCCCCTCTTGCTGCTCCGGGGTGTGCCGCCTCTGTAAGGGCTGGCTGCAAAAGTGCTGAATGCTATTTTTGCTTTTCTCCTTTTCTGATAAAAGTGAAATTATTCTTCATATTTCTTTCTTTTAGCAAATCAGCTACTGATGTGGGACTTTCGGAAAAGCGAGGTGGCACAAACTTCCAAAAAACGGGGGACACCTTGTTTTTTAAATCGCTTGTAAATGTATATCCTGAAAACCTCACCAGTCTGGTGTTATAACAGTGTGTAATCCTTCGCAACACAGATTCTGAGACAGAAATTTCTTCACTGAAATTTGTAATGATGAGGAGAGTCGTGTGTTCAGTGGAGCAAAGACAATGACAGCTAGGGAATCAGTTAAGGCTTAGAAATATAACACTTTCAGTCCCTTACTTCCACAGTCAAAATGTGAGAAAGCAAAATCCCTTGAGCTTTTTGAGTTTGTTTTAGAATATGCCTCTTCCAGTTAGGGAAAGATGTCAAACAGCAAATGTGTTGTTAAAATATCATGTCACTGGTTTCTAAGATCTGATTCAAAGTAATGCTACTGACCCAATTTGTGTAAAATTCTAGTTCTTGCATTAATTGCTACAAAGTCTATACAAAATGCAACGGGTCTTTTTCTCATTGTAGGAGAAAGATGAAGGAAGGCAAAGGAATTGTCACTGGAAACAAATAAGGTCCCCAGTTTCCCTTATACTTAAAAGATGAACCTAGCATCGTGCTTCATGCGTTCTCAAAGATGTGTCTGATTTATAAAGCATGATGGGCACTTAAGATACATGATTTACAAAACTTTTTTGATTAGAGGGGAGTCTTTTCTTGGACCATTACCATTAAGTTTGTAAAACCCAAATTACCCACTAAACGTACCCTCTCTAGGGAAGAAGTGTACCCTGTGATGTGCAAGAGTCCGATGTCACCTTCCAACTTGGCCCCATCCCTCACCAGCTGTGTGGCCTTGAACAAGTCCCTAAAGCAACTGGGTCTCAGTTTCCTCATTTGTAACGTGGGACTAACAATCACAACTACCTGACAGGAACATTGTGAGGATTAAATAAAATACTGTTTCTGAAGATCTTAGCAGAGTTCCAAAACCATATTATGGGCTCAGTAATGATGGCTGAGTCATTTATATATATACAGACAACAACCACAGGCTCAGATTAAGGAAGGAGCTGAGGTCAGCCTCCCAACCTCGATTTTCTATCCCCAGATTATCCCCAACTCTTTCCTATCCTTCCCTCTCCTCCCCTCATCTCTCCTTCCCTCTCCCTACCCCCCCTTTTTTCCTCTCTTCATATCTTCTCTTACAGCTCTTGTGTTCTCCCTTCTTTCTAACTCCCGATTCTTTTTCTTTTCTTTTAAAAATTTTTTTTAATGTTTATTTATTTTTGACAGAGACAGAGCATGAGCGGGGGAGGGGCAGAGAGAGGGAGACACAGAATCCGCAGCAGGCGCCAGGCTCTGAGCTGTCAGCACAGAGCCCGACACAGGGCTCAAACTCACAGACTGCGAGATCATGACCTGAGCCTAAGTCAGAGGCTCAACCGACTAAGCCACCCAGGCACCCCTTTTTTCTTTTCTTGTAATAGCTACCATCTGCTTAGAGTCAAATGCTTTACATATGTAATTTCTATTCCTTAGAAACAATACAAACGTAGGTATTGTTAGTATTATTACTTTTCAAATGAGGAAATTAAAATTTCCATAAAGCTAACCATTTGCATGCTACAGCCAGCATCTGAACTCCAGCTGATCCAACTCAAAAGCTAATTCCATCTTCACTGTAACACATATTTTGGTTAGCTATTTCTGCATAATAAAATACCCTAAAACTAGATAGCTTAAAACAACCCATATTTAATTAGCTCCCAATGCTACAGTTTAGCACTTCAGCTTTGGCTCAGCCCAGTTGGCTGGTTCTTCTGTTCTAGCGTGGGCTGGGCCGGCTCCGGTATCTACTGTCAGGTAGGTACTGTTGCTGGTGGTTCTGCTGATCTTAGATGGCTCTCTCAAATGTTTTCATGTTGGCTTGTTCTGGCTGCTCTGAAATAGCGTTAGCTGGAACAACTGGGCCATCCTTCACATCATCTCCCACTACTCCAAACGGAGCAGCCCTGACATGTTTAAATAGTAGTTGCAGGGCTTTGGTAGAGCAACAGTCTAGATGACCAAAGCTGTTGAGGTCTGGTTCACAACTGGCTCTCTCTCTTGTCTGTTGTATTTTTTTGACCAAAATAAGTCAGAGCACCCAGATTCAAGGATTGGGGAAATAGTCTCTACCCCTTGATGAAAGGGAAGTTTGCATTTGCAATGGAAATGAGGATAGGGATGGAGAATTGAAGATGTTTTTGTAATCCATTTCCACAACATCTACTCTGGCACGTTGGTTTTTCCCTCGCACATCGAGTGCCCAGTTTGCTTTCATTTCCTGTAAATTCTGAAAAGGATTTTCAGATACTCTGACAGAGTATCAAAGTGCTTACCCACCCCTAATAAAAAAAATATTGCCCTTGTTAGGGAAAGGAATGGCAACTGGCTCTAGGGAGAGCAGAAAACTAATGACAAAGTCTCTAGTTAAGAATGAGTATGACTGTCTATAATGGTTGCATCGCAATAAAAAAAAAAAGACAAAACCAGGAAAAAAAAACCTTCAGAATCATTTCCCTGCCATCTGTCTTTATTTTGCTAACCCACTCTATTGACATCCCCAGAAAAGCCAAGGATGAAGTAGCAATGGAAAAAAAAAGTCCACGCAATAATTTGCAAACACACATTTCTATTTTTTTATGGCCAAAAAAGGAATATAGTTTGGGCAGCACAGCCCTGTGGCAACAGAGTGCAGAGCCATAGCAGGTACCTACTTCCAAATTTATCTTTGCCTAGAGCCTCATCTGATTTATTTTTAAGTATATTTCACCAGGATACCCGAAGTCAAACTGTTATTTACAATGTGGGGTTAGCAGCAGAACCTACTGCATCAATTTCTCCAGAAAGAAGAGAGCCCGGTAATCCATTCTCATGAAGGCAGGGAAATACGGTCCCCTTTCTTTCTTTCTTTCTTTCTTTCTTCTTTCTTCTTTCCATCCTCTTCCTTCTAGAAAAGGGTTTAAGGTAGCTCCCACAATTGGTTCCAAGCTCAGCCATGTGTGTTTGTAAATGGTAAAGCGATCCTTTCATAACAGCCCTGACTCTGATTGAGCAGCGTCTGTATGTTCAGGGAGAAGAAAGAGAAAAAAGCAGGTATCGATCCCAAAGTCATTATCATCCATGTTCAGTGATAACAAAGAAGCTCTCTGTTTCTAGTCAACATTTGTTTCAATTAACTGGAGAGAACAAGGATTCAAACACAGTAGTTGCCTCAATAGGAAATCTTCGCCTGGACCACTGAATCTAGATCTTTCAAGAATCCATTTTTTTCTGAATTTCCCTAGGACACACATACAGACACACCTAACCAAGGAAATTCTCTTCATCATTAAATCAAAGTGGTTTGAGGTACACACCAGAGGAATCTCATTCTTGTCAGAGGTAAATCTCTGAAGTTGGTGGAAAAGCTGACTCCAAATACCAGTCTCTTTAAATTCTTCACTTTCACTTGGTATGCAGTAAGTGTTTGCTGAATTCCAGGAGAAACCCATGGAAGTTATTCCATGCAAAGTGGTGTATGTGACAAATACTCTTGATTTTTTTTTTTTGGCTGGGAAATTTGAGTGCAGAGGAAGAAGTGAAAATAATTTTCTTTATAGGCTTTATTCTAACCTACAAAAAAGATCTGGTTATTGTTGTGAGTCTAATAAATGCTTGTTGAATACCAGAATGCACTAGTCACCATCTTAGCTGCTATTGATCATATCAAGGTATACAATTAGATGCTGTTCTTGAACTCATAGAATTTACAGAGTGGCTTAGAAGATGTGGCAAGGTAAAATTCACTGGAGTAAAGGTCACTAGAGAAGCAGAATCCAAACACAACTGTGTTCAGAAGAGGGAAAGTTTGCTCTTATGTAGGGAGAATTAAGCCTTTCTTGGAAGAGAAGGCATTAGAACTCATCCTCTTCTGGACATGGTCAATATCAGTATTGCCTAAAATTGTGATTAACAATTTTCATTTTGTAATTAACTCTTTTCATTTTTCATTTTGTGATTAACTCTTTTCATTTCCTACTGTGATCTACCATTTCCAATCCATGGCTCACCAACTGTAAAACATGGATGCCATCACTGTCTTTTTTGCTTTGGAATCTCCTTCACCCACCCAGTATTGCTGTGTTCCTTCTCTTTATAAAGAGAGACACAGCAGAAGCATGCTCAAGTTTTACCTGTCTTAAAACCAAGGAGGGTAGATGTGGACGAGGATAAACTAAAATTTCTCTACATTTATTGGACAAGAAACATGTGTGCACAATTACACATGTGCACATCTCATTTTCCTCTTTTCAAGTATCCAGATAGAGTTATCGAGACTTCTTGTCTCTACTGTGAGATAAAAGATAAATAGTTTTTTTTTAATCATTTAAAGCTGTTTTGAGTGTTTTTTGTTTGTTTGATTGGTTGATTACCGAATTTAGCCCTCCTCTGAGGAATCCACCAATATACCACTTGATTCTCAAATAAGAGAACTATAAAGATAGAATATAGCCATGTACCCACAATAACTTTCCCTGGGAAGGTAATATAAATGGTTCAACACTCAAACACTTCGTGGAACCCAGTTGTCCCACAGAAGCCTACAGCACAGACTAGAGGTAAGACCCCTCTGTACTGACCACAACCACCAAATCAAGCCAACTCGTTTCAGACTAACAAAAAAAAATCCTACTCAGTATTTTTGACAGAGAACTAAAAACTGAGCGAGTTGTTTATGTAATGCTTGTGGGAATGCAGTCTGGGAAGGCAAATCCTTCCAAATTTTAGTCAACACTAAAAGGAAGTTGTAGGAAACTGTAGGTTCATTTCATAATTTTTCCACTTATCTTCGCTAGTTACTTGCTACATGGTAGGTGCCCTGCTGAGAAAGGGGGTTCACAAAAATAAGATACAAAACCTGCCTTTGAGGAATTCATAGCCTTGGTGGCTATGTAAACATGGAAAGTATTTGTGGCACAGGTCAGTAATGGAGATATGTGGAAGTCACAGATCATAGAGAAGAGTGCACACAATTCTGCCCAAGGATGAACAGGAAGGGTTTTAGGGAAGCAGCAATGATTGACTTCCTTGAGGGGAAAATTGGAGTTTAATACTAAGAGGCAAAGAAACCAGGATGTGAGAAGAAGAGCACACAATAATGTAGCACATCCATAGAAGGGTAAGCAGTACACTAGCACCAGTACACAGGGAGGAGGCAGAGCATATTGTTAAAAAACACAAAGTTAGGAGCGCCTGGGTGGTTCAGTCGGTTAAGTGTCTGACTCTTGATTTCAGCTCAGGTCACAATCTCACAGTTTGAGCCCCCGTCAGGCTCTGCATTTCATGAGTTCGAGCCCTTGTCAGGCTCTGTGCTGACAGTGCGGAGCCTGCCTGGGATTCTCTCTCTCTCCCTCTCTCTACCCCTCTCCTACTGATGTCTCTCTCTCTCTCTCTCTCTCTTTCAAAATAAAATACCATTAAAGGAAAAACAAAAAACACAAAAACATGAAGTCAGAGAGAAGTTGGGGTCACCTTCTGAAATGGGTCATTACGTGTTAGTTAGAAAGATGGCAATGAAATTAAATACTGGGGAGAGCATGCTGAGTGCTAAGTAGGTAGTGATGGACCTTCACGAATATCCACACTGAGAGAAGGCAAAGGGAGAGAACCTTTAGAGATCTGAGAACTACAAAAGGTAATGCCAAGGGGCACCTGGGTGGCTCAGTCGGTTGTGTCCGACTTCGGCTCAGGTCATGATCTCACACTCCATGGGTTCGAGCCCCGCATGGAGCTCTGTGCTGACACCTTGGAGCCTGGAGCCTGCTTTGGATTCTGTGTGTCTCCCTCTCTCTCTCTGCTCTTCCCTCGCTCATACTCTCTCTCTCTCTCTCCCAAAAGTAAATAGATATTTAAAAAAATGGTAATGTCAGGAAATTCAAGGATGGAGATAACTTGATGCAACAAGGTGTGGTTAGTGGGAACAAATGCAAAAGAGCAAGAGGAGGTGGATTAAAATGTATAACCTGGATTTAATAGCTTTGAGTCACTAGGTACAGTCTGCATGGGCTGTGAAGGGAATTGCCAGATTGAAGTGGGTCATCTGGTGGAATAATTACTCTTCTTCATACATCTCACAGGGATGTAGGTCCCACTGTGCCTCTGCCAGCATCTCTGAGATCTACCCACATGATCCTCTGAATTCAGACAAAACCTACAGACAGATCACTGAGGGCCAAGTGGGAAGTTTTCTAGGAGCAAGACCCTGAAATCACGGAGGTGACTGCTTACATCGTATTGACTGGAATGCAGCTGTACAACATCTCCTAGCTGGAAAATGTCATCTAGCTGCTCACCCAGAAGCAGGAGGAGATGGGAACAATTAGCACTATGGTGGTAGTCATTTTGCACTATATAAGTGTATCAAATCAACAGGTTGTCCACCTTAAGCTTATACAGTGTTGTATGTCAATTACAACTCAGTAAAGCTGGGAGAACATTTTTTAATACTGAAAAGAGGAAATAAGAACAGAGATAGTGAATACACATCTGTCTCTTTTACAACTGTTTTTCCTTATTCTTTTATAAAAATATGGAAAATAATTTCTAAGCAAAAGAGACACTTAATAGGGAATTTTCAGACTTCATGTGATTTTCTTCCACATTGCAGCTTATGTCTTAGGAGAGACACAAAAATCTTCTTAAGAAGAACAGAAACAGGCAGGTTTTTAAAATCACATTTGCTTTCCAGTTTGAGGGAAAATCCTTACATGTAGCTGTCAGGATGCTGAGGTCCCACACATAGTATGATCTTTGGATGAGGCTGGAAGTAGAGAGAAACAAAATATGAAACCACTGATGATAATTACTAAGGGATTTTCTGGCCAGAAGCAAAACAAAACAAAACAAAACAAAACAAAACAAAAACAAAAAACCCTGAGCATTTCCAAATACCGTGGTGCCAGTAGACATCAGTTATCCAGATACCAACTGGAAATCTCTCTTGTGTCAGAGCTGAGCATCCGACAATGTCAGAGGTGGAGGACATAGTGAGTGGAACTGCCCCCTCTGGATAGACTGATGGCCAATAAAGGAGAATGCACTGGTGCTCTGGAGGGAGGGAGGACCCTGGCAGAAAGTGACCATGTGAGTGAGGATTTTACAGTAGCAACAAGAGAACAAGAGAATGCAGACCAGATTTTAAACAATTCATAGGAAAAAAAAAAAAGGAAAGGCTTTGTGATGAGAGGTTCTGAAAGAATGTGGCTCAAAAGGGATAGAACTTGAAAAGCTGATAATCTGACCCTACAATCCAGCACAAGTAGATGAGCAAGGAAAGGGAAATTGGCTAAGAAAGCCAATGTCACATCTTGGGGTGCTCTCAGGGAGCTCCATTAAAATACCTGGGAACTACATGAGATAGAAGAAAAGGCCAAACCTAAACAAAGGTATAGATCTGAGAGAGAATTGGAATGGCAGAAGGACTAAATTAACAGAAGGCTTTGCACCAGGTAGGGCAACTGTGTTTGCAAGCAAATAAAAAGCAAAAAGATGGGGCACCTGGGGGGCTCAATTGGTTAAATGTCTGACTCTTGATTTCAGCTCAGGTCATGATCTCATGTTTCATGGGATTGAGCCCCATGTCAGGTTCTCCATTGACAGCATGGAGCCTGTTTGAGATTCTCTCTCTTCCTCTCTCTCTCTCTCTCTCTCTCTCTCAAAAATAAATAAATATTTTAAAAAAGCAGAAAGAGAGAACACAACAGTATGGGATAGATAGCAATATACTTGCCATCACAGAGAAGAGACAAAACTTTAATTTCTATTTTTTTAGCCTTTTCCAAATACTTTTGTCCACCTCAAAAAGACAGAACAAGAATTACTTTTCAATACAAAAAAAAATCTGAGGTATAAGGGGAAATAATTGATTTTCAGCCGCAGTCAAATGAACTTACATCTCTAGACCCATTCAAAGTTAATTCAAGGCTCAAGGCTCAGGAGAAAAATTAAGAGAAGCACTCATGTTGAAACCATGAGTGATTGTTGAGAGGTTTCAGAGACTGGGAGAGAAGCCCCAAAACTGAAAATAGAAAAACAAAAAGATGTTTTTAAAGATGCAGAAAAATAGATTATAGGGAAGAAGTACTCATCACTCAGTGTGCTAACAGCCTACTAGCAGATTTTATAACATAAACAGATGTTTATATGCCCTTGAAAAAGTTAAGGCACAGTAATTTCAATACAGCATGAGTTTATTCAGGATAATATGTGCCAAACTATCATTTAAGTAATATTGATAAGTATTACAGTTGTATTACCCATACAGAAGTCTAATATGCAAACAGAATTTGAGGACAATTTCCCCACATGTGGGCAATGTGTGTTTTTAATTTTTAAATCAAGTTTATCATTTAAACAAGGCACAAATATACATCTCTTATAAAAAAAATTAACTTACAAGTAAGCCTAGAGGTCACTTAGGCCACCTCAAGCAACTCTGATCTTCTCTGCTCCTCCCTAAAAGATGACCCCCATTGTAACTTTTTGTGCATCCCTCACCTTTTCCTATTTATTTATATATGCACATACACATGCATATAGAAAAATGGAGAAAATAAATATTAATATTTTAGTAATTTTCATTACATAAAAATCTGAGATTTTTTTAACTATTCTGAATATCCTATTCAAAAATGCTAATGGATACTTCTTGAAACATACTTAAAGATCTAATATTCTTTTATTAAGATTTGCATAACACTCCATTATATAAAATAACACAATCTATTTAGTCAGAATACTTTAAAGCTTATTTCCTACTTTCTTTTTGTGTGTGAATCAAGCATTGATGATTTTCTTCAGACACACTGGCTTCAAATAGCCCACTGTTTATGTTTGTACAATGGTATTCCATGGTTCCTTTTGGGAGCTATTGAATTGCCTTATAATACACTAAGTCCTCCTCTCTAGATTTTTCTCTGTTAATTAGATCGGTGGCCCTCAATTATGAATGCAACTCTGTTTCTTTCTCCCTTATGATTTGATATGAATATTATGAAGAGTGCTGAGGCTGAATTTAGTAAAATAGATCTAAGTTCCATAATGTCTAGAATGGCCTGAAGATCCCCAAATCCAAAAAGATGAAAAGGTATTTGGTGTTTCCACGTGCCATGGAAGAGAAATCCAGCCTTGTCCTAGAGGAGACTGTCTTTCATCCACTTGTGTGTATGTTCCTTCCTTCAGCTGATAGCAGTAGGTGATAACTTGGTGCCTGATGCCATTCCAGCCAACAGAGATGCTGTCACGCAGAGACAGGAAGCGTGTTCTTAAGGCAGTTACCTGTCAGGTTGAAGGTTATTGAAAACCAGCAAGTCAAGAGTGAACAAGGTAATACTTTGAAGACACAAAACTTGGTAAATGTGTTAGAATGACTGTAAGGAAGCAAGTGTTCAAATAGTAACAATAACAGTAATGCTAATGATAAAGTTCAAAATGCAAAGATACTGTTCTGAGGATATTACATTTGTTAAATCATTTAATCCCTACAAAACCTCAGTGAAGCAGGTAGTGTTTTTGCTCTTCTCTTAAAGAGAAGGAGACAGAGCACAGAAACATCAAGTAGCTTTCAAAGGCCCCATGGCTTATAAGAGGCAGAGACTGGATAATAGGAAGAGTCTCTTACGGAGGTGACATCCAAGCTGAGACCAGAATAAAGAGAAGAAGCTACCCATTGAAGTCAAAGGAGATATCAACAGCAGATTTTTTTAAGTTTATTTATTTATTGTTGAGAGAGAGAGAGAGGGAGAGAGAGAGAGAGAGAGAGAGAGAGAGAGAGAGAACACACATGTGCAGGCAGGAGAGGGGCATAGAGAGAGGGAGTGAGAGAATCCCAAGCAGGCTATGGGCTGTCAGCTCAGAACCCAACGTGGGGCTTGAACTCACAAACTGTGAGATCATGACCTGAGCTGAGATCAAGAGTTGGATGCTTAACTGACTGAGCCACCCAGGTGCCCCTCAACTGCAGATTTCATATAGTGAATGTCCTTGAACTGTTTATGGATCAGAAAGATCAGTGTGGAAATGTGGCTGGGGCTTTCTTCATCACAATGTATTCTGTTGAAGCAATTTGGGAACAACGTATTTCTTCTTTCATGAAGTTCTGCTGGAAAATAACCTGGTCTTCTCCACAGTGGCATGGGGCTCTGTAGGACCATGGATAGAGAAAGTGGACATTCCTGGGAGCAGCTGTGTTTTCTTCAAAGATGTAAATATTAACTAAATTGTGAGTATTATTAGGAAAATTATGAGTATTCAGACTTCAGCAAAACATGGTATCCTCAAAGGAGAGCTAGACAAGTTAGGCCTGTTTTTAGTGGTTGCAATATTATACCTTGAAAGTATCTGATTAATAGCTCAATAACAGCAAGTATGTTAGACATTAATATCATGCCTCCAGGCTCTATCCTTGTACTTGGCATTGTCCAATTTTAACAATGCCTTTAATAAAGACATAGAGATATGCTTATTAAACCTACAGACAGCATGAAGCCACCATTAGGTGCAAACAGATGATGACACAATCAGAGATAATATGAATTAAATAGATTACAATTAAGGTCACACTTACAAGATATAATCCAACTGAAAATTGTGAAGTACATCCATGCCTTGTATCATGTAATCATGTGTATGTGAATGAGTGTGTAACTATACGTGTGTTCTTGTAAATGCACACTCAGAGAATGGAGAAGTGCCAATTTAATAAATGTTCTTGGAAGATGGGTGTCAAGTCTAATGCACTGTTTGGAAGGTTACCTGTCAGTTCACTCCCTGGTACTGGTCTTCCCCACATTTATTTTGAGAAACTTTGGTCAATAGGAAAGGGACTGAAAAGGACTACAGTGAAAGTGAGGGTTCTAGACGTTACATTATATAGGAATAATCTCAAGAAATATAGACAAATTTAGCTAGGGGAAAAAAAGAAGTTACAGTCTAAGAGCTTTCTGTCTAAAAATTTGAAAGCCATTGCATGAAAAAGGTACAGAATTTAGGGCAAAGAACATTGGTTAGAGTCAACAGCCTCAATTCATTTTATTTGGCTCATAGTGTTACCCTACATAATATTTCAAATTTGAAGTCATTATCATTATTTTTTTAATGTTTAATTGTTTTAGAGAGAGGGAGAGAGAGAGACAGACAGAACCTGAAGCAGGGTCCAGGCTCCAAGCTGTCAGCAGAGTCCATGGCGGGGCTCAAACTCACAAACTGTTAGATCATGACCTGAGCCTAAACCGGATGCTTAACTGACTGAGCCACCCAGGTGCCCCCATTGTTGTTATTTAAAAACTGGGAGTTTTTACGTAACAATCTAGTCTCTAGGTCTTTCTTAAAGATTGGAAGATCTCATAACACTGAACCACACTTTTCTACAATAAAGGCAGGTTATGGTCGCTCTTTTACAAGGTAGATGCATATTTCAGTTCAGTCAAGTCCTCACCATTCTTTATTTTAACTCCAATTTATTACTTCATACCTAAGCCAAATCATTTATTTAATTATCTTCCCAAATTCTGTTACCCATAGAGCAGAATCAGGACCAAAACTCAGCAGTTTTAATGAGGCACATTTAAGTTCAGCACACAGAAAAAATGTTAGATTTGCCCCCTAGTAGTGCTGGGTGCCCTGAGAAGTAGTAATTTCCCTGATCCTGGAAATACAGAGGGACCCTGGAAGACAATCTTTAAGGATTTCAACATGTGGCAGGAGGGGGTGGGAGTGGGGTTCCCCACACCAACAAGCAATTCTCCAATACCAGCTGGGTGTCCTATAGCTGAATTTCATTCTGACACTATCCACCTGGGAGAGCATCAAATCCCACAAGTTTAGGTCTCAGTCCTAGGAGACTGTCTCCCCACTGCGTTTCAGACACCTTGCAAATTCAGGTAGTTACCTGTGCTTCTGACCAACTGGCTATAGATTGGAGGTTCCAACGACCACCTCCTTGGGTTTGTTTAATTTGCTACAGTGTCCTACAGAACTTAGACATTTTACTTACTAGAGCATTGGTTTATCATAAAAAGCTATAATCCAGGAGCAGCCTGGTGGAGGAGACTCATAAGGCAGGGTAGATGGGGAAAGACAATTTCCATGCATTCTTTGAAGTTTCCACTCTCTGATTCTGCACATAGTCACCATCTTGGAAGCTTCCCTAAGTCGTCATTCTGAGATTTTATGGAGGCTTCATTACATAGGCATGATTGATTAAACCATTGACCATTAGTGATTGAACTCAACCTCAGCCCCTCTCCTCCTCCCCCAGAATTCAAGGCAAGGGACTATAAATTCCAACCCTCTAAATAGGAGATTGTTTCTCCTGGCAACAAGCCCCCATCCTAAGGTGCATTTGGAAAATCACATCATTAACATAACAAAAGACACCTTGAGCACTCTTAGCCCATGGGAAATTCCAAGAGTTTCAGGGGCTCTGTGCCAGAAATGGGGACAAAGACCAAATACACATTTCTTATTATAAGCCACAGTGTCACAGATAGTATGCAGTGAATATCTGGACTGGGTCTGCAGTTAGACCAAATGACCGAGGCAGCCCTTTCCCTTATCCTATTACTATATGCAAAGTCAGAAGGACAGGTGGTGGGGAAAGTAGAGAAAAAAAGATGTGAGAGAGAGTGAGAGAGAAAAGTGCCAGTAGGGCATAAGGAGAAAAAGAGAATAAACAACAACACAAGTAAAAGTTACCAAGAGTGTCCAAGAGATAGAAGAAGCAAATAAGACTTTAAACAATGGCCCCACATTTCAGAGAGAACCATAAACTTAAATGCAACAATTGCAATTAAATGAGGTGTATCCTGGGCAGCTGTCTTGATGCATTAGGCGGCCAGGTGGAAAAGTGAAGAAAGCAGATTTCCTCCCCCTTTAAAGAACCACCAGAAACTCCTAAAGGGTTGCTGTCTTAAGGGCCTCAAGTCAATTTAGCAGAGGTATTTTATAAAAAAAAGTTCATCAAATCATGTGTGGCCCAGGATGGATTACTCTGATCTGTTTTTATGCATTATAATTACCTGTTTTGTGCCTTGCATGTTCTCCTTAATCATAAAAGCCAGCAACCAAGCAGGCAAATAGATTTCATTTCTCTACGCCCCTTCGTTATTTCTTGGGCTAAATCCGTAGAGGACTCAGCTGTTCCAGGTCCTTACCACCAAGCCTCACGAAACTACCTATGATGCTTAGAAGAAAAAAGCAACTGCTTCTAGAGGCCAGAAGAGTATGAAAAATCTATGCAAATTCATAGAAGAATGGGAGGGAAAGGAGAAGAAAAGACAATTCCCCAAAAGGTCAGTTCATTTCTTTCCTCTGTGTCTTCCTCTGCAAATAGATTGTTGAAAGCTCTTGGGTTTAAAAGCCATGGCTAATCAGCTTGCTCACTGTCTCTCTGTTTCATCTGTTTTAGATAATCACGTGCTAGGAAGTGAAGTACATTGAAATGTTGTTCTTTGGACATTTTCCCAAATCACATTAAGATTTTTTTTTTTTTTACTTTCCCATCATTTCCCTCTGTATGAAGCATTATCAGGGGAACTTTTTAAAAAATGTGAATTCCTGGATCCCTCCTTAGACCTATAAAAGGCAGAATCTCAGGGGACTGTGTCCTAAGGATGTGTGTGTGTGTGTGTGTGTGTGTGTGTGTATATATATATATATATATATATTTAGGATGTATATTTTTAAAATTCAGTAGGAGATTCTGATACATGGACATAAGACAATAACTGATACAGAGCCACCCTTTGTTTAAAAAATGTAACCAAGCTTCTACTAATGGGATTGGAGTCATCAAAGTAGTGATATGAAGTGGAGATAAAGGACTTCTGTGTTTTGTCGGTTATTACAGCTGAGAGACTTGAAGGGACATTTCTGTTTTAGGTGTCTTTGACAAATCAATTGATCACAATTCAATGTGGGGGTAGAGAGAAGTGTAGCAAGTTGTTTCAACCTTAACAGGGTGTCTTAGTAGTTTCTTGCTTTGCTTGATTGCCAGTGGTACCTAGACTTGTTCCAAAAAGCTTGCACTAAAGCCACCCAAAGGGTGTCCTGAGAAAAGCTTACCACACCTTTAAACATGCTATTCAAAGAAGAGAAATGTAGGTTTTTCTAGGCAGGGAATTAAGTACCATTCAGCAGTACTGAAAATAAGGAAGACTTATGTCAGAGGCAGTAAAGCATGATGGATGGTTGGAGGAAGGCCAGTTGGCATTTTTGTTTACCCTTTTCCACAACAGAACAACAAGAGGGCACTCATTCAATTGGGGAAATCAAAAAGCAGCACACTGAAAGCAAATGAAAGGAAATTTCACAGCCTAAAATGAACTCTAGACTCTGTGGCTGCAGATTGCCAGGGAAGATTATTGAAGCAATTAAACATTTGTGTGCAAATAATGATAGTATGTTTCCTAAATAGGTAGAAAAATAAATCCTGGACTTTTGGCTAAAGTGGGTTTATTTTTCCTTAGGAAGTATCTATCTTCCCACTTGAGGTGGGGAGCAGGGGGGGAAATGATATTCAAATGGGTGCAAAAAGTACTGTGTCTTTCTTAAACAGATGATGGAAACTCTTGCCCAGACTCATTAAATCTTTGAGAAGAATGGGGCTGTGTTGGGAGGGTCTTCGAGAACAGACCACCATCACATTTGGAGATGGGTTGGAAAGGACTCTTGGACTTAGCATATTGTTGTACTCATGGCTAAGATGTATTATAACAGTGTAGTGGTAAGGAGATGCAACCATTTCATAACGGGAAAAAACACAGGCAGAGTCTGCAAAACTTCATGTGCAGGCTTCCTTATGTTCTCTTCCTCCTGGGAAAGGCCACAAAAGCATACTCTTCCCCAGTAGTGGAAATACAGCAACACGTGTGTGACATTTTTATCCAGAAAATCCCACTAAAGAATAAGCACCCAAGTTTTTAATTTTTTTAATTTTTAATTTTTTTTTTTATTGGGGGCTGGTCACATAAGCACCATCTGCTTCACATGCACCAGAATTTCAGACTCCTAGAAATAAAGCCAGTGTTCATTAAAACCATATTGTTTTCACAAGCAGCCTGGCTTATGTTCCACGTTTATCAGTCAGCTCTTGACTGGGAACACTCCAAAAGCCAAGTTCTCAGATCCAGCCAAGGGCCAATCTTATAAGCAGGGTTTCTAAGAATCGCCATCTCAGACCACCTATGGTGGCTCATGTTTTAACAGGGGCAGATGACAAAGGGCATTTGTGGTGACATTGGGTTGAAAGGACTCTCAGATCTGAAACCAGTAAGTGTCAATTACTATAGACTTACACCACCCACATGAACCACAGAACAATATGACACAGCAAATTATTGTTTTAAGGAAGGCATAGATAAAAACATGGTCATCTATTTCCATAGTACTTTGTTTTCTTATCTTTTATCAGTTGGCTTACTCCCTGCCCCCCCCCCAAAGTATTGGTAGTCTGGGTCCAACATTAATTACCCTAAAATATCAGAGCAACTCAGGAACTCTGGAAACCTGGAACTAATATTTGTTCACTTACTTGGTGCTTCCTTATGTTAAGACTGATGTAGCTTCTCAGAAAGGTGACCTTTAAAATTGTTTGATATACTACCATGAATACGGACATACGAATGCTTCACGAATGTCCAGTTTCTAAGGGGATCCCAAATCTCCAGGTCTGAGATTGAAATAGACTATTGGCTCTCTCTCAAGGTTGGAGAGTGAATGCAAGGGAATTAGGGATGGAGGGAATGATGCATTTGCTACCAAACATAATTTGAATGGTTGTTTTTACACACTAAGGGATAAAGGCTCACTAAATACTTTCAAAAAATAAAATAATTACTTCTTACATAAACAATTACATTCAGACATAAACATATTTATCTGTGTGAAATCTGGAGCACCGCTTATAGTGGCTTTAATCTCTCCTTAAACATAGTTCTAGCCCACTACAAACTAGTTTATCTAAAGTGAATGCATGGTTTCATTTTCTTTTTCTATTTTTCACACTTTGAATTCTAATTCAGGATCTGGATGCCTGGAGCCTGGACTATTCCAAAAGCTAACTTTATACTCTTCCGATCTCTAAGATCTACCCTTTCAATATATATCATTGCCAAATGACTCTTCCCAAACATTCTGCTCGTGTTATTCCTTGCCCCAAAATCTTTGGTAGATTTATTTCAGCTTGAGAATAAATTTCTAAAACCACCACCATCGTTTTCTAATTTGGTCCAATCTAGCTCTCTAAATTAAGAACTAATCAATTGTATCTCTTACAACAACCGTGTTGGAATCTTGGAGTTTGTTCTGCTGTGCTTCCAAGCAAGAGAGAAACAACTAGACACTCCTCTCGTCTCTACCCGTTAAAATCTTACACATTCTAGATGTAGAAACTGTTGAAATCTTCCATGTTAGATGCCTGTGTTACCCAATATGATGGTTAATTTTATGTGTCATGTTGATTTGGCTAAGGGATACCCAGAAAGTTAGCAACACATTATTTCTGTGTATGTCTGTGATGGTGTTTCTGGAAGAGATTAGCATTTGGTTCAGTGTCTTGAGTAAAGACCCACCCTTACCAGTATGGGTGGGCATCATCTATTTTGTTTTGAGGGCCCAAATGGAATGAAAAGTCAAAAGAAGGGCAAATTCTCTGTTCCCTCTTGATCTGGGACATCCACATTTTCCTGCTCTCAGACAGCAGATCTTCTCCTTCTTGAACCTTTGAGGTCTGGGCTTTACATCAGCGGTGACACGGTTCTCAGGCCTTTGGACTCAGGCTGACTTATACCAGCAGCTTTCCTGGTTCTCTGGTTTGCAGACAATGGTGTGGGACTTTTTGGCCTCTCAAATCACGTGAACCAATTTCTATAATAAATTGCCTTTTACATACAGGTATCCCCACTTTCTGAAAGTTTCTATTACACCACTTCCCTTTTATGATAAATCTACGTTAGTACGGTAACAGTTTTTCCCTACAAGCTAAAACCCTCTTTGGATTTCTTTCAGTGAGTGACAACAGGTATGGATGTACACATTCGAGAGAATTTTGCCAAGTGTTTGTTTCTCTGTTTTCAGGTAATGCATTCTCATTCCACTTTCCTAGGCTTTCCCACCCTTTCCTTTCTTATACTCTGCCAAGGCTGTTTCAGAGTCTCCACCTCATTTACTGTGTGAGCCAACAGCACGTTAGGACAGGTTCCAGGTGTCTTTGCTATGACATTAAATCCTGACTCATGAATGGGGCGCCTGGCTGGGTCAGTCGGTTGAGCATCCGACTTCAGCTCAGGTGATGATCTCACACTCCATGAGTCTGAGCCCCGTGTCAGGCTCTGTGCTGACAACTCAGAGCCTGGAGCCTGCTTCAGATTCTGGGTATCCCTCTCTCTCTGCCCCACCCCTGCTCATGCTGTCTCTCTCTGTCTCAAAACTAAGTAAATAAAAACATTAAAAAATTTTTTTTAAATCCTGAGTCATGGAAGAATGCTCCCATGACTCCCATGAACTCTCCCCTCCTCACCCTCATAATTGCTGCCACATTTGTTGCTCTGCCTCTTTCTTGTATAAATCAGCCAGGTCCTTGATTTCTTTTTGTTTTTAATGTTTTAATGTTTACTTATTTATTTTTGAGAGAGGAGAGAGCACAAGTAGGGGAGGGACAGAGACACACACAGAATGTGAAGCAGACTCCAGGCTCTGAACTGTCAGCAGAGAACCCGACGTGGGGCTCAAACCCATGAACTGAGAGATCATGACCTGAGCTGAAGTTGGATGCTCAACCGAGTGAGCCACCCAGGTGCTCCTGGGTCCTTCAGTTCTTTTGGGGAGCAAGATATTTTTGCTCCAACTAGGGACTATAATTTCCTGTTCAGATTATGTTGAAACCTGTCCGCAGTGATTGATCTGAGGGCCTTAAGTGGTGTCAGAGTAGAATGAGCATCATCTTGAAAGCAGGGTGCTTCAGGTGTGCTTTTTTGCAAGCCTTCCAGGTGAAATAAGGCTGTTTACTGCTGGCAAAAAAAATGAAGGCCTGCTTCTGCCAGTGCCCTGTGTTCAGAACAATCTAGGATTCAAGATTCTCAGGTTTGTCACTCAAATGTCCTCAACTCAGACCTCAGGTACTATGACCTACTATAAGAGCCCCAACTTTAACACAAGAGGCCCACTGAGATGACATGTTTAGGGTTTTGTTTTTGTTTTTTGTTTTTTGCAACACTGCCACCTTTACAGTAAAATAATGGGCATGAATTTCAGCCTAATCTGCCCTCTTTCTGTTGGACATAAGGATCTCTTTAAACACCACTGTGGACACCTTCTTGCTTTCACAGCTTTATCATTTCCTTTTTTGAAGATTTCCAAAGCAACTGTTTTGGAATAAAGTCAGTGCTCTCCACAAGCCTTGTTATTGTTGGTGTCCTCGCAGTGTTTACATACCCAAATTACTATCTATGTAAGCTCGTCCTTCACCTTCCAGTATACGGCATCCCAATCCATCACTTGTGAGACAGTCTTAGTAATTTGTGGCTTACAGCACATCAGGAGTTATTTTACTTCAATGCCAACACCAATGGTGTCTTTGTTGCTGTTTGAAGAGTGAATGATTTCTTTTCAGAATCTCAGGACTAAAAAGAATCTAACCTACAAGATTTAAAAGAATATAGGAAATATTTTGCATAATCTTGAATCATTTCATGTTTTCTGCAAATGTCAGTATTCTTTTCTTTCCCATGGTCGATGTTCCATAATAATTTTATATTAAATCATCATGGTCTTAAGCTTTCTCGTTGGCTGCCCACTTTAATTTTTCTGGGGAAAAGATCAGATACAATGATCTTTTCTGGGGAAAAGATCAGATACAATGATCTTAAATGAAAAATAATTCGCAAAATAAGTATAAATAAAATATGCATAGATCCCCATTTTAGGGAATATAAATATAACTCCCCTCCCTACTGTCAGTTTTAAAGTAAAGCTGTTTTCTGTAGAGGTCTATGTTTAAAGTTAGATAAGATTTTCTGAAACAAACCTGAGATAGATATACTTGTAGAGAAATAATTGTCCATTTTCTTCATTATTCCACCTAGATCCATTAAAATGCAACTCTACCATCTAGGAGGTATTGCAAATCTTGTTTCTTCCTTCTGAGTGACTCATCTCTGCCCAGGAGAGGAGGAATAACTTGGGTGGTGGGTAAGACAGGAAGACAGAGTCTGAGCCATGGTAGCACATCCTCTTTGCCTCTCCTTTCTGGATCAGTTTGCTTGTGGCACGAAGCATATTCCCTTCCCACAGTTAGTAGACATCTTTGAGGTCGTGGCAAGGGTGCTGATGGACAGAAGCTAAGGTTGGGGAATTAGTGCAGTTTCTCACCTTCTGAGTCTGTGACTAAGTGGCTGAACACAGTCACCTCTATCAAGCCAACCATCTCTCCCCTTGAGGTGGTCCCAATATTTAGACTAGAGTATGTATAAGCAAATTAAGCTTCCACATTTGAGATTGATCAATCTATTTATATCTATCTATAGATATAGATGGATAGATATAGATACAGATATAGATTCGAGTTTTATTTATAAAATTTATTTATAAAAGAAAAAAGTGCCTTTAACTATGCTCCCATTTTTCAGAGACTAAAGTCTTTTTTATATATGTTTGAGTTCATCAGAAATGGATAAGGACATTAGGGGAATCTACTTATTCCCAAGGCTTGGGGTGGTAAAATCTTAGGACAAGCATAGATCAATAACAAATGAATATGTAGTTTCTTCATAAACATGTTACGAGACTTTTTAAAACAATTTTTAATTGTAAGTTTATAAATCACTGATCTGGTTCCAGGTGTCTTTGTTCAGACAAACCAATATTTTTCTGTTTCCCCGTCAGTGGTCAGAGAGAAATATAATTTATGTTTGTAAAATATAAAATAAATATAAATTTATCTGAAGTTCTATGGAAACAGATAAGGAATTTTATGCCAATCTTTTTTTTTTCGTTGATGTAACAAAATATGATAGCAACTCTGGGTTCCTTCTCTAAACACCGGTGTTAACAGTTTTCTATTCTTTCATAGCTTTGTTAACAGCTTCCAAGCCAAGGACTGAAATCACTGATTTCAGTTAGATTTTTCTATCCAGGGAAGAATTATAAAATATATAATTCCCCTTTTTACAGGAGCAGCTTGATTTTACTTGCATTTTCAAATGGCATTTTCCAGTACAGTGTTTCTAGAAATAAAGACAATTTCATAAATAGCAAAATCTCTTCAGGAAAGTGGATATGACTGGCAACTCAGAGAAACCTGCATTAATATATTCTTCATAATAATGACAAAGGGCTCCTCCAATAGAAAATTCTCTAATTAAAGTAATCCTGACTATTGAAGTAAGATAGTTGTGTAAGGCTTTAAGAGTATTTCAGTCTTTTGTGACACTTTTTAAAGATGTGATTTATCTCTCCCATTTTCTCTTTTTTGTTCTTTCCCACGATATCCCTTTGGAAAAATAATGAGGTCCTGATTCATAAGGCTGTGTTGTAATGATTATTTACTTTTTTCCTGAAGATTAGAAAAGCTAGTAGAAGAGAAGTATTACTGATAGGTGTCACTCTAGATTTCATAGTTTAGAGGGAAAATATTTAACAGTTATAAATGTAAGCTTGTAAAATAAATATTAGACTTCTACCTACCATTATGTGCCTATGAAAATGTAAACCAAAGTTTTTCTTCTTCTTAGCAGACTCATACCTAACAGACATTAATACTTTCATTGGTGAATTCAAGGAGACTAAGAAAAGAACTGTTGAGGCTGGCTATCCCCAAATGCAACTATTCTTTATGGAGGCTCACCTTATATATAATAAAAAGCACAGATCTTAGGCATATCGTTGAAGTTATGACAAATCTATGCATCCATGTTACCACCACTCAAATCAATATATAGTAACTATCCATCAAACCTGAAAGTTCCCTCATTCAAGTTTTCAGTTAACTGCTGCCCTCACCACTTCCATGCTAACCACTGTTCTGATTTCTATCATAATTGAGTGTTTTGCCTGTTCATAAACTTCCTGTAGATGGAATCTTAGCATGCAAACTTTTGTGTCTGGTTTCATTCCTCCAACAAACTGGCTTATTAGATTAATGCATGTTGTTGTAGGAATCATTAGTTTATTAATTTTTTATTCCTGATTTGCAACAAATTATGCATCATACTATGTTTATGTTCACCAATAGGCATTTGGGTTGTTAGCAGCTTTTGGTCGTTTTCAAGTTTTTTTTTTTTTTTAACATTCTTGTGAAAGCCTTCTTGTGGACACGGTAGAAGTAGAATGTCTGGGTCATAGGATAAACATGTTTAGGTATTTAGGAAACTGCCAGATTTGTTTTAACCAAAGTGTTTATATAATTTTACACTCTCGCTAACAATATATAAGAGTTCTAGTTGCTTCACATCCTTGCCATTGTTTGGCATTGATTACCATTTTTAATTATAGCCTTTCTAGGAAGTATGTAGTATTATCTCATTGTGGTCATAATTAGCATTTCCTTGGTGACTGATGAAGTTGAATGTCTTTTTAATTTGCCGATTGGCCATTTGTATATCTGCTTTTGTTAAGTGTTCAAATTTTTTTTTCTCATTAAAAAAATTGGGTTGTTTGTATTCTTAGAGTCTTTATGTATAATATCTGTAATAGTCTTTATCTATTCTGGATACATGTGCTTTGTCAGATAGGTTTATTGTGAACCTATTTTCCAAGCATGTGGCTTGCCTTTTTGTTTTTTTAATGGTATCTTTTGATGAACATAAGCCTATAAGAAAGGAGAAGTCTAGGGGCAATTTATAATTTACCCTTCTTTGCATTGTTGAAAAAACTGAATAGTGTATATTTTCAATATAGACCAATTTAAAATTTTCTGAAAATGTGTTCAATGAGTTAATAGCCTTCTTAATGATCTTTTCGAATGTCTCCTTAGTAAAAGACCCCTTAGTAACTTTATAAACTCAAACTTATAAACTTTGAGGATGCATGTGTAAGAGAGAGAGAAAACACGCATGCAGACTTTGTGGGTTTCTGGGTGTCTCTAAATTGAGGACCTGGGATGGTCATGTTACTAGCAGTGAAATGGAACTCAGGAGGCAAGTTTGGATTGAGATAGGCTGTTGCAGGTTCTAGAGCCTGTGGCCAAATTCTGGTAAGGTGATGGCTCTTTCTAAGGCAGCAGCCAGGGAACCTGTGCTCTATACCTGAGAACACTGGGTACTTGCTTTTAGTATTGTGGCTGAGAGAGGCAAGCAGAGTTGAATTTCTCAAGAAGATAGTGAAGCATAAGCATCAGAGTCTTTGACTGCATGGACTCTTTTCAAGACCCTGGGAGGAATGCTGACCACATATTTACATGATCATATACTTCCTTTATAAAATCTGCAAAGATAGAATATTTTAACCTTAAGAGGTTAAGACCACTGTCTTTCTCTTCTCTGATTCCCCTCTCATTTACCTTCTCCCACTACTTGGTTCGAGAGTGTTCATTAGCCCTTTGGGGATCTAGTTAAGCCAGGAAAGTTGAGATGAAGTTACAATTAGTTGTATTTTAGTGGCACAAATCTATGAAAGTTACAGTCACCTGTGCTTAATGATATTGTTGCTATTGATATGGTGCTAGATTATATTGCCACCTCAATATAAGAATGGTTTCTGGGAATACTCCTATCATCTACTATACCAGTTCCTCTGGTGAGATGTGAGAGAGTACACCAGAGACCAGGGGTTATTATATAGTCATATGATAATGGTTTTTGGTATCAGGCCCTAGAAGCACATACAGTGGAAGAGAAACAAGATTTGAAATGTATAGACTAGACACTAGTCTGTGCAACACTCTTCTAATTTATACACATGTCAAAGTGTGATAGATTGATCTTTCATTGACAATCAAAACAAAAGTTCATACTCATGAGTCATATTCAATAAGGTGGACAGTATGTAATTAGAAGTACAACTTACTACTTTTTATTATAATCACATAAAGTATAACAAACATTTGTGTTTGTAAGGCATGAAACTACATAAGTACTATAAAAGTGAGTATGTTTGTGTGTATTCACAAGTTTTGTTTATCCCAACACACCTTCACTAAGCATATGTGACTTACCATGTCTTAAAGAGAATTCTGGTAGGCCAGGCAAAAAAGTAAACAACATCACTAGCAACAAAGAGAAAGATCTAGAAACACAAACATGCCTTTACAAAACGTCCAGATATATTCATCAGTAAATTAATGTATGTAGCATAAGAATGATTTGATTATGCAATTATATGGTTCATTACTACATAATGACAATTATAAATGCATTTGCATTACTTTTGTGTATACCTTATTTTCAGATTGAAAAATTTTTTTCAGAAGGATTATATGAATGAATAGGCTCTCGGACAGTTTGATAATCTAGTTAATGAAGAGTGGATCACATGAATGCATTGAGAGAAGGTTTACATTTCTTGCTAGTTTAAAGCAAATTACTGACATAGATAAAGATGAAATAAAATTTATAATACATTATGACAACAACATCATTGACAAACTGGCTGACAAGTATGAAAGTATGATCATTTTAAGAATTAGTTAATTTTAGTTGCTCATAAGAACATTTGAAGTGACCGGGGGGGTACCTGGGTGGCTCAGTTAAGTGACCAACTCTTGATTTCGGCTCATGTCTTGATCTTGTGGTTCGTGAATTCGAGCCCCACATCGGGCTCTGCACTGGCAGTACTGAGCCTGCTTTGGATTCTCTCTTCCTCTCTTGCTCTGCCTTTAACTCTCTCTCTCTCTCTCTCTCTCTCAAAATAAACAAACATTTTTTTTTCATTTAAAAAAATCAAAAATAAAAGAACATTTGAAGTGACCTGAAATCTTATAGGTTATCCATGGGGAAGTTTGATAACAATCTTTAAAATGAGTTTTGAAACTAAAAACACCTTTTCAATCTATCAATAACAATAAAAAAATTTTTGATAGACTATGATAGAGAAAATACTAAATTATCTTTCTATTCTTCCTAGAGAAATGGTATTATTAAATCATGGCCATATGAGAAGAGATAATCAAAGACAATGCAGCCAAAGAGTAGTGGGAAATTATCATACATGTATCAGGCAATTAATGAAAATATTATGTTAAACAGATTTAATTGTGTGTAGTATATGAGCATGTGTGTATGTGTGTGTGTGGGGGGGGGGTGTACAATTTGGCTATTAAAAAGAAAGAAATCCTGCCATTTGCAGCAATAGGATGGACCTTGAAGGCATTATGCTTAGAGAAATAAGTCAGAGATTGGCAAATACCATGTGATCTTGCTGACAGGTAGAATCTAAAAACGTCGAAGAAATAAAGGATAGAATGGTGCTTTTCAGGGGCAGGGCGGTGGGGGAAATGGGGAGATGTTGGTCAAAGGGTAAAAACCTCTAGTTATAATGCAAATAACTTCTGGGCATCTAATGTACTGCATGGTGACAATAGCTAATAAATCTGTTTTATATGCTTAAGTTGGTAAGAGAATAGAACTTAAATATTCTCACCATGCATACACACATGTACACACACACACACACACACACACGTAGTAATTAATGTGAGTTAATGGAAGTTTTAATTAAACGTATTTTGGTAATTATTTTGCAATATGTACATGTATAAAAGAATTACATTATTCTCCTAAAAGTTAAACAATATTGTATGTCAATTATACCTTGATAAAGAAATAATATAATGACTATATGTTAAATTCACATATTTGTGGGCTTTAATGATAAAATACTGTGCTTCATTAGTGTAAACAACTTTAAAAAACATGGAACTATATATTTTGTAAAAGAGAATTTAGTCTCATCCTTCTGGAGCCACAGACTCTATACAGCAGCCCCCTACACCATCCTACATTAGACTCTGATGCTATATGGTGTCAGTTTAATCAAAATCAATCAGTATTTTGTCACAAGGCTGATATAAATTCTTTCCATTCTTACATCGTCACAGTTGGATCCTGTAAAATGATTAATTTTAATATAGGAAACTGAACAAAATATGAGTGAAGTGGAGTAGAAAAAGAATAAAATGAAATAATCGCTGAGAAAATACAGAGTTCACTCACCCACTGGAATGAGTTTTCTTTCTACCTAGAGGAGACGAAAGAAAGATAAATCATCCACCTGACATGGCAGAAAGTAGGGGTCTCAGAGGGGTCTAGTAGTCCTACCTATAATATTAATTAGCAATGGGATTTTTAGCAACTTTGGCATCTGGCCTTCAGTCTCTACTTTGTAATATTCCTTTCCACCTCTGATGTTCGTGCATAGCTAAAACCTACAAGTGAAATTTGATTGCTCCTTTTTTTACACATGCCCCACATCAAACCCAGGAATTCCCATTGGCTTTAATTCCAACATATAGCTTGTATATGCCTGCTTTTCACCATTTTTTTCTACTATTACCTTAGTCCAAGTTATGGTTATTTCTCCTGAACTTCAAAAATAGTGTTGTAAATGACATTCCTGTTTCAAATCTTGATCTCTCTAGTTCATTGTCCACAGTCACTAGTATACTGTTTTTAAAGAATAAGTGAAATTCTCCAAAGGGTTTCAATTACAATTCGAATAAAATCCACAACACTTACCATGCATTCAAGGCCTTGCATGTCTTAGTTTCTACCTGTCTCTTATGTTTCTCTCATACCATATCTCTCATATCTCTCATATCTCTCCTTTGCTATCATAGCCTCGCCACACTGGCCATTTTTCTAACCTCCGAATAGACTGAGATTATTCCCACCTCATGTCTTTTGGTGTTCCATATTCCTAGAACACTCTTCCCCAAGACTTCATCTTTTAAAGAAATATTTATGTCTACTTATTTTTGAGAGAGAGAGAGAGAGAGAGAGAGAGAGAGAGAGAGAGAGAGACAGAGCACAAGACAGAGGGGCAGAGAGTGAGGGAGACACAGAATCTGAAGCAGACTCCAGGCTCTGGGCTATCAGCAGAGATCCCCACGTGGAGCTTGAACTCATGAGCCCTGAAATCATGACGTGAGCCAAGGTTGGATGCTCAACCAACTGAGCCACCTTGGCACCCCCAACACTTCATCTTTATATTATGTCAGTCTTAACCACCAAAATTATTTCCTCAGACGTATATTCCCTGGTCATATAACCTTATATTGCCCTCCCTCATTTCCAATTAAATATTATAATCGATAACCACATTTGAGGTCTTTCACAGCACTTACCAGTATAAAAAAATTTTAATAATCTGTTTGTCTATGGGTTTATTTTATTCTCCCCCACAAAACCAGAAACTCATGGAAGACAGGAAATTCTCTGTTCACTATTATTATTCCCAGTGTACTGAATAATGCTTGGCCCAATGTGAGTGCTCAATAAAAAATGTTCTTGAGTGAGTGAATAATGAATGAATTCTTAAGGAAGACTGGTAACAAAATTTTGCTTAGCAAGAGATAAAACTAGATTTTCTGCATCATGCTCATACTCAGATTTTTCTATTATCTAGGAAAGTATAACATTAATCATATGAGTCAAAAGTCTTCCATTAGATGAGTAAGCCAACACTCATCACTGAAAACATATCTTTTGATTTTTCCCCCAATGTTGAAGTTTAGATTTTCTTTGTCTCTGTTTCATTTCAGGGGTGAAACAATGGAGTTTAATTATAATATCTACCACTAGCCACCTAGCTTTATTTGGGGGATCACTCATTTTTCTCATGCTTCTTGCCTTCTTCCTCAGCCTAAAGTGAAATTCCCCCCACTGATACTCTTCAGTTACTCACAATACCCTCCCACCTTCCATTTGTTTTAAGGGGGTGATTACTAAAAGCAGAAGATAGAATTTGTTAGCAAGGTTAGTCTGCCTCAACACTTTATCTACTTTCACTTGAAGACTGAGCACCTTTTCTCTGTAATGAAAAGAACAAGAATTAGACACAGATTACAGAGTAAGAACAAGGTGACCTGGCAGAGAGATATGGACTGTGATTGTAGATTTAACAACTGTTCAGACAGGAGACTGCAGTAAGTTTTAAGACCCAGGACAAGAAAAGTCTCTTTAGATTTTAGTCTTTTTAACTAACTCCAATTTGGGTCTCTGAACAATAGGTACTGGTCTTCCCACAGCTGGGCCAAGACTGCACTTGGCTGTAGTGCCTGTGATGACCTTTACAAAGACTGACGGGACCATTTCTGTATTGAGCAATTGCTGGCTAAAGATAAAAGAGCATACATTTCATTGTGCTCTAATGTTCTCCTCCTATTTATTCTTACAAAAGGAGTATAATTTTTCATTTGAAAGGGGGTGTTCTAAAGGGTTCATAATGTCTTAATCCAAGAACTGCCAAAATCTAGTCTACCATGACCAAGAAGTTGCTCTAAAATTGAAGAAAAAAAAGGGGCACCTGGGTGGCTCAGTTGGTTAAGCTTCCGATTTCCTGAGACTGAGCTCCACGTCAGACTCTGTGCTGAACGTGGGGCCTGCTTAAGATTCTCTCTCCCTCTCCTCTGCCCTTTCCCCACTTGTGCACAGGTGTATGCCCTGCCCCCCTCTCTCTCTCTCTCTCAAAAATAAAAATATTAGACCAAAAACTCCCATCTCCTACTCACTTCCTTAAACAGTTTGAAAACAAATGACAATTTATACTTAGGACCACATTATTTTAGAAATGGTCCTTTGCTAGAGACAGGTACTTGCATTTTTGTTAGAACAAAGTCCATCAAAGAAATTTCAGGAATATGTCGTGCTATAAGCATCCTTTCTCTTACAAAAACTGAATCTAGAGCTTTTTCCATAAAGCTGTAAAGGTTTATTGAGTAAATAATGCCCACTTTACCATGGTTATAATGACATGCTCCCTTAACAAATAGGTAGAGGCAGAGAGGGACTGAGTAACAGCATTTTGTTAAGAGCTTTCAAAGACATCATCCTTCCAGGGAAAAATGCACTGAGACAAATAATCCCTTAATATTTTAAGTGCTTGTCATCAATATTTAAAGCTATCAGGTTATTTTACCAAAAAAGTTAAATAGATTAAAAAAATAATTTCTGTAGAATGAGTGAGAATAGGCAGCTCACACATGCTGCACATTTAGTTTTTTCCATACCATTTTTCCTTGAAGTTTCCTAAAACATATGTCCCCTCTGCAGTTAAAGCTAGACAACAAAATATTTTCAATATTTTCAACCTAAATTAAAAATTAAGAAGGATTTGGTGAATTAAAAGATTCAGAAGGTGCTAAATATTGATTTCACTGAGGCATCCCGAAATATTCAGGAAATTTACTCTTGGAATTATAGAGCTTGCTGATGTAATTGGTGTCATGTTTGTGGCTCTCACTAATTTTCTGACGCTGTTTGGGTGGAAAGTTTAACTCCCAGCATCTGTTATAAACCACACAGCTCTTAGGATGACACAATTTCATCAGCCTCTTTAAATCCCACTTTATACCTAAGTGGTTTTGCTGTGCACAATCTGAAAATACAAGCATATGAATTCATGGGCACAGTTGAAAAATGTTGCGATAGGGTAGAGAGCATATGCACAAACACAAAAACAATTAAGGCCACCTTGCTCTGCCCAAGGGTAGCATACGTGAGCAGGAGCTATGCGGATTTATTAGCCGCAACACGTCTCCACAGACACTTTGCAAGTCAAATTTCTTGACTGTTTTCTAAACTATGATTGTGTTGCTAGTAATCTTTGGCAACTAGTCAACTACAACGATTTCATTAATTAGTGTTCCATATATGCAGTATTTTCTATCTAACTACAGAAACTGCTAGCAAGGAGCCCGCCTGATCGCAAAATATTGGTTTAAGAATTTTAATGATGGTCATGATTTATTAATACACTTGTCTACATCTGTTAGAGAGAGCTTTCTGCATGCCTCAATGGGACTCTCCTTGATTTTTTGAATATGAATGGAGGAGAAAACAGGCATGTAAGTTACTGCTTTCTTGTATGCCATCCTTAAAATGTCTTAGGGGGGTTTTGGCTTTGCTGCCCCCGCATGAATTTGGCCTTTCTATATAACTTAATTAGTAGACCAAAGCAAACACTTCTGATGTGATTTAGTTGGGGTAAAGCCAAGGCTTGTAGTTTATATGTACAGCAATCTTGACAAATTTATGTGAAGGCTTAGTTTTATAATGCTATCACTGCTGTGGGGATACTAGCTTTATTTATACATCTCTAATTGCATGTACAGTGAACAAGGGCTATGACCCAGGGCTATGCCAAGACTAATTACATCCCCAAATTCATATGGCTTTCTCTTCTTCCTTTTTTCACTATAATTGGGAATAAATAAAGGCACACACACCATACAGATTAGTAACACAGGTAATTTCATTAGGTGATGGGGCAATGAGCTTGCTTCACTTTGCAGCATTTGAACACAGAAGAAAAAAAAAAGGAATACACTCTATAGATGTTCTTACAAGCAGGGCTACAAAATTCTATAGCAATTTCTGAAATTTATATTCAGGGAAGCATATAAAGTACCAGAAATTTCCTTGGAACCACTGGGAAGATAGAAAACAAAATTTCATGAGAGACCTGGACAATTTAATCCAAGAAGAGCAGGTGTTCTCCCACTGGTAAAGACGATATGAGTTTCTGAATTTCATTTACAAATAAGACCATTGAATTATCTTATGAACAACTTGAAAATGCTGAGTAATGGAGAAGATCAATCGCAGCAGGAAGAATTTTATTGTTAAAGTAGGATTCCATTGGTATTGAGGCTCCCAGAACTTCCATTTCTAAAATGAATACTAGATACTTGATCGTCTGAGGAGCCTGTTGGTCTTGAAAACATTTCACCTCATCACTTTGAAAATTCAAAGCCTGATGGTTATGATTTCCAAGAAACATAAGGAAATGTCCCAAATATTTTTGTGGTTGATACTTCAATGCACTACCCAGATATCCCTTCAGTATGAAGGACTTGCATACTCAGCCCTTAAAGAGGTTACTTCTGTTGAAGGGGCTGCCTCCCTCAAGATCATGTCTCATTACTGAGGTGGCCCACACTCAATGACTGAGTGACATGGGTCCCCTTGCCTTGCTCAGAATAATTCTTAAGAGTAAGGGTTAGAGCTTCTTACATACAAGATCTGCTGAAGCCTCCTTTAAGACTGCATTGTAGCAGTCTTAAAGGAGGTTGGAGGTGTGTGGTCGTTTTGTGGTCAGTATGAACATCTAGACTCTTGCTGCTAAGTTGGAAATGAAGTAGGCCAGGCAAAAAAGTTGTTTTTTTCCCCCATGGTTCTACAGGGATTCTAAGAAGAAACCTGGGTGGGCAAATCAGAAAGAGCAGATACTAAAGCTGAGGGCACCATTCCTGGACTATTGAACATGGGTGATCTAGGAATATTTCTTTACATCAAATGTAAATTATAGTTATCTAATTATATAGTGAAAACAAATAAATGCTGCTCTAAGCTATGACAGATTAGTGTATGGCAGAGTAGTTGCTCTGCCAGAATCAACTATAAATTCTGAATAGAATTTTCAAAAATATGTATGAAGGTATGAAGGAAGGCATCAGCATCAGAGAACTAACAAGAAATCCCGTGCTTAAAGGACCAAGATCTCCAATAGATGTAGAGCCAAGAGGCTGAGAAATCAAGTTGGAGACGACAAGATGCTGGAAAGCTCAACGTAACTTTCAACTATTTTAGCTAGAAAGATAGAAATGGGAGCCCAGGGCTTCATATAGTTAGGACTCAGGGGTTATCATTACAGAGAACATGGAAACACATTGAGGTGAACCCAACATGTAGTGCCACTTTAGTCTCAGTGTCTTTTTTAGGGGCAAATAAAACATTCACAAAGCATCAGCTAAGAGAAAAATTTAAGTGAGATCATGGCATTCTTGAATACATACATTTAGGTAGATAGATATAAATATAGATAGATATAGATATAGATATAGATATAGATATAGATATAGATACAGATATAGATAAATATCTATATCACTTATTCTTTCACAAGAATTAATGGCAGCATTGATTTCACATTCCTTCAGAAAGAAAAATTGTTACTTTTGTCAAAAAGCTAATACTGCACACTTTAATCTCATTTTTGAGCACTTCCATTGGAGGATTCAGCAACTCTGTCTGTGATTAGATGAAAATACTCTGGAGAAATGACTAGGACATGCCACATGTTAAACTTTCATTATCATATGTTCTCTTTTACAAGTTCTTAGCTGCAATTCTATTTTTGTATTTCCTTTAACAGTTCCATAGTTCTGAGCAATTGGCTGTGTGTGTGTGTGTGTGTGTGTGTGTGTGTGTGTGTATGAAATCCATCTCATTATAAGACCAAAAGAAAAGGTCTGTGTTTCTTCTGATCAGTTCACTTCTTAGGAATCCTTTGTGCAACTAACACCCCTTCCCCCTGTAGCATGTTAATATGTTTCTTAAATGTAATAAGCCCTTCTCCAGATACTGATCTCTAGCAGCTGTGGCTGTACTTCTGTAGGTTTTTACAGAAACATAATATATGTTTTGTCCACTATTTTATAAGAGGATATGCCCTTCATCACCCTCCTGAGAGCAACCCTTAGACGGGATAAGCAGAGTTATCTGGATTCAAATATAAATGGAGACAGAGCTTAAGTATTTTTAGAAATGTAGTCAAAGTCAATAGGAGCTGCTTTAGAAATGCAAATGAGAATCACATTGCCAGAAGGCAGATGTTGTAAGAAAAAAAGTCTGGGTATGTAGCATGTTACCCTGCCAGAGGTTACATTTGTGATTTTTCTCCTTTCTGAAAGGGGGGGGCAGAAAATTTCTCTAGGACTAGGAAAAGTATCCTTTTCATCACGCTCTCCAACTCCTTGAGTTTATAGAGAGGTTCCTAAAGTTACACATAAAACTGTCAGTCATACTACAGTCAAGAAAAGATTTCCATATTCTTTCTGGAACAGAATACAATAAGGATTAGTGAGTGGTATAAAAAGGGAGCAAGCAGTGTAGGATAAAGCCACAGATGAGGAGTAAGTTGGAAGCAACAGGTTGGGTGTGCAGTCATGGGGAAACAAGGGTGCTGATCCACAAAAATTCTTTCTTTAGCCAAGAAGAAAATGTTGCTTGAAAAGAATGGATATTGAACACAGAAATCTATATGAAACTGCTTCTATAATCTATAGAATCTATATGAAACCTCCACAAAGCTACCTGAAGAAAATGAATGTCTATGAAATTACTGTGGCTTTATGGTTTATATCCCAATATAAGCTAATGATTGACATCATTAAACATAAAATCTTATGTTTGTTCTACACACTAGGAGTTGAGATAAAAGGGAGACGATTACTTCTTTTGGGAGAGAACTGAAGAGAATGGGAGGAGGGTGGAGAGAAGTCTGGCTTCAGGGGATGACTTTTAATGGAGATTGGTTGGATTTTCCCACCTGTTTTCACCTACTTTTGGATATTTAAATATGCAACGATATCTCTTCTTCCATTCTGAGTCAACCTTACTGTAAATTTCTGTTTTAAAGAGAAAGGAAAAAGTGAAATGGGAGCTTTTCAAAAAAGAGGAGATATGAAAATTTTCAAAAAATGTATAAGGTTAAAAGTGGCCTTAGTAGAAGGACTCTTTCTGTTCCTCCATTGGGCAATGCTGGGTGCTACCATCTCGGGATGATGACAAGAAACCGACAAAGAAAGTGGTTGCTTCCCGCAGCCTGACTCAACCTTAGACAGACTTCTTTCGGACTGTAGACCCCTCCTCTCCTTTAACTGGAGCATTTACTTTAGGAAACTTAAAATTTGTCAACTCTTCCTTTGCCTCTTTGAGATGTAAGTCTTTCACTAAATGTCTTTCTCAAGAACCTGGGAGTCATTTTTTTGAAATGTAATTATCTAGAAAGATAGCACCCCTATTTTCAAACCTCTGTGAAAGGGTTGCAGCCTAACTTTGCTAAAGGTCAATTAGCAAATAGAGCTGACCTAATATTCACAGAGACCAACCTCCCTCTCTAATGTCCTCCCAGTACTTTTCCACTAGCTTGCCTCCAGGCTTAAACTTTAGAAGTGAATTCAATCTCTCTCCCCCATTGCACTAGTTTTAAATAAAGTCTTCCTTTCTTTTCAATGGACCAGGTACAATTTTTCTTTTACAAAATCTCTAAAAAACATGCTGTTAGAATGACTGCATGTGAAGAAGGTAAAAATTCTACAAATTCTACATTTGCAGTTTATGCTGATACTGGAAAGCCTGCTCCCCTTAGAACAATATAGGGCAATGGCACCATGCAATATTTAGGAACTCCTATAGTTTCAACCAGGGTATTCTGTAAAGTTTTGACCAGGGATCTGGCTAGAATTTATACATCTGACTTCAAAAAGCTAATCTAAAAGAAGGGATGGAGGTGTATATTTGGGGCAAGTGGAAAGCAAATTCTGTAAAGGCCTTTTGAGTCTATAAATAGAACCTATTTCAAAAGTTGATTCCTTCCAGAAATTCAAATTTCTTTCTTGTTTTTGGCATAGATACTAACAACCCATCTTCTGATCACATCTTTCATGTATGTGGGGAAAAGCTAGTCTCCAACATCACCTTGGCTTCCCTCATAACTTGGTCCAATCTTAATCTTCATTTTCCTTACATTAAAAACCCTCAGAAAACCTCAAAAACCCTCTCCTCCCATCAAATAGGAAGGCCGGTGAGCACAAAGATGGTTTTGTCGTATTCATAGTACCTTACGAATGGTACAGGTTTAATGAACATTTGTTGAATCAATGAAACAATTAATTAATTAATCAATTAATTTCAATTTTGCAAATTCATTTGATGGCTTTGTCATTGGCTAACATAAATGTCAATGCCCTAAGTTTTCTACTGGTTAAAGTATTTCACTTTGCAAATGTACTTCTTCGATTTTAAATGAGTTGTTATTTCATATTTAAACAGAAGTTTATGTGTTTGATTTATCTTTTCCTTGGAGGGTGGGAATCTGTTCCAAGTGATCTATTTTGTCCTCCTCCCTAGTTCATTATAGTTAAAGGCCAAGTTAAGAAAAAGCAGTACTTTAAGATTGATGATACAACTTTTTTTTCTGTAGAAGAGGGAATATTAATGGTCTCATACAGGGACTAAATTCATGGTGACCTATGTATCTCTAACAAAATAAAACATTTAAAACATGGTATTTACTACTCTAGCTTTTTTCTTTCATCATTGAGAATATTATTCCCAATAATGGTACCATATCAACATATGCTCTATTGCATTGTTGGTTCCAACTGGATTGTGTTGACCAGGAGTGTTGAAAACCTCAATACAGTGATTAAATAATAGCAGGGAGTTTTCACTCATAACAAAGTCTAGAGGTAGTTTAATTTTTTTTAATGCTTATTTATTTTTGACAGAGCATGAACGGGGAAGGGGCAGAGAGAGAAGGAGACACAGAATCTGAAGCAGGCTCCAGGCTCTGAGCTGTCAACACAGAGCCTGAGGCGGGGCTGGAACTCACAGACTGCAGGATCATGACTTGAGCTGAAGTTGGACACTTAACCGACTGAGCCCACCCAGGAGCCCCAAGAGGTAGATAGGTTAATGTTACTGAAGCAACTGTTGCAGTAATGTCAACACAGACAAAAGCTCTTTCCATCTGTCTTCTCTGCCTTTCTTGGTGTAACGACTTCTGTCCTCTTACCTATTGCTGGTGACCGTGCAGCTGCTTCCCTTGGGTATATAGACAGGAAGAAAGAGAAAGGGGAAAAGAGAGAGAGGCAGGTGAGTTATATCTATCCATTTCAATAAGTAAAACAACAACAACAATAACAAAACAAAACAAAGCAAAAACTTGTCCTGGGTGCCCCACCCAGAGTCTTCCACTTATCCCTTCATTGGCTACTCCCAAAATAGTCCCAAAGTGTTAGGACAGTAACATGGCCAGGTTAGAGCACCATGGGTTAATGATTGGGGTGTGACAGAGTTCTACTATCCTGAGATCAAGGGATTTCTATAGCCACCTGGATGAATCTGGATTTTGTTAGAGAGAGAGAGAGAGAGAGAGAGAGAGAGAGAGAGAGATTGAGGGGGTTTGGATCTTATTCAATCAGTAGATACTGTCTACTACATATTTTCTTTTAAAAACCAACACATATTGGGAACTTACTATGTGTAAGGTACTATGGACTTTACGTAAATTAATTTATTTAACACTCACAACAACCTGAGGGAATAGGTAGTCATGTTATCTCCATTTTATTGAAGATGAAACTGAGCAGTAAAAAGTTTTAGTAATTCTCCCCAGGTCTTACAGCTAGAAAGGAGCAGAGTTGGGACTTGAACCCTGGAACTTTAGCTCAGTGTCCACACTTTTCCATGTTGACTAGTCATTCTAAGTACTATTTGTGCCTTAATAAAACAGGTATGATACTTAGATTGGTTGTGTTTTATAAGGCTTTGAGAAGCGTGAGATTTGTAATACAGAGAGCCCAATATGATGCTGAACTTTTTTTGATTCCTAAAGTATATAATGGAGATTTTTGGAAGTAGTTACATGTGAAACAGTTGTTCTTATTAGTTTCTAGCGTTGAAAAATCCAAGGTCCAACATATCTCTTGATTTAAATTGAATTCTATAAATCTTTATAGAGTGCCCACTTTGGGACAGAAAACCACAAAATTGGAGCTTGATAATAAAAATACTGTGGTCAAGGAGACAGGCTCATAAATAAATAATTATAATTATGACATGATAAATGTTATCATCAAGAAATGTACAATTACACTAAGGTGGACAGATTAGCCCAAGGCTAAATATGGGATGTGGGGATCACTGAGGGGAGGGGATAATTGAATTGCACTTTGAAAGAACAAATGTACAAAACCCATTAGAATCAGTAAAAGTGATCAAGTTTTATAGAAGCAGAACTTTGAGAAATTGAAAGCTGCAATATGTTTAGACACCTTTTAAAGCATGGGTGTGTTGAGTTCACAATCAAAGAAAATTGATGTAAATGGCAAGATCTACAGTGAATGTTTCAATTTGCAGGAGAATTATCCAAATATGATTCACTCTCAGCATCAGAACTTAGTGCCAAAAACTACTCCTCTAGAGGTTTGAAATTCTAAGCTTTGAATGCAAAATGTGTAGCTTGATGATCAAACTTCACTTAGCTTGTGAAAGGAGTTTGAGAACAAATGCATTATACGCTCATACAAATGTAATTGACTTTAGAAATATGTTGGATTTTGTAAGTACCAACACCTTTATATGATCATCAAAACCTAATGCAATGGAGAAATGACTACATAAGTGATCAAGCAAATATAACAAATTTTCAGTTGCAGAATCTACATGATGGGTATATGGATGTTCATAAGGTAAGTCTTTCAATTTATTTTATGTTTGAAAATTTTAATAATAAAATCTTGGGAAATATAAGCAATGCAGCATGTCTCCTCAGGAAGACTGTGGGTTATGAGGACACGTTATTTGCCCATGTAGCTCTTGAATTTGGGCAAAGCTGAATGTTTTTTCTGTATCTAGCGTTGTGGGTCAAGGCACTAAGTTCATGTTGAAACTAATCAGATGATCCATTCCTTCAGCCATAGTTGTTGGTTCATTCATGGCATGTATACACACAAATGGACTATTAAGATTTGGGTGCAGTTGGCTGAAGTCTTCTTGGGAAGGAAGTCTCCTCGCTCTTTACGAAAGCTTCTGAATAATGTCACTCTCTCTTGGGTTGGAGAAAAAGAAGTCCTTGCTTACAGATATCATGGAGAGCCACTTTTTTGATGACCAGGGGGTGGCTGGCAGAAGGAAAGTATGTCCTTACTGACACTACTCTAAGGCTGCTAATCAAATCTTCTCTATACTTTGTCTTTCCAGTTAAATGTGTAAATGAATCCTTCCTTAATTTATTCCAATGAAGGTTCTATTGAATGCATATTAATATAGATTTCACATTTGAAGTAAACCCAAAAGTCATAGTAAGGATACAAAATAATGATATTCACGTTTTACAATTCATTTAAAAAGTAAGTCCTCAACCGTAAGAAGTATCCATACAGAAGACAGGTAATTCCAAGCAGACTTCAGAAACTTATGTTGTTAATTGTCAATTAGTACTTTTTAAGCTTCAAGCATTGTGTGTATACCTAAGTTTTTGAAAAATTCCAGGAAGTCTTCCTGATGGCTATTACTAATGTTGAAAATAAAATAGGTATCACCCATTTATTTCAGAGGAGCACTAAACTCTTTCTTGGTCATATACAACCACATATTCATGCACATTTATATGTATAAATTGTATGCACACACTCACTCATACATAGTGTTAGTCTGCCTGGGCTGCCATAATAAAATATTACTGAGTGGGCAGCTTAAACAACAGATATTTACTTTCTTACCGTTCTAGAAGATGAAAGTCCAAGATCAGGTGCTCCCAGAGAGGCTGGTAAGACCTCTTTTCCTGGTTTGTACATGGCTGCTTCCTCATGGTGGTTTCACATGGTCCTTCCTCTGTGTGTGTGTGGAAAGAGAAAATGCTCTCTAGTGTCTCTTCCTCTAAGGACACCAGTCCTATGGGATTAGAGCCGCAACCTTTTGAAATCATTTAGCCTGAATTACCTCTTTAAAGGCTTTGTCTCCAAATACAGTCACATCAGGGGTTAATGCTTCAACATAGGAGTTTTGGCAGACAATTTAGTACAACATATATACAAATTCATAATAGATATATATATTATAAATGCGCGTGTGTGTGTGTGTGTGTGTTTGTGTGTGTGCGTATACACACACATGCTCACACACACTTTTATGTTTCTATTCTCAACCTTGGTAAATGTGTGATTTTTTAAGTAAAACATTTCAAAAGATGACTGAACCTAATGGATGCTTATTCCATTATGTGTCCCTTTACCCAGTCACCTATGTTCTGCAAAGACACTAGAATAATAGCTGAAAAAACTGCTATTAGGCAGTTTATTAGGCCTTAATAGGCAATAGCAGCATTGTGAATGGGGTTGCCAGATTTAGCAATGTAAAATACAGGAAGTCAGTTAAATTTTAATTTCAGATAAACAAATATTGCATGAAATATACTTAAATTGAACGATGATTTATTCCTCATCTAGAAGTCAGATTTCACTGGGGGCCATCTATTCTGGATGGAGGATTTTTCTATTGTTCTTGATGGAAAGACTGTAGCATAACCGTCACAGGTAGACATAAATGCAATTTTTGACCCTTTTCAGTCCTTCTAGGTCTTATGTTTTGGCTGATTCTCAGCGTTACTGTTGTGAGCATATTGTATTGCATTCTGCCTTCATGTTTAATCTCATCAATGTCAAATAATGTTTTTGGTGAGGGAACAAATGGGTGGTTGAGAGATAGAATGTGACCCCCATGTTAATAAGATCCAGATTCTGTTTTTAATATGTATAACTTACTGGAAACATCTTGATGATAACACGTTTAGTTCAGAGAACACTGTCAACCATATGTATGTGCTTCACGGCAGTTGACGGCCCTGCATTGTTGATTTCAAATAAAGATTGTGATATAGTTCAATTGCATCCCCCCAAGAAATATGGGAGGGTCCCACTCTCTCGTAGCTCAGAATGTGGCCTTGTTTGGAAAAAGCATCTTTGCAGAGGTGATTAGTTGAAGTGAGATCATAGTAGAAAAGGGTGGGCTCCCATTCCAGTGTGACTGGTATCCTTATAAAAAGATGGCCATGTGAAGACAGACACACACTGGGAGAATGCCACGTGACAATCAAGACAAAGATTGGAGTTGTGTAGCTCCTAGCCAAAAAAACACTAAATATTGCTAGCAAACCACCGGAAGCTGAAAATAGGCAAGGAAAGATCTCTTCAGGGTTCAGAGAGAGCATGGCTGATTCTGGGTAGTTTTCCTGTAAGCATCTTTGCTATAAGCATTTTCTCCACCAGCATTCTCTCCACAGTTATTTATTTATTTATTTTTGCTGCATCACTAGTTGGCCAAAGGGAAATTTTGCTATTAAGATAAAATCATGAAACATAAAAGCGAGACATTCACTAAAAATGACATAATGAAACATGAAAAATGAATAACAAAATTTAAAAGACTTGGTTGCAAAATGTGAAATACTTGAATACATTAAAAATGTATGGGATAGATTCAAGACAATACTGTGCAAATCACTGATTTTATTTTGTATATTATACTTAAGCCCTTGTCTTTAACATCTTTCATTCATTATTCAGTTTAGTATTATACATTCTGTTTTACGTGTTCATCCGCCTTCTCATCTAGGATCACATTTTCTTTTGCCTTTTTTTTGCTGAAATTTCTTCCTTAATTAATATAGGTATTCTTTTCCAAATACTAGGATGCATATCCATAACTGTGCTTTGCATTGCATTATGAAAACTTTCTATAATGTTGTTTGTTCTTGACATAGTGTCTCATGTCCATTGACAGATGGTCCAAAGTACTTTAGGAAATGTGCACTCAAAACTATTCACACTGGAGTGCACAGTTGGTTGAGCATTTGACTCTTGATTTTGGCTGAGAGTCATGGGATCAAGCCCTGCATAGGGCTTCACTCACGCTGAATGTAGTGCCTACTTAAGCCTCCTCTCTCTCTCCCTCTGCCACTCTTCCACTCATGGGCGCAGTCTCTCTCTCTAAAAAACAAAACAGGAAACAACTGATGTTGGCAAGGATGCAGAGAAAGAAGAACCCTTTTGCATTGCTGGTGGGAGTGCAAATGGTGCAGCCATTCTGGAAAACACTGTGGAGACTCCTCAAAAAATTAAAAACAGAGCTACCCTACAACCCAGAAATTTCACTACTAGGTATTTATCCAAAGGATACAAAAAAGCTTCAAAGGGGTGCATGAACTCCAATGTTTATAGCAGCACAACCAATAACGGCCAAAGTATGGAAAGAGCCCAAATGTGCATTGAGTAACGAATGGATAAAGTGTTATTCATATATATGTGTGTGCGCGTGCAGTGAAATATTACTAGGCAATCAAAAAGAATTAAATCTTGCTGTTTGCAACAACATGAATGAAACTAGAATGTATTATGCTAAGTGAAATAAGTCAGTCAGATAAAGACAAATACTATGTGATTTCACTCCTAATTTAAGAAACCAAACAGATGAACATAGGGGAAGGGAAGGAAAAATAAGATAAAAGCAGAGAGAGAGGCAAACCATAAGAGACTCTTCTATAGAGAGAACAAACTAAGGGTTGCTGCTGGGGTGTTGGGCGGGGATATGGGCTAAATGGGTGATGGGCATTAAGGAGGGCACTTGCTGGGATGTGCACTGGGTGTTATATGTGAGTGATGAGTCACTAAATTCTACTCCTGAAACCATTATTACACTATACGTTATAACTTGGATTTAGATAAAATTAAAAAATATTTTAATATGCCATAAAAAAAAACAAGACAAAACAAAAAAGCAAGAAACTACACCACAGTATAGACCATCATGAGGATTAAGATTTATATAATAGAAAAACGGAACATTGTATCAATGGAGAAATAAAACCAAGTGGTCACCAGTTGATGAGGCTAAACTGTCAACCAGTTATTTTTTTTATCTTTTATGGCCAATTAGTTATGCAGTGAAAATGTTTGCTGCACAGATGCTTACAGCAGAGACATCTACAGCAATGATGCTTACCGTGAAAATACCCAACACAGGTGTGGCCAGGTCAGCGCTTGATTTCACACTTCTAGCCTCCAGAACTGTAAGACTGTGAGTTTCTGTGGTTTTATTTATTAAAAAAAATTTTTTAAATGTTTGTTTATTTCTGAGAGGGACAGAGAGAGAGAGAGAGCACAAATTGGGTGGGGCAGAGAGAGAGGGAGACACAGAATCCAAAGCAGGCTCCAGGCTCTGAGCTGTCAGCACAGAGCCTGATGCGGGGCTCGGACTCCTGAACCGCAAGATGGGGACCTGAGCTGAAGTCGGACGCCCAACCGACAGAGCCACCCTGGTGCCTGGAGTTTCTGTGGTTTTAAACCGCCAAGTTGCACTACTTTGTTACAGAAGCCCTAGGAAAATGAGGCAGATTGTTACAATCATTTACTATTATTGTCAGAAGAGCAACAGAATGAAAGGCTTAAGGCATATCTTGGGACCTACTCACAAGTGTAGGGAGCATCACCACTTGGGAGGAAAAGTCTAATCCTATTGAAAAGAGGATGTCTTAACTCCTAACATCGCAGAGCTTCTTAGAAACAGGTTTCCAGAAGGGGAAAAAATCATTTTCTTGATAGTTCTCCTTATTTCACTTTATTGCAACAATTCCAATGAGAAGTGCGAAAGGCTTTTTATTGTCATATCAGATTTACATGGTAAAATTTAATGTACTTCTTGTCAGCTTTAAACACTGGAAATATCAATAAAATGTCAAATTATATTTGACTTCAAACCCAAGTGGTTATAAAATGCAATACAAATTTACAATCATCTAGTCTTCCCCTTTTCTCACAATAAAACCCCATTTTATTCTTTATGGGAAGCTAAACTTATTTTGCTCAAAGCTGGTAATTTATTAGGGCTTATATCAGATCTGAAGTGTGTTTCTCTTAGAAATCAATGATAGGCCTGGAACTAGGACCAAACTTTTAAATTATGGCTTTGAAGTAATGTAATTGTGGTTTTTAATGCCTCGTACATCTGCTTGAAGGATTATATGAGTTTGTTCAAAGTTCTGGAAACAATAAAATTAATTTTTTGGATGGTGAGCTAGCAAAGGGATCCCAGTGATACTAATTGGAGTATACAGCATAATATCTCTTAATGCATTTTGTGATCTAGCTTACACAAGAAACATCTTGCCCAGGGTGTCAGCAGGAGCTGTATCAAAGGAACTTTTGTCAGCTTTCTGTTCAAATACCTTCTTTTCTCCCTTCCCTTTCCAGTTTCCTGGTACTGAAACAATTTGTTCTCCTTTAGATGAAAGATTCGATGGCATGCAGCTTATATTGTTCAATGCTGTTTATGAGGGTTTCAGGCCAAGCCTGTTTTACGGATTTGCGTTTTTAGGCAAATTCCATGTGATCAAGACATGCCTGTGCCTGTGATCAAGAATGGCAGTCACTGCTTTCCAGCCAGCACAGCTAGCAGGGCATGAACTTCTGGGCATGAAAGGTAGAACAGGAAAGTTCAAGGCGGGGAGAGGGAGAATGCTGGAGAACAGCTAAGGAGAGACCCCAGGAAAGCTTCCATTCTGGCACCTTTTCTTGGACTCCTAAAGAGAGCACGTCTATGCCATTTCAGGATACTCAGATTTCAGCATCCTAAGTTGCTCAGAGTAAAAACTAGAAATGAAACTCCAGTCTTCCCCTTTTCCATGCTTTCTTCTCCTGCACATTTCTTTCTTTCTTTTGTTTATTTCAATTTTATAATTAAGTGGCATCATTAAATTTTTAGGGGAGCCTGGGTGGCTCAGTCGGTTGAGCATCCCACTTCAGCTCAAGTCACGATCTCACGGTTCATGGGTTCGAGCCCCACTCCAGGCTCTGTGCTGACAGCTCAGAGCCTGGAGCCTGCTTCAGATTCTGTGTCTCCCCTCCTCTGCCCCTCCCCCACTCATGGTCTGCCTGTCTGTCTCTCTCAAAAATGAATAAAATGTTAAAAATTTATTCAATGGCATCATTTACATCCCTCTGACGCTAGTTAACTTTCTCTAGAAAGGTGACCGTCCTATCAGCAACTCTCAAAGTTCAGGTGAACTTTGATATAACTTAGGTTGGTTTGTGTAAAAAGTAAATGTTGAACGCCAAAGGGATCATGGAAAATTGTTATTCTGGTTGTGATATTTGATTGGAATCAGCTATTTGGCATTTAAGCAACTTCCCTTTCTGTAGATGGCTCTCCCACTTCTCATGGTGGCCCCACATCTTCTCCACTCCCCTCAGACACCTGAACCCCCCTCTCTACCTTTTCTCCTTTGATTGATGGCTTCACTTCACATTTCATGAATACAAGAGAAACCATCAAATGAGAGCATTCCTGCCCCCCCACCCCATACATTATGCTCAGAAATTATATCCTGGTAGGCACTGGATTACTTGTTACATGAAGGGGACTTTCCCCTCTTATTATTGTCTTTCTCTTATTTCTAACCTCTTCTTTTTAAGTGCTTTTTAAGACCAGCATTTATATATGACCCATGAGCTTTCTTTTATAGTAGGGAGAATAATGTGCCCCCAAAATATCCACATCCTAATCCCTGAAACCTGTGAATATATTAGCTTACATGAGCAGATGGAATTCAAATTATTAGTTAGCTCACCTTGAAATGGAGAGATTGTCCTGGATTATTCAAGTAGGCTCAGTGTAATCTCAAGTGTTCTTGAAAGTACACAAGGGGGCACCTGGGTGGCTCAGTGGGTTAAGTGTCTGACTCTTGATTTCTGCTCATGTTATGATTTCATGGTTTGTGAGCTTTATCCCCGCATCAGGCTCCATGCAGAAAGCATGGAACCTACTTGGGATTCTCTCTCTCTCCTTCTCTCTCTGCCCCACCCCACCCTCCTTCCCCCTCTCTAGAAAGAAAGAAAGAAAGAAAGAAAGAAAGAAAGAAAGAAAGAAAGAAGGCAAAAGAGGAAGCCAGGTTGATACACTGTGAGAAGGACTCCATTTGGGTCTGCTGGCTTTGAAGATGCAGAAAGGTAACCCTGAGCCAGAGAATGCGGGTGGTCTCTAAAAACCGGAAAAGGCAAAGAACAGATCTTGTCTAGAGCCTCCAGAAGGACAAGAGTGCAGCAGACACCTTGATCTTAGCGTGGTGAGACCCACCTCTGATGTCTGCCCTACAGAACTGTAACATAGTAAATCTGTGCTGTTTAAGCTTGTGGCAGTTTGTTAGTTTAAGTTTGTGGTAATTGATTAAGTTAATTTAGTTTGTGGTAATTTTTCATGGCAACAAAGAAAAAACTGATTAACCTTCAAACCAATAAACCAAACTAAATGAAACAAACCAAACACAAATATAGCCACAACAAACCCACCCAGACACTGTAGCAATCTCTTCTTCCCTCTATCTCTCTCAATCCTGTCTCTCTCAATCTCAATCTCTTTCCTCCTCTCTTTTTATAACAAACTACTCAAAGTAATTGAAGGAACCTTCTCATCCTCTTGTCTTCTCCTCATGTCCTTTTTCTATCCACTAAGTCTGACTTCTATGCTTGACAATTGTACCAGATCTGTTGTTACAGAAACAGGGTGGAACACTGGTGGAAAAACCAACTGGCACTCGGAGATCTTGGTGGATTGGAGAATTATTTAACACTGGAAGGCTCTGAGGAGACCGTTCCTCCAAAGATCTGAGTGCCAAATGCAAATGGGAAGGGTAATTTATAGTTGTCAGCTTGCATGTCTGTGGGGGTTTTCGCATGTGTGGCAAACAGGGCAAGAAGAACCTGGAAGAGGGGTCTCCAAGCTAGAAACCAGAGCTTGTTTTAGTCCCGTTGGCCATCTTATGGTGTAAAACTTTATTCATTTCTACAACACTGTCAATGGTAATTTGGTGTCCAAGTTACCAAGTTTAGGAGACTTTCATACCTCATCAGCATTTAATATATTTGCCTATTGCCTTATTGATATAGCATTTTCTCTTACCTTCTATAACACCAAACACTTCAGTTTTTCATTCTCATTTTGAACTTTCTCAGTATCTTCCCAGATTTCTCCATTTTTTTTTTTTTGTGGGAACACCACTACTCAAGTCAGAACCTCAGTCTGGATCCAATCATGAAAACAGATACCACTGTAGATACTTAGGTCAAAGAAAATCAATATATTGATTTGTTACACAGATAATGAAAAAGCAGGGAAAACATATTGGGGATGCAAGTCAACCCCAAAATTAGTCATAGGAAGAAGCAATAGTCACTATTCCAAGATCTTGATGCATATAACACATTGCCTGAGCTTCCTTGGATATCATAAGGCAGTTACGATGAAACACTTGAAAATATAGCTCATACCTTTCCTTCCTTTCCTCATCCAGGGTCCCTCTTTTGGTAAATGGAATCGCCAGGCACCTTGTTGCATACACTAGAATCATGGGTGACACCCTCAGTACTTTCTCTGACCTCACCACCCTTCCCACATTCAGTAAACTAGTCTTTCTATTTCCCCCACAAATAATTTTTAAATATGACAAATGTTCTTGATCTTGACAATCATCACTCCGATACAGACACCCATCATTGCTCACCGGGCCATGGGAAAAAGTCAAATTTTCCTATTCTTTTGCCAAAGAACTACTTTTAAAATGCAAATCAGATAGATGTACATCCTATTCCCTGTTGTAAATTGTAGTTGCATTTAGGGTACAAAGGGAAGAACATTCTTACAGGACCTAAAACCATTGTGTGATGTGGTTTTACTCCCCGTTTGCCTCTCAAATGACCATACATCCTTCTGGGCACAATATAACTGTGACTTCCTCTCATGGCTCTTTCCTTCCCTGCCCTCTCCTCATTCTCCATTTGCTGGAATGGTGTCCTTCTCTGTTTTTTGTCTCATTCATGCTGTCTTAGGAGAGAAGCATATACCGACATGATTAGTGAAGAAAGAAGAGACTGAACATGTGTGCACCACTCATCCTTTTGTTCTCTGTCTTTTTAGGATTTCCTTCTCCGCCGAAGCCCCATGCCTGTTTTGCTCTCTCCACTCAACCACCACACAATAAAAATCAGTTTAGACCTGCACCTTGAGGATTTTGTATTATTAAACATGAGTCTTAAAATTCTTCATGTTTCCAACTCTTATGCCTTTCACTTGCATGTAATGTAAGACACAGAAGAGAGGGCCCCCCGCCCCCCATGGCATTTGTCAGGATGATACTTATTATTTATGCATCACCCGTGATTATGTGTTTGTCCTACAAATTATCTTTTTGTCCTACAAAAAGCTCCATTCTGTGAAGGAGAAGCTGTGTCTTTTTCACCATTGTATTTCCAGTGACTGCCATGCAGCCTGGCACAGAACGGTCAGTCAAAAAATGATTGTTGATGGAATCCATGGAGAGCACCACTCCTTTTCACAGGAATGGCCAGAGAGGCATCAAAGGGGGCAGCCACTTCAGGCAGGCAGTGTCCCAAGAGGAGCCCTTGATGCTCTGAGACACAAAATAACATTGATTTCCTGGCTTTTTACAGAAAAAAGAAGGTAAAGGGCATTATTTTCTGGAAAATTATAAGTGGATTTTATTTATAATGTGGCAGCAAACTGCCTCTGTGGTATGAGAAATAGACCAGAAATCCAATGGAATCGAAGCGTGAGGTATCCTGGATAGAAAATGTGATCTGAGGACTTTAGTCTGTGTTTTCTCTCACTGTCTATTTTAGTATCTGATTTACCGATTATGGTATTTAGGATGGATATATTCAATCAATGAATATTTTTAAGTACCTCCAATATTTAATGAATGTTGTGAATACAATCAGGGTTATAAGTCAACAGTCCAAATTTCATGGAATTTATGGTCTTTGCAAACAACTAACAGCAGGGAAGTTTGCTTTAAATGCTCTGAGCTTTGTTGTTGTAAATGTTTATTTCTTTTATAAATGACTCTGGCTGGGCTTGCCTAGCATTTCCTAGCATCTGATTCCTAGGGCTCAGTGTATGTGTTTTGTTACCTAAAACACTAAGAGCAGCCTACAAGAGCAATGAGCTCATCCACTGGGGACTCTGGCTGTTCTATTAGAACTTGTGGGTTCTCAGGGGCACCTGGGTGGCTCAGTTGGTTAAGCATCTGGCTTCAGCTCAGGTCATGATCTCATCGTTCACGAGTTCAAGCCCCATGTCGAGCTCTGTGCTGACAGCTGAGAGCCTGAGCCTGCTTCGGATTCTGTGTCTCCTTCTCTCTCTCTGCCCCTCCCCCACTCACTCTCTGTCTCTCACAAATGAATAAACATCAAAAAAAATTTTTAAGAACTTATGGATTCTTGAGGGGAATTCTTTTTAGGAAAAGAACTCAAACGTCAGCATTAAATTACAGTGAAACTGGACTCAGGTCACAATTTTGCTTCTCAATTGCTATTTGACCTCTGTCCGCCTCAAGCTTTTCAGTCTCTGTTTCCATAGCTTCGGAGTGGAGGCAACAAAAATGACATCGAAGCATTTCACTGACTTCTTGTTTAAAGATGTATTTTTTAATTTTTAGAGCAGTTTCAGATTTATAGAAAAACTGCCAAGATACTACAGAGTTCCAGTGTAGCTCTACAGACAGTGCCCCATTACAAACATCTAGTATTATAATGGTACATTTGTCACAACTAATAAACCTGTATCAATACATTCTCATACTATCCTGCATTCCCGTACAATACATTCTATATATGTATACATACATTCATTTTTATATACTTCATTCAGATTTTCCTACGTACCTAACACCTCTTTTTTTTTTTTTTCAGTTCTATGCTCCAATCCAGGATATAACATTATATTCAGGCATCATGTCCTCTTAGCTCCTCTGGGCTGTGACATTCCCAGAGGCTTTTCATTATTGTGTTTGTTTTGATTTTGAGGACTATGGCGGGCACTATTAGTTAACTTCCCAATATCCGTCTCCCCTCCCTTTTGAAAGAAAGGTGGTGACAGTGTTCTCAGCTAAGACACTCATTAACCCAGATGTCCCTGACGCTAGGAGTTGTCATGTGACCCCATCCTGGGCAATGAGGCGTAAGTCAAAGATTCTGAACACAGCTCCTCAGAAATCTTCTTAAAAGGGTCGTACTTGGCCAGCATGTGCTTTTTCCCCCTTTCATTACTCCACTCTTCCTGCCCAGATGGTGAAAAATAATGGTCCGAAGTGTAGCAAATGTATTTCAAGAATTAATATGACATATTTTAAAATAAAACATGAAAATGAACTCTGGGATGTTTATATTAATATACACATTTATATTATCGTATGTTTTTGATAGAAGCTTTATTGAGATATAATGCACATTCCATACACCTCATGTCTTCAAAGGATATAATTCAGTGGTTTTTAGTACGTTCACAGAGTTGTGCAACCATGGCAACGATCAATTTTAGAACATTTTCATGATATTGGTACTTATTTGTATTCCTCCTCTTTTCCCTCACTAACCCTCATCCTGGGCTACCACTTATCTACTTTCTGTCCTTATAAAGTTGCCTATTCTGGACATTTCATATAAATGGAATCATATAATATGTGTCTAACTTTGTGTCTAACTTCTTTCCCTACCATCATGCTCTAAGATTCATCTATGCTATAGCATATATTAATACTTCCTTTTTATAACTGAATACTATTCCACTGAATATATTCCAATGAATATAATACATTTTATATATCCATTCACCAGCTAATGGAACTTTGGTTTGTTTCTACTTCGGGACTATTATAAATAATGCTTAGGTGTGTAGGCATAGGTAGATAGATACATAGGCATGGGAGTAGCACATATATTGAGAGCATGCAAATGAACATAAAAACGTGAAACATGAACATGGTAAGAATGGTTAAGCAAGGAACACAGAGGATGGGATCTTACTGATATCCTGGAGGTACGGCAGTTCCCCTGGATTTTCTATCTTTGGGTTTCTTATTATATGCGAAAAAACACACCCCTTTCTTGTCTAAAAGGGCATCTCCTGTCATATGCTGCTGAAGAAGATTCTCCCTAAGATCAGAACTGAATGGGATATTGTCAAGCACAGAGTGCCAGGTACTGAGTATTCTTTGTTCTTTCTACTTATTTTTGTACCCTTGACTTACCTTTAAGTCCTTGAGTGAAAAATACCAGAGACAAGGCTGTTTCCTTGTGCCTCTGGAATAAGTGCTGGGCCATCGTATGCCCTCAGGAAATACTGGTGCTTGATTCTGCTCGAAGTAAAAATCTGATGTTTTCTTAGGGAAGATCCTGTCCTCTGAATGTGGCGTTCATCATTGCTTAGAGAAGGACAAGTACGCTACAAGGTAGAAACCAGAATTCTGGTCTCCTTCTGAGTACCGAGTCCAACTGTCACAAAAAGACCTTAACAGTGAAAGATCTAGTGTGGCTGGTACACTGACTCAACAACCATCCCCTTGCTTTTTTAATGATAATAACAGCAAGATGACAGCTAACATTTGTTGAGCACTTAATACATGTTAAAAATAATGCAACAAAGAAAAAAATAGGCAATGTATTTGGAAGATGAAAAAGAAATGTGGTTTTTTTTTGGGGGGGTGGGGAGGATGGTGATGAGGCAACTTCCCTGTATCTTGATTATGGTGGTGGTTATACAGCTGTAGGGATTTGCTAAAACTCATAGTTTTCCTAAAAAGGGTGAATTCTACTGTATGAAAACTATACTTCAATAAATCTGATTTCATTTCCCACCTCCAACAAAAAGGAAAAGAAATAGAAATTTTGTCTATACTCATAAGTGGTTTATAAATTGGAGGCAAAAATAATCAATAAGTAGTAAGATTTTTGAACTTTATTTTCAAATTTCAAATCAAAACCAACTAGCACATTTTGAAATTTAATTTAGTATGCCATGAATACCATGTTAAAAAACAAAAAGTTGTGGGGCGCCTGGGTGGCGCAGTCGGTTAAGCGTCCGACTTCAGCCCGGGTCACGATCTCGCGGTCCGGGAGTTCGAGCCCCGCGTCAGGCTCTGGGCTGATGGCTCAGAGCCTGGAGCCTGTTTCCGATTCTGTGTCTCCCTCTCTCTCTGCCCCTCCCCCATTCATGCTCTGTCTCTCTCTGTCCCAAAAATAAATAAACGTTGAAAAAAAAAATTAAAAAAAAAAACAAAACAAAAAGTTGAAAGAGAAAATATTCAAAGTTAATACATACCACAAGAATAATTATTGTTTTGTAAAGCTTATTTTATTTATATATAAATATAAAATTATATTATAATATTATAATTATACTATATTTATAGAAATATACAATTATATATAATTATAATTATATCATACTTATATAAATATAAAATTATATATAAAAATATAAAAATTATATATATATAATTACATGCTGGCAGATATAGGATGTGTTGTTTGAGGAAATATGGATTGGGATAGGAATGTAGGGTGACCAACATTCCAGTTTGCCCAGGACCGTCTTGATTTTAGCACCCAAGTCCCACTTCCTGGGTTATTCCATATTCCCGGTCAAACCCAAACAGTCAACATATATATATATATATATATATATATTTTTTTTTTTTTTTTTACTGAGAGTTGTGTGTGTTTTTTTTAAATGTGAGAACTACTGATCAAGAAATTATTACAATCTTTTTCTTTTTGCATTAAAACTGTCAGCACACTAAATGCCAAAGTTGTTTCTACAAGTGTTTGTATTTCTCTAGCCTGTGTGTATCCATCGGGACTCTAAACACCTTTCTTTCTACTTGACATCTTGAGAGTGGAGCCATGTCATAATCATTCTTGAATTTCTTTGACTTAGTGAGTATTCAATATGTGTCTGTTCTACATACAGAGACTTGTCACTGTAACTTGTTTGAATAACTCATAGGCATTTGGTATATGTTTGTTGGCTGTTGAATTATGAGTTCACAACTATCAATTACATGGCATGAAGTATAGCTGGGAGGAGAGTTAAAGACCAGATCATGTATTGGCTGAGAGCTAAAGTGAAGGTTTCAGATTTTATTATAAATATATTAGGGGAAAAAAACTTAAGTATTTGGCACACAAAAAAAATCAGGTTCATATTTTCCAGGCTTTTCTGTTTTCTTTTTTTTCTTTTTTTTATACAACACACACATATATTATGTATTATATGCATTACAGGTGTATACATATATATAAAACATGCTGATAAATCATACATATAAATTGTATATTATATATAGATTGTCCTTTATCATTACATATAGTTTCATTCAAGAATCAGTAAACTTAGCATGTTCAGTTATACAGATCTCTGCTCCATTATATGAAAAGTGAGGCAGAAAATATTTGTGTGTATATATGCTATATTCATTTAGCACTACTATGAGCAAAGGAATATTTTTATGTAGCTATCTTAATGCTGACAACATTTATGGGGAGTAGACATTCTTATAGATGTTTTAAATAAAAATAGTTGCTAATCAGAGATTACGAAGCAGGTGTTTAAAGTCATAGATATTTTAAGTGGTGGAGGTAGAAAGCAAACCCAGATGACTGATATTCTTTCTAGTACTGCCCACCATGAAGGATTAAATCAGAGAATCAATTGGGGTCCCTGGGTGGCTCAGTCAGTTGAGCATTTAACTTCGGCTCAGGTCTGTTTTCTTAATTTTACTGTTCCAGTCACATTGTTACTATCAGAAAGGAGTGTTATCCTTACTCCCTAAATTAATGTTCGATAATGGATCCTAATGAATTAGTTTCTCATCGGCCCCAACCCTTTGTGGTTGAAAGAATATGTCTCTCCTTACTGCAACTCCCTCATCTATAAGTTGGGGATAACAGTAGTATCAACTTCTTAGGCTTGTTAAGAGGATTAAATGTGGTAATATTTCTAATGCACTTCAGTAGTTCCTGGAACACAACAAGCAGTCTATTGTGAAGAATGTAAGGATAAAGTGATAAGTTGTGTTCAGGCGCAGCACCGCAAAGAAGAAAGTGCTAAATCAAATGTACAAATCAAGAATTATCCCAGTGGATTACTTACCAGTATGCTTGTGTCTTTTGGCTAGTAAAGGGATTTGTATGTCTATTAGTTTCCTATTGCTGTGTAAGAAATTTAATAGCTTAAAACTCAAATTTATTATCTCACAGCTTCTGTGGGTCAACAGACTAAGCATAGTACAGCCAAGTTGTTGTTCAGATCTCACAAGGCTGAAATCAAGGGGTCATCTAGAACTGTGGTCTCCCCTGAGGCACATGATCCTTGGTTGTTAGCAGAATTCAGTTTTTAACCAGAAGGCCCTCAACAACCAGAGGCCACTCACTGTTCCCTGACACATACAACTCTCTCCACAAGAACACAACTGACTGTTCATAATGAGCAGGAGAACTTCTCTCATGCTTCAAGTCTGTCCATTCAGGAAGAGCCCAGTCCCTTTTTGGGAGTCACCTGATTAGGTCAGGCCCACTCAGGGTAATCATCATGATGAGTAACTCAAAATCAACTAACTTGAGACTTTAGTGCCATTTGCAAAATCCCTTTACCTTTGTCATAAAATATAATTTAATCACAGGAGTGAAGCCATCACATTCACTGTCTTCCCCACTCTGGAGGGGCATAAATTATACATGACATCTAGACTTGTGGACAAGAATCCTTGGGGCTGTCTTAGAATTCTGCCTTCCACAGTATAAGGTTTGTCCCTTGTAGAGTAGAACTGCAGTTTGTATAAAGATCCCTCTGGCTGTAATGTGAAGGACTTTCTGGAAAGTAGGTGGAGAGATAAATAATGAAAGAAGGAACAACAGTTGGAAGGATAAGGCCTTAGTGAAGGACAATGGTGATGATGATGTGAGTGGCAGTGGATGTGACGACAGGTAGATGGTGTTGGGATATATTCTTTTTTTTTAAATGTTTTAATCATTTTTTATTTATTTATTTTGAGAGAGACAGAGACAGCATGAGCGGGGGGTGGGAAGCTGAGAGAGAGAGAGAGAGAGAGAGAGAGAGAGAGAGAGACAGAATCCTAAGCAGACTCTGTGCTGCCAATGCAGAACCCAATGTGGGGCTTGAACCCAAGTACCCTGAGATTATGACCTAAGCTGAAATCAAGAGTTGACACTTAACCAACTGAACCACCCAGTTGTCCCATTTTGGGATATATTCTGAAGAAAATATATTCAAGCCTTGGTGACAAAGAAGGTGTATGAGAAAGATGAGAGGAAAATTAATGGATGCTGTATTGTTATCTCTTGCTGCATCACAAATTTCCCCCAAAATTTATCTGTGTCAAACAACCAACATTTATTGTTTCTCACTTTCTATGGGTTAGGAATTGGGATACATCTCAGCTATGTTGCAATCAAGATGTCACCTGAGGCTTCAGACATCTGAAGGCTTGACTGGGGCTGGAGGATCTGTGTCCAGGAGTGTTCACTCCCAACACTATGGGCAAAAAGCTTCATATTCCTCAACGCATGGACCTCTCCATAGGAATGTTTGAGTATCCTTACAACATGGTAGATGTCTTTTCCAAGAAAAAATTAAGATAGGAGAAAGGGAAAGTTAGAAGCTGTGGTGTTTTTTGAACTAGCCTCAGCAGTCATACATTGTTACTTTTGCTGTATTCTGCTCATTAGAAATGAGATCCTTGGGGCGCCTGGGTGGTTCAGTCAGTTGGATGTCCGACTTTGACTCGGGCCATAATCTCATGGTTTATGAGTTTGAGCCCTGTGTCAGGCTCTGCGCTGACAGCTCAGAGCCTGGATCCTGCTTCAGATTCTGTGTCTCCCTCGCTCTCTGGCCCTCCCCCCCCCCCAACACTCTGTCTCTCTCTGTCTCTCAAAAGTGAATAAACATTAAAAGAAAGAAAGAAAGAAAGAAAGAAAGATCCTTGGTCTAGCCCAAATGGCCCCAAGGGGATGAGAATTAAATTCACCCTTTAAAAAGAGGAGCACGGAAGAATTATGGATGTATTACTAAACCATCACAAGTGACTTTCAGGATTCAAGCTTGTATAGTGGTACTGCCTGCACTAACAGACCCGCTGTGAACACTTCAATGAGAGTAATAAATCTTTCGTGTAAGAATTTTGGTCAGAATAAATGAATATCAATAGATTTCCACAAGAGTTTAGGGCAGAGATAGGTGGATATGAGCTGATGTGGCCCAGGGGTGTTTAGATTTGAGCTAGGCCTTCAATAATGAGTAGAATTTTCCTAGGGAGATAGAGAATGGTGACCCAAGGAGGGAACCCGAAACAAACAAGAGCACAGAGATGTAACAGGAAGAGATGGCGCTGAAACCAAACATTTGATGTGAGAGTAATGGGAGAGGAGTCGGTGCAAGATGGGAACCACTTCATGAAGAGCCTTAAGTAATTTTAAGCTAAAGAGTTTGCACTGAATTTGCCAGTTGAGAATTTGTGATGGTTTTTGGAGAAAAAGGGAATTGTCGACAGTAGGTTAATGTAGCACAAACGTGGCCCAGCCAACTGATGTTTCTTCTGTTGGCTTGTGTTCCAGATATAAGGCTTGCTCCTCAAACTTAGCGATACCCACAAACCTAAGTATTTTGTGCACCGAAGGGACTGATTGTGAATCAAATTATTCATCAGGTTTGGAAGGGTTTATTGAGGAATCCTGAAGGAAAAATCTCCTGTCACCAAAGCAAGATTTAAACCGCTTAAGTGCACATAAGTCAAGCAGAAATTATGGTAATTGGACTGAAACCTGCTTCCCCCTCCGCACACTGTAAATAAAAGAAGACAGTTTAAACAAAGGAGCAAGATGTAAATACAAGAGTGAGATCAAAGCAAATCTGGAATTTAATTCTACAAAGAGAAAACAAAATCCAAGATATATGACCGGCACTTTGTAATGCATTTTATAGCACTAAAAACTGGCAGCTTAAAATATGATTTGTTCAGAATGTCTATACAGAATTTGCAAAACAATTTAGAATTTACCCTTTTTTGGTGTTTCCTAATTATCTTGTATTTAATGAAGTCATTTACTAATTCTTCACTGAAATAGGCGTAATGACTATCATATTTGCATACAAATAAACTGTCCCTGTTCCTGAACTTTTCTTTATCACTTAAACCACCCATTGTCATGATGTTTATATGGTGTTTTCTTAGGGATAATGTAATTCTTTCTGAAAGCCAATGAACTAAATGAAATGAATGGACATTTTTTAGGCATAGAATTAGACTGGTGATATAAGCTTGCTTATGGAATCACTAATCCTTACGAATTTATTCTAATAAAGAATAATTTGAAATTAGGTCTTGGAGTAAATAGAGCTAAGAACAAAGATTTGTGGAAGAAGGAAGAAAGGATGGCGGGAAGGTTCAGGGAGCTGTTGGAGTTGATAGACAGATGCAGAATAGGGAAATGGATCAGGAAAACAAATTGGGTAATGGCAGGGAGCTAGCACAAACATTACTAATTTATCATTTTTAATCAAGGCCGTGATGGATATGCAGAATTAGTATTTGCCCATTCACCTCATAGATAAGATCTGGCCAGCTATTTTCAAATAGAAATTTCTCTTTTAAACCTAAGTCTATACATGGATAGCATGCATTCTCAGTGCAAATGGTATTGCCTCCAATGGGGTAAAAATTGGTTCTTGGGGATCAAATGTCTTACTTGTTTTATGTACAAAGCACAAATATACATACGATGTATACACAGCCTGGCTGTGGTATTAAAATCTCATGGAGGGGGAAATAGGTAAAAATGCCTAAAAGGCTCTGGGTGGGGGCGGCAAAATGAAAAAAAAAGCTGAAAAATATTGTTCTATATCATATTCTCCTAAGTCTTGGTAGAAATCCTCCAGAGTTTAAGTACAAGAATGATTTCCCTTTTCTTTCACCACTATGTCCTCAGTGTCTAAAACCATGCTGAGAATATAGTAGGTATTTATCAGATTTTTACTAAATAGATGAACCATCTCACTTTAGGGCAGAGCTACTGAGGGTGATGGTAACAATATCCTGATAACCATCGCTCTTAGGATTAAGGAGCAAATCTAACACTTGGTCAAGTCCTTGGCTACATATCCACTTCCATCTAGAGCCATCACCTCCCTTAAGTGGCTTCAGTGCCCCCAGCCTGGCATCTACCCCCAGCAGTTGCTTCCTGCTGCATAACCTTTGTATATAATGTTCTTTGTCTTTTTTTCTAATGTTTGTTTATTTGAGAGAGAGAGTGCTTGGTTGGAGGGGAGGGGCAGAGAGAGGGAGACAGAAGATCTATTGGAAGCAGGCTCCACACTGACAGTAGAGAGCCTGATGTGGGCTCAATCCCACAACTGGTGAGATGATGACCAGAGCCTAAGTCAGACATTTAACTGATTGAACCACCCAAGTGCCCTATAATGTTCTTTCTAGTCTACATCTCCCCTCTTGCAGCCTCATCGACTCCAACGCATCCTTGATTCACATCCCTGACTTTATCAAAAGTTTTCATAACTCACTATGCCTTTTTTTAATAGCCTTTAACATAGGGACAAGATCTTATGTCTATTTTCAAAATATCAATAATGCCTTATTAGATTGTAAGCTCCATCATGTTTGTTTGGGCTCATAATTTTATCCTATGCACATAGCACTCTACCTAGTATTGTACTCAATAAATATTTCCAAATAACAACAGCAACAAAACATTATTAATTCTGCGGATCCCAGAATTCATAGATGTGTCACAGGTGTGTGATCAGAATAAAATGAGAACCATACTAACCTCAGATAATATAAGAAGCAGTTACTTTCTACCAAGTAGTCCCTGATGAGCCACTTGGAAATGAGAATGAACTAATCAATGAGTAGTAATTGAGAAATTACCTTGTGCCCAGCACTGTACTAGAACCTATATTTAATCAGCTTTTTGGTGTCCACAGATATCAGGCATGCCTACTGGAAACTGACCATTTGGCCTTGGCTGTAGTATGGAGCTCAGCTTCAGAGATGACTGTCTTTTTCATGATCCAACAAAGTCAGGTGGGAAGGGCGAGACCAAAAAACATTCTTTGCTGAGCACTCTGTAAGCCAACATTGATAAGCACTTCACATGCATTCTCATTTAGCCCTCATGAATTCTGTGAGGTAGGTGATATTTATCATTATCCCGATTTTGAAAATGAAGAACCTTTTGTTCAGAGTGTTGCTGTGACCTAGTGATGCACCCATGAGGCAAGATTGTTTTTTTTTTTTTAGGTTGTGTCCACAGCTGAAAACAAAACAAAACAAAACAAAACAATACAAAACAAAACAAAACGGTGTGACATTATTACTCTTCTATTGAGATGAACATGGGAGAAGGCAAAGAAAGTTTCCAGAGCAATGGTCACAAATGTTTCCTATAAAGGGACAGGTAGTAAATATTTAACTAATGCTTTGCAGGCCATATTGTGTGCATTGCACTCAGCTTCCATTACAGCTCAAAAGCAGCCAAGGATGATTCATAAAACAATGGATGAGGCTATTTTGAAATACAGCTATTTGTGTACACTGACTTTGAATTTTATATCATCTTCACATGTCACAGAATATTCTCTTTATTTATTTCAACCATTATGGGGCACCACCCGCTCTTGATTTTGGCTCAGGTCACGATCCCATGGTTTGTGAGGTCGAGCCAGGTGTTGGGCTCTGCAATGATAGCGCAGAGCCTGCTTGGGATTCTCTCTCTCTCTCTCTCTCTCTCTCTCTCTTTCTTTCTCTCTCTGCCCCCCTCTCTCTCTTAAAATAAATAAATACACAACCATTTTTTCTTAATGTAAAAGCCGGGGCGCCTGGGTAGCTCAGTCCATTAAGCGTCCTTGATTTTGTCTCAGGTCATGATCTTACAGTTCAAGCTCTGCGTCAGGTTCTTTGCTGACAGTGTGAAGCCTGCTTGGGATTCTGTCCCTCCCACTCTATCTGCCCCCCAACACACACACTTACGCACTCTCTCTCTCAAATTAAATAAGTAAACTTTTAAAAAATTAAAAAATATAAAAGTCATGCTGTAGCTCTTGGGCTATATACCAAGATGAGCAGGGGGACAGTTTTGGTCAATGGGCTGTAGTTTACTGACCCCTATTCTGTGTAATAACAGCAGTATTACTATTTATTGGCTCTATATACTACCCAATATTTATTAGCTATATATACTGTGTCCCAAGTACTATGCTAAGCACTTCATGCTAAAGAAATTATTTAACATTCACATCTCTTATCCTGTGGGTGGGATTAATATTATTTTACTTGCTCAAGATCACACAGCTACAGAAAATGAAAGAATCAGAATACAAGCCCCAGTCTTCTATATTCTACACTCTAAGCTTATGATCTATTTATAGATGAAAACATTATCTACATGAATCAGAAATGTGACTCTGTGAGAATATATGTTGCCCCCAAAAGGAGTTTGGGGATGTAGAAGTCCATGGCAATGGAAGCAGGACGTGGAAGAATTTGGTCTTCATAGGATTTATTTGTCTTAAATTTTAGGTAGGAGGTAGAGTGGGGGTTGTGGGGCAGTAGGGATAGCATAAAAAAACACAAGAAATAAATTCAGCTTGGTTTTTGTAAAAAGCTTTGCTATTTTATATATAATCTCATGTGCATTCATATAATATCTAGAACTTGAGAGTGTATTTTTAAAAAGCCTTTTAAAAGGCTTTTTAAAAATACTATTTTAAATCTTTAAATATATCAATGTTGGTTTCTTCATTTTTGACATATATACCATGGCAAAATAAGATGTTAACTTAGGGTAAATTGGGCAATGTGGTTACTGGAAGCTCTGGATTATCTTGGTAACTTTCCTCTGAATCTAAAATTATGATGGGGCACCTGGTGGCTCAGTCAGTTAAGCGTCCAACTTTGAGCCCCCATGTCGGCTTAGTTTGTGGGTTTGAGCCCCATGTCGGTCTCTATGGGGATGGCTCAGAGCCTGGAACCTGCTTCAGATTCTGTGTGTGTGTGTCTCTCTCTCTCTGCCCCTCCTCCACTCGTGTGTGCGTGTGTGTGCGCCCGCACGCACGCTCTCTCTCTCTCAAAAATAAACATAAAAAGAATTTAATAATAAAAGTAAAATTAAATTATGAGAAAATAAAAAGTTTATGACCAAAAACGCTTTGATATCCAGTTACTTTTCAAATGCAAGGGTTAGAAGCCTGGCAGTTCAAACCATTTCCGAACTTAGACAATTTGTTCCGTTTTCTCTGTACATGACCTGGGGTTAATCGGAGGATCTGAGTTGCCCAGAGTGAGCCCAATCCATTTCCAGAGGAAGAAACGTCAGAGCACTTTGGACATGGGCATCCAAGATGTAATACTTCAGCTTCTCCTGATGAAGCTCCGAAACTTTTTAGCATCAGATCCATGGCATGAAGTCTTTTTGATGTGGGATCGATCGTATAAACAACAATTTTGAGTGACAGCTTAATCAAGTTAAAACCCCAACAACTGTACTCCAGAGACACAGACACATCTGCTGGAGATCTAGCGAGATTCCAAGGATGGACTTGAAAGAAGTGAGTCTTACAAGGGAGGCTTCCCAGAGACCTGCTCCCCCAAGCGTTTCTTTTCCATTAGAGAAGATTGATGAGAAGTAACACAAAGAAAGCCTTTCTCTTTGACCCAGGTGAGTTCAGTGCCGGTGAGATATTAGAATACAGCCTTGAAATGATCTCCTTCCACAGTTCCTTTGGCACCATAAGTAGATATAGTCAATCATTATTATTTGACCAAGCCCAGAATATACTCAACTGTTCAGTAGTATTGCAATGCCCTTTGTAAAGGAAAACCATAGTCTAAGAGACTCTTTAATGCAAGTTAGCCAATAAAGTAATAAATTATCCACACTTTCATTGCCTATACTATGCACATATTTTTCACATGTTACTGTCTCTGAAATTACTATGCGCCTTAGAATCAACAGTGTCTGGACAATTGCCGCCTGCCTGTATTGAAAGTGGGTTTTCTCATAGGCGATTTACACTGGCTTTTGCCAGTCACCTGAGGCAACTGTCCACCTGAGAGATCACTGTAAGTTAAATTAGGTCTTGGGAATGCACTGGTAATCTTTATTCAGACTTTAAACCTGCATGAGTATGTACTTGGTAAATAAAAATATTTTCAGGGCAAATTTTTCTTCCTCTCCTGCTTGTAAAGACACGCATGTTTGCTTGTGGTCTCTTCCTGCCTGGTGGGTTTATTTCTAGCTTCCTTTTTTTGAGAGTATAAAGCCCTTTGGTGTCTCAGCTTTAAGCTTCACTTCCCTACCAAACCTCCCTGTCTCAGGTGGTTTTTGTTTTCTTCCTGAAATACATAAAATCATGGTTCATTGTACAATAACTATCTTCTATTTGGTGAAATATGAAAACCTCTCAAGTTTGAGTGCTCTTTTTACCAGCTACTATGGCCAATGTTTACATACATTATTTCATCAAATTCTCCCTCTAGGACAGCATGAGTCGAAGTATTTGCTTAGTCTGTGGTTGGCCCTTGCTTGAATGTGACAGTGCAATATTACGTGTGCATGCGGCTTTCGATCAGGTGTGCGTGGTTGTTCCTTAAGCAGCAGTTTACTTGATTCCAACAGGAATTCAGACTCTGGGGGTATGGAGCTAGCCATCCAACCAGGGAGCTCTTCAGAGGCAACTACTCTAAGCATTTCTGTTATCCATGTCTCAATAGAAAGCAACACCTCCCTCATTAGCAATTTCAGAAATAGACTTTATTGATTGAAAGAAACAACAAAGCTTATTAAATAACGGGACAAATGTTAGAAGTGGGGTCTTGCTGATGCCATTCAGGATTTCCATAGAAGCAGTAGATAAAATATAGTTCTCCCCTTTCTGTGGAACTGGACAAAGGAACCCAGTGGGCCCTGCTCCATCCCTGGAACTGACACTTGAGACTTGATCCTTAGACTTGAACCATTGATTAGGAGAATTTCCTGACTGATGCCAGTTATTAGGGAAACAGTATCCTGAAAATACGTGCTTTCAGTGCTCTGAGAGAATTTGATAATTTCATGGTGAATTTCTACCAAAGGCAGAAGAACAGAGTTGTTAAGCACTGGTATTTGGAACTTGCCTGGGATTCAGTCCAAGCTCTACAACGTAACCTCTATATAATCATGACTTTAAGCCTGGTCTCTCATCTGTAAAATGGGCCTAAAAATAGCATGCGCCTCATAGACTTGTGAAGCACTTAGATGAAAGCCAGGAAGACAGGGAGTAGTCGATAATATTGTTGTCTTTGGTATCATCACCATCACCATCAAAGGGAAGTGGATGACACATTTTTAAGACTAATCTCACTCTAGGTTCTATAGCTATATGCAAAATAGGGCTGCATTTTCACAACATATTAGCATCACCACTGGAGAAGGTAAGAGCTAACAATGTTCCACAGGCTCCTGTGAGGAAACCTTTATCACTGCTTTGGATTACCATGAAAAATAAAGGTTACCTCTACATTTATTAAGAGACCCCCATGAGTTTAATTTCAACTGTCTTTTCCCAATATCTATTTGCAACTTTTATTGACTCTACTAGAAGATATAGTCATTTTCAGTATAATTATATAAAGAGGACTTAATAGCCTAGTCTTCAGAAGCAGAGGCTATCTGAGTCAAGGCCAACTACAATAGAGTTGGAGAAACTCAGACTCAGAGCAGGGAAGGCAGCTAGGCAGAATCTTGATTACTAAATACATTTTATATTACATTTTATATCCCCTGTGTGGGGATCCAAGCCACAAACCTTGAGATCATGACCTGAGTCAAAATCAACAGCCAGATGCTTAACTGACTGAAGGTCCCAGGCACCCCAGTAATAACTTTATTTTAAATGTATCTTGTAAATGTTATTTAGGCTCACTCATACAAATCCACGTCAGTGAGGCTGTTTAAGGTCACACTTTTTATACACTAATGAGTTTCAGCAAATACTTCTAATGTGGAACATTTGAAGAAACCTCAAGTTTGCATTTAAAAAGAGGGGGAGTTGTCTAAAAAAACACCTTATCACTTACAGTATTGCATGTATTCCTCAAATTTCTGTTCATACTTGACTCTTCAAGCAGCTTGTGAAAGCCACATTTTACTTAGTAAAAACTGATTTTTGTCTAACAATTATGTAGAGTTTCTACTGTCTAAAAATAACTTGACCATTACACCTTTATTTGTAATACCAAAAAGAAATGAAAACATACGCAGTGGCATTCCAATAGGAGAACGGTAAATGGAATAAAATTACGGTAAAATAACCTTGTGGAATATTATTTAACCATTAAGATAATTATTAGAGACTTAAGGCAGAGGTTGACAAGATGGTGGACTACAAGCTCCCAGCCATCATACCGCCACAAAAAAAGAATGAGCTAACAACTACTGAAAATGTCTCTGACTGTTCCGCAGAGTACAGTTAAGGATGGAGCACAAAACCCAATGGACAGATACATAGAAGAGTGTAGAAAGCTTTTTCTGCAACCCCCAAGCTGGCACAGGTTAGCAGCAAAAAGGATCCCCTCCATGACAACATTTCCTGATGAATGAAAAGGAGAACAGGAGGGATCCCACAGCTTTTTCAGCCACTGAGGACACCACAGTCTTCCTCAACCCTGACCCCTGCTGGTGAAGCTGCCTAGAGTGCACAGTGCTGTGCATGCCAACCGCCAACCCTCCCCCCTCCACCCCCCCCCCCCCCCCGCCCATCCAGAGGACCTCCCAGAGTTTTTAATTTTTTGTTCCAAGTGGACTGGGGATATGGGAAAATGGAAATGGATCTGCCGACAGTGTGAGACAAATGAGGTAGACCTACTTGTAAAAACAGGAGCAAGCAAACAAACAACACAGGGAAGGTGTCCTGAGAACACAGAGGTCTTCAGTTTCTAGGTCACTCCTGAGGTCCTGCCCTTGGGTGCATTGCATCATTAGTCCTTAAACTTTATTTCCTTTGATTTTCTTTTTTGACTTCACTTGATTTTCTGTTACTGACAATCAAATTCAGCCTCATCATTTTTAATATTGATAAGGAACATTTCAAATAATATAATCTTATGGGAATATAAAATGTAATGCAAAATAGACATTAGGAATATGTATAATGTGCAAGAAAATATGCTCTTGGGAATATGTGTGCAGATGATAAAAAAGGAGCTAGAAAAAATGATCCTTATGGCCTTTACAAATAATAGGGGAACTATTAATGTAAGCTTAGCTTATGGTACCTAGACAAATGACATTATTTTGTCCAAATCTCTGATTATTTTTGTGACATGTGACCCAAAGTGTGCCAAATCCAAGATTTCTTTTATAATGAGCTAGACCTCATTCTTCACCATTTTAACAATTTTTGGTAGTTATGTGGAGTATTTGCATGCCAAAGACTTGGATTTTCTGATGTTTTGTTGGGGTCTTATTTGCTGACTAAAGTTCTGATTTCAAAGGCACAACTGTATAGTGACCACAGAAGACCATTCTCGATGGTCCCTGAGGACTCTTTCCGATGCTCCTTACAAAAGTACTCAAAAACTAAACTACAGGTCACACCTGTTTAGCTGCATCATAGCAAGCATGGGATTTTCAAAACAAAAATTAGTTAATGCAGACAGAGCAAATCCAGCATCGGCTTGGAGGGCATAGTGCAGACAGATAAAATCCAGACAGCTTGGGAGACACTATTTCCACACAGCAGAATTGCAGAACTCTACAGGTTGGAGGTTCCCTGACGACCATCAGTCCAATGTCTCAGATACAGACATAGAAACTTCTATAGACTCCTGGTCTAGTAGCCATTTCCTGTTTTCTAATGCTGTCCCTGTTCAGATGTTCAGATGTCCCTGTTCAGATGGCTGCACAGTTCAGATGTTAGAAAACTCATTGTTGGGTTTTCATCTGTTTCTCACATAAATCCTCATATGCATCTCACATCAATATTTTGTTGTAAGAGAGAACAAAATTCTCTTCTACTCAAGAGGCATCGATATCTGGGAAGTCTTTTTAAATTTTTTTTAATATTTATTATTTTTGAGAGAGCGAGAGAGAGAGAGAGAGAGAGAGAGAGAACAAGCAGGGGAGGGGCAGAGAGAGAGGGAGACACAGATTCAGAAGCAGGCTCCATGCTCTGAGCTGTCAGCACAGAGCATGACTCGGGGCTCAAACTCACAGACCAAGAGAACACCACCTGAGCTGAAACCTGCCGCTTAACCAACTGAGCCACCCAGGTGCCCCAATATCTGGGAAGTCTTTTATTTAAAAATTTCCAGTTTCTCTGAAATGGCTTTGTATGACTTTTTTAAAGGTGCTTTCCAGAAAGGCAGTTTACAGTACAGTGGGGAAAACATGTGCAATAGACCCAGGCTGATCCAGCTTTGTGTAACTGTGGCCCGTTTCACATGGTTCACATGAGAAGTAAATACAAGCCCTTCACACATAGTAGATAAAAAAGAGATGTAAACCACAGTCATTTTTAATTCACCCCTACTTCCCTCTTTTGGGGTCAATTTATTTAGTCCATGTCCTGCATTTTATATTTTCTGGAGAGGAAAAAACAAACAAACAAACATATTATGGACTTTCTCATCTCATTTCATAAAGCAATTGAAAACTCTTGGTAAAGAATTATCCAGGGGGGAAATAACTGTTCATCATAATCTTCTTGCTTAATGCTTGATGGAAATGTTCCCAGTGGAAATTCTCCTTGTTTTTCTAAGGTGGGGAAAAGTTTCACACATACGTACACACACACACACACACACACACACACACACACACATGCATGTGCACACACACATACATAATCACATATGCCATCTTCAAGGGTCTAATCTGACAACTGGATAGAAGCTTTTGCCTGCTGTCAGCACACATTTTAAGCTCTCTCTAGGGGATGCTCTTTACTGGGCAAAGCATGAAGAATGAAGAATGATAGGCTGCCTCCCCCAACCAGTGGGCCAGTTGTAGCAAACTTCAGCCAGAGTATTAAAGAGCAGGACTGGCCTCCTGGGTCATTATTTTAACTAAATACTTCTTCTCCAGGTGCCCCCCCCCCAAAAAAAAATTCTTAATGAGCAAAGAACTTCTAGGACTATTGATACAGAATGAATGCCATCACGTAATCTTAGATGGTACAGGCAATATTTCACACTATTCATCGATGCTTGTGAAAGAACTCTATTTTATTAGCTGTTCATTACATTATACAGCAGATAAGATGATTCCATAGAAATGGGAGCAAGTAAGGTTTGGCTTTGAGAAAGATAAGAAATTTGGGGTGTTGTCAAGAAAGATATGTGCAGCTCTTTTGGTAGGTGAATGATGTGGGTGCATGTGTGTGAATGTGCATGACTTACACATGTGTTGTGCATGTTGGGGTCCACAAATTGCCAGTGAGCCTATCTTGATGTTGAGGGTAAGATGGAATGAGGGTAGTCCTGAAAAATAGGAGGCAACCAAAGGTGATTTCATGAGTTGCCTTTGTCACCTAGTGCTGCCCTGTAGCCTGCTATCCTCATACTCTAATTACTATATCCACCCGCTCCCAACTCCACTGCCATCCCTCCTGCTTACCAAATATCCTAATCCACCTTCCTGTGACCTTAGGAGATAAAAGAACAACCTGAAAGAGTTGCATCTGTATTTTGGATGCATCTTAAGAGCAGAAGCCATGACTTTTCACATAGAATGACTTTGCCCTGACAGAAGGAAATATTGAATCAGATGTCTTGAAGCTGTTTGCCTTTGCTTCTGGTTAATACACTGGCCACCCAGATGATACATCCTGTATTCTGTCTGTAGAGTAAAACTTCCAATAAGCCCAACTTAAATACTTGCAGACATACTAAGTCCCTATTGGTCTCATGAAAGAAGCATTTATGAAATTTTTAAAAAATAATTAAAAGGGGGGAACCTGAGGGGCTCAGTCAGTTAAGTGTCTGACTTTTGATTTTCACTCAGGTCATGATCTCACGGTCCTGAGATCAAGCCCTGAGTTGGACTCTGTCCATGCTGGGCATAGAGCCTGCTTCAGATTCTCTCCCTCCTTCTGCCCCTCTCCTCCTTTGCCCCTCTCTCTCTCAAAAAAATATTAAAAATAATTAAAAGGAGAAAGAAATGAAGATTTAGATTCAGACATGGTGGCACCTTTAAGGCATCCTTCTTGGCTTTTCAAAGAGTTTATTTTCCACTGAAGATTTTGGCCATTATCCTTTTACTTACCAATAGCTTAACAAAAGGTGCCAATGAATCCACCCAAAATGGAAAGATAAGTCTGGAGGTTGGGTAGGTGATGGAAGGTGGGAAAATACCAATTATAATTTTTATTGGTGTCGTCTCACAACCCTCATCACAGGATTAAAGGAGCTCCTCCTGGAGGAGACAGCTATCTGACTCTCCATGCCCATCTTTTACAGGGAAGATGAGAGAGGATAGCAATGGTGGACAGGGTCACAATAGGCTGAACTGGCTATACTGCTCTGACATAAGAGTCCACTCTAATCAAATTATCTGGAGGTCCATACACAGGGAATAATGGCTAAGTACACGAAATGCTCCCCTCCGAACAGTAAGTTCTGGAATATGATGATCCCAGGTTCAAGCTTGATGTCATAGATGATCTCTTGGAACAATGCACTCAATAATGATCCTGCCCAGTGAGTGATTTAGGTCAATGGTGCTTCATTATCTCAAACCTCTGAGGACATGATGGATATAACGCATTGCTGAAATTTCCAGTTATTTGAATCTTCCCAACCTTATTATTATGATTTTCAAGTTGTACCTAAATCCCTCAGTAAATAGAATGCACTGAATATAGATTTCTCTTATATCACCCCTATAACCCATGATCATTCTTATGAATATGAAATTGAACCTTGGGAAGTTTTGTGCTCTGGCTCAGGCTTGGGCTCTCTCTCTGCCTCTCTCTAGCACTGTCTCTCACTCTGCACTTAAATTTTCTCTCTCTCTCTCTCTCTTTTTTCCCCCCTTTGGACATAATGAGAGATGGATGGTGTAAATGACTACTGAGATCTCATTTAACTCCAAAATTCTATGATTCTCACATTCCTGCAATTTCAGGTAAGTCAAATTCTTCCCACCGTTCCACAATATATGTACTCAGTGCCTCCTTCTCCCTTTGAAAATGCAATAAGCAGCTTGTTAAATAGAATCCCTCAAAAGCCCAAAGGCAATACTGCCACTTTGGATGGTTTTCCCCCAAGAAAGCTGTTTAATTTGATGGTTATTATTTGTTTGTCAAAGCCCACTATTTATTCAGATTAATTAAAACCAATTGTTCCAGCTGCTCCTTGTAATGAAAATATCTGCAATCCCAAATTCATCAACCTACATCTGATCCCATTCAAAAGTCTTTAACCTCACTGTGCAAGGTAATATAACTCAACCTGTCTTAGACCTGTGTCAGTATATGGGAAATGGCATTCTTAACTGTGGGCCTTTTATTGCTGAAAGCTCACAGCATAAAACTGTTAGAGATGGCCCCCCAAATTGAGACTGCTAAGTTGAAGACCCCAGATGAGGCTGAAACTACACAACAGGAAGTGACACTGAGCTGCTAAATCTTAAACTCATTGAAAACATCATCTTCTAGCAAATGATCTTTTTAAAGGCGTTTTGCTGTTTTGATTATTCGGAGTCCTTAGGTGTTATGGATTAGCAGATGCTATCATTTCCCAATACATAAAGGTACTTAATAAGAAATAGTATTTCTCTATGTGATGAAATAAAGCTAATTTATTTTAGTTTGTAAAATCTGCTGAGACCAAGTACTGTTACCTGCAGTTGCTCTGCTTATCCCAAATAATCTCCATATAATTGAAAGACCCCAAATTTAAAAGCTTAACTGATTCACATCTATAATACTAAAAATTGGTTTCCAACATACAGAGACTTGCTGAAGAGAGAGGAGGAGAAAAGGGAAGCTACTTTCCACCTATATGTCCAATTGAGAATGTGTCTTACATTCTCTGAAGCGGTTCCCCGTTGCCCACATGAACTCCAAATACTACAGAAAAAACCATTTGCCATCAGCCTTACAGATGCTCTCAGAATTCCACCTGTGAATGCAAGATGTGTGAAATATTTTGCTAATTAAAAGACAAATGAGCATTTTCTTTTGTGATTGCTATTGGTGACAGTCAGCCTTGTCCTTAGCTGATAGATCCCACAGTTTTGCCTGGACATTTCTCATTCAAATTCTAAGGTTGGTTGGTTTAGCACTTTAAAAAACAAAAAAAAAAAAACCCAGAAAGTCCAAAAATTTATTTTTATTTGAGAGAGAGAGAGAGAGAGAGAGAGAGACTATGAGTGGGGGTAGGGGGGACAAAGAAAGAGTGGGACAGAGGATCCGAAGCAGGCTCCCAGCTGTCAGAATAGAGCCTGACAACAGGGCTCGAACCCAGGAACCATGAGATCATGACCTGAGCTGAAGTTGGACGCTTACCTGACTGAGCCACCCTTGTGCTTTTTTTTTTTTTAAAGCTATCCCGACTAGCTACTTTAACTTAGTATTTGCTTTAGTTCTCCTGCTTTGGTGACCAGCATGCATGTGCCAAGGACTCTTCTGAAATGGTTCAGAGGTTAAAATACCTAAGCTGTGTCTGTGCCAGGGTCCCTACTGAGGCGAACACATTTAAAGCAAGGCCCCTACCATGCCCCCCAGAGAAACAGGGAAGTAGAAATGAGCCCATAGAATTCATCAGTTACTTAATTTTTTGCCTTCACCTCTGTTCTGTTTTCTAAATGTCACTTCTAATATTGTTGTATGTCCCCTGTCCTCTCTCCCTTTCACTGTCTTTACCTCTGACCTTTCCTTTTTAGGGCTTATATTTATAAATTCCATGAGGGAACTAATCTGTGCAAACACCAACTTTAGTTGGAAATACATACAGAATATATATTAAGCAAACTTAAATTAGGCCCTCACATCCTCTGATTATTGTCTTTTCTTCTAAGGAACACCCTGATCACCCATCTGTATCCTTTCATAAAAGTGAACTCATTCTGGGGCTTTACCCTTCTCACCAGTATTTCTTCCAGGGCTTTGTTTGTTGCCACAGGATCTTTTATGTAATAAAAAATAAACAAGCCACACTTGTCACCCTGCCGTCCCCAAATAGGGACAGGCCTTCCTGCCCTACATATATTCCCTCTCATTGCATGTGGGGTGTTTATTATGGAGAAATCTGTTACAAGGCAAAGGATGGTAAGCCAGAGCCCTTTGAAGAGCAGGACTTTAAAATAGGTGAAACCAGTCATGCTTATTTTAAGAGGCTCCCTTTTAACTAGGGCTCTTAGTTGTCGGTCATGGGTCAACCCCCTCACTCAGCAGGGGAGACCAGTAACAAGGATTTGACCAGGAACTCTTTCACATAGGCAGCTTTCTGAAAGAAAACCGTTACAGCCCATCAGTTATTTGTGAAAAACAAGACAACAGGCCCCAAATGGAGTCACTTATGCTAAGCCTCATGTCTCCAAACTGAGACTTAATTGTAGCTTCGGCATCTCCCGGAAATGGAATCTTGAACGAGTGCACCAGGAATCATCTGGTCAGCACTAGTGAGGAAACCTGCCTGATAGACAGACTGCCGTCCCCTAAAGGAAGGTGACCTTGCACAACCAATCCACTTTTCAGTAGTATAACTTCCTTCTTCAACTGCTTTCATAAAAGCCTTTCATTTTGTAGAGCTCCTTGGAGTTCCTTTCTATCTGCTAGATGAGATACTGGCCAATTCATGAATTCTTCAATAAAGCCAATAAGATCTTTAAGACCGACTCAATTGAATTTTGTTTTTTAACACCTGACAGTTGTACAGAAGCCCTGAGTGCTGTGCCGCAGAAACCAAACTTCAATACATCTGCAGGATTTTCAGGAGGTGACATTGGAGTTTCAGATAATGATGGGGTCTGTGGGAGGAGAGGAATGGAGAGGGATGCCTGGGGGGAGGGGAGAACTGAACAGCAGTCTAAAACCCTCAATTGCTTTCAGGATGGTCTTGAAGCCCTGACCTGAGAAAGTGCATTCATCTTAATCCAAAATGAGCCCAGTCATGGCTCACAGCATCAGGTGGACACTTAAAGGAATTAACCAACATGTTTAAGGGAAGTTAGAATGGGTTCTGGTCACCAGAACATCACTCCACCTGCACCTGTCTTATAGTGCTTGGCCTTTTGAGAAGTAGTGTAGTGTCTCTAGTTTTGTCGTTCCGAGTGGGGGAAATAAAAGGAGGGAAGCTACTAACATTAATCACAGATTGTATGCTGTCCCAAATCTTCTTCTTCCTCGATAAGCCCTAACTACGGAGAGCCTATTCAGTCTTTGTGAGATCTCCTAAAATCTGAGATAAGGACAGGCAGCTGCAGTTGTCTAAATGCTTTCTGGTGTCACAGTGGGAGGTTGGGTAAGAGGAAAGGCTTCTCCTTGCTAATACAAACCATGAAAGTGTGCAGTGCTCAGCCTTCAGCTAGCAATGGTTGATGAAACTTCCAAAAGACAATAGGGCTCACACAGCGGGCCTCCAAATCCTCTGAACATGATAGTCCTGATTGCAGAGTCCTGCATACACCTAAGCTAGAGTTTTTCTAGACAGCCAATGAGTGGTATTGGGACCAAAGTGACAAGCACTGGAGATGCCAAACACGTGTAATAATAACATATTATATTAATAATTATAATAACAACAATATTATTTCACATGTGTATGGGTCTAAATGCTCTATGTATATTATCTCTTTCACACCCTATGGAAGAGCATCATTATTTGTGCCACTAGATTAAATATATTAAAACCTGGCATTGAAAAAGAAGCAGAATGGCTTGTCTATATTCATAGAGCGGTATGACACAGGGTTCCAAATTGGGTTACCATATTGCCATAACTGTAAAATTTGATTGTCTTGTTTATAAACTCTGTGATCTTCTTCAAGTAACTTGAGTTCTCTGAGCCCTATATTATTGTCACATCCAATAATAGGATTACTGTGAGGAGTAAAATAAGATAATAGCTCTAGTTTCAGGTAGATCAGATAGAGTGAGTGGCAAAAGGCTTGACACCGAGGTAACACAATGAGTTCCAACTTAAAAGAAAATGAGCAGATGACATTATTCTCAATTTAAAGAGTAAATGAGATGCAAAGAACCTAAGGGATTTATACAAAGCCACACAGGGAGTAGATCACCAAACTGGACTAGAGACTAGCCTTTGCAGCTAGTTTGGTATTCTGTCTACACTGAGAGCAGTTTACTGTTCTTAGACATGAAGTCACATGTTGTCAATGAAAATCTACTCTGTAAAGAAGTCACAAAGAGAATACACCCTCTTAATACTTTGCAACCTAAATTTGTTGAACCAAGAATGTTTAGGAGAGGCGCCTAGGTGGCTCAGTCGGTTGAGTGTCCAACTTCGGCTAAGTCATGGTCTCATGATTCATGGGTTCCAGCCCTTCATCAGGCTCTGTGCTGACAATGACAGATCAGAGCCTGGAGCCTGATTCAGATTCTGTGTCTCCCTCTCTTTCTGCCCATCCCCAGCACACGCTCTGTCTCTCTCCCTTTCAAAAATGAAAAATAAATGTTAAAAAAATTAAAAAATAATAATATTTAGGATTATTTTCCCTTGTCAGATAAATACGAATGATACACTTTTCTTTGTAAGAGTAAAAGGGTAGCAGCTCTAAATTTCAGGGAGAGTAACCTTTGGGACATTCTTTGGCAGGCAGATGGGAAGAAAGACCTCATAAAAGTCTTCAGTTCTGTGTGATCTAGGCTAACAGGATCTTCAGCCTCAGATGCCCACTTCTGTTTCTGTCTCTCTCTCTCAAGAAAGGCCAGGGTAGGGCAGGTCATAGCACAAGTGGAACATCTTAATTGCCTCCCTCAAAGTAGTTGTCTGACAAAAATGACTCACATTTACCCATCGATACTCATTTATTTCCCCAACTCTAAGAAGTGTAGTGAAGACATTCCTGGAGTCCGAGGGAAATAAAACAGGACAGAGAAGTGCTTACCAAAACAAAAGATAGTCACAAGAAAAGAAAAAATATATATATATATATAGTCTTTTTTCCACTCTCCTCAATTTGGCTGAGTGGCATCTGGGTCAAATAGGTTGTGAATATTTTATCAGATTTTTGACAAGACATCCATCTCACTGTAGAACGAGGCTAGATCTTAAATCACCTTAGACAGTTTTGCTTCTTAATTAGACAGCCAGTACACTACCAGTTGGGAGATCTGGGTTATATTTGGCTTCTATGATTGTGAGATGGCTGAGATCATTGAGAATTTGAATCTGGTCCAATTAATTCTCTTGATAGTTGGCTATCTCTTCAGCTGTGCTGGACAATTGGGAAATGACACAGCACCCTGGTATTAATTTCAAGTGAAGTCCTAGCAAGGCCCATGGGAGATAGCCTTGTTTGTAGCTGGAACCAAGAATTCTGTTTAAAATGGTATTGCATCTGTGTATAAACACACTAAACTGAACACAATCCATTCGTTCATTAAGACTCAAGAATTTTTACTGTCATCCAATTTCTTCAAGTTTTAGGTCTGTCAGAATGATTATCGGTCACCAAGTCCTTGGCTGTGCCTCCAAGTTCTAATTAAATTTGAGATTTTTGTCTTGAAACCAATGGAGAATCGTTAACTACTGATTCTATGTTGGTTGATACAAAACAGCTAGTTTCATAATGGCTTGCAATTAAAAATTCAATATCTTATCTTCCTCAGCCAGCAATTTGGTTGGAACAAGACATACACTGTCCTGAAATATCTGGGTCGATAAGCATACACATAGTCAACTCTATCTTCCAGAAAATGTGCCTTTTTTTAAGAATTGGGAGGAGGAGGGGGGCATTTGAGAGTAAAATGTGTTAGAACTCAAAATATTAAATGAGTCAGCAAAGTAAAATTTATCTTTTTGTTAGCAAAAGGTGGATGCATATTAAATAATTGAAGGGTAACGTGAAGTATCTTATAGAAATACAATGAAGAAGAAGATATAATGACTCTGGTTAAACATGCCGATTTGGAAAACAAAATGCTTTGACATATATTACACTTGTGATATGCCCCCAAAATGACAGTTAAAAAATAGTTACAAACACAAAAACAGGAATAGAATGGGAGAGGAACTGATACCAGATAACAGATGTCATCAAGGTTTGAAAGATGGAATGGAGAGAGATAACCTTACTTAAAAAAAAATTGTTAATGTTTATTTGTTTTTGAGAGAGACAGACAGAGTGTGAGTGGGGGAGGGCAGAGAGAGAGGGACACACAGTTTCCCTAAGCAGGTTCCAGATTCTGAGCTTTTAGCACAGAGCCCAATACGGGGCTGGAACCCGTGGGCCACGAGATCATGACCTGAGATGAAATTGGATGCTTAACCATTGAGCCCCCCCCAGGCTTCCTGAAAAAATAACCTTAGTTTGAAGAATAGACCATGGCTACAGAGGGAAATAATTAGGAAATTATGAGAAGGGAACTGGCTTGTCCATAGAACTCTGAAAAGCCAGGATTCTTGGAGATTCCAAGAATCACAGCCAAGGAAAGTGAGATATAATATGGAAAATGTGGATTGGCTTGAAATTAATCCCCACATCCTCATTCTCATGCCTTTTAGTCAGATGATTATTCTTTTCACAACTCTTTAGAAGACAGCGTATTTGTTCTTTTCTGGAGAAAGTGAACCACGCAGAGCTAGGGACAGACTGTGTTTGACCCACTATCATGGTTGTACAACTTATACAATCACACAGCATCCCACACTCAGAAAGGACCCTTGTTTAATACTTTGTCATATTAATCTTGAAATTAGTAATAATTTTTAACAAGGAGCCCCATTATTTTTTTACACTAGGCCCCGTAAATTATGTAGGTGATCCTGATGTTTGTGGAAGTGAGCTGTGTTGAGGTACCTACCAAACAGAAAATATGGGCATTTGGGGAACTATGTAAATGAATCATAAGTCACCTGTTTTATCCTGGCCAGTTTCCAGAGTAAGATTAGTGAGATATATTACCCACCCATTCTACTCCCACACACCCAAGCAACAAACTACAGAAATTCTCTTAGGACAAATGGAATAACCTTAAATATACAGATGTTAGTGTTTGATAGAATCAGAGCTGCTATCCGATGACCCTACTAGAAGGTCTCAAGTCAAAATAACTCCCCTTCATCTAGAGTTTCTATTAGCTACTCAATGCCTCACTTTACAATACAAATTGATAGCCAAGGATTGCCAGATACTTAAGGAAAGCTTTCAACATGTAAGAAACTAAAAGAAGGAAACAGAAAGATTGATCCAACAAAGGAACAGAATAAAATTTTAAAATATAAAATCTATATTCAATTCTTTTGGAGAATTAAGAGAAGCTATAGCCATAATATAAAAACAGGACACTGTACATGGGAGTGGGGATAAGAAAACAAAAAGCAAAAGCAAAAAATAAGCCTAAAAAATAAAAATATGGTATCCAAAAAAATCAATAAAGTGTTTGGAAGATAGTCAAGAAAATCCCCCCCAATGGAGAGAGAATAGATAAAATGAAGCATCGGGAAGTGTCGAACAAATCATAAAGAAAATTTCCCATGATAGGAGGATATGTGTCCTCATGATAGGAAGAGGTCATTGAGTTAAAAAAAAAATCCACACCAAGAACCCCACTGCCCATCACACCCCATTTCAACACCAAAACGTAAATGGAGTTTACAAAGGATGAGGGGTAAAAATGGCATTGAATTTGGAGCCATGACAGGCCAGGAGACCACAGAGTTAAACCTTCAAAATATTGACAGGAGATGATTTCCAAACCCCACCAACCATCACTGTCGGCTCCAGGTATAAGTGATAAATGTCCACATATAAAAGGACTCAGAAAATGGACTTGCAAGCCCTATGTTTTAGGCAGCTACTAGCTAGTGTACTTAGCAAAACAAAAGGACAAAGAATGAACCCAGGACACAGGGAATCTCATCAGGGGTGTGAAGTGAAAGATAAATCCAAGCCTACTGAGTGCAACTAGGTTAGATTGAAGCAATCAGTTGAAGAACTGCACAAGGGATGGCTCCATGGGAAAAACAAATGGGTGCTCAGGGTGTGTGAAAATACTGAGCATTTGCACAGAAACATTTACAGAACTTCGACAACTCTCTCAGAGCATTTAGAGAGAAAACAAAGAGAATGTTAGTAACAGAACAAAGTTAAGGGGCAAAATGGCCACTACAAGTCAAAGAAAAAAAAACAAGAAGAAATATAAAAAGGATGTAATCGTACACCCTCTGTCTCTGTAGTACAATGTGCAACTAATGATAATAACTCACAACCCAATATTTGGTTAACTTTCTCCCAAATGAAATATACTTATGTTGAGACTGTTTCAGTAGTAGTGATGGAAGAAGGATTGTACGAAGTATAGGAATGTTTTAGGAATAGATCTAAAAATCTTCAGCTATTTTAAGCAGAAGAAAACAAAGTGAAAAACCCACACAGTAAAGTATTACTTATAATGATGGGAGAGTATAACAGAATAAACAATTTAAAAAGACAATTTTTACTACAGATAAGTCATACCTTGATAAATAATGGGATTAACTTAAAACAAGTTGAGTGATAAAAAAAAAAAGTTTTTGTTTCATGCATTGAGAGAGTTGCTCTAAAGTTTACAAAGAAATAGTTGATTACTGGGTGAGATTGCTTTAAGAATTTTTAAAATGTAGGCGCTTGGTCTTATTCTTATCATTTTCATCTGTTAGATGGTGTTCAAATGGCCCTAAAAGAAGACATGGCATCTATATTCATGATAGTATTCAGGTATATGGCTACAATGTTCTGTTGCTCCCACAGCTGACCCCCATCAACATGAAGAGAATGAAACACAGAAAGAAAGCTCTTCTCTGCATTTTTTTTACCCTTTCCTTGTCTTCTTGTTTAATGGCTGTTTCATTCCCCAAAGAGTAAAACGAAGGCTACCAAAATGCTGAGAATATTCGAAGACTTTCTCAGGAAGGGTCAACTCATGAAATAAGAGTTGCTGCAATGTGAAAATTGAACACATTAAGTCTGATAGGTAAACTTCAAAAAGAAAGATATTTGTGTTTCCGAAAGTCTGGAAAGTGTACATGTGCAGCATTATGTGTTTTAGCAAAAGACTAAGAAGACTGTTTAAAATACTGTCCATACGATGCTATCCTCTTTATCACTGAAAATAAAGAAAGAGAAACAGATACGCTGCTATGGAATAATGTTCAAGATATACTGCTAAGCTAACTGAAAAACAGAAAAACAAAACATAAAATAACCAACCGAACCAAACAAACATGACAAATTGCAGAACTTGGTGTGTGGTATACTCATCCCTGCATGAACTGGTTAAGGGGCTGTAACGTTGGTTGCTGTGGGACAGAGGCTCTGATACTACAGTGCTAGCAGGAAGGACCAGATCGATCGATCATCTATGTATCTACCTATCATCTATTTATCTATTATCTATCTATCTATCTATCTATCCATCCATCCATCTATCTATCCATCCATCTATCTATCCATCCATCTATCCATCCATCCATCTATCTATCCATCCATCTATCCATCCATCCATCTATCCATCCATCTATCTATCTATCTATCCATCCATCCATCTATCATCTATCTCTTTTGCTTGGTCACGTCTAATGATGCCAAACCACTAGATGAGCTTCCCATGGGGTCACTGAAAAGAACCTTCTGTACCTGCGGAAGTCTTATGTAACTGGGAGTGATCAAAAGGAAACACAGCTATTCCCCATCCACATCTTAAAAAACATAAGATTGGTCATAATTATTTATTTAGCTTCTCCATGGGTTAGTCTAAATCCCACAATTCCCAATGCATATGTGGGCTGCAACTCTCAATTTTAAGAATCCTTAATATTTTTCAGTGGATTAAACATAGAGTCCAAAACAGGATAGTCCACAGGACCAGATTTATTTTTTTATCATTAATACTCATGTTATTTTCTATTTTTATAATGGGAAAATAACATTTTTTAGAAAGCCAATAGTATACAACTAATACGTTATATTAGTTCATGTGATCAGCACCTCATACCTTAGTTTTGGAACTTTCACTCCAACTTCGATCCGGGAATGAGGGTGAAATTGGGGCATTTGTCATTTAGGTACCCACACATGGCACAAGCAGAGAACATGGTGTTCTCCAAGACCTCTGTCCTCTGGAGTGGAAATATGCAACAGGAGGACAGAGTTTGGGGATGAAGAAGGAAGATCATGTATTGTTTTGCAGGACAAAGGAGGCAATAGCGGACTAATGCCTCCAAGAGTGCAAGCCCTCAAGGGATAAAAGGCTAAGGGGTTTTATGGGAAAATACAGGATCCGGGCGGATTCAATAGGAATCTGCTATGTGCTTCCAGCCATGGTCCTCACGTCTTCAAGGTGGTCTCCTGACTACTGTTGGCGCTAGCCATCTGAGTGTCCTTACTAAGTACACACTGAGGTCAGCGGATGTCAACATCAATACCTAGTTCCTGGAATAAAGGATTCTACAGAAAAACAAGTGAAGGGGGTGGGGTTGGCTTCAAGGATGAGGAAGAGAAAAATTTGTTCAGTTCAAAGTCAAGCCTTGCTGAGACACTAGTGCATTATCTTAATTTCCATCCACCTTTATGTTTCCAACTCAGGGGTTCTAAACCCATCTTCCCACGTAACATCTGAACGTATTTCCCTTTATTTCAGCTGTGTGATATATACAGTAGGGACATGATGATCTTTTCACCTTCCTCATAGTTTGGTGTGATGGAGAAATACAGTCAAGTAGAGAAAAAGGTTTTGTGCCCTGGAGAGTTACATAAACTATTCAATGTTTTGTAGAAAACTGAATTTTCCTACTTGGTGCACATTGTGTTTAGCATGAATAACAGCTAAAAGAATCACTAACACCTTTGAGCACTTATTATATTTCCCCATGCTGTTTTGAGAACTTTACATGGATGAACTCATTACTCACGACAACAAATATCTAAGTGTGTATTACTGTCTCTTTCATGGAAAAGGATGCTCAGGTACAGAGAGGTTAAGTAACTTGCCTAAAGTCACACAGTTATTAAGTGCGGTACTGGGATTCATAGCCACAAAGCCAGCCACCCTTTCTCATTTGAAAAGAGTCTCGGGGCACTGGGTGGCTTAGTCGGTTAAGTGTCCGACTCTTGATTTCAGCTCAGGTCCTGATCTCATGGTTTGTGGGATTGACCCCACATCGGGTTTTGCACTGAGCTTGGAGCCTGCTTGGGATATTCTCTCTCCTTTTCTCTCTGTCCCTCTCCTGCATGTGTTCTCTCTCTCTCTCTTTCTCAAAATAAATAAATAAATAAATGTTTATTAAAAAAAAAGACAAGACAAGAGAGAGTCTCTAAATGAATTCCGCTGAAAAACTGATGAGGACTTTCTGTGCTTTGTAGTAGAAGAACATTTTGTTTTGCTTCTTGAATTAACTGAGGTTTTGCCTTTCTTCCTTGCAAGTTTCCTCAAGTTTCTGCTCTAAATTATCTGTAAAGTTATTTCTCCCCAAATGCACTGCACAACCCCTAAAAAGTAAATCACAAAATTACAAATGTATAAGGAGAGAGTAACTGACTCTAAAACTGTCAATGTCTGTTTTAGTTCTGCTTGGGCTCCCGCGGATGGTTTTAGAATTGTCTCACGTAAATTAACCTGACTCACAGAATCCCCACACTGCAGAACTAGAAAGGACCAATGTTCTTTCATGAGGATTCAATCAAAGTAAAAATGACGACTTGTATCAAAAAGTATAAAATTAAAAATGGGATTTCAAAAATTAAACAGAAGGATTCCCTGGGCTGAGCTCTGAGCCTGAGGGCAGTGCCGTGGGGATGTTGGGGGGATGGGGTTGGCAGCAGTGAGGATCTGACAGCTTTCCTTCTGTCCTCGACTCTGTTTTTCAGTTTGCTTTGTGGTCTTGGAAAAGTCATTTATATTCTCTGGGATACGTTTGTCAAATCTGTACAGGGGAATGAATGGAGGAGTAGACGATCTGTAAAACCTTTCTGATATTATGTTTCACTGAATTCTTTCAGTACTGTTATTTTGTGTGCCTACATGATTTCTATCAGTGTTTGGGGGGAGAGGGTAGCTAGTAATGGAAATGCAAGAGCAATTGCACTACTGGGGGGAAATGCTTAGTTTTTAGCCTAAAGTAGGCTTAAAAAAGATCTCTCCTTCCTTGCTTCTCAGGTCAAGGGCACCAAACAGAGGGAGGCAGCCTCACAGCTCATTCCTGAAATGAATTCCATTTCTGAACTCCTCTGCCTGCATTTGTATGACACTTCATGTTTTTTGCCACTTATAGGCATATGCACTTTAAAATTATGCTCTGGGATGCTTCAATGACTTCTAGTAGAAAAATGCAAATAAATGTAGATTTCTGTTATTATCAGCTTCATCAAAGCAAACAGGCAGAAGCAAGAACATTATTAGAGTTTGATAAGAGTGTATATTTGAATGATTTCCCCAGAGGACTGGGGAAAAACTCATCTCGTTCATTTCCTATTGTAGACGAGCATCAATTGTTTCCTGTGGAATTACCTGCACACACCACTTCTCAGCCCCACCCTCAAGGCCCCCCCTCCAGTTTTTTTCCCCTACAAGAGCTGCTCTTTTGATTTCTGAAATGTAATTTCAATAAATGGTCGACTTGAATCAAGACATTCAGGCAGAAGCAGGTGAGAAAAGGCATGAATAACATAATAGAGCATTGAGAGAATATGCGTTTGAGAAGGCAATATTTATATCACGGGAAAATAAAGGAAAATGCACAGGGCTAGTTCTCCAATTAGGACTAAATGAAAATAAGGAATGGTGGGGCCTTCTGTTGGCTTTCTAGTCTGTATCATGTCAGTTATCCTTGAATATTGTTTGGTATATTTCCTGACGTTTTTCCTTTAAATAAATCCAAATTTCTTTGCAGGGTGGAGCCTTGTGTTTAGCTTGGTATACTCCTAAATGCACCACATTTTTGGACAAACAGAACGCTTCCACTAAACTAACATCAACCGACTCCTAATCTCCAACAGGGTCAATACCAGAACTAGTGGGTGGCAGGCCAGTCTATGTGACTACGCCCATTTTAAACATCTATTTATTCATTCCAGAAAAGATACATCTTCTACTTTGCTGAGATGCAAAACGATCAATCAGATGATTACCTCCAAAAATGTATAAAACGCTACATCATTCTTAAGTGCCTTTTATTCCAGAACAACAATGCCTAGAATGAAGTGAAATCTCTAATTGTATTTCAAAACACTGGAGAATTCAGGAAATTCCGTAACAGATGGGAAGTTTTTAGAACAATTTCTCTAACTTTTCCGATCAACCACCTTTGGATGTTTTGAAATAACATCATTTTAATACTGGTTTTCATTCGTGCTGGATTAGACTCATCCAGTCATTGTAGAAAGATTACTGAGTGGAAAGTAGGATCCTTGAATTCTTCTTTCAGCTCGTAGTCCACGTGCTGGGTGAACTGGGTTAAGTCACAGACCCTTAGCAGAGAAAGAAGTTTTCAGGAGAGTTTATTCCCTCGGGCAGTAGTTCTCAAGCTTCGGTTCGTATCAGAGTTGCCTTGGAGGATTTGTTAAACCTTGGTAGGTCGGCCCCACCACCAGAGTTTCTGATTTAGCGTATCTGGAGGGGCGGGGGTGAAGATTTACATTTCCAATGAGTTCCCAGGTGAAACCGATGCTGCTGACTTGGCCCTCTCACTTTGAGAACCCTTGCGTTGGGGAAACAAGCCACATTCTTTCCTGGCTACCTCTCCTCTTGTTTCTCAGGGCCGTGTTTCCTGGTCGGCCCGGTCTGCACCTCTGGGCTCTCACTGAGGGCTGCTCCACTACAGCAGCCCCGGGGGAGAACAGCAAGAACCACAGTCCTGGCTCCTTCCTTCCTTCCTTTCCTTCTAAGGAAGCATCGCGTCCCTGGAGCTGCCTTCAACTGCTCTCACCTGCCCCACCGGGTCAGCGGTTCAGCGCTCCCAGTAAAGTGCCAGGCCTCCACCAAGACCGCGCATTGAGCAATCCCACAGCTGAGTGTTTGTCCCTGGCACTTCATGCTTCACAACCAGCACCACCCTCTCTGTGGCCTCCTCTAGAAGGTTCTCTGCTCAGACCTCCTGGCCTGGGAGACGGTGAGTCACTGGACTTATTAGTTGGGTAACACATACACTCTCAGGGCAGTTATACCCACACCGTCTGAGGGGCTTTTGAAAAGCTTATTTTCTCGAGCTCTATAGGTTAGAGAACAGCAAGTTGAATGGTCCTGGGCAAAGAAAGAGTAAATCTTTGTTGGTTGGGGGGAGTGGGGGAATAGGAAATAAAGAAACAATGTGCCTCATTAACGATGCATGAAGAGACCTAGCTTACCTCTTCAATAATTTAAGCTAATCGTTGAACCCATAAAGAATTGTGGAGAATGGTTTGCCAATGAGTGCTGTATACGCTCCCCTCTGGAAGCTGGGCAGAATAATTAAGGGACAGATCCACGGGCCTCGCTCCTGCAAGCCTTCCCTCCCAGGGCATCTTGCCTTCTCTAATCACCATCGTAGGTGGTTTTTACTAGAATCTTTACCACACTGGAACAACTAATAAACATGATTTATTGTCACTCCAGACTCTTTCTTAACTGCCCTCTGTTTTAGGGACTTCCCGGGGCTCCAGAATTTATGTGGCTCCAAGCCCAGCCCCTGCTGCCTGGCTTTCTTCCTGCTCACGTATAGATAAAACCTCTACTTTAGCCTTGCTGGCTTCTTCCGTGAACCCCAAATGTGCTGCTGCATGCTTCTTGACTCAAAGTGTGTTTTCACACTCTTCATGCGCTCTGAAATGCCTTTCTGCACCTTCCTGGTTTCCCTGCCCTTCCTACCCCTGCACATCTACTTTATGAAGTCTTGCTCACTGCTCCAATCCACTGATCCATGTTTGTTCTTTGCCAGATATCATATGTGTGCTTCTGACACTGTCTGTCTCTGATACTGTTGAGTGGGTTAGACTTGTCTCCCCCTTTTAAAAGAAGCCTGCGGGCTGGGATTTTATCTCCTACGTCTCTGGACACTTAACAAAGCTTTGTTGTGTTATTTGCCTGTTGGTAGATGCCCGAGAAACAATTGGTCGCCTACTTTGAGCTCATATTCCTGTATTCCTGCTGCCAATGTTTTTGCATGTGCATGGTGCACAATAAATGCTATCAATGACAGTAGCTCCTCAGTCTGCTGCTATACCTGTTATCCCATGAATTGTCATTAGATAGCCATTATCTTCCCACCCCAGTCACCAACCATTTAATCTAAAACTTAAAGGAAAAGGTTCAGAGCGGTTTGGGAAACTGTTAATTGGTGGATGTGGGTTACAAATTCAGGTCCATCTAACCCTGGAAAGGGTCCCTTCCTAAAGACCCCACCCCCGTCCTAGATTATTGGGGCAAGAAGTATAAGGATCAAAGCCTTGTCCAATGTCACAGTGAAGCAATTTATTGAAGAGATACATTAAAATATATTACATTTTCGTTGGTCTTCTATACAATTATATTACTTACAGAGGATAAGACTAGAAGTTCGTTCCCTCCCACATTTGTGTTGGTGAACTCCCATCTGAAATGGAGGGCACACTTTCTCTGTTGGCTCTTGTTGTCTTTTCTACCCCCCATGTCTATCATATAAGACATGTGAGATAATGATAGTTTAGATCTTTTCAGTGGCTGATAGGAATCTATTTTAACCAACAGGGGTTTTATAGGGCCTGATGCCTCCTAAGTCTCCATGGGAGAAATTGCCTGAAACATCCTGCCTCATGTTCCCACGGGAGCCAGGGCCCTTATGATTATGTATAAGAAGTTCCTATAACTGCTTTAACTAATAACATTTTAATTTAATGCATTTTATGTTTCCATATTTATTGTGCTCCAATCGTGTTTTATGAGGAGAATGAACGTGGAAACCGATTTGGCTGATATTTAGTATGTATGCACAGTGTACTTTCCTCAAGAGGTTCCCCTGCTGAGCATAAATGTAAAATAAATACAAATAAATTAAACTCTTTGATAGGCCTCCGGAGTGCCCCAGCCTCGCTGATCCAGCCATCCCCTTCCCTCCCCTTAAAGAATTCTCTGCAGAAACCAATATACTGTTTAGAACCAAATCCCCTTACAAGATTGGGTTTCCTCTTTCAAGCTCAAATGGGCAGCCATGTTGCTTGCCAAACAACCTGAAAGGTGATTCCAGTTCTGGTGCTCTCCAGCTGATGAAGAACCTTTCCTTGGAAGAAGGAAGAGTGAGAAGGGAATCTTGACCTTCCCTTCCATTGAGAATCCTTTCTTGCTATTATCCAAAGAGAAAAGGGTAAGGTTTTTTTTTTCTGGTTAAAGTGTATTCAAAATTATTTTTTTTAGACTTTGAAAGTAAAACATTTTGGGAGTTGAAACTATTCCTTTTTGTATCAACAGAAAAGTAATTTGGAAGCAATTATGAATATCAATTGATACCAGTATCATTAATTCAAAAACACCTGCCTTAAAGAGTAAATAGAACAAAGTACTCCCAGTTTATCAAAATCTTCAATACGTAGAAAAGATTGAGATGATCTATATGCAGCTGGTAGATCTTAAGAGAATACTGGAGAGGAGGGCCTCCAGCTTCCAAAGTGCTCCATAATGAGACAAGAATAAATCTCAGCTTCTAATTCCTTCTGGAGTCTCTTGGAGACAAGTTCATAGCATTAATGCCCAGAGGCATTAAAGAAAAGGAAAACTGGTCCTCTGGAGTGGTCTGGAATGACCTAGGCAGGTGCTACTCAGGGATTTGATGACTTTGAAGATTTCTGCTGGTCCTAGGATTCTATTAAACATCCTATCCTTTTGTTCTAATGAATCTATGTTATCAGATCCTGTGGTGACATAGTCTAAGTGTGAAGCATGAAAAAGGGAAAATGGAAACTAATGTAAATTGTCTGCTTTATTCCAGGAACTATGCTATTGTATCTTGTTTTATTTCCTCTAAAACTATAAGCATCATCCTGTGATCCATTTTTCATAGTTGAAGAACCTAAAGCTCTAAGAAGTTAGGTAGCTGAGTGTGTCAGTGGGAAAGGTGGGACTGAAACCAAGAACGTGTGATGGCGTGTTCCCTCTGCCTCCCCACGTAGCACCCAGAGATGACGGAAGGAGGGGTGCCCCAGAATTTCAAGGGGCAGTTAGAATTTCGGTTGGAATTGAAAGAAAAGTGGCATATGGGAAATTCAAAACCTAGGGGATGAACATACTAAGGAAAAAGACGTTTGCAAATTCACATCTGTAAAATGAGATGAGAAAATGAGTAAACTGGTTGAGTTGGAAAAGAAACTTCATAGGAAGCATAGGGTGAGAGATACTACAGACTGGATCATGCTTTCATTATTCATTTTTTCAGGGCTCAAAAATTTGTTCTTCACAGTCACCCCTGTCTTTTCTCCAGGTTGGTATTACTAGAGGAAGTCAAATCTGTGTGCAGCTTGCTAGGCCAACTGTGGATAAGGAGTCTTCTGTAGAGATACTGTTTAGATAAAGCCTCATAGAAAGCCAGGAGCAGCCTAGTGTGCTAATGCATTAACGAGGGAGGAAAGGTTAGCATGTTCAAGAAAATAAGACCACAGCCACTGGAGCACAGGGGGCTGCATGGAAAAGTGACACAAGGGCGCAGAGGAGGGGTACACGGGGGCAGGGTCACATTCAGCCTTGTGGGCCATGGCAACAGATTTGATTATGTATGAAGTTTAAGGGGAAGAACTAAGGGCTTATAAGTAGGGAAATAAGATGATCCACTGTGGTATATGTGAAACTACTGTGTGAGCCAACTACACTCAAATAAAAAATAAATAAATAAAATGATCCCCTGGTTGTGGGGTGACGAAAAGTTTGAAGGAGGGTGTAACTCCATACTTGGCAATTGTATTAATCCAGGCCAGAGATCATGGTCTCTGAATGAAGACCTGAATGAAGGGGGAAGAGGTGGGGGTGGAGAGAAATGTGTGAACTTAGAGACCTGTCTTGAGGCTGGATTTGTCAGCGCTTGGTGATGATGTAGATTTTGGTAGTAAGATAAAATAACCCATCAGGGAAGGGTTTCTGGTTTGAGCAGCTCAGGAATTCAGCTAGTGACCAATTATGTTGAAGACTCTGTGAGTCATTTAAGAATGTCCAGTAGAGAGCTGGCTACTTGTCCAGCTTGAACTGGAGCGCCAAGGATTCATAGCTGGCTTTGTCCTTAGGGAAATACTGAGATCAAAATATGAGGAGGATTGCCCAATAAGATACAGGATATCAAGTTACATTTGAGTTTTATGCAAACAATGAGTATTTTGGAGGGACTTTTTATTGTTTGGGACACATTCATTAAAGTCAACATTAACTGAGTATCCTGTTTTTCTATGTGCCACCTTATATAAGAACATCCCCCTACCTACCCCTTTTTCCAAGTCACTCCTCTTGTCCTTCCTTCCTCTCACAGGAAAAGGAGGCTCTTCATGTTCCTTGGCAAGCCTGATTCTGTTTTCTGTGCTACCTGCTGCAGGGCCCTCATTTCACAATTATCTTTTTTCCCTTTCTGTGGTTATTTTGAAGCATTTTACAATTCTGTGTGTGTGTGTGTGTGTGTGTGTGTGTGCGTGCGCATTTCCTCTTTCTGCCTTACATTGGCTGATGTGTACTTTTAATCACTTCCTATTTTCTTCTCTTACTTTCACTGCCAAAATAATTTTAAAATGCCTTATTTTCTTTTCTGTCTTCCGTCTCTGAGCTTCAGGTAGTGAATCAGACCTATTAATACACACTCTTCTCTGCTTCTCTCCCTGTTTAGTAAGAGAAGGCTGCCAGCCTAACAAGTAACTAATGCCTTCGATTTTTGTAGGGTTTTTATTATTTTCAGTGTTCTTATTGTATGAGGTTGTTTTAGTCAACATTCCAAATTTGAAATATAAAATCGTGCTTTGATAGAACAAGAGGAAAACTTAGGACCATGTTACTAAATTCTTCAGCTCACAGGTAAGGGCACTGATGTCTGGAGAGTGGCCTGAAGGGTACAATTGGTTAGTGTCCAACTTGGAATTAGAACCCAAGGCTCTTTACCCAGGCAGTCTAAAGCCAGGTAAGTGTAGGGCCAGGAAATAAAGGCCAAAGTCAAGTATAGTGAATATTCACAATAGGAAATTATACACATCCTTGAGGATTCTGTATCTACATAAATTACTTGGGATTCTTCTGCATACAAGCTTTGTCTCTTCTCCCCATCTAATCATTTATTTATATCAATATGGACTCATGGATATCTATTTGATACTTTGGTTTAAAATCCAATAGTACATAATTTATTGATTTTTTGCTCAGATTTATTCAGCTTTGTTTATCTTTTTCTTTGCACTGCCTTACTTTCTGACACTACTTTTGGGTTTGTTTATTGGGAGAGCTCCTGTGTCCTTTGACACACTCCCATCATTTAAAAAAATCTTTTCCTTTTTCTTTTCCTTTTCTTTCAAATGTAAATCCAAGTTAGTTAACATATAGTGTAATAATGATTTCAGGAATAGAATTTAGTGATTTATGTAAAAGCAGCCAAACCCAACAAAGGAAAATAAAACAAACTTTATTTTTATAAATACATATATTAAGTAAATGGTATTTAAAACTAAAATGTTTACAAGGATAACACCAAACTTAAAGAATGGGTAACTCTGGAGAAAGATTGGGGTTGGTGTAGACAATCAAGGAGAGATTTAGCTTCATTACTAATGTTAAATTCTCATTTTCTTTTCACAGTGAGAACAATCTATTTCTAATACATAAATTTAAAATAAATAATTTTGAAAGTGAAAGTTCTGCTCTTCAACCTAGAATCCCACATATTCTCAAGAAATCTGTAAAAATCTGCAAGTGTAATTTGAGCTTTGTTTGTTTCTCCTTACGTTTCTATCAATGTTTGCTTTCTATATTTTAAACCTATCCTGTGAGGTGCAAAAAACCTCATTTTCTCATCTTTTTGACAAGTTCAATTTTTATCAAATGGAATTTCTGTATTTTCACCTGAAGTTCTATTTTGTTTGATGATAGTATTTCTATGCCTGCTTTTTCCATTTAGATTTGCCTGATCATTCTTTGTCCATTTTCTGATTTTAACCCTTTTTCTGTCATTTTTTGTGTCATCTGCAACCAGAGTACCTCTGCTTTCATTTTGAAATTTTATTCAGTTTCATCAATTTGCTCTGCCTTTTTATTGTAATCATTTTTCTATGATTGAGCTAATTCTTGCAATCATTTTTTTCTGCCTCCTTTATATTCTTAGTGTTTGCTTACTTTTTCCTAAAGTATTATTATTTTTCAAGTTGTAACTTCTCTTTCCGTTACTCAGGTGTGGTGGTTCTCAAAGTTTAGAGTGCGTCAGAGTTATCTGGAGGGTTTGTGGCAACAGTGGCTGCTGGGTCCTGCTTTCAGAGTTTCAAAACTTCATTTATTAGTTCTGAAGAGGGCCCAGGTGATAATGATGTTGCTGGTTAGTGCACAACATTTGGAGAAACATTGCTCTAGTGGGTACTCTTAATTTTTAAAGAACTAATCACTTTATATTTTTTATAAACATCTGTGTTTAATCAACATTTTTGCCTTCTTTGCAAAACGGTAAGAATCTTATCACTCTCCCCCTATCCCTTTTCCAGGACATTGGTCACATATAAGATTCTACTGACAGATGGGTATAATATTTTTATATTATACAACACTCTCAAATCTTTCTTGAATTACTTCTTTGCTCACCAGCATTTCCTTTATCACAAAGTACAGTAGTATAGAAGTATCAATATTACAATCATACATGAGGTTTGTTTTTTTCTTGTTTAGATACTTTTTAAATTTTATTGTAGTACATCTTGATTTATTTTTTTAATGGGCTCAGGGTAGTTAGTAATCAGGTATTTGCAGGGTCTTAGTCCACCTACTAAGTTTTAATTATTTTAAAAGTAAAGTTTACTTTTTAGAACATTTTTAGGTTTACAGAAAAATCATGAAGCTAGTACAGTTTCCATATATCTTGTGCCCAGTTTCCCATATTATTAACATCTTACATTAATATGATATGTTTGTTATAATCAATGAACTTACATGGATGCATTATTAATAACTAAACCCCATATTTATTCAGATTTCCTTAGTTGTTAGCTAAGGTCCTCTCCCTGGTCTGGAATCCTATCCAGGATACCACCTTTCATTTTCTGGTTACCATGTTTATTTAGGTTCCTCCTGCCTGGGGCAGTTTCTCAGACTTTTCCTGATTTTGGTGACATTGATAATTTTGAGTAGTTTTAGAAGGAAGTCACCATTTAGAGCCGGCACTTAAAAAATAGGAGGCGTGCCTGGGTGGCTCAGTCAGTTAAGTATCCGACTCTTGGTCTCAGCTCAGGTCATGATTTCATGTTTTCGTGGGTTGACGCCCTATGTGGGGCTCAAGCGCAGCGCCTGCTTAGGATCCTCTCTCTCTCTCTCTCTCTCTTTCCCCCTGACCCCCCAATCATGCTGTCTCTGTCTCTCTCAAAATAAATAAATGAGCTTAAAAAAATATGCTCCACATCCTTGAGGATGCTGTATCTACATAAATGATTTGGGATTCTTTGCACACAAGCTTTGTCTATTCTCCCCATTTTATTTATTCATTTTATTTATTCATCTAATTATTTATTTATATCAATATGGACTCATGGATATTTATTTTATACATTGGTTTAAAATCCAATAGTACATTATTTATTTATTTTTTGCTCAAATTTGTTCAGCTTTGTTTATCTTTTTCTTTGCGCTGCCTTACTTTCTGGCACGGCTTTTGGGTTTGTTTATTGGGGGAGCTCCTGTGTCCTTTGATACATTCCCATCATGTAAAAAAAAAATATTTTTTTCCCTTTCCTTTTCTTTAAAACTTAAATCCAAGTTAGTTAACATATAGTGTAATAATGATTTCAGGAATCACATTTAGTGATTCATCGCTTACATATAACACCCAGTGCTCATCCCAGCAAGTGTCCTCCTTAATGCCCATCATCCATGTACCCATCCCCCCACCAGACACCTTTCCAGCAACTCTCAGTCTGTTCTCTGTATTTAAGAGTCTCTTATGGTTTGTCTCCCTGTCTTTTAAAAATCTCTTTCTTGACACTGTCTTCCTTTCTGACACACAATGTGCTCCAGGCTTATTTTGGAAATGTACCGCTCCAGACCTATAATCAACCATTTCTCCAAGGAGCCTCGCTTTTGAGAAGGGTATTAGGAACCAAGATCTGGCACAAGATCTGTTCATTGCCACTGGGGTCTCCTTGCCTCTAAGGCCTCTCAGCTAAAAGAGCCAGAAGACATATGTACGCATACTACTCTGTATATCTATAGTATCGATAGATTTAGATCTATCTATATATAATCTATATTATGTCTATATAATCTATTTCCATCTATATTTATAGATAGGTAATATCCATCTGTATCTATATTAATCCAAACATGAGTTCATACGGATGTCTTCAACTCCAATCCACAAGGATGGTTCTGACCTCTTCCTCTTGTTTATCTGTAAACTTCCATCTCATATTGGCTGTCACTATCCTATACCTATTCACTTAACAGTTTGATTTCATTGTATATATTTTACAGTGTCTTGAATCCTTGAGTGTTCTTCAGGTTGCAGAGTAAGTTGTGATTCCTTCAGGTTGTCGGTTCTCTCCAAACGCTTGGTTACATTTGCCACTTCTAATCCCAGCACTCCTTGATGTGGGTGCCAGTTCTAACTGCCAAAGCCTGTTTCTGCCATCTTTAGGAGTTGGGCTACACGTTACTAAAGAGTTACCTAATGCTTTGTATTTGAGGCACAGAATCTCTGTTTTTCCTGGAGTAGCCAGTCACCTGAAACACCGCCCTACTTTTCATTCCCAGTGGGAAAATGGCTGGTCAGAAAAAAAAACAAAAAACAAAAAACAAAAAAAAACCCCACATAAAATAGAAAGTTTCCAACCAGACTGCTACTCTAAAAAAAAGTTCCTCGGTTAAGCACACGGATGATTTCCCCAGAGTACTCTCACTTTCTCTAACTTAATCAAGCCAGAGCCTGAACAACCTCTGGAATTAGCCTCTCTTTTGTAACCATCTTTTTCTGTATGTTTTGGTGTGGTCTGTGGCCTGTTCCCTTCATCCAATTTATCCGTGTTCGATTTTTCAGAAAGGCTTCAGCATTTTTTAGTTGGCCGATTTCTCCTATTTTCCAGATTTTATAAAATGAAAGAATACAAAAGACATTTATTGCAATTGCAGTTGGGATTTATCCAGCTCGTCTTTCTTGATGACCAACTTCAAGACAGTAAAAGTAGTCATCATATCTCTGTCATCATTCAGGAGTTCAGCCTTATACTTGGCAGCTCTTGATTATATTGTATGCTAGTTAATAAATATGTGGATAAATGAAACGAATATAGCAGCTGTACTGTGTCCTGTTTGGGGGTTACAGTTATTCAGCGATTGTATCTACATTCCTAATGAGGATACCTTTTCTATAGTTCGGCATTAAATGCATTGGAGGAAGAAAAAATACAGAGAAGTAAAAAGACTTCGATTTCTGATCACAGCTGCTCAGAAGAGACTTCCTATATGTTCTCTGACATCTCCAACCGTCTCCCCCGCCACACTGTTCTTAGGCCATGATGCTCATTGGCTGTGTACTGTGGAGATACGGCCTAACATCCCTTTTTGGTTTTTGCTGCCTTACCTTATAAAGGACTTCCTTTTTCTACCTCTGGGTCAAAGGCAGCTATTTTCAGTCAGAAAGGTCTGGCTGCCCCTCTCACCTCAGTAATCATGAAGCTGATGCAGGGAGAGTGGAGTGTGTGTGCTGCCTTGTGTGCTGTGTTTTGTCTAATTTATTTCTCTGCCGGTTCTAGTCAACGACCTGGTGGAGTGACCCTCACTACCATACTCTTTGGTCTGCGAAGAACTGATGGTGAACCTTGCAAGAGCCCTAAGTTTTTTATTTGTCTCCCCGTCCAAGTATCTATTAGTGACATGTGGAAGTGTATAGCTATGCCTCCTATTCAGAAAGTGAGGCTTTCTGAAGTGAACCATGATACGTCATTGACAGAATCCACATTATTCAATTTCTTTCCTTGATGTTGTTGGTCTTCACACATTCAGGCAGTCTTCATCCAAATCATTAAATATCTTGTCAGAGGCCTAGTGATATATTCTGAATAAATTTTAACCTAGAATCAGCAGCTTAGCCTGACGTTGAAACATTTTTTTCAAGTCTTTAGTATCTGAAAACACTCAAAGGTGTGGTAACCAAAAATTTAGAATCATCGCTCATATTGTTCTTATGATTAACCTTAAAAAAATAGAAAACTTGGAATAAAACAATTAAAATATATTTCTAGCTCTGCTGAGTTACTGTAGAAAAGTTGAGGAATATCCCTTACCGTGATTTCAATCTATAAAATTGTTGCGTTGACTATGTATTTTCAAACATCTGTATGAGCTCTAAAATAATTCCATTGATTACATGAACTTATTATACTCTACATATTTAAGGGATGGAGGGTTTAAGCAAACAAAAATTTATATTGCCAAATACTGGCCGCTTCTGGATGTAATAAAGTCTGATATTACATTGAGGGCACAGAGTAAGAAGAAGCTGGATGTCACACACGGTGAAAATAGTCACATAGAATAATACAGCTGGTTTCTGCTATTTTGGTAGTTGGTCAATACAAGAAACCTCTTAAAGGCTAATGAAAAGTCATTGCAAATCTCAGGTTTGTGCTATTATGGCCAACCCGGTGAAAATATTTCGAAGTAGCCACGTCTATAGAAAGTTTAAAGAGTACACTGGCAATATGTCTTCCCTGGCAAAGAGAACCCGTGAGCCTGTAACAAACAGACTTTTCATTATGGGGCATTTTGTTTTAGTTAGACGTAGACTGGGGAGAATTAAAAAAAAAAAGTATGAATAATACCATGGATGGTGACTGGAGTGTGTTGTTTGGTTCTGAGCTACCACCACCGGAATTACGAGGATTTAAGACTCAACCCTGCAGTAGAAAAGTGAGGAGCTGTTCCACGATCTCTGTGGGGCCATTAAAATGGTCCAGTTGGAGCTGTTCCCATGGTCGTTGTCCCAACACCTCCTGGCCTTTTCCAGTAATACAGCTCAAGGGCTCCCCATCCCCAGTCTCCAAATCCTAGTCATGTTCAATTCTGGGGTTACCTCAAGGAGACGAAAGGGACATTTTCCCTTCATTACTGAAACTATTAATGACTTTCTTATGAGCTAGTCTTAATGTTATGTTTTTATGTTTTTCTATATTTTTTTGTGAACTTGGATTGACAGCTCCATTGTATATGAGTCAAAAGACATGATTCTTTAAACCAAGAAAATTTATCCCACAAAACCATCTTCCAGAACTCCCTTCAAGTAATTTGCCAATCTTTGGATAAGTTCCTTCTGTCCCCTTATTTGCTTTCAGTCTTTATTTCTGTGTCCTGGGTACTTCATCACCAGCCTTAACTTTTTTCCATTTTCAAAACAAACTGGACGGCACTTTCCAGTGTCAGACTTCCAAAATCGATATGCAGATTAGGTCCCACCCCACTTCATTCCATCTCAACTTCCAGGGCCACAATGCATGGTAAGGCAGAACTTTTTAAGTACAATGTAAACTTGCTAATTGTCCCACTTGGACCAAGAAAACCAAGCTTCCTATATAACTTCATAATTTTTCAAACTTCTAGAAAAGTACTTACTTCTTTCCCCCATATCAGTTACTGGACTCAAATACAACCTTCTCTTTATTTATACTCTGTATCCATGTCCCAACTCAGAATCTAATTTCTATACTTTGATGATTATAAGAGTGTAGATAGGAAGAGGAACAGATACAGATGTAGCTATATTGGATATATGAATATATTTGATCCATCTCTTGTCATAGCAAACATCTGGAGATATGTGAATAATTGGAATCTTAAGATATGCCTCATTTGCATATCATGGCAGGTAGAACTCTTAGGCCTACAGCCCCCTCTACTGGGTGGATTTTCCAGATTTATTATGCATACCTTAAGCAGGAGGTCTTTGCCATCCTTTTTGCGTGTGTGTGTGTGTGTGTGTGTGTGTGTGTGTGTGTGTCTGGGCTCCTGATCATGTTGTAATTAACTCAGAATCCTACCGTTGTTCTGACTCATAGGAACCTACACGGATTCTGTTTCAAACTAAACTCCACCTTTACCTATTCTGAAGATTTGGGAATGAGTAAGAAGCCCGTTCTGTTACATTAACTAAACAAAGAGGTCATTAGACTGAAGTGGTTCTAACACTGGTGGCAAACCAAAATCTAAACCCGTTCACGCTTCAGGGTTATAGAATTGAAACCTAAGGACAACAATCACAAACAACCAACTAGAATTTAAGCTATAGCTAATGAATACTTTCCTTACATTGCTTCTGATGCTGGCAGGGAGGGTCCTAGAACCCAGAGCGGGTCCTGCAGGATGAGCCAAGGGGGTCCTTGGCTTTATGCAGGCTGGAAATCAAATGTGAGCCAGCAAGAAGTGAGAGCAGACTTTACTGAAGATAGAGAGAGGGCAAATAGGGAAACACAGGAGTCAGAGGAGCAGAACATGAGTCTCATCTTTGTTCTGAGTCTGGGGTTTTTATTGAGGATGATAGTCTGGTGTAAGTGTCCCTCAGTATCCAGGAACTGGTTAGAACAACGACAAGGGTCCAGGTGTTATTCCTTAGAGGAAGGGGACCTAGGCATTGAGATGCCTAGTGCTGGTGGTCTGGAGTGCTCTTATGCCAGCCCGTCTGGTCATTTTCACCTGGTTCTTCCTTAGATGTTATCTTTTCTAAAGACATCTTTTCTTTCTTGTCCTGTACAAAGGCATACACTATTTGCATTATGAAGCTTGTGTAAAGTGGGGTTGGGGAGGGCAGGTCATAGGAAGAATAAAATCAGGAAAAGGAGCAAAAGCAGATTTTTATGGATCCTTCAGTTTCCCTGTATCATTTCTGCCTTTTCTCTATAAAAATCTCCTGAAGCTTTTCTCAGTGGAGCACTGCTAACCACTCCATGTTGGCTACTGCCCGATTCCAATTGGTTTTTGCTCAAATAAACTTAATATTTTGCCTTATTTGTCTTTTTTAAAAAAAATATTTATTTATTTTTTGGGAGAATTCAAGTAGGAGAGGGGGAGAGAGATGAGGACAGAGGATCTGAAGCAGGCTCTGAGCTGATAGCCCAGAGCCTGACATGGGGCTTGAACCCACAAAACGCAAGATCATGACCTGAGCCAATCTGACACACAACCCACTGAGCCACTCAGGTGCCCCTGCCTGATTTGTCTTCTAACAATACTTACCATAAAGATCTTTATTTACCTTTTTTCTTCTAAAAAATTGGTGTCTTATATGTGGAATTTAAGAAACAAAACAGATGAACATAGGGGAAAGGAAGGAAAAATAAGATAAAAACAGAGGGAGACAAACCATAAGAGACTCTTAAATACAGAGAACAAACTAAGGGTTGCTGGATGGGTGTTGGGTAGGGTGATGGGCTAAATGGGTGATGGGCATGAAGGATGGCACTTGTTGGGATGAACACTGATTGTTACATGTAATTGATGAATCACTAAATTTTATTTCTGCAATCATTATTATACTATATGTTAACTAACTTGAATTTAAATGCAATTAAATTTTTTTAAATAATAAAAAATAAAAATAGAAACTCCAGTGTCATTAGCTCATCAGATTCTTTAGGGCCAGAGCCTGATTAATTGATTATTGAACACAATGTATTAGATGCCTGTTATGTATAACATACTAGGATCTGCAGATGCAGAGAAAGCTGAGAGATATTTTGTTTGATATATTTCCCTACTTGACTTTTGTGTACACTTTTAAAAATAAATAATAAACAACAAACAACCACAACAATGGAACAGATGGGGTACAGGACTTTAATTTTTTTTTGTTTTTTTAGTTAGAGAGAGAGAGAGAGAATGAGTGGGATAGAGGGGAAGAGAGAAAGAGAGAGAGCATCCCAAGCAGGCTCCAGGCTCCATGCAGAGCCCAACTTAGGGCTTGATCCCATGACCCTGGGATCATGACCTGAGCCAAAATCAAGAGTCAGTTGCTCAACCGACTGAGCCACCCAGGCACCCCAGTATATGGCTTTTATAATATGTTTCCTGGCTCAGTTGGTTGAGTGTCGACTTCAGCTCAGGTCATGATCTTGCACTTTGTGAGTTTGAGCCCCTTGTCAGGCTCAATGCTGATGGTTCAGAGCCTGGAGCCTGCTTCGGATTCTGTGTCTCCCTCTCACTGCCCCTTCCCCGCTCATGCTCTGTCTCTCTCTGTCTCTCAAAGTTGAATAAACATTAAAAAAAATTATGTTTCCTGAAACAGTTTCATGTGTCAGAATATTCCCCTTTTCTTAAAAAAAAAAAAAAAGATACTAATTTCCCATAAACTACTCCCAGACACTTAAGTCAGCACAATCTCATAAAATCAAAGTCTTTTTTTTTTTAATTTAAAAAAAATGTTTATTTACTTGAGCGACAGAGACAGAGTGCAAGCGGGGGAGTAGAGAAAGAGGGAGATACAGAATCTAAAGCAGGCTCCAGGCTCTGAGATGTCAGCACAGAGCCCTATGTGGGACTTGAACTCACAAACCATGAGATCATGACCTAAGCTGAGATGCTTAACCAACTGAGCCATCCAGGTGCCCTGGCAAAGTCTTGATATTGATGTTCTTCACTGAGAATTTGACCTGCCCTAGTTTGTGGTTTCTATCAGCTCTCCCAGGAGGGAGAAGGAAAATTCTTCTCAGGGTCCGCATAAACATGAGGTTCCTCAGCCTGGGGGCAGGAAGGCACCCCCATGCTGGGGCCTTTGGTTTGCAATGGAAGGAGGCCTATCTGAGTTAGGAGATCTGGTGAATCCTGACTCTTTGGAAGCAGTATATTTACATCTCTCTTTGGGGTAGAAGAGGAGAACTGGCAAAAATGGAAACTAAAAGAAATGTTCAATTTTAAATCTTTTGGGTAATACTAAACTGCAAATATCAGTAATGTAGTCTGTGTATGTCTGGTACGCAGAGACACGCAATTATGCAGTGACTTTTAAATTAATTGGCAAAAGATACACATGCATGGAAATTTTAAGTCACACGACATCAATTATGTCTTTTAGATACTTGTTAGCAAAAAATGGTCTTTATTATCGTTATCAATCATTATCATCATCATAGTTGACATTTATTGGTCATTCATTGTTTTTAACTCTTCTGTAATTATTATTCTTTTGTAGGCAATGCTGGAAATCAGTTTGGATTGTTGGTGGTCTTATGGAGACAGAACATAGCTACCTGAGGGAGTAAATGTCACTGTGTCATTACGTTCGTGACAGTGCTTAGGAATCTAGAGGCTCCCAATGAGAATATGGAGCTTGAAGCATCCCTCAGCCCAGCTACCTGGGCCAGGTAAGTAACGTTTTTTGAAGTCTGAGAACATAAGCAGGAAAAAGTTAATCTGTAGGATAAAGGACAGAGTTTTAGAGACAAATTTCCTTTCTTTTTTTCCTTCCCTTCAGTCTCCCTTCCTCACACTCCCCACCTTTCCTTCCTCCTTTTCTTTTTGTTTCTAAGACATAAGTATTTAAAGCCCCTGGACCTTCTCTGTAATCTTTGGCAGGTACTTTGTTTGGTTTTAGGGTGGGTGGTACTTTATTTATTTATTATTTTTTAATCAGTTTCTTTTTTTTTTTTCAAGTTTATTTGTTTTGAGAGAGAGAAAGTAACAGGATGAGTAGGGGAGGGGCAGAGAGAGAGAATCCCAAGCAGGCAGCCTGCTGTGGTGCTGTCATCATGGAGCCCAGTGTGGGACTCATACTCAGGAACCCTGAGATGTGAGATACTGACCTGAGCTGAAGCCAAGAGTGGGACGCTTAAGGGACTTAGCCACCCAGGTGCCCCAGTGAGTAGTCTTTTAAACTCAGTACAATGATCTGTTTACTATCGAATTGTTTGTGATAAACCAGGAGCCATATATGAAGGCAAAAGACCTCCCTGTTAATAATCCTTAAGAAATACAGTATTGGGACTCTTGGGTGGCTCAGTTGGTTAAGCATCCATGATGCTTGATTTTTGTTCAGATCATGATCTCACGATCCTGAGATCGAATGCTGCCCTGCTGCTTGTTGGGCACAGAACCTGCTAAAAGTTCTCTCTCTCTCCCTCTCCCTCTGCCCCTCCCCCCCTTCTCTCTCAGAATAAAATAATAACAATAATACAGTATTATATAATGGGACCAAGAATGAACTATTTTAAAACTGGCCAGATGGGCAGCATTAAACAGATGGCAGAAACATCTCTTTAGAAGTTAGAGATTAGTGTTAAAATTTATACTGAGTAGAGCAGAGGTGTTTTAATGTTTATCCTTTTGTAATTCTTCTTAGAATTAGATTTTCTTAAATTAGTGACACTTCCCCTTGGGAGTGGGGAATTGTAGAAAAGCATGCTTTACACATTCCCAGGACCAACATCTCAGAGTAGCTCCCCACCTTCCCCAAGACTGAGTCTCTTTACAGAGAATACTAGTTCTCTCTGGTACAATGATTCTTATTAAAGTCAACTTTCAGGAAAAGAACCAAGGGTAATTTTCATGAATGTTGACAATGACTAAGAGCTGATAGTTAATTTTTCCACTCCTCCTTATATTTACATTTTAATGGGAACAGTGTTTGAAACAAGAGGACTGAAAGTTAGATCCTGGAATTTTAAGTCTTCTTGTTGAGTTGTTGAGGAGTGTGTTTCTAGAAGGAGGCATGGATTCTTTCTGGTATCCCTCTCCTTCCCCTTCCCCTTTTCTTTATGAATCATATTATATAGGCATCTATCAATAATGAAGACAAGTAAATAAGAAACCTGGTTCAGCCATTTGCCAGAAATAGACTTTTGGGCAAATTTTTTACCCTATCTCAGAATTTCACTTTGCTCATCTGTAAAATCAGCTAAGGAGTACATTAAGTCATATATAAGGTGTTATGTCTAGCTTCTGATGTTAGCCCTTCTTCAGGCATGGTAAGCATTTGTTTCCCAGAAGTGAACCCAATGATACTCATCTCTACCCTGTAACCAAAATAAAACCCGTGCCTATAATCATTGATTCTCCCAAGCACATGCACCAAAAGTTGGCAACATATCTTGCATTAACTATTGTGGGAAATGTAATGTGAGTGACATTTGGGATATTAGACATAACTTTAAATCATAATGACAGAAAGAGAAGAAAGTCCTTATAATTAGGAAATTATTATTAAACTATAACTTAAAATATTGTTCAAAGGGCTACCGATAAGGCAGAGTGATAGAGACAAATAGAAAAAACAAAAGGTGAGAAATCAATGATGGATGGAAGGATATAAGAAAACTACAAAGACAGCAGAAGAAGGCCAAGGATCCTGAGAGAGAGTGAACAGGGAAGACAGATCCATGTATAACATCATGTTAAAAACACGTTTGAGCTGCTACATGGTGGGAAGCATGGCATGGGAGCCTCTGCTTGATATGGAAAGATAAGAAATTTTCTAAGGAAAGGGACTATGAGGAAATCAGAAGGATGGACATTGCTTTTCTGTTTGTTCAGGCTGTTCTGAAGAATGGTCTCCTGGGCGCTTCTGGCTCAGGTTGCGCAAAGGCAAAACAAAGTGACAGCAATGGTTACACATTTCAGTCTGGAAGTGCATTTCTGTCATAGAGTTCCCAGTCATTTTGATCCAGTAGGTTTCTTCTTCTTTTTTTAAAGACTCCTAGCCAGGCTGCAATGATGAAGGCTTCCCTGTTGAGAAAGCCAGGAGGCAGGCAGTTCTGCACACTTGCTCTTTAGGTCGACCTTTGTTATAGATGATGTGACATTTTCTCTTTTTCCAAGCCCCAAATTAATTCTAGGCATCTCATCAGTCTGTTTTCAAAATCATGTCATCCTAGTTTTCTCCCATCAAACATGTAGATGGTGAGTCTTTGTGATAAGGCACCCATTTCTAGCTTCCTTGCTGTTCTCCTTCTTGCCTGGGATGGGGGGCACATCCAGGAATTATCAGCAGTTTGTATTGTAGGTACTTTAGTCACTTGAATTTGTGTTTTCTAATCTTTGACATGCGAAGTTAAAGATAACATGAGACCAGTTCTTTTATCAGGCGGGATTTGCTCAGCTTGCAATATACAGTTCCACTAATTGCTCATTCAGTAAGGAGCTGCTGAGGATGTTGCTACTTGAAGGTTGGGGCAGAGGATAGACAGAAACGTTGCTGCATACTTTGTTCTAAGTGAAAATCAGAGAGGCGATGATTCATTTTCTGAGGGTTGTGTTATCAGTTACTGTGCTCTCTTTTCCTCTGTAGTTCACAGCCATAGTGTTTTTTGATGAGACTATGTGGCTAATGTAAAACAAAACAAAACATCCAATAAACCAAATCAACAGAGTGAGTTTAAAGATCGGATTGACTTTTTTTCAACAAGTCATTAATAGGGCACCACTGATGGGGTTTTGGAGTGGTGGGGGTCCGGAGTTGATGGTCAAGAAAGAATTCCTAAGACGTCTTGGGTGCAAATAGGTGATTTTATTCAAGCATGGGGACAGGATCCATGGGCAGAAAGAGCTGCATTGGGATTGTGAGGAGTGACTGGTTATGTACTATGGAGTTGGGGGAGGTAAAGGCCAAAGGAAGGCCTCCAGAAGGACTTTCCTTTGCTAAAGAGGACTCACAAGATGCCTGGGGCCTTGCTCTTGTCAGGCTAGGGCTGTTTTCCCTCTAGTAAGGCATTAACTAGACAGTAGGGGTTCCTGAAGAAATGTTAAACTCTGTATTTGCCTGAAGATTGTCAATGGGCTGCAGGTTATTGTTAGAAATAAGCCTATCGACCCAATCACAGGAGGGACACGCAGACTTGGAGCACAGTGAAACGAGGCTTTAATCAATGTTCTTGCAAGAGTAGGTGTCTGATGGACAAGCACACTTGGGGCTGTTATAGCAGACAGTTTATCTCCTAGCGTGTAAGCCCCTCTCCTGGCTCCTCATTGGCTGAGTACTGCAGAGGTTACATCCTTATCCGGACATTGCCTATGCCCATGTAAGGCAAAAAGTAGTCTGGAACAAATGTACGTTCCTTGAGGTGACACAGAGACTTTGAATCCCTCTTCACTTTGTTCTCTGGCACATGTTCATGGCAAAGCCCAAGAAAATAAGCCTGCCAAACAGAGAGGGTAAGAAGAACCAGGAAGTGAAGTGTCTAAGGGTTTGGACACCATTGTTGGGCATTTGGGGGGGGAGGTTGTACATATTTCCAATAGGTTGTAAACCTATTGTTAATTAGACAGCACAGCTTTCATTTGGTATTTCTGAATATGAATCATCTGCCTTACTTCTAACAGCTGTGAAGAAATTTAATTTTACCTGCCATTTCCTTCTTGGGTTTGTTCCCCACATCCCTGTGGAGGGGAGTGTGATGTTGGGGCTCCAGGAAACTGAGGGTATAGGTGTTGGGAGATGAGGCTATTGATAAGATTGCATTTTTTTCTTGTCACTTACTAAGGTATTTGTTAACTGACAGAGACTCATGCCCTGCATGACTGTGATCTCTATCAGTTAACCATTTGTTTTCTTTCCTTTCCTTTGTTCTTGGACAGCCAGAAGTGTCTGGGGAATGTCACACACATCCCACCTGGGAGGGGGCGGTGTCGTTAGCTTGTGCTTTGCCCTCAGCTTGCCTCACGTTCCGTCATCAGCATCACATGTAGCAATTAGAGAAGAGCCCTGAGGAGTTGTGCAAAATGCAAGGTTTTTATATGCAGAAGGAAGGTGGGACAAGGGAACTAAAAGAATAGATTATATTAGGGGAAGTCTTATCATTCGATGACCTCACCAGTGTTCATCAGGAGATTCCAGACTGATTGGTTTAGAATTCCATGCCCAGGAGAGGCTGCAGCTGCAGTTAGGTTAGGTGTTATCTTGGGGGTTACCAGAAATGACTATTTTTAAAGAATCATGGACAGTGTCTAGGAATGGAGTGGATCTGGCATTGTCCTCGAGACCCTTTGTGGACACTATGGCGACATTGTAAGAGGCGTGCATTTTCATATAGAAGGTTGCTCAAGAAGACTGTCCTGGTCTGATGTGTCGTGGGTGGAATCAGCATTGTTTTTTTAGGGGAGGAAGTGCTCCAGATGAATATACAAACTAAAACAGGAATCTCGGGACCTAGGTTTAGCTACTAATCAGGACCAAATCTCTGGCAGGAGCCTTAGCCTCAGTGTGGGCTGACCAACTGAGATTTCTCTGGGCTAGCTTCTCCATGCAAAACATTGTCTTGGGGCCAGATTTTAAGGTTGGGAAGCACATTTTGTAATCTGCGTCCTGTGCCTGCAAGATTTCTTCAGCATAGTCCTAGGAAGTCAGAAGCAATCTACTTTATACTGTCTTGATCATGCCCTTACTTTGTATTTTCTCTGAATTTTCTAGCTACGGTTTGGGTAACATTCTTTGATGTTATCTTGGTCTTGGGTCCTCCCAGCTTTCCTCTTAGGATTCTATGGAGTTTGCAAGCAGGTGTCTGTATCTCCCCCGTATCCTGCTCATTAAGGATATGGTAAACACTCGTGAAAGGAATGCATGAATGCATGTATGCCTTCTACACTGAAAAGCACTACTCACTGAATTCCCTCACTGAAAACACAGAAAAAAAAAACACCAAAAAACAAAAACGAGGTGACTTTCTTAGAGTCAACCAACTTCTCTTGCCTTGTGCATTCATTTGTTCATCACACAAACATGTATTAGGTACCACGAAGAATGAAAAGGTAGATTAACAGATGGGGAAATTTCTGTTTATTCAGGGCACATTTGAAAGGTGGTGTGGAGTAAATACAGTGGAGAGTAAAATATGCTCACTGCTTTTAACCAACCGTAGTCGAGTGAACTATCCAAGGAGGTAAACACAGAGTTCATTTGAAATGTGTTAGTTATTGTAACAGAGATGCGTCCATGGTGCTACGCAAACACAGAGGGGTAGAGCTGATCGGGGAACATGCTAAGCTAAGAGTTTCAACCTTGATCATTGAAGGGAAAGTAACTTGGCAGAGGTGGGAGGCTGGGGGGCACAGGAACAAAAGGAGCAAAAAGAATTGAGGTGCAGGGCGTCCGATGTTCAGTCCGACACCTTACACCATACCAAACGAATGAATGAAGAAAGCGCTGCTTTGCATGGCCCATTAACTTTCCAACGATCCTCTGCCGCATTCGCACAGCCATTAGAGAATTCTTTTCAGGGTGTTTCCCTATTATAGCCATTTGGAGATGTGAGAAATTACACTCAACAGCCCAGAAAACTACCCCCAGAGCTTTCATTAGCATCTGCGTATCATCTCCTTGTGCTGGTAAATATCTAGATTGTCGGCTCCAGTCACTCTACCCCAGTCTTAATGCGAGCAAATAAAACCCAAGCACTCATCAGAAAATAAAATATTTACCCTGCACACTACCATAAACAAAGCTACTGGAACGGCGTACCATTTTAATAACCATTGTGTACAGGAATGTTGTAAGATAAATGCTGTATTTTCTCCAGAACATAAAGATACGCTGGCGGTAATCACAGGAAATGTGTGGAACTGGGATCTCTCCAGGAGGAGGGAGTGGGTGACTATAAGGCAGTGTCCTCTGCTGATGTATTGATGATTCCTTCTTCCCTTCTTATGTATTGGAAGTGACTATATTCAGGCATTTTGGCAATAAGTTTGTTACTATGTATAGCTCTAAAGAAGAACGGTTGTGCAAGGGTAATCTCAAAGAGGAGTTACGGTAACTCCCTAGTCTTTTAATGTGTATTATCTATTATCTGCTGCTTCTGAAACCACAGTGGACATTGAAGATTAAGACTTTTTTTTAAGTTTATTTTGAGCTTTCATCTGGAGCTGAAGAAAAAGCTACAGTCAGTCTGTATTTATTCCACTGCTATGACTCTACAGGGCTCAGGCTTCATAGGTATTTGAGGCCCTCTGTGAAATGAGTGCTGGCCACTCCAGCTCTACTCTGATCTTTGAGTCTCAATTTTCTTTTCCCCAAGTAATTTCAAACTTTCATGCCTAGTTCATTTTGTTTCCTCCGGGTCAACTCCTATGCATCCAGGAATACCTGCATCCCAGAGGCATAGGAAAAAACCAAACCATTCTCCATCCACATAGAGTACCCGGACTGCAGGTATGCATGGTAATCAAGGCCAAGGGCAGTGTTTACCTTGTGCACTGCTCTAATGCCTGCACTTGGACCAGGTCTGACATAGAATAGATGCTCCATAAGCTTTTTTTTTTTTAAGTAGCCTTTGTGTCCAGCATGGAGCATACTGTGGGGCTTGAACTCAAGACCCTGAGATCAAGAGCTGAGCTGAGATCAACAGCTGGATGCCTAATCGGCTGAGGCACCCAGGTATCCCTCATAAGTATTTTTAAATTACCTTATCTCAAACATGGAGGTTTTTTGTTGTTGTTGTTGTTTTAATTTTAATGTTTATTTATTTTTGAGAGACTGAGAGAGAGCATGCATGGGGGAGGGACAGAGAAAGACACACACACACACACACACACACACAGAATCCAAAGTAGGCTCCAGGCTCTGAGCTGTCAGCACAGAGCCTGATGTGGGGCTTGAACCTGTGAACCACGAGATCATGACCTGAGCCAAAGTCTGACACTTAACTGACTGAGCCACCCAGGCACCCCTAAAACATGGAGATTTTCAGCTTGATTTTGTGAATCAGCCTCCTTGCCCTTGTTGGCTAGGCTTGGGCCATATTCACTAGATGAGCGTTTGGAGGAGTTCCCCAAACACTCCCTGATTTATTCCCAGCTCCCTGATTTATGAAGTTTGCACTGACTCAGGCCGCTGAGCTCTCCTCTGTGACATATTGCCAGGGTCCAGGAGGCCTGCATTACACATGCCTCTTGCCTTCTCCCCTTCCTATTCCTGGTTTTGAGTAGTATTAGTCAGATGATATGCTGCCACTTTCAAAATGCTGAGAACAAAGGGGCAAAGCCTCTGTGTGATATGCAGAGGCCTTTCCCCAGAGACAGGATAAAGTGAGAATAAAAAGAAAAGCAGAAGGCACTCCCCTCAAGTGTAGGCACCCACTGACTGTGTATTCCTCAAAGGGCAGCAACCGGCCGGACCATGTGGGACCTGCCACGTGCCTGGGTGGGCTAAGGTCACAAGTCATGACACAAGGGAGGAGGGCAGGGAGTGAGGCCCGAGGCTGCTGGAACAGATCCCTGGAGAAGGAGACTGAACAGAGCCAGACTTAAAAAGAAAGGAAAACTTCACATCCACAGAGAATGAGTGATGAGGTTGTGTGCCAGGAGGGTGTTAAGTCTTGGAACAAACCGGACAGGCCAGCAGACAGGCGGGCATAGCCTGTCCCCAGGAGAACTTGGACATGTGTGTGCCGCAGAGCAGTGTGACACAAAGTCAGAGGCAAAGACCTAACCTGGGAGGCCTCGAACGCCGAGGTTAACATTTGGACTTTACCAACACAAATCTTTTAAGTCCCTGTGTCCCTTCTGAGCTAGACTCTTCCCGGACAATTGTGCTGGGAGAGGTTGCAAGAATATATTCTGAGTTGCTTTTTCTTCAAGAATGAGTCCTCGATGCATCCTTCCCCATTGGTCGCTTTCAAGGGACAGATGCCAGAACAGCTATGGGCTGACCCTTCTCTTTAATAGCCAAAACCGGTTTTTGGTGCTGAGTGTCTGGAGACAGGAGCTATGGTCTATGCTTGTTTGTTCGTTTTTCTCTGAAGCTCAGAGAGGACCATAACAGCCCTGGCCTGCGTCCTGAGAAGGGTAACCATTTGAAGTCCAGTTCTGATGAAAGGAGGAGGGAACGAGCCCACAAGTTTATTCTGGTTATTAATCAGTAAATTTCACTAGTCCCAGCCTCAAAATCTGAGCCGATGCCAGTGGCCACAGAATCCCCACATGCTAATTCACAGTGGAGCTGAAAAGTGAAAGCATTTTCAAATCTGTGGTGTTGCGTGAAACATTATTAAGCGTGTATTATTACCTCAGTAGATCTCGGTGGCGGTTTAACTATTAGAGAATTTCACAGCATATATAATATTATCCAAATGAATCAATACCTTAACCTCGAGGCCGATCCCTCAATTACTGTAACTACCAGTTGCTAATTGGAAGGCTTTTTACACTCTGCGCTCCCTTTAGACTGTCCACGCCGCTGGTGTGAATGCAACCAAGGAGCACAGATAAATTGAGCATGAACAATTAGACTCTTCTGCTTTGGGTGATCTAAAGAGAGACGTGAAATGCCATTACATGGCGTTGTGATTTTGAATCTCCGGGTTGAGGCTTGACTCTAGTTGACTGAATATCTTAGTCCTGGCGGGGTTGGAAGGTGGGATTTTTTTAAAGACTTGAAGCAATTCGAAAGCATCAGATGTTTTCAAATGGTAATGGAGAGTTTCACCCAGATGCTTTCTGTGCTGTGTCTAGTACAGCTCTTATCAGTCTCAGGGGTTATTAAGTGGGGCTGTGGCTGGGACAGGTGTCAGTTTATGCTAATATAGGCAAGTGGCTCTGGCCAAAGGGCCTCCTGGGATTGAACATGCCTGGGCAAGCTTGGAGACCACCGTCTTATGCTCTAACTTTGGGTTTAGCCTGAGAGCCCTTTGCTGCCCTTTGAGGAAGAGGTAAAATCACAGTGCCAAAAATCACTGAGCTCCAGTGAACAAAAAAATAAATCTGGCAGTTTTCACTTACCCTCTGAAGCAAAACAAATCAGAAATAGCTCAGTGACTGATAACCGAAGGTGTCAATGGCTTTTAATCACTCACTATTATCAATTCAGCATTTTCTGGCAGGTCACAAAACAACGGAGTGCTCCCAGGCTGGTGGAAAATAAAACTTCATCAGTTGCTCGCCGTATTCCTAAAATAAATAAAACCCAGGCAAATAACCATGTTTGTGGGCCAGGTTAGTAGTACAAACGTCAATGCTGACCAAGGTTGGGCAGGCAAATGGTTTAGTATAGTGTAAGGTTTTTAAAACTGTATAATGCCTTAGGAATCCTCGGGGGATCTTGTTAAAACTCAGGCTGGAGGCCTGTCCACCAAAGTTTCCGATTGGACGGTTTTGGGTGAGGCCCGTGAATTTGCATTTCTAACAAACTCCTGGGTGATGCTGATCTGCTGGTCTCTGTGGGCCACCTGGTGAGTCCACACAGATATCGAACAGACAGGGCTGGAGGGGACCGGATGGAAGAGTCTGCCTCGCTAACAGGAGGTAAAAAAACTCCAGCCGGTATCCATCCATCCTGGGATGGAGGGCTGCTGTTGCCAAATCATCTCAATTTTGTGAAATCTTTCATGGCAAGCAACCAGCTCGCTATTTTTCTTTTAAAATTCTCCTCCTGAAAAGTAAGACCTATCCGTCAGGTAGGCGTGGCCAGTAGGTCACCAGTTTGAAACAGCCGGCCTTGTTACGTGTCCTGGAGATGGGGCATTATTTAGTGGAGTGCCGTTAAATACAGCACATGGAAAAATAAAACTGCCCACGTCTAAAAGAGCAGAATGTAAACTGTCATCATCTGATTCTCATACTTTAGATCTCCAGGGGCTCTTTCAAAACCCAACTAAGACAAAATGAACAGGATTCTTTTCCAGGGAAAGAACATGGACATTCATCTAACGTGAGCAAGAATATTGTGGGAATTTCCTGTATCTCAATTCCTCCAAAGTGAGAAGTGGGCTCATTATGGGCATGGCATGTTGGCAAATAATATTTTTCTGTGTTTGTTTGTTTGTTTCTCTCTGTCTCTCCCTCTTCCTCTCTCTCTCAGTCTGTCTCTCTCACTCTTTCGATCTCTCTTTCTGTTGTCTACAGCAAGACCAATTAGGGCATCAGGGCTGCAGCGGGAAAATGTGAGCTGAAATAAGAGTGACATTCAGAAGAGATTTCTTTTCAAGCTCTGTGTCTTTGGGAAGCCTCCGTGCAGTGACCTTATACTTGGAATTCAGCTTTCAGCTGGTATATCCAGCATTAAAGGTGACAGGGAAAATAAAAGTCTTCCTTCCAAAGATTGTGTGTGCCTTTGGCAAAGGTTATAGATGTGATGTCTTTGAACATCCTTCTTCGTGATGGCTCTGTCGCTGGAAACGGGCAGAGAAGAGAGGAAATCTGTAGTGAGCCAAAGCTGTTTTCAGGGTAATGATTGTCAAATCCTGTACCTCTTGAATGCAGAACAACAGTGGGTTTCATATTTACATCTAAATATCTGGTTTACTTACCACTTTGCTCCCTCCCTCTCCTGCCCTGCTATACCTTTGAAGACCTAGGCTAAAAAAGAGAAAAGAATGCATTTAAAAAGAGAACAGTAAAATGCCCCAGCCTCATCTAAACAAGGGATTTTTGAGGCTGGAAGCCACTCATTAACTCTTGCAGCTCTTAAACTTTTTCCTGTGGCTCACCTTGTTTTTTCGCCAGGAATAACAGAAGGCAAAAGTATAACATGTGCCCTTTCCAGTCCACTGTCCCTGCCTGAAGGGATCCAGATGTCTCTAAACGTGGTTGGTTATAGGTCATTATCATTATTTCAGGGATTATTCATTCACTATCCAGGGTGGGCTGGGGACTGGAGACAGGGACAAGAAATGCCAAACAAGCCCATTTAGATGTATGATCCTGCCTGTACGTTACTATTCACCAGCACACTCCTTTCTGCTCAGGCCATTTCTGGAATATTCATAGTGTTCCCGTGAACCCATCGAAACACTACAGACCAACTCAAACTGTATCCCCCTTGAAGCTTTACATGGCAACCCCCAGGTTCTTGTGGAGTTAGGTACTTGAGCAGAACACAACGTGAGAATGAACCCATCATGCGCCCAATTGCTGACATTCCTGCTAGTGATGAATTAGGGGACCTTGACCAATCACTACCAGCCCCTTCTACACAGTCCGCCATATTGCAATGGCAAGTCTGGGACAACATTTCTTTGAGGCCTTATTCCCATATGACTCCAAGTTAGATTTCACTACATTGGTGAGATTTGAACACTGAAAAAGAGAACGACTATTTTCTGGGACAGCTGCTGGCAGAGATGTGGGCAGACTTAAATGTTGTAGCAGCGCTGTAGGGTATTTGTAGGGACTTTCAGGAAGGTGATGAAGACAGAGAACTCTTCAGTAGCCTCTTCCCTATGATGGCTGAAGTTCACAGCTCCATCGGGGTGAAAATCCTTAATTTCTTTCTTTCCTTCTTTCTTTTTTATCTTTTATTTCTTGGTTTGGTGTCACAAGGGATTCTGTGCACAGATTTTCTGATTTTGGAGTTCTGCTAGTGGCTTCCCTGGTATACATTCCCTTTCTCCAGAAAGGCAGCTCAGTAGTTGTGCAAACCTTTAATTCCTGTATAAAAACATTTTTGCTATGATGTCTTGAGTTTTCTTGACTAAACCCTGAAGGATACAAAGCCTCAATCCCTCATTAGCAAAACCTAGATTAAGCCATACCCACCCAATAAGTTTATTGTGAGGACTGAATGAAATAATGCATATAAAGTGCCTGGCATGGCTCCTGGAACTACATAAACACTAAGTCCCTCCTTTATTTCACAGAACAAAGCACTAGGGCCAACACTCTAGCACTCGGTCCACAACGAATTGGTTTGTTAATATAGAGCCCAGCCCAGTCATAGACCACAGGCACTGAATAAACATGTATTGATAGAGTGATTCCTGAGTTTGGCCAAGGTAATTTCTAGCACATCTGCTACCATCTTTCATGTCACAGGTAAAGAGTCCTGGGGGGAGTCTTCCAACCATTCATTGTAAAGCACCTTGATAATTCTAGGTTTGGGGATCAAATCATCCCAGATTAAAACTATCATGTTTCCTAAAACTAACAACAGAGTTACATATTACTCTCTCACGCCTTCCATCTAATGTGAAACATGGGCTGTAAATGTAGATTTAAGCTGGGTACAGATTGAAGGCAGTTGGCTCTGGGGCCAGTTTGGGGGTGGCAGTGGCCTTGTGGGCATCACGGGTATCATTCTGTCATCCTATGTGCTCATCAGTAAGAGAACAGCAGAAATAAACTCTTGTACTTTTTATTTCTCTATAGAGTTAAGTGCAGTGATTCTTTTGTACTTTCTATAAATGTAATAGTGGTGATTTGAACTAATTTTTCTGAAGGGTCTACATTTAGGGGTTATTTATCAGGAGTATTGTTACCTCTGTGGTGTGAGTTAGGGCAGCCAAGTAGACAAGAATTGGAATTCCATGAATGGCGCCATCTTTGTTGGAGCATACTTTTTGGCTTATCTGCCCTTTATGTTGAAGTAAAGTTCTCCTGCCAAAGAACTCTGAAGGAGATCTATTCTTCATTTCCTGATGTATATATGTTGTTTGGCCTTGATGCACATTCCCCAAGGATACATCCTCTCTGGTCAATAATACTCTATTTCTGCTCTTCTTCAAGGAAGCATGGTAGCTTAAACATAGTCTCTCAAGACACACTGACTTGATTCAAATACTGTGTTTGCTGGTTAATAGCTATGTGACTTTGGACGAGCAACTTAACCTGTCTGCCAGAGTTTCCTAATTTGGGGTAAAAAAGGTGAGGATAATAATAGCATCAAGGGGTTACTGAGAACAATAAAGAAGCTATTTACATAAAGTCTGCAACAGCATCTTCTATATAATAAGTCTTTGAAACATATTATCATGCATTATTTTGGTAGACATTACATCTATAAAATAGCTTAAATTCTGGGGGGAAGATTTGCTGTGTTTTAGTAATTGATAGTCATGTAGGAAGATAAAATGTAGATGTTGTGTTTCTCTCTGGTCTCTCAGGGTTCACATCTAATGTGGAAAGGTGACCTGCATGTTAAAACTCCAGACACAAGGCAGATATAAAGTGCTTTAAATTTGAAAAGAGAAACAGAAATTTCAGTGTGTGTCAAGGAAATATGAGTGGAAGAAGCTCTCAAAGGATGGCAACACTTTAGACATGCAGTGATGACCAGTGGAACAGAGACAGGCATGGGACTGTAGGCAAAAGGATTGGAGCCACTAAGCATGGAAACACAGAATGGATATTCAGTTGGATGAGGCGCATTACTTCTGAAGAAAATAGCTGTCAGACTATGAGAAAGAGAGCAGGCATATTTGGTTTGGATAATAGGCTACTTAAAAAGAATGTAATTTGTTGGTACCACTTAATTTTTTTTGAGTCTATTTATTTATTTTGAGAGAGAGAGGTAGAGAGAGAGGGAGAGAGAGCATCCCAAACAGGCTCCACACTGTCAACACAGAGTCTGACACGGGGCTCAATCTTACAAACCATGAGATCACGACTTGAGCCGAGATCTAGAGTCAGATGCTTAACTGACTGAGCCACTCAGCGCCCCTATTGGTACCAGTTTTAAGTTGAAATTTATTTTTTTGTTTAGATTTCTATGTTTATTGCAAAGTAAAAACTAGAATGTCTAGTAACATGCATTCCAATATTATCTAGACTTGTGTTCCTATGTGCAAATGGACATGACTTTAGTTAGAAAGTGTTTGGGTTTTCCACTGTGCCATGGCTCCTACCATTGCCTATTGCCTCACATACCAGTACCTCAATCATTTGTGTTCTCACAGTTGACTCTATAGGGCCTCAAGTTTCTTCCCCTATTCTAGAGACTGAAATAGAAGGGTACAGCAATTAGAACATGAAATGGAGAGCTATAGAAGGTGTAGTGGCAGTTTTAGTGAAGAACGCCAAGTTGGATCTGCTGATGAAGTGATAAGAGGAGGTGCAGGGTTGGATGCACAAGAAAAGAGGATGAGGACCTGACTTCCTACAGAAGCAGGACAAGAGAGCCATCAGACATACCTGAAGGTGACATGTATGGTAGCCTGGGTCCAGAAGTTAGCATCCAGAGGGCATGTAAATGAAGTTCCCTGAGTAGCCCACCCCAGTGTGTGACATGAGTGGAAGCCCTGTATGCTCCAGGCTCATGGGCCAGGCACACGGGTGGTCAGCCAAGTGTCTGGTCACTCCACTGCTGAGAACACTGGCTTATTGTGGCCTTGGGCATCCTTCACAACCCATGGAGCATCTTGACCTTCACTGCAATACAGAATTTTATGAACATGATATTTTTTTCTTTCAAATTTCAGCTTGAAAATGGCCTCATACCTACTGGTATCATGGTCTTAGGTGGTTTCTTTCATCTCTCTGTTATCTGAAAAATGGGGTTAATAATACATGCCTAATTGGCTTTTCTGAGGATTAAATTGTGTACACAAAATGCTTATCAAGGCATATAGTAAGGATTCTGTAAATGTTACTGATTATTATTATTATTATTATTATTATTACTGCAATGTTAACATTCTGAGCACCTTAGCCTACAGGTCAGCGTTCTAGGTGGCATGAGAGAGTGGGAAACTCAATCTCTGGGAACTGTAGGTTTGTTATTTTCTGCCACCCCCAGTTGGTGTGGTCTGGGGAATCACATACATGTTTTTTTTTTTTTTTTTTTTGCAAGAGAAAATGTGAGCAAAATTATATACCAAAGATCAAATAGTAGGATTATGAAGTGTTAACTTTGAAAACTAAGAAACCAGTCAGGTGCTATTAAAATAACCTAGAAATGAATTGTTATCCATGTAATTCATCAAAAATACAGTGGGCACGGTGCCTGGCACAAAATGAGTACTCACTATTGTTTACTTCTTTCTTGACACTGAGTTTAACTAATTTGCCTTTACACATATGCAATGATTACTTTTATGTGTCAACTTGACTGGCCATGGAGTGCCCGGATTAAACATTATTTCTGGGTGTGTCTGTGAGGGTGTTTCTGGATAAAATTAGATTTGAATTGGTGTACTCAGCAAAGTTGATCACCCTCCCATTGTGGGTGGGCATTATCAGATCCCTTGAAAGCATGAACAGAACAGAGAGATAGAGGAAGGAAGAATTCCCCATTTTTCCTGCCTCACTGCTTGAGCTGGGACACCTTATCTCATTTTCTCCTGCCCTTTGATTAGGATTTACATGACTCGCTACCCTGGTTCTCAGGCCTCAGACTCGGGCTGAATTAGACCACTGGCTTTCCTGGGTCTCCAGCTCGTAGATGGCAGATGGTGGGACCTCTCAGTATCTATAACTGTGTGAGTCAATTCCTTGTGATAAAACTCTGGGTAGGTCAGTGGGTAGGTAGGGATGGATGTGGATGTGGAGATAAATATGATAGAGATAGAGACAGATGTCCTATTGATTCTCTTTCTCTGGAGAACCCTGACTCACCCGGCACATTATTTCATCTAAGTTCTCACACCTACCCTGTGAAGTAGGTATTATATCTGTCTCCATTTTAGAGACAAGGAAATGAAAGTTAGAGTAAATTGCATGTTCAACACTACACAGCTAGTAAACGTCAGAGCTGGTGTTTGAGCCCCGACAATCAGGCCAGGGGTCAGGGTGCTGTACATGGCCTCGTGTGAACTCTGTGCCTTAGGAACCCGCAGCCCCAGATGAGATGGATGCGCAGAATACGTTCCACGTGTGTGATAAGAGCCACAGTAGAGGTATAGAGAAGGGTCTGACAGAGAGCACAGACAAAAAACAGGTGCATTTCTGAATGAGGTGAGAAGGGCTTCCCAGTAGAGTGACACTACAACTGGCTCTCGAGGAGTACGATGCCAGAGAAATACAGAAAATGTCTGTAAGGCATGTTCATCCTTTCTTGGCAGCAGGCTCAATCAGCATTTATCATAACGTAAATGGTCTACGCCTTTTGATCCTGTAATGTCACTAACTGTGACAGGCTGAGAGAAAAATGCACAAAAACGCTTTTCTGAACTATTATTCCCAAGTAGAGAAAAGAAGAAACCGTATTAAATGTGTTAACAACATAACTTGCACAAAGTAATGCAACCCAGTCATCAGAAGTTAAGGTGGACACGCGTCCACAGTGAATCGCTGAGTGGCAGAGGGAGGTGAAGTTGACCTCGTGTGTATAAAATGTATGTAACATAGAATATGCGCATCTAAAGTGGTGCACGGATATGCTATAGGCATAAAGAATAACCTGGAAAGATTTCACCATATGGTCCTCTCTAGGTAGTGGAATTTGGGGGGACGTTTAGTTTCTCCTTTTACTTTTCTGTGATTTGTATTTTGACAATAAACATATATCCCCAAAATTCTGGCATAAAAAAAATAAAAGCAACAAGCTTGGAAAGCCAGACAACTTAAATATTAAGCAAAAGAATTACAGAATATGACTGTTCAGGAAAGAAAGCAAAAAAGAAAAAAGAAGCTAGAAAGCACCGAGTGCCCAATATCTTTTTATACGTAGACCTGATGACTTTGGTGACAACGTGATTTAAGGAAACGTTTTAGTTCAAGCTGTTCAGGAGATGGCGGAGCTGCGACCCCACAGGCTAATTCTTCTAGGCAATGCTACCCTCCATGTGCCAAGTCCTGTTGAATCAGAGTGGGTTACAGACGTGCAGGCCTTCAGCCTTGATCCTTCAGCCTTCGGGGTGGACACACAAGGCTTCGGACAGCAGAGCCCCTGGGCCAAGAGCCCCTGGCAATGGACTACCTCATCTGTTTACCCAGTATGGCATTTATTCTATGTGAGCTGTGAGGTAAAAAAAAAAAAAAAAAAAAAAAATGGAGGCCTAAAGAGACTATTTTATGTGGCCTATTGTTTTTTTTTAAAAAGATAACTGCCAGAGAGGTTCCCAAAGTCACATAGCTTGTTAGATAAGTAAGCCAATCACTTCTTCTTTTGTATTTTTTAATTAATTAATTAAATTGATTATATATTTTTAAAGTTTATTTATTTATTTTGAAGGTGGGGGGCACAGAGAGAAAGGGAGAGAGAGAATCCCAAGCAGGCTCTGCACTGGTAGCGGGACTCCACCCCACAAACCGTGAGATCATGACCTGAGCCAAAAGCTAGAGTAGGACGCTTAACCGGAGGAGTCACCCAGACACCCCTTATTTTATATTTTAAAGTAATCTCTACATCCAACATGGGGCTTAAACTTACAACCCCGAGATCACAAGTTCCATGCTCCATCGACTGAGCCAGCCAGTAGAATTAAATTTATTAAATAATAAAATTATTTTAAATTATTAATTTAATAATAACATTAAATATTTTAAACTAAATTAAATTAAAGTAGAAATAAGAATATTGACACACACACACCAACATTGAATTACAGCCAGAATCGAGGAGCACACCACAGAATGACTGAATTCCAGGAATGATATATTCTGACAAGCCAAGTGACCTCACTGCTTTTCAAGGGCCCTCCTCTCTCTATCTGATATTGATTATTCTGGATCCATTATCGGCTCATTTGAAGTAAATATCTGGACATTCACAATGTTAGCGTAACTCATACAACATGGTAGTCTTTGTTTTCATCATCTAGGCCTTGTTTTTGTTAATAATCGCTATATAGAGATTCAGCCCTATAGATGTTGTCTTCTGTTGGATGGTTCATTTCCAACTATTGATTAGTTAGGATATTTACGTCCATGTCTGTCTTCAAGACAGCCTGGGGCGTAACTCTCATGATGGGTTACTCAGGGCGTAGCTGCCAGTCATGGACACAGATTAGACCACTCAGAGCTGAGGCCATTTGGGAGATGAAGTGCTTGCTTTGAGCAGTTTCCGGCATGGTTTGTGAGACTAAAGTTCATTTTCCACTTTATGATATATCCATCCTCCATACCTTCGTCCTCTCAAATCTGGGCTTCTAAAGTCTTTGTTAAGGTTCAGCTACACAGTGGCCCTATTTCTCCCTCCTTATCCCACAGTTGACGTGTTTTTGTCTTCCTATGTCCCAGGGTGCTGGGCTGCATGTTTGCTCAATGTTCCTTTGACTATACAGGGAAGAAATCGGGAAATGGCTTCTGAGATGGGCTGACAAATGTCCACGTGCTAATCCCTGGAACTTGTGAATATTACCATATGGGGCAAAAGGGACATGCGGATGCGATTATATCATGGGTCTTGAGATGGGGGGATTATCCTGGGTTCTCTGGATGGGGCTTAAAGGGAATCACAAGTGTCCTCAGAAGGAGGTGGAGGGAGACTTATTATAGAAGAGGAAGTAGGTGTAAGGATGGAAGCAAGAAGTCAGAGTGATGAGACGAAAGAGTCACAGCCAACGAATGTAGGCAGCCTCCAGAGACTAGAAGGGGCAAGGAAACAGCTTCCAGAAGACTTACAATGCTAGTATTCACTTTACTGGCTTTATCCTAGAGAAATTGATTTGGATTTCTGTCCTCCAGAACTATAAGAGAATAAATTCGTGTTGTTTTAAACCACTACTTTTGTTCTATTATCATTATTATTATTATTATTATTATTATTAATTATTACAGCAATGATAGGAAACTAACACAAGCTGTTTCATGGAAAGTACTTCCCACACTATCACTATGCAGTTCCCACCTGTTGGAAAAATTTTATTTCTGGTCAATTCTCATCTATTACTGATAACACATCTTTATTTTTCTCTCATTCTACTATTTCTATTTTACTGACGAGGAAACCAAGCCTTTGAAAGCAACATCAGGTGCCTGGGTGGCTCGGTTGGTTAAGCGGCTGACTTCAGCTCAGGTCATGATCTCACAGTTCGTGAGTTCGAGCCTTGGGTCAGGCTCTGTGCTGACAGCTTGGAGTCTGGAGCCTGGTTTGCATTCTGTGTCTCCCTCTCTCTCTGTTCCTCCCCTGCTTGCACTCTGTCTCTCTCTCAAAAATAAATAAAGATTAAAAAAAATTTCTTTTTAAAAAGAAAGCAACATGTTTTTCTTAAGGAAGCATTACTGGTAAGCCATAGACTATCAGAAAGCAACAGGCTTTCTCTCTGTTTCCAAAGAAATTGTCTTTCTCAGACAGTAAACCCTTGCCCTTGAATTTGAGTTTTCCCTTCTCTGATGAACAGGAAGCAGGGATTTCCTTTCCTTTTGTGTATTTTACTGCATAAAATATCAGTGTGGCCATGACTGTAATAATGATGAGCTTGACTTAGATGCTCGGGGATGAGTCTTGGAACTTTTTAGTGATTCACTCCCTATAGATGGAAATAGTATCAGAGAGACAAAAATTCATCTTTAAAATTCTTTCACTAGGTGACCTCTAAGGTCACTGAGAGCCAGATGAGTAAAAGAATCTTTCAAGTGGTTTGGGTCAGTGCCACATTTTTCATAATACTTATGGGGGCACTTTCCTGTTATATTTAAATGGACTTGTCTTTCTGGGCTTTTTGTCTCCATTTTAGGTAGAAGTTGTCCTTCCTATTCTCCCTCCTTCATGTGCAGCCCTAAAGTAAAATTGCTATTTTTGGTATGGTGATGATGATGGTGGCAGTGTCTAACACTTATTAAATGCTTACTGTACTTACTATGCACTAGACACAGGGCTAAGTGTTCTTGCATGAACACTTTATATTAATCCTCACAACTTGGTGACTTAGGTGCTTTTATTATTGATTGGGATGCTGAAACTCAGAGAAGTTAAGTGACTCACCTAAGGTCATGATGCTAGTAAGTACTAGAACCAATGGTTAATGAAAGTCTTTCTAATTTTCAAGCCCATGTGCTTTTTTCAAGAATGACTTTCCCTCCTGTCCAATTCTAGAAAATACCACTTCCCAGCCGTTCCGTTGCTGCTTAAAATGCATATGTGGTTTTCTGGCTCTCTGTACACTTCACTGCAGCTCCCCAGTGTGTCTCACCCTTTTGGGCAGAGTCAGGCATTTCCAAATCATTCTAAGATCTTCTTCCCCCATTCTTTCTGCCCCAAGTCCAGGAACACTACTGTTTCCTCCAAGCAGCTGGTTCAGTGCAGCCATCACAAAGAATAAGGAACTGATCACCCCAACCCCACCTGTGTGTGAACTTTGCCCAAGGAAACAGAGTCTGACTTGATTGTAGGAGGAAGATGGGGAGGGTTTCATGAGCCTAGAGAAGTGACTGGTGGCATTCCCACCCAACTGTTAAAATGTTGTTTCATTTTTTATAGTCTCTCAAAAACCTACCCCCAAACTGGGTGGTCTTTGACAGTATACAACCCTGCTTTCTCCCTCCCCCATCACAAAGGTGAGGACTTACTGGATTAGGCGGACTATGCTAGAAAGTCACTTGATGACTGATATTTAGAAACCGCATTCTATTTCCCTTGGAAAATTGGCCCGATCTTGGAGGTTCCCAAAAGTGTGATATGGAAAAATGCAAAAGCATCTTAGGATTTTCCTGATGAAGGGCAAAGTCAAGGCCCAGTCTTGCTTGTTCACTGAGGGGGTCTTAAACACCCCATTGTCCTCTACAACACATAATAATGTTCTTTTAATTGAGCTCCGTGTTCACTATCAAGGAGAGTGAGTGAAAGATGAGAAATAAAATGCTTCCATTCGTTTCCACCGGCTATTACCTCAGTAATGGCATTAATAAAGGTGGCATTAGAAAGAACTGGGGAAAAAATCATCATTACTCTTGGACCCATAAGAAATGAAGATTCAAAAGGTTATTACAGGTAATAAATTCACATTCTAACATGTGAAATGATTGTGGGCTTGGATTGGATGCATTTGGCTTAGTGATGGTTTTCCAATGGGAGTCGCATTCTGGCTGAATAAAACCCGGGCCTCTGGGCCAGAGAGGGAAACTGGGGGTTCTGTTCCAAGCTGGGGACTCTGGTGCAGTGTCAATTCTGCAGTGACAATTCCTCCCCAAATCTGCTCTGAAAAGCCCAGCTGAGAGACGTTTCTGTGCTTGCCAGAATCTCCGAGGACAGGGAAGAAAGACGGTGCTAGATGAAGACAAGGTGAATAAATGAAATCTGTCTAGCCTGAGTGAGCACGGCGTCCAAAAGCTATTCCAGGAATCGGAAAGCAATCGCTCTCCAAATTGCTCTGTTCACACCCAAACTACAGCTGACGCATTATGTTTCTGCTAAAATCCAAGTTTACCAAGCCATGAGTTTAAATAAGCAAAATGTCACCATTTTTAACCCCCAAAACAAAGGGATTTAAAATGGCTGCCACTGCTTAGCCAAAAACATAAATTTAAAAACTTCAACTTATGTATGAAATTGTTATTGCCTCTCTAAAGCTTTTAAGGTATAATTATCTGAATTCTAAGGGTGGAGGGGGGTAAAGAAATAAATCTCTCTAATGCTTTTTGCTTCTTTTTTTTTCTTTTTGTGCTCTCACTCTTATTTTTGCTTTTTAAAACTTAAAATAGTAATTATTAACTGTAAATGTACTGTCTTCCTCTGAGATGAGATGCTAATAATGCCTTCATGACCTCTGTCTACTACCATGAAATAATATAGCACTAGTTGAAAAGTCAAGAAACCTAGGTTTAATATTTAATTCTGTCTTCCATGTCTATATATTCAGGCTCCAGATTTCGGTGTCCCTCTTCACTTCTCTTTCTCTAATATCTTTCATCCATTCTTTTGGCAAATCTAACTACTTCTCACAATTTCTACCAATTGAATTTCTATTCAACCAAAGTCCATGTTACTGTCATCTTTTCACACAGTTGGCAGAATATCCTTTATAAAAAAAAAATCACATCAGGTCACCCTGTTTCAAACCTTTTCATGACTTCCCAACCCACTTAGAACACTCTCCAGAGCTCTTACCACATCCTATAAGACCTGGCTCTTGGATAATCTACCAGTACATTGTCTAATATTCTTTCCCTCCCTTACTGGGCTCCAGCCGTGCTGGCCCCCTTGCTTATCCATAGGCACATGTCAGCATGGAGGCTCCCCATGTTTGTGTTTCCACTTGGACTACCCTTCCCTGAGCTCTTCCCGAGGTTTGTCTTTGAATATCACTTCTCACTGAGACTTCTCTCACCACTCTCTCTAGAGAGGCCACCCATCAAGACTCTCCACCCCTTATTCTTCTTTATTTTCAGTGACTCATCTCTACCTTGCACTATGTTTTATTTTGTTATTGCCAGTCTCCCTCATTGGGATGAGAGCTCCAGGAGAGGAGGGGTATGGTTTTGGTTGTTTTGATTGTTACTATTTACTATGCTTTCTCAGTGCATGAACTATCTGGCAGAGAACAGGCACTGGATAGATAAAGTGACTGGATGGGTCACCTTGCTACATTTGGTCTTGGTTATTTCATCTTTACAATTAAGATCTTAGATATTAAGGTTTCTAAGGTTATTTTTTGATTTGATGTTCTGAAATTCTTCAACACTCATATTGTTCACTATTCTACCTATAAGGCACAAGAAACAAAAAAGCAACAAATACAGATAACTAAAAAGAAAAAAAATAAATCCTGTTTTCAAGAGATGGACCTGATTAATGTTTTAGCATATAACTGTCCATGCTTGTTTCTACGTGGTGTGTGTGTGTGTGTGTGTGTGTGTGTGTGTGTGTGTGTAATAGAATCCACTGTTGCCCAGAGATGAACTATACACTGAGGAGCTAAGAATACTTGCTTTTGAGTCTCAGTTTTAGAACGTAATATGTGTCACTGTGGATAAGCTTATTTTCTCTATGCCTTTGTTTCATTATCTGTAAGATGGGAGACAATAGTCTTTGGATTATTTTGAAAAGAAGTGAATGAATACATTTAAAGAACTTAAAACACTGAGTAGCACACATTAAGGGTTGAAAGATGTTAATGATATTTGTTCACATTTAATTATATATGTTTTCATATTCTCTCTTGAATTTTGCCTGCTCTTTGTTTATTGTTCTGTCTCTTCTTGTGGACACTCCCTCCCCAAGCCTTACTGGTTTAATCTTCATGGTGACTTGATCCATCTGATTGTCAGTCATGAGTTCAATGTCATGAAACATTCATTGTATTAACCAGTCAATTAGAAATATTGATCCAACTCTTACTTGGAGGGCATCCAAAGATTCCTAAAGAAGTGAAATGCTGATTGTTTTCCTCTGGGTGCTCATACACTAGCTGGGGACATGTGCACACACACACACACACACACACATACACACACACAAACACACACATACAAACACAGGTAACAATACCAGAGAATGAATCAAATGCCAAGGTCTTGGCACCATTAGTAAATATTGAAAGAATTCCAAGAAGGAAAAGGGCATTGTGGTCAAGCTCCTTGAAGAGGCTTCTAGGACTCCATGTGATCTCTATCCCCTTACCTCTCCTATCTTGTCTCTTTCCATTTCCTCCCTGCAACCTCCTTGCATGCCACAACTCAGTCATACCAAACTTCTTTCTGTCCCTCAAATGTTCCATACTTCCATTTTGTTTGCAAGGCTTTGCACATACTCTTTCTTCTGCACAGAACATCATTTCTCCCATCTTCTCTGCATCCAACTAACTCCTATGAAGTCTCAGGATCAGGGGAGACACCACTTTCTCTAGGAAGCCTCCCTGCTATTTTCTGCCTTAGTACGAGTTCATCTTGTAATTACCTGTTTACTTGCTACATTCACTCTGTAGAATTCTCCTAGGGAAGTTTGTTGTCCTTGCCCTTCCCTGCTGCATCCCCAGCACATGGTATAGGGCTTTTCACAAAGTATGGGTTAATTACAAATCTAATGATTAAATGATTCTAGATCAGCTCTTGTTTTGGAAGAGTTGTTTATCCTAGTTCAGGAACACCTATTAAGGCACATGTAATAAAAAATAATTCTTCCAGAGAAGTGGGAACAGGAATTTGTAATAGGCAGCAAAGCATTGATTGGAAGACAGACTCAGTGCTTAGGACTGACTTAGTGGTCTTCTTCTCTAGCTTGTCATCTCAATAAATCTGTGCTTCCTACAGCTAGCTGAATAATATCCCAACTACTCTGGAAGACTATCCACTTTCCTATGGAACTGGGTATGGACAAGTCAGGCCAATGTAGGTGCCATACTGTAATGCCTTTGTGGATGGACGGATGGCCTAGCTGTTAGTATTATGGCAGAATTATTCCTTTACTGCCCCTTTCTTTATCCCAGACATATTTTCCATGAAGGAGAAGACATGTGGAAAGGTGGCATAGGCTGACTGAACCCCATTTTGAACCTGCATTTTCCCTACAGGCTATAATATTTAGGGTCTGGGTCTTGCTCTGTTCTTCCTTAGGGTACCTTCCAAGAGAGACCTTGGGTAGAGGGAACTCTGACATTTTTATAATCTCCACTATACAGTTTCTCACTCCACTGTGTTCTCGATCATACTTCTTTAGGTCTGGATTCCTGTTTGAGGACTAGACTGGATTTGCCATATTTGACTTTAATCTCTGATTATGGATTAATTCCAGAGGCTATTGGTTCTTTGCCATTTGGTCCTATATTGTAACTAATTTTCTTACAAATGCTCTACCCTGGAGTTCCTGAGTGCTATGCCTTGCTGTATTGATTTCTAGCTCCAGGAAACAAATTGCATCATAACTAGAGACCCCAACATATATTATATTTCCTCTGAATTCTCCAAATTATAGAGGGCAATGAGGACAATGCCATACACATAGAGGTCACTCAAACTGTGTGTGCGTGTGTGTGTACATGTGTGTATGTGTGTGTTTAAGCCCCTGAGTAAGAAATGCAGAAAGATGACAAACATAAAGTTTCAAGAGCCTGTTCTACCCAGTTCAGTGTTCTTTGATGTCCAAAGAATTTAAAATACTGGAGTAACTTTGCCAATGGGTAAGTATTCTTTTCCTGAAAATGCTGAAAGGGACAAAAGATGATTTCTTTTTTTCCATTTTTTTGAAGGCAGTCTTCAATTTTTTCTGGCAGGTACATGTTTGACAAGGGGTTATTCAGTCCTTAGGGCCAGTGTTTCCTCTCCACATGCCAATTGCTGCCAACTCTTGTGTGGACACATGTGAGAACCATGCTTGATGCTGGTATGCACAGACACCTCATAGAGGCCTCCAGTCCTACACTTGGAAAATGATTACCAGGCTGAGATTGGCTCCAGAGACAAAGATGGTTCTGTTTAATTTGAAGACTTTTTAAACGGTGCTCAGGGAACGATAGACTGCTAATGGAGAAAGTAAATCTGTTAATATTTAATTTTCTTAAGCTGTGGTTTCTTATTAAGAACTCCCTTATGTAAGGTATGCTGATACTGTTTGGAGAGAGCAAAGCATCCTTGCACTGGTGGCCTGGTGCTCTTACCTTATTGCAAATCTGTGATATCTAACCTCAGTGCAAGAGGTCTCTCAAATTATCCATGCCACTTGTTCTTGAGGCCTTCACTCTCCTGCTTCAAACCTGACTTCTGCAAAAGACTTCACCCTCTGCTTTCCAAGTTCCTTAAGGATATATTTAGTAAGTACTCATCATAAGGTAGGCATTGCGATTGGTGGAAAGGACCCAGATGAATAAGACACAGTTCCAAGATAGAGGTCAAATAATCAGCAGGCATGTCTACAACTTTACTTCCATTTTGTTAAAAATATATCCTGTCAGCCTTACCTCCAACTCAGAGAAATAAACAATTTAAAAAAATTTTTTGGGTAATTTTTAAAATGAAATATACAAATTATGATAATATGTCCTCAAATCAAATGTGTTAGACACTGTTCTAGGCTCTCAGGATATAAGGAATAAGAAAGCAAAGTCCTTGTTTTTGCAGAGATTGAATTCTAATTGTAACAAGATATATTCTATTAAAAAACAAATAGCTGAATAAGATAATTCTAGATAATGACAAACATGATAAAGAAAATAAATGATATTATGATAGGGAATGTGTGTGTGTTTGTGCATGTACAGAGTTCCTTCACAGAGAGTTATCAGGAAAGATGAAGCTTAAGCTAATATGTTAAAGAATCAGCCATGTGATGATATTGGGACTGAATATTCTAGAGAGTTAAATCAATGAGTATAAAGGCCTTAAGCCTAGGGGCACCTGGGGGCTCAGTTGGTTAAGCATCAGATTTCCTCTCAGGTCATGATTTCCACGTTTGCCCCCCACATCAGGCTCTATAATAACAGCTCAGAGCCTGGAGCCTGCTTCAGATTTTGTCTCCCTCTCTCTCTGCTTCTCACCTGCACATGCTCATGCTCTGTCTCTCAAAAATAAATAAACATTAAAAACAATTAAATAATAAATAAAGACCCTTAAGCCTAGCATGTTCCAGTGAACAAAACCAAAGTTATAAGCATAAGAATCAAAGAATAAAAGTAGATTGGGGGAGATGAGGGAGGAAGAAGGGTTGGAAAGGAGGGCAGGGGCATGGAGATCTTTTAAGACTGTGGTGAGGAGTTTGGTTTTGATTACAAGGCATTGGGAAGACAAGGGAGGGTTCTGTTTGTTAAGATAATGAAATGATTAGATTTAAATTTCAAAGCTTATTTGTTATTTCTGAAGAATAGTGGATTGTTCTCATGCAGAAGGGGAACAGAGAACCAATTATGAGGTTACGGAAGTAGTCTATGAGACAAACAATTGTGGATGGTCCAGCGTATCAGAAATGAAGGTAGAGAGGCTCAAGATGTGTGTTGCATGTACTACTGATGGAACTCACTGATGCATTAGATGGGGGAGATGAGAAAAAAAATAATAAAGATGGGTTCCCAGGATTATAGCCTATATCCCTCAATATTGATGCTTTTTCTGAGATGTGAAAGAGAGCAAAAACACATTTGATAGTGATGAAATGGATAGCTTTGCTTTGCACATTATAATTCTGAGATATCTACTAACTTTCTAAGAGGAGGTATAGAGTAGTCGGTAACTTTGAGTTTGGAACTCAGTAAAGTGGTCAGAAATAGAGATTATAAATTTGAGCTATATTGGTACACAATCTCATTGGCTGAATGAGATTAACCAAAGAGGAATAGGGAGTGTATTGGCAAAGAAGCAAATAGAGTAGAGGGCAAAAACATTTACAAATTGAGCAGAGGAGGGTGACCCAAACTGAATGGCCCAAGGGTAGAGGTTAGTGTGGTGCTCTGAAACGCAGTAGAAGAACATATTTCAAGGAGTAATGGTTAATGTCACCACGTAATCACATCACATAGTGAGAGAGTATTTGAAGACTACTGGATTTGGTACAATAGACATGATTATTGATCTCAACAAAAAGCAGCTTAAGTAAAATGGTGGTTATGAGGCTTACTTGGAGTGGATTGAATAAAAAAAAAAAAGAGGTGGTGTAGACAGTGACTATAGAAAACTCTTTCACTTTAATCTGCAGGGGAGAAGGGAAGTAGTTGGGCAGTAAAAGAAGGGGTTTGTAGACCAAGGACTTTTTACAAAAACAAACAAACAAAAAAACAATATACTGTGCTATATATATACAAAAGTATTAAAAAAGTGTAGTTTAAAAAAAAAGATATCTTAATATCCTGATGGGAATATTTCAGTAGAGAGTAAAAGGATTATGTATAAGTCAAGGAAGAAAATTGTATTAGATAAATATTTGAGGGGAGAGAGAGGGAGAGAGGTAGAATAGGAGAGAAGAGAAGGAAAAGGAGGAGGGGAAGGGAAGGGAAGAATAGGGAGGATAGAGAGAATATACAGTGTGCAGGTAAAAGGGTTGATCTTTGATGAGAGCAAGATAGTTATTTTGTTGCAAATGGGAGAGGCAGAGATTTCGAAGTATATGCAGCTAGGTGGAAAACTATGTGGTAGAAACTCAGAGTTTTTTCTCTATTTTCTAAATGAAGTTTGAGACTTATGTCATCAGCCGAGATCAAGGAAGAGAAAGTGCAAACAAAATTTAAAGAGGGAAGATGTATGAAATAATTTCAGAAACTGGAAGTGTACACATGCTATTGAAAAGGTGTTAGATAATGAGTAGAGCCCATTTTAAGATCGACATTATAAATCAAAAGTGGGGCCATTATGGTTTTACTAACATTTGGTGGTATTATAGGTGAATATAATGGAAAAAGTGAAGATCCAAGGAGTTATAGTTGTTTGCAAGAGTGGTTGTAATGATGGTCCTAGAATATAAGTTGAGTGAGAGGAAAATGGGGACATGAGGAAAATGGTAGTCAAGGGAGTGGGCAAATAGGTGTAATTGAAGAATTGTTTGAATACAAGAGATAGTGAAGCTCCAACCTGGAGTGTCTTCAACTCCTGTCCTTGATTTAATCTCATATTCATCTCACCGTGGATACTGTTCTACCAGTTAAAGCTCTTCTCAACTGAATATTTACTGTTTTCTCTCCAGTATCTACTTTACCTACATCTGCAAATATTACCTAATGGCGCTGTTAGAAACATACTTTGATCTTATTCTCTCACATCCCCAACAAGTCTCTTCCTTTCATTCTATGCTCATGTTTCTTACCTTCAGCACTGGTGACATTTGGGCCAGATAGTTGTGTAGAGCTGCACTGTGGTTTTTAGAATGATGAACTGCATTTTTGGCTTCTACCCACTAGGATGGAGCAGTCCATCTATCCCCCAGAGTGACAACCAAATATATCTCCAGGTATTGCCACATGTCCTCTGGGAGCAAAATTGCCTCTGGTTAGAAATTACCGTTCTATACTAATTACCTTCATGTATTTTCCACTCACTTATTCCTAAATTCTATAATTTGGCTTCTATATTACTAGTCCATAATAGTTCTCTTTCTGTGAAGGTAAGTCACCAACAAAGACAATGATCACTTGGCTTATCATCATTTTTGTCTCCTGTCCCATTCTGAAAATCTCTCCTGTAACTACCTTACACTGGCTGTCATGATATCTTATTTTCCATTACTTATCCTACTTCTGAAATTACTCTCAATCTCAAATCTTCTCTCCTTCTGTACTTCAAATGTATATTGTATGGACCTGTCCTTAATTAAATCTATTTCTATTATCCCCTCACTTAATCCCCACAACTTTCATTCTGACTTCTATGCAGATGGGGTCTAATGTTTTTAGATGTTCAGCCTCTTGTCCTTACTAAGGATTGTATTCCTTCCTGCCTTCCTTTGACTTACATTTATAAATTTCTCTGGAACTTAAAAGTTCACACCCAGAACTGATAATTTCTCCAGACCTTACGGTACATTCCAATGCAATCATTTCTCCCAATACCACTGTGTTGCCAATCTTAATGTCAAAATGCCAGTATGTAATATTTGATCTTACCTCTATACTGTTGCCAACCACTATCTTGTACTGTCCTAATGACCTCATCTACACAGTCATTGCCCAAATTTAGTTATTTAGTAGTTTTGCCTAGAACATTGCTCTGGCTGATTTTGTGATTTCCTGGCCTACAACCTATTTCCTCTTCTTATCAGTCTTCAGTACTGCTTTTGTACTAGTTTTCCTGGGGCAAATGCATGATCATGACACTATGACATGCTGTGCTCCATTTATAACCTGTCATGTGATACACACACATATTCCCAAACTCCCTAGGCTATTGCCAGGCCATCCATCATCTGGTCATAAGCTACATTTCCAACTTGATTTTCCTTTGTAGCATTCAAATATGACAAAAACTTGTCCCACCTGTGACTCGCATGTTCTTACCTTTTAACATTCCTTACGATTTCCACTCTGCCTATATCCAACTTATTTCCCTCTTCTCACGTAACAAACATGTATCAGTTCTAACTAATTCTCCCAATTTTTCTAGGCTCCTTAACCTGCTATTTCTCCCTAGACTCTGGAAAGAAAGTATTGTTTACAAAGTTCTTACAGTATGCCATGGGCTATGCTAGATTCCATATATATATATATATATATATATATATATATATATATATATATATAATATAGACATAGTATATGTATATTATAATTTTAATAGATATTTCCAACATAAAGAATAAATTTTATCTCCAATTTATAGATAAGGATGTAGTGGCACAATGAGATTAAGTAACATGTTTCACTTTACATAAAATGTAGATTGAGGGTCTGGGACTGTTTCCTAGATCTGTGTGGCTCTAAAACCAGTGTTTCACTGCCTACAAACATGGCTTCAGAAGCAGTGCCATTTTCCCCTGAATGTTCACTACCATTATATAAACTTTTTTTTGGTAGCATTTTTATGTGCCATATTGTGCAACAGTTATGTATTTAGATATTTCATTTTCCCCCATGTTTGCACAAGGTCTTTATTTGAATCATGTGTGTGTTCTCCAAAGCACCCAACTCAGCACTTCACACATTCACCTAGGTGTACAGGAGCCTTTTCTGAAAGACAGGTGCAATTTGCTGTGCATATCAGTGCTGAATTGAAATTTAAGTGGCAGTTCTCATTCCAGATCCAGCTCTGGTGATTGATGCGTCAAACCACCACAACTTGTGCTTTTGACCTCCACCATGCAAAGAGGCATCTGTGTGACTACCATTATGTTGAAAGAAACCAGACAGGGTTCCTGCCTCTAATACTACAATGCCTAAATTTTTACCAATACCAATATATTTCTTAGAGGGAAAGTCATTATGACCTGTTAAAATGGAGTGGTATTTGGTTGGAAAAAGACTAAAATCCTAGCCAGAATTTGTTTCTTTTATCTTACGGCAAGACCCTGGTAATATTATAGCATGAGTATTGAAGATAGTCTAAGTTCTAAACCCTTCTCTAATATTTATTTAATTATATAGCATAATCTATCTACACATTCAATGCAATCCCAATCAAAATTGCACCAGCATTCTTCTCGAAACTAGAACAAGCAATCCTAAAATTCATATGGAACCACAAAAGGCCCCAAATAGCCAAAGTAATTTTGAAGAAGAAGACCAAAGCAGGAGGCATCACAATTCCAGACTTTAGCCTCTACTACAAAGCTGTAATCATCAAGACAGCATGGTATTGGCACAAAAACAGACACATAGATGAATGGAATAGAATAGAAACCCCAGAACTAGACCCACAAAAGTATGGCCAACTAATCTTTGACAAAGCAGGAAAGAACATCCAATGGAAAAAAGACAGTCTCTTTAACAAATGATGCTGGGAGAACTGGACAGCAACATGCAGAAGATTGAAACTAGACCACTTTCTCACACCATTCACAAAAATAGACTCAAAATGGATAAAGGACCTGAATGTGAGACAGGAAACCATCAAAACCCTAGAAGAGAAAGCAGGAAAAGACCTCTCTGACCTCAGCCGTAGCAATTTCTTACTTGACACATCCCCAAAGGCAAGGGAATTAAAAGCAAAAATGAACTACTGGGACCTTATGAAGATAAAAAGCTTCTGCACAGCAAAGGAAACAACCAACAAAACTAAAAGGCAACCAACGGAATGGGAAAAGATATTTGCAAATGACATATCGGACAAAGGACTAGTATCCAAAATCTATAAAGAGCTCACCAAACTCCACACCCGAAAAACAAATAACCCAGTGAAGAAATGGGCAGAAAACATGAATAGACACTTCTCTAAAGAAGACATCCGGATGGCCAACAGGCACATGAAAAGATGCTCAACGTTGCTCCTCATCAGGGAAATACAAATCAAAACCACACTCAGGTATCACCTCACGCCAGTCAGAGTGGCCAAAATGAACAAATCAGGAGACTATAGATGCTGGAGAGGATGTGGAGAAACGGGAACCCTCTTGCACTGTTGGTGGGAATGCAAATTGGTGCAGCCGCTCTGGAAAACAGTGTGGAGGTTCCTCAGAAAATTAAAAATAGACCTACCCTATGACCCAGCAATAGCACTGCTAGGAGTTTACCTAAGGGATACAGGAGTACTGATGCATAGGGGCACTTGTACCCCAATGTTTATAGCAGCACTCTCAACAATAGCCAAATTATGGAAAGAGCCTAAATGTCCATCACCTGATGAATGGATAAAGAAATTGTGGTTTATATACACAATGGAGTACTACGTGGCAATGAGAAAGAATGAAATATGGCCTTTTGTAGCAACGTGGATGGAACTGGAGAGTGTTATGCTAAGTGAAATAAGCCATACAGAGAAAGACAGATACCATATATTTTCACTCTTATGTGGATCCTGAGAAACTTAACAGGAACCCATGGGGGAGGGGAAGGAAAAAAAAGAGGAGGTTAGAGTGGGAGAGAGCCAAAGCATAAGAGACTGTTAAAAACTGAGAACAAACTGAGGGTTGATGGGGGTGGGTTGGAGGGGGGGGGGTGGGTGATGGGTATTGAGGAGGGCACCTTTTGGGATGAGCACTGGATGTTGTATGGAAACCAATTTGACAATAAATTTCATATATTGAAAAAAAATAAAAGACTGACAATCTCAAAAAAAATTATATAGCATAATTAAGTTTCCAAACATCTTAAGTCTCAGTTTCCTTTTCTATAAAGGGAGGGATTTACTAATACTTACTAGGGTTGTGGAAGATTTAATTGGGAAAATGCATATATTTATACACACACACACACACACATATACACACATATATAATATATAATATTATCACATATATATACACACATATATATAATATTAGAGTACCCAACACACACTGAGAACCTGATAAATGAAATATGATAATAATACTAATTTTCAAGGAAATTTGTACATAACAGGAATTTGTGGGAAGCAATGATAAAGGGAAGAAGGGGAAATAAAATAAAGTAGAAAGACATCAAACAAATTGTGGGGCACAAACATCAACTCAAAATGGATTGAAGACTTAAACATAAGACATGAAATTTTAAAACTCCTCAAGAAAACATAGGGGCCAATCTTCTTGATATTGGTCTTGGCAATAATTTCTTAGATTTGATACCAAAAGCACGGAGAACAAAATAAAAAAAGATAGATGGGATTATGTCAAACTAAAAATCTTGTGCACAGCAAAGGAAACAATCAATACACTAAAATGTCAACTTATGAATGGGAGAAAATATTTGCAAATCATCTTTTTGGTAGGGGTTATTATCCAAAATATGTAAGAATCACCTACAACTCAACATCAAAACAACAACAACAACAAACCCAAAATCCACAAACAACCTAATTAAAAATGGACGAAAGAATAGATATTTCTCCAAAGAAGACATGTTAACAGCTATCAGGTTTTTGAAAAGATGCTCAATATCAATAGTCATAAGGAAAATGAAGATCAAAACCATAATGAAATATCACCTCACATGTATTAGGAAAACTATTACCAAAAAAAAAACAAACAAACAAGAACAAAACCCCAAACAAAACAAAAGATAACAGGACAACAGGTGTTGGAGAAATTGGAATCTTTATTCTCTGTTAGTGAGAATATATACTGGGCGCAGTCACTATAGAGAATGATACAGAGGTTCCTCAAAAAATTAAAAATAGAACTACCATAGGACCCAGAAATCCCACTTCTTGTCATATATCCAAAATAATAGAAATCAGAATCTTGAGGAGATATCTGCACCCCCATGTTATTGCAGTATTATTCACTATAGCCAAGACAGGGAACCAACCTAAATATCCATTGCCAGGCAAATGAATAAAGAAGATGTTGCATATACATATAATGGAATATTATTTCTACTTTAAAAAGGAGGACATATCACTACTTGTGACAACATGGATAAACCTGGAGGACATTATGCCAAATGAAATAAGCCAGCCATAGAAGGACATAAACTACATGATTACATTTATATGAAGTATCTAAATAGTCAAACTCATAGAAATGGAGAATAGAGTGGTGGTTTCCAGGGGCTGGGGGAGGGGAAATGAAGAATTGTTGTTCAATGGGTATAAAGTTTTAGTCATGCAAGATGAGTAAGTCCTAGATATCTGCTGTATAACATAGTACCTATAGTTAACAATATGGTCTCATGCACTTTAAAATATGTGGAGGATAGATCTTATGTTAAGTATTCCTGATACACATAGACACAAAAAAACACAAGAACAGTTTTGGTAGTGGATATTGTTAGTATCTCGACTGTGGTGATGGCGTCACAGTACTATGCATTATGTTAAAATTCATCAATGTGTACACATTAAATGTATCCAGTGAAAAAAATATATCAGTTATACTTCAATACAGCTTTTAAAAAAGATGAATTGTGGATTTTTTTGTGTGTTTTCAACATAATTTTTTAAAAATGTTTTTGCACCTTTTGGAGAGAGAGAGGGAGAGATAGAGCATGAGCAGAGGAGGGGCAGAGAGAGAGGGAGACACAGAATCCGAAGCAGGCTCTAAGCTCCCGTACTGACAGCATAAAGCCTGATGCAGGGATAGAATTCACAAACTACGAGATTATGACCTGAACCAAAATTGAATGCTTAATCGACTGAGCTACCCAGGTGCCCCTGAATTGTGTATTTTTAATTTACACAAGCTTTGGCCATATCTGGTTCTTCTGTCTGTGCATGTGTATACATATATACACTCATTTGTGGAAAATTAGAATACCCTTGTAGCCTTTATTTTTTTTTTAATTTTTTTTTCAATGTTTATTTATTTTTGGGACAGAGAGAGACAGAGCATGAATGGGGAAGGGACAGAGAGAGAGGGAGCCACAGGATCGGAAACAGGCTCCAGGCTCTGAGCCATCAGCCCAGAGCCCAACGCGGGGCTCGAACTCGCGAACCACAAGATCGTGACCTGGCTGAAGTCGGACGCTTAACCGACTGCGCCACCCAGGCGCCCCATACTCTTGTAGCCTTTAGAATAGCCTTATAGCCTTCAGTCTCCAGCGCACATTAGGATGAGACACTGTTACTAAATAAAAGGAAATATAATAATGTCAAAAAATGAGACTTGCATCCGTGGCGTAGCTTAATTTTCTCACATCTGTTTTTTCTTGTCTTCCTATAAGTACCTATTGCTGTTGTGAGTAACAAATTTATGAATGGCAGTTTGGTTCTAGCCATTCAAAAGAACTCAACACTGGTGGCAATTACTGTAACTCTGGGTCTGAAGTTCCTTCTTGTCTAGCAAGAGAGCGGAAGCAGGATTGAAATGCGAGAGCGGCTAATGTCTGGGAGTAGACAAGAGCCCTGAGTAAGAGTCCTTGCTCTGTTTTCATTAGGATCAGAAGGCTTACAAGTGTGATGGACATGCACAAAGAGGCAGTGAAACTGTGAACATTAACTCAAGGGTGTGAGAAAGGGGGTTTTGAAGATATGGGGTGTTAGGGGTTTGAGTCAATACAAAACAAAGACCTGGTGCCTGGTAGATGGTTGTTTATGGCAGGCATGAGGCGCTAGTCTGTTTATCTTAGCTAGCCTAGGGGATAAGACAGATGGTGCATGTAACCTCAGGGTCAACAAGGCACCTTTCTTTTGCTAATTAGCTCTACTCTGGACAACTTAGCCCTGCTGTGTCTACAGCCCTGTTTACCTGTTTACCTATTTTGGTCCTTCCTTCCTGTGAAAGCAGCTTTCTGCTATAGTACTAAATTGGGGGCGGGGGGGGGGGGGGGCATTTCTGCCCTGAATACCTAATCTTGTTTACCTCATTTTGGATGCTTCCATCTTGAGATTTCCTATTTCTATACCTTTGTCCGATATTGGGGGCCTTTGCCCTATTTACCTAATATATTATGTATATTATATATAATATATATATTATATATATAATATATATATACACACACACACATATATTTTAACCTAATCTTGGATCCTTCATCCTATGGCTTTCTATTTCTTTATGCCTTGTTAACCCATCGGTGCAAGCTCAGGGAATTCCTAAGTTTATTCCTCACAAATTATGTAAGAATATTTGATCTAACACCAAGCAGAAAGACACTGGGGCTACTTTCAGCCTTTTGTGGGGCTTTGCATTTGCTTCTTGTGGCAGATAGTTAAAAACTCCACCTATTAGGATAGAAAGCCACATACCTTTCAAACTGGACAATTATGGGGTTACAAATTAAATGCTAATAGAAGATAACCTAAGGGCTGGGATGGGTAGTTTGCTTGTGAACTAACCATGGGCATGTATATTATAGAATGAAGGAGAGTGTCAAGCTGAGTTACAACTCCACAGTGTAGAGTAAGGTACAGTAGGCCAAGTCACAAGATGGGGACCATTGCTAGAGCAGCTACTTGACTCAGGGCCATGCTTCACAGATCTTTGAGCCTCATATTTTCATCTGTATAATGGGAATGATAGTGCAAGCTTCATCGTGTTGAAACATGAAGAAATTTGGTATATGAATGTGCCATGGAAGTCGTTTTTATGACTCTTGACTTTAACAGATTGCTGTTACAATTTACAGAGTCTTGCTATTATTCTGCTCCATTGGGTGATTTATCCTTTGGGAAACATCTTTTCTTGTATTAAATCAGAGACCAGAACGTAGATGCCCATGTTTGTGGTAATTTTTCAAAAGGCATAGCAATGGAACAAAAATAAAGCCTCCTCAAATTCTTAAGTTTATCTTAGGCCATAAATCTGTTTTCTAAAGAAAAGCTTCCTTTTATCCCCTTTGCCATTTTTTAGGTCTTGTCTATCAGATAAAATGTTAATAAGCTGAAGGTAATATTTAACTATTATAAGGAGACAGATATTTATTTTTAACTATCTTTTAAAATGTTTATTGATTTGGGGGAGGGGGATCAGGCAGAGAGAGAGGAGAGAAAGAATCCCAAACAGGCTCCATGCTGTCAGCGCAGAGCCCAATGCAGGGCTCGAACTCATGAACTGTGAAATCATGACCTGACCCGAAATCAAGAGTCAGATGCTTAAGCAACTGAGCTACCCAGGCACCCCAAGAGGCAGATATTTTAATCATTTATTTGGCACCTATTTATTTCATGCCTACATAGGCTGGGATCTGTGATCCTCACAGTTTGGAGGAAGAGAGGAGGAGGTGTGGAGGCAAAGAGGTACACAAGGAGGTACAGTGATACGTGGAGAACATCTAACTCAGGCCATTCAAAAGACTTCTCAAAGGAAGTAATGTCTTTATTGAGACCTAAAGGATGAGACCCAAATGAAGACAGGAGAGGAAAAGTTTTCAAGATGGGAAGAGCAGTATGTGCTAAGATGAGGAATTTGTGCAACTACTTTCTTGAGTGAAGCATACATTTTAAGAAAGAGCATGATTCGTGAAGAAGCTAGAAGGCAAGATGGGAGCAGATCATGTGAGTCATGCAAATCTTGTCGCATTTGGACTTTACTAAGAGCAAGGGATGTCATCAACGTGCTGTTTGTAGTCACGCGACTCTTGTTCTAGTAAGGCTGGCGCTTAGAAGAGGTGAAATGTTGCGGCATTTATCCAGGAGAGAGAGGGTGGTAGCTGGACCTAATATACTATGATTTAGCAAACATAGTGAACATATGTATGCTGTGTCACTCGTTTTGTCCTGGGCCTTGTGGGAGAAGTAAGCGTATGATAGTGTCTGCCCTCAAGAGGAATCCATTTGTTACCTTCATTGTTATAGTTTCCCAAAATGACTCAATGACAGAGGACATGTGTGTCCTGGGATATTCTTGGAATTCAAAGCAAACCTTGTTCTAAGTAAAGTTAAACAGGCATGGGAGACTTATTCAAGGCTATTGTAATAGAGGAGAGACCAGACCACAGACTGAACTCAATGTTGCTGAAACAGGACAATGGAGAGCTTTTAAGAGCTAGGGTGGGAAAAATTTAAGGCCATCTGTGTTTGCTGATTGGCTTCACCCAAAGGAAAAATAAATTTTCTCCATCTTTGTGACAGCAGGTCATTTTACAAGGAAGCACCCACAGCAATTAAGTCCCTACCCTCCCAGAGACTTGGAGATAGGGCTGCTATTTTCCTTGATGATGATGTTTCAAAAGGATGTCTCCCCAGGTCCTTGAGAAGGACATTCCTGGGTTGTAAAACTGGCAAGAGGCTGGAAGATTACATTTCAAAGGAACAGATAAATAATGTGAAATTACAAGTTTTCTATAGTAAGTATGTCATCTGAGGAAAGGGAAGTCAGGGGCTTAGAGGCAGAAAGAAATCTGTCTAAAGTTTGGTTTAGCTGGGGGAAATGTTTAAGTCAACTTGGTCAAAGCACAATCAGAACAACCTGCCATAAGCACAATAGATTTTCTGAAAATAAAAATTTATTTTGAAATTACAGGGGCACCTGGGTGGCTCAGTTGGTTAAGTGTCTGACTTCAGTTCGGGTCCTGATCTCACGGTTCATGAGTTTGAGCCCCACACTGGGGTGTCTGCTGTCAGTGCAGAGCCTGCTTGGGATCCTCTGTCCCTCTATCTCTTTGCCCATCCCCTCAAATATAAATGTTTAAAAAATTTTTTAAAAAGAAATTATGTAGTATGTGTGTCATATTTCAAAATATATGTGTCTATCAAATGTAAAGATTGTATTTGCCTTGGTTTGGATGCTGCCAAGAGCAGAGGCTGAGATAGACTTGATTTGGGGTAGTTTCTTTGGAAAATAATTCCAGGAAGCAGCAGCAAGAGTGAGGGCAGTGAGGTATGGAAAGTAGACAATTCAATAAAGGTATAGTATGAGGTTCACTATTGAGTTGCTGGTGTTGCCAATGAGAGATGAACTTGGCAAGGACCTCTGAGGGGAGTAAAAAAAAAAAAAAGCTAAAGAAACAAAGGAATAAAAATAGTGCACGGAATTTAACTGAATGTGCTATCAGCTTTCCTGCTGCTTGGTTCTGAGAATGAAATTGATATTCACTGTTTACCTCCTTCATCACCCATTCAACATTTCCCTCAACTCAAAGGAAAAAATCAGCCCATAGGGTTGCTTACATGCTGTGATGACCAATCCTTCATCCTTGAGAGATAATCCCCCCATTCTCTTCCACTTGTCAGACTTTGTTTGTTTTAATTTCCCACTCACTGTTGAGACCAAACATAAAGCCCCAAAATATATTTTAGTAAGTTCTCAGTTCTACGATATAATAACGGTGCCAGCTTCTCATGATATGCAGGGTTGATCATTACAATCTTTCTTTGCCTACTGTCCTACCTGAGGGTGGAGCCCAAAGGAATCTGGCAGCATTTGTAACTTTAGATTCAATAGAATTCTCAATGTGTTTCTCAGTGGAAATTTTCTTAGCCAGAAAACAGGAACTTTAATCCACAAAGTTTAACACTGTTGTGCCAGAAAGCACAAATTCTGTAATTGGTTTCTGAGAGTAATGGAAAGAAGGGCCAATTATATATCCACCTTGAGATTTCCAGTCTGATGTAGTTTAGCTCTTGGTTCTGCTATTAGTATAGTGCATATACAGCATCCTTGAGGACAACCTCAACCCCATAATGCATCATCCAATAGCTGGAGCCTTAGCTGAGGCTTTAATAATTTATTAAAATTCTATCAGGACATCTGCTTCGAGGTGATAAATATTATAGTGGGAAGAGTTAATACTCTGGTCGTGAGTCCATTGTCACTTCTCACTTGCTTTAAAATGAGTCTCTTAGCCAAAGTATAAGAGACTCTTAAAAACTGAGAATAAACTGAGGGGTGATGGGGGATGGGAGGGAGGGGAGGGTAGGTGATGGGCATTGAAGAGGGCATCTTTTGGGATGAGCACTGGGTGTTGTATGGAAACTAATTTGACAATAAATTTCATATAATAAAAAATTAAAAAAAATAAAATGAGTCTCTTGATCCAAAGCAATATTTTATTGGATCTGTGTCACTAAGTTAGCCCTTGGATAATGGGGCTGGCAGAATAGTTAGTGTAGGATGGGATGCCAAACCAATATATGAAATAATTGTCATTTTTAAGTGTATTTATTAATTTGTAAGTAATCTTTACACCCGATGTAGTGATCCTTAGATCAAGAGTTGCATACTCTTCCGATGGAGCCGTCCAGGCTCCCCAGTAGTTGTCATTTTTAATGAGAAAGAACCACCACTTCTTGAGTGAGTTCAATGAAGTCAACCTGCTACCCAAAGACTGTCTGGTCTTCTTGAGGGATAGTCCCATATTAATCACTCAGCTTCTGTTACTGTTGTTTACAGGTTGGGCATTTATCAGCAGTGGTGAGTAGATTGAGAAAGCCCATTTAGAGCCCCACCCCTTCCACCATGGCTGCTCCTTTCATGGCCCCATTGCATAAGGTTTGGAATGGCTGAGGGCAGAAACTGGTAGATATCCACTGGATGAGCTATTTAATCCACCTGTCTCTTTAATGCCTCATCTACAATGGAGGTTATCTGTTGGACATTGAAGAAAGGGTCAGAGATTGGCACACTTTGTACCATATCTTTAGATCCATCCATATGCCTCTTCCTTAGACCTTTTTCTGTCTTTTAGAATTGCTTATACTAGTTCCTTGACCCAATTGGGAGATGGTCTCTATGGACTCCTTTTCTTCCATATAAAGTTGATGAACATAATAAACCAGGAAAATATTCACTTGATGAGCCCACACACCCGTTGGACCCACTGTGGAAAAAAATTTAGTCCAGGACTACATTTATCCTCTGCCATGATGTTTAAAATAGGCCGCCCTCCAGCTGCAGGAAATGTTTGTGGGTTTTTGTTTGTTTGTTTGTTTGCTTTTTAATGTTGCTAAGAATTCTTCTTGCTTCCACAGCATGCCCTGAAGCTATAGTTGTCTGAAGGAATCTTGCCATTTTCTTCCCTTAAGGTGTTAAAAGCCAACCAACTCCACAATTCTTAAAATTGCTAATGCACCCTAACTGTCCAAATGCCAAAACTACTGCAGGAGCTAACGTTTGCCTTATATCTGTGGTATATGCCAAGCTACCAAAAGAATCTCAGTAATTGTGATATTTCAACACACCACATGTCATCATTACACCACTATCAGTAATGGGGTCTGTGTGGGCATCAAATTGGTCTAATATCAGAATTCCATTTTGATATTCCTAGGGCCATTTCTACATTCCTAGTTTGGTTTTCCCTTATGCAAGGGATTGGATGTAGGTATTTCATTTGGGTAGTGATCTTTCTAAGCAGGAATAAAGGAGTAGAGTGAGACAAAAAAGTAAGAAAAACCAGTCAAATTTTCATTGTCATGGTTTTTTTCTGTAGGAAAGGAAGGCTTCATTTCACGGGAGACTCTGAGAGGTATTGAAGACATCTCCCAGAAATACCTGACGAAAAGTGAGAGGCTCAGGCATTTATCCATTAGCTCTCATCCCCCGTTGTTTGAGCTTTGTCCCCAATGGTTTTAATAGCCCTGCAATTGTGGGTTCTGCCTTCACTTAGGCTGAGCTAGATTCTAGAGTCTGTGAGGCAGAAAAAAATTTTGCAGTGAGCCCTGGAAGGGCAGCCCTCACAGAATGGTTCACAACCCTATGACTCAAATCAGAGGGGGGCCAGGTAGATGTGAAGCTGGACACCACAAGGACATTACAATGTTTTCAGTCATCCAAAAAGGAAACAAACACACAGACACCACCAAAACCACCAAGCCAACCAATAAACAAACAAAAAGTGTACATCGTGAATATCCCATGGATATTGGCAATACCCAGCTGTTTTTCATTGAGGTTTTGCATATCCAACCTTGATAAATATGACCAAAGGAGAAAATAACTTCCCCATATAATACATATTCTAGTAAGTGAGTGCAACAGTAATTATTGGTTTTCAGATCTCAATGAAAATATTTCAGGAGACACTGTCACGGAGGGATTCTCAGTCAAACACAGCAGATTGTACAAGCAGGAGAAGTGAGTAGGGTGCAGTGTAAACGAAAGAAAAGAGAGCATACCATGAGCTCAGTGCAGAGGGAAAGATCCCACTTGCTGGGAAAATCAAGATGGCTTCATGAAAGAAGAATCAGATGATTTGGAACTTGAAGAACAAAACAATAAAATTACTGACAATGGGTAAGAATATTTGAGACAAATATTCTAAGCAGAAGGAATAGTAGAAGCAAAGAGGAAAGGGCCAGGGTGTGTGGTTAGTGAATGTTGAAAGGTTTGATCCCAGCTGGATCTAAGATGAGTTACTTATTTTTCAAAAGGAGTAGTTTATGGGGTGCCTGGGTGGCTCAGTCGGTTGAGCGTCTGACTTCAGCTCAAGTCATGATCTCATGGTCTGTGAGTTCCAGCCCCGTGTCGGGCTCTGTGCTGACAGCTCAGAGCCTGGAGCCTGCTTCAAATTCTGTGTCTCCCTCTCTCTCTGTCCCTTCTCCGCTCATGCTCTCTCTCTCTCTCTCTCTCTCTCTCCTTCAAAAATAGATAAAAACATTTAAAACAAAACAAAACAAACAAAAAGAAAAACAAAAGTAGTTTGAGAAAGAAATACTGTACTAATTAGAAGGAAAAGCCATTTTGTGAGTTGCCTTAAGTCCTGACAAAGTCACCTTGTGATGCACATGGAAGAGAGTATGCTTTTGAGAATGGATTGTCTAACCTTGAGCTTCTACACCATGTGGCACAGATGCCAGACTCAGAGGTTTGTTCACTCCCATTAGGGAGTGTCCACAATTTGAATTGCATAATCTTAGAAGGAAAGAATAGACCATGATTTCCAATAATGTCAAGGTCTTGCAAGGAGAACACAGAGATGGAAAAAGCAGCAAGGCAGAACTGTGATTTTCCCTAATTATTCACTCTTGAAACTTGAGATTTTTCTCAAAGCAGAACAGAACTGCTCTTTTTAATTTTTTCCCCCCCCCCCAAGGGCTAGGCTGAGGTTTCCACTTTAAAGTGCAGGTGGGCTTTCAAGTTATAGAACGGCAGGTCTCCGTGTTACCAACAACAAAATTTCTTTTATCAGCCTCCCATGTTCAAAGGGAAGAAAAGCTTCAAATGCATATGTTTTCAAAGGGACTAAAGGGACTGATCATCTATAGAGCCAGTCACACCTGTGAGTTCAAGCCAGCTAAAGTCAGTCTATAAACATCCTTTAGAAAAGAAAGGCATCTCTTAAAGGGCAAACACCCTGTCCTTTTTGCTGTCTGATGCCTTACAGGCACTCCGCTCCAAGGTGTTGATGAGAGCCAGGGTCATAAAACCTTTGTTTTTCTTTATCTTTCTCTTTTAAAATTTATTATTAATTTTATCATTGAGGTGACTGGAGGAAGTGAAGGAGACAGCACACAGGAGGAACAAACAATTTTGCCTACTAATTAGAGCCTGTGCTGCTGTTGTCAGGCTCATTTCTGGATTGGGGCCAGGGAGCCGCTCAACTTTCCTCCCAATATACTGACTCTCCCACATGGCATTTGACAGTGGACTCCATCCCAGAACCAAGCACAGGTTCAGCATGAAGCCACCTGGGTCCTGACCCAATGGGTAACAAAGTCTCCTCATTAAGATTTTCCACTAGGTATGTTTGTATCTAATTCAGAAGAGAGAAAATAGGGCACAGAGGAATGGTCTGTACACTTTATTAGTGTTGCTGTTGGCATCCTTCTCCTCTATCTCTTCCTTGCCATCGTGTAAAGGTGCTATCCTTGGGGACATGAAAGCTTCCTTTGAGAACTGTCCTTCAGTATTTCCAGGAGTAAATGACAAAAAAGTCCTGATAGAATGATTGAATCAGCTCAGCAATTAATCTGGCAGACAGTATTTTCCCCTTGGAGCATCTTTACCTACTGGATGAATGGAATACCATGTCATGAATAGAGGCTCGAGCAGGGGCTTATGAGACTTGCTTCAATGCAGGATAACCTTATTTTAAGGTATTCTGACACAAAAAATATTCAAATCATTAAATCAGGGCATCTATGTTTACTAAATTTAATTTAAAGCAGGTATTCTTCACTTGTTAGTTTTGTAAGCCTTTTATAGTATATTACTTGAATAACAAAAATTATATTTATACTCACCTATCCCTTGAGATTGGCCTATGTGCCTGGCAAGTAGAAATTCATCCAAATATTCACAGAAGATAAAAGGAAACATTTTTGGGGGCTCCTGGATGGCTCAGTCAGTTAAGCGTCGGACTTCGGTTCAGGTCACAATCTCACAATTCGTGAGTTCGAGCCCCATGTTGGGCTCTGTGCTGACAGCTCAGAGCCTGGAGCCTGCTTCTGATTCTGTGTCTCCCTCTCTCTCTGCCCATCCCCCACTCACACTCTGTCTCTCTCTTTCTCAAAAATAAACATTAAAAAAAGGGAAACCATATTTTATATACAATTCTTACAAAGTTATAATCAATTTTATTCTTTTGTGTGTCTACCTTTCCTTTAGATTGGGAGCAGTTTAAACATGGAAGTCAGGATATCTATCTTATTTAATTTATCATTGTTTGCTTCTTTTATTTCTAGCAGTTAGCCCCCTGTGTGGCTGTAACACTAATAGTAATACAAGTAATTAATATTAACTTAAAACTTTTTTCATATTTGCTATGTGCCAGGCGCTATTCTAAGTGTGCTTTACATACATTATTCCAGGTGATAACCCCAACAATGCACAAACTGAAGCAAAGCAATGTTAAGATAAATATATTTCTCCAAATCGCACAACTACTATGGAAACAAAGATTTGAACCCAGATATTTTGATTCCAGAATCCATATTCTTGTTCTCCTTAGGTATAGTAGGCTTCTATCTTACATCTGGATTCCCTAAGAAGGTTCCCTAATACTGAGATGTGTTTGATTGCAAATACTTTATTTAACGAGTGACCCCAGAATTGTTGGTGGGAGAAGTGGGCCATGAGATAGGAAAGGGAAGGAAGCCAAAGACAGAATGTTTTAATTAGCAGGTTGCTGTTCACCTTGCTGGGGCCCTTTGGGAGAGGGGATGGGACATATTCAGCCCATATCCCTCACTTAGCAAGGAAGCTGATTCATTAGCTCCCACTTGGGGAGTGCTACTCCTGGGAGATCAGCTCTCCAGCAGGGCTGGATTTCCCTGTGTGTTGACTGAGCAGAACCGAGTGGCCAGAGAAAACTCTCAGCAGAGTCACAGGTGATTACTGTCACAAGCTACTGGTGAAAGTGTCTGTATCAAAGAGTCATGGTTTGAATAGGGATGCTGTCTGCTGCTCCAATATGAACATACAGTTTTGGATAAAAAGGATGTCTGCAGATATGACATTCACCAATTCTGATCCTTTTGATGACCAGTTTTTTAAAAGAATCGTTCAAGTTTCTATGGGACTCTCTAGTTGCCGTACCAGTTTTGTGGATCCCAGTCCTGTGACGAGGAGATAAAGTTTCTCTAGTGACATTTCAAAGCTGTTCAGACAATTACTACATGGACATTTTCCCCTGCCAGAGATAGTGCACCCAGCCTTCCTTGGCACCAATTAAGTAAAAAGAAAAGAAAAAAAAAAAAAAGAAAGGGAAAAATGTGGAGTTTCCTGTACTGCTTCATTGCTTTACTTAATTGACTTGTTTGAGTGTGTACCGGAACTGGATCTATCTTGTTAGAGTGGCAAAGTTTGAAAATCAACTTAAATTCCAATCTCCTGCAGGTTTCAGCATAGGAAAGTTTATAGTTGTTGGTGGTGGGAGGGTGGTAACAATGGGCTGGGAGCAGAATGTGTGTTCAGGAAAAGGAAACAAATTAGCAGCTTCATATGCTGCAGTCTTTAATAATACAATAATTTAAGGCTGAGTTATTATGAATTCTGAATAAGCGTTGTCTGCTGTTTAAAATTTCCCATGGCTTACTGTCAAATATATTAAAATGGATTTGGAAAGTCTGTAAGCCTTCTAATCATGGATAAAATATATTCTTTTACAGGACTCTAAATTTGTGGTAATTATGTGCCATTTAGTTAATCTCCCTATTATTTACCAAGCATATTTTGTAGTCAAATACTTGAAGAGTTGACAGGGTAATGTTCAACAGCAACTATGAACAGAAATAGGAGAGAGAGGGTAGGGGAAAAAGCATCTGAATGTAAAAATGACTTGTTTTCATGTTATTTATTTATGGATTATTGTACATAATGACTATGATAGTTAACAGAGTCACCTATGTTCCATTAAACACTTAGGTTTGGGTGTGCATGAACGCCTGTTAAAAAACTAGGGTCTTATGAATACAATAACTCCCAAAACAAAAAGTGAATTTAATGAGACTAAACATTAAGAACACAATTGTGGCACCCACGTCACAGATCCTGGCAAATAGCTGAGGTCTGTGAGGACATTGCAGCTGCCTAGATATTCTAGAGCCCCAGAATAATTGTTAACAATAAATAGCTTTTTTGAAGCTGCTCAGAATTAGAAGGGATTTATTTTCCCAAATCAGAATTGACAGAGATGGAGAAAGATGTCCTATTATGCATTCGGCCACCTAAATATTCCCAGATCCTCCTTGCTCAGACACAGTAGCTGAAAATGCATTGATATTTATAAGCTCTTCTGCTGATGAGCAAACCATGGTGGGGACACTCAGAAAGTTCCTGTAGCTCGATGGTGATCCCAAGGAAGGGGACTTAAACTTCTGCCATTTTTAACTTACAGCTACGGAATATATAAAAAGATACAACATGAAAAAAGGGAATGTCTGTGCTATTGGTGTATAAAAATCCACTTTTTGTTATGCTTATGACATGAAGGTAATGTAAGTCCCAGACAAGCACAACTCTAACCACACATACTCAGTATGACATTTTTATATTAAAATAAATATATTACAAGAATATGATATATAGGTGATCAATTTAAAGTAGAACCTCCGTTATTGGATTTGGTTCTGTTGTGTTTTACAAAGCAGATAACTTGAGCATAGGAAAGGAAATAAAATGCTTTTTTTTTTTACCCTGCATTTGTAAGCTAATAACTCAAAAAGATTAATAAGCATTAGCACTCTGTCATTCCCTGTGGAACATCCCTTCATGCATAATGCTGGTTTTATTTGCCTACGTGTCTCCTATATCCCATTCACTGTTTTGGAAGAGACATGTCAGGTGCATCTGGGTGGCTGACTCACTAGAGTATCAGACTCTTGGTTTCAGCTCAGGGCATGCTCTCACAGTTTGTGGGTTTGAGCCTCATGCTGGGCTCTGTGCCAACAGTGCGGAACCTGCCTGGAGTTCTCCCTCCCTCCCTCTTCCTCTCTTTCTCTGTTTCTCAAAATAAATAAATAAACTTATGAAAAAAGAAAAAGAAAAGGCTGCTCCCTTTCAATCTCTTTAAGGAAGTTAATTCTGAGTATTTAGGCTTCTATCACATGGGCTCACTATGTCTAGTAGTTTTTTATTTTTTTATTTATTTTTAAAAAGGCTAATGTAGGGGTGCCTGGGTGGCTCAGAATGTTAAGCATCTGACTCTTGATTTTGGCTCAGACCATGATTTCATGGTTTGTGGGATTGAGCCCCTCATCGGGTTCTGCACTTAAAATGCAGAGCCTGCTTGGGATTCTCTCTCTCTCTCTCTCTCTCTCTCTCTCTCTCTGCCCCTCCCCTACTTGTGCTATCTCTCTCACAATAAATAAATAAGCTTAAATAAATCAATAAACATTTACAAATATAAGGCTGATGTGTTTGGTACTATAGATGTTACTCTAGAAAGTTCCATTTTCTTCTTGGCTCTCATATGGGACCTCTGCATGACTGTGCTTGTGATAGGGTATTTTGGTGATGAGAAAAAGAGCAAGATTAACTATGGAGACTGGAAGCTCTCAGAGGACACAGTTTACTAAATTTTCACAAGTATGTTTTTAAAAGTCACACGTGAGAACTGCATGTCTCTTGAAATGAAAGGAAATACAGGCACAGATTCTTAAATGTCTTAAGCTTTAAACCACCCTGGGAGGTCAGGCGCTGATGTGTCTGAGTAGCTGACCTCAGCTACCATCCAAAGCATTTGTGGTTCTATGAAAATAAACTTGGAATATAAACACCCTGGCTCTGAGCTGGTAACTGACATGTTAAAGAAAAGTCTCTAAACGTGCATACAAGATAAACATAAGTTTATTTCACTAGAAATTCTAATTCATAAAGCATTTGGGGTCCAGGCAGGAGGAAGACGGATTCATCTGTTCTGAGGGAAGGGGTTAGGAGGGAGCAGTACCACCATTATGAATTCAGTTGGCTTCAGACTTGTCAAAATTCTGTTTGTGAATGAGTCCATTAAAGTGTATAGGGATATGGCAATCAAACCTATTATACAGATGACAGAACTAGAAGATAGAGAGGGTCTCGTTTTTGCAGTCACTCGGATAGTGATAGCGGTGAAATCGAGTCCTGCTCTCTGCTGATTCTGAGCTCAAGTCTTTTCCTCCATAAACACAGACAAACCAAATTTCTTGTTCACATTTCCAATTTCCAACCAGCAGCTAAAATATGTGTTGGTGCTCCAGGACTCTGAAATATGCAGCCACATCTGAACCCTTCCCAGATCAAATGAGCACATCGCAAAAAAGAAATGTATAATGAGTCTAAAATGTGCATTTTATTTCGTTTTGTATACAAGATACCAAAATAGGAAGGACTTTTTTTTTTAATGTTTTTATTTATTTTTGAGACAGAGAGAGACAGAGCATGAACGGGGCAGGGGCAGAGAGAGAGGGAGACACAGAATCGGAAGCAGGCTCCAGGCTCTGAGCGCTGAGCCCAGAGCCTGACGTGGGGCTTGAACTCACTTACTGAGAGATCGTGACCCGAGCTGAAGTTGGACGCCCAACCGACTGAGCCACCCAGGCGCCCCTAGAAAGGACTTTTTAAGGTTTGCTCATTCTGACCTATAATAGCATATAAGCCAGTCTTATAAGTAACACTGGTGCTTACTACCCTTTATAGACTGCCTTATACAAATGGGAATAAATCAAGGGAATAGGAAAATTGTATGCATATTTATATAATTGTATGTTTATTAATTTTAACAAGTCTGCTCGTTCTCACCAGAGTAAATACAGGAATTACTGGATATACTGGTCTTCGATATTTTCTTTAGAACACCTCTCCATAGGTGATAAGCAAGTGGAAATTCTATTGACTGACCTCAGATTCTCTAAAAAGAGTAACACATTATATCCCCTTATGATAATATTTATTATTATTATAAAATATTAAATGTTATTAGAACTCTCTTGGCAATAAACACTAAGTAGAGGGTATAGCCAACACATTAAAAGATAATGTCAAATCACACCTATGTTCCAGAGAGATTGTAGATTAAAAAAGGAAAAAATTAGTATGGCCTAAAAGAATCCAGGTACTTTGGCCTTATATATTTTATGAAAAGAGAGAATAAAGCACATTTCAAGTGCCCTGGGATATTAATAAAATTGATCTTATAATAAACAATAAAGAATACCTCAATGCATTCCAAAAGGTGGAACTAACACAGATAACTAGCTTTAGTAAAATTAATAAATTAATAAAACTAGAAAACAGAACAGAGAGGGAATAAAAACTGAAGCCACAGAACTTACAGAAAGTAAAATTTGAAAATGCTTTTATTCCAATATATGAAATAGAGCTAAAGCAATGCAAAAATATAAATAATATAACTATTTTATTCAAACAATAAAAAGTAAAAACAAATTAAGCATTTCAATAAGTTAGAAAGAGACCAATAATAAAACCTATATAAAGTTGAAGTAATGTAATAAGGGGGTAAAAAAATTTAATTAGAAAAGGGAAAAATAGTGAAAACAATAAATCTATTCATTTGTCATTTGAAAAACCCAAACAAAAGAAAATAGATTATACATTGAATTAAAAATAAAATGGGGAGAGAGCACACACATAAAATAAATGGGAATGGGAAAATAAATATTGATATAGAGGATGTTACTAAACTAAAATGTCTCAGCTCAAGTCTGTGCAAATAGATTCGAAATCCACACAAAAGAAGTACTGTTCTTAGGAAATATAAATTAGTAAACCTACCCACAGAAGAGAATAAAATAAAATAGCAATAGTGGACAATTATTCAAATGTTATTCTTAATGGAATACCAGGGCCAATGCTCTGTAGGCATATACTACTGAAACTTTAGGAATATTATAAAGAAATATTTAAACTCATTGGAACATAGATGAAAAGAAATATTTCAATACTCTTCTAAAATAAAGTTGGTATAATATTATTGCTAATATGACATGTTAAAACAGCAATGTAATCTATTATTTTTTAGGAATGTCAATGTAAAAATTCCAAATAAATAAAATCTAGAAACATATTAAAATAATAGTTGCAATTAAAATGTGTTTCAAAACAGGAATGAAATGATCTTTCAAGAACAGATCAAATGGTATGTTTCACAATTGTAGTCCAAAAAAGAAGAAAGCTATTTCCATAAATGTTTGAAAGGCATTAAAAATTCAACAAGGCATTAAATTTCAACATCTATTCCTAATTTAATGCATGTCTTTATAGATTAACTACATTTTTATTCCAAAAATATACAATTTTTTGCATATTTTAAACCTTTTATGTAAATGAAATTAAACTGTGCCTATCTTTTTGTAACATTTTTTAAGTTCCACATTAGGATATTTAACTATGCTGATACTCAATGCTTTAACTTAATTAAATTATTTCAGCTATAACTATGGCATCATTGGTTTATCCTCTTTCTTACTGATAGACATTCAAGTTGTTTCAGGATCTTCTTTTATAACAGTAGTGCTAAAAAATCATGCCTTTATGAAGTCTTTTTACAAGCAAATGTAAAAAGTTCTCTGTTATATTCCTGAGAGTGTAATTGATTGCTTGTAGTATATGTGCATTTTAATATTACTAGGATTTACTAACTTCTCCAAATTGGTGCTACAAATGTATATTCCTACTAGCAGAGGCACGACTCCATATTTTCCCCAAACATGGAATTGATACATTTTACTTAATGTTAACATTTTAATTATTGTTCCTCTCTGATATGTATGAAATTGTCTACAGTGTTTTTTAGTTGTGCTTCCCTGATTCCCTGTTCCAGAGCATAGAAAGAGAAGAGTTTCCTAATTCTCTTGCTGAAGTCCAGTATATGTAGATACTAAAACCCAACAAGGATATCGCATGGAAAGACAGCCCAATTTTTCATGTGAATAGAAGAGGAGAATGAATAAATTCAGTTATCAAAATAATTTAGAACCTACGGACAGAAAATTTTGAAGTAACCATGTGTAACTTTTTAATTAAAAAATTTTAGACATGCAAACAGATACCTATAATTAATGTGTACAACTTGATGAGTCTGGAGATAAGGATACACCGTGAAATCATCTCTACAGTCTAGGCCATAATCTTATCCAACACCTCCTAAAATTTTCTCCTGACCTTTTGTCCATTATTATTATTATTCTCTTGATAAGGACATTTCAAATAATATCTAACTTCTTAGCAGAATTTTAACTACACAATACGCTATTGTTAACTATAGGCAATATGCCATATAATAGATGTCTATCACTTATTCATTCGGGTAACCAGAACTTTGTACCCTGTAGTGAGTGTCTCTCTGTGTCCCCTCCATGTGAGGCATGGGTAACCACCATTCTATTCTCTGCTTCTGGGAGTTTCACTATTTTGGATTCCTCATGTAGGCAGTATCATGTCATATTTGTCCTTTAGTGTCTGGCTTATTAGCATAATGTTTTCCAGGTTTATCCATATTGTTGCAAATTGCAGCATTTCCTTTTTTTTTTTTTTTGAGAGAGAGAGAGAGAGAGAGAAAGAGAGAGAAAGAAGGAGACAGATTGCAAGCATGGGAGGGGCAGAGAGAGAGAGAGGGAGACACAGAATCCGAGGCTGGCCTCAGGCTCTGATCTGTCAGCACAGAGCCCCTTGCGAGGCTCGAACTCACAAGCTGTGAGATCATGACCTGAGCTGAAGTCGGTCACTTACAGGACTGAGCCACCCAGGCGCCCCATCATTTCCTTCTTTTAAGGTTGAATAATACTCCATTCAGTGTGTATACCACATTTTCTTTACCCATTAATCTACTCACAGACATTTACGTTGCTTCCATGTCTTAGCTCTTATAAATACTGCTGCGATTCAGGGCGCCTGGTGGCAAAGCAGGTTGAGCATCAGACTTTGACTCAGGTCATGATCTCCCTGTTCCTGGGTTTCGGCCCATCGTTGGTCTCTGTGCTGACATCTCAGAGCCTGGAGCCTGCTTTGGATTCTGTGTCTCCCTCTCTCTCTGCTCTTCCCCTGCTCATACTCTGTCTCTCTCTCAAAAATAAATAAAGATTTTTTAAAAAATAAATAATGCTGCAATGAGCATAGGGATGCAGATAATCACTTTGGGATCCTGATTTCAATTATTTTGGATATATACTGAGAAGTAAGATGGCTGGATCTTATGGTAGTTGTATTTTTAATTTTCTGAGGAAACTCCATATACTGTTTTCCATAGTGGCTGCTCTAATACACATTCCTACCAGTAATGTACAAGGTGTCCCTTTTTCGACATCCACACCAACATTTGTTATCTTTTGTTATTTTGATAATAGCCATCCTAGTAGGTGGAAATAGTTCACTGTGGTTTTGATTTGCATGTCCCTGATGATTAGTGATGTTAAGCACTTTTCATTTATCTCTTGGCCATCTGTATATCTTCTTTAGAGACAGGTCTATTCACTTACTTTATCCATTGTTTTAATTAGTTTTTTACTGAGTTGCAGGAATTCCTTATATATTTTGGGTATTAACTCTTTATCAGGTATATGGTTGGCAAATACTTCTTCCCGTTCCATAGGTTACATTATATAAGAAATAAGAGGTATTTAAATTGGAAAGAAGGAATTAAAAGCCATCATTTCCTGCAGATGATATGATTATATATATATATATGTATATATGTGTGTGTATATATATATATGTATATATATGGAAAACAAGTGACATAATTAAAGATATTAAAAATGGAATGATAATTTAGCATCACCCCAAAATTCCACAGCTTTCTGATCACAATTAACACCTTGTTATGTAATGTAACTGAATATATAATTCATAATAACAAAAATATACTATATAGAAATAAATTTGTGAAGAAATATATAATATATGCATACATAAATTAGTAAAAGAGAAGTAATGGTATCCAGTACCAGATATTAAAAATACACTATACAGGCAGTAATCAAAAGAATATAGTCACCTATTGTACCAGTGGCAAAGTTTAAAGATCAGAAAGAGATTCAAGTACATATATTTGTTATTTATACAACAAAGTGAATTTCTAGATTTAAAAGAATGGTTTATTCCAAAGCAGTGTTGGAGCAATTCCTAAAACTCTTGGCAAAAATGTGTATTCTTACAAAATAAATTACAAATGGATATTCCACTTCTGGCATAAAAAAGTAACTTGGTCTGGATATGTGTTTCTTCTGAAAACAACTTTAAAATTGAACTTTAAAATTGACATTATATATACATATGTATATGTATGTCAGTACATATACTTCAATATGTATTTAATTAAATATATTTCCATAGACTTTGAAAACCAAAGATAAATTGAATATATTCAAAGCAGCCAGGGGAAACAAGATATATTAGAGACAGAAGAACGGTGATATGAAGGATACCTGACTTGTCCTCAGAAACCATGCAGACAAAAGACAAGAGAATGACATCTTTAACATGCTGCAAAAACTGTCAATACAGAATTGTCTATCTGGTGAAAGTATTTTTCAAGTTAAGGGTAAAGTGATAGCCTCACTAATCCTTTTGAATTCTCTGGTGTAAACTCTACATTGTTAAAAAATTTTAAAGCCCGTTCATAATCAATGAATCAGGTCAATGCTGCCAGAGTATTCTGCTTATAGATGTGTTAAGAAGAACGTGTTAACTTTTTAAGTTAAGCTCGACCCAAAGCAGTAGCATTTGCCCTTCTCTGACAGCATACCGGATATGCTCTCTTCCTTTATATCTACTGTCCACCATTTTCCACCCTTTTGTCTGCCATGGGATGCTGATCTTTATGAATAGCGTCAACAGTCCCACTTGCCTCCCATCTTCTAGTTGAGTTGAACCAATGTAAGGTTCCAGAAGGAGACTAGAAGGTGAGAGGAAAGAGCGTCACTTTGTATGGCCCCAGCTCCCTCACGGTTGAGCTGTGAGTTGCAGTGGCTGTGTTCCTCCATGAGACATCCTGTTCCTTAATGGAGCTGTCTCCGTGGCCACAGCCCTCTTTCTGAGGTCTGGTGATCTTTCCTGTCCTAGCTTCCTCAGAAGAGCAGGGATATTGACTCCCTGCTATTGCTAGCTGCACAGCACTTCACTGTCCTTGGTAGTTTTCTCTTATCACTGCCTATACCTTTGTCAACAGTGTTTCTTTAAACCACCCTCAATTATCCTATTGATTGCATCCTCTGTTTCCTATTAAAAGCCTGGACTGATACAATCAGCGTTCTTACTTGCAAACAAGAGGAAGTAATGATGGAAGCTGGAAGCAAAGCAGGAATCATGAAAGCTCACACAGTCTGAGAATGCTGGAGGGCCGGGGACGCTGGCTAGGCATCAAGAATGATACCAAGTGTGCTGCTGGCAAATGGTCCCTGAAAACTCTCATGCTGCAGTTGCTAAGCACATACACTCAGCTTGTACTGCTGACACCAGCAACGTCAGACCCTCCATACCACTCACCGTGGATCAAACCTAGAGAAAAGAGGTTAAAGAGGCTGGCAGTCATTATTTGTAAAAGCTGCCATTTTGACTACCCGCAGCTGCTTTCTTTCCATCTTCTAGTTCTTATATGAAAGGAAAGACAGTTTCTTCCTAACTTAACATACCATTCCTCATGCTACTCTTTTACTTCCTGATCAAGAAATTTGATCCCAGAAATTCATGGTTACTGTGTCCTATTCTAAACCCAGAATCTCTGCATGATGTTCATTTTTCTTAGTTTCTGAATGATTGCGTTAGTTTAGAAAACAGAGGACAAGATGGAATTAAATATGCAACGATTCTATGCATAGAAAAACATTTATAGATTAATTATTCAAGGGGTTTCCCAGGAAACCCCTTTAAAAGAAAATGAGGGACCTAGGAGAGGTTGGGAGACGTGTCAGGATATGATGAAGGTCTGACACCCATTGCCTACCTCAGTGGAGGAGAGGGGCAAGGGAGGTTGAGTGGGCGCATCTTGAGTTGCTGTGCAGTCCAAGGAAAGTTCAGGAGAGCTGTTGAGGAGTCCTGAGCCACAGTTCTGCATGCCTCCTAGGAAAAAGCCTATTTTCGTATTGTTGTCACGTTCAGTCTTTGGCTTGGAACAGTTCATGTGAGGCATGGCCTCCGCCCTAATGCAGTTTTGGATTTCAGAGCACAGCAGCTGAGGATCCTGGTCAATTACACTCCCTGTAGTTGGGGATCTGTGGGGAGTGTTCTTCCGGCCATTACAATGATCCCGTCTTAATGTTCTGTGAACTGTGGGCTACATTGTACAGTCAACCATTGATAGACCATCATATGTCAAATAATGGGGCCAAGCAAGAATGAAGAAGAAAGTTAGTTAAAAAGATGGCTATAGAGGGGCACCTGGGTGGCTCAGTCAGTTGAGCGTCCGACTTTGGTTCAGGTCATGATCTCACAGCTCGTGAGTTTGAGCCCCATGTCGGGCTCTGTGCTCACAGCTCAGAGCCTGGAGCCTGCTTCGGATTCTGTGTCTCCCTCTCTCTCTGCCCCTAACCCACTCGCATTCTGTCTCTGTCTTTCTCAAAAATAAATCAACATTAAAAAACAATTAAAAAAAAAGAAGATGGCTTTAGAAATAGATGGATATATAGGCATGTATATGCATGGCAAACACGGAAACAAAATACACAGGTCAATGCTACAGTTCTTATTTCTGTAATTTACCCCAAAGGCATAATTGGTACTTAGGATAACTTTTCTTCCCTACTGACTCCACATTCAAATTGCCTGCAGCAAGTACAGAAACTCAAAGTTTTCCTGAGGGAAGTGAGCTTGTGATGGGATCATGTATATGAGATTCCTGCAGTCTTTCATTAAAATTTATCCCTGAATAAAACAGTGCTAATGTCTGGGGGGGGGGGGGTCTTCAAAAATATAACATACTCTTTCTTGCTTCCACTATGGAACACAAGCCAAATCACCAGATAGTGAGAGTCCACCATCCTGGGTGCCGCTGTAACCTCTCACCACTTTTGCTTATTTTCCTTGGTTGAAAGTACCTGGCCTGGGGCAGTCTCAGCTTCCTGTCAATAGAATCATGTTTTGTTTTGTTTTGTTCCTTTTCAAGGGGGAAGAGTTCGCTCTTCACTATGGATGTTTTTAAGCCAACAGAGTCCAATTAAAGGACAGGAATAACATATATATATACCTTTATATAATAATATCTAAAATATATAAAAATAATATATATAATAAATATATAGACATATACCTTTATATAATATCTAAAATATATTAATATTAAAACTAATATATATTAGTTTTAATATTAATTTATTGTTAATTTTATTATATATAATATATAAATATATATAAATATATATAAATATATATATTATATATTAATAATATGTATCATTTTATATATTATTAATTATATATAATTAATATATAATTATATATATATATATATATATATATATATATAGTACCTGATTATCTAAAACAGTGAGAACAACACTCTCCTGCACCTGTATTCTGTCCATTACAGAGATTGTACCCAATGTCTTGCATCTTTCACTGTTTTTGGTTTCCTTTGTCAGAACCTATGTAGTATTGGATACTGTCATGGCAAGAAGGTATCCTGTAATCTCATGGAAAATAATGTCGACAGACGCATGGCAGGCAGGAAAGGGATAAACAATTTAAAAAGTATTTCTCTTCTTGTAAGTACAAACCAAACAACTCTCCACCATGTAAAGAGCCCAGTGAAATCACCCCTTTTACTATGGCTCAGGGATATAACACTATTTGGGTGATTTGGTGCTGGTTGCTGCTGTTGCAAAATCAAGCATTCAGAAGTAGGCTGGGCCACCAAACACGTGAGGTGTTGTTTGCTTAACTCCATCTGCTAGGGAGCCATCCAATGACTTGGTTCTTCAGAATAACAAAGAAGCAGTGGTCTGCTTTAGATCCCTCTGTTTCTTGTGAGATGAAGGCGACTTCAGGATTTGAGGATGAGGTCCAGAACAAGCCACGTTGTGAATGTAAAACAAGACAAAATCAATAGAGAGAGAAGAATGGAAGTGGCCTTCTTCAGAAGTAATTCACATAAAAGCATATTTCTTGTTCATTTAAGAAAGATTGGAGATTAGTAATGGGGGCATTGGAATAGCAGTTAATATTTTGTTGATGGATACTGATTTTAAAATTCTGGCTCTGTTGCCCGCTATATGACCGTGCTGGAGTAGGCTTTCCCAATTGCAATTTCTTATTAGTAAATGGGAAAAACTCTAATTTCTGCCTTATAAGATTGCTATGAGGTACATGAGGTAGTTTCTGTAAAGTATTTAACACAGATTATGTCATTCCGAGGATTCAAAAATGGTGACTATTATGCTGTTCTGTATGAGCTACTATTGCTGATACCCTAGCATTTCACCTCCAGTGAGGTTAGTTTGACCTTTTGTGTGTTGGCTTTCGTTTTTCCTCCTTTACTTAGAAAACTAGACCACTTTCCTAAGTAGGATTTCTAGAATTCCAAAATGTAAGACTCAATGTAAATCCTCAGGTTGGTTCTTAGGTGGAATTCAAAACACCTATGTGCAGTTCCACATTCCATAGCCAAAAGTGAAGTATTATGGTTCCTTCCAAATGGGTGGGTAATGATTGGAAGAATAAAGTGATTAAAATCATAATTGAAGTAGGGGCACCTGAATGAGCTCAGTTGGGTGAGCCTCTGACTGCGGCTCAGGTCATGATCTCATCGTTCAAGAGTTCAAGCCCCACATGTGTCTCTTCACTGTTGGTGCAGAGCCTGCTTCAGATCCTCTGTCCACCTCTTTTCCTGCCCCTCTCCTGCTCATGCTCTCCCTGTCTCAAAGATAAATAAACCTAGAAAAAAGAAAAAAAAAGTCATAATTGTAGTAACGAAAGCAGGGGTGGTTCTGGTAGTAGCAGCACCAAAACCAGTGATAGACATGACACCCACCATGGCCACCGCCACACCGGGTCCCATGTTCGCTTTGCCTGTATGCGTGTGTGTGCCAGGTACCGTGCATGACACTTGACAGGTGTTATCTCTGACCCTGTTTCATAAAGAATATTAAGGCCATATCACTAATGGGAAAGTGACATTCTCAGAGAGTAGGTAAATTTCTCAAGTCCATGTGGCTCTCAGCTGATGAAGCCATGTTCTGAGCACAGGCGTATGGGGATAAAGCTGATTACCCATCCTGCCATTATAGTTTGTTTCTTTTGTTCTCCTTGTCTTATGTAACTCGGGACTTTTGCTGTGTGACTTTGTAAATTATTTCTCCTTGTCCTTTTGGTCTGCAGGCCCCCATTTAAGCAGTAAGCCTCTCAGCACTTCTCTTTCCTTTGCACCATCTCTGCCCATTGAACTTCTGAACACAGGGTTCTGAACACAGCAGTTGTTAAACAAATATTTGTTAACTAACTTTCCCTTCTTTTTAGTCATGTAAAACATTCCCCACAGTGTTCACTACTCTGCCAATTACCTTGTTTCAAATCTCAAAGTCACTCCATAAATGAAAGCTTAACACGAGGCTGACACAATCTACAAAAGCTTTGTTCATTTTTCCAACTAAAAATGGTAAAAAGCACCAGTGAAGTTCTTAAAGACGAAAAAAAAAAAAAGAAATAAAAAGATTTGGGGCTAAGTGGGTAAGTACAAAACTCAAAGCTTGCAGTAGTCTAGCTAAAGAAAGAAAAACAAGCAAGTAAATAAAAGATTTGTAAATTAAAATATGCAGTGAGGGATTAGGACAGTTTGACATTTTTCAAAGTGAAAATCCTGTTGGTCTATTAAGCAAACAAAAAAGGTAAATATGAATTTTCTTCATTTCTAGTTTTTAGCTAATGCTGAGAAATGAAATTATATTTGCTGAAGTCCTCGGAGACGGTTGTGTATATTTTTGCTTGGGTTATAGCAACAACAAAACAAAACAAAAACCTCTTCAAAAAGAAAAAAAAAAATACCCCTGCCAAGTCTCCTTTCAGAGAACTGCAGCTTTTAAAATAAAAGTTCAACAGATTCTTTTGAAGTTTGAAATTCACTTTTAAAGTGATGTAATTTCTTGTGGGTCATTGACTGATATTTCCCATTCAGGATGAGAGATTAGGGGAAGGCTCACAGGACAAATAATAAATGAAATCCTGGAACAGACAACTTTGATCAAAAATGACAGAAAAATCTGCTTAGGTCTGTTGGTACAGCTTGATCTATATAATGGTGCCAAGTAGCTGCACATGGAAGCCAGACTCAGGGCTAACAGTTGACCCAGGATCCCTGTCCCTTCGTAAATTAAGGTCACTTCTCTAACGACCTATCCTGTCATTATTCAGCTCTCTTCCAATCAATATGTGGCGAGTTAGAGGAGGCCTCCTCATACCTCTGGAAAGTGAAAGCACTGTACAGTTTGCATATCTAGGCAAGCCATAACCACTGAGAAATAACAATCCTTTTACGCAAAATCCTAGGTCTTTATTTTAAAAAACAAAAACTCTTACACGTCAACACAATCACCTGCTCTTCCTTTCACTCAGAGAAGTAACCCATCATAATAATGAAGCCAAAAGCTACATCTTTGAAGTTAAAAGAAAGTTCAACTCTTTTCGTGGATCAGCCTCCATAAATGGAGTAAAGCACTGAATGGACTATTTGAAAATTGAGTGCTGTGGTGAGGTGTGTGTTCACTTACGCGTGAATGGTTAATAAGGTTTGTGTGAGTAATGGGATAGCGATTCAAATATAGGAATACAAAGAGGTTTACTAAGAAGGTTCAGATCATAAGCATGCATGTACCGGATTCCCTCCACCCCGGATACATTTTTGAACTTTGGATAGTGTCTAGAAGTCGTTTATATAAGAGACCTCCTGGGTGGCTCAGTTGGTTAAGCGGCTGACTCCTGATTTCAGCTTAGGTCATGATCTCACAGTTTGTGAGGTCGATCCCCATATTGGACCCTGCCCTGGGAAAATAAATAAATAAACTTAAAAAAAAAAAAAAGAGAACTCCAGAGAGGCAGCATTTTACAATGCCTTGCCAAAATGAGATGCCCAATACTTATTTACTGAATATAATAAGTAGCCCATTTTCCAGGCTTATTCCATTCTCTGGCACTGTCTTCTCTAGGAAAGACAGGAGAGCTGACTTAAGTTCTATATTAATTCACTAAAATGATAGCATGGGAAGAGACTGAGCAGAGAGGAACCGGCTTTATGTAGACTGTGCAAGAAGGCAGCAACTTCCCTGACTGCTTTTGTGACCTTAGGCAACTCACTTAACTTTTATAACCTTGAGACTTGTTGCAAACCCAGAGTGAACAACTAGATGAAAGCAGAGCTTTTGGACAAGTGTCTCAATCACATTTAATTTCTAATTTTTTTTAATGTTTATTTAGTTTTGAGAGAGAGACACACATACACACAGAGCATGAGTTGAGGAGGAACAGACAGAGAGAGGGAGACACAGAACCCAAAGCAGGCTCCAGGCTCTGAGCTGTCAGCACAGAGCCCGATGCAGGGCTCGAACCCACAAACCGTGGATCATGACCTGGGCTGAAGTCAGACACTTAACCGACTGAGCCACCCAGGCGCCCCTGGTATCATCTGTTCTCTTATCTTTGAATATCACTTGTACGGATCAAATAAGTAAATACACCCCAAACCACCTTTAATGTATAAAATTCCTTATAAGTGCCAGCATTTCTGAAACCACAAGAATCTTGTCTAGAGGAATATGTGATGTTTCATACCAGTGGTTCACAACAGTGACAATTTCCCACTGCCCACCTCCCACCTACCTGGGGACATTTTTAGTGGTCAAAAGTGGTAGGGGGCAGTGAGGGGTGTGGGGGTAGGCAGGGATTATCTGCTACTGGATCTAGTAGGTAGATATTAGGGATGTTGCTCATCCTTGATTGTAGCACCCTGCAATGCACAGGGCAAAGCCCCACAGTAATTACGCAGTCCAAATGTCAGGAGTTATGTTTGAAAAACTCTGGTTTAGACAAAGCTACAAACAGGTTATTAAAAATAAAACGCCATGAGAAAATCCTGCTAATGAGGCTTACTGCATTTCCCCCTCCTCTCCAGCTTCTTTCTAAAGTACATAAGAGAACTGTGTCAAGATTTCAGAGGCCAACACATTCAGAGTCAGAAAAATTCAAGTTGTGAGGGTACCCAAAATGAATCCAGGGAATATGCTGTTCCACCCAAATGATCTTTCGTCATCAGCCAGAGAATTATGAAGTGTCCAAAACCACCCTTCCCCAGAAGTTCTGTAGTCCTTGAATCTCTAGCTCCTAGGCTATGGAAGAAAGAGCATCTCTTCTGTCTTTTGGACAACATGATTTATTTTGTTTGTTTGGTTGACCATCCACATGCCCAAGCTCAGGGCATTTCTCATCTCACTTGAAAATATATAAGGAGAGATGCTCAAGCTTTATCACCTGCCCTGCTTACTTCCATCCCAGACTCATTAAGTGGGCAGGTGAGAGGCAGTGAGTAGCTACAGAGGGGAAGGAGAACCAGTTGGTGCTGGGCAGAGTTAATGACTCTGTTGTGGTACCTTCTCTCCAGCTGAGTGCCAGCGCCACAAGTCATTATTTTCAGCAGAAATAATGGAGTTGCCAATTAGCTCAGCTGAATTTCTGACTCGAGGTACCTCTCCAGTATAGAGCAATTAGCTGACACCCTTTGTGGCTGGAAGGCTATGAATGCACTTTGTGAATGGGTATCATCCTCTGTGTCACCCAGCAGGAACTTCAATGTCCTTGCCTGACCCCTGACAGAGCTAGTACTGAACTCCAAAGAAGGTAATCTTTCCAGTGGAAAGAGGAGAGGAGAGGAGAGGGAGAGAGAGATGTGGGGACAGATAGAGAAGACACTTCCCTTTCTAAGAGGGATTGCTATTTTTTTTTACACTGCCCACTGCCAGAAACACAATGGAGAGTGTTATAGTCCCCTAAATTTCTTGCCTAGGTTTGAGAAGTTGAGAAATTGATTAGAGCTGGTGCCTGACATGCTAAGATCCAAGACTGAGGAAAGTGGCACGGTCTGGTCCTGGAAAATTCAATGAATAAGGGGAGAACATGTCCAACAGTAAGTGGGACTTGTATGTTTCTACGTGGTGGTTCTCAAACCTCTGTACATTCTAGAATCACCCACGAAAATCTTTAAATCGCTAACTGGTCAGATCTAGTCATGGGGATTTTGATTCAATTGTCCTCAAAGACTGTGTCTTTTAAATGTTTCTCTGGGTGATTCCAATGTGCCTCTGAGCTGGAGGAGCCCAAGAATGGTGTGGACCCTGATGAGGGGCACGGGCGCCCCTGGGAACTTTCTGGGAAAAATTACTGGGTTCCACTCCAGACCTGGTGAATCAGAAGCTCTAGGGGTCGGACCCAGCAACCAAAACCAAAACCAAATTTGGTTTTATCAAATCCATCTGGTCATTCTGAGGCAAAGCTTGAGAACCACTGCATGAGAGCATGAGTCGCTTTGTTTCCTTGCCATTTCCTGCTTTTTCGAAGTGTTGGTGCTGGGGGAGTCTGAGTCTGGGCACTTTGGTACAGGCTTCCCAGCATTGAGAACTATGTTTCTAACTTTTACAACTGGGGTCATGTAACTTCTACCAATATGTTAATACTGGTCTCATATGTGGGCCAATCCCATCCCTACATCCTTCTTAAAATGAATAATAATGATAATGGATAGTTACTATTAATTGTAAGAGTTCATCAGTTTCAGTGACAGCTCCATCCCAACCACATGCAAGAGTCTTATCAAACATCCCCCACCTTTCCTGATGAGGATTGGCTTGGAAGGAGATGCAACACTTTCATATAAAAAGTTGACTATTTAGAGATTCATGAAGGGCCAGAGGCCTCTCTTATATAGAGAGTTTGGGAAGTTATAGCTACCCTACTATTCTTGATCCACACGTAAAGAATACCAAAGAGGACAAAATCACCCACAGCACTCTATGTTGTGGCTGACTGAAAGGAAAACAGCATGAGATTTGAATGTTGAGGGAACTTTCCTGAAAAGTCGAACTGCATAAAGTAAAAACTGCTTAAAAATATCCCTTCCTACACAATGAGAAAAATTATTAAAATAATGCCAGAGGCCATTGGCACTGGGCATAAATTTGAGACTCACCATGGGAGCTTTAACTGCAAGGAGTAGAGCAAACATGGTTCCTGTGGTCAGCCGGGGGCAGTGAAGTGAAGGTGTGAGGGCTTATCCTCCTGGGCTCTAGATTTTAGAAGCCAAGGGGAGGTAAAAACTCTGGTGCTTGGCCTGGGTTGAGTAATGAGGACTGTAGTGCCTAAGAAGGAAATACTCCACCTCTAGGCTGCTGCAGAGTAAAGGAGAAGCTCCAGGAATCAATGCCTGCATCTAGCAAGAGTCCTAATTACTGCCGTGTGGAGAGTCTGTGTGTTCGTGAACAGTTCCTTGGGGGAAGCATGGGGAGACCACATTGTGTGTTCCTTACTACACACCTGCCGCCAGATTGCAGAAGTCAGGTTTCTGACAACAGATTGAATAAAAATTAAGTTAAAACAATATATGAATTTGCTGTCTGGTGTTAAAATTTTATGAAAACAGATGGGTGAGCATAATCTCTCAGAGGAGCTCATCCAGGCTGAGATGCTTTCTTCAAGCTGCAGGTGTAGACATTTCAAGAGCCCCCCTGGGTCTCCTTTTGCAGAACAGAAGCAAAAGCAAAAATCTAACAGGGATTGCACCATATATGGTTCCTTTCGCTAGCTATCCAAAACTGTTCTAATGATGAGAGAAAAGAAATAAAATCTAGATAAATTTCCATATTACATAGATAGAACATGTAGATCTGTGTCTGTTTGATTCATTGATTCTCCAGATCAATCAATAGAAATTTTAATGGTGCTTTTAACCTTTCTCATACAGTTACAGGCTTACAACCACCTGGACTGTCTCTGAATTACAAGGGGACATCAAATAAAGAAGGGAATTCTAGTGGAGTAAGTATGTTTATGTAGATTATGTGCTCTGCAAACAGAAAAACATCTCTGAATCTGGGCTTTAGAGTTTATTAGCTCTGATAGCTTGGGTAATATTCAAATTTCTGTTAGTCCTTGTTTCCTCATCTATAAAGTTACACTGTGTTAAGAATTAAAAAACTAATGCCTGTAAAACAATCAGCCCCATGCTTATTAGAAAAATGTGTAAATGCTGTTGATTGGTGATAAAGTTTGGGGCTTTCAGGGAGATTAAACTAGAGCCCTCCAGTATATACTTTTAAATTTTATTTTACGTAGATAGGGATAGAGAGTGAGCAGGCGAGAGAGAGAATCTTTAGCAGGCTCATGCTCAAGCACAGAGTCCGATGCAGAGCTCGATCCCGTGACCCTGGGATCATGACCTGAGCCAAAATCAAGAGTTTGATGCTCAACCAACTGAGCCACCCAGGTGCTCCAGAGCCCTCCAATCCTTAATCATCCATCAGGAATTAAGATGAAAATCTATTTATTTATATTAATATGAATGACACTTATCTACTAAGAATACAATAATCTAAATCAACCATATTTTATTGTACTTTCAAGGACTTAGTTGGAGGTCTGGTCAAGTTATTTAGAACCTCCAACTTACAAATTCAAATGCTGATCTAACATAATCGTACAGAGAACAATTTGCAGAGGAAAAAGACACAACTTCACTTCTGGAATAACAGTTGATTCTCTTCACTACATATGTTAACTATGGGAATCTATTTTTAATTTGTCATTCTAACGTTCTTGTTGCTGCATGAATTAAGTAATGTGTTAACTCCCATATGTTCATGACCTGTGAAAAGGAAGCACATATTAGCTACTATTCCAAATTGTACTTTCAGGAACCCTAAAAAGCACTGTTGATTCTAATTAATTCAGTCTAAATTTATTGAACTCTTAAAAATGTGCAATGTACTGAAGTGTGAAAGAATGGTCCGTGTCCTACAGAAACTTATTTCCTAGGTTATGTATATATATAATACAAGGAAGAATAGTATCATAATTATACAAGAAGTATAGAGGGCTCTGGAAATGAAAAGAAAGGACAAATGACTTCAGCCTGATAAGATTGAAAAATATAAAATTAAAGATAAGGAGTTTTATGGGGCTTTGAAAGAAGAGTTTGGTTGTTCCAGGTGGAACAGGGAAGGAGTGTATAGGAAATTCTCATACAGGGAATACTGCAGGTATGGAAGTGGGAAGGGACACTGGATATAGAGATCACATTAAGACCATCCAAGTAGAGATCAGATTATGAAGAATATGGTGGAGTCAACAGTGTCTTGTCTATTCACCTGATGCAGCAGTATCTATTTACCTGACTCAGGAGTATCTACTCACCAAAAGCCAGCAAGTGATGAGAACACTTAAAGATGTAAGTTGGAGAGTGATCAGAGCTTCACACTGAGAAGATGACTGTGGAATCTAGAGGTAGGATGTCTTAGTAGAGTCAAGTGCATAGTATTTCAGGCAAAAGGGGTTGGGGGTCAAAGCCAAGGAATAATATGGTAACAGAGACACGGGAAAGGAAAAAGAAAAAAGAAAAAAAAGCACTGTGTTTTGGTGACTGAGAGTTCAGAGAGAATAGAGTGAGGGAAGGATAAGACCTAATGTCCAAGTTTTGTTGATGATCTTTTCTTCCTCACTCATCTTTGTGGTTGGGAAGCAGAGGGTACGTTGAGAAGGGGAGATATGAGCAACGTCCCTCTGGGGCCCCCATGCAGGGTTGCTGAGCAGAAGCTGGATGCATAGATGTGGAGTTCAGGGGAGTCCTGGCCACACTATAGATTTGCATTTAGGGTTTCTTAACAAACAGCGGATAGCTGAAGCCAGAAAGGCTTCACCACCAAAGGAAAGCATATCAGGCTACCTCTCTTATGGAGAATAAAGATCTAGAGAAGAGTATTCAATGTGAAAGGATGATGGAAGATATTAAAGTAAGAAAATACATGTAAAAATAATGACACTACAATAGTGCTGCAAATCAAGAAAGGCAGCCAGCAGTAGATCATTTATTTTGAGTAAATATTGGAAGACAGAGAGCAGGAGTCAGATTGAAAGTAAAATAAAGTGGGAGAAACTCCCAGTCACCTGGTGAGATGCTAAGTGTCAGTGGGCTCCCATAAAGAGCTGGAGACGGGCCTTGGGCAATGCTCAGCATAACAGATTGTGAACTGCTTTAAAAACAGCTGAGCTAGTTGGTTCTACCCTCCCTTCACTACCCATGTGTTCATGCATGTAGGAAGCTGGCCCTTGGAGAGAAAGCTTTAGAATTATTTGCCCAAGAAACATGTGTGATCTTTCTGAAGAAGAGTCCATGGTGGGTGGTGAGGTCTCAGCACATAATCCAGACCTTCATGTAAGACTGTGGTCAAGGGAAAAAGATCAGTGAGGGAGGAGATGGGTAACTCTACCATCCAGAGCAGAATATTTCTTACTTTAAAAGTGGTGGTGTCCTCCTTCCTTTCCTACACCAGGCACCCTTCAGAGAAGACTGCCAGCAGGACTGGTTCCCTCTTGAGGGTCTGAGAGGAGAAGCCATGACCTTCCCCTTTTTCACATCCAGCAGCCAACTACAAGGACTCCTTGCCTTGTGGTTCTTATTGCAATCTCAAAAGGCACCACCTTAATCTCTGCTTCCAACACCTCTCCTTCTCTGAATCTGATTTCTCCTGTGTTTCTCCTCAACACTGGACTCACCTGCATAAACCAGGATAATCTCCTAATCCAAGATCTTCAAATCAATCACATCTGCAAATTCCTTTTATTTCCCTATAATGCGACACATGCAGTTTCCAGAGATTAGGACGTGGACATTTTTGGGAGAGGGGAGCATTATTCAGCCTATTGCAAACATGTTCAGTAAAGTGGTCCTTCCTTTGTACAGCCCTCTGGTTCTACATCACTACCATGTACCGAGAAGTGGGATAAAATTATGTCAGACTGTGTCTTACTCTCTACACACATTACCTCAAGGCATGTCTGTTCTTAAACTATCAAAGCACCTCTTCTGTATCTCAGAGTAGTGGTATCCATACACTAGTCAGGTGTATTCAAATACAGTGCCACTTAAATCCAGAGCTCATTTAATGGAACACTCATTTTAGACAGAAGTTTTCCTTCCTTAGCTAAAGTGTAAATGATAAAACAAATAACCATTTTTGATGTATCTCATTAATATCTTTCAGGGCCTTGTTCAGAAATGGTTACCTCTGCCATATCTGCATCTAATGACAATGTAAAAGGAACACGAGCGGAAGAGAATGCTTAAGGGTATGGAAGTTCCTCAGGTATAAATATTGAACTTGATAAATCAACTTGTCCAATAGTCACCGATTCTCCTTCCCTTCATTGGATCAGTATGTTCTGGAAAATTTGTTTCATATACACCTCAAACTGACTTCTCTATTCCAGATAAGAAATTGGCCAAGAGATAATTGCTTGCTGTTCTTCCCCCATCTCCTTATGTCCTGAGTTGTTCTTACTTTTCACCAGCCCCCTCCCTGACATTCTAAGTAACAGATACTTTTCTGCTGCTAAAATGGAACATCCCCTAAACTAAGATGTAAGGGTAGATACATGTTTTGTATAATACAGTCCCGCGTGTAGAACATCTGACTCCTTTACTCTGTGAGTGGGTGAAACACAGCTGCTCATGAGAGGCCCCCCCCCCCAGTAGTTAGGGGAGAGAAATGTGTAGTGTCATACAGCTTAGTTTGGAGTCTCACACAGACCTTTGCTGGCAATGACACTTTAAACAAATAATTACCTGTGGGGGCCTCATTTCTTCTTACATAAATAGGGATAATCACCATAATTGTTTCATAGGAGTGTTGCAGGAATCAAGTGAGATAAACCATAAAAGCTGGTGGATAGCAGGTGCTCAGCAAATATTGGCTCTTTTTAAATTTTGAAGTTGGGGACACTTCAAAATCATCCTCGGCCATCATTTGAACTTCCTCATACCTCCACAACTGGTGTGGGACTAAGCAGCTTAGTCTGTGGTCATAACCAGTGTTAGGGCCACTGTCGTCATCAGCTCACTTTGCCAAAGAACACATCTAACATTTTAAAATATTGCTTGGCTTCCCCAAAACAAGTTACTGAGAGATAGTTGCCATCATTTAAAATGATGCAATGTGCTCACACCACATCTATATATTTTTTTTCAGAATGATAAAATACAGTCTTTATAAAATAATATAAAATTCTTAATTGCTTCTCCTCCCATATAAAAAGCAGGCATATACTGCAGTCTCCTACATGAGAAATATATTTCGCCACAACAATATAAAGGTACAGAAAATCTAGGAGGGGAAATTCATATTTAAATAGTAGCTGTCATCCAAGACTATCAGAGCACACCATAATTCCTTGACATTTTCTTATTATATTTAAAGTTATGAGAATATTTTATTGCTTAAAATGAAAGTTTTAAAAACCGGTCTCTCTCAGTAGAACCAAGAAGGGAAGGAAATAATCAGATATGATTTCCTCCACTTTCTAGACAAGAAAATTAGAGACATGGTGAAGTCATCCAAGACAAACAAGATACAAACTTTTCATGGTATAGTAATGCACCCCTAAAATTAGAAACCAGTATTCTCAATGTGAACAGAGTGAAAAAGGAATTGGAATGATGAACTTGATCAATTTCCTTGCTCTCAGTTTGTTTGTAGATAAATATTGTCGGCTCATTAATGCTTCTGATAAGTTTCCCCTCTAGCCTTGCAGTTTAAGTTCAAGTGACCTACAAAAGGATTTAGCTAGACTTTTACTTCCTGCAGTTTAAGAGGTGGAGGAGATTAAAAAAAATGTTTGATGTTATTTGAGTCCATTTCTTGGTCTCTAATGAATTCCCCAGTGGCCTGACATCTTAAATTAGCACACTCATTCCTAACTTGGTTTTCTGAAATGAAGCTAATCAAGAATCAAAAGAAAACAGAAGTAAAGTGTTTCCCAATTAAATAACACCGGGAATGTAGGCAACATTTTGGGGGAGAAAATCCTCACATGACAAGACTGCTGTGCCTGAAAGTCAAGTCTGTTCACTTGGTAAGTTGTCTTGTCATGTGAGGCTTTCATATTGGAGATGAATGATGAACACATAAAGGAGTCATTTTTAAAAACAATTTTTTTAATGTTTTATTTATTTTTGAAGGAGAGAGAGACAGAACATGAGCAGGGTAAGAGGAGAGAGAGAGGGAGACACAGAATCTGAAGCAGGCTCTGAGCTGTCAGCACAGAGCCTGATGCTGGGCTTGAACTCACAAACTGTGAGATCATGATCTGAACTGAAGTCAGATGCTTAACCGACTGAGCCACCCAAGGGCCTCCATGAGGGAGTCATTATTAATGTAGATGGCTCAATGTGTTACCCAGCTCAGGAGCACTACACCAGAAGAACACAGTGATTACCCCCAAGTTATGCATGAGAAAGGATAAATTTTAGGCATCAGGCTCAGGATAAAGTGGAAGAGTAGATAATTCAGTGGATTCAGGGTTATCTCCTAGGTCTATCTAGCTCTTCCTTATGTCCTAGTGTAAGCTGTATTTCTTGAAGACAATTCCCATAATCTTCAGATTATAATTCTGGAAAACTCCATAAAAGCAAGATTTTTCGTTCCAGGCTATGTGCATAAATAGTTTATACAAATATAAATGTAAGTATTTATATCATTTAGTATATATTTATAAATAATATTATAGATGTAACTGTACTTTTAAAACATGACTGGTGTTAACATCCTTATGCTCACCAGTAAAGGAAAGAAAACAAGAGACAGGTGTTTTCTATTTTGAAGAAGTTTACAATCTTGGAGGGTAAGAAATTGGCAAAGGAGCTTTTGCCAATGAGAAAGGAAGAGATGTATATATGCTAGAAGAATTAAAGATGAGAGCTGAAGATCAAAATTAAATTATGGTGGATTAGTGGCTGGCAGAAATTGAGAGCATTTTACATAGACAAAAGCTATGAACAAAGATACTGAGGTTGGAATGAAGTGGAACTATTTTGGGGGCAAAGAGCCAAAAAAGATTGGGGCATAGAGGACACAAGCTGGATCATGTAGAAATCAAATTTAGCTAGGTGGGAGATAAAGAAAGATCAGGAGATCTTCAAGGCCAGGGAATGTGCTCGCACTTGCTGTTTTAGGAAATCAGGTGGTTCCTGACATTGTGTTTGAGCAATGCTGTGCTAGCCAGCCCACTTCTTAGATAATAGCCCAGGTGCAGGAAATGTAGACCCACCTGAGACCAAAAGTTGGCTTCTCCAGGAAGCTCTCACATATCAAACCAACTTTCTCCGTGGCCAATTTTAAACTCTAAATCGGGTACAACTCAGATTGTGAGTACTTATTGTCATTGCTGACTGTCTTCTTGGACAATATTCCTCCAACATTCCTGTTCAATGTCTCACTGGCACTTTGTCCATAATGGGGCTAGCTGGTGGGTATTTTGGGGGAGGAGGCCTGAAAGCAGGTTCTCAGACTATGATAGATGGTCAAGTGATTTCTTTAGGAAGTGCTCTCCAGACATACCTGTCAAAATGGAGAATCAAAGACAAGGAAAGGGAAGGAGACCAAGCAAGGAAGCTATTTCAGCCAAAGAAGCAGGCCCAGTCATCCTGCAGAGGAACTCTGGGATGTGAATTATAACCGAGTTCATTCTGAATCATCAAGGCAAGGGAGAATAGGTTTTAATTTCCTCTGACCAATTAGTCATTGGCTAAGGAATGCCTGGGGAGGGAGAAGAAAGTAAACTTCCAGGTATTCTAGCTGTCTGTGATGGCAGGCAAATCAGCCCTCCTGAAAAGGAGCTAGACAAGATTCAAAGCAACATGGACATCAAGGGACAGATGTTCCAAAAAGGTATGAGGGGACTGTAATGAGCACCAGCAGTAAATGCTTCCAGGGCAGTGGTTGTATAAGAACAATATTTTTTGTCCTCCTTTTGTATTGGCCTGAACTTGTAATTTTAGCCCCATTAATTCCTCTCACCTGAGAATCTGAGGCACAGCGTTGAGAGGCCCCAGATTTCCAAGATATGTACTACCTCTTTCACCCCACCAGTAAGAAGTGTTCAGATTTAATCCTGCATTGCAGAAAATAATTAGGTCTTTAAAGCCTATAAATTACATTTGTCAGCAGCAGAGAAAACAAATGGAGTTTCTGGTTCTCTGGTGGCAATGATGAATGGCAACATTGAGCTTTTGCTGTAAGAAGCTTGCGTGGACCTAGAAGCTTGTTTATTGGATCTTAACGAAAAAACTATTAATCCAAACCATTTTAGATGGTGGTGGCCATGCTCTGTGTATAAAGGTTTGGGGGGGGGGGGTTTGTCCTACTGGACTGGAAAGTTCTATATGGCTGATGATGCTCCGACAAGAGAAAATGCTGCCAGGGCACCACTTTAGACTAGAACACACTGCAAAAGTATACAGATTAGACAACCCATTAACTAAGATTTATATGATGCTAGTAGATATTAATAGGGTTGATGGTATCTGTACAGAACATCGATTTCTGACTAACATTCATGACGTACACCGCTTCCTTAGCTTCTGACTCTACACGGCAGTTTAGCTGCAAAATTTCAAAGTTTAAGGTAAAATGTAATTGATTAAAAATGAGTCTTGAGGTAGGGAGTGTGTAGGCTGAGAAGAAAGCCTGGCTTTTCTCTAACTGCTAATAGGGTAGAAAGCCAATCTGTAGTCCATTGGCAGTCCTTGAGGATTGCAGCGTGGAAAGGCTGTGCACTTTCAGGGAGGTAGGCAGGTTCAAGGCCTAGGGACCTGGTAGAATGGATCACTATAATGTGGGTTTTGAAGATGCTGTGAATAGAACTGCTCCCCCCACCGTAACCTTGCTCCCACAGCAGTTATTAACTGCACTGTTAAAGCAGAAAGATACCGAGGTTGGGGGTTAACTGAGCACACATTCCCTCATTTTCTTCCTTTCTGAGGAAAGATGTTACATAAATGACTGTATTTAGGCAAATAAGGGTCTGCAGGAGTTTTCAATCAAAGCTGATTTGCTGCAATATCGTTAGTAGGTATCACATTAAACAAATACAATAAATAGGAGACAGAACAAAAGAAGCAAAGCAGAAAGAAACACTCAGCCAGCTTGTCTGCTTGCTTCTTAGCAACACCCACAAGCAATCAGTAGAATAAACTAACTAATGGAAGATGCTCTCCTGGTTTAATGCTCATAGAAATGGAGAAATCCATTCAACGTCCCTGTTCAATATGGTTCAGAAAAAAAATCCTTGCTGATTTAAAGTTTCTACGGAGTTACCTTGTCACCAACCAGAAACCTACATTTGTATTCACAAGTCAGGAATATTACTGTAAAATACAAGAGAACTCTCTAGACCCTGGGCTCAAGGAAGAAAAACAATTCATATCCCTTTTGATCAATAAAAGGGCATAGTGAAGGTATCTAAAAGGCCCTTTGAGCTCTGGCATAATTTCTCATCACTCTGTTCACTCCCTGGAGAGAAAACACTATTCCTGTATCAAGCATTTATTTAACCCTATGCTGTGAAGGACAAAGCGATGTTCTATGGTGGTTGCACACATCCATGAGGCTTGTCTTCATTTCTCTGGCGAGTGTTCCTTGAGGTCAGGAATCCAGATAGACACAGAAATAATTGCCATAACAAGCCAGGTAAACACTGATCACACAATTGGAAGAGATATTGTGTATTTAGAAATTGGGGAATGGGGAGAGACAGCACGGGTTAAAATAAGCAAAATTCTGGATGTTGTAGCAATGCATTCGGTGTAAACAAAGCTGGACAGACTACATGGCAATCCTAAGCAAGCCAATACAGAAGTTCCTCCACAAATTAATATTTCTTAAATATTTCTTCAATACTTACGAATGAGTTTGAGGTAATTTTTTTAAGTTTACTTATTTATTTTGAGAGAGAGAGAGTGAAAGAGAGAGAGAGGGCAGAGAGAGAGGATCCCACGTAGGCTCCAGTCTGTCTGCGCAGAGCCTGATGCGGGGCTCGATCTCATGAACTGTGAGATCATGACCTGAGCCGAAACCAAGAGTCTGACACTTAAGCGACTGAGCCACGCAGGTGCCCCTGAGGTAATTTTTTTCTTAATAAAATGATATAAAGAAAATATTGTAATTAGGAATAGATTCCCTCTCACTACTTTACAGCCATTGGCAAAAGAAAGTTCTAAAAACTATGAGCAAAACAGTTGCTGCTTTCTTGCAAGTTTTGTTTTCCTGTCCATCTTATTTTATTATGAGCTGAATTTCTTGGGACGTGTCATAGTGATAATGATATCTAAGACATATTCACTGTCTATTATGTGCCAGGTCCTATGCTACATGAATTAAGTAATCTTTCTAAAACTTCAAAACAGGGGTGCCTGGGTGGCTCAGTCGGTGAAGCGGCCGACTTTAGCTCAGGTCACGATCTTGCGGTCGGTAAGTTCGAGCCCCGCCTGGGGCTCTGTGCTGACAGCTCAGAGCCTGGAGCCTGTTTCAGATTCTGTGTCTCCCTCTCTGTGACCCTCCCCCGTTCATGCTCTGTCTCTCTCTGTCTCAAAAATAAATAAACGTTAAAAAAAATTTAAAAAAATAATAAAACTTCAAAACAACCTTGTAAATTGAGGCCTATAACTGGCCTCTTTTTTTTTTTTTTAGGTTTATTCATTTTGAGAGAGAGAGACTGCATGCACATGTGAGGTGGGGGGAGAGAGGGAGAGAGAAGGAGAGAGAAGGAGAGAGAGACAGAGACAGAGACAGAGACAGAGAGAGAGAGAGAGAGAGAGAGAATCACAAGCAAGCTCCATGCTCTCAGCGTGGGACTCCATTTCATGGGCTTTTGATGGGGGAGCAAATCTCATCAGCCTGTTTGGTTTCCTCTCAGCTCTTGCCACTGGTATTTTCTTGTGCATTCATTCGTGTATTGCCCCTACCTCCTCAATTGGTCTAGTTACACTTTAAGCTTCCAGAAAGCACTGACCTTGCTAATGTATTTATCACCACTGTAGCCTAGAACCTAGAACAGTGTCTGAGACAGGAGAGGCGATTCATAGGTTGACTGAACAAAGGAGAAAAGGAATGGATTTCAAGGTCACTTCACACTATGCTCTTTCATTATCAGGGATTGTTGTGATTATCCTCAAAGTAACATGTCAAGGTGCTTAATCATTGCCCCCTGTCTCCATGATAGATGTGTGGGCTTTGGCTCTACTTGGTGTCTTATCCTTCATTTCACTTTATGGTATTTGGCAGTTTTGGATCATAAACTTTTTTTTTTTTTGAGAGTGAATGAGTTTATCATGTCTTTTCCTAAGAACAGCTTTTTCAGAAAGAGAGTGAAGGGGGTTCCCAAAGGTGCTGATCTCCTGGAGGAATATGGAACATTTCACGGATTTGTGTTTCATCCTTGTGCAGGGGCCATATGTATCTCTGTATCCTTCCAATTTTAGTATATGATCTGCTGAAGTGAGTGCAAGACTTTTTCTTTCTCTTCTTTCTTTCTTTCTTTCTTTCTTTCTTTCTTTCTTTCTTTCTCTTTTGTTCTTTCTTTCTTTCTTTCTTTTGTTCTTTCTTTCTTTCTTTCTTTCTTTCTTTCTTTCTTTCTAAAATCAAACACAGATTCACACACAGGCAAATATTTGAGACTAAAGACGAAACATTGAAATTCATCACGAAGAAGAACCAGACATGCTGTTTGGGGCACATTTTTTTGTCTGGAAGATACTAAGACATGAAATCGAAGTTTGGATAGTTTTGTTGTGAACACTGAGCCTCCAGCTAACCCATGGTCAAGGAGCTTAATCAGAGGGAAAGGGGAGGGGATAGACAGTAGTTCTTTTCACTTTGAGGGCTCATTGGATTCTATCGCTTCCTGAAACTGCATTACAGCACTTATAAAGCAATTAGACTGCTGATATGCTAGAACTCTCCTAGGTTCATCCTTTTCATCAAGTAATTCCTGCCAGGGATCAAACAGTCTGGAACTAGCTTAATAGAACACTATTAAGAATAATCAAGTTGTAGAATTTTATCACTGTCCCTGATAGATAAATGGCAGCATGGGAGATTTTTGTCTGTTTTCCTATACTCAGAAAATAGTAAAGGTGGGACAATCCCTAGCATTTATTTGGTTTTCTTTTTTTTTTTTAATTAAAAATGTTTATTTTTGAGAGAGAGGGAGAGAGTGCACACACAATCAGGGGAGAGGCAAAGAGAGGGAGACAGAGGAACTGAAGCAGGCTCTGTGTTGAGAGCTGAGAACCTGAAGTGGGGTTCGAACTCACAAACTGAACATCATGAGATCATGATCTGAGTCAAAGTTGGATGCTTAACCGACTGAGCCACCCAGGCGCCCGTATTCTCTTTTCATGAAGATATTCTACAAGGTTCTTTCACAAATAAATACATGCTGGAGAATGTGTGGTTGGGAATGGGAAGAGGTTCTAAGTGATGTAAATTCTAGCCAAGATGTGCCTTCCTCATGTAAACGCAAAGTTCAACTCAAATTTATAACTAGAGGAAGAAAAAGAGAATTAACATTGTTTCCCTATAAGTCAACAGCATAATAGTATTCACTTAAATATGCCTTCCCATTCATTAGCCTGTTCCATTGTGCCAACATTCTATGGAGCAAATTGTTCTGACGTAATTTTCCTTTTGTTTTCAAGGTGAAGGGACTGACTCACAGCGTTTAGGTCTTGAGCTCTTGCTCCAAATTTAATTCAGTGGTACCATGTCAGGAACACAGAAGGCTGAAATAATTGGGTGAAATTATACAATGTTGGCAAAATTTAAATTTGTCTTAACTTATAAAAGTGACTCCGCTTAGTAGGAAACAGTCTCGTTGTAAACAACCTGGTGGATAAAAATAAATGTCTACATGAAATTGAAGTGGTTGACCATTTTACAGTTTGCAAAGCAATATCACAGACTTTAACTTATTTGAGTTTTGCTTCAATCTTTTGGGAGAAGCAGAGGAAAGAGTCTCTTCATCTATAATATGGAGTCCTTACAAGCTTCAGTGGGTTGAAATGACTTATTCCAAGTCCCACAGCCAGATGATGGTGGAGCTGGGACAATCTCAAAAACCCCTTACTTGTTTTTCATAAGGATTTATTACAAAGTTCTTTTGAATAATGACCCCCCTTTGTGCATTTCAAGTAGAATTTGGTATGCAGAGATTTGATTTACACATCACCTTTTCTAGCCCTTCTTTTGCTTAGCACTAAACAGATATTCCAGGAGACACTCATGAATATTGAGCTTGTGTCCAGTCTCAGAAAGTATCAGCAAGGTGCTTCTATCTCAGAAAATAAGCCACATTTCTGATGATAATGTTGAGGTTCATAACATATCGAGCCCTGAGCTTCTCCAGTGAGCCACTGGGAAGCCTCCATGACTCCATCTACTCAGTCTAAGAAAATTCTTAATCAGCAGTGAGACTGAGTTCTTAGTTTCCAATTGTTATGGCCCTTCCTTTCTTCTGTCTTTAAGAAACTCCACTGCAACATTTTCTTACTGCAAAATTTTCTGGCACCTTCTTTGCAAGTCATTTGATTTGATACTCTTGTATTTTCCTGAGACCTTCATGGATGAGAACAACAGAGGCCAAAGTCTGTCTGTCTCTTATGTTCTTATTTCTTTTAATACCATCCTCTCGAGATGTTCCTCCTAGCCTATACCTATACGGATCCTCCCCTCTTGAATTTCTCTGCCATTTGTTGCCTTTGCTAATTTTCTATGGTTAATTATTGTGCTTTGTCTCCCCAAGATTATTAAACATCAAATGAAGGTAGATATAGTTGATTATATTATTTTATATCCAGGACATTAACCTGTATAATGCCTTCCAGATCAGAAAGGCTAGGCAAATATCTATAAAATGCTTGTCAGGTTTGTTGTTGTTGTTGCTGTTGTTGTTTGTTTTTGTTTTTGTATTTTCCTGATCTAACCGTCTCTAGTGAGGATGTAATGGTATTGTAATGTAATGAAATTGTTAATTTCCACTAACAATGGAAAACATTGTTAATATAAAACCTAACATACCATGGGGGTAGGGAAGGAGAAAAAATAGTTTAAAACAGAGAGAGAGGCAAACCATGAGAGACTCTTAAATACAGAGAACAAACTGAGGGTTCATGGTGGGGGAGGGCGTGGAGAGGAGAGAATGGATGATGGGTATTAAGGAGGGGACTTATTGGGATGAGCACTGGGTGTTGTATATAAGCAATGAATCATGGGAATCTACCCCCAAAACCATAAGCACACTGAATACACTGTATGTTAGGTAACTTGACAATAAATTATATTAAAAAATAAATAAATACAAATACGTAAAGAAAAAAAAAAGAAAATGCTTAATTGGCTATATACATTTACAAGGATGACCAAGGGTATACCTCTAAAGAATATTCCTCAAAGGAATCCATTTAGAAAATTATTAATGGTTATTGCATTTTTAATATTAATAATTAGGGGTGCCTGGGTGGCTCAGTTGGTTAAGTATCTGACTTCAGCTCAGGTCATGATCTCACAGTTTATGGGATTGAGCCCCACATTAGTCTCCACACTATCAGCGCAGAACCTGCTTGGGATTCTCTCTCTCTCCCTCTCTCCCTCTCTCCCTCTCCTTCCCTCTCCTTCCCTCTCTCCCTCTCTCTCTCCCTCTCTCTCTCCCTCTGTCCCTCTCTCTCTCCCAGGATAGGTAAATAAACTTTAAATAAATAAGTAAATAAGTAAATAAGTATAAATAAAAGAGCACTAAGATCACTGAAGTTATCTTAAATTATATTAATAGTCAATATTAAGCATATATTGAGTGTTTACCTTGTGCCAGGGAACTGTTGGAAATATTTTGTGTCTCTTAATTTATGTAATCTTCATAAGAAACAACCTTTGGAAAACCCAATAGTGAAACAGTTAAAAGGGTTTACTTTACCAGACAGCCAGGTACATTACCCTGGATGCTTCTAGACTAAGAGCTCTTTCAGTATCAGAATTTTGTTTTGCTAATTGTTTCCTAGCACATATTAAATGCTTAATAAATATTTAATGAATGGAAGGATTAATAAGTGAATGGCAATATTGCTTGGAACTTGTTTGTTTGTTTGTTTGTTTGTTTTTGGACTCCATGTTGAAAATTATCAGGTACGAAAATTAGTCTCATTACTCTGTAATTATCCCTTATTTTATTCCAGAAATGGCATTTTCCAGCTTAATTGACTTCCTCAATCATCAAACTTAGCTCTAACTTCTCCAAAATCAACCATATTTCCCCTTGAAGGAAATCAGTGTGAATGAGGGTTTCTCAACATTGGCACTATTGATATCTTAGATTGGAGGATTCTTTGTTGTGGGGGTTGCCTTGTGCCTTGTAAGAGTTTTAGTAGCATCCCCTAGATCTCTACTCCTTAGATGTTAAGAGCATCTTTCTCTTCTCTGCTTCTAGTTGTAACAACCAGAAATGTCTCCATGCATTGCCAAATGCCCCAAGGTGGATAAAGGTGGTACAAAAGTATCCCTGTTCTGGAAATACTGTTTTAAACCATTAGGAAGTGTTGTTTTTGTTCAGTTTTGCTTTGTTTCTATGAGCTGCAAGTATTTGTTTTTCTGGTGATTCTGCAAAAAAAAAAAAAATGCACAGTCATGACTGGAGAAATTATAGTATCTTTGGATTAAGTAATATACATTCATAAGTGGATTATTTTGAAAGGATCAGTGCATATTTTGATGTTTAATTTCTTGTAAGTTTGTATACATTTTAAAAAATGTTTTATTGCCAGTAGTATGTCTTCCTCTGTCAAGTTCAGCAGTGCTCATTAATGAATCATCTCATTTATCAGATGGGAAAAGATATCCATTGGGCAAACAGTGACTTGGATGAATTGGCTGGACTCCGCCCCAGGCATCCTGCCTCTGAGCTCCTCCCCTGATTGGTTCCCCTCCTTTGGTGACACATTCCACTTTCACTCTAGCCTCCAACTGTGTGGTCTCCAAAAAGTCACACTATTTCTCCACAAGTGCATTGGCTTTACTGTTCACCTCAGATGACTCCCTGCCTGTCAGACAGGATGAAAACATCTCCCCAAGAGTGGCAGTTTCTCGCCTTTCCGGAGCCACAATCTTGTAACCAGCCTCACAATTATGGGTAAATACACTGGCCACGTACAGCCATGGGGATGATGGGCTGGTCGTGACAGATTGACCGGAATGCCATGGTAAACCACTCCTCTTCCCTGGCCTTGAAGCCCCAGATGAGAAGAACAGACAGCTGAATAGCTCACGGCCTTTAGCTATCAATTTGATTTAGCAACTGCAAAACTGCTCTGACAGCCCAGTGGCCAATTAGTGGCCTGCAATCATCAGCATTAATTTGTTCACATTTCCCCCTGCAAATTGCTAATTGGTTGAACTGAGCAGTGGTTGGGCTGGACTGCTGGGGAGGAAGAAGGAAGTTGAACTGTCTCATTTTCTTGCTGAGTATATTTAGATTAAAGGTGATGCCAAAGGACACACGGCTTCTGAACTCCTTTAGCAATTTAGAAAGACAGTCCTTTACAGCAAGATGTCATTAATTCTGTATATTCTGGATGGTGTTCCAAGTCTTTCAGGTTACCCAGCATCTCATTTTTTGGAGATGCTTGAAGAGTGAACAGACGAAAACCTTCTCTTACCCCTCCTTTATCAAGTTTTTCCATGTATTTGCATTTTGTTCTCATAATATAATGTTAAGATAGCAAAGATCCCTTCCTTAATAATATCATTGTGTTTATTATTCTCCATTGCCCACCTCCTCTTCTCTGGTTCCCAAATATTTGTTCTTTGCCTGCTTTGGTACCCTGAGAGACCAACTTTTATGACCTCTGTTACTCATTCTTGCTGTCTAGTTTACCACTGGGTTTAGCTAATAAATCACAAGAAAGAGACTGTAATTCAGGAGGAGGGAGGAATGTTTTTCTTGCCCATTTCCTGCCTACGTTGGTGCACATTTCTAGTATTGGCCTCTGCCCTCTATAACTTCATTCCCTTACAGGTAGCAACTCTCCCACTGCTCTATTTATCATCAGACTTTGATACTATTGTTCCTGCCTCTTGCTTTTCCTGGTCTAGATATAGGAATGTCTTCTCCTTGCTGCTAATTGCTAGGTGCCTTAACATAATTTGATGGCTCCTTTAAACCTTCCCACACTTCTAGTGGTCCTTTCATTAAATTCTTGTGAAAATGTCATCTAATTGTACTATTATTCATTTTATCTGCCTGATACTTTCCATATGCTTTTATGTAACAAATATTTATTTTGCCCATACTATGCAGGGTGATGGGTGTTGAGCTGTGAGAAAAACAGATAGGATTACTGTCCTCATGGAATTTGAAATCTGGTTAGGTTATTAGATATTAAATGATTAATTGTAAATAAGATCTAGCATGAGCTAGAATCAAGAGCAGAAATTCTAGAACCAATTATCATCCAAAATCCATAGGTTACATTAGAGTTCAATCTTGCTGTTGTGCATTCTATGAATTTTGATGAATGTATAAGGACATGTATCTAATATTGCACTATTGTTCAGAATAGTTTCACTGCCCAAAAAAGTCATTGTGCATTGTCTTTTGGTATCTACTTCCTGCCTAACCACTGACAACCACTAACCTTTTTGCTATTGCCGTAGTTTTGCCTTTCCAGAATATCTTCTAGTTGGAATCATACAGTATGTAGCCCTTTTAGATTGGCTTCTTTCACTTAGTAGTATGCATTTAAGTTTTCTCCAAGTATTTTCATGGATTAATGGCTTGTTGATTTTTAGCACTGAACAATATTCCATTGTCTTTTCATATCATAGTTTATCCACTAATCTACAGAAGGATAATTTGGTTGCTTCCAAATTTGGGCAATTATAAATAAAGGTACTATAAACATGCTTATGGGGTTTTTGTGTGGACTTACGTTTTTGGTTTATTTGAGTAAATAAACTGTGATTGCTGGATTGTGTAAAGTATGTTTAGTTTTGTAAGAAACTGTCAAACTGTCTTCCAAAGTGATTGTATCATTTTGTATTCTTATCAGTAATGCATGAGAGTTCCATATCTTCACTAACATTTAGCATTATTATTGTTTAAGACTTTGGCCATTCTATTAGGTGTGTAGTTGTGCTTCATGTTAAAGTTTTAATTCCCTAATTACGTATTAAGTTGAACAGCTTTTAATATACTTGCTTGATATTTCTATATCTTCTTTGGTATAGTATCTGTTAAGATATTTGGCACATTTTTAATTGGGTTGTTTGTTTTCTTACTGTTTTAAGGATTCCTTATATTTTGGATAACAGTCCTTTATCAGAAGTGTCTTTTGCAAATATTTTCTCTCAGTCTGGGGCTTATCTTCCCATTCTCTTGACTTTGTCTCTTGCAGAGCAAAATTTTTAAATTGTAATGAAGTGCAGCTTATTGATTATTTCTTTCATGGATCTTGATTTTGGTGTTGCATCTAAAAGGTCATCACCATATCCAAGGTCATTTATCATCATATCCAAAGGAATTGAGGTTTTCTTTTATTTTATCTTCTGGGAGTTTTATACTTTTGCATTTTAGTTTTAGCTCTATGATCCATTATGAGTAATTTTTTGTTAAGAGTGTAAGATCTGTATCCAGATTCATTTTTTACATGTAGATGTCCAGAATTCCAGCACTATTTGTTAAAAAGGCTATTTTTGCTTCATTGTATTGACTTTGCTGCTTTGCCAAAGATTAGTTGACTATATTTATGTGGATCTATTTCTGGGATCTATATTCTGTTCCATTTATCTGTCTGTTCTTTGACTAGTACCATACTATCTTGATTATTGTTTTATATAATAAACAATATTAAGCTTTATATTAAGTCTTGAGGTTGGGCAATGTTACTTTTTCAAATTTGTTCTCATTCAATATCAAACTGACTGTTCTTGGTCTTTTTCTTTTCCAAATAAACTTTAAAATCAATTTGTTAATGTCCACAAATAACTTACCTGGATTTTGATTGGGATTGCATTAAATCTATAGATCAAATTGAGAAGAACTGACATCTTGACATTATTGGGTCTTCCTGGCCATGAGCTCTACTTAGTTCTCCTTTCATATCTTTCATAAAGTTTTGTAGTATTGTTCATGTAGATCTTATACATATTTTGATAGGTTTATAGCAAAATATTTTATTTTGGGGAGTGTTAATGTAAATGGTATCGTATAATGGATTTGAAATAACACTTTTTCATTGCTAGTAAATATGAAAGTAATTGACTTTTGTACTTTACATTGTATTTTGAAAACTTGCTATAACTTGCTAAAACTTGCTTACTAGTTCCAAGAGTTTTTATTTTTTTGATTCTTTCAGATTTTCTACTCAGATGGTTATATCATTTGCAAACAAAACTATTTTTCTTTCTTTCTTCCCAAATGGTATACCTTGTATTTCCTTTTCTTGTCTTATTGTATTAGCTAGGACTTCTAGTGCAATGTTGAAAAGCACTGGTGAAAAGGGACATCCTTGCTTTGTCCCCAGTCTTAGCCAGAATGCTTCTAGTCCTTCATTTAGTATAGGTTTTTGTAGGTATTCCTTACCAAATTGAGGAAGTTTCTCTCTATTCCTAATTTGCTGATAATTTTTAATCATAAATCAGTGTTGGATTTTGTCAAATGCTCTTTCTGTACTTCTTTAAATGACGATGTCATTTTTCTTTTTTAGGCTTTTGATATGATGGATTACATTAATTCATTTTTTGAATATTGAACTGGCCTTGTGTATTTGGGATACATTACACTTAGTTCTGGTACATGATTCTTTTTATACACTGTTGGATTCAATCTGCTCATATTTTGATGAGGATTTTGTATTTGTGTTCATGTGCAATATTGATCTTTAGTTTTCTTCCCTGTAATGTCTTTGTCCAGGTTTGATTAGGGTTATGTTGGCTTAATAGAATGAGTTATGAAGCAATCCCCCAGGTTTTATCTTTTTTTTTTTTAATTTTTTTTTTTAACGTTTATTTATTTTTGAGACAGAGAGAGACAGAGCATGAACGGGGGAGGGTCAGAGAGAGGGAGACACAGAATCTGAAACAGGCTCCAGGCTCTGAGCTATCAGCACAGAGCCCGACGCGGGGCTCGAACTCACGGACCGCGAGATCATGACCTGAGCCGAAGTCGGACGCTTAACTGACCGAGCCACCCAGGCGACCCCCCCCGCAGGTTTTATCTTCTGAAAAAAAAATATTGTAGAGATTTGATATAATTTTTTCCTTAAATGTTTCTTAGAACTCACTAGTGAACCCATCTAGGCCTGGTGCTCTCTATTTTGGAAGATTATTGATTATTCAATCACTTTAATAGGTATAAGCCTATTCAGATTGCCTATCTTTTGTGTGAGTGCTGAAAGCTGTGTCTTTCAAAGAATTGGCCCATTTTATCTAGGTTATCAATTTTTTAGGCATAGAGTTTTTCATAATATTCCTTTATTGTCCTTTTAATGTCCATGGGATCTGGAGTAATTCCTTCTTTCATTTATGATATTAGTAAATTGTGTTTTCTCTCTTTTTCATAGCCTTGCTAGAGGCTTATTGATTTTATAGATCTTTTAAAAGAACTGGTTTTTGGTTTTATTTTCTTTTTTGAGAAAAGTCATGTCCAGCCATTAATGAGCCCATCAAAGGCATTCTTCATTTCTATTAGTGTTTTTGATCTCCAGCATTTCTTTTTGATTATTTCTTAGACTTTTCATCTCTCTGCTCACATTATCCATCTGTTCTTTCATGTTTTCCACTATTTCCATTAAATCCCTTAGCATATTAATCATAGTTAAAAAAAAATCCTGGTCTGATTATTAGAACATTTCTGCCATTTCACTCTGGCTCTGATGCTTGTTCAATCTCTTTAAGCTGTGTTTTTGTTTTTGTTTGAAATCTTTTAGCACACCTTGTAATATTTTGTTGAAAGGCAGACATGATGTGCTGGGTGAAAGGAACTGCAGTAAATAGGCCTTTAGTAATGTAATGATAAAGTATACGGGGGAGAGGAAGGCTTCTTTGGTCTTTTGACTTGGTATCAGTCTTTTGGTAAGGCTGTGCCCCTGGACTGTAAACTTCATCCCTGCTTCTCAGTGCCTCTCCTTCTACCCCACCCCCAACCTTAGGTGGGATAGGATATCTGGAGGGTGCCAGAGTTAGGTATTTCCTTTCCCCCAAGTAATTGAGGCTCTGATAAACTCCAGCAAGTTAGGCTCTGATGAAACAGTTTTTGTGGGGAACAGACCTTGTTAAGAATAGAATATTGTGGTATGTTTCAAAATTGTTCCTTTCCCCCTCTCTCTTCTGGAAACATGAGGTGATTTTTCTTTGTTATTCACTGTGAGATCCTAGTAAGGCTCCTGGAAGTTAAACTCCCCAAATTGTGAAAGCCCCCTGCCATGAACTGGTCCCTTGAAATTTTTATCCCTTAGGTTTATTCACACTAAGCCTCCAGTAATTTTTTAATTACATTTCAGATTTTCCTACTCTATACTGGTTCCCAAAGATGCTTCTGCTTTGATAAATCGTAAATCTCTGTATCTGTCTGTGTGTCTCTCCAATTTTGGGGTCAGTGGTTTGCCCTGTAACCTCTCCTCTTTGCCAGATCTAAGAAGGGTTATTGATTTTTTCAATTTGTTCAGCTTTTTACTTGTTGTTAGGACAGAATGAAGACTTCTAAGCTTCTTACATGCTAGACCAGAAACCAGAGCCCAATATCATTATCTTTATTTCACAGATTATAAAGCTTAGCTCAAAGAAGTAAACTCCATTTTGCTGTATCCTGGAATGAGTAGGTCACACACAGACTCAACTCCAAGTCTGCTTTCTCCAAAACCAAAGCTTTTGGACACTGGAATATAGGTAAATTCATTGTTATACATTACCTGTTTTAGCCCAGTGACTTGAATTAGATGTTTTCAAAAATATTTTTTGATCAGCTTCAGAATAAACCCAGTCAGATTAAATAGAAAGACTAATTCTGACTTTCTTTCGAGACACCAATGAGGCTGTGTCTAGTTTTCATCCAGTCCCATGAGTGAATTATTTATTTACAATGCAGACAAAGCTCAAACTCTTTTTTTTCCTATTAATATTTATATTATTATTGCCGGGCCCATCACATCTGTAATGCAAAAGGCACTGAAAGACCACCTATCAGCAACTTCTTTAGAGTTCATTGTTAACATTCAGTGGGCCAAGTTAGAGAGTTCAGAAATGTATTATATTTTTTAAATTAAGTTTTTATTTAAATTTCAGTAGTTAACATACAGTATAATATTAGTTTCAGGTATATAATATAGTGATTCAACACTTCCATACATCACCCAGTGCTCATCACAACAAGTGCACTCCTTAATCCCCATCACTTATTTCACCCATTTCCCCCTTTCTCCCCTCTAATAATTATTGTTTTGTTCTCTATAGTTAAGAGTCTGTCTACTCCTTCACACCCAAGCCAGAGATGGACAGAGGTAGGTAGTCTGGCTACCTAAATGGGCACAGGGATAAAATCTTTAGTTTCTGGTACATTTCTTCCATATTGGAGGAAAAAAAAATACTGGACTGAGAACCAAGGACATGGACTCCAATGCGACTTTCTATCAGTGACAGTTAACGACCTCTCTAAAACCTTTGGAGCTATTTCTCCATGAGTGAATTAAAAAATCCAGCTCTTAATTTTATGACTGTAAGTTTAATAAAATAATATTCCATTGCCATTTCTGTCTAAAACAAAGGGTGCTCTTATCTGGAGTCTCCTTCCTCTTTGATACAAACTCTTAGGGAGGGGGAAGGGTGATCACTCATGCTATCCTTTACGAATATTGATTGTCCTTTTCATAGATTGATTTTCTCCATAATTAGGGAATAATCACTTTAAAGCATTCTCTAAAGGAATAAGCCCCAGTAAGGTTTTCTATCTGCCATAACTTTTATAGCCAGAAAATACAAACTTCCTAAAGACATGAATGATGGAATTACACATTATGTCATTTACAGTGTGGGGTCCTGTAAAAGCCTCAGTGGCATCTGAGACACACTACTATCCCAGAAGGGTTTCAAATCTGCTTAGGGAAATACAACCAACATGTGCAAAACTGAAGGCAAAACAAAACATGTAGGTAGGGGGTGTGAAGTAGGACCTGGGTTATGATGCCGATTATATGCTCTCTGCAGCTCACATTACATCATAGAGCATATTTCATCTGCAAGATGGGGATGATAAGGGTGAACTCACGCAGGATTATCCAGTCATGGTACCACTTACGTTGCACACTCATGACTCTACTGCCATGGGGGCCCTCAGCGCAGCCTGGAATTTTTTTTACTCTGTTATCATCCTGGAGGACTCATACTTTCTCTTCTTACTTCTCCAATGCCTTCTTTCTCATCCTGAATTTCAACTGATGACCTCAATTTTTCTTTCCTGGAGAAAACAGAAGGTATTACAAGAAAAATTCTGTGGGATCCCTTGACCATAAGTTCATCATCAGCACTCACAAATTCACTTTTTCTTCCTGGTTTCAGGTGAGCTGTCCATTTTGCAAAGGCCATCCCCTCTCCTATTATCCAGACCCCATTTTCTGTCTCCTCCTTAGGTACACCACTTCAGGAATTCTCTCTCTTCCTCTCTTTCTCTCCTGCATCTGTAGTTTTTTCTCTCTCAACTGGATTTTCTGAGCTCACAAACGTATCATATATTTATTTTTTAAGATGAGATATATGTGCATATGTGTGTATCTTGTTCCCATTTACTTGTTCACATAGTTCAACCATTCCATTTCTCCACCTGCTTTATGTCATATCTCCTTGAGAGAGTTATTTATAATTTTTGTCTGCAATTTATCTCCTCCACTTCTCTGTTCAACCCATTTCTGTAACTATTTACACATTCATCAAACCTGCTCTTGTTAAAATCCAATGAATTCTGTATTCTTAAATTCAGCAATTAATTCTCAGTCCTCATCATACTGATCTCTAGGAGAATTTGATATTGTTAACATGTTCCTTGTTAAAATACCCTTTTCACTTGACTTCTGGACACCACATCCTCCTGTTTCTTCTCTTCTATAATTGGACATTTCTTTTCCTTCTCCTTTATTGGCTTCTCTGAACTACTCTAACAGCCATATATTGGTAATGGCCCAGAACCCATTCCATGGGCATCATTCCTTCTCTTTGTACAACAATCTCATCTCATGACTATCATATGGAATCTATACATTGACAAATCCAAGACATATCTCCGAACCGAACATATCACATGGACTCTACAGTTTTATATATGCTGCCTTCCGGATATCACCCCTTGGATATCTGAAAGGCACTTCAAACTTAACATATTCAAAAATTACTTTCTAGACCCTCCTACACCTGCTCCTCCAGCAGTGCTCGTGAATGGCAACCTGGTCTCTCATGCCACTCAGGCCAAGAACCTTGGACTTATCTTAGACTACCCTCTCTTACTTGTGCCTCCCACTTCAACAAATCTTGTCATTGCCACCTTCAGAATATATTCTAATTCTCATTTTTTTAGCCCCTTTAATCCAAACACACCGATGCACGTTACCATCATTGTTTACTTGGTTTGCTATATTAGCCTCCCTTGATGACTCTTTTTTTCCCCTTTTTGTCTATTCTCAACACACTAGCAGGAGAAAATCTATGAAAATGCAAAATGCACCATGTGTACCTCAGCTCAAAACTCTCCATTTCATTCTTAATGGACTCAGTGACAATGTTCTTACAAGGGCCTACAAGGCCCTTTGTGTTCTTGTGACACAGTACTCTTCTGAGCTCACCCACAACAGCTTCCTTGGTGTTAGTCAAATGCTAACAAGGCTTCCACCTTAGGGCTTTTACATTTCCTCTTTTTTTTCCTGCCTGAACTTCTCTAGGTGGTTGGATAGCTTACTCTCTCAGCCCTTTCAAGTCTGTGAAACGTTACCTTAGTGAGGAGAATTTCCATTAACTCCATTTGTGAATAGTGCATTCATTTTTCCTCCTTACCTTAATGTTCTGTTGCTCTGTGTATTTACAGGGTTACTGTCTGCCTGTTCGCCCTAGAATGTAAGTTCCTTTGTTTAGAATGTAAGAGACTCTGTTTTACACATGGCCGTGGCCTGAGTAACTAGACAAGTGCCTGAGAGACCATAGAAGCTCAAAACTATGTGGTAGATGATTAAAAGCAAGAATGAATGAATGAATGAATATAACTGAGAGAGTGCTTTGAACTCTGGTATCAACACAAATTTGTACCGTGTCTCATATGGGTCTGAGAGTAGAGACTAGAACATAAGGACTATAAATTGAAATTTGCCATTAGCTTCCCCAGCCTCCTCCCTTTAGTCTCCCCCTTCCTTCTGCCTTTAGTGATGTACTTCTCCAGCTTTTGTTTTAGCCATAACTCAAGGGTTAAATTGTGGTTGTTTTCTTCTTCTATTTGTAGAGTAAGAAAGCATAAGGAAAAATGAGACCAATATGTTTCCAAATATACCCAGGAGACCACATAGTACCATTGTTCTAACAAGGTGGTAGAGCCAAAGGATGCTCTCTCTAACAAAGAAATAGCACAGAGCACATTTTATGGAGGAGAATTAACACAAGTCAATCAATCGCCTCAAGGAAGCTGTGATGCCTTACACACTTGGCTATTCCAGGCCTACCCACCACTAACACAGTTTCCAGGGAATACAAATCTGAGGCTGTGATTCAATTTAAAGAGCATTGATAGGTTCTTGAATGCAGGCAAAGTTTAGCATTAGATTTTGCAGTGTGAGGATAAATGGGCAGTGGGGGTCACTAAGGAGACTGATGACCATGGAGGTTCTTGTCGCTGTGCGGTAGAAAGGTGTATCAGTTAGGAAAGCAAGACCCTGTGATGGAGGGCTTTATGTGGCAGGTGAAGGTACTTTGGTTTGATTCAGTAGGCAGTAAACGAGGAGTCATTGTATTTTCTTAGACGGGATAGAGGTGGTGACACGGTGGAAGCATTGTTGAGCGTGATTGAAAAACCTGGCTATAAAACATATGAGAATGTAGTCCTTGAACAACCTGCATCAGAACCACACTAGGATGTATGCTTTAGTTGGGCTGGAGTAGGTCCCAGTAATCTACATTTTAATCAGAAACTCTGTGGGAGAGACCTGAGAATTTGCTTTTTTAAAAGCACATCAAGCAATCAGATGCACACTACTTTATGGTATTCATTACAGCATTTTTTTTTTTCAAACTGAAGGTTGCAACCTGTTAGTGAGCTGTAAAATGAATTTGGCAAAATGCATCAGATAACACAAATGAGTACGTACGCTATGCTTCCATTTATATATAGTTTATGAACAGGCACAACCAGTCTCTGGTGAAAGAGATTAGAGCACTCGTTGCCTGGGTGGGAGAGAGGCCTGACTAAAAAGGTGCCTGAAGAAAGCTTTGGTTTGTTGGACATAACGTGATTTGGGTGACACCTACCTAGGTGTAAACATTGGTCAAACCTGATCCAACAGTACACAAAAAATGGATGCATTTTGTGATGTGTACATTATTCCCCCATAATAACAAAAGTGAGAAAATTATGTAGAGCGCATCAAGGCATTGCCCGGAGTAGGGTTAAATTGTGTGTGTTTCATGTGGGCGTGTGTACATTTTGAGTCATGATTATTCAACATGAGGGTAAATATTGTTTGATGTTTGGGTTTATGTGTGTGTTTGAAGCACTGTGGTAGAGAGAGAGTCTAGCGGCTGACCATTTATGTTTACTTTGTCTCTCTTTTGTTTTCTGTAGATTGAGAATTTGACTCCTTACAGATATCTTGCTATCAATATATCCAGTATGTTTTTATACTTATGAGACCACTTGAGTTTTTTGGTAATTTTTCTCCCACACAACTCATTCTGATTCTAATTTCTACAGTGGTTCAGTGTGACATAACATTTTGTGTTCTGATGAATGTGTAGTAGTAATGCCCGGCTACAGAAACGTTGGTCATATTTGTTAGATAGGACAATTGACTGCTTCTGAAAGCTCTATTTAAATGGGTTGTAGGTTTATAGCAGATGCACTGTTCTCACCAGTAGAGACTGCATTTTAAGCAAAAGGAGATGTTTGGAGGCTGTTCATTTCTTGTTTATAAGATTGGAAAAGGAAATACATGGAAGCAATGGTAATCTGAAGACTCATGAAAATAACGTAGTAACACTTGTGTTCTAGTTAACCTCTCCTTGCCGTAAAACATCAAAACTTACGTTGTTCAAGTTCATTTTCTTGAGGTAGTAAGGATACTCCTGTGCACAAAACAGAGTTTTTCTCTGACAACTCTGGATATTATTGATTTTCAGGATGCAAATCCTCCATATGGAATGAGAATTAAAGATGTCTCACTCTGGATAGAATTTTTTAAGAGTTTTAATGTGGCTTAAAAAGAAAGAGAGTCAAATTGAGTTGGAATGAGCCATCCTGACTATACGGCTTGTATAGAACTAAGGATTGTTAGCTAGTCAGAGCCTGCTTTTCTCCTGGCTTGAAATCCTTCTGGATGTATGACACCACTTCTAATTTCCTAGATTTCCAAGATGAGTTTTGGACCTTTTTTGTGTTTGAAATCTAATTATAATTCTGCCATTCACTTGTATTCTTTTTTTCCTATGGAAGATTTATATAACATTGGTCCAGTCTTACTTTTATGTCTCGAGTACTTAGAGGGGACTATTATTGATTTATATGGGGCACCTTTCTTCAAGATATATATGTGCCCCAATGAGTCTGGAAGGTTTAAAGGTTCTAGTTCACATAAGAAAGTCAGGGATTCTGGAGGCATATATTGGGAAAAAACAGACAGTTTCCCTTTTATATCTTACCTTTTAATGCTCTTGGTGGTTAGATAGGGAATGCATAGGTGGGAGGCGGGTAAAAGTGGCCGGTTAGATAACTAGAATATTAGAGAAGATTCCTTCATGGAAGGAATAGAAAGATCTTATACCTTTGATATTGACTAAGGCCACTACATTGCCTATTCCCAAATGGTTAGGGGCACTATATGGTCAACAAGTTTTTATGAGATACTACGAGAAGAACCTTTGCTTCAATAATAACAGCACCATCACCTCAAGTTAATTAAAATATCTAGGCAACTGTCTTCTAGTTATTCAACTTGATGTAGATGGTTTTCTATCCTTCTAGAAGTGTTAATATGGAGACACTAAGGCTTTGAAAAAATAACATGAACACTTTAAGAAGAATTTTATCTTAGGGGCATCTGGGTGGCTGAGTTGGTTAAGTGGCCTAGGTCATGATCTCGGTTTCAGCTCAGATCATGATCTTGTAGTTCCTGAATTTGAGCCCGCATGGTGGATCTGCACCGAAGACACTGAGCTTGCTTGGGATTGTCTCTCTCCCTCTCCCTCTGCCCCTACCATGCCCTCTCTTTCTTTCTTTCTTTCTCTCTCCCAAAAGTAAATACATAAACATTAAGAAAATAATTTCATCTTATAGCAAAGGAATGTCGAACTGCAGAAGAAGGTAGCACCAGGTCTGATGACAATATGTAACATGAAGCTGTTCATCATCCTGGTGATGAAGTAGACAGGGGACATTAAGATTCTTGGTTGCAAGGAAGAGAAACTAACTTTGAATGTCTAAGCAGAGGAGTCACTGGTATGTTACAGGATGTTGAAAGGCGGATGTTTGGAAAGGAGTGCAATTAAGGCAGGACAAAATTAGGGGATGAAATAGTCTAGCCAAATCACATATGCTAGATGCATCAGACACAACCACATCTTCTGGACATCAGCTCTGCATATTCCCACTGCCGCTGTATAAATCACTGTCTCTCATTCCAGATCCGTAACCCTGAGCAGGAATATATAATGATTAACTCATAGTTCATGTGTTTAGATCCTAGCTGTAAAGAAGGATCTTCCATATCCCATGTCTATATTAAGAAATCATGTTCTCTGCTTCCTACCCCTTCCCACAGATTAGGCACATGGGGAACCCCCACCCCCACCCCCAAGAAATAGTTAGTTTATTGTTATGCAAGGGGAGAAAAGATAAATGCCCACTACAATGTGTCTTGTGACTGGAATTTTCAGGCAGAAGTTGGACGGGTACCTAGAAGTAATACTGTGCAAAGTGTTGCTGTTTTGAGAGAGAAGTTAGGAGAAAGTTCCCTATAAGCACATGGTCTAAGTCTAGGCTTCTATGGGGTGTGGGGTCTTTGGAGTTACTCCAGTGGGATTGTTAGGTTATAAGAAATAAATCCAGGCAGCTGTGTGCTCTCTACCAGGAAGCTTCCTGTTGCTTTATAATTGTCTGAATACATTTCCAGCCCAACCCAGTTACAGCAGTCTTAATTAAATCGTGTAGATTTGGCTTCTTACCACAAGGGGTCATTCTTTTACATGTGTCATTCAAAAATCATCTCAGAAGTACCTGATCCTGAGACCACCTTAGAGGTGTGTTTTCTTTCCAGAAGTTTTAACTACTGCTACAAATTATATCTGCTAAATACGTGGTTCCAATGACGAGACACCTAATGATTTGGTATGGGACTGGTACTGCCATTCAAAAATAAATAAGGGCTGGGGAATGAAACTGTCATTTTTTTAAAAAATATTTTTTCTTTTACATTTATTTATTATTGAGAGACAGAGAGACACAAAGCGTGAGCAGGGGAGGGGTAGAGAGAGAGGGAGACACAGAATCTGAAGTAGGCTCCAGGCTCTGAGCTGTCAGCACAGAGCCCGACATGGGGCTCGAACTTACAAACTGTGAGATCATGACCTGAGCCGAAGTCGGTCGCTTAACCAACTGAGCCACCCAGGCGCCCCAAAACTGGCAATTTTTAACATTCCATGCAATTTACCTTTCAACTAAGGATTCCTTTCACCTTAAGACCTTCCCCTCTGTCTAACATTAACAGTCATACAGCGCATTTCAAAAGTCAAGTGAGGCATAGGCTAGTTGCAATGTTAAGGTTACAAGCATAACTTTGAGATATTCAGGTTCAGTTCCAGACTACCACAATAGTGCAAGTACAATGATTTTTTTTGTTTCCCAGTGCATATAAAAGTTATGTTTATACTACACTATAGTCTATTAAATATGCAATAGCATTACATCTAAAACAATGTATATACCTTAATTAAAAAAAATACTTTATTCCTAAGAAAATGCTGACCATCATCCTACTTTTCAGCAACTCATAATTTTTTTTTTTTTTTTTTTTTTTGCTGGTGGAGGTTCTTGCCTTGATGTTGATGACTGCTAACTAATCAGGGTGGCATTTGCTGAACATTGAGGTGGCTGTGGCAATTTCTTAAAATAAGACAACAATGAAGCTTGCCGCATCAATTGACTTCCTTTCACGGATGATTTCTCTGTGACATGCGATGCGGTTTGATAGCATTTTACCCAGAAGTAGAACTTCTTCCAAAATTGGAGTCAATTCTCTCAAACCCAGCTGCTGCTTTATCAACTCTGTTTATGTAATACTCGAAATCCTTTGTTGTCATGTCAACAGTCTTCACGGCATCTTCGCCAAAAGTAGTTTCCATCTCAAGAAACCACTTTTTCTCATCCATAAGAAGAAGCTCCTTATCCGTTAAAATTTCATCATGCGAGTGCAGCAACTCCGTCCCATCTCCTGGCTCCACTTCTAATTCTAGTTCTCTTGTTGTTTCCCCCACATCTGCAGTTACTTCCCCCACTGAAGTCTTGAGCCCCGTATAACAATCCAGGAGGGTGGGAATTAGCTTCTTCCAAACTCCTGCTAATGTTGATATTTTGAGCTCTTCCCACAGGTAAAGTAGATTTAGCATGATTATTTTTTTTTAATTTTTTTTTAACATTTATTCATTTCTGAGAGACAGAGACAGAGCATGAGCAGGGAAGGGGCAGAGAGAGGGAGACACAGAATCTGAAACAGGCTCCAGGCTCTGAGCTGTCAGCACAGAGCCTGACACAGGGCTCGAACTCATGGACTGTGAGATCGTGACCTGAGCTGAAGTCAGACGGTCAACTGACTGAGCCACCCAGGTGCCCTGATTTAGCATAATTCTTTTTTTTTTTTTTAATTTTTTTTCAACGTTTTTTATTTATTTTTGGGGCAGAGAGAGACAGGGCATGAATGGGGGAGGGACAGAGAGAGAGGGAGACACAGAATCGGAAACAGTCTCCAGGCTCCGAGCCATCAGCCCAGAGCCTGACGCGGGGCTCGAACTCACGGACCGCGAGATCGTGACCTGAGCTGAAGTCAGACGGTCAACTGACTGAGCCACCCAGGCGCCCCATGATTTAGCATAATTCTTAAGGGCCCTAGGATTTTCAAAATGGTCAGTGAGCCCTGGCTTTAATTTTATATCATCAGCTGCAATAGTGCCTAGCAAGAGAGTCAGCCTGTGTTTTTAGGCCAGGCACTGACTTCTTCTCCCTAGCTAGAAAAGTCCTAGATGGCATCTTCCAGTATAAGGCTGTTTTCATGTACATGGAAAATCTGCTGTTTAGTGTATACACCTCCATGAATTATCTTAGCTGGATCTTCTGGAACTTGCTGCAACTTCTACATCAGCACTTCCTTCTCCACTTTGCACTTTTATGTTGTGGGGACGGCTTCTTTCTTCAAACCTCATGAACCAACCTCTGCTAGCTTCATACATTTCTTACACAACTTCCTCACCTCTCTCAGCCTTCAAAGAACTGAAGAGAGTTAGGGCCTTTCTCTGGTTGGAGATTTGGTTTAGGGGAATGTTGTGGCTGGTTTGATCTATCCAGACCACTCGAACTTTCTCTATATCAGCAATAAGACTGTTTCACTTTCTTATCATTCATGTGTTCATGGGATAACATTTGTAATTTCCATTCAGACTTTTCTTGTGCATTCACAGCTTGTGCAACTGGTGCAAGAGACCTAGCTTTCCACCTATCTTGGCTTTTGACATGCCATTCTTAGTAAACTTAATCACTTCTAGCTTTTGATTTAAAGTGAGACACATGAAACTTTTCATTTAACTTGTACATTTAGAGACCATTGTAGGATTATTAGTTGGCCTAATTTTGATATTGTGGTGTATCAGGGAATAGGGAGGCCCAAGGAAATGGAGAGAAACATGGAACAGCTGATTGGTGAAGCAGTGAGAACACATGCAGCATTTATCAATTAAGTTCACTGTCTTATATGGATGCACTTAGTGGTGTCCCAAAACAATTACAGTAGTAACATCACAGAACACCATAGCAAATGTAATGGTAATGAAAAGGTTTCAAATTTATGAGAATTACCAAAATGTGACTCCGAGACAGGAAGTAAGCAAATTCATGTAGAAAATGGAGCCCAGAGAGGTCTATGTGGCTCAGTTGCTTAAGCGTCCAACTCTTGGTTTTGGCTCAGGTCATGATCTCAAAGATTGTGGGTCCGAGCCCTACCTAGGGCTCTGCACTAGACAGAGCGGAACTGCATGGGACTGTCTCTACTTCTCTCTCTCTCTGCACCTCCCTGCTCACTCACTCATTCTCTCTCAAAATAAATAAATAAACAAAGAAAAGTGGCACTGATAGACTTGCTCGATGTAGGTTGCCACAAACCTTCACTTTGTAAAAAATGCAGCATCTGTTCAGTAAAACAAAGTAAACCACAATAAAACAAGGTGGGATTGTGGTCAGTGATATAACTTGCCAAAATCTCATTAGATGGTTAGAATTTTTTTTATCAATAAAGTATTTTTAATTAAGATACACACATTGTTTTTAGACATAGTGCTTTTGCACACTTAATAGACCACAGTACAGTGTAAATGTAACCTTTAATGCACTGAAAAAGCAAAAAACTCATTTGACTCTTCTTATTGTGATATTTTCTTTATTGCAGTGGTCTAGAACCAAACCCTCAGTATTTCTGAGGTTTGCCTGTATATTAAAACATGAGGAAATTCAGATACACAATTAAGACTTTAAATATGTTGGGCATGTAAAATGCCCACAAATTCACATTAAAAATGAATCTGTGTGTAGTCCTCTCTGGAAACAATGGTACATGATTAAATTTAAGTCTCTTTTTCAAATCAGAATAAAATACGTGTGGCCCTGCACCCACACCATCCCCCAGGATGTGTCCTGTGTGCTAGCATGCCGGAGTACCTGTGCGTCACCACACACAGCACGTCAGCACAATAGACTTTATCTCAAGTGTTGAAGAAGCACTTGGTCTTGGCCCATTCCTTTGTGAGGACACATAAAAGTTAAGGTATAATCTTCATTTTATAATGAAAGTTACCCTTTTGTCCTTAATGAACATTATCACTAATCATATTGATTAGATAGCAAGTGGAGTCTTTTAAATGCATCATGGGATGGAAAAAGCACCATGTTGCGTTATCAAGCTCTCTGGAGTCGGCTACTGCTTCCCTGCATGACGATTGATTGATTGATTGATTTGGTCTGTTTTGATTCACTTCTCAAATTTGATCGTGGAATGTTTCACTTGGTTCAACTGCCAGGGAAGAAGAACCTTCCTGACCTTGACACTCCAGACCATAGGCTGTCAGAGGACTAAAGCCCCGATATGGTCATGGAGCTGGAGCTGCCATGCTACAACCTCCACCTTAATTCTTTCCCCTCATCTTTTCCCTGATACTCAGCATTTAATCCTCCATACTTCCTTTCCCCTTCCCTTCAACATTTTTCCTCTTCCCATCCATGATTTTTTTTCTGCTGAGGGAGAGAAGAGTCTCCTACCTTTTCCCACTTTCCTTCTTACCATGGCCTTGGTGGGAGATGGTGGCAGGGCAGTAACACGCAGCGACATTTGATTTGATGCTTAAGAACACAACAGAGAGATTCTTCTGAGCATTTTAATAGGTTCTGTTTTCCGGGAACTGCAGAGAAAAGAAATAAAAGATAGTACGCAGAGTTCCTGTTTTTTTTTTTTTTTTTTTTTCTTATTGCTGCCATGGGGATAAAGATCAAAGTCTTTATCTGTGATTATCCATCAGACAAATGCAATAAAATGCCCAATTTGCAGTCAAGGCTAACTGTGTGCTGTCTTTCAGAACACATTCATCTCTAATCTTCTTGAAAGTCTTTCCTCCCAGAGGCCCCACAGGGCCTGTAAGGAAGCATTCCTGACACCAGCTGCTTCAAAATCTATAGATTGTTATTAAATAATAGGTTTCCTTGCAGCAGGGGCCTGGCCATGCCCTGGGCATATACAGGGACTTAATGCCCCAGGAGCATAGGCATTTATGGAATCCCTAAGGTGTGGTGGCATGGATTCTTATGAAAAGAGGGATTCAGCAGTGAACAATATTGTGTAGGTCCTTTAGGAGCTTGCTCTAAAGTTGAGGCTGTAGGATGGGGCACGTCATAGACACATGAATCAGTTAATCAACAATGCACATCAGAATAAGGGTAAGTCGACTGCAGGACTGAGACTGTGCCAGAATGACTCGACTGGCATCCAAGGCCATAATCCAGCTCCTTCTTTATAATGTGCATTCCAAATGCTTCTTCCTTATGTGCCCCGCCTTGGGAGTAAATGGGAAACAGATTGGCATGCACAGAAAATGGTGGTCCACAAGGTGAAGAGGAAAATCCAATACTTCCCAATATCAGATGTTAACAGGAAGAAAAATGTTTGTTGTGTGTCAAAGAGGCTATAGGAAAAGAGTATAGAGTGTGGGGGCCTCTGGTGTGACTGTTGAGCTTGAACAGAACCTGATATTTGTGAAACATTAATAGTAAGGCATATTGGGACACCATCTGAGACCTAGACCATGTAGGTCTGCTTCCTCTTGGTCTCCTAGATCTTTTTTCCTCTTGGTTTCATGAGCCTCCTACCCTCAGGAAAGACAGAGTTTGCCTCACTTCCTGTGATAGGCAAATCAAGCAGAGTTTGTTTTGGGGAAGCCAGCAGATTGTTGCTCTCTTAAAGATTTTCTGCCTGCCATGTTCACTAACATCTGGGCTGTACTCAAATCTAGGTTGAGTAGGGAGGTGGGAAGGCTGGCTGAGTTCTCCGACCAGCTTTTTCAGGAGTCCATTGGATTCTTCATGTTTTTCTTCAAATGATGATAACAAAGGGAAACAGTGGGTGATTCAACTACATCCTAACTTTGGTGACCTTTAATTAGGATCATAGTGTGTTATGCCTAGAATAAAGGTCCCTGGGGAAACTCTGGTTCTGGTTTTAACATAGTCGCAATAAATAAAGCAAAGTCAATCATTCTTTTTGTGTGTGTGATAAAATATATGTGACATAAAATGTATAATTTTGACCATATTTAAGTATACAGTTCAGTATACAGTTCAGTGGCATTATATACATTCACCTTGTGCACCCAGCACAACCATCTATCTCCAGAATTTTCCTCCTTTTAAAGGTTAAATAGTACTCCATTGATGTATATACCACATTTTGTTCATCCATTCATTCATCAATGCATAAAGAAAGTGAAGTCACTCTTGAATGCTCACATTTCCTTTTGGTCCAGAATGCTATTTATATTTGTATATTTGTAGTCTCAGCATCATTGGTGTTAACAGCATTACCTCTCATTCTCAAATTATCCCACTTTGGATGATGAATTATATGATTACCCCTTGAGAAGAACTCTTCTAGAATTCCCATGTTCCCTGCAATTGTTCTCATGTTCAGTGCAAGTTTCGGTGCAGAATCTTCTGCAGACATTCTCTTTCACTTAAACTTAGCACCAACTAAGCATACATCATTAAACAGTCAGTAGGGATGTTGGTGGGTGATGTTTTCCCAAATGAAGGAAAAGAAACAATTGCCGATTTTCAGGCAGCTGGATGAGTATCATAACTTAGGAGACCAGACTATCCCACATCTGTTTGAATAGGAGAACAAGCCTAACAAGTCTTGAAGGCAGCCAGAAAAAAAAGTGCCTTTGTAATCACTGGGGGAAAACAGTGGAGATCCAGAAAGAGAAAGTGCATGTCTTTCTTTCCACACTGGTCTGAAGCATCTGTCAAAAGCTGTTAAGGGAAAAAAGGGGTGTGATTTTGACTCACAGACATTTTCCCAAAGAGAATTTGCAACTTTTGTTGACTCTGCAAATAGGGGAAGTTCCCTGATTGGATAGCTGCAGAGAGCTTATTTCAGCATAACTGATGAGATAGGATATGTGAAAGTAGACAGCCTCCTAGGATTAAAGTTCTGTCTGGAGTGTTTGCTGCCATACTGGCCTATGATAGATAGATACTTCAGTAAACACTAGAGAAATGAATGAGTAAATGACCAACTTCCTACCTGTCAGTTGTTCAGGAATCCAGTTCCTTCATATGTAAAATAGGAATAATTCCACCTTCTCTGCCATTATTTTAGGATTATGCTAATTAACTTAGTTTGTCTTCCTAGGAAGGACCATTGACTTTCCACTAAAGGGAGCATAGAACAGAGTGACTCCAGACAAGAAGTACTTTGTAACTGCCATGAAATTTTATAATTTAAAAACCACACCAGATAAATGTAATCTAATCACCAGTCAATTTTAGCAACTCCCTCTGATCTGCTTCTCATTTTAGAACAAAATCACAGCTGAAACAATAGGCTGTCCAAGGGACTTAATTTAAAGAACGAAATAGTTTTCCAAATTGTGATACAAATGCTAACTGTTAACCAAAATTTGTGTCCTCCTAGTTTTCCCTGATACACAGCTGGTCTCCATTTCCAACCTCTGTGGTGGTTAGGAATGGCCATGTGACCAAGTTCTATCAACTCAGCTGGGACAGGAGTGGTGTGAGTCTCGTGCTTGCTCTGCTCCTTCAGAACGTCCCATGTTCCTCGACTGACTTGGATAGTGATAAGCTTGACTTAGATGTCAAGCTGAAGAATGTAGAGCTTCTTGCTGATTGAACACATGAAAAAGAGTCATTAACACCATACAGGAAAAAAGGAAAAAAAAAACTCCAAATAAAGCTTATATTGCTAGTTCTTTAAAAAAAAAAAAGTCTCTTAACTTCTTGTTATGGAAGATAAGAATGCATCTGTCTTTCACCACCCTCCCGACTACCCATGCCTCACATCCTTCAGACATAGTTGTAACATAAAAATAGGTCAATGTTTATTATTTAATTTATTCCTACCCTGTTAATACTGTTCACGGATGAGATGTATAGTATTTACATGGTTGGTTTTCCTTTCCTGTAGAGAAGGAAATCATTAATCCAATCCGGATTCTTTGTCAGCTGAGTAAATTTTTTCCTGGTACCTTCAATGAATTTAAATTTTTATGAATGTCATTTTTTAAAAAATTTTTAATGTTTATTTTTGAGAGAGAGAGAGAGAGAGGGAAATCGAGAATGAATGACAGAGCATGAGTAGGGGAAGGGAGAGAGACAGGGAGACAGAGAATCTGAAGCAGGGTCCAGGCTCTGAGCTGTCAGCACAGAGCCTGATGTGGGCTGAACCCACAAACGATGAGATCATGACCTCACCCAAAGATGGATGCTTAACTGACTGAGCCACCCAGGCACCCCATGAATTCCCTTCCAACCATTTTCATTCTAAAAAGTAGCTCTCTAAAACTACTGAACAAATGTCACTGTGCAAACTCCTTAAAACATCATCATAAGGCAATTTTTACCTCTTTTGCTGGCTCGCCAATTTCCTACATCATATTTGGTTATCTTTCTTGGTTATCTTCCTCATATTGATACAACAAAGATTTTCTAGTAGCTTCCTGATGGAGTATTTAAAAGGTAACATTTTTTTCTTTTTTTTTTTTTTTTTTTGGCACAGCTGAAAGTATCCTGACAATCTGAGTATGTATTTCTACTTTGGAAAAAAAAAAATTTCTCAGAATTTTTAAGATATTTTTCTACCACGTTCTAATGGCTGAAGTTGCTATTATGGGAGAAATCCTAAGGCATTATTATTTATAAGTATTTATGTAAATATTTTTCCTCCTTATCGGGAGGCTTCTAGATCTTTCTATCACTTGTGTTTTCAAATTTGCAGTAATCCTCTTTGATTTCTTTGTCTGTATAACCTTATCTCTCAGTTCTAGAAAAAACAATTATGTTTTTGATGATATCCTCCCTCCACTTGCTTTTGTCTGTTTTTTTTTTTTTCTGGACTACTTATTATACAGACATTGTACTTCCTGAATCATTTACCTTCTATCCTTCATCGCTTTTCTTCTCCTTAACTTTATGTTCTACATGTATTATTATTTTTAACTTTTTTTTTTTCTATCATCAAGATCTCATCTATATTCATGTCTGCATGCTCCTTTAGGTATATTTCTGTTCTTAATTCACAGTTGCAATATGTCTAGTTATCTTTTTGAGAGTATTAATAAAGAAACTACTCATAGTACTAAAGTTGAGAAGAGGTATTTGTTCATTTGGTTTTGATATCTGTTTTCCACATCCAGTGCTTGTTTCAAATGTCTAGGCTTGTTTTTGTTCATATTAGAGAGTGAGGAACAAAGAGGTGATCAGAAACCCAGGGCATTTGATTGGAGATGGTCAATATCATCCTAACTCTAACATCATCTGAAAGGGCTATTTCTTTGGGAATCATTAATGTCAGTGTTTTTCAGTCCTTTAGCTCCAGTTGGTCATATATCCCAGAGGAGAACTGGTTCAGAATTCTCATTTGGAGGGTTTAAACTGGCTGCTAGTTTTCTGGAAACCATGTAGGAGAAGACTGGAAAGAAAATTCAGCATTCGCTATGGAACTTTGGCTTAATTCTCTCTCTCTGCCTCTTAAAAAAACAAAACAGGGGCGCCTGGGTGGCGCAGTCGGTTAAGCGTCCGACTTCAGCCAGGTCACGATCTCGCGGTCCGTGAGTTCGAGCCCCGCGTCAGGCTCTGGGCTGATGGCTCAGAGCCTGGAGCCTGTTTCCGATTCTGTGTCTCCCTCTCTCTCTGCCCCTCCCCCGTTCATGCTCTGTCTCTCTCTGTCCCAAAAATAAATAAACGTTGAAAAAAAAAATTAAAAAAAAAAAAAAAAACAACAAAACAAAACAAAAAAACACTTTTTTTCTAAATTTTCCAAAAATGGATTTCTTCACTCAAATGTGTCTGGAAACCCAAATATAAACACCACGTATTTCACTCTCTGTAGAAAATAAAAGCCCTACTCATCAACTCATCAGCCATGTGACTCTACAAAGTGGGGTGGATTATCTGTGGATCTTATTCTTTCCTAATGAGATCCTCAAACAACACAGTCTTCTGTTAATCCTCACTTCCAAGATACTTGTTCTCCCCAAGTCCTACGCCTGTTAGAGATTCATGTGTAATGCTCTTTCTTGGCTTTCCCACTTAAAGCACAGAATTCAGATTTCTTGGATCTCCTAAATCAGTTTTTATTTTTCCATTTGTTTCCAGGTACCAAAAATCTTTTTATTTTCTCATCCCCATTGCTTTATTCCATATTACTTCATGCTTTAAAACATTTCTGTCATCTTTATGGGGCTTAGGGAATGGCTTAAATAGAAATATATGTATTCAATCTGCCATCTCTAACAATAAGGTATATGCAATTTAATTTTTATTAGTAACACATTGAATCATAGGCTTATAATGCAAAAATATTCCTTGAATTATATGACCTCTAAACTCACCCAGTGAGGAAAATTCTGTCCCTCCTGACAGCGAAGTTATTCATGAGAAGGTGAATAAAGTGAATAAAGTCATTCATAATTTATCCAACAAATAATTATTTAGTAACTATGACATATCAGATTCTGGGAACTCAATGTGAGCAACACAGTGCTATCTTCAGGAATTGCCCATGGAGGTAGAAATTTAAAAAAAATATATGAATAGAATATTTAAAAGATCTTCAGTAATGTTGACAACAGGGAAATCCAGAAGTGGAGTATCTAGCATTATCTGAATGGGTTAGAATTGGAGGCATATTAAGATTTAATATTCCAAGAGATGTAAAGAGAATGTCACAGGCAAATGAAATAGAAATAATGAAAACTTAAAGATATAACAGATCTGATAAATTTAGGAAACTATGTATAATGCTAGAAGGAGATAAGAATAGACAGAGATTTTGACATGAGCCAGATCATAAAAGGCTATATACGGCATGTTAAGTTGCTTAGATATTAACCTATGGACAATGGTCAACTATAGAAAAGTCTTAGGTGAGCCATGACAGGTAAATGGAGCCATACCAAAAGAAGAAAAAAAAAATCACAAATGATCCACTAATGATGATCCATGGTTTCTTTGCCTATTCTGTTCTTCAGTATCCAACTCCTTCCCTTGTCCTTCCATCATTACTTAGCTATTTGTGTTGCAATTAGTACTGCTTCCTGTCAGTCTTATTTGCAACCAGCTGAGCTCATTCACTGATAATTAGTGCACTAACAATTTTCAGGAATTGTGATTCAAAATTGTGTCTTCCACTTCTACTCTGAGGGAAAAAGAAAAAAATAAGGCATCGTGATAAAGCAAAGGATTTGTTCTGGTCTTTTTCCAGGCAGTAAGATGCTGGTTCTGATGGAGTGGTCTCATTAGAATCTGCAGCTAATGGATTCAATCTCAGTTTAGACCATTTTCTCTCTTTCAGCTCCCTGACTGCAGATCATATGTTGGATCATTTCCCTCCATCTGACAAAAACCTAAGTCCTACCAAAATATCTTTTACTCTCTTGGTATCATTCAAAATATTGGGACTTGGGAGAGTACTATTATCACTATATTGCTTAAAGATTTCCTCTACAAAATGGGATTATAATACCCAGAGTATTTGGGATGGTGAATCTTAATCTCCTATTCTCCAGAGGGAATAGTGCAACATAAAAAACAAGGTGGGATTGAAACCCTACCTTCACAGTTTGCTTTGTATATGGCTATGGAAACATAGTCTCTGATTCTTTTCTATAAAATGGGGAAATATATACATGCCCACAGGGTTATTCTAACGAATAAATGAAATGATGTAAGTAGAAGGAACTATTAAAAATTTAGAGGTTTTTATGGACTTTTTAATATTGAAGATTTCTAGATTGCTAAGTGTGTATCTTTTGTATTTCTCTTGGCTTAGTACATGGTGGGGATTTCTCTCTTCTAAGTTTTTATTGTGGTAAAATGCACATAACATTTACCAGTTTAGCCATCTCTTAAATGTGTAGCCAATGGTATTAAATACATTCATTATGTTGTACAGCCATCACTATCATCTATCTCCAGAACTCGTTTTGTCTTGTAAAACTGTATGTAACTCTGTACTCATTAAACACTAACTCCCTTGCCCTCCCTTTCCTTTCCGCTTCTGGCAAACACCATTCTACTTTCTGTCTCTATGATTTTGACTTTTCCAAGTACATGTTATGGGGATATATATATATATATATACACACACATATATATATTTATATATATATATATATATATGGATATATCCATATATATCCATATATATATATGGATATATATATTTATATATGGATATATATGGATATATCCATATATATCCATATATAAATATATATATATAATGGAATAAAAGAAGTAGATATATATATATATGAAGGTATATATATATATGTGTATATATATAGGTATATATACCTATATATAGGTGTATATATATATATATATATACCTATTTATATATATATATATGCATAAATTTCTACCTTCATATATATATATGTATATATATATTTATATACATATATATTTATATGTATACATATATATTTGTATATGTATACATTTATACAATGTATACATACATTGTATAAATGTATACATATATATGGATATATATATAAAATGGAATAAAAGAAGTAGTCCTCTTGTCTAGAGTTAGCTAGGTTTAAAACATCTTGGGAAATTGTGAATTCAAGGTGGTTTTCTTTAAGCTCAGCTAGTCTCCACTTCCTGTGACTTTTCAGGTCTCCTGTTCCTGTCCTTTCTTGTGTCATCCTGGGGCCTTATATGCTCTTTTACTTTCTCTTCCCCATGTTAAAGTTAATTGCAGGAAATAAGAAATGGTTTCATGGCATTCAAATGTCATTTCTTTCCTAATTTAGGGAGATTTTGGTTTATGAGTATCAGAAACACCTTCTTCAGCTGCCTTAAAGATTATGGAAATGAAATTTTAAGTATAAAAAGTTCCATATCAGGGCAGGATTCGGGTATGTTAATTCCACAGCTCAGAAACATTATTAGGGGGTGGTTTCTCTGTTCTTCCAATTTCACTGTTGGCTCAAACCTCAGGATAGTTGAATTGTAAAAAGATGGTTGCCTGTAATAATTTGGATTACCTGTTTCTTTATTCCCATCAAGCAGCCAAAAACTTAAAATGAAACTTTTTTTTTCAAAATTACAGAATAAATGATTTTTCTTTCCTTCAACCATATTGGACAAAATTAGATGCCCAATTCCAGATCAGGCACTGATTTAAGAGTATTACCTTCCTTCTGCCAATCAGCCCTACCCTAAAAACTCGAAATGAGATCATCTTCCTCCAGGCACAAAGGCTACCTAAGAATCTTTTTTAGGAAAGAAGAATGGGGAAATGATGTTATCTAGACAACTAATCATGTCTAATACACAACTCCTTCCCCTAAAAATTGCTTGTTCTCATAAAATAGCCTTCATGATCCTGTGAGCAAGTGATAGGGTTAATTGGGAGAATGGTCCCCTCCTTCACAAGATGCATGAATGTGTGTGTAGCAGAGAACCAGAGGTTTATGTGCCCATCATCAAGAACACCCATTTCATGTAGGTTTAAATGGCATATCTATGTCTATGACTATGTCTATATCATATCATATCTATCTATCTATCTATCTATCTATCTATCTATCATCTATCTATCTATCTTCTGCTGGTCCTCTGGCCTGAATCACCTTCAATCAATCAATACAGCTCTTGCACCCTCCCTTCTCCCCATGGTTCCACTTCCCACCCCAATTTCTCACGGTCACGTAGAAAATACAACAAACCAAAGCAAACATATTGATGCATTTTTAGGAAAACATTTTTCAAAAACCCATCCAGAAACAGAAACATTTGGCGTTTGAATCCTCTAAAAATGTAGGATGAAATCTCCTTCCTGCTTTCACTTTTACAAACAAGGCTGGGGTTTGGAGACAGCATCTGAGATCTCCTAATAATACAGGTGTGTATACACTCACTCCACTCAGTTTCCTCAAAACCTTGAGGACTACTATTTGGTTCAGTCAGCTTACCACCATAACTAATATCTGTTCTCCATTTAACTAATTACTCTTTTCTTCCTCTCTTTCTCTCTGTTTCACTGTTTTGGTAAAGAAAAACATGAAAGGTATAGTCATTGTTGACGTACTTGATAACATGGAAAGTTCTGTTTCCCAAAATTATATACTAATGAAAAACCAAAATAATACAAAAGTAACAGGCAGAACTTATGAATTTTTACATTTTGGGGTTGAGTAATTTGTTTTTACATTTTATCTTATTTTTATTTTTTTTATAAAGTTTATTTAGAGAGAGAGAGAGAGTGAGCACAGGGCAAGGGCACAGAAAGGGAGAGAGAGAGAGAATCTCAAGCAGGCTCCACACTGTCAGTGCAGAGGCCAATGAGGGGCTTGAACTCACGAACAGTGAAACCATGACATGAACTGAAATCAAGAGTAGGATGCTTAACTGTCTAAGCTACATAGGCACCCCTACTTTGGTTTTATTATGCAGTCACAGATTTGTTGCCAATAACAGAAAAATTGGGGATTTAAAAAGAACAAAAGTGAAAAAAAATATTTCTGTGTGACTTGTATGATGGACCATCCACATAGATTTAGAATCTCAGGAATCTTAAATACTGTATTAGCATGGACCCACTTGAAGACAAATGATAAGAGTCCAATTCTAAATAGATTACAGATAAATTAGAGGATTTTTATAAGAAGAAATGCTCACTCTTGCGTAAGAAGTGAATCAATCAAATTCAGAAGAGACCAGAACCATGCCAATGGTAATTAGTTTATCAAACATTGCTATTGGCAGGCATTGTTCATAGAACTTTGTTTTTAACTCATTTAATCTTAAAATGATTCTGGTTTTGTCCTCTTGGTTGCTGAAAACAACAGCCATTTTATTATATCAAGTTTGTGTAGGTCAGGAATTCAGGCAGGTCATGGATCCATATAGCAGCGATTTGAGTCACTAGATAGTTTTCCACTAAGTCAGGGTTAGTCTAGAGCATCCAAGATGGTTCCAGGCACATTCTCTTGGTGATAAATGACTGGAAGACTGGACTCAGCTGGGCCCTTTTTACTTTCCACACAGTTTCAGAACTTTTCTATGTGATCTCTCCAGTAGGATGTTGAATTTCCTACAAGTTGACTAAGGGATATAAAAGGGAATGTTGCAAGAGTGAAACAGTAGAAGCTGCTAGATTCTTAAGGCCTGAGCCACAAAACTGGCACAATGCTACTTTTTCTGTATTCTAAAGCAATCACAGAGTATTCCCAGATATCAGGGAGAAGAGCATCAAAGAATCTGAGGCCATTTTTAATATGACCTAGTCCTCCTATGAGGTGTATACTGTATTCTCATCATACTTAAAGTCACACTGAGCTAAAGAGTAGATATATAGTCTTCTCAAGGTTTCAGAATTAGTAGAAAACTATGAATTTGAACCCAGGCAGTCTGGCTCTAAAATGTGTATTTTTAATCACCTGATAATCCTTAATAATTTCTAGACATAGACATTCTCATGCATGGATACGCCTTCTACTTCTTGGAGGCTAACTGGCAGTTCTATTTTCTTCTTCTTTTTTTTCGCATTTTTTTAAGTGTTTATTTATTTTTGAGAGAGAGAGAGAGACAGAGAGAGAGAGAAAGAGAGAAAGAGAGAGAGAGAGAGAGAGAGAGAGAGAGAGAGAGAGAGAGAGAGAATGAATGTGCAGGGGAGGGGCAGAGAGAGAGGGAGACACAGAATTCGAAGCAGGCTCCAGACTCTGAGCTGTCAGCACAGAGCCCGACGCAGGGCTCGAACTCACTAACTGTGAGATCATCACCTGAGCCTAAGTTGGAAACTTAACCAACTGAGCCACCCAGATGCCCACATTTTCTTCTTTTGGTATGGAACAGGGCCACTGGCAGCTCTAGGTTCAGAGAAAATCCAAGATCACAATTTAAAAGTCTTAGAGAATGCCTTGGCTGGTATAACATGGATAATGAACCCGTTTTTGAATCAATCAATATGGTCAAAGGCTGAAGACATTGCATTGGCTCAGATGAGGTTCTGGCCAACTCCCATAATTGAATAAACTGAGTCTGTTGTTAGAGAGAGGAAGAGTTATATCACAGACAAGCACCACTGAAGCCCAGAGAAATGTATATGTAACCAGGAGTTTAGCCTGATATTTGAGTCAACTCTCACTTTCTTTTCCAGTAAAATGTGTAAACAACTTCACTTCTTAGCAAACTTGTTGCCTCCCAAGGATGTCCATTAATTTTTAAAGAGTTTCAAACTTCAGAGAGCAGATGAGGGAAGTGTTTTGGAGTCCTATGGCCATTGCTAGCCTTTGCATTAGAATTGTGCCACAAAAACTCATCAAGAGAGTATCTGGTCTACTTAAACTTTATATTTTTTCACCATGGTATCCCCAGAGTCTAACACAGGTGGATGGATGGGTGAACAAACTTGGTTCAATGCAATTTAACAAGCACTTATTGAACCATCAGATTGATTGATTATCTCCCTAGAAAGGCTGATAATTTTGGCATTGAAGGTAATAACAGACTCAAGACTTGTGAAAGAGCCCTTAGGGAGTCGTGATTCTCAGAGTCAACAATGGCTGTGTAAATCCTCCAAAGGAAGGGAAGCTTAGCACAGGAAAGTTAGCGTTATCTCAGACCAAGCCCCTCTAGATATGTGACCACTTACAAAAAACAGACACTATCAAATCAAAGTTTCCATGATGTTGAAAGCATCTGGACTACTAGGTACTACACTTCTTTGAGCACTTTTCCTCATGGTTAAAATGTTAACATTTAAGCTGTGTGATCAATAAGGTCTCTCTCGACACTTTCTGTAATTTATAATTTTAGTCCTGAAAATAACTATTTCCTGGAATGTTCTGTATGACTTTTTTTTAAATGAAGTTATATTGTAAATGTACTTGGGTAATGCAATTTAAAGGAACTCTATCATTAAATCCACAACATGAATAATTATTTTCTATAATCTGTCCATTATTCAGCATTTGTGTAAACTTGGATTTTCATGAATTGAATTTGTCTCAGCTGCCTCTGAAGTGCCCCATTTCCCACAAGCCAAGCTTTTACTGGATTCTGGGCAGCCCCACTAAAAGCCATGAGGTAGCTGTTAGCTGTAGGTCCACCATCACCTCCTTCATCAGCTGGCATTCAGATACTCTAAGGAATCTATTATACTGGAGTGTCAGATGGATTCAGAACAACACAAATGGGAGTCAGCCCTTTCAAACTAACCCTGCATGGTTTGATGGGATGAGCTGAAGGGTATATTTCAAACACAATGAGCCTGGGCTTGGTCACAGGCAAGAATTATGGTGGCAAAAGTCACATTCACTGCCTCCTTTTGGGTATGTGGTCTGTATGCCCTGGCTTGCTAAGATGGTGCCAATTCTGGATTCACTAAATGGAATTTTAAACTTAATGCAACTTCCTCCTGCCAAAAAGAAAAGAATTCAATTATTTGAGACTATTAATGTTAATGACCTTAATAGTAGAAAATGACAAGAACATATGTATAAATCAGTACATTCATGTATTCATAAATACATAATAGATACATAAGTGCATTTATAACAAAATATTGTAACTTCATTGTGCCCAGCAAATAAAAACAAAACACAAGACAAAACAAAATCTGCCCCAAATACTTGTCTTGTAGGTATATGATTCAAAGCAGGCCATGTATGAGCTAGTCCTTTTACACACGACGTGGGAAGTAGGACAAAGCAAGAGGAAAGTGACAATTACTTCAGTGAAAAAAAATAAGATACCTGCTTGAAAAGAAATTTGATTTGGTCAATCAGGTATCCCGATATATTTTTTGAATGCATCCCAAGGCATGTCTGGGTAGATTTTTTTGTACTCTTAAATTGTAGGGCTTTAATCAAAATCCATGATGTAAGGGAAACAAAAATGGATGCACCCTCTTTAGATTTGAAATAGGGCCAATGTAGTGCAACTTAAAATCTATATAGACACGTTCACATTCACACGCATGCATGCGGGGGCATGGAATTAAAAACTATGTTGGATATAGACCAGAGTTTCTGAATAGTAACACTATTGACATTCTTGGCCTGATATTCTCTGTTGGAAGAGGATGTCATGTGCAATGCAAATTTCTAGCAGCATTTCTCACGGCTATGCACTAGATGCTAGTAGCATCCTTCCCCCTCACCCCATTTCTCACAACTAAAAACGTTTCCATACATTGTCAAATGTTGCCTGTTGGGCAAAATTGCTCTGGTTGAGAGATATCGGTCCAAGGTAAAGACTTCAATTACCTATCCATTATGATTCTCCTAAATATTCTTACCTACTGTGGATATTATTATCGAAGATTGATTGTCAAAGTACATAGTTTAGTTCTTTCAATCGAATTTTAAAGTTATTTATCTTAGGTTTCATTTCTTAGAAGAGCCTGGAATAGGGATTTGTGTGTAACCAGTTTGTCAAAGGAGTGCTTCATGGAGATAACTGTGTGGGAGCAAAGCAGATTAGAGAAGGGAAGAAAAAGTAAATATATGGGTTCAGATGAGGTCTAGCCTTAGGCTGATCCCCTGGAAACCTCTGAAGTGTAAATTGAGTGTAAGTCATGAGGCAAGTACTGGGCTTTAGTACCCTACACTGGTCAATCATTATCTAAGTGCTGCTGGGGTGAAGGTTGAAATTGGCTGTTTTGAACTGCACCAAAGTATCTGCTATAATATTTCTTCAGAAAAAAGTTTCTATGAGCTTGATTGGCTTCAATTATTTTATCCAGAGATGAAAATGATTATGAAGATGGAAGCACACTGAGAAAGACCGATATTGGCATTAACCCTGGTCTAGTGCAGTACTCTTCATTTAAAGTATAGGTGAATTAGGTAGGTGAAGGGGATTAAGAAAGGTTACACTTATCATTTTTTTAAGTTTATTTAGGTAGTCTCTATACCCCACGTGTGGCTTGAATTCATGGCCCCAAGATCAAGTCGCATGCTCTTGCAACTGAACCAGCCAAGCTCCCAAAAGTACATTTATCTTGATGAGCACTGGGTGATGTATAGAATTGTTGAATCACTATACTGTACACCTAAAAATAATATAACACTGTATGTTAACTACATTAGACTTAAAATACTTTTAAAAATTAAAATATATATAGTTTTCTTAAAAAATATAGTTTAATAGAAACCAAAGCAATATTTCTATGTATCTTTTGGCGGTAACTATACCCCTAACTATAAATTTACAAAACATCTCTTAAATTTTTATTGTATCTATCTATCTATCTAGCAATCAATCATCAATTCTGAAGGGTGACAGCCCTTATCTCCAGTATACCCTTCAGGTATGTCTTATATTCTCTTTTCTCATTAGTTTGTATTCTGGTAATGAAAGAAAGAAAGAAAGAAAGAAAGAAAGAAAGAAAGAAAGAAAGAAAGAAAGAAAGAAAGAAAAAGAAAGAAATAAAGGAAGAAATAAAGAAAGAAAAGAAAAGAAAAGAAAAGAAAAGAAAAGAAAAAAGAATAGCAAAGAGAGAAGAATATTACCTTAACCAAAACTGAGTAGTGTAGCTTGGTGACAGAAGGTGAGAAAAAACTACAATTCATATAATTCATTCTTAAAGGTAATGCACATAAGTTCCTGGTTATTGTGTGGTGCTGTTGTTTCATTATTGTATTTGGGGGAAACACACACACACACACACACACACACACACACACACACAATGGAAAGATTACTGACTATCAAATATCTTTTGTTTGAAAAAAAAAAGTCAGTATTTCTGCATAAACCTTTATGAGGTTTATGAGGCAAATGCCTTTCAATGTACCTGTCATTTGGGTATTATTTGCAATTGAATGAGATCTATAATTCTCTAAAGATGAAAAAAAACTGACAGAGATATGGTCATCTTTGTTGGGAAAATGGTAATACACGCACTAGAAACATTTAAATTATACATGTACAAGTCTATTAAGTGTTCTGTTAATTGCTGTCATGGAGCAGCTCTTTCAAAGTTTACAGTCTAGTTGAGTAGGCAGAACAAACACACAGAAGATGATAATTAATTCTAGGTCATAAGTAGTTAAACAGGTGGTAGCTATAGGATATGCTATAGGGAATGCTAGAGGGAGAGAGGCTGGGTTGTTGTTTAAGATAACCAGGACTTACTTTACGGAGAAGATGGTTTTAAATTAGGTTTGGAGACTGCATTAAGGATATCATCTATTTTTATAAAACATTTAGCTATTCCAAAAATTCAAAGTTTTATTTTTGATGTTTTAAGTTCAAGTAGTGGTGCTGGCTTCCTTAGCCAATCCAAAGAAAACAGTGAGGGGTTTCTCTTTAGGATTTGTGATTTTTTTTTCTTTTTAAGAAATGGTGTGTGCTAATTTTAAAAATTCAGAAAGTCTACAGAAATTAAAGACACTCCAAACTCCAACACCTTATGTAGACCATTATGAACATTTTAATAAATGTGGATGGATATATTTTCATAGTTTGAGAGACAGAATTGTCTTATACAACTATGGTCTAGAAGTGACATGAGAAATTGTAGTCAAACCCATAGTGGATGCTTCAGTACCTAGTCACCTACAATTAACCATCAAATGTCTTCTCAATCATCTCTTTTACCAAGAAGTCACTAACTCCTGAAGAAATTGAGTGTAGTTTGAAAATGCTTCAATATATTATGTCCAAGTCCTCCACCTCTCAGTTCTCATGTATTTCGCTGATACTGGGTGTCCCAAGAATAAATTACATCTTCCAACTGTGAGGTTATCACCTTCTCTGTGTCCTGACCGAGCCGTTGTTCACTCTCCACTGAATACTCTGAAAGGTATTCACAAATAAGATTTGCAGAAATAACATGATGAAATAAATCCTAGGTACTCTCTACATTGTGCACAGATCAGAACTGTCCTGTGTTTTGACTAATAACTAATTATCACATAGTATGAACAACAATATTGCTATTATGAAGGAAAGCCTTCATTACTTATGGGTCTCCTGTCCTCTCTCATCGCTGAACAGCCTCAACAATATCTTCTGGGCCTTTCTATTCAATATCTAACAAGAAATAATTATGTGTGTCAGCTTTCAGCTGTCAAAAAAAAGAGAGTGAAAATGATTTATAACAGAAAATTAAAATTCCAACAGTTGGCATTTTTATAAATTCCTGTGTTTTTAAGAGAGCATATGTTGTTAAGCAGTAGCTTAAAGCCTTTTGAAATCTCTCTCTGATTGTACCTCCCTGTTATCTTAGTGGCAACCAAGGGTATGTGAATCCTCTGTACAAAAACAAATCAAAACAAAACAAAAAAACCCAGAAAAACAAAAACCAGAGACAATAAATTCTTTTAGTACAGGTGTCCCCTGAATAACAATAAGGGAAAAAAAACTGTGGAAAGATAAACGTTTGCTGGGGAGTTCATGATGAGCAGGGTCTTTCATTCAGTGGGTAATTTGTTTCTTACAACACTCCCAAACTACCCTATATAAGGGTCTCAAACTCATACAGAGGCTAGGCAACTAACATATATGAATAAGAAGGGCTAGCTGAGAATGGTTGTAACTAAAGAGGTAATGGACCATCCAACGGTGGAGGGTCCATCTCAGTATCAAATGATTACTGCTCTTTGGGCGTTTGATATTATCCACTGTTGCCAAACGTTCTGATGTTTTTCGAGAGATCCTTACTTACCCCAAATCCTTACTTTTGTGCAAATGCTCTTGTTTTTTACTTTTTGGTAATTAATTAACCTTTTAAAAAACTTATTGTGGATCAAAAAAAAAAGCTCAGTGGGCTGAATTTGGAAAAAGGTGATACCTGTTTGAGATCTCAGATGTAGAAGTTTTTTGATGTTAACCAATGAGTCTAACAAAGTATTCAATTAAAATGATCTTGAAGAGGGGCGCCTGGGTGGCTTAGTCAGTTGAGCATCTGATTTTGCCTCAGGTCATAATTTCTTGGTTAATGAGTTTGAGCCCTGCATTGGGTTCTGTGCTGACAGTGCAGGGCCTGGGGCCTGTTTCAGATTCTGTCTCCCTCTCTCTCTGCCCCACCCCCACTCATGCTCTGTCTTGCTCTCTCTCTCAAAAATAAACAAATTCTAAAATTTTTTTTAAATGATCTTAAAGGGTGAGAAGGGTTGGGATTGGTGGAAAGGAATGGGAACATCTCACACTAAACAAATAATCATATTTGAATATAGAGAAATGGGAATAACCACTAACGTGTGGATGTGACATTACAGGGTCCCACTGTTTGAAGTATATGGTACCGACTGAAAAGGAGAAAGGGATTACAGAGTGGGCTACATGGACTGTAATAATGAAGGATAGAACATGCCAGCTAAAGGAAAAGAAATGCAATAGAAATGGTTGGAAACAGGGAGACATTGAACAAACTGCAGCAGAAGAATGGCCTAATACAAGCAGCGTTTACTAGAAGTGTTCAGGAAGTTGTGCCCAGGATAGAGATCTGGACCATTATGGAGATGGTGCCGTCATTTTTGATGACCACCTACTAGTGATCCAGTGGAGGAACTGTAACCTAGGGAAATCTGTAGAACACCTTAGCTAGTTGGGATATGGAGAGAGATTCTTTGAATTATTAAGCCCTCACAGTATCTTTTTACTTCCATTCCTTTGCTCATTCATGCCACACATACTTACAGAGCGACTGCTTTACCTCCTCTACCTACTTCGCTATACTGAGAACTAAAAGCTGCATCAGAAAATAAAGTGGAATGAGGGGCACCTGGGTGGCTCAGTCGGTTAAGCATCTGACTTCGGCTCAGGTCATGATCTTATAGTTCATGAGTTCCAGCCCTGTGAAGGGCTCTGTGCTGACAACTGAGAGCCTGGAGACTGCTTCAGATTCTGTGTCTCCCTGTCTCTGCCCCTCCCTTGCTCTTGCTCTTTCTCTCTGTTTCTCTCTCTCTCAATCATAAATATTAAAACAATTTTTTAGAAAATAAATTGGAATGAGTAAATGCAAGTGACACTTGCACTGAAGGGTTGGACCTGAGAGAAAGGAATGCAGGGAGCTGCAGCAGCACAATAAGACAAGTACCTGGACCCGTCTCTGTGGGCAGTAAGGCATTGAGGAAATATGCCCCAATGTAATTGAACTGTAGAGGATGTGTAGTGGTCAGCCTGGCTAAGCACCAGGGATAAGTGTCCTTGCCACAAGGGAGAAGGCAGCATGTTAAAGCTGAAATAGGAGTTGAGAACATTTAAGTGTACCTGGGATGTGAAAAAGAAAGGCAGAAATTTGCTAGAGGAGTCTGAAAAATGTGAGTTTCTAAAAAAAAAAAAAAAAAAAAAGAAAAGAAAAAAGGTGAGTTCCTGAAGATATTCAGAGACCACATTCAGTGGGTCTCAGAGGCCTTGTTAATGAGTTTGGACTTTTTCCAAAAAATTAAAAATACTTTTAAAGCAGAAGAAAAATAAGATCCAAATTTAATTTAAAAATGAATCGGCAACTGTAGAGCTGGAGGCAGCAGATAAGGATTTGAACTTTTTTCTTTTTAATTCTTTTTTTTTGTTTTTTTGCTCAGATTTGACCCTATCAAACAACTCACAAAAAACCTACTGATGTTTAGACACAGATATAAATAAATACAAATCCCTGAGACTGTCCCCAGTATTATGCCAAAGAACCAAGGAGGGGCCTTGGTGGTTGAGTATCACAACTCTGAGTTGTCCAAGGTGGAAGGCATTTTAGGGACCGTTCTCTCTCTCTCTTTATATCAAGGAGGAAACTGAGTCCCAAAGATGGGGAGTGACATACCTATGATCATACAGCAAGTCAGTGGTGGCACAGATAAGACCCAGATCCCCAAAATAGTGTTTTTGCAAAGTTTAAATAATTTATTCATTAAGGTAGAAAAAAATATAAAATGAGATAAAAAATTTTACCTGTTGGATTTCATATCCATGGCAGAAAAGAAGAGCTATCCCAGTTTAGTTTGTCCACAAAGTGGAACACAGATAAATCCAACAAAACAAAGCACTTTAGCAACAGTATAAATGTTAGTTAGTAATTGCTCACACTGAACTTACGGAACTTTCAACCTTGCCTCTTTCCTAGTGAACTAGACCCAGAGAAGAAGGCCGTTCCATTATTTTTGACACCTATGAGTTTTGCTTCCCCCTTCACTAAAATTAGGAATGAAATAATCTTAAGAGAAACTAATAGTTGTAAAACTCTCAGAGGAACTTGTGTTTGAGGATGTAGAAGGAGTTCCTGGAAGAAGTGGGGAGGGAGTCAGTCCCCACTCCTTTCAGCTCTTACACATAGAATAAGGGGGGGTGAACTTGAACATCTTTAAGGGCTCTTCTGCTTCAGGACTCATTGGACACAGATAACAAAAAGCAGATCTTCTCAGCCATTTTAATATACCTGATTTTTCAAGCAAACAAGTTATTTACAAAAGATAAATTTTTAATATATTTTTCATATCACTGAGTAGGGGTGGATATTAATCATTTTGGTAAATAGATTTCAGTTTATTCCCCAAACACATAACTGAAGCAACACTGCAAATTGTTTATAAATGAACCAAGGAGGTCAAGGAGTTAAGTTCATGGACTGCTGATTGTTAAATAGTTCATGAATTGGATTCAAATAAGGCCTGCTCTGCCACTATACCACAGCAAATTCCTGCATATAAACTTTGAACATGAACCTGCTATTGTGGGCAAAATGAGCAGGACTTTTCAGGGAAAGGCATGCACATACCTAAGAATGCCACCTTTCCACTAGTTCAATGCTTGCTGCGTAGGAAACTCTCAGCAAATGTTAGATGAGCCAACTAATACACTCACCAAGATCTTACTGGCAGTGTTTGGTCCCTCAAGTGATATGTGCTTTTGATGAGGAACAGCAACATTTAGCCCAATGAACCCATCTTGATGATAAAATTTTCGGCTGCTTTTGGGGACCACAGGTGCATTCCAGTGATGTTTGAAGAGGCCACTAACTAAAAACAAAAACAAAAAAATGTGCTGCCTGTATAGTCGTTTTGAACTGCTAGATAGATTTTTTTTTTCTGCAAGATCATTTCTATTTATGGAAGAAAGGTATCCTGGAGGACCAAGAATTTGAGGAGGTTGGCAGGAGTTGGGAAGATGTTAGAATCACAGATGCTTCTGATGAAGAGCTAATACCTTTGGCTCTTCTTCTTACTCCCAATTCACTCTTCTTCCAAAAATAAGTGTTCATTTCCTGTGAATTTTACAGAATAACTTAGGTTTATCAGGTGTAAAAGCCAGGCACATTAGAAAGCAAGCGCGATGCTCTTCTATAACCTGAGTAGTAAAAATAAATACCTCTGTGAAAATAACTTTGGCTCTCACTGCATATATTTTTAAAATGGGGCTTCCCAGCTTGCCTGCGTATTAGGGAATAATGAGGAGATTCACTTTTACTACACAAGGGTAATATTACAAGTTGTAAAGGTGGGTGTGCAGGTATGAGTTACATTAACGTGAAAAGACAATTATCTACATAATACTGAAATGTAATTGTTTCCCTCAATTGAGACAGAACAGCACATTACGTCAAGAGTCATGAGTACAAATTTTAAAATACTTTATGTCACATTGAATCTGGCAAACATCCACCCCAGCTGATATACTTCCAATTTTGATACTTAAGAGTATACCTGGTGCAAGCCTACTGACAGACTTTATGCACGATGTAGTAATGTGGAAAGACAGAACACTTCTATATTTAGTCTTTCACCTTCTATCATCTGGAAAATGCCCACGTAGGCTATCTATATTTGACTGAAGATGTGTAGAGTAACCATTGCTGATAAGCCAGGATGCAGACAAGTCCAAAGAATGCTAAGGAGATTATTATTATTTAAAAAATATATTTATTTATTTTGTGAGAGAGAGGGAGACAGACAGAGAGAGAGAGAGAGAGAGAGCGCAAGCGCACAAGTGGGGGGTAGGGGAAGAGAGAGAGAGACCGAGAGATTTCCAAGCAGGCTCTGTACTGTCAGCACAAAGCCTGATGTAGGACTTGAATTCAGAAACTGTAAGATCATGACCTGAGCCAAGATCAAGAGTTGGATGCTTCACTGTCTGAGTCAGTGGAAATTCCAAGAACCCTGGAAATTATTATTTTTTGAACACACCCTCTTCTAATGTAGTCTACTAGTATAATAGCAGTAAAATTTATAGATCAGATAAAACGTATCTCAGGCTTTTATTACCCACAGATAATAAAATGCTTAAACAGCACCAGTATAAAACTTTGGGACTTTTGTTCCAAATTGTGGGAACTGACAACGTAACCCAAGAGCAACAGCAGGCAATCAGGTTTCACGTTGTCTGAAAGAATCTCAGCTGGTTGGTGCAAAGCTTCAGCATTCTCTGAGACCAGTGACCAGTGAGGGAGGAGGTCAACTGCATGGATGTTCATGAATAGACATAAATCAGAATCCATATCTGAGAATTGAAGAATCTCAGAGGTCAACAAATTTACCTGTTACTTGCCTTTCTGGTTATGCTGGACCTGAGAGAATAGATAAGGGTCTGCAGATCAAGACAAGTTAGGAAGAACCTCTTGGCAGATCTGGGAGTATATCCAACAGCACTTCACAGCAACAATCCTCTGTGCACACATACTACCCTTGCTTCCTGGAAACCTTAGAAAATGAATCAATGAGGTTTCTAATGTGGTTTTAAAAGAGGCTCAAAGTCACTACTGCATTACAGCAGCTGCCAGGAATATTAGTGTTGAAGATTTGGATCTAAGGTCTATAAATCTTGTAGGTCAAGTACTCGCATCTGGAATTTTAGGCCACTAGTCCAGTGTCTAGAATTTTATGCCATTCATTTAACACATTTGGTAAGTGCAAGAATTTTAAAACACCATGTGGTCATTTAATTTTTAAAAAAATTCTGTAATCAAACTATCGTGATGATCCTGTGATGTAGCTGCTATCAATGTCCCCATTTTACAGATGAGGAAACTAAAGAATAGAAAAAATCCTGTATCTTGGTGTAGATCGTACATAACTTTGCAAGAATTCAAATCCAGACAGTGATATTCCAGAGTCTCTGATATCAAATACTCCCAAGCTACAAAATGGTCTGTCTCATGTCCCTTTCTTTCTGATATTTCCTCTTTTCAGGAGGTTTGGAGCTGGGTTTTGTGTGAGATTACAGAATGATCTCAGAAATGGTGCCAAGAAAGGGGAAAAAATCATCCTTTCCTTTTTCCATCTCATCAGCGAAGTATTAAAATAGGTAATTATACGGGATATAGTTCTTTTGGATTTTTTATAATTGAAGTTTTGAGGGCTCAGCAGAAAGTTTTACCCGTCACAGTTTTCAGGCTGATAATGATCAGGAACAACAACAAACACATGTTTTAAATGGGAAGTCTTAGGAAAGAGTGTTGTTGAAGTTTAGGGAGTGGGGCTCAATGGCTGTTCCATGAGAAACCCCACAGAGAGGCCACCCTGTGATGACACGATATCTGGACCTCTGTCTTCTGGGAAAACAAGCCAAATTATATCATCACAAGAGGGCTCCAGTTTTTCATGAAAATGATGTAGCTAAGGATACTAATCCATTAATTTTCAATGAGAAATATAGTCACCCTGTGGACTGGAATACTTGCGTAAGTATGGCCAGCACATTCTCACCCTGTAGGCAGACCAATGCGGGAAACCAAATTATAATCAGAAGGCTGCTTGATTAGCATGGAGTTAGAGAAAGGACAGTAAGTGAGATGATTTTAGATTTAATGCTGTGAGACAAAAACAGCCTGATCTGTCCATCTCCACAGCAGGGATAGCCTTTCAAACAGCCGTGCAATACTCAACATTTCACTGGTTTAAATTCCCTCTGCCCTCGTGGAGTGTGGAGAGGCACAGCCAACTTTTCTCCTGTGATTATGATTTTTGTATAATTATTCTGGGACTAATCTCTCTTCTATTGGACAAAGTTATCTTTTTTTTTCTAATGTGCTGCATATTTTTAGTTTAATTTGCTCAAGCCCAAAAAACCATCCTCTTTCTTTCACGTTATTTCTACTAACTGTTCTAATTTATCTTTGGACACCTGTTTAGAGAATAGTTGAAGTTGCAAGTATTTCCATGTATTATTAACTTTAGGATAAAACCCTAAAGGAGTATAATAGGAAAAGGATGATTTCTCATGTCTGTACATTTTTCTTATTAAAAAGTTTATAAAAATCAATAAATAAAGATTTGTTAAGGATATTTAAAAAACTGAGTGTATGTCCTCAATTGAGTATGTAGACTCAATTCACATTCTACTCATATTCCCATACACTTTTTTCTAACATGAGTCCATGGATCAGGAAAATTAACATCTCAGAAAGGTTATTTCAATGCTTTACAAGTTCCAAAATATCAAACAACTATTTACTCACATTTACTGAACTATTCTTATTGAAACAAGTAAAGAAATTCTGACTGTGGAAAGTTATTTTCATCAAGTGTTAAAACCAGAATTAGGTAGGTAGGTAGGTAGGTAGGTAGGTATTTTTGTCAAACTTGAAAATTCATTTAGCCAGAATATCTCATTCTGCGTTAACTGAGTTAAAATAACTATATGTTATTACTGAGTCTTTGGCTTAATCGATTTGCTAACATTTATACCAACTGTATAAGAGATCTTATGTTTTTGACCATAATACTGTGCCTGAAACTTTCTTTAGCCTTGGTAAACACCCAAAGGAATGAGCACAGCTCTTAGATCCATTCTTCCTTTGGTGGAACACTGTTAGTAAGAGGTTTTTATTCTCAGATATGTACCATTGCTGTCCATGACCTGTCCCACATGCACTGCCTTCTCTAATCTCACTTTTAGCTTCAGTGGATCTTTCCTGAACACTCTGATAGCTTCTTACCACATGGGCCTGTATGTTTGCTTTTTTTGACTGACAGATTTCTTCAGGTCTAGGGGAGCAGGCCACCCTGAAAGTGCTGGATTTCTGGTACACTAATGGCAACCTGACTGAAATTCATCAGCAAATACCCCGTCTCCCCCAACTTCTATGGGACAACTGCATAGTTCATCTTTCAAGACACTTGAATGTTCCCAGAGGGGATGGAGGCCTGGTCCCAAAGCATCATTCACACACTAACATACCTTTCTTGGCTCCTCTGTCACCATTCCCTCAACTTGTGCTTCCTGAGACTGCCTCTCAGATAAAGTCTGCCCAAGTCTTTGTCACAGAGTCTACTTTCATGGGAACAGAAACAAAACAAAGCTCTCCACTTCTTACTTCCTATCGTGATGAACTTGTAGTGGTAAGTCAATTAACCACATTCTACTATTACACCTAGAGAATGAGTCTCTACCTAGGACACTAAGTGATATGTAACTGACCTTATGGCGATTCCCTATGACTAGAAAAGAAAACAGCATTCCCTTTTTCTGAAAACGCTCAGCTTTTGGTGATTTCTAATTTTGCTTATGGTTCAAGCAAAATTAGATAACTACTCTTTAGTGAGAATTCATATTTCTGAATTATTTATATTGCTTTTACAAAGAAACTTGATAATATATTTAAAAGTCAGTAACAATGCTGCTTGCCTTTGACCCATTAATTCCACCTTGGGGAACTTACTTAAAGGAAACTCCTGTTACAAAAGACCGTGTATGCTATAGATATGAAAATAGGCATTTCAGGACTGTTTACGATAACAACTGAAAAGAGGTTGAAAAAAAATGTCTAACAATGATGAATGGCAGACTAGGTTACAATGCATTAACTAGTTGTAAAAGTATGTAGCCAGAAGAGAGGACACTAAAAAGCATGGTTTTGATGTGAAGGTAAATGAAAAAAAAAAGGCTATAAAAAGCTATATTTGTGGGGCGCCTGGGTGGCGCAGTCGGTTAGGCGTCCGACTTCAGCCAGGTCACGATCTCGCGGTCCGGGAGTTCGAGCCCCGCGTCAGGCTCTGGGCTGATGGCTCGGAGCCTGGAGCCTGTTTCCGATTCTGTTTCTCCCTCTCTCTCTGCCCCTCCCCCGTTCATGCTCTGTCTCTCTCTGTCCCAAAAGTAAATAAAAACGTTGAAAAAAAATTAAAAAAAAAAAAAAGCTATATTTGTGTTACAATTACCTGGTAAGATTGACATTTGCATATGGACAATAGTTAGAATAGAAGTGGGTAAGGTTACCTATAGTCTATCAAAATGGCTCTTTTCTTTTCATCTAGTACTAAAACCAGATTGGAGAAGCAAAGAACAGTGTTGGAGCTGTAAATATTATGTTTCTAAATGCCTGCAGACACTTGGTCACAAATCAGTCCCTAGTAGTAAGTATAGCTTCAAAACAAAGGTTTGGTGTTTCCATCTGACTTTCTTCTCAGGAAAAGAATGAAATGCTCACCTGTCTTGAGTATGTTGCCTTTGGACAAGAACTCCAGGATTAGATAGTGTCAAACAATTTTGAACATTGTTAGACCTTTGTCTTTACTTTCTCCCCCAAAAAATAAAAATAGAGGGAATGGATAAAAGTGTCAGGGGCACCTGGGTGGCTCAGTTCATTATGTGTCCAACTTCAGCTCAGGTCATGGTCTCACAGTTTGCAAGTTCGAGCCCCACGTTGGGCTCTGTGCTGACAGCTCAGAGCCTGGAGCCTGCTTCAGATTCTGTGTCTCCCTCTCTCTCTGCTCCTCCTCTGCTTGCTCTCTCTCTCTCTCTCTCTCTCTCTCTCTCAAAAATAAATAAACATTAAAAAAAAGAATATCACAACCATGCCATCTACTTGGGAATCCTAGATTCAGAATGTTAGGATAAAAAGGCACCCTGAAAAGAAGAGGTGATTCCAAGGAGGTAAGTGGTTTGCTAAAATTAATTAGTGTTGGAGCCAGAGTCAGCTTTGTTTAACCATTAGTGTATGACTCAGTCAATTTGTTTATCTGTAAATGGAGTAATAGCTCATGCCCTACTTCAGGTCTTTGGCTCTTATAGGGATTAAACGAAAGGAAATTCATAAAATGGTTCTGCACATTGTGTACCTTGTCCATGATAAAGCAATGTTGCATTGAAAAGAAAATCAGGTGGTAATTGTAGTTGCCTGTGTTATAATCTGTACAGACCAAAGGCACACACTATTAGAGGGGGGGATCATTATCTGGTATATGAGATGCAGAATGTTTGACTGCTTTCATATTAGGTTCTGAAGAATGGGTGCCTTAGCCATGCCATGGTGGCCACCAGCTAGAAGCTACTGATGCATGGTTCTCTCTCCTCAGGCGTGATGGTGCCCATTCTTTGTACTTGCACCATCTGGGAATAACTCAAGCATAGAAGCGCTACAGGTGTCAACTTGAACTCTATCTCTCCCCCACCCGCCCCGCCCGCCTCATTTTTCAGCCACACTGAACATGCTGTCTCCCCAAATACTTAACTCTATTCTCTCTAATGAGGTCCCTTCTCCTGGGCCCAGCCAAGGGACATCTCAGCCCAGGCTGTTAGAAGAATCCATGCTGAGCTCCCCTGAACCTGTACATGCTCTTCACAAACAAAAAGCGTGCTAAGAGCTGTATGGAAATACTAAAACAAATCTCTGCATATAGGAGATGTCCAACAAGTGCTGATTAAGAAAGGATAAAACTCTGTGTAAAGTAGCATAAGGTTCAAATTGTGAATAAGGACCTTAAACACTAAAAACAATATTATTCTCAAGCAGTACATATGTTATGAAAAAATATATGACACAGTAGAATAAACAACGGACTGGATATTTTAAGATATGGGTTGTATTCTTGGTTCTGCCACGAACTTAGTCTGTGACTGTGGACAGTTACTTGAACACTCTAGGCCCCTTTATAGAGTAAAGAGATTTTCTTAGATGACTCCTAATATCCCTTTTAGCTCTTAAGTTCTACAATTATATATAAATAGAATTAAAAATGAGGAAAGCTAATGTATATAACATATTTTCTTGATATGGAGGCCAAATGGATATCAAATTGGCTTCCGTTCAAAGAGAAAGGTACAACAATTAAACAAAAAGTTTGAGACACATGCCACTCAATACAAAATCACTCATAGTGAATATATCAACATAGATTTCAATAAATAAAGTTTCAGTTCCACTTCAGAAAATCAGAGTGCAATGAATAGTATATTTCTGCCAACTTTTTATTTAAGTGGGAGTCTTTCTTTAGTCCTCTTTTTCCCTCTGCCTTCCCCACCTTTCTACAGAATAGTGTAGATTTTAAGAACACACATTCAGCCAGATTGAGGTAAAAGTCAAGGTCTGCTACTATCTGGCTGGATGACCTTAGAAAACTTTCTGTGTCTCATTAAAAATAATTATAATGATAGAACTTACCTTGAAGGGTAGCTGCAGAGATTAAATGATGTTATATATAAAGCTCTTAAAATACTGGAAGGACTCAGTATGTGTTAACTCTTAAGAGTATAATTAATGTAGAGCATATTAATATCTATTTACCCTTTATAAGTGGGAGATCACATCTGGGGAAAAAGGATAAAGGATTTGATATACAAGCATAGTTAGTGTCCATAGGATATCCAGATAGCAATGCCAAGCAGGCAGTTCAAAACTACAAATGTAGTTCAGAGACAGGTTGAAGGTTTATATTTGTTCAGAGACAAATCCAGGCTGTAGTTCAGAGACAGATCCAGGCTGAAGGTTTATATTTGTCATGCTACCCACATAGGCAGAGATTTCATATCTAGGAATGGCTAACATTAGCTATGAACAAAAATGGTGTTGTGTGAGGAGAGATGAAGGTAAAAGAACAGGACTTTATCTTGACACCTATTCTTAAGGAACAGGTTGAGATAAATGAACCAGTGTAAGCCTCTGAGAGATTGTCCGCAGAACTGGAAAAGAAGAGAGCAATTCCATAAATGCCAGATTTTCATACAAGAGGTACTCCAACAGTCAAGTTATGTAGACTTGAATCCAGATAAAGGCTGAGAAAAAGCCATTGCATCCGACAATTCAAAGATTCTTGCTACCCTTTGAGAGAGCCGTGTTGGAGGGGATGATGAAAGAAGAAATTAGATTTCAGTAGGCTAAGGAATAAATGGGAGATGAAAAATACAAGGTAGGGAGTATAGATTTCTATCTCAATATGTAGTCAGGCAAATGGAGCTCTTAGCCTGATGGAGCTGAGAAGGAACATGAATACTCACAGGTATATATCAAGAGAGTCACGTATTTTTAAGACACAACTAAATATTTTGTGCATTCCATCTTGAAAACAATGATATGCAATAGAACTTTCACTGGAAAAATAGCTTTACACTACCGTAATAACATACGGAATTTCAGAGGATTGAAATAGCCATTTGGTAAATATCAAACAGGCTATATATACTCTTAGCTTATTGTTACAGAATCAAGTCTATATGATACCAAACAAGTTAAGTGGGAAAAGTTAATTAGCCTATGTTTTGTCTGTATGGTGAAATAGCTGCTTTGCCTGATTTTCTCACTAAATTGACTCGATCGAACATTTGTGGTGGCACGATTTAGAGAAGGCCCCAGGTGTTTAAAGAGGGCATTCCTTGTCTCAATTGTACTACATGACTAGGCTTTGTTCATTCACAAAGGCAAGGCAAGATAAATATATGTGTACAAATATGCATATGTATTGTATATGTGTGTCTACATATATATCGACATGTGTATATATACGTATATATGCACACAAATATCTAAAACATGCACATATAATCTTACCTCAGTATTTAACACTTAGCTGATTTTTTTTAAAGCTAACAATGTTATTATTTTTTTTTTAATCTAGCATTCTCAAGGTGAAACTTTGTGTATTCCATGTTATTTCTTCGGCTTAAGTCAGAGGAGAGGAGTCAAGTTAGAATTTATAAAGTTCATTCTATCTGAGAAGGTAGCAAGTGAAGGGAAGAAAGGAGGAAAATCCCAAGGACTATGGTTGTGGATAGGGTAAGAAAGAGAAAGAGAAATAAGAAATCTAGAGGGAGAATAAACAGATAAACAAACAAACAAACAAACAAACAAAAAAGCATTGCTTCTGCAAATCACAAGGAAGCTCGGGGCAACCGAAGAGGTCCTTGCTGGTGAATTCAGTTCTTATCCTGGATATCTTTTCCAACTATCGAGGCAAATCATTTTGAGGAAGATTTCTGGGGTCATAGCTGAAATTTTCACATCGGCATTAGTTTAGATCTCCACATCTCTGACTCATGACCTCCTAAACAGAATATAATATTTGCTCACAGAAGAAGGAAGGCGAATTAATCTACTGGAAAACTTTTAAGTAGCTTCCAAGAAGAAACATTTTATCCACACTGCTTAAATAGGAGAAAAGGTTAAAATTAGCTCTAACAGAGCTCTGAATTGTCCAATAAATGCCATTGCAATTGCTCTAAAAAAAATAACCTTATGCCAAATAGGAAAGGTCAAATAACATAATATGAATACTATTATCAATGACTAATTCAATTTATGTCACCATTTTAGATATTTCAGCAAGAAAGAGCTATAATGATTATTGAGCATTTGTTATTGCTAACATTTTCAATGAAAAACCACTCGTTCTCAAAATAGATTTTGAAAATACGCATAATGTTGATGTCTGGCATGGTGTTGTCACAGGAAAATGCAGTAGTGTGAAAAATCCATAATGGAGGCAGACTCCTAGTTCACAGAAGTGTGAGAAGGTGCTAATGCATAAATATGAATTGGTCGCAGTGTTTTCTACTCTTCCAGAAACTCTGACTCCAGATACATTTGTTTTAAAAGAGATGGTCTGCCCCATTTTGTGTTTACTCAAAAAGGAAAGGGAGAGAAATAAAATATGAAACTCCAAGAGCAAAATTTAAAGCACATCAAATTTGACCTAAGTGCTTACCTCTCTTCCCTTCTGTATTCACATACCCCTTCTTCTACTACCATTAGGTGCTTATTCTGGGTTTTGTTTTTTAAGGATTCTGCTCTTAACTAGGAGTCAATAAAGATACAGGCTAAGTAGCTGTTAAGATTCAGTCCCTCTAGAGTATCTGAATTTTAAACAATCCACAGATACTTACTGTGCACATCTTATGTGTGTAGCACTGTGGGGTTACAGAAGACCTAGGTATTGCTCAAGCATATTATCTTGGTTGGGTTTATAAGAATAAAGATGATAGCTGATTAATTACTATTGATAGAATCACTGTCCTATATAGCATTATCTATGCTAAACAATTTAGTAATATGAAAGAATATAGCCTTCTAGTGAGAATTCTAGAATCTGGAGCCAGGTTACGTGGCTTCACCTCTTGGTTTTCCTCTGTACTAGCTGCATGATCTTGGGGAAATCCCTTAAACTACATGTGCTTTGGTTTTCATACATTTAACATGGGAAAATGATAGTACCTCCCTCAGAGACTTGTATTATATAGTATTACATATTAAATTAATATGTATATACTTATATAGTGTTTGCTGGGCTCCACATGTTATTCTAAGCATCAGTGTTATTGTTATAAATAGATGGTCATAATTGTATACCATTGTTTATTTTACCAGGGAACACACAATTGACGATTACATGCTAAACACATTATTGGCTTTCAAATAGATAAATTATGCTGGATGCTCTTCAACAATAAATATTGAATAATTACTTTGTCCAAAAACTTTTCAAGGTGCTGTTACATTGTAGTAATCATTACAATATCCATGCCATCATGGAGCCTATATCCTAGTGGGGGAGGCAGATTAAACAGTTGTATAGTCAGATAATTTCAAGTAATACCGACTTCCCTGATGATAAAGGAATAATGAGTGGTGAAGATACCATTTTATTTTATTATTATTTTTTTAAAAAATTGGTTACCTTTTAGTTAACATGCAGTTAGTTAACTGCTAACATACAGTGCAATATTGGTTTCCAGAGTAGAATTCATTGATTCATGACTTAGATACAACACCCAGTGCTCATCACAACAAGTACCCTCTTTAATGCCCGTCACCCATTTAACCCCCCACCTCCCTCCATCAACTCTCAGTTTGTTCTCTATCCTTAAAAGTCTCTTGTTGTATGTTTCCCTCTCTCCTCTCCCACCCTTCCCATATGTTTGTCTGTTTTATTTCTTAAATTCCACATATTAGTGAAATCCTATCATATTTGTCTTTCTCTGATGGACTTATTTCACTTAATAGTAATACACTCTAGCTCCATCTACATCCTTGCAAATGACAAGATTTCATTCTTTTTATCGTTGAGTAATAACTCCATTGTATATATGTGGTATAAATATATACATATTCTTTATCCATTTATCAGTCAGTGGACATTTGGGCTTTCTCCATAATTTGGCTATTGTTGATAATGCTGCTATAAACATTTGGATCCATCTACCCCTTCAAATCTGTAGTTTTGTATCCTTGGGGTAAATGAAGGTGCCATTTTATTATTATTTTTTAATTTTTTTAAAGAATTTTTGATGTCTATTTCTGAGAGAGAGAGAGAGAGAGAGAGAGAGAGTGTAAGAGGGGGAGAGGCAGAGATAGAGGGAGACACAGAGTCTGAAGCAGGGTCTAGGCTCCTAGCTGTCAGAACAGAGCCCAACGCAGGGCTCAAAGTCACCAATGGTGAGGATGTGGCCTGAGACAAAGTCGGACACTTACCCAACCGAGCATCTCAGACACCCCTGAAGGTGCCATTTTAAATAGCATTGTCAGAGATTTCCTTGAGGACTTGTCTATGAGTAGAGCCTTGGGTTTGGTGAGGGAGAAAACAATGTGAATGCCTGGAGGATACACATTCCTCATAGGATGGTGAGTGCAAAGCCTTTAGACTGGGAGTTACTTAATGTGTTCAAGGAATAATGAGAAGTTCATTTTGTTTACTGAGCAAATGAAGGAGCAAAGGGCAGAGGGGTGGGAAATGAGTATGAGATAGCTAGGGCAGATCATAGAGAAGCAGGTGGACAAGGGTCTTATTATTAATACATCGACAAGTCATTGGAGGGTTATAAGCCTTGGTGTGGCATGATTCCATTTACATTTGGAAGCACTGGAGGGGTTTATGGGTAGGTTAGAGTCCAGAGTGGAGAGACGGACAATAGTATAGAGGAGGCTCTTGCAGTTCAAGTGAAAGCTGGGACATGGGGGTAGGAGTGGAGGAGAGAGCTGTTATGAGATTGGGACATAGAAAATAGAAAAGGAGATTTTCTGACCATGCATGCCTACAATTTCTGACCATGTTCATGGTGGCCCTCCCCCTATTTCTCCTGATAAATAAAGTACATAGCAAAGACAGTAAGGATGATGTTCCTGTAGGCTATAATTTATGAAAAATAGGAATAATTTACCAATGACTGTGTTATTGAAGACAGATTATGCATGACACATCATCCTTGCTCCCTCCACCTGTAGGAGCTGACGTGTTTGGGGAAGACCAAACCAGAGAGGTGAGATAGAGCTGGGTCTTTAATGAGTGGGTCAGGTTCTGACTCAGAACAGGGAGGATAAAGGCATTCCATTAATGGCCAGTTATGGAATATGGCCATTTATCAATACCCTTGGCTGATGCCTTAGGGAGGAATGAAAGGCAGTGAACTGCCACTTGGTAGACAGGAGTCTGTGTTCCCTCTCTCTAAGTAAATACACTTTGCTTTACCGCCTCACCAAACTCTCTAGGATAAGTATGCAGGAGGAAATATCTCGATAAGAAAATAATCCTCGTGCTCCTGCCAGTGGTGTTTGTCATTCCTTCCATCTATCCCTGAGAGTTGTTTGCTGGGGAATGAACATGTCCCCAGCCCCTTTCAGGTTTAGCATGTTAACGTGAATATAAAAGATTCATCACATCTAATTAATATTATGAGGCTATCTGATAGGACCACAGCTGCCTTTTTATGCAGCGACACTAAATGAATTCTCTTCTTCATTGGAGTCCAGATGGCTAAAGAGGAAAGGCTGAAAACCATGTGAAAAACCTGCTGCCAGAATCCTAGAGATTGCAGAAAAAGTCCCTGACACTAAACCACATGGCAGTGGAAGTCTTTTAGGTCAGTGACAAGACTGAACACGTTCTTCCTCACCAGGGGAAGGGGACATGGCTCAGCAGGTCTGAGTAGCTCAGGCAGCAGGAGTTGTCTGGGGTGAGGAAGCCAACCTAAAGCTTTTGTCCTGAAGGGAAGTAAATTTTCCAGCTGCTAACAGAAGAGCAGGTTGGTGACCTGACATTGCTACTCCCTGGACACTTTGCCCAGGCTATGCCCTTGCCTACAGTTTTTCCACTACCAATATGTCTCTCTCCACTCTATGTGCTGAAATTTTACTTCTTCTTCAAAACTTTATCAGTTATGAATATAAGCAAGGTTCTTTATCACTGCTGACAAAAAGTAAAACAAAAGCAACAAAAATGGGTAGGGAAAAATACATATAGACTTACATACTTAAAATACACAGGTTAAGGGGCACCTGGGTGGCTCAGTCGGTTAAGTATCCTACTCTTGATTTTGGCTCAAGTCATGATCTCATAGTCGTGAGATCAAGCCCCATGTCAGCCTCCTTGCTGGAGTCAGGAGGCTTGGGATTCTCTCTTTCTCAGGGTGCCTGGATGGCACAATTGGTTAAGCATCAACTTGGGCTCAGGTCATGATTTCATGGTTCATGGGTTTGAGGCCCACATTGGGCTCTTTGCTGACCGCTCAGAGCCTGGAGCCTACTTCAGATTTTGTTTCCTTCTCCCTCCCCCTCCCCTGCCTGCCCTCTGCCTCTGTCTCTTAAAAATAAATAAATGTGTTTTTTCTTAAAGAATATTCTCTCTCTCTCTCTCTCTCTCTCTCTCTCCCTCTCTCCCTTTCTCTCTCCCCTCTCTCTCCCCCCTTCTCCCCCCTCCTTCTCTCTCCCTCCCTCCCACTCTCTGCTCCTCGTCTGATTATACTCCCTGCTCTCTTAAATAAATAAGTAAATAAATAAGTCAGTAAGTAAATAAAATAAAATAAAATAAAATAAAATAAAATAAAATAAAATAAAAACCAGTTAGGTCCAAAGGTGGAGGCTCAGCTTCAAGCATGGCTAAGCTCAGTGTTTAAATGATGTCATCAACAGTAGGGATATGAGAGTAGATTCTAGACATAGAAACACTGTCAAGCAATAGGAAGATACTACTAGTCATACAGAAGAGGGAGGCAGCTTTCCATTGGGTCAAAGCCAGAGCGAGTCTCAGTGGTCTGATTGTCATGAATTATGTGTCTATACCTGAACTCAATATCATGGCCTGGAACATGGACTCTCGCACTGGTGCAGATCTTGCCCGCTGCTTACACATAACCAGATGGCATCAGCACCACCAGATCATCACGGCTGAAACTGAGGGAGAGCAAGTCCCCTAAATAAAAATAAGATCATAAGATCCTTTTACGCAGAAGGGAAAAGTTGTTGCTGTATGGAGGGGGCAAAAAGCCACTACCACAGCCACCATCACCACCACCAAATCACCTACAAATGCCCACTAAAGAGGCTTCGTTCACATTTTCTTTCCTTCAGGAACTTTTTCCTGACATGTCAGCCAGAAGTGGAACCTTCCTCTCTAAATAAACTCAGTTAAGCACTTTTGTTTGTTTGTCTTGTAATATTTACTTGTGTGTGTGCCTTCTCTCTGTTATAATCCTCCATGAAAGGCCCTTTGTTGTATTTGCACCTGAATTGAACATAGACTATAGCACAGTGTGTTCCATACAGAAGGTGTGCTCTTAAGAAGGGATGATTATTGTGTTCACAGATTTTTTTTTGGATTTGAAGAGTTGGTTATACAATTTTTAGAAAATGACATAAGAGCCAATGATTACAGAGCCATGGAAATCAGTCATAAACAGGTTTTGTGGATTTCTCATACCATTAACACAGATTACTTACTGTCCTATTTAAGATTTTCATAGATCCTTATTTACCCATAATTTCATTTTCTAAAAATAATATTAACCAATATGTGTTTGATGCCTTATATGCATAGGACATGAAGAATGCAATTTTACTTTATAATCTCAATTGCCTATACAAAGCTAGGATCACAATCTCCATTTTATAGATTATGACTCTGAAGTGTAGAAAGATTAAAAAACTGAGCCCAACTGTGGAAACAGAGTTAGGTAGAGACCCGATCTGAATTTAGTTCTGACTAAAAAACAAAAACAAACAAACAGCGTGGTTTTTTTTTAATCATCCCATAAATATCTTTTTTTTATGTGTTCACACTTATGTGTCCTGTTTCAATCACCTAGAAGTAAGATGATGATTTCCTAGATGATTATTGGAAGATGAAGGCATGGTTTTACCAGGTAATAATATATTTCCCTCCCTCCCTTCCTTTGTTATTATCTTAGAAGAATAAGTTGTGTAGCAGTCAACATTTAGAAAGATAGCATGGCAGTGGGGCTCTCTGCTTGGCTTCTTGGGGTGAACAGATTTAGGCTCAATCACTCATTCCACCACTGAAAATGGTATGATCTTGAACAAGATAGTAAACCGTTTTTTCTTTTTGAAAAAGTGGCTAAAATAATAGGACTTACTTTAAAGGGTTGCTATGAGAATTAAATGGAATACTTTACTAATGCAATTAGCCTTGAGCCTGGTACATAGAAAATACACAATAAAATGTATGCTCTTGGTTACCATTTATTTTATGAAGTAAGTTTGATCTCCCAGACTTTATGATCTTTGAATTGTTTTAATAAGTTGACTATTTCCATAACTAAAAAGTAGAACTACTTGAAATCATCAAGCGATAATAGTCAAATAAAGGTTAATGATAATTATTGATGTGTACAGAGCATTAAATATATAAAACAATAAAAACAGAATCCTGTGGCAGAATCAGGATCTCATAGAAATAGTCCAATGTTGTTATCCCATGGACTCAAAAACTCATAGGATCAGTTTCTAATGAGGTCAAGTCTATTTTATGTGCAAGAGGATAGGTCCAAATGCAAAGTGAAAATTAGCCACTGAAACTACTGAAATATTTTGTTTTTCATTTAGTTATTTTTTTTTTCTCACCTGAAAAATGTGAGAAAAATAAGAGGTATGATATTCATACAGGTCATTGTTATTTGTAACCATAAAAGTCCCTCGGCTCTGTGAAAGATCTCTTTTCTTTAGTTTGATCAGATCACTGGCTTGAAGGGTAAAGGACTATATAGTGACCCCCGAGTTCTGGGTCTGAACTGACCAGTAGGTAACATGAGAGAAAGGAAGATAAGGGATGGATCATATTTAACATCTGCAGAGTTAATGATAGTTCCTTCTTTCTGCAACCTGCTCTAACATCTCCCTCTCACCAATGTCCTATGGTTGCTAAGCAACCTCTCATAGAAGTAGTGGAGTGAACGAGATGTGTCAAATTCATTATTTTTGCCTTAAAGAGGCAGTGACTACGATGAGAGAAAAAGTAGTGTACTTTATCTCTGTTTGAGGTAGTGTTGACTGGAATAAAGAAACTTTACTCTTTCTCTCCGTCCCACACCTTTCTTACTTCCTGCTTTTAGATATGAAAGTCCTTGAGGTCCAGAAAGAACTGGAGGTAAAAGTATGTCTAACATAGAGAAAGAAGTAAAGAAAGAAAAAAAAGATGCAATTGAAAACTTTTAATTTTCATTCTTAATTTCCATTTCCAGTCATTCTGGAAGCAAGTTACAAAATCTCACTCAATCTTGGAATTCAGCAGAAGAAGAGCAGGAGGGAAATGAATGGTAGCTCTGCATATATTTCAAGGGGAGAAGAAATCCTAGCTTTTTCTATCCATTCATTACATGTTTCTGGGAATATCTGGTGTATTCGAAATGTGTGAGCTATGAATCTAAGATGAAATTATTTAGAGGCAGGCAGTGGTGACAGAATAAAGACCGAGGTGGCTCTTATGGACACAGCCTGTATTTCTGCACATAACTTTCTCCTACATATTATGTTGGGATTGGAATTTCTTATGTGTGATTTCTCCCACTGGAATGAATTTCTTTGGAGACTAGATTGGTCTGCATTTCTTTCCTTGACAGAACTCTGATGGACCTCTTTAGAATAAGGCCTGGCATCCTTCCTATGGAATACATAGATATACAAAATAAAATGGTAGTTAATAGCACTCATTTTGAAGTATATGGAAGACATATATGATCTCTTTATACATGGAGACTAAGCGACAAGAATGATAACAAGAAGTAAGCTCATAGAGACAGAGGACACACTGGTGGTTGCCAGAGCAGGGGATGTGAGGGGCAGGGGAATTAGTAAAGGAGGTGAAAAAGGTGACTTAAAAAGAAGTAGTAAGCTATAAAAAATAATTAGGTAAAAATTAGTATCACATTTACAGTCAAAGTTGTATCTTCAGCTTTCTTTTGTGCTGTTGCTAGCTTGGAGGAGTGCATATTTTGAGAGATTGAATGAAAACAGAATAACAAAGACCACAAAAAAAAACCCAGAATAAAATAATGGTTGATAGCACTCACTTTGAAAGTACACAAGTACGAAGTTATAGCTTAATTGCAATGTACTAGTCGTGAGGTCTTGGATGAAACATTTAAGCATGTTAACCCTTGGTTTTCTAATCCATAAAATGAGGACAGTAAAAATATTGTCTTCTGGGGTAGCTGTGGAGATTCAATGATATAATAATCCATCTAAAGTGCTCAGAAGATTGAACAACAGGGCGCCTGTGTGGCTCCATTGGTAAAGTGACCAACTCCTGAATTTTGGCTCAGGTCATGATCTCACAGATTTGTGATATCAAGTCCCTCATTAGGCTCTGAGTTATGAGCTGACAGCACAGAGCCTGCTTGGGATTCTCTCCCTCTGCCTCTTCCCCCACTCACATGCAGCATTCATGCTCTGTCTCTTAAAATAAATAAATAAATAAATAAATAAATAAATAAATAAATAAAGAGGAAAAAAAGAGTGAAGACAAAAATAAGTGTCAGATAGGTATGGTCTCAGTATAATTTTGATTTTTATTTATTTATTTTTTATTTTAGTTATTCCCAGTGCTCCTGCTTTGTTTGGAGGGTTTACTGTATGTGTTACTTCTGTGACAAAGCTAAGTATAATGTTAAAATAATAAAATCAAAAGTGAACATCTCCATTCAAGCACCGTCACCATCTCAACCACTACCCACCACCCCCCTGAATAAAAAGCTTTACATTTTTTAGAGTCCCCAAAGTTAATATTAGAAAAGAAATGCCTTTGTTTAAGTTCCATTGAATGTAAGAGTGTTTTCTGGGAGGATTTTGCCCTGCCGGGAATCCATATAGGATATTGATCAAGGGTGTGATCCAGTGTTCCTCTTCTCCTTCTCCACCTGACTCCAGTCCCCTGGTAGAGCCAGAGGGACATCAGTGGGTCACCTCATATTTAGACAATAATGCCAAAGAAATAATGTGACTGAAAAAAACATTAAGAGACGATTTCTGAAATGAGATGAATTCTACAAATTCCAAGTCTTTAGAAATTGATTGAATTTTCAATATAACAGGATCAGGTTGGGAAATCCTGTGGGTCTTGTAATACCTCCACTGTCACAAAGAAAAGTAGAACATTTCATTTCCACTCTCATGGTTTCACACAAACATTGAGTTTTATTTAAACTTTCATTTTCTCTGCAGCCCTGTTACTCGTAAGCATGCTTAAGAAAGGCAGGTGTGCAGTAATTTATTGATAACTTTGGGAATAGAAAATTTTATAACTAAAATATTAAACAGTAAAGAGTATTTATTTGTACATGTATATAAATAATTCTTTCTGAGAAGATACCCAAATTAGGAAACTGGACTAAAATTTGGGTAATTTAGTTATATATCTCATCAGTAACCCTAATCATACTGTTTTCTTTCTATTTCCTTGCCTAATTAATAAGATCAATGTCACATCACCACTGTATGGCTTTCAAGAAAACTAAGGAAGAATATTAGAAGAAATAAGAATATCTTATACCTTTTGGAGGAAAAGCATCAGGAAGAGAATTTCTGAGGAAATTTCCATTGATGTAGCTGGTGGGAGCATAAAAACTATTTCTGATTTCTTCATTTGGGTGGTAACATGTTATAGTGATCAAGGGCATATAAAATCAGTCATATCTGGATTTAGACCTAGATTCTAACACACATTTACTTAAACTTTGTAAAGCTTGGTTTCCATTGTGAATGGAGAGTAATAACAGAGCTGTCATGATGATTATAGACTTAGCAGAGTGGTTGAAACATATGTGAGCTGCTATGGCCATCGTCATCATCATGTCATCGGTGATCAATATTACCCTTTCCTCATTTAAGCCCATCCATTGAAACCCATGTGAATGCTTTGTAAATGAGCAAGTATCCTAAAAGCATGTATTTTTTTAAGTTTATTTTATTTATTCTGACAGAGAAAGAGTGAGCAGGGGAGGGGAGGGGCTGAGAGAGAGAGGGAAAGTAAGAATCCCAAGCAGGTTCCACATTGTCAGTATGGAACCTACACTGGGCTCAATCTTTTGAACCGGGAAATCATGACCTGAGCCAAGATCATGACCTGAGCTGAGGTCCCAAGAGTGGGATGCTTAACTGACTGAGCCACCCAGGCTTTCCCCGCTGCTGCCCCACTGCAAAAAGCATTTCTAAGCCCAGAATGTCTCTGTCTATAGGTAGCCCTATATTTCTAGTTTCAGAGGAGCCAATGAATCTCTACAGAGAGAGACACCCATAGATTTAAAATATTGTGCCATAAGTTAGGTTAAAAAATAAATAGTAGTTAGGGAAGAATGATCAGAGACTGACAAACATATCCAGTGAACAGGAGCCAGAAATTTGCCTTCACACATTGTGGGCATTGTTGACTCTGATTGCATTTTTCTAATTCAGAAAATTAAAATGGCAAATAAGTTCTAAAAAATGACCCAGAAGTGGGGTTTAGATATAGAGTTGGTTCTTTGGAGAGCATCAATCTCCTCACTTACAGAATTAGGCATCATTTGAGGGTTTAATGTCAGCTGTAATATAAATGCTTCCTATAAAATAAATCATAAGATTTCTTGTGATACTAATATTATATTCCTTGGAGTTTTAGTTTCTTACCCTTCCTTTGTCTCTCAAATTGGACTAGTTGTAAGGGATCAATAAATGTCATGCCAAAGTGTTGAGAGTTTTCATTCAGTTGCTCTCAAGAAACTTGTCTGCTATTCCATGAAGTACAATGGTGCTGCTGGGATTATGCTTATAGAAGCTTGGAGTGCCTGGGTGGCACAGTTGGTTAAACATCTGACTCTTGATTTTGGATCAGGTCATGATCGCACAGTTTGTGGGATCAAGCCCTGCAATGGGCTCCACACTGAGTGAGGATCCTGCTTGGGATTCTCTCTCTCCCTCTGTCTCTGCCCCTCCCTTTCTGGTGCACACACACACACACACACACACACACACTCTCTCTGTCTGTCTCTCTGTCTCTCTCTCTCTGTCTCTCTCTCACTCAAAATAAATAAACATTTAGAAAATAAATTATGATATGGTGTTATTATATTTCTTTAAATTAAAAAGCAAACAGAATTTACTGTAAGAAAAAAAAAGAATTTACTGTAAGAATGCATAATATAAATACCAGGCATCTCATCCATCAGGGTCTACTTTCAGCTATAATATGTGGGTTATACTCAGGCACTGGTTTCCTGTGTATTTGTAACAAAAGTGAACCTAGCCATACAATTTCTGCTTTAAAGTGGTTTTCAACCATTAGCCAATCTATATTACTTTCTTGGAAGTAATATCTTCCAGGACCCATTCCCAATTCATTAGCAGTGACCAGTTCTCCATGATTTAAAGAGCTTCAGGAACTCTCCCCAAATATATATATATATTTAGTTTAATATATATAATAATTTATATATATTATTTATATATATTATTTATTATATATTATATATTATATATTATATATAATAATATATTATATATTATTTATTATATATATTATTTATATATATAATTTATATATAATTTGTAATTATTTAGTTATATATATATATATATATATATTTAGTTTAAAGCACCGCAACAATACATCTCTAACATAATTAGTCACTAGGTACAATTCATTTCATTCAACTAGCAGTTACTTTGTCCCTACTGTGTGCCTAAATGAGTGCCTTTCCTGGAAGGAAATTCTAAACCAGATCACTTATAAGAATCTTCCTAAGATCAGTGAATCCATGTTTTTGAGTTAAAAATATCAGAGGATACCATGTGTTGTCTTTGGAGGAATGGTAGTTGGATGTCTGGAAAGTAGAACTTTCTCCCTATAATAGGGTTAGTTGTGCCTAGTTGCTAACTTGTGGCCATTATCAGATGCAGAGCCACAAACTTTATTTTATTTTATTTTATTTTATTTTATTTTATTTTATTTTATTTTATTATTCTTAAAAAAACTTTTTTTGAAGAAATGAATTCTGTTCAAAGCAGAGAATCTCAACACCCTCCACCTTTCTCTCTCATGTCTCTCTGTCTCTATTTCTCTCTTCTTCTTGCTCCATGCGTATAAATCATCCCTTACTCCCTCCAATATTATGTGCTGAACACATCAGGCTGTGTAGCTTTTCTGTGTTTCTACCGTAATTATGCAGCTTCAACCTTTACACATGAATAAGTTGTTATGTGGGTGGCAGGAGGAGCAGTTAAAGAGCACTGCTGTTGCAAAGCAAGGATGTGGGGAAGGGAACAGCACGGTGATTTAAACTTCACACTCTCTTATGCTTCCTGTTGTGGTTTCATTAGAGCAGAGTCTCAAAAGGGATTACTGGCATGCTCGTTTACTCACAATTACATTTCTTCCATCCCTTACAGAAATCACAGATTTCTTCATATCATCTGAGAAGAACCATGTAGTGAAAGGATCCTCTCTTTTTAGAATGGGTTGTTTGCATCAAGCCTTGCATCCGTTTCTGACCAGTGGGCCCTTTTTTCCTGTCCAGATTAAGATAAATGAAGGAACTACTTACTCCTTACTGTTTATGTTATCTCGCTAAGTAGAGGCACGAGATTTTCCTTGGGTCATGGTCCCTTGTAGAAACACCTAGAATCTACGTGAAACATAAATAACTATAATTTTAATAGTGTTAATAACAAAAGTTACCATTTTTTTTATTATTCTAAGATGTTTTCCTGTGTGTGTATTGGCATATGTATGGGTGTTAATGTGTGTGTGCAGCGGGTAGGGTTGTGTGGGTTAGGAGGACACTAGTTACCAAGAAACTAATACTTCATGTTCCTTGTATGTCTTTTCCATTAAATGTCACTTCGATTCTGAACTGTTCCTTCTGAGGGATGGCTGAGAGCTTGCTCTGAAATACAACAGTTTCCTTTCGTCACACAGCTAAGCTATTAGAAGCACTTAACACTGACTCCACAGACCTGATAATATGCAAGGGATCTGAGTGGAGTTTAGTGGGTCAATGCAGCCTTTTTATTCCAGAACTTTTATTGAAGGCCATGATGTTCTCCAGAAGGCCACAGGGAAGGTCAAAAGGGAGGGAAAAGATTAGGGACCCAAGCTGTGGGGTATAAAGGCCACAGCATGTGAATAGGAACAAGCAAACACACCAGTTAGGTAACGGTTAGGTAACACACAAGTTACCTAAATGGTCCTTCAACTGAGCTGTGCTATATTAGAGGTATTAATGAATTGATTGACTCAACTGAGATGCTATGAAGAATTACTTACAAATTTCAAACACAAGGATTACTAATGACTACTAAGGGCCATAACCTAGACAGGAGCTTTCATAAGCCCAACTCATATATTACTTCTTTCAGTGATCAGGAGAACAAGAACACCATTAATTCCTCATCATAAATATAAATTAGGAGTCAATATGTCACTTTGATGTTCGCTGGCTAGAATCTAAGATAATTTGGGCTTACTAATTTTTTTATAGCTTATTATTTTGAGAGAGAGAAAGAGAGAGAGAGAGGGAGAGCACACATACAAGTGGGAGAGGGGGAGAGAGAGAGAGGGAAAATCCCAAGCAGATTCCACAGAGCCCAATGTGGGGATCGAATTCATGAACTGGGAGATCATGACCTGAGCTGAAGCTGGACCCTTAACTGACTGAGCCATCCATGTGCCCCTAGGCTTACTAATTTCAATATAAATTTTATAAGGTAGGTTGATATTTAGTCATACTAAAATCATAAGGATTGATTATGCATTTTATCCCCCAAACGGTATATGAAATAATTATTCTTTATTCTTTAAGAAGTAGCTGCTAAATTTTTTTATTAATTTTTTAAATTTTATATTTTATTTTTTAAAATTTACATCCAAATCAGTTAGCATATAGTACAACGTTTTCAGGAGTAGATTCCTTAGTGCCCCTTACCCATTTAGCCCATCCCCCCTCCCACAACCCCTCCAGTAACCCTCAGTTTGTTCTCTGTATTTCTGAGTCTCTTCTGTTTTGTCCCCCTCCATGTTTTTATATTATTTTTGTTTCCCTTCCCTTATGTTCATCTGTTTTGTCTCTTAAAGTCCTCATATGAGTGAAGTCATATGATTTTTGTCTTTCTCTAATTTCACTTAGCATAATACCATCCAGTTCCATCCACGTAGTTGCAAATGGAAAGATTTCATTCTTTTTGATTGCTGAGTAATACTCCACTGTATATGTGCATATATATATATATCACTTCTTTATCCATTCATCCATCGATGGACATTTGGGATCTTTCCATACTTTGGCTATTATTTATAGTGCTGCTATAAACATGGGGGTGCATGTGTCCTTCAAAACAGCACACCTGTATCCTGTGGATAAATGCCTAGTAGTGCAATTGTTGGGTCATAGGGTAGTCCTATTTTTAGTTTTTTGAAGAACCTCCATACTGTTTTCCAAAGTGGCTGCACCAGCTTGCATTGCCACCAACAATGCAAAAGAGATCCTCTTTCTCTGTATCCTCACCAACATCATTTGTTGCCTGAGTCGTTAATGTTAGCCATTCTGACAGGTCTAAGGTGGTATCTCATTGTGGTTTTGATTTGTATTTCCCTGATGATGAGTGAAGTTGAGCATTTTTTCATGTGCAGTTGGCCATCTGGATACCCTCTTTGGAGAAGTGTCTATTCATGTCTTTTGCCCATTTCTTCACTGGATTATTTGTTTTTTGGGTGTTGACTTTGATAAGTTCTTTATAGATTTTGGATACTAACCGTTTATCTGGTATGTCATTTGCAAATATCTTCTCCCATTCTGTCAGTAGCCTTTTAGTTTTGCTGGTTGTCTCCTTTGCTGTGCAGAAGATTTTTTTATTTTGATGAGGTCCCAGTAGCTCATTTTTGCTTTTGTTTACCTTGCCTCTGGAGACGTGTTGAGTAAGAAGTTGCTGCGGCCAAGATCAAAGAGGTTTTTGCCTGTTTTCTCCTCGAGGATTTTGATGGCTTCCTGTCTGACATTTAGGTCTTTCATCCATTTTGAGTTTATTTTTGTGTATGATATAAGAAAGTGGTCCAGGTTCATTCTCCTGCATGTCGCTGTCCAGTTTTCCCAGCACCACTTGCTGAAGAGACTGTCTTTATTCCATTGGATATTCTTTCCTTCTTTGTCAAAGATTAGTTGGCCATACGTTTGTGGGTCTATTTCTGGGTTCTCTATTCTGTTCCATTGACCTGAGTGTCTGTTCTTGTGCCAGTACCATACTATCTTGATGATTATATATACTTGATGATTATACTTTGTAGTATAACTTGAAGTCCGGGATTCTGATGCCTCCTGCTTTGGTTTTCTTTTTCAAGATTGCTTTGGCTATTCGGGGTCTTTTCTGCTTCCATACAAATTTTAGGGTTGTTTGTTCTAGCTCTGTGAAGAATGCTGGTGTTATTTTGATAGGGATTGCATTGAATATGTAGATTGCTTTGGGTAGTATCGACATTTTAACAATATTTGTTCTTCCTACCCAGGAGCATGGAATCTTTTTCCATTTCTTTGTGTCTTCTTCAATTTCTTTCATAAGCTTTCTATAGTTGTCAGTGTATAGATTTTTCACCTCTTTGGTTAGATTTATTCCTAGGTATTTTATGTTTTTTTTTGTGCAACTGTAAATGGGATCAATTCCTTGATTTCTCTTTCTGTTGCTTCATTGTTGGTGTATAGGAATGCAACTGATTTCTGTGCGTTGATTTTATATCCTGCAACTCTGCTGAATTCATGAATCAATTCTAACGTTTTTTTGGTGGAATCTTTTGGGTTTTCCATATATAGTATCATGTCATCTGTGAAGAATGAAAGTTTGACCTCCTCTTGGCTGATTTGGATGCCTTTATTTCTTTGTGTTGTCTGATTGCAGAAGCTAAGACTACCAATACTATGTTGAATAACAGTGGTGAGAGTGGATATCCCTGTCTTGTTTCTGACCTTAGGGGGAAACCTCTCAATTTTTCCCCATTGAGGATCATATTAGCATTGAGTCATTCATATATGGCTTTTATGATCTTAAGGTATGCTCCTTCTATCCCTACTTTCTTGAGGGTTTTTATCAAGAAAGGATGCTGAATTTTGTCAAATGCTTTCTCTGCATCTATTGAGAGGATCATATGGTTCTTGTCCTTTCTTGTATTGATGTGATGAATCACATTAATTGTTTTGCTGATACTGAACCAGCCCTGCATTCCAGGTATAAATCCTACTTGGTCGTGGTGAATAATTCTTTCAATGTATTGTTGGACCCGGTTGGCTCATATCTTGTTGAGGATTTTTGCATCCATGTTTATCAGTGAAATTGGTCTACAGTTCTTTTTAGTGGGTCTCTGTCTGGTTTTGGAATCAAGGTAATGCTAGCTTCATAGAAAGAGTTTGGAAGTTTTCCTTCCATTTCTATTTTTTGGAACAGCTTCAAGAGAATGTGTTAACTCTTCCTCAAATGTTGGGTAGAATTCCCCTGGAAAGACATCTGCCCTGGACTCTTGTTTTTTGGGAGATTTTTGATTACTAATTCTATTTCCTTACTGGTTATGGGTCTGTTCAAATTTTCTATTTCTTTCTGTTTCAGTTTTGGTAGTGTATATGTTTCTAGGAATTTGTCGATTTCTTCCAAATTGCCCATTTTATTGGCATATAATTGCTAATAATGTCCTCTTATTATTGTTTTTATTTCTACTGTGTTTGTTATGATCTCTCCTCTTTCATTGTTGATTTTATTTATTTGGGTCCTTTCTTTTTTCTTTTTGATCAAACCGGCTAGTGGTTTATCAATTTTGTTAATTCTTTCAAAGAACTAGCTCCTGGTTTCATTGATCTGTTCTACCTGTTTTTTGGTTTTGATAGCATTGATTTCTGCTCTCATCTTTATTATTTCCTGTCTTCTGCTGGCTTGGGATTTTATTTGCTGTTCTTTTTCCAGCTCTTTAAGGCATAAGTTTAGGTTGTGTATCTCAGATCTTTCTTCCTTCTTTTTTTAAAAAAAAATTTTTTAACGTTTATTAATTTTTGAGACAGAGAGAGACAAAGCATGAACGGGGGAGGGTCAGAGAGAGGGAGACACAGAATCTGAAACAGGCTCCAGGCTCTGAGCTGTCAGCATAGAGCCCGACGCGGTGCCTGAACTCACAGACCATGAGATCATGACCTGGGCCGAAGTCGGCCACTTAACCGACTGAGCCACCCACGCGCCCCCTTTCTTCCTTCTTTAGGAAGGCCTGGATTGCTATATATTTTCCTCTTATGACCAGAGGTTTTGGTTTGTGGTGTTATCATTTTCATTGACTTCCATATACTATTTAATTTTCTCTTTAACTGTTTGGTTAGCCCATTCATTCTTTAGTAGGATGTTCTTCAGTCTCCAAGTATTAGTTACCTTTCCAAATTTTTTCTTGTGGTTGATTTCGAGTTTCATATCATTGTGGTCTGAAAATATGCATGGTATGATCTCAGTGTTTTTGTACTTGCTTAGGGCTGATTTGTGTCCCAGTATATGGTTTATTCTGGAGAACGTTCCATGTGCACTGGAGAAGAATGTATATTCTGCTGCTTTAGGATGAAATGTTCTGAATATATCTGTTAAGTCCATCTGGTCCAGTGTGTCCTTCAAAGCCATTGTTTCCTTCTTGATTTTTTGATTATATTATCTGGTCATTGCTGTGAGTAGGGTGTTGAAGTCTCCTACTATTATGGTATTACTGTCGATGAGTTTCTCTATATTTGTGATTAATTGATTTATATATTTTGGTGCTATACATTTGGCACATAAATGTTTACAAGTGTTAGGTCTTCTTGGTGGATAGATCCCTTGATTATGATATAATGTCCTTCTGCATCTCTTGATACAGTCTTTATTTTAAAGTCTAGATTGTCTGATATAAGTATGGCTACTCTGGCTTTCTTTTGTTGACCATTGTCATGATAGATGGTTCTCCATCCCTTTATTTTCAATCTGAAGGTGTCCTTAAGTCTCAAGTGGGTCTCTTGTAAACAGCATATAGAAGGATCTTATTTTCTTATCCATTCTGTTACCCTATGTCTTTTGATTGGAGCATTGAATCCATTGACGTTTAGAGTGACTACTGAAAGATATGAATTTATTGCCATTATGATGCTTGTAGAGTTGGAGTTTCTGGTGGTGTCATCTGGTCCTTTCTAATCTTTGTTGCTTTTGGTATGTGTGTGTGTGTATATATATGAGGGTCCCCCTTAAAATTTCTTGCAGGCCTGGTTTAGTGGTCACAAACTCCTTTAATTTTTGTTTATCTGGGAAACTTTTTATCTCTCCTTCTATTTTGTTTTTTTTTTAACGTTTATTTATTTTTGAGACAGAGACAGAGCATGAATGGGGGAGGGGCAGAGAGAGAGAGGGAGACACAGAATCCGAAGCAGGCTCCAGGCTCTGAGCCATCAGCCCAGAGCCAGACGCGGGGCTCGAACTCACGGACCGTGAGATCGTGACCTGAGCTGAAGTCGGACGCTTAACCAACTGAGCCACCCAGGCGCCCCTCTCTCCTTCTATTTTGAATGACAGCCTTACTGGATGAAAAATTCCTGACTGAGTATTTTTCTGATTCAGCACATTAAATATATGCTGCCACTCCTTTCTGGCCTGTCAAGTTTCTGTGGATAGGTCTGCTGCAAACCTGATCTGTCTTCCCTTGTAGGCTAGGGACTTTTTTACCCTTGCTGCTTTCATGATTCTTTCCTTGCCTGAGAATTTTGTGAATTTGACTATGATATGCCTTGTTGATTGTCAGTTTTTGTTGAATCTAATGGGGGTCCTCTGTGCTTCCTGGATTTTTTTTTCCAAGATTTTTTTATTTTTTTATTTTTATTTTTTTTTGAAGCTTTGAAGCCAGAGGTTTCCTTCTTTTATTCTACCACTGAATGAACATCATGGATTTTATTGTATTAACATGTGTGTGTGCTGTGAAGGAAATCGTCTTCTCTAGGAAGGAACCCAAGGCTAATGTTTTTTTTGTTTTCCAATATATGAAATTTATTGTCAAATTGGTTTCCATACAACGCCCAGTGCTCATCCCAAAAGGTGCCCTCCTCAATACCCATCACCCACCCTCCCCTCCCTCCCACCCCCATCAACCTACTAGATTTTTTTAAATATCAAATTTATTGTCCAATTGGTTTCCATACAACACCCAGTGCTCATCCCAAAAGGTGCCCTCCTCAATACCCATCACCCACCCTCCCTCCCTCTCACCCCCCATCTACCCTTAGTTTGTTCTCAGTTTTTGAGTCTCTTATGCTTTGGCTCTCTCGCTCTCTAACCTCTTTTTTTTTTTCCTTCCCCTCCCCTGCCCCATGGACTTCTGTTAAGTTTCTCAGGATCCACATAAGAGTGAAAATATATGGTATCTGTCTTTCTCTGTATGGCTTATTTCACTTAGCATAACATTCTCCAGCTCCAACCACGCTGCTACAAAAGGCCATATTTCATTCTTTCTCATTGCCATGTAGTAAACATTGGGTATAAACCACAATTTCTTTATCCATTCATCAGTTGATGGACATTTAGGCTTTTTCCATAATTTGGGTATTGTGGAGAGTGCTGCTATAAACATTGGGGTACAAGTGCCCCTATGCATCAGCACTCCTGTATCCCTTGGGTAAATTCCTAGCAGTGCTATTGCTGGGTCATAGGGTAGGTCTATTTTTAATTTTTTGAGGAACCTCCACAGTTTTCCAGAGAGGCTACACCAGTTTGCATTCCCACCAACAGTGCAAGAGGGTTCTTGTTTCTCCACATACTCGCCAGAATCTATAGTCTCCTGATTTGTTCATTTTGGCCACTCTGACTGGCATGAGGTGAAATCTGAGTGTGGTTTTGATTTGTATTTCCCTGATGAGGAGCGACTCTGAGCATCTTTTCATGTGCCTGTTGGCCATCCGGATGTCTTCTTTAGAGAAGTGTCTATTCATGTTTTCTGCCCATTTCTTCACTGGATTATTTGTTTTTTGGGTGTGGAGTTTGGTGAGCTCTTTATAAATACTGGATATTAGCCCTTTGTCTGATATGTCATTTGCAAATATCTTTTCCCATTCCATTGGTTGCCTTTTAGTTTTGTTGATTGTTTCTTTTGCTGTGTAGAAGCTTTTTATATTCATGAGGTCCCAGTAGTTCATTTTTGCTTTTAATTCCCTTGCCTTTGGGGATGTGTCAAGTAAGAAATTGCTACGGCTGAGGTCAGAGAGGTCTTTTCCTGCTTTCTCCTCTAGGGTTCTGATGGTTGCCTGTCTCACATTCAGGTCCTTTATCCATTTTGAGTTTGTTTTTGTGAATGGTGTAAGAAAGTGGTCTAGTTTCATCCTTCTGCATGTTGCTGTCCAGTTCTCCCAGCACCATTTGTTAAAGAGACTGTCTTTTTTCCATTGAATATTCTTTCCTGCTTTGTCAAAGATGAGTTGGCCATACGTTTGTGGGTCTAGTTCTGGGGTTTCTATTCTATTCCATTGGTCTATGCATCTGTTTTGGTGCCAATACCATGCTGTCTTGATGATGACAGCTTTGTAGTAGAGGCTAAAGTCTGGGATTGTGATGCCTCCTGCTTTGGTCTTCTTCAAAATTACTTTGGCTATTCGGGGCCTTTTGTGGTTCCATACGAATTTTAGGATTGCTTGTTCTAGCTTCGAGAAGAATGCTGGTGCAATTTTGATTGGGATTGCATTGAATGTGTAGATAGCTTTGGGTAGTATTGACATTTTAACAATATTTATTCTTCCAACCCATGAGCACGGAATGTTTTTCCATTTCTTTATATCTTCTTCAATTTCCTTCATAAGCTTTCTATAGTTTTCAGCATACAGATCTTTTACATCTTTGGTTAGGTTTCTTTCTAGGTATTTTATGCTTCTTGGTGCAATTGTGAATGGGATCAGTTTCTTTATTTGTCTTTCTGTTGCTTCATTATTAGTGTATAAGAATGCAACTGATTTCTGTACATTGATTTTGTATCCTGCAACTTTGCTGAATTCATGAATCAGTTCTAGCAGACTTTTGGTGGAGTCTATCAGATTTTCCCTGTATAATATCATGTCATCTTCAAAAAGTGAAAGCTTGACTTCATCTTTGCCAATTTCGATGCCTTTGATTTCCTTTTGTTGTCTGATTGCTGATGCTAGCACTTCCAACACTATGTTAGAAAACAATGGTGAGAGGGGACACCCCTGTCGTGTTCCTGATCTCAGGGGGAAAGCTCTCAGTTTTTCCCCATTGAGGATGATATTAGCTGTGGGCTTTTCATAAATGGCTTTTATGATGTTTAGGTATGTTTCTTCTATCACAACTTTCTCAAGCGTTTTTATTAAGAAAGGATGCTGAATTTTGTCAAATGCTTTTTCTGCATCGATTGACAGGATCATATGGTTCTTATCTTTTCTTTTATTAATGTGATGTATCACATTGATTGGTTTGCGAATGTTGAACCAGCCCTGCAGTCCAGGAATGAATCCCACTTGATCATGGTGGATAATTCTTTTTATATGCTGTTGAATTCGATTTGCTAGTATCTTATTGAGAATTTTTGCATCCATATTCATCAGGGATATTGGCCTGTATTTCTTCTTTTTTTGTGGGGTCTCTGTCTGGTTTAGGAATCAAGGTAATGCTGGCTTCATAGAATGAGTCTGGAAGTTTTCCTTCCCTTTCTATTTTTTGGAATAGCTTGAGAAGGATAGGTATTATTTCTGCTTTAAATGTCTGGTAGAATTCTGCTGGGAAGCCATCTGGTCCTGGACTCTTATTTGTTGGGAGATTTTTGATAACTGATTCAATTTCTTTGCTGGTTATGGGTCTATTCAAACTTTCTATTTCTTCCTGTGTGCTTCCTGGATTTTGATGTCTGTGTCTTTCCCCAGGTTAGGAAAGTTTTCCGCTGTGATTTGCTCACATAACTCTTCTACCCCTTTTTCTCTTTTCATCTTCTGGGACCCCTATGATTCTGAGGCTGTTCCTTTTTAATGAGTCACTGATCTATCTAATTCTTAAATCCTGCTCTTTTGCCTTAATCTCCGTCTTTTTTTCTGCTTCATTATTCTCTACAAGTTTGTCTTCTATATCGCTGATTCTGTCTTCTGCCTCATCCATCCTTGTTGCTGCTGCATCCTTCCATGTTTGCAGCTCAGTTATAGCATTTTTAATTTTATTCTGGCTACTTTTTACTTTTATCTCTGCAGAAAGGGATTGTAATCTATTTTCGACTCCAGCTAGTATTCTTATTATCATGATTCTAAATTCTGGTTCAGACATCTTGCTTGTATCTGTGTTGGTTAAATCCCTGGCTGTTGTTTCTTTGTGCTCTTTCTTTTGGAGTGAATTCCTTCATTTTGTCATTTTGAAGGGAGAAAAAGAATTAATGAGGTAGAAATATTGAAATTAAAAAAATTAAAATTAAAAAAATATTAGAATTAAAAATTAAACACACACACACACACACACACACACCAATTGAATAAATGATGCTAGATCCTAGGTGTGTTTTGGTCTGGGTGTTGAAAGTGGTTTGACAGATTAGAGAAAAAAACGGGGGGGGGAGAGAAAAAAAGGAAATCACTTGAGAGTTTGAAAAAATGAATACACTGAAGTAGACTAAAATTAGATGATGGGGGTAAAATAGAATTTGAAAAAAATTTACAGAAAAGTAAAGAATATAGTAGAAAAAAGTTAAATGAAGATATTTTTAATAAACGTTAAAAATTACTATTTTTTCTTTTTCTGTATTCAAGAAAAAAATGAAAAAGAGAAAAAATATAAAAAAAAGAAAATAAGAGGAAATTGTTTGAAAATTTGAAAAAGTGAATACACTATAGTAGATTAAAATAAAATGATGGAAGTAAAATATAATTTGAAAAAATTTACATAAAAGCAAAAAATATAGTAAAAAAATTAAATTATTTTACTAGAAATTGAAAGTAAAATGAAGTTTTTCTCTTTCTGCATTCAAGAAAAAGAAAAGAAATGAAAATATGATAAAAAGGAAAGAAAAGAAAAAAAAGGAAATTGAAAATTTGAAAAGGAAAATACACTGAAGTAGACTAAAATAAAATGATGGAAGTAAAATAGAATTTGAAAAAATTACATAAAAGTAAAAAATATACTAATAAAAATTAAAGAAAATATTTGTAATAAAAATTGAAAAAAATGAATTTTTTCTTTCTGTATTCAAGAAAAAGAAAAGCGTAAAAGAGAAAGAAAGAAAGAAAATTGAATAGATGAACCTACTAACAGATTGAAGTAGGGCTGAAATTGCTTCGTTTTCCCCTAGAAGTCCGTCTAGGTAGCGCTTTATAGTCCATAAACCAAGCCGGCGGTGAGACTTGTGTTCTTGAAGAGCAAAGTTGGCCCAGTTGGGCGGGGCTCAGTGTAATGACCCCGCTATCCACTAGATGGCACTGCTAGCCTACTGGGGTGGATTGTTGCAGTGCTCCTAGGTGTGTCTGCGCCTGTGCGGGTGTGGTGAAAATGGCATCTCCCAGCCACCCAGTCTGTTCTCCCGGGTCAGCAATTGCGCACCCATCCTCTGTCTCCAGCTTTCGCCCGCTCCCCGCTTTTTCACTCTCCAGTGAAAGGCCCCAGGCAGTACCTCTCTCCCGAGTTTTGTCTCAGATGCGGCTGTTTTCCCCGGGCCCTTACTTTTGAAGGACTGCGGCTTTGACGCTTTCCACCCTTCTGCGGGAGGGTCTCACTGAGCAATGGCCAAACGAGCAATGGCTGAATGTTGGCTGCACCCAGGAACGCCCGCTGGACCCTGCTGTTGCTGGTGCCCCGAGACTGCAGCCCGGTGCCACCCGCCCCAGAAAAAGTTCGCGAGACAGTGTAGCAGCAGTGTTTCAGGGATTATGGAAAATCAACACACATCTGGCACCAGGTTTCACCCTTGAGGACCTTGTTCTAGCACCGGCGATTATGGCCATTTTCTGGGGTCTGCTGGGACCAGGTGGCTTCAACAGTCTCTACCAAATGTCCTTCCAGCAGTGGAACCGCTTTTCCCCGTGTGGCCCGAGAACCTGCTCCTGGGGATTTGCCCTTCCCACCAGAGCACCGCCAGGTACGGAGCTGCGGAGTTGCAGCCTTTGTGCTCCCCGTGTTTACAGTCTTAATGGAATTTAAACCCTCTCCTTTCTCCCTTTTTAGTTTAGTCCCTGTGGCTGTTTCCAATTTTGCACTTTCTCTCCAGCTGCTTTTGGGGAAGGGTGCTTTTCCCGTATCCCGCCACCGCCTGCAAAAGCGGCTCCCTACCTTCCGTGGCTTCTCGCTCCCCAAATTCACCTCTCCGTGCCGCATACCTGCTGAATTCTGGGGTTCAGGTTGTGCAGATTCAGAAGTAGCTGCTAAATTAAGAAGAGGCCTGAAAGAATAGAAGACCTACTCCCTTTTTGGTGTCTGTTTACATTTTCATTACCATTTTAGGTGTGTTGTAATGTTCACTGTTTCTAGTTTGGACAGCTGTTAGTCGTTTGCAGTTAATTTTTAGAATGCCGCCTCCCATTGGTAGCAGTCCGAGTTTGTGTTTTAGAGGGGATCTCTTTCTCTGAAATGTAGCTGCCTCTCAGAGCTTCTAGGGTCTCAGGGTTAATTGGAATGCTAGTTTTATATGCAGTCGCAACAGATCAGTCTCGTGTTCTGGCAATCAAAACTAAGGCTTTGCAGCACACTTATTAAATTCTTTGAGCACCAAAGCCATTGTTTCAGAAACAAAGGCGAGCAAGTTTGTAGTTAATGCCTCTAGGGGTCTGGGGAGGATGAGAAAAATAAGTTGTCCTCAGTCTAGCGCTGGCAGACTTTGAGACAGAGATGCACAGCTGTTTTTTGTCAGCCTAGAAATTTGAATTTTAAAACATCTTTCAGATCAAGAAAGAAGCAACTGCTATCCTAATCAATGAATTCCACTGGGATTTCCGCTGATGAAATAAGGAATTTGGAATCTACCTTACAACTTTAATGTGGTCTAGGGATCTGCTGTTAACGCTGTTCTATGAAGAAATGGTGATGTGTAAAACAACATTAATTGATGAAACTATGAGAAAAAGAAAGGGAAAAGACACCCGAGAGACATGATTTAAAGTCCTGGAGCTGTGTCTTTGATAACTTGTCAGTTACCTGTAAAGTAAGAGGGTTGGAAGAGGCAGGTTCTTAGGTCCCTTTAAGCTCTGATACTCTGTAATCGCTTAGTGCGGGTCGGTTTTCATGAATCACAACGGGTTCTGAGAGACCACAGGCGTGTTGATGGCACCAGGCACCTGCCGATGGCTCAGGAAGGGAGGAGTAAGACCAGGTGGCAAACTAGGCAGTGCACTTGCCAAGGACGCTAAATGCAGTGAGCCTCAGCCACATTAATCACGAGCCCGCCCCCTTGATGTTTCGGCTCTCTCAGCCTGATGGCAGTTTCCCCATTTTTTCCATTTAGGATTCTGTGAAATAGAATTTGTTTTGTTTTGTAAAAGTGCTTACTTGGCAAGCAGCCCCCCCGCCCCCCTCACAGGCACGATAATAATAAGCACCACCAAAAGAGGCTAATTTTGCCAGACTTGGATTCCATCAGCCAGCGCTTTCCAAAGATTGCCATGTTATTGCAAAATTAGACTTTTTATTACTGGAATAAATACTGTGCAGTCTTTGTAGCCAGCATGTAATGGATTCCTTTGCTAATTCCACTGAATAACAAGGATTCCTTGTGAAAATAAAAGGCAGACAAGGTAGAGTAAACCAGCAATTACATATAATGTGCTGCTGTTAGCCTGCCAAAGCGGTTCATAAACCCGGCAGGGAAAGACTGGGGCATTTTTCAGGGCTTTCACCCCAATTGCCTTGCTGAACGCCTCCCTCTTGGTGGGTTGTTTCATGGAGGTGAATAGATTCTGCAGCTGTCTCTTTCTGTGGCCTGGTAGGAAGGCTTTATTACCTTCTTTGCCTTGTTCCCTTTCCTGGGAGAATTCAGCTTCCATCCTAATACCTTATTTGCTTAGGAGCCAAACCTCCGTGGAAGCCAGAAATACAAACACTGCATCAAAGAAGGTTGTAGATTGTATCCATTGTATTGTTTACAGATTGTGTTCCTTCTGAGTATGGGTTTGAATGTTAGGAAGACCTGAGTCCAAATGCCTCCCCCGCCACATGCACACTGGGTGATGTTGGGACAAATTATATGACTTACCTCATCCTTAGCGTTCCCATCTTTAGGATGGACACAGTGCAGAGACATCGTCAAGCTTTAGTGTGCAGGAGAATCACCCGGAGAGCTCAGTTCTGGGTACCAGATAATTGCTGGGTTTCAGATTCCCAAAATCTAGGGTGGGGACCAAGAATTGACATTTCTAACAGGCTACCGTGTGCTGCTGATTATGCTGGTCTGGGATCCCACGGGGATCTCTAGCACAGTGATACCCTGAGGATTAATAAGACAATGTATTAAAAAATGTTTATCGCGTACAATGATGCCATTTAGCCATTAATCAGTACATTATGTGTCTGTGTAAATATACACCATCTGTTTTCTCGTTTTCATTGAGAAACTTTGCAGTCATTGTATTTATACCTTCCCAAACTCTGAATTCATGTCAGTCTCTCTTCCTAAAACTCTTTGTAGACCCTGCTGCTTATTTTTATTTTAAAAATCATGAATCTGAGTAGAGGTCCCCTCCCCCCTTTAAACATTTTTACACAGATTGAAATTTATTTGAATGGGGCTCAGAATTCACTCCTTAGCTACTTATCATTCCAGAAATCTACCTTTTCCTATTTCTACTCTACATTTTGTAAAGCTGGCATGTCTTTGTTTGTTGATTGTTTCGTTTTGTTTTCTTTTGGGAAAGATGCTAAAATCTACACAGCAATAACTGTTTTGCCCCCACACTCCATGGTCCTAAAGTAAATTTCATTTGCCAGTTAAAATTTTAACTTACTGATTTTCCGTGGGGAAAAAGCGGTAAGGCTTTCTCTTATTTCTGGAAGAAGTAGAGGAAAGGGTGACCCGATTCATTCACGGCTCAGTTCTTCTGACTATGAGGCATATGTTCTAGAGGTTTCTAAAGGATCCTGGCCCTGGAAAGCAATTCATCTCCAGACAATACAGTGTGAGCTGTCCTAGGGAGTGACAGAAAGATGAACGAGCCACCGGGGTGGGGAGCTGGATTCTCACCGTGGTTCAATCACTAGCTGCATCAGTAATTTTGGAAGTTGCTTACCATTTCTAGACTTGGGATGTTATTCTACAACTACTATATGTAAAACATTAGTGAAATAATTTTCTAAGATCCCTATAAGTCCCTCAATTCTATGATTCTTTGAGAATTTTTCTGGAAACCTTGCCCATAAAAGATTATTAAAGCCTTGGGTAACTTCGGTAATTTTTCTAAGTCTTTGAGATGTTGGGGCTAAACACAGACACAGACATAGGCACACACACACACACATACACACAAAGTAATTTGAGGGGAAAAAAATGAAAGTGGCTTGACCAGAAATAATGTTTTAAGAAATCATGATAGACACCCATTCCTGACTTTTCTCAACTCCAGGGTCTAGTAATCACCTGATATTATAGGTTTTTGTTTGTTTGTTTGTTTTTGATTTTGTTTTTGTTTTTGTTTTTTGTAAATCACAGGGCATATTAACACATAAAAGCCTCTGAGAAGTCCTACAGTAAATAAATGCAATTTGTTCAAGTCTGTCTTAATTGGCTTATAGGAGGGGATAACACACATTTACCACACACACACACACACACACACACACACACACACACACCTTTCCCCGCCCCCCCAGTATTATCTAACATTCTCTCTTTTTTTAATATGAAATTTATTGTCAAATTGGTTTCCATACAACACCCAGTGCTCATCCCAATAGGTGCCCTCCTCAATGCCGATCACCCACACTCCCACCCCCCCATCAACCCTCAGTTTGTTCTCAGTTTTTTTTTTCAACGTTTATTTATTTTTGGGACAGAGAGAGACAGAGCATGAACGGGGGAGGGGCAGAGAGAGAGGGAGACACAGAATCTGAAACAGGCTCCAGGCTCTGAGCCATCAGCCCAGAGCCCGACGTGGGGCTCGAACTCACGGACCGCGAGATCGTGACCTGGCTGAAGTCGGACGCTTAACTGACTGTGCCACCCAGGCGCCCCTGTTCTCAGTTTTTAAAAATCTCTTACGGTTTGTCTCCCTTCCTCTAGAAAACTTGAACAGACCCATAACCAGTGAAGAAATTGAATCAATTATCAAAATTCTCCCAGCAAATAAGAGTCCAGGATCAGATGGCTTCCCTGGGGAATTCTACCTAATATTCTCTTAAATACTTTTCCATGGGGTGCCTGGGTGGCTCAGTCCGTTGAGCGTCTGACTTCAGCTCAGGTCATGATCTCATGGTCTGTGAGTTCGAGCCCCATGTCAGGCTCTGTGCTGACAGCTCAGAGCCTGGTCCTGTTTCAGATTCTGTGTCTCCCTCTCTCTCTGCCCCTCCCCTGCTCATGCTCTGTCTTTCTCTGTCTCAAAAATAAATAAAACATAAAAAAAAAATACTTTTCCAGAAAAACCCATTTGGAAGAAGCTAATCTAGAACTGAGACCTGAACAATTGGGTTCAAGCTCTCTAAATGTCAGAACAGAGAGAGATTACTGCGATAGCTAGACAAAGCAACCGTGACATGGAAGCACTGACTTTGAAGAATGGGTAGAATTATTGGGCGCCTGGGTGGCTCAGTCAGTTAAGCCTCCGACTTCAGCTCAGGTCATGATCTCGCGGTCCGTGAGAGTCCGTGCGTCGGGCTCTGCGCTGATGGCTCAGAGCCTAGAGCCTACTTCTGATTCTGTGTCTCCCTCTCTCTCTGCCCCTCCCCCATTCATGCTCTGTCTCTCTCTGTCTCAAAAATAAATAAACGTAAAAAAAAAGAATGGGTAGAATTATTATACCGGTTTTCCATGTATATTTCTTGGAGCAAATTATGTCATTTCTCTGTACATTAATGTCCCTCTGTTAAACAGGGATAATAGCTGAGACCTTTGTGACTCCTACACTGTCCACACTTTGGTCTTTATGTCGGGGGTGGAAGGTAGCATCGACAACTCTGTCCTTCTTACCAGAAAGCTAACATTGGAAGCAAACACACAAAAATTGAGAAACAAACTAACCATGTCAAGATTGGTTTGTGAACTCCATAAAGTGAAGAATATGCTTATACGATCCTAAATAAATATGAGAAAGTATTATTATGTGGTTTATATTAGTAATGGTTTATTTGTATTCACCTGATCTTCAGATTTCTGTTTTCAGCTGCACATTTTCCTAAAGTAGTAACATTTAAACTTGAAGCATGAGTGCACTGAGTGCATTCAGGATGAAACAGACAGAAGTGAAAGAAATGAGAAAAGCAGCAAGACCAGGGTGCCAGAGTTTGACATGGAGTCCCTCTTCTCCTCCATGGGTTTGCCAAGGGACAGTCTGGGAAGGGCTCCAAGGTGAGGGAGGGACAAAAGACAACTCTCTCAAGAATGGTCTTGTGATGTTTAAGACTCTCTTTGGTTGCAAGTAACAGAAAAGCATCAAATTGACATACAAAAAGAAAGTGATGTAAGTGAGGGTGGTGATGGTGAAAGAATCTAGGGAATAGTTCAGATATTCCAGGGGTAAATCAGTAAATATTAGGTCATGAGGAACTGAAGCAACACGTAGAAAATTAGGAGCAAAACTATTATTTCACTTTGTTTAGAGACACATGGCTTCTGGTCTCTGATTTCTGTCAGTGGGGTAGGATCATACACTTTCTCTAAAGTGGCTTTCTGTGCTTAGCATGAATATGCCAAATGCGGCCACTCTCATTCTGATCTCAAAATTTAATTTCCCAATTTTAGAACCTGCACAAACTGACCAGTACCTCTGAATCCTGCTTCTAAATACCCAGGGTAAATCGCCTTGGCCTCCACGGAGTCAGTGCCTGATGCCGCAAACACGACAGAAGCCCCCTTCCATGGAAGCGTTTTCACAAATAGGGGGGCTTGGATCAGACAGAAATCCCAAAACACATGTACCACATTTGGTGAATAATGTAGTCATTGCTGGGTTGGCCCTGTCTCTTGTTCATGGAGAGTTGTGGGAGTGAAAAGTACAGAGATTCAAGAGACTTAACAGGCAAACAACAAAAGCAATAACAATTTCCAGGGTGAGCCTGTGCATGTCAGACAGACACACACTCAGAGGTACACACTTCATTAATCTGTTGGAAAATATCTTTATTTTTAAGGGATTTTCCCTCTTATTTCCCTTTTCTCCCCTTGACACACCAATGAGAAAGAGAAGAATTTCAGAGCAACGCACTTTCTTTAAGCTAAATCCTGAAAATGGAACTCGTTTCCGTTAAATCCTACTCATGCTTTTGGGCCTGTATTTAATCATATATAGAACAAGGATAATGGTGTCTGTCCTCTGAAGCTTTTGGCGAGGACTTAATGGGATGTTATTTGTAAAGTGCTTAAGACAGTGCTTGCCCTGTGGTAAAGAATCAACATATTTTAGTTTTAATTATGATTGCACAAGCATATAGCATAAGCATGTATAAGCATAATCATGTAGCATAAGGTGGTAGGAGAGGAAAGAAAACACCTTAGTTTAGGAAGGACTTTAGAGATGAGGCGAGGCTTGTGATTGAAAGACAGTTCTTTGCCAGACAGTGTCTGAGGATGGGGCCATCCAGTTTGGGCAAAAGGGGCAGCAGAGGCAAACGCAGAGACGTGCAAGGGTTTCTGCTTTATTATGTATAGCATCGCATATTTAGGCTTGGTTGAAACAGAAGAAATTCTTAAAGGGGATATTTTAAAATACAAGTAGAGTTAGACTTTCAATCTCTATCAGACTACTTTAAAAAAATAAATAAATTGGTAATCTGTAAAATATTATGCACCCAGGGAACTGTCTTTGTACAAACAGGAAAAAAAAAAGTATGCAAAGAGAACAGCATAGAAGCACCTGTTTACTAACCCCTTCCAAGGTGATTCCAAATGCACTTTCAATTTCCACTGATTTCAAAGCATTCCAAGGGGTAGTTTTTTCCAATCTGAATCAAACTTCACACTTTTTTTTAAATTGAAATTTTAATTAGCCAACACACCATGCAATCTTGGTTTCAGGAGTAGAATTTAGTGGTTCATCATTTACACATAACACCCAGTGCCCATCATAACAAGTGCCCTTCTTTAGTACCCATCACCCATCCAGCCCATCTCGCACCCACCTCCCTCCATCAGCCCTCAGTTTGTTCTGTCTTTAAGAGTGTCTTGTGGTTTGTTTCCCTCCCTCCTTTTTCCCCTACCTTCCCATACGTTCATCTGTTTTGTTTCTTAAATTCTACATTTGGGTGAAATAATATGGTATTTTTCTATCTCTGATTGACTTACTTCGCTTAGCATAATACATTCCAGCTCCATTCATGTCATTACAAATGGCAAAATTCCATTCTTTTTGATAGCTGAGTAATATTCCCTTGTATTTATTTATATACCATATCGTCTTTATCCAGTTGATGGACATTTGGGCTCCATGGCTTGGCTATTGTTCATAATACTGCTATAAACATTGAGGTGCATATACCCCTTCGAATCTGTATTTTTGTATCCTTTGGATAAATACCTAGTAGGGCAATTGCTGGGTCATAGTGTGGTTCTATTTTTAGTTTTTTCAAGAACCTCCATACTGTTCTCTATAGCGGCTGCACCGGTTTGCATTCTCATCAAGGGTCACACTTTTGGAGTAAATATATAAAGATCTCCTTCCTAAATCCTGTTGTCTGGTTTAAATGTATCAGTATAGCATTATGATTAACATGGCTGCCAAGGAGGTGTATGGTGAATTGCTGAACCCCCGAATGTGGTTTGTCAGAGAAAAAAACACATGCATTATCTTCAGGAACTACAGAGGTATGCTTATAGCAGGTAAAGATAACACCAGGGCCTTCTGAACAAGATCAGTGACAGAGGGAAAAAAAACGTCTTAAGACTCACAAATATATGATGATCATTATCACTGTCATCACCACGACTGTCAACATCATCATCATCTATTCGACACTTCCTCTGTGCCAGAATCTGTGCCAGATGTTTTACGTGCACGATCTCCAAGCCTCTCAATACACATTGAGGTGTGTATTATTATTATTATCACTCCCATTTTCTGGGTGAGGAAGTAGATGTGCAGGACTATTAATAAAAATGTCCAATAGTACAGGTGTATTAATGGTGGAATTAACATTCAGATTCTGGCAGCCTAATTCCAGAATCCCAATACTCCTTACACACGCATCTTTCCACACGAGGTATTTAGTATGACCTGTTAGTGAATAGGTGGGTCTGTCACTGTTTGACTTTTGTTTGCTAGTATCTTTCTCAGATACGGGTTGTAGCTCATGATTTCTTAGATTAAAACTAAATCCATCACAAAAGCTTCAAAAAACATCAAAACATAGATCTAAATCTAACAAAAGATTTGTAAGACCTCTGTGCTAAAAGTTACAAATATTACTGTGAAAAAAATCAGATAAGACTTAAATAAATGGAGGGATATATCATGTTATGAATTGAATACTTAATACTATAAAAATGTCATTTCTTACTAGATTTCTCTATAGATTTGAAAGAATTCCAATAAAAGTATTGCCATTTTTTTTCTGGAGATTGACAAAGTGATTCTAATATTTATGTGAAAATAAAAGCTCAAGAATAGCTCAGATAAACTTGGAGAATAATAAATATGGAATATTATGCCACCAAATATCAAGACTTATTAAAAAGCTTTAGTAATTAAGACAGTATGTTATTGATCCAAGGATAAAGAAATAAATCAGTGTCATGAGATAGAGATTCTCAAACAGACCTATTTAGTTTATAAAAAGTGATCCTGCTGTGTTGGGGCCCAAGTGACAGTCTTTGCAATAAATTTTGCTGGATTAACTAGACATATACATAGGGTAAAAAAAAAATCTTGATTCCCTGTCTCCCACTATTTATAAAAGCAATTCTAGATAGATTGTAGATATAAAAGGTAAAACATAGAAGTTTTACAAAAAAAAGTATTTTTATGACACTGATGATAAACAGAGATTTTATAAACATGATACAATATGTGCTCACCATGAGGTAATAAAATGAAATATTTTCCTTTAAGAATTTATGTTAATCAAAATACACCACAGGAAGTCATAAAATGGGATGAGTACAGCAGAAGATACACACACACACACACACACACACACACAACAGCACAAATCAGTAAGATAGGGAAAAACGGATCAATTAAAAATGGACAAACAACTCCGACACTTCACAAAAAGGATGTTCAAATGACCAAAATACATTGAAAAGTTTCTCAGTTTCCCTCATCATTAGGGAAATGTGTATTAAAATCACCATGCCTGGAACTATACACCTGCCAGAATGGGGACCATGTCCCAAGCAGTAGTGAGGAAATGAAGCAGCTGGGAATCACATATTCTTCTGAAGGATAAGATATCTGTACAATCATTTTTGAAAATTATTTCTCATGAACCAGCAGAGGTGATCGTATCCATAAACCTTTACCCAGAAATCCATTCCTTTGTGCCTAACAAATCAAAATGCTTATTTTTCTTGCCAAAACAACATGCAAGACTGTTCACACCAACACGATTATTTTTTTAATTCTTTCTTAATTTTTTCATGTTAATTTATTTTTGAGAGAGAGAGAGAGAGAAACAGAGCATGAGCAGGAAAGGGGCAGAGAGAGAGGGAGACACAGAATCCGAAGCAGGCTCCAGGCTCCGAGCTGTCAGCACAGAGCCCAATGTGGGGCTTAAACTCACGAACTGTGAGATCATGACCTGACCTGAAGTTGAAGCTCAACCGACTGAGCCACCCAGGTGCCACACGCCAACACTATTCTTAATAGCCCCCAAACTGAAGACAACCCAAATGTCCAAATGCATATATTGTGGTATATTCAGGTAATAGAAACTAGACTGAGTTGAGAATAAATAAGCTATGAAAGCAAAAATAAACACAAATTTCACAGTGTTGAGCAAAATAAGTCAGACACAAAAGAGGACATCCTACATGATTCTCTTTACATAAAATTAAAAAAAATAGGCATAATCAATCTATGGTATTTAAAGTTCAGGACTATAGTTGTCTAGTGAGAGGAGTAACAAGTGGAAGGAGAAATGAGTGGAAATTCTGGAGTGATAATTTTTATTCTTGATCTGTGTATATGTTGGAGGGAGTATATTTCCTTTTTGAAAATTCATCTGGTTGTAAACTTGACTTGTGTACTTTTTGTAACCATATGGATTTTATTTCAAGAGAATACATACTTGAAAAAAACAACCAAAGAAAAACCCTAAAATTATTTTCACTTCAGTAATTCTTGCTAAAAAGTGCCATAAAAATAACCCTCTGCTATGGTTAGAGCCCATGTCTGTTTCACATAGCACTGCTTGTGTTTACATACTCTATGATTTGTCAGCTCTGGGCACATGGATTGATTTTGAGAGGACAGATGCTTTATTTGCAAATGCTTTCTCTCTTGTGCTGCTCAACAGACTGCATACAGAGTGGCCTGAGATTTACAGCTAAGCTGTACATGCTCAGGAGAAAGATGGGAAATGTGGGTCTAAGCAAGTAGTGCCTGGTGACAAAGTGTCAAGATATCTTCGTCATTCAGTGTCCAAGAATAACAGAAGGAGAATAACTAAAGAATCCTTGGGACAGGCCTGCAGGGAGACTTCCATTTGCATGACTTCTGTATTCCTTTAAGAAGGAGGCAAGGTTAGGGCATGTTTACAAATCCTCCACTCAAAAAGAAATACTAAATTCCTTTTATGTGATCACGGCTGGTGTAAGAGCAAAGACACAACTGATATGGTAGAAATACCCTCAAACCCCAGGAGACTCACGAGACAATCTCACTAACATTGAATGACCAAGAAGCATCTTGCCTTCTACTAAGTTGATATTCAGGATTTGTTACTTAAGAAATATGTCATGCAGAAATTAGCCTCATTTTAGGTCTGCAAGAGAAGTTTAAGATGCTCTTGCCAGCATTCATTTGCCATCCCTCATGTACACACCTGTTGACTTATATGGAGAATATTCATTTAGTATATTTACTCTGCCTTCTTTCATGGTTTGTAGGGGCTCTAAGTTCATTGAACAGACCTAGGTTCTCAGAACCAATGATCCAGTAGAAGGGAAGGGTTGGCTCTAAGATCAGACACAGGACTGATACATTTTAACCTCGTCTTTCAAATTCATGATATTACCTGGGTATGTTTGTAGTTACCATCAAGGCTGTAATGGCAGCAACCAATGTTGTCATGCAGGCTGAATACCTCCCCACAGCTTGCTGTATCCTCCCTCTCCTTTGGTTAATGTTGGAGTACGACCCTAGCCCTGATTACACCAGGCAGGGGGTTTGCATAGTGTGGCGGAGGTTGGGAGGCAAATGAGAGTCATTTTTATTTTTGAAACGTTAAAATATAGGAAGAAATGGAGAGTTACTAGCTCGGGGAGGTTTCCATGGAGGTTACATGATCAAAAGAAACTCCAAATCTCCTTATTTCCTCATACTGTGTACATACTAGAAATCTGATACAGGAACAGTGATGATGATGCAGCACCAGCAGAAATAAAGTGGATTTGGGAGAAGCCTGCATCTTGCAGAGAGTGGCAAATATGATAGGCTTTACCGCATGCGACTATATACTATATTTCATTTGCATAGTATTTCTTTGTAAAAATTAGGTTATTTTGTTTGTTTGCTTTTGTTTAATGACTAGAAAATGGGCCATGCTATACCACCATGAGCTGCTGTATTGTACTGTAGAGGAGAGGCACTAAGTTAGACTCCTGGGCTGACTACATCCACAAAGAGATGAGAAGAACTTAAGAGAGTACTCATGCTTTTGGACAGAAAATTCTTATTGTCATCCAGGGACAGCTGATTCCAGGACTGTCTCATTTTACAGGAATAAAAGTGTAAAGATATTTTTAAAAATCAAGACAGAAAAGAATAAAATAAAAAAATCAAGACAAAATGATAAACTCTAGACTTAGAAGTTTATTAACTGTATTTCTCCAACATTCTACTAAGTCTTTTAAAGTTGTCTTTATATAGAATTTGTTTCAGAAAAGCGTCTAGCAAACTTGTGTGTGTATATGTGTATGTTTATGTATATTTGTTACATATATACCTATTAGTTATATACACATGCATATAACATATTATAAAATATATATATACACACACATATATATTATATACACATAATGTATTTTATACACACACAGTGCACTGATATTTAATGTCTTTAAGGGAACTGATGTGGGATGAAGCTAAATGATTCTGCAAATAGGGCCTGGATTAATCATGCACAGAGTTGTCTGTATAGGAAGACAGGACTCATGAATCACAAGGAAATGGAATGTACTTAGCCAAGTAGGCTATACTGAATTGCATAATAACTACAAAAATACCAGAAGGGAGAGTAGATGAAGTTGAGGTGTAAACCGTATCCTTGTGGATGAGCTTGGCTCCAGGGAGGTGAGTGATGCTTCAGACCTATTCATAGGACGTTACAAGGATTTGCCTGGCAAGACACCAGACTTGGTGGACAGCAAGTGCATGGCAGTTTTTCTGGAAGGTGCTGCATTCAAAGTCTGTGCCCTCCATTCAGAAACCTTTTTACTGGGGGCCTCAGGTAAGGCACTTTCCAGGTACCCCTACCTAGATCACCTTATTGGGTGAGGAATTTTTCCTCCACTTTGACTCAGTATCTTTTTATTTCTAGCTCTCCCCTCACTCCCTCCCCTCTGCCCATGTGTCTACAGAGAGACAGGGTCCTTTTGTTTGGGGCTCACTTATAGTGAGATGATTTCCCCAACTTTTCTACATCCACCTAACCCATTTCTGGTACTGTTCTATGGAAATAAATGGAACATTGGAGAGCCAGTTTTTCTTTATGCCTCTTGCTCACACTGTCACAGGAGGTGAATAATGGTTTGATTGTTACATTCAATTAGGACCTTTTACCTAATTGACCACCTTGACACCTGATTCGTTGACAAAATTAAAAAGCTTCCAAGTGACTTAGGCTTTCAGCTAAGGCAGAGTAGCTTTTATCAAGCTATTCTACAGAAAGCAACTATTAAAGTTGAAAGAAATACAAAAACACCTGCTTTCAGGCATCAGAAAGCAGTTGAGAGGGTCAGGATTTGATGGGTCATGAGCCCCAAGTAATTGGCAACACAATGAAGTAAGCCAGATGTGCTCCATCACTTTTCCCTTTAGCACATTTGCCTTTCTTAAGCATCATTGCCTGAGAGGATACCCCAAATCGGGGATTCTTAGCTTTTGGAGGTCTCACAGAGAAGGTATATAAAATTTGAAATTGGTATGACCAAGGCAAAATTTTTGGAGATAGGGGAACCTGGGGAAGGAAGCCTGACATCTGGCATCACTCTCCTCAGGCATTTTCTGATTCTGAATCTTCACAAAGCCAGATGACTAGGAGACCGCAGGAAGTGAACGCTAAGAAATTAAAAAGATAAGCTGAGATTTTGATGGTCTATTACTGCTGAGAAGACAAAATTTGGAGCAGAGAGCAATAAGGATCTGGACCTTTGGTAAAACCCAGATTTTCAGTTGAGAGGGTAAGAAGGCTACCCTTAAACAGTAACAGCATTCCATATAGACTAGCCTTCACCAGGGCTGAGACCCAAGCCTGAGCCATTTGAAAAGCTAACTGGATTAAGGCCATCTTCTCTTACATTGATTGTTTGCCAGGAAAACACCAAATCCTCTCTGGAAAAAGATAACATCCCAGACACACTGAAAGTTCTTATCCATATGAACAGAATTCAATTTAAAGCAATAATATCAGATACAACTAGAGACAGGATCAAGATCGACAGCCTAAAAAGTGAGAGAAAAAAAAAAAAACAACCCAATCCCACAATAAAAATAGATTTGGATCTGGAGTTTCCAGATATAGATTTTTAAATAATTGAGATTTAATTTTTATATCATTTATTATTAATATTATTATTTTTTTTAATTTATTTTTGGGACAGAGAGAGACAGAGCATGAACGGGGGAGGGGCAGAGAGAGAGGGAGACACAGAATCAGAAACAGGCTCCAGGCTCCGAGCCATCAGCCCAGAGCCTGACGCGGGGCTCGAACTCACGGACCGCGAGATCGTGACCTGGCTGAAGTCGGACGCTTAACCGACTGCGCCACCCAGGCGCCCCAATATTATTTTAATTTAGTTAACATACAGTGTAGTCTTGGCTTCAGGAGTAGAACCCAGTGATTCATTTCAAAAAGTGTCCTCCTTAATGCCCATCACCCATTTAACCCATCCCCCTACCACCAACCTTCCAGCATCCCTCAGTTCTCTGTATGTAAGAGTCTCTTATGCTTTGGCTCCCTCTCTGAGATTTAATTTTTAAAGAAGAGCTGATAAGATGGAGAATTTCATGAAAAATGACAACTGATAAAAACAATCAAATGGAAATTATGGAACTAAAATATAAGTTAAATAAAAAATAAGTTAATGGATTTATGGCATATTAAACACAAGAAGAGAAGATTAATGACTTGGAAAATAAGTCAGAACAAAATATCCGGAATATAGCATGGGGATACAAAATGGACGGAAAGTATGGAAAAGAGAGTAAAGACCCTAGGCCATGGTGTAAAGATTTAACAAATGAATTTTTAAAATTTTTATGGAGAGAAGAAAAATAATGGGGTAGAAACAATATTTAAAAAGATATTGGCTAAATGTTTCATAATTGATGACAGGGTACTCAAAGACAGCAAAGTAATCAAGGAAAAAATATATATACTCACATGATAAAAATTTGTAAAAATTGAAAAAAAACTGTTAAAAACCAACGGGAGAGACAGAAGTTTTAAGTCAAAGGGAAAGCTATTTTTTTATTATTATTTTTTTATTATTTTTTTTTTAATTATTTTTTTTTAACGTTTATTTATCTTTGGGACAGAGAGAGACAGAGCATGAACAGGGGAGGGGCAGAGAGAGAGGGAGACACAGAATCAGAAACAGGCTCCAGGCTCTGAGCCATCGGCCCAGAGCCTGACGCGGGGCTCGAACTCACGGACCGCGAGATTGTGACCTGAGCTGAAGTCGGACGCTCAACCGACTGCGCCACCCAGGTGCCCCCAAGGGAAAGCTATTTTTAAAAGAGTAACAAAAAATGGACAACTGACTTGTGAATGAGACAACGGATAGAAGAAGAAATAACATGTTATCTTGAATGATGTAAAAAAAACTGTAGCTGCCAGGTTAAAATTCTTTATTTAGCAGAAATATTCTCCCCAAAATTCAGGCAGAATAAATATTTTGAGGCAAATAAAAACAGGAACTTTATGCCAGCAGTCCTACCCCTATTCAAAATAATAAACCAAATTCTTTGTGTAGAAATAATATTAATTGGAAGCATGGTAATGCTGGAGGTAATGAAAAGCAATACATGAGTAAATATGTGAAAGAATATAAATAATATTGGTTATATACATTTTTATGTGTGTATATGCACGTGTACATATATGTATGTATATATCTCACCAAGCTCTACACTCAATATTTTATGATACACTATAATTAAAATATTCATAGAAAAAATAAGCACCAGACAAACGCAAAACTAAATTTATGAACCATTTAACTTGCCTCCAACGCCATGACAAACTGATCATGTTGAATGGAAATCCCTACAAATTTGAACCATATCCATCTATCAAGGCACACTTCAAGCTCCCATTTCTCCACGTAACCCTTCCTTGAATCCTCAGATTTTTATATTCCCATTCTCTTCCTTAATTTTTTTAATATTCATCCACCTCAATGTTACTACATGCTATTTTACAGGTTACAAACCAGTAACAATAAAAACAAACCAAAACAAAACCCTCTTAAATAATTACATTATCCAGTGGGTCAGAGGATCAACAATATGTAGCTGTATCCAGTGGTGAAGTCAAGATAACTTGATTATTGCATCAAAGTTAGCAAAGGTAAATAGCCTCACACAGCTATATTTTGCTTAGATCCCTATGCTGGATGGCTAATCTTTGGATTTTTGAAACCTTAAAAATAGAAAATATGTACATACAGCCTTTGCAGTTAAATGTGATACACATTTTTAGCTCTCAAAATATATGAGATCTCAATGTGTTTTTTAAAGAAAGGTAATTTCTTTGTATTTGAAAAACAGCATAAAGAAAAATATACATATATAAGGATTTTCTTATTCTAATGCAGATAAAATGCTAAATCTGGATCACAAGTCTTTCCATCTCTTTGGATCTACATCTCCATGTCAAAAATGATAATTTATTATGCAAACTCAAGCCACGTGGCATCTGCATGCTAGGTTACTTTAAAATGTGTCTTCATTAATAGAGAAGGTAAGGAGGATGAGAGGGTGAGGAATCTTTTCCCCACATAGTCTCTTGCTTGTGAGTGGAGGACAGAAGCTAATTGGACGCTTTCAAGAAAGGGTTTGTTAGCTTCTGGCATCAGCCCATCTACTTCTGGGGAGTAGAGCAGGATGCCATATTCCCCATCTGCGGATGGGATCCAGCCCTGCCCTAACCCTGAGAATTAGTAGTTAATGGTGAATAATACATTATTCTCCTGTATGTTTTAATGGAATTATTTATGGTATGTAGAAATGCTACTCTGGTTTTTTTTTAATTGACTTGTATCTGACTATCATATACTATCTTAAAGGATTTACTAGGTATGTATGCCAAATCCTTATTTTACTCTTTGTCACTTTGTAATAGTTAACCCATGCCCACTCTTGCCTTACCATCTTGGTTACAAATAGATTTTAACTAATTTTAAAGAAAATGTTGGGTTTGCTGACTATTTAAGGGAATGATGGCTTTGGGTAGAGAGATGCCAGAAATAGAGTGACAGCCACGGAGCCACAGCAGTGACAGCTTAGGTGCTTAGAATTATAACTTAGGCAAGGATTCACGGTAAAGAGAAAGAAAATGTTACCGGTAGAGACGCTTTACACAATTAAGTATCATTGATTATTTGAGCATAAAGAACATGCATAGACTTCAGAGTTGGAACAAGATCTAATTCAGGGGTTCTAAAATTTGACAAGTCATTAGAGAAACAATTCTGGAAGTTTTTCAGAACAGATTCCTGGTACTTAAAGATTTAGATTTCATAATTTGCTAAAATAGTTTCCAATAATCTGTATATAAAAGTCCCTGAAATTTGGATGCTATTCAACTTTGGGAAGCATTGTTCAAATTAACAATGACTAAAGAATTTGCTATAGCTTAAGAGTTACTAAAATACATTTATCAGGAAACAGTTCAGTGGAAGAAAATTCAATTCCCAATTCAAAAACTGTTTCTAAGAATTTCATTTTGAGAAAAATGAGTAGATATTTAAATTTCCTTCTATAGTGCTATTGTCTGGCAATCTCACCGCAAGTAAAACATCTTATAGGAATTTATATCTGTGTGTTTTATTTTCAATTGTCAAAACAGCTATACACATGCTATTTCATTTGTTATTCACAGCCTGAAAATTAATGGCCGAAGTTTATTGAGCATTTATGTATAACCACATGCTATGCTGAGCACTTTGCATGCACCATCACATTAAATCCTACAACAACCCAATAAACAGGTATAATCAATGTGTTTCAGACCAGTAGTTTCTACCACTGAGGCTTCCAGAAACCAACAAGTTGTTCGAGTTGACAAAATTAACAGGTGGTGAAGGTTCAGATTCACAGAATCTACCCCAGACCCGGGCTCTGACCACTACCCCAGTTACATACCTGGCATTCTTCAATTGGTGACACACCAAAAGTGTCCCTTGTGCTGCAGATCAAGGCCAATGGGAGTAAGTAAATCAATGCAAGTCAAGTTTCTTTGATTTCCTTGCATAGTTCACTTGCTAGCTAATCCCATAACATTGTTGCAGAAAACCAATGTGCTTTTCATGCTTCATATTTTCAAATATTTAGTTCTCTCTCCTGGAAATCTTTTGTTCTTTACATGTGGATGTGAGGAAAATCAAACCATGCTTCACAATTCCATCCAAGCAGGGCATGACATTCGTACTATCTCAGAAAGGACAATGATGCCTGGGGTATATGAACAGCTCCCTCCAAGAGAGTAAAGGTCTGCAGTTTCCCTGGCACAGCCCAATTTTAGGGCCCACGAATGAGGCTCACAGTGACTGTAATAAGGATCCGGTTCTGCAAGGCCTCTCTGGAAGCCTGGATGGTAGCATTACCTATGGGTTTGACGCCTCAACAGTCTATACTTGCCTAAGCTTTCTGGAATTGCCAGAGAGAAATACTTAAGGCCCTCCTGCCCAAGCCCTTTGTCCCCAGAGCTTTGGATTTGGCTTACCCAAACCTATTCCCCTATCAATAAAAGGAACAGGGCCCCCTGAATGCTCATTAGACACAACACAAGAGGCGGGAGTTAGGCATTAGACTCAGTCTTATGATCTATCTGAGCTCTAATGCCATCTCTTATTAGTGGCTCCTTGTGATTTTTCCGTGTTTCACATACCTTATGTAGAAATAATTCTGCCCTCCCTTAAATGCTTGCTAGAAAGCAGGAAAAGCCGGGTATCATTCAGTCACCAAGAAAAATATTTGCGAGGTCCCTGTGCTGTAGTAATAAACAGCACGTATGTGTGTTCCCTCCCTTCCAGGCACTGCTTCTTATAGGCATTTTGCTTGTAGTATGCTTTTTAAATCGCATTACAATCCTATAAGATTAATATGGCTTGTATTTTCATCTCACAGATATGGAAATAGGTCCAGAGTTAGTAAACAGCAAAGTCATGATTAAAAGCAGGAATTTTGTTACTAGAACTAATCTTCTTAACCACTCTTCTATACTTCTTATCCACCTCAAACATTAGGCTATGTTTCAACTCCCTTTAACAGGCCACTAGCATCAAATATTTAAATATATGGAGCTATTTCTAAGAGGGCTATTCTCTGCCAGGTGCTGTCTATAAGCAGTTTTTAGGCTACTCAAAAGTGAAGCAGATTAATACAGGTAAAGACAGAAGGGATATATAATCAATCTCTATCAATTCCATATATGAATCCCAAATAGACAATAGAGAGAATTTGATGTTACTCCATAGAATGTCCCTGCTCTTCATATACCCTCAAAATGCCCATCCGTTATTAATTTTTTTCTGTTCTGCCTGCACAATCCCGTCAGACAGCTAATCACAACTATTATTTTAACTTATTTTAACTTAGTTAAGCCATTTAAAGCAATAGCTTTCTTGAAAAAGATAGAGTCAAATCAATAAAAGCACTAGAACAAAATCACCATCCCCAAATGCTACAGGAGAATATCAGTTTCTATTTTATTGGAAGCAATTATCAAATGAAAAGCATTCTGAAATATATTGAAGGTCTGCCCGTGTGTGTGCAATTCCCAAATCTATCTGGCTTTGCTTCTTAAAACATGTGGAGGAAGAGAGGAAGAGAAAGCCCTTAAGGCTGGTCAGAGTCATAATTAGAAACTTCTTTTCTATCATCTCCACCTTTTTGATAATTGCAAGTTCCATATCTGGTAGGACACATTCAAACTGACACTCATTTCTTAGGTAAATTATGATTCTAGTAATTTCTAGAGATTTTTTGGGGGGGAGATAAAAATGGTGTGATAGCAGAAGAATAGAATTATATTCTAATTTACGTCCCTGGTTTGAGGACTCGTCAAGTATTAGGGCCTAAATTTATTTGGATGTTATTGGTACAAAGGCTTGTAACAGGTGGTCAACACATTTTTTAAAAGGAATTTAAAATGCTTGGTGTCCATGTACCTTCCTGCAGTGTCATCTGTTAAAGATACCTCGAACACTCATTTTATGCCAAGCACTGATGTCAGACACATTTATTGTGGAAGCGCCCATAAAAAAAAAAGGTGGTGACATGACTTTTAAATGCTCAGTGAGACATGGGTGTCTAAAGCTGGAACATTTTGAAAAAGCCAGGTTGACAGTACAAAGAAGCAAGAAAACAGGATAGCATATCTTGGCGGTAGAAAATGTGCACAGAGAGACCAGGGTTGAGTATCCAAGGTGAACACCTCAAAACCATTCATTCATAGTACTCGGTCTACAAGGAAGTGGTAATACGTGGGTGGGCATAGCACAACCTGTGGGATCCAGGGATGGCAGAGCCAGCTGGGAGCCTCCCTCTGTGTCCTAGCTGTGGTACCCATGGCAAAGTGCAAGATCTCTTTCACCTTTTCACAGAGATACCTGGAAGACTAAGTGAGCAAAGGAATGGAAAGTTTCGTATATTTTCTAGCTAGCTCCCAAATGGTTGAATGTCTGTTGTTTTCTAATTGGGCATGGCAGGCCTGTTCTGTTCAGGCCCTGGCATTCATTTTAATGTAAGAATGATGATTATAATGTCTATGAGGGTGATGCAGAGTCCTAATTCAGGGCACTTCTTTATGTTATTACAGAGCACTTTTGTCTAGGTTGTGGTTCTTAAGCTATGACACTATGTTCAAGATGTTTCTGTTCCCCTATGGTACCTCTCAAAGAAGAAAAGCATCAGATCAGATTGTTTCCAAGTCCACGAGTAGATAAGGGAGGCCGTGTAGCACAAGATATGAATTCAGACTTAGGCTCCGTCACCTACTAGCTCTGGGTCGTTGGGTTAGTCTTCCAACTTCCCTGAGCTTCAGTGTCCTCGTCTATAGATTAGGCATGGAAGCAAGCCTCAGTCAGAATTGTATTATGATGAAATAGCGTATAAAATCATACGTCATCGTTACTTTCATGTGGGACGTTAGCGTATGGTCAGTCTGATGACTTCATTTAGGTATCTCACAAATATGCTGGTTCTCTCTCAGTCTGGGCACGTGTACCACTGTGATTCCCCACCAAGGTGGCCATTTTGGTAAATGAAATGTATACAGAAGTGCCCCATCGCTTCTAGTGGGAAGCTTTAAGGGCCAAGTTATGCTGATCTCTGTTCTCTTCCTTCTGCTTCCTCAAGCACATCCTTGAAAGAAGGGAACTAACCTGGAGTCAGGCAGGAGAATGATATGGAGTGGTACTCCCAGCTGGCTCTTAACACTCAGATCTTTGCTGTTTCAACCCACTGTGATTTGAGGTTTGTTACTGTGACCTAAACTAGTTTATCCTTTATGATATTGTTATTATTGTAAATCAAATAATAATAATATAATATAATAACATATAATATATTATATACATAAAAATAATTATTATTATTATATAAACTTCATCTTTGTCTCTGACTTTGTGTCAAAAAAAGAAAGTCCATAGCAGTTCAATAGACTTGATGAGGTAACAAGTCAATTGAACTGCTAGTTGATAGTAATGAAATGGTATTAGCTTTTGAAGACATTATATAGTAAGTTCTATTTTATGTAATTTTCTTACATAGTGAGATTTAATTCTTACAATGACCCTATGAAGAGAGCACCATTACCCTATTTTACACATGAGGCAATTGAGAAACAGATTTGAGTTTGAATCTTAACACACAGGCCCTAATCACATACTTGTATGCTCTGGTCCAAGTTACTTAAATTTTTGTCCTGTTACAAAGCATTTTCTTCTTTGGGCCTATAAAAGGTAGCTTCTGGAATCCAGCATTAAGCATGGCTTGAACATGAGAAGGTCAAAAAAATAAGGCAACATAAAACTATTTAGAAATTTATATTTAGTTTCTTCTCTATTATACATAAAGTTTGAACAGATTTTGTTGTGACCATTTTTTTCTCCAGAATTTTATGTAAATTTTTGTTAGTTAAAATGTTGTGTAATAATTGGTTTCAGGGGTAGAATTTAGTGATTCATCACTTATGTACAACACCCAGTGCTCATCCCAACAAGTGCCCTCTTTAATACTCATCACCCATTTAGCTCACCTCCCCCCCATCGACCCCCCCTCCATCAACCCTCAGTTTGTTCTCTATAATTAAGAGTGTGTTTCTTTGTTTGATCCTCTTCTTTCCCCCTATGTTTATTTGTTTTGTTTCTTAAAATCTACAGATGAGTAAAATCATAAGGTGTTTGTCTTTCTCTAATTTATTTCTCTGAACATAATACCCTCTAGCTCTATCCATGTCACTGCAAATAACAAGATTTCATTCTTTTGTATGACTAATATTATATATTATATATATAATATATATATTATATATAATAGTGTGTGTTTATATATATATATATATATATTATACATTCATTGGTCAATGGACATTTGGGCTGTTTCTATAATTTTGTTATTGTTGATAGTGCTGCTATAAACATCGGGATGCAGTATCACTTTGAATCAGTATTTTTATAGCCTTTGGGTAAACACCTAGTAGCACAATTACTGGATCATAGGGCAGTTCTATTTTTAACTTTTTGAGGACGATCCATACAGTATATTAAAAGAATCATTCACTACAATCAAGTGGCATTTTTTCCTGGCCTGCAAGTGTGGTTCAGTATTCACAAATCAATCAACATGATACACCACATTAGTAAAAGAAAGGATAAGAACCATATGATCCTCTCAATAGATGCAGAAAAAGCATTTGACAAAGTACAACATCCATTCATGATAAAAACCCTCAACAAATTAGGTATAGATGGAATGTACCTCAACAACATATAGACTATATGCAAAAAAAAGCATAGCTAATCTCATCCTCAGTGGAGAAAAACAGAGCTTTTTCTCTATGGTCAATAACAAGACAGAGATGTTCACTTGCACCACTGTTATTTAATGTAGTGCTGGAAATTCTAGCCTCAGCAATCAGACAACAAAAAGAAATAGAAGACATCCAAATCAGCAAGGAAGAAGTCAAACTTTCACTTTTGCAGATGATACAATATTCTATGTAGGAAACCTGAAAACCTCTACTAAAAAACTGCTAGAACTGATAAATGAATTCTGTAATGTTACAGGATACGAAATCAATGTACAGAAATCTGTTGCATTTATATACACCAATAATGAAGCAACAGAAAGAGAAATCAAGGAATTAACCATTTTCTGACTTTCGTTTGTTTGTTTTGTTTTGTTTTGTTTTTAAAGAGATCCCCCTTTGTCAGGGACAGTGAGTGAATTCTTGCTTTGTGCATATAGTAGCTAAAGTGAAGTTAGGCACTTACAAGTGGAAGATGATTCATATTGATTTTTCTATTATCTACCCCTTCCTATCCATACCTCTTCTGTTTTGGATCTTTTTCTACCTGAAAGATGGTAATGTAGCAGAAATAATGGCAGAACTTTCTATGTTTCCTACCTCCATAGGGGGTCAGAAGTTAAAAACAAATAAAGGTAGCTTTCATTTTCTGGGAGACTCCGTACTATTTCAAACCTCCTACTTACACAGATGTACATCCCTCTAAGTATAGACCCCACCCTACCATTGATCTGGGCTGAGTGAGGTTCAGGGCAGCTCAAAGGGCATGAGAGGACATCCAGTGGTGGGTAAGGTCACAGGGAAGAGAATCTGTCATGGAAGATTCCAAACTTCTTTAATTCAGGAATTAAAACCAGACTATGGGAGGTGAGACACATTTGATCAACATTTCAATTTGCTCAAGTTTAATACATTATGCTCTCTTCCTTGGTCACTGGTATCTCTAGAAAATAGCAGTACATCCCCATGGTTATCAGATGCCCTCAAGCCTATCTTCAGCCATCCTCATCAGGTCCATCCCCTCCTCTTGACATCTTTAATCTTTCCCTGAAACTTACTCCCTTCTCTAAACTTAAGAATAGATTCCAGCCTCTCCCACAGTAAAATAATGATATGTCATAATTAGTTTGTAGCAAAAGCACATACAAAGGTGTGAGATGAGCCTGAATAAATACAGGACAGTGCATCGAGCCTGACTTGAGTGAAGTATTTAATATATATGTGTATATATATATAAATACACACACATATATACACATATATATACACATATATATGTATACACAATACACATAATATATATGTGTATATATATATAAATACACACACATATATATATACATATATATATACACACATATATATACATATATTTAACATATATATATTTAAACTGATTACATGTGAATGGTCTAGCGTACTGTTATTCTAGAGATATAAAAGTACTTGGGGGCACCTGGATGGCTCTGTCAGTTGAGCATCCGACTTTGGCTCAGGTCATGATCTCATGGTTCATGAGTTCAAGCCCCACATCAGGTTCTGTGCTGGCAGCTCAGAGACTGGAGCCTGCTTTGGATCCTGTGTGTCTCTTTGTCTTTTTCCCTTTCCTGCTCACTCTCTGTCTCTCTCAAAAGTAAATAAACATTATGTATATTTATATTTATATTTATAAAGATATAAGAGTATATTTCTTTTAGTTGCTAATAACCTAAAAATTGCAAAAAAATTTGGATAAAAAATGGCCCCTATGGTTTGAGGGAGGCAGGGAATATACATACATGGGGCACATACACCAGTTTTACTTAGCTTTGTTAACCAGGAGCAGATACCTCAAATACAACCTCATACAGACATACAAAAGCTCCTCAGAAAAAGTGAGACAACTTTGATCTTGGCTTATTCTTTTCCTTTGCTTCCCTGGTAGAGAGTTGCCTTTTACTTGAAGTAAAGCAGATTGCTTTATGAGTCATTATTCTCTTGAAGCAGAGCTCAGCAAGAATACTTCATCAAAGCCCCAGTGATTGGGCACTCCCTCCTTCTTAATGAGTTGTAATCTTGATCTTTCTTGCTCCTTCTGCCTGGAAAATCATCAGAGTCAAGTCTGGAAAACCCCAGAGGGTAGTACCAGGAGCTGGTCTAGTACATGGCTCATGAGGACTCAGTAATGATCATTTTCTCCTCTTTATTTTTCCCTGAGAACTGAGTCAACAGTTCTGTCACCGAATATTAACCAAGGAAAGAATATTCTCTGGATGAAAACTGTTTGTACAGTGCTATTACAGTAATTTTAGTGAGTGAGGCTCTACAGGAAAAAAAAAGATCTTTTCTTCTTCAAAATTATGAATAAGCAAAACTGGAAAGGTTTTTGAAATTTGAGCTTTACAAACTTTCTAGACAATTCTACCCCATGACATCAGAAACATTTAGAAACTAGTCATTTAATCCAAATTTGTACCATAATCTTGAATTTTTTTGACATGTTCTTACAAATGTTCAATCTGGTACATTTTACTTTTAAATAGATATTCTTGACAAAAAGCCCTTCTCTACATGACTGGATATAATTTTCAAGCATTAGCTAATGATTTTTACACTTGGTTGTGTTTTGGGAAGGATGAACCCTCACATGAATTTGAGAAAGGAAAGTTCTGAGTTTCCATACACCTGAAACTCTGGAAGGAATCAGTAGAGTTAACCAAACGTGATTCCAGAGGCAGAAAAGGCAGCCCTAAGATTACAACAACACTGTAATACTTTCAGAGATATTCAGATTTTCCTGTGCCCCTAAGAAAGTTTCAAAGATTATCTGAGAGAGAGTTGATATATCTGGAGTAGGTTTGCCATAGCTGAAGAGCTACATGACTCATAAAACTGAACTTCAAGTGATGTGGATATTGTGTTGGACACATCCATTCAGTGGCCACAGCCTAGTGAAGACAAGTGAAATCTCAGCAGATGCCTGCTTGGAAAAGAGGAAAGGCCATGGAGAAAGTATCTTTTGGTGAAACTAGGATTTTACATAAGCCATGAAAAATCTAGCTGTGAACCTAAGGGGGGGGGGGGTGGAGGGGAAGGGAAGAATTTTGACTTTACTTTAAACCTGAAAATACTGAGAAAATACTGAAGCACTTGAGGTTGACCAGAAATGACTAAGATTATAGGATCTGCATCAAGTAAAATGTGGGTTCAACAGAAAGGTTAAGTTGAGTTTGAGAAAGATAAGATCAAGATACTTTTTTCTTTTACACACCTGAGTACATGTCTTTAAAAATGTTATATGTACTATATATTGAATTGAAACTGACCTCTCTTAAATTTCTCTTTATTGATCTTTATTGTACTTTCTGGATTCAAGAAAAACACGCTTTTCGCATGGCAGCTCTACAGAAATTGAAAGCTACCTCTGATGCTTTCAATAAGTCACTTTTTTTCCAGGATACTCATGGCCAGAATAATCCATTTGATAATCCAATTTCTTGATCCTAAAACATTCAGAATTTTGTTTTTTCTCTATGTATTAGTTTTAGACAGTCTTCTTAGAACAGTGGATGACAAACATTTCCTGAGGCATTTTAAAAACAAAGCCAAAGCTTTGGCCCATACCTCCAAGGTTTTTTTATTCATTTGGTCTGGAGCTGGACCCAGACTTGGGGACTGTTTAAAACTTTAGACACGAGAGTAATGTGCAAATGCTCTTAGAGATTAAAACCCAGACTTGAACACAATAAACAAGATGAGAGAAGTGTAGGTCTACATGATCATTTCCCTCTTCCTGGATATTAGTTCTTCATTGAGGCTGACCAATATAGCATTTTTTTTCCTTGCCAGTCACCTAGCTAATTGTACCATCCATCATCTAGTTTATCTTTCCTCCACCCTTTTCTGTTGTTGAAGTTATCAGAGTACTTGTGTCCACTGTGACTAGCATACTGTGCCGCTGTTAGTGTCCTACAGAAAAATGATATAGGTATAAATCGTATCACAGACAAATTTATGGTCTGGTAGAAGAGACTGATAAACAGATAACTTTGTTGCAATGAAGCAAGTGCTATGATGGATAAAGCTACTCCAGGGATATAGCATGAGTCAAAGCAGGAGAAAAGTTGGATATGCATCTGAAGCTGTGAAGATTCTGGATTGGAGTCTGAAAAGCATAAGCCATTCCTGAAATGGTGGTAACCATTCCTGAAAAAAACTGATCATCAAGTACCATACCTTCAAAACAAGAAAGAAAAGTGGTCCCAGGGTCCCAGTATAAAAATCTAAGATTCCTGGTCTGTTTACCTAACACTCTGACTTACACCTTCTACATCGGCATTTCACAAAACACAGTCGTGAGAAAACCAATCATCTGGAGACACTGGTAGAGTACATATCCTGATTCCACAGGCCTAGGATGGGGTATGAGACTCTACATTCATGAAAACCTCTTTCCTGATACTAATATCTCTGATCCAGATATCACACAATGAGTAGCAAAATGCAGTATAAACAGCATGAGAGAAAGGAAGGTGCCGTGTTCTGAATGCAGGTAGCAAAAAGGTAACTGATTCTCAAAAGATAAATCAACAGAGCACAGACTTGGAAACCTCATCAGCACAGTAAGAAAGGAAATTTTCACTAATTGATTTTAATTTGCTACCCAATTATCATCACCACAAATTATTAGAGAGATTCATTGCATAAAAGGATGTTCATTGGTTTGGTAAATGGAGCCTGTGTAGGCTTCTGTACTACCCATCCATCAATCCCTTCCCTTGTCATCTTTTCCAAGGTACAGTTTTAGTGATAGGCCCACATTTCTTTCATTTCACACATGAGTCCATTTCTATGAGAGAAGCGACAAATAGGAAGTGTAAATATGGATCTGGTATGTGATTCAAAAAGACTGCCAGCCAGTCCTCCTCATTCAGCATCTATTCTCTCTGGCTAATTTCTCCTACATGGGGATTCATGTGCATGTCAAGGAATATTGGAACAGATTGAAACAAAGCCTTCCATCCAATTTCACCGCAGATTTCAAGTAGTGATGTAAGATGGCTTGGGCAAAATTCTCCTGAAAGCCTGCATCAGTTCACATTGGGATACCTACTCAATTTTAGATATATCTAATGTTTAACAACATGTCACTGTTTGAAACTCAGAAAGACTGCTCTCAGGGTTTCACAGGCTCCTTCTGGTTCTCTGCTCCCTTTGCCACAAATAGTTATGTTATTCCTATTATTCTGCTTGTCTGCCAGACTTTTCCTGTGCCAGTAGGATTCTGCTAAAATTTCTTTATGTGACCTAGGTTTTGAGCATAGTGAGCTTGATTTGATTAGTAGTCTACTGGGTAGTGAGCCAGAGAAGCACTGATGGAATCTCTTAGAAACATAAAAATTTGGTCCTCATTCTGGATATGCTGCATCAGAATCTCTTATCAGTTAAAAAATAAAAACCCACACATACAAAAACAAACCTTACAGATGATTTCAATACAGACCCCTGATTGAGAAACCGTGGATTAGATAGAATAAATACTTTAATAATATGGGTTGTTGGATACTGAAATTAAGGGCAGAGGATTTTTCTTTCCGAAAAGTTGTAAGATCTAAACAGATATTAAGAGACATTTTATATGCAGTCTAGGTCTGAGAGCTAATGGTCAGGATTTGGATTGGCAGTCTACAGATATTGTACCCTAATTTCTAGAACACATTCAAACCAAAAGTGATGCAGTTGCAAAACATATTAATAAAGACTGTACATTCAATCTTTTACCTGAAGGAAATATAAAAAGGCAATAAGCAAATAAAGACCATTCTTGAGTGACCAAATTAAAATTCCTTTACAAGGCCTTCTAAGTTTTGTGTGCTGATTAATGAGTGATGTAGATGGAAACTTCCATTGTATGGATGTACTACATTTTGTGTGGCCATTGATTTCTTAAGGACAACTTGGTTTCTTCCTGGTTGGGGCCATTATGAGTAAAGCTGCAATAAACATTCAGAAGAAGGTCTTTATGTGGATATGTTTTCAAATCATCTGGGTAAACCTAGGCACACAATTGATCAAATGGTAAGACACTGTTTAATTTTGTAAGAAACTGACAGTTTGCCTGAGTGGCTATATCATTTGCGTTTTCACCAGAAAGGAATGAGTTCCTCTTGGTCCATGTCTTACCACTATTTGCTGGTAGTGTTTTAGATTCTAGACATTCTAATAGATGTTTAGCACTATCTCATTGTTATTTTAATTTTCACTTCCCTAACAACAAATGATGTTGAGCATTTTTTCCTATGATTATTCAGTATATGTAAATTTTTATGAGGTAAAGACACCATGCTGTCTTGCTTATTGTATTAAAATAAATTTTGAAATCAGGTAGTGTGAGTCCTCCAACTTTGTTCTTCTTCAGTACATTGTTGGCTATCCTGGATGTTTTGACTCTCCACATGAACTTTAAAATCAGTTTGTCAACATCTATAAAATAGTTTGCTGGAATTTTGCCTAGGATTGTAATCTATAGATCATGTTAGGAAAAAATGACATCCTAAAATATGGAGTCTTAAAATCCATAAACACTGACTAGCTCTCCATTTATTTAGACTTTCCTTAATTTTGTTCATTAGAGTTTTGTACTTTTCTACATATAGATTTTGTTATATTTGTACCCATATTAATCCCATTTAATATACCTAAATATTTCATGTTTTTTGATAAGATTACAAATGGTATTGCTTTTTAAAAAAAAATTCCAGGGGCGCCTGGGTGGCTGAGTAAGTTGAGCTTCTGACTTTGGCTCAGGTCATGATCTCACGGTCTGTGAGTTCAAGCCCTGCCTTGGGCTCTGTGCTGACAGCTCGGAGCCTGGAGCCTGCTTCAGATTCTGTGTCTCCCTCTCTCTCTGCCCCTCCCCTGCTCATGCTCTGTCTCTCTCTGTCTCAAAAATAAATAAAAAAATAAAACATTAAAAATTTTTAAAATAAAAATTCTAATTTTGCATTAATAGTATTTTTGGAAAGCAATTGATTTTTGTATATTAACCTTATTGCTGAGATTAAAACTTCTAGCACTATATTAAATAGTAATGCTGAGAGTGGCCATCCATGTCCTATTCCTGTAGATGAGCCTTGATTTGTGCTCCTGCTATACTTACTGGTTAGTTCCTGGAGGTTTTCTTTGCCAATTTCTTAGGATGTTTAGATCTAAGAAGGGAGACAGTTTTCTTTCTTTCTTTCTTTCTTTCTTTCTTTCTTTCTTTCTTTCTTTCCAATGTGGATACCTTTTATTTCATTTTCTTGTCTTATTGAACTACCTATTATTTTCATTTAAATAGAAGAGATGAGAGAAGAAATTCTTTCCTTTTCCCCAGTCTTGGGGAGATAGTGTCCAGAGGCTTATCATTAAGTATGATGTAAGATGTAGGGTTTTTGTTGGTGTTTCTTATTCAAGTAGAAGTCCCTCTCTCTTTCTAGATCACTGTGAGTTTTTATTTTGAATGAGTAGTTTTGGTTTTTGGAGGGCTTTTTTAATTTCAATTTTTTTTTGGTATTTTTCAAATACTTTTTCTGTATCAGTTAATATAATCATCATCGTATATTTTTCTTCATTAATCTCTTTATATGAAGGATTGCATTGATTAATTTTTAATATTGAACTATTCTCATTTACCTGTTCCCCTTAGATGTGGTGTATAATTCTTTTTATGAATTGTTGGATTCAATTTGCTAATATTTTGTTGAGACTATTTTATTTATGAATATTTTATTTATTTATCAGGCATAGTGAATTGTTTCCCTTCTTTTTAAAAAATTTTTTCTAACATTTATTTATTTTTTGAGAGACAGACACAGAGCATGAGCAAGGAGGGGACAGAGAGAGAGGGAGACACAGAATCTCAAGCAGGCTCCAGGCTCTGAGCTGTCAGCACAGAGCCTGACATGGGGCTCAAACTCACAAACCGCGATATCACAACCTGAGCTGAAGTCAGATTCTTAACCAACTGAACCACCCAGGCTCCCCAGACTTTTTGCCTTCTTATAATGTCCTTGGTCTTAGAGTAAAGCTAACCTTATAGAATGAATTTAAAAGTATGTGCTTTGCTTCTATTTTCTTCCTTAAATGTCTGTAGAATTCACCAAACATTCTTTAAATGTGTCAACTTGTATTTTCTGTTTTGGAAGATTATTTAATATTGATTCAATTTATTTAACAGATGAAGGACTATTCAGGCTATTTTCCTTGGGGTGAGTTTTGGTAGTTTGTGTCTTTCAAGGAATTGGATAATATCATCTAAATTATCAAATTTGATGATATAGAATTATTTGAGGTATTTCGTTATTATCATTTTAATATCCATAGAATTAGTAGTGATGACTCATTTTTTACTTCCTGAAACTGGTAACTGGTGTCTTTTTGTTTTGTTTTGTTTTATTCTTCTTTAGTCTGGTTACAGGTTTTATTAATTTTATTGGCATCAATGAAAGAACTAGCTTTCAGTTTAGTTGATTTTCTCAACTGTTTTACTCTTTTCAATATCACTGATTTCTGCTCTAATTTTTATTAGTTCTTTTCTTCTGCTTGCGTTAAGCCTAAATTTGTCTTCTTTCTCTAGTTCTCTAAAGTGAAAACTTAGGATATTATTTTTAGATAATTCTTCCTTTTAATTACACATTTAATACTACATATTTTCCTTTAAGCACTGTTTTCTTTGCATTTATCACAGTTTGATGAGTTTTGTTTTCATTTTCATTTAGATCAAAATAATTTTAACTTTCTGCTGATAATTCTTTAACTCATGTATTAATTTAGAAGGATATAGTTTTATTTATAAATATTTGAGTAATTTCCAGCTATAATTCTGATTTAATTTCTAGTTCATTTCCATTTTGGTCTGAAAAGATACTTTGTATGATTTCTATTCTTTTAAATTTATTAAGGTTTGTTTTATGGCTCAGAATATGGTCCATCTAGATAAATGTTCTATGCGAGCTTGGGCTTCCCTAATTATTCCTTCTTAGGTAGAGTCTGTGTTTTCTAGAGTAAAAGTACAGGAGAGGGGAAGTGTTTTATAATCTTATACTTAAATCTCAGTCTTATAGTGGGCCTATGTCATTGGCCTGTGGTCTTCATAAGTGTTTCTTACTATATTACTTCCCTTCCCCTTTTATTAAGACAGGAAGGTAGAGAGAACTAGAATGAAAGGAATCTTGTTCCACAGCTCTGGGATAAGCTCTGGTAAAATCAGCTCTCATCCTTGGAGAGTTAGCTTTTGTTATAAAGAACACTGGGGACATATATCATGAAGATTACTCTTCCCCTCCCCCTGCCAAGACCACAGGCTTTATCAGATCTTTATCAGTCACAGAAACATGATGAGGTTCTTGGAAATAAAGACTGCGAAAGTATGAGGACTTCATATAAGACTGAGGCCCCCAGGAGCTTCTGATTCTCAAACTAGTCCATATTCAAGACTCCAGCAGTTTTTCAAAATTACCATATAATGTATGGTTTATGCCTCCAATAGCTTCTGTTCTAGGTAAACAGATCTCTATGACTCTCTGATTTGTCTGTTTCTAGAAGTATCAAAGTGGCAGTTAAGCCTGCAAAGTCAGTTTTCTGATGGGTCTAGGAAAGCCATTGATTTTCATTTTGTTCACTTTTTTCTTGATATAAGGGTAGGAATGATGACTTCCAAACTCTACATATTGGAGCTAAAATGGAAAATCATGCCTTTCATTTGAAAACTCATACTGCCAGTCCTAAGAATGTTCATATATTTGACAATTTCTTATCTTATATTTCTGTTTTCCTGGACTCTCTGTTAGATGTTAAGCTTCTTAATTTAATCTTTTAATGTTCCTGTATTTTTCCTCCTATGTTTTTGTCCCTACAATGGGTTGAATTGTGACCCCCAAAACATTATGTCTATATCATAACTCTGAGAACCTATAAATATGGCCTCATTTGGAAAAAACAAAAGCAAAAACAAAAAACAAAAAAACTTCTTTACAGATGTAATTAAGTTAAAGATCTCAAGAGATAATCATCTTACATTGTTCAGGAAAGCTGTAAATTGAATGACAGGTATCTTTATAAGAGACACAGGAAGGAGGAACACAGAGAGAGAAGAAAAGGCTATGTGAAAATAGAGGCAGAGACTGGAGTGTTGTCACAAGTCATGAATGCCTGCAGCCTCCATGGCTGGCAGCGACAAGGAAGGATTTGCCTTCTGACTCTTCAGAGAGGATATGACTCTGCCATCACATTGATGCCAGAGTTCTGGTCTCCATAACTGTGAGAGAATAAATTTCTGTTATTTTAAGCCACCAAGTTTGTGGCAATTTGTCTTGGTAATTCTAGGAAACTAATATACTGGCCATTATTCCAGTTTTAGTAGTATTTACCCAAGCTTATTTTCCTATTCTTCTGTTTACTTTCAAATTTCTGCTCTTATTTTTAATATTCATGGTATTAATATTTCCCATTTGTCCTTTCTGTATATATTTGGTTCTTTTTGCTCATACTAATTACTTATTTTTTTGAGGTTATCTTCTTTTCATTGGCATTGCATTCACCAATTTCTTTATTTTTTATTGGTTGTTTTTGTCTTATTACAAGCATTATTGAAACATTTGACATGACCCAGCTGTATATTCATAGTTTTCAGTCAGTTACTACAATGCTGGCTGGAAGTTCCATGTTTGTTGATGGTGGGTCTGACTGTTGGGTGACCAGGTGGCTATTTTACTGGAGAATCTTTAATGTCAGTGTATTGGATGTTTTCTTTTGGACTAATAAATTTCTCTAGAGGTGAATTCTGTGATCTTCTGCCTAGAGATATATATTTCAGAGTTGGTGTTCTTTGAGGTAGAGGTCACAATGGTCAGTATATGGAGTGTTAGTCAATTCCTGAATGTCAGTGAATCCCATTATCCTGCCTTCCAGTGCCTGAGTTCCATTTCTGGAAGGACTTTCTATTTATAATTCTCCAGAATAAAAAGAGATATGTTTACCTGAGTTAAATGACAGAGGATATCTCTGATAATTTTACAGTCTCTCAGGAATTCCTTTCATTTTTAGCACATTCCTCACCTGTGCCTTAAGAGTTTCAAGATGCTACTGTATTTAAGACCTTTCCAGTATACTGAACATGATTAAGCTTCATATTTGTTGGCACCATTCCTCTGTCAGCACCTATATTTCATCTTTCTCTTTTCTGTTAAATCATTTTTCACTCTTCCATCCTTTATGCATCTCCCCAAACCTATTTGTTCAGTTGCCATTGTGTACTTCCCATTCTATCAGTCATTTAGGATTTATAGCATTTATTACAATGTATTTTTTTTCTAGCAGAAATAAGAAACTCATATAATTATGTTAAGGCTTTTAAAGCTATCATAAAAGGGTATGTGCAGCTTCACAATTCTATGTTTGTTTAAAAACCTACATACACTCAAATATACCTATGTATCTATAAATACATATACAGTGGGAAACAAGATAGAATTATAGTCATCAAAATATTATATAATGAACCAAACTCTGAGTTTGTGCAAGGTTGTGCAGGGTTTTAACTTATTCTTTTTACTTCTATGTAATTTTTAAGTAGCCAAATATGAATAAGGATTGTTTTTCAATTACAATCTATTTTTTTTTTTAAGTCAAGGTTTTTACCTTAAAGCGTTATAGTGTTCTTTGCTATGGAGGTAGGGCCATTTATGTCAACAATGAATACTTCTCAATTATGCAGTCTGGAGAACAATCACACAGGTATTTAGGACAAATAATTTGAATGTAAAAACTCAAGGACTCATACTAAGAAAATACCTTCAGGGGAGCCCAGTCATACATACTTTGCATAAAGCCACTAATGTTCACATGTAGTCAATGTGTAATAAAATCCTTAAAACCCATTGTCTAATGCTAGGGAAAACTCTCAAATAATGTCCTTCAATGCCTCCATTTTCTCACTTCATTATTATGCCATCAATGTGATCCATGATGCCAATAATGGATATTGGTCCTGATTAGTCCAAACTTCACATTAGGATACTTCTCAACGTATTGTTCTCGGCAGTCATCAACAATGATTTGGAATTTGCAAATGAGATAACACCTATTGGTCATACAAGCTCTAGAAACAAATGTCTGATAAATTGTTGGGGTCAAATCTGGCCCACATTCTCTCTACTGCCCTGAATCAGTGCCCAAGTGCCTTTGAAATTCCCTCTATGCATCTGGCTACCCTCAAGTACTTTGAAATGGAAGTATTTCCAAGTTTTATTATTTCTCTGGCTCTTACAACTTCAATATACATCTGTGCAGAACTTCTCAATTGGTGTGAAAATGTTCATGTGTGCTGAGGTGCTATTTTATATATGCCCTGCTCCTCACCTGAATTTCACATTTCACTGAGATTAGGTAAATTGCCTGATGTCATCTAGTTAATTTAAAAAATGGGCTTAGGACACCTGGGTGGCTCTGTTGTTTGAGTGTCTGACTCTTGATTTCGGCTCAGGTCATGATCTCAGGGTCATGAGATAGAGACCTGCAAGTCGGGCTCAGCTCTGGGCATGGAGCTTGCTTAAGATTCCCTCTCCCTCTCCTTCTGCCCCTCTCCTGATCACTCCCTCTGTCTCTCTCTCAAAAAAAAAGGGGGAGGTGGACCTAAAAATGTGGGCTTACCCAGTTAAATTTTAAAGTATATAGCAAAAAAATGAAAGGAAAAAGATAAGATGAATATGAATTGTAGGAAAGCTCCTGGAGACTAAGCCTCAAATGATTGCATTCTGAGGTAACAGGGGGTATCTTTCATTGAGACCAGTTTTGTGTAGATCACACATCATAGTCCATCAGTATTTGATGAATTGGGACAAGCTATGATTACATGGTCTGCACTTGCAGACTGGTAGCTGGGTATTCACCTCTGCCTAGCATGCATGGCTTCCAGATAATATTATAATAATTGGAGAATAGTATCTTGCTTGTAGGGACTAAAGAAGCCACTGCCTGCCCCTCAGCATGAAACTTTGATTTCAACTGAAAATTTGGGAGCCACAAGAATCTCTTCTTCCTTGCCTGACCATTCCTGGAAAAGTGTGACTCTGTGGCACAGAAACTTTCTTTATTGATAGAATAACTTGAGAACAAAACACCGTTTCTTGGCTTTGTATTTGCATTGTTAGATTTTTTTTAATTTGAATTGAGCAATGGCAGTATTGATGCCAGATTTCTTTCTAATGAACATTTCTCTGGTAGTACAAGAGTCCCAACTCTCTGAATGCCTTGTGCCCTTAAACGTGGCATTTTCACTTCTAAAGGGTTTATTACAGAGATACAGACTTGAACAATTTGCTAAGACTTTAAGCAAACTACTAGGAAAGAAACAAAATCAAACTTGCCCTGAAACAAATTCATAGAATAACAAATTGATAATGCAGTATAAATTGAATAGCAAAAGATGTCTATAGAATCTCAATACAATAGATCTAAGCCAAAGGAAAGAGGACTACAAAATCCACAAGATGGGTAGAATGATGTTGTCGACCAAAACTATAGCCAGGTTTAAGACCTCAGTGTCCCTACCTTCACCCAAACTCTTGGTGTACAACATGCTTATAGTGACTCATGCCGTGATTTTTTTCTTGTCACCATTTCTCACATACTCCACATCTCATTCATTTGTATAGCCTGTTCGCCCTAACTAAAATAAATCCAGACTTTGAATGTTTTTTACTAGCTCCGTGCACCTCTTGCATAAGATCATGTCATTATTTACTCAAAACCTTCCAGTAGTTTTGGTTTTTACTCAGCTTAAAAGCTGAAGCTCTATGATGACCTTCAGGGTCCTATGTGATTTATCCCTTGGCTATCTTTCTGACTTCATCTCCTACTTTCTCCCTACCTCTCTGTTCTTCATTCATTTTTGATTCAAATCTTTGCTCTTCCTAATTTCTCCAAGTGTGGTTCTGCCTCAGGGACTTTGCACTTACTGTTCCCTCAGCTCACTTATTTTATTTAGGTCTGCTCAAATCGTATGCTATGACAAAGATCTCCCAGAGAGTACCACCAAAACTACCACAAACTCTTCACTGTCTATCCTCATTTGTGGTTTTACATTTCTCATGGTGTTCTTTGCTACCCAACATGTTTTCATTTCTTTGTTTTTTTGTACCTCGCTCATTGGAATATAACCATCCCAAGGATGGGGTTTTGTTTTACCTACTGCCCTGATCTCAGTCTTTTTGAGTATTCATAAAACATCTATTGAAGAAATAAAGTATGGGGAGAAAAAAGGAGGAAAACAAGGAAATAGGTTTATGAAAATTTTTATCTATTTTGGTGGAAGGAAGGATGTTTACCAGTACCCCAGTGATTTTTATCAGCTGTTTTTCTCATCTTGAAAATAATATTTATGTAGTGTATATAGGTATATTTGGTTTAAAATCTTGCTTGCTAGCTACTAGTGACACCATCATGAGCAAATTCATTTTTTTATAAAGACTTCTTTATGGTTTTGTAAAGGTAGAATAGTATTTTATAAGATACCCTTAGGATTATAGGGATTAGAATATACAAGGGTGCCTAGTAGAGAACCCAACACATAGCAGGTTTTCAAAGATTAGTGTCCTCCTATTAAACTGTGACATTTCTCTCCAAGTTTTAAATGGTAAAAGAAGCTGTTGCTTTTTTTTTCAGACTTCCAGTTTTCCTTGACAAAACTAAAAACATTGCATTTACAAAGGCAAGAACTAGAGGGAAGGAAATAATTGGAAATAAAAAAGGTAATGGAAAAGTAGGTCTGTGATTTCCCTTCCCACTTTTAAATAAGGCTAGTCCTCATTACATATGTTAAATGGAGCAAATATCTTGGGTACCTTTGTGATTTCTATCACCACTTGCCTCATCAGACTTGGGCCATCATGGGACCTTTGCCCCGTGAGTTAGTTGACAATCTTTTAGTTGTTATTCTTCCATGAGATACTTACCTTTCAACAGAAGGCTCTTAAACTTGGAGATGAATGTGTCTCCAAACTCCAAAAAGAAATGGATGAGTATTGCCCTGCCTTGAGCACTTTGGTTCCCTATCAGGCATTGTATGGAAGTAGAGCTGTCTGCTCAGTGCCTGTCAGTTTTTAATGTGGAGATGTTTACCTGGGGCAAAAAGAAATTCTCTCCTCTGTAAGACAAATATTGCATTTCTGCGGCCTTGAAAGACCATTATTTCCCATTATAGTAAACAGCTCACCCTGGAAGGATGAGCCAGGCTGATTTGTACTGGTGGTGTCGCAGGATCAGGAATGGGATGTCATGGTAGTCAGGCCTTTTTTTCCATCTCCCCTCACCAATAAGAGTGACTCCATTTGCCACCCCTAACTGTATATGCTCTTGGGCATTTTAAGTCACTCTGTCTACACACGTGCGTCCTTAATCATAAACCTCACTCACACTTTACTAAGTCCTTCAGGGATTCTCTCTTTGTTTTGTGTTTCACGTTTGACAGTTTCTTACAGAATGAGGCTTGGAGCATTCCTGGAAATGTGTTATAAACAACTAAGGTTGACAAAGCCCCCTTTCCCTTCCTTAGTGCGTGCGTGTGTGTGTGTGTGTGTGTGTGTGTGTGTGGTGTATGCATTTTTTCTCAAAAAGCTTAGGGATCTAACATTGCCACTGAAAGCCGTCAGTCTTAATGATGCTTTTTCTCTGCCATTGGATGGGATGGGTTTTTTACTCTTATGATTATTATTTTGGAAAGTAGGTAATATCTTCTTTAGAAGAAAAGAAAGAAAGAAAGCCAAATCAAATCAAACACAAACCTCTGGGCTCTATTATGGCATTAGGCTTTATGTCCCAGAGCAGGTCAGAGCATACCTTTGATATATGAAAATTTGCCGTTGCTGGGTACATTTCATTTACTGAAATGCTATTTGAGAGCAACTTTATTAAAGATGCAAGACACTAGTACAATGCTGCTTTATTTTGTGTCACTGCTTTCATATAAAATCCTTTCACCAAACACTTTGGAGAATTAAATAATACAAGACAGGAGAGAGTGTTCTGTATAAATTATACAACACTATGGCATAAGGAATAATTTAAAGAATCTGTTAGAAAGCTGATAGCTAGGTCTCACAGAAATTGAAAGAAATAGGAGAGATTTTTCAGATTTTTTTTTAATCCAAAGGCGAGCTTTTGTTATGAAGAATGGCTTAAAGTAGTGAGTCAAATTGAGTTCCTAGCGGAACGTGGAGTCGATGTTTTACTATCCCAACATGCAACCTTCTCTCCACTTCTACTACATACCTTTCTAAATTGTTCCCAGCACTTTTAGTTTGTGAGGAACCTATGAGTAATTCTAGCAGATAGTAATGACCTATTATCACTTAATGTCTTGAAAATCCTGAAGTTTAAGGTGATTATCACATACAGAGGTTAGAATCACAGAGGTAAAATGATTTACACATGTGATCATAATATACTAAAGTAGCAAATCCTTGAGTCACACTCAGGTCGAATTGCACCCAAAGCCCGGTGCTTGCTACTACCCCAGTGAATTTAGCAGGAACTGGAATTAACAAACCTCATCGCTCACTGGGTATATTCCTATAGATTCTAACAATGCTATTTAGTCAAGCACTCTCAGTCTTTGTTCTGACATAACTCAATGGCCTTAATTCATAAAACCAAAAGTAGTTGCAATGGCATGAGCCTCTAGGAGAGGATGCTATAAATAATTTTCATTATTCCAAAGAACTTTCCATGTCCTTGCTTTTAAATCAACAATAAAAGGTGATTGGGCAATACACTATTCATCAGGTGTACTGAGGTGACATCATCTTTCCTCTCATGACCTGGAACAAACATGAAAGATGGTATGACAAATATTAAACTCATACTCTTCTTTGGGACCAGCAAGAACCCTGATTTTGTTTTGGGAGAGAATATGCTCACTTTTAAGAGATGAATTGGTAGAAGCCAGTCATGAAAATGCTGGTTTTCTGTTTTTCACATCTCTTGCCTTGAGCATCTGACAGTCTTAGCCAGTGAGACTGAAATGAATTTTGCTCATAAGGTACTGCTTTCTCCTCTCCTTTTCCTATGCCAAATGTGGCTGTGATGTCTGGAGCCACAGCATCTATTTTGTAACCATGGTGCATCACACCTAAAAATGGAGGAGAACATAATAAGGACTGGAAAGAAGAAAGGATCTAGATTTTGAGAACCACTTTGACTAGCTGTCAATCTCTAAATATTTGACATGTGAAAAAAGCAACAGCAACTCCTGTTTGTTTCACCTACTCTTAGCTTAGTGGTTGTTTTTATTTATTTTTTTATTTATTTTGAGAGATAGAGAACAAGCAGGAGAGGGACACAGAATCCCAAGCAGGCTCTGTGCTGACAGCAGGGCTCGAAATCACAAACTATGAAATCATGACCTGAGCTGAAGTTGAGAGTTGGATGCTTAACTGACTGAGCTTCCTGGGTGCCCCAGTGGTGGTTGCTATTTACACTTGATCTCAGTCCTAACCAATAAACATAGACAATCATGGCCAATACATATAGATTCACCTGGGGCGTGAGATTAGGGTTGAGTTATATAGAGAGAAATTCAAAGCTAAGGAGCAACAGAGTAATTCCATCTGTGATGATTTTGGACAAGGTTATACTTCTCCATGATACTTAAATTATAGATGTGACGACCGAGGTCATGCATGATTTCTAAAAGCCAACTGGCTAAGGAACCATAAGTATCACTCATCCAGCACATGTAATTACTACCATATTTTCTTGACCACATATGATTTGCAAAGGTATTCATATGTGCTTTTGCTCACAGCTTTGTATTGCAGGCCAAAAACTAGGCTACAGGTAAGTAAATTTGGATTCTGCATCTGGAAATTCCATTTTCTAGATGAATACATCAGTCAGCATAAGCTAGATTGTGCTACAGTAAAGACAACAAACAATACAATTAAAATAAAATAAACAATCTCTGAGTTTCAGTGGCTTAGAAGAGTAAAAGGCTTATTACTAACTCACACCACCTGCCCATCATGGGTCAGCTAGCAGGCTCTATTTTGTGTTGTCCTCATGATGGACTGAGGCAGCGGGAGGCTCCATCTCCCTGCTTCTGTATTTTCCTTGCTAGGAAAATAGATAAGGCAATTTATGCTCAACTCTTAAAACTTCTAACAGAAAGTGACACATATTACTTTGCTCCATTTTCATTGGCCAAAACAGGCCACGTGACCAAACTGTCATCATGAAAGCAGGAAAATACAATCTTCACATGAAATTTTGAGTATGAAGAACATGAAATATTTAGCAAAATTCTAAACACTCCCTCACACAAAGATACTGAATCTGTCAGTTCCCTTCTCTAGAGACTCACTGCCTTCATCTTTAGCCAAACATTTATTTCAAACCCTTTCTTGACTGCTCTAAACATACATAGTCCTGAAAAATGAGTTGTGTGGCTCTTCACCCCTGACTCAAAGTCACTAGACTTTGGAGCTAAACTCAGCAACTGTTTGCCAGCTAGGAGACAAAGCCTGTGAGTTACCTTCTTCACCCTCAGCTCTCACTAGTTCAAAAGAATGTGGGCGGTTGCAAGAAGAACACGTGGTATGGACTTGCGTGCCTTCTCTGCCTCAACAAAGTAATGAAATATATTTCCACTTCACCTCCATGTCTCTGGCTCCCTATTATATGAAGGCAATAAAACAATAATTTCTTTGGACCCCCAGCACACCCTCTGCAGAATGCTAGTTGGCCGATGGTGCTAACTGTGCTGGGTGAATAGCACCCAGTATGATGGATGAATGAGAAAAGGAAAATTGACTGTTCTCTGAATTTGGTCTGAGGGCCTGATTTTTCCTAGAGGCACAGACTTCATGGACACTTTTTCCTGTAATGCTCAGTGGGAATTCTATTTCCTAATGACCTCCTGTAGCTGCTGTCACATTTGCCTAAACTCCTACAGTTGTGTAAGAAAAAAGGCTTATTTATGTCTCATGTTGGAATAACTTGCCACCATTAATCACAGAATTTAGGAATAACTGGTAAGCTTTTCTGAACTTTGGTGTGATCCTTCAGATGTTTCTATGGACTTCTCATGCACAAATCTTACTGCTCTTCTAGCAAATGTTTTGCCTAAAATGAATGTGCAAGCCACCTTGTCACCAAAGTTCTACAATGAGGAGATATGTCATATACTTCAGACCACCTTTTGAATTACCCAGATTGAGGCAAGAGCTCTGAAACAGCAACTTCAACTGGACCAAACTTTATTACCAGTGTGACCCGGTATGTTCTATTTTTTGCCTCAGGGAAAATAAAATGACCATCCATATGTTTACATGGCATGAGATAACAACTTGGCCTTGACATTTTTAGGTCTGAATTATTCAGTTGTTCTATTTTGTTTTGTTTTGTTTTGAGTGGTTAAGCAAAGCTCAGAATGATTCCACCTTTACACCTTTATTTTAAGAGCTCATTCTTGGCTTTTCTCCTCAGTTAAACATACGGGATACTTCCAAGTGTGAGTGACAAAGCTGCCAAAATGGTGATGAATATTTCCTTCAAAGCTGATAAAACAATCTCTCCATATCGTCATCCAACAAAGAACTGAACACTTCGAATGCAATTTGTATTATGTAGAGTTTTATTTGTTTCAATTTACAATGAATTGAGTTTTTCAGATGGAAAATGAAAGCAAGAATTGATTTATTATGAGAGCACCACTCTGGGGAAGGGAAGGAAAAGAGTTTCACCCAATCTTTGGTCTTTGCTGCATGTTCCTGGGACAATGACAGTTCTTGCTTCACATGTTACTGAGCAGATCCATGCTGTAGAGTAAGAGTGACAGGGATAGATTCCTGAAGGGTGAGATCCCAGGAGATCAATGCAGGTAAAGAATGATATGTGTTATAATCCAATGTTAGCCAACAACTCCTCTTGCTCTACTTGGTATTGTTTGCAATTTAATAGTCCTCCTTTGCTTTCCCCCCTCCTTGTTTGTCACTTAGTATTCTTATTCTTAAGTTTCCATTTTAAGCTTCCATATTTCCTATGTGTTGTACTATTCTTCCTATATGATACTATGCCCTCCTCCATTCTGAGATTCCTGAGGGGCATACCAATAAAAAATTCAAGTTTAGAATGTTCAAAACTGAGTGCACTTGATTTTGCATATTCCAGCTCTGTCTTCTGTTTCAGAGAATGTTATCAACGTCTTTTCAAAAGTACATGACAGTAACTCAAGGAAATAACTTTGACGAAGACTAAGGTAAAAAAGTAGACTTAACCTACAAATCTCGAAATGGTTTAACTTTAACATACTTTTTTTTTTCCTCTCCCCACCTCTTCAATAGCAGTCCTCTACTTTAGCACAAACTCTTTCCTACTTCCTAAATTACTGAAATAATCTCCCAGCTGTTCTTACCTTGCGTCGTCACTGTCTAGAAGCCATAGTTCCTGTCACAGAATAAGTAAACACTCAGAGACACATGACCATTTATACCACTTCCCTATATGAAAGTGTTCTTTGTGTTTCCAATACATTCAAGGTCAAGTTTACATTCATTAGCTTATCATATGAGGGATTTATAATAAATAAAAAAAACATGGCCCATTCCTTCGTGGAGAATCTAGAGCAACAGGGAAAAAATAGACAAGTAAACTCATGGCTGTAACCCAGTATGATGAGTGTGCTGATAAAGACATGAATGTGTGTCATGGGAGCACAGCAGAGGAACAGTTTAATTGGACTGGCAGTCACGATGGGAGATTAGAGGAGGGAACGCTTGAGCTGGGTTTTATAAAATGAATAGGGACTAACCACATGGAGAATAGGCAAAGGCATACAATGCTTGGCATTTGCTAAAGGAAAAAAGTATGTAGGCTAAATGTATGTATGTGTGCATGATTTCATACCATATCATGGACCTTCACCAGGGCCAATTAGGCCATCTGCTAAATGCTTGGAAGACATGACACTCTAGATCTTGTTTCTAAAAGGTAAATTCGAATCAATGATCATTCTATCATTAAAATCTTAGAAATTCAGAAACATAAATATTAACATAAGGACATTTATTTGCAGGTGTAGATGGGCAAACTGCATATGGATAATTAAAACAATCCATAAGAAGTCTAATAAGGCAATTGGACGTTCCCTCTTAAGCAATGGGGGTCTGGAATTTCAGTTATTTTAAACCATATATCAACTCCCGATTATTTTGGAGGAAGTAATTTCATAGGTCTTCAGCCTATGTATCTTTATCTATCAATCATAGTACAGGGTGACAACATCCTCTTCTGCTGTCTTAGAACATTTTATCATTCTTCTGGTAGTTATGTATTATCTGTGACTTTCTGCATATTTGATTTTACAACTAAAATCTTCAGTTTTTATGGACCAATTCTGAAGAACATCAGAGGTCAAATGTTTATATGGATTTCCCAGAATTAAAAGTGGATTTTGGGGTGGGGGGGCCCTGGGTGGCTCAGCCAGTTAAGCGTCTGACTTTGCCTTAGGTCATGATCTCGCAGTTTGTAAGTTCGAGCCCCACGTTGGGGTCTGTGCTGACAGCTCAAAGCCTGGATTCTGCTTCAGGTTCTGTGTCTCCCCCTCTCTCTCAGCCTCTTCCCCACTCACGTTCTCTCTCTCCCTCTCTCTCTCTCTCTCTCTCTCTCTCTCTCAAAAATAAACATGAAAAATTTTAAAAAGTGGATTTTGGTATAAAATATAAAATACACTATCTAATAATGTTTCATTCATCTTGCCACATCTGCCACATAGAGCCTTTATAGAAAGCAGGTTTTGTTGGCATTATTTTTGGTAAAGGGCTAGAATCACAGGAAATTGAGAAATGCTGGACAGGGAGAAGAGATTTCTTGTGAGCCCCATAAATCTTGGACAGAAGTGAACCCCTGGGAAACTGTTTTATGTTTCTTACCTAGCTCATTGGCTGCACAGGTGGAAATAAAATTTCCCAGGTGGTTGATGAAAATGTATAAATCACCCCAGCCCTCTATGGGCCAGGCTACTCGAAAAGAGTCAGTGATGTAAGATTCAGTTTGATCTGTCATAGGGTGTTTTGCTTCCTTATTAACATATCCATCTCCTTATAGGGGTCTTCTAGAATTAACTGGCAGGCAATAGTGCACTCAGCTCTGGTCTTTCCTGATGCAGGCGAACTCCCCCATATTTCCCAAAGTTGATAATTGCTTATCAAATGCTTCTGTCCTCTCTGGAATAATCACACCACTTATAAACTATGCTCCCTACTGAAGCAAACTCTCGGAAGCACACATAAGCTGCCTATTTCTGCTCCTCTCTCCGGCCTGGTGACTGGTGACAATATCTTGGCTTCACAATTTACTAGTCAATTTATAGACCATGCTTTGTAGAAGGGGCTAAGGTTTGACTAGCTAATATTTTTAAGGGAATCTAGGATCCAAAAAGAAAAAAAATGAAGTTTATTATTAGAATTATATAAAGAACAACAGACACAAAGAGGAAATTCATACTATGTCTGTTCACTATTAAAAACAATGACAGCCATAAGTACATGTTGAGTAATATTTCCCAGCCATATACCTCTTTCCTCCCAAAGGAAAACAAAGGGCTTGATAAGTATATCAAAATGAAATACTGGACACATGGGAGAGAGGGAAAAAAATAAGAGCCTTAGTAATGTTGACTCACTCTATCATTTTTGTTGTCCTTTTATAACCCAGGAAAATTACATTTCTCATTAAAAGGCCATATTTCATTTTGCTGGAACATAATGGGGGCTAAGTCCTTCCAGTACTTTTTTTTTTATAAAAAGCCATGAGAATTTAAAACTCAATGCCAACTTGCTTTGAGTTTTCAATCATTCAAGATATGCCCTTAATGTTATTTATTTTACCTCATTTAGAAATGTAGTTCTATGCCTCCCTTAAAGATGAAACTAACAAAGAAAACACTCACCCTTCTATTGAAGTCTTGTAGTGGATTCAAATCAATTCTACATGCTTCTTTTCCTTTCTCTTTAATATTCCTTGTCATTCATGAGACTATCAGCTTCATAAAGTGGAAGACCATATACATATTATTTTCTATAACTGAGCTAACACCATTCTGTATAAGAGAGAGTTAGTGTCCCACATAAACACGAGACCTCTCAGGGTATCATAATATGCTCTAAGTGAGATGGGTAGTCACCCTCCATGTGGTATACTTCTCAACTCAGTGAAAAGTCCACGTCTTAACATGGTACACGCCCTGCTCCCCTTTCATATGTCTGATCTTTTCTGCTAGCACTTTGCTCACGCTATTACTTCCATATTGGGTTCTTTTCTCTTCCTCAAACCTACCAATCACATGTCTGCCTCAGGATTAAGGTCATGCCTTTCCTTCTACTTACACTTTTCTTCCTGCATTTATCCTCAAGAACTCTATGCTTTCTTTTTTTTCAGAAGTCCCATTCTCAGTGAGGTGTTTCCTGGTTGACTGATCTAAAATATGCTCTGCCCTCTCCTCTACAAAAATATTCTGTTGCAATAATCCCCTTAATATTATCCTTAATATCTATCAGTATCTAATGTAACATACATTTACTTATGTACCTCGTTTATTGCCTATATCATTCATTAGAACATGAGCTCCATGAGAGTAGTTTTTCTGTGTATTTTGTTCTTTGCCATAACCCTATACCTAGGACAGAATGTAGCACATAGTAGGTGCTCAATTAAAAAAGTAAATGAATGATGAATGAATGTGTGAACATATATATGAATAAATAAATGGGTGAATGAATAAAGAGTTCTGAATTGGTACAGATCAGAAATCAATTCTGGATACATCTCAGACACACACTTGATGTGTGACCTCGATCAAATCATTTAACCTCTCTGAACTACAACTTTATCTTTAAAATGTTATCCAAGGCACCCGGGTGGCTCAGTTGGTTAAGTATCTGACTCTTGATTTTGGCTCAGGTCATGATTTCATGATTCGTGAGAATTTAAGCCCCGCATCAGGCCCCACACTGACAACACTGATCCTGCTTGGAATTCTCTCTCTCCCTCTCTCTCTGCCCTCCCCCACTCATACTCATGCACACACTCTCTCTCCCTTAAAAATAAAAATAAAATGTTATCCCTTCTAAATAAAAAGAATAAGTAAAGTTGTATAGTTTCATGGTTCTAAAAGTAGAAAGTTGATCTTTACTTGGGATATAAAGGAGCAATGTGTATACTGCATGATAAATTCAGCTTGATACATATGTCACTAAGAATAATGTGAGGGGCATCTGGGTGGCTCAGTCGGTTAAGCACCCAACTCTTGATTTTGGCTCAGATCATGATCTCCTATTTGTGAGGTCGATTCCAGGGTTGGCCTCTGTGCTGACAGTTCAGACCCTACTTGGTGTTCTTTCCCTCTTTCTGCCTATCCCTCACTTATTCACTCTCTCTCAAAATAAATTTAAAAAAAAAACATTAAACAAAGAATAATGTGAAAATTTATGAATCTCTTTTTACAGGGAGCAGAAATAAATGCTGGGACCAAAATACTACTTTCTCTGGCAATCAACTTTACTTTTTCTTAAATCTTTGGATTCTGTTGGTTAATACTGGTTTCAGTCAACAAGTCACTTTTGATCTTGGGTCAACATGTGACAGTAGTAGTAAATCTATGCAATGGACTGTCAACAAATATATTGGGGCATAGTTTAGGGTATTTTGAAGAAGTTGGAGATTCCTGTGGAGGGACATGTCTGTATAAGGATACACATTCTTTGGAAAACTATCACATGCAAAGAGGCTCAACATCACTCATCATCAGGGAAGTAAAAAACAAAACTGCAATGAGGTATTATCTCATACCTGTCAGAATGGCTAAAGACACAATACCTATTGGTTTTGTGTGTGTGTGTGTGTGTGTGTGTGTGTAGGATGTAGAAAGAGGAACCCTCTTGTACTGTTGGTGGGAATACAAACTAGTACAGCCACTCTGTAAAACAGTATGGAGGTTGCTCAAAAAAGTTAGAAATAGAACTACTCTATGACCCAGCAATTATACTACTAGCATTTACTCAAAGAATACGAAAATCTTCATTCAAAGGGATACCTGAATCCTGAGGTTTATAGCAGCATTATCTACAATAACCAAATTATGACAACAGCTCAAAGGTCCATCAACTTAAAAATAGGTAAAGAAGATATGGTGTGTGTATTTATATTTATATTTATATAATGGAATATTACTCAACCATGAAAAAGATTGAAACCTTGCCATTTGCAATGAAATGGATGAAGCTAGAGAGTACTATGCTAAGCGAAATAAGTCAGTGAAAGACAAATATCATATGATTTCACTCATATGTGGAATTTAAGAAACAAACAAACAAAACGGGAAGAAAAAAAACCAGAGAAGCAAACTAAGAAACAGACTCTTAACTATAGAGAACAAACTGAAGTTTACCAGAAGGGAGGCGGGTAGGGGCATGGGGGAAATAGGTGATGGGGATTAATGAGGGCACTTGTGGTGAACCCCGGGTGCTGCATGGAAGTGTTGAATCACTAGATTGTACAGCAGAATCTAATATGATACTATATGTTAACTAATTGAAATTTAAGGAAAATTTAAAAAAATAAAAACACTTCCATCATAAGGGAAAAACATGAAAAACGAGCTAAGTACCCTACTTGGTAATCCTTGGACCTAATTTTCTTTTACTTACTTACTTACTTACTTACTTACTTTATTTATTTATTTATTTTTGAGAAAGAGAGACAGTGTGAGCAGGGAAGGGGCAGAGAGAGAGGGAGACACAGAATCCCAAGCAGGCTCTGTGCTATCAGTGGCTCAAACCCACAGACTGTGAGATAATGACCTGAGCCCAAATCAAGAGTGGGACACTCAAACTGAGCCACTCGGGCACCCCTGGACCTAATTTTCTATCATACCACTTATCACGTGAACTATATGAAAATTCTTATCTATAAAATGGGGCTACTTATACTGTCCACCTCATAGGGTTTTTGTGAGGACTGCATGATATATTAAATGTAAAGTGCCTGGAATAATGCCTGAAATGTGTTAAGTTCTCAATAGATGTTAATTGTTTTGATTTTACTATTATTACCATGCTCATGGGTCTAATTGGCCTTCACACTCCTCTAGGCTCTGAACTCTGTGGGAGCAGGAAACATGTTCATTTTTTCGGCACACCAAAAGCGCTTTATCATTATATTGAACAAATGGATGCTTTTTAAATGCAGTGGGATCCAAACTTATGCAACAGGTTTTTGTTTTCATTTTATTTAGTTTTTACATTTGTACAAATGAAAGGATGATGCTCTTTGAGTCTTAAGACATGACATGGTGTACAGACAAGACTTAGAATTTAAACTTGAGAGCTGGTTAACTGCAATGCCCTCTTCAAAGACAGAGTAATAAAGATTCATGGGAAATATGAGAAAGCAGACCGTTGGCTCAACTAAAGAGGGCATGTATTATACAGGTCATTCTCAGGGTTACCATAGCATCCATGGTAAACCCGAACAGATGAAGGACAGGAATAACTATCAGAGTTATACCATTTCCTTATATCTAGATAGTACTTTATAACTTTCAAACATTATTCACATTCATTGGCTACTAATCTCAGAGATTTGTTAGGAAGACTTAATAAAACATATTTTTAAAATCTTGCACAGAGAGCCTATAATATGTTCTCACTTAATGAATATCAGCTTCCTCTTGTTCATTTGGATCTCATTAAAATTATAGGAGGTCCATGGTGTCCAAGGTGGGCATTGTTTTTTTGTTTGTTTCTTTGTTTGTTTTTCCCCTCACCTCCACTGCTCCCCCCTTTGTCCAAACCGACATCACAGCCTTCCTGGAACATGTGGTAGCTAGCTTCCTCTCTGCTTCCTTTATGGTCTCTCTAAGATCTCTTCTTCATATAGCATTAATCTACTAAAAACATTAACCTAAGTCTTTATTCCTTAGAACTGGTTGGCACCTAAACATGGATCTTACGATAAAATCCAAACCTATTGCAGTTTCTACAAGGCCTTGCGTGATCTAGCTCTTGTCTTCTGGTCTGTTCTCAGCCCCTCCCCCTACTGCTCACTGCTCTAGCCAGTCGGAGCTTCTTTGTGCTTCTGCACACAGTAAGTACAGCTCACCCTTATGGACTTTGCAGTTTTGCCCTTGGCCGGAAGGCTCTCCTCCAAAGTTGTACTCGCTTGCTTCTTTTGCAACATGCATGTTTCAGCTCTCATGTCAACCCCCCAAGGAAACCTTCTCTGTGCACCTAATAAGGTAGCCCACTGTACCCCACTGGTGTCACAGCATCTTGTTTGCATAGTGGATCCTCCACAAATATTTGATTTTCCTTTTGTTCACATCAGAAAAAAATATCCCAGAGAGATTAAGTACATTGGCCAATCTTCTAAGCAGTGTGCTTGGAGAGAACCCAGGTCTCAAGAGCCCTAGTTCAGTTCTCTTTCCACACCCACATCATCATGCATTACTTTTTATACTAATACATTTTCATGTGCCTAAGATACCTGAACAAATGTCCAGTGCAGTGATCCAACGATACCCACTTTGTTGTTGTTGTTGTTATTGTTTAGGGGGTTTCCTTTAAACTTAATCCAAGGCTGGCAAGGGACAAACTTTGCCCAGTGAATAGTCCCCATCAGAAATGGTATAGATACACCTTAAGACAGCTGCGGTATTTGTGTCAGAAAGATGTACTTTGTGAAAAGTTAAACAAAAAATAGCCAGGATCAAATAGTGTTTATGGCTGTGCACTCGGTGAATAGACTAGAAATCAAAGTACTTGTGAGAGGGGTGAATTCCATGGCATGTGTGTTATATCTCAATAAAGCTGTTATTAAAAATGATGATGAAATATATTATTCTTCTAACCCTACCCTTCAACTTAAATTAATTTAAATTAAAGGGGTTACTGAAAACCTGTTAGGCTGTGTCTCCTTCTCTATAAACTTGACTCCACTAATTAGGTCTCATGGCTGGGGAAACTTATCCTTTATGGTAGTGCTTGTTTATTGGAAGATCCTCCCTGGATTTCCTCATTATAAACCACTATAACATATATTCTTTCCTTTGGGGAAAATTTTACATATTTCGCATATAGTGTTTATTGTTACATTGCTTTATTAGGCAGCTGCAGAAACAGAATTGCATTTTTCAGGTCCCCAAAGGGAAGAGAAGATACTTATTTACCAGGCAACAGTGATAAGCCAGGGCCCATTTGAGGACAGAACTCATTAATAATCTTAAACAAGCAGCTTTATTCTGAACAGAGGTGTGCCATCCTTGGATGGCATCCAGCATATCAGCTTTTGGGTGGCAATGGTGACTTGAGCACAAGGTCCAGACCCTAGCCCTTCCTGTTTCTGAGGTCTCTTAATCTCCCCGCCTTGTGTGTCTGTTGTTACCTGCCAACAAAGAAATTAAGACCCCCCACAGAGTACTTGGCTGAGAAAATCCAAATGATCTGGATTTCTTTTGGAATAAGTCCTGACTCAGATGAGAGATCTAGAGAGCCACTGGAGTTCATTTTCTGCTGGACCATAGCTCTGGTTCTACTGTACGTACTCTTGCTATAAATACTTTAATCCCTTTTTTGCGTCTCAGCTAGGAAATGCTATCAGCAGATAGTGGCCATGAGACTGAAACGCTTCTTTTTCAGAAAAAGCAAATTCACTCAGGTTTATTAATCACTTCCAAAACAACAGGTGGCATAACTCAATACCAAGTGCAAATTTCAAAATTTTTAATGTTTACTTATCTTTGACAGAGAGAGAGAGACCAAGTGCAAGTGGGGGAAGGGGAAGGAAAGAGAGAGTGAAGGAGATACAGAATCTGAATCAGGCTCCAGGCTCCAAGCTGTCAGCATAGAGCCCAACGTGGGGCTCGAACCCCCAAACCACTAGATCATAACTTGAGCCAAAGCCGGACGTTTAACCAACTGAGCCACCCAGGCGCCCCTCCAGTGCTAATTTCAGATAAGATCTTGATTGCCAGATGGAAAGCTAAACAATAATGGGAAAGCCATCTATCTGGATGTAACGGCATTTTTAATACTAAGCAGTCCCTCCTCTACCTGTACTTCTGCAAACCGTCTCAGCCATGTATACACTCTCACACATTCCAGGCCCTGCTTTACCACAGACTACATACAACTTCTTACCATGGATCTCGATTGTGATTCCCTACTTGGGAAGACAGGAATCTGTTGCCTCCCACATGCAGCCTTCAGGATGTAAAACATACCACATAAAATGCCAAGGTGTTACATGGGGGTGTGATGACAAAAATATAGGAGCTGCCTTCAGCCACACTGCTGCTTTGCAGTATGTTTTTTAGTAAGTCATTGTCTTTGGCTTCAACGTCTACCTTAGTCTCCTAGGTGAGAGGCTTCCACCCAGTCATTGGATAGTTAATGCTTGGTTCTCCAAAGGTGACTACAATTTTATAACATTGCTAATATACTCTATACAGATCCAAGCTCCATAACGCTGATTCCCAAACTTTCAGATTCTAGATGGAAAACCTCCGAAATAGATTAAACATCCCAATAATACCAAATAGGAAACATAAAATCCATTCATGCTGTAAGATTCTCAGTAAAATAGCATGTTACTCAAAGCCAAATTATGGCCTTACGTATTTAATCAAAAATAAATTTCGTTGGGGAAGGGAATGAACCAGCTATGGTCCTTCCTGAGACAAAAGCCAGAGACATTTTTCTCTGCCACAAAAAGAACCTTTTTTAGAGCTAGGCTTCTTTTCTGTAAGACAGGGATTTACTTTTGGTTTTCTTGTGCAATCTTTTGAGTCTCCCAGTTCCTGTGCCAACAGATTCCTCTAATCTCATTCACTAATTTCCTTTCTTGCCAAATTAACATTTTGTATTTAAGCATCCCCTTAATGCCTTTCTCTCTGTTCTTAGCTGCAGCCCACCTGGGGAGGCTAAAATAACACGCACCACATTAACACTTCTCAACTGAGATGTTGATAACAGACACCTGTGCAGCCTAAGTAGCTCTTGACTTATTCCTTTCCGAATGTGTTAATAATTGTGGCCACGTTTATTTTCCTCCAGATGTGAATTACAAATGCCGCAAGGGCCAATTTCACTGAAAACTTGGAAGTGTATAACACTGCTCCCTCTCCTTCCCCCTCCCCAATTCCATTCTGCCATCTTTCAAGTGCTACGCGGAGCATGTCCATCAATCAGAGAGCTGCTGGGCATCCTGGGAGCAAACCGCAGGTGGCAAATTTCACTGCACACACCTCAAAGTGCATCCTCACCTAACCGCTCATGTCAATGAACACTCTGCTACTGAAACTGCAGCCATTGCCTCCTGCAAATATAACAATACCAATTTGACTCAAGTATCCAAACTGGTCCCCAACCTAAGCATCACAAAATAAGGAGGCAAGACTGTAATCCCCTCTGCCATTTTAATCCTTTAAAACGATTTTTTAATCAACATTTGCTGCCTTACCAGCATTTTTCTTTCTCTGGGTTAATATTTAAAATAGCTAGTCAATTTGAGAGGCATTGGTGCAGTCGTTAAAATAAGTTACTCTCTGGGCTTTCCAAATCTCTTTAATGTGGCCCACGCCTAACCAGTGGGGCTGGCTCTGCATTAAATTTTCTTTTAAGGGTATTTTTTTTTTTAATTTCTTGAAAGCAGCTTTGCACTTTTCTACCCACATGAGATCAGATCTCCTTTTGTGGGTTAGCTTACAGCCAGAGCCTCTATCGATTTTGAAAGCTTATAAGGGAAAAAATCCAGAGAAACAGTCAGATAGTTAAGCCAAGACACTTCTTTCTTGGTTGTGTTGTTCAACCAGCTTCAAGAACTGCCTTCCACCTTCACCCATCCATTTACTCGTAAGCTGACATCTCAAGTACCTCCTCTAATCTCCCTACCACCCACCCCCCCACACACACACACACGGTCCCTTAAATATTAAAAAGCTGTACACAGCCATATGCACTGAACACTAAGCCATCTAATAGTATTAGTCACTGGAGGGGACAGTTAAAAGCAGCAATAATAAGGGATTAAGAAGAGAATGAATTGCTCTCTTTTGTGAAGGCCTTTACCCTTTTTAGTGCAGTTGGGTTCCATTTAGCAAATGACCTCCTTCTGAAAACGAAGGGAAAATAATGACCAGGGCCAAGAAGGATAAATTATGTCTTTCACTCAAGAAATGTTAAGAACTCCGCTTGCCTCATACTATACTTGTGGAGAAGTGGATGTGTGGCATTATATTTCTACAGCCCTCCTTACTGTTATGATAACATAGTGATTGTTATAATTTGGTATTTCATTCTCTCCCTGGGCAAGGGGATTTCTGAACTCTAGAAGACAAGTATCTGCTCTTACTAAAGCTACTACATTTGGAAAAGGAACTTCATTAATGTAGCTATTGGCTGTTACATTTCCCAGGTTTCTTACAAAGCTGGCATTAAAAGAAAATACTTTCGGGGCGCCTGGGTGGCGCAGTCGGTTAAGCGTCCGACTTCAGCCAGGTCACGATCTCCTGCTCCGTGAGTTCGAGCCCCGCGTCGGGCTCTGTGCTGATAGCTCAGAGCCTGGAGCCTGTTTCTGATTCTGTGTCTCCCTCTCTCTCTGCCCCTCCCCCGTTCATGCTCTGTCTCTCTCTGTCCCAAAAATAAATAAACGTTGAAAAAAAAAATTAAAAAAAAAAAAAGAAAATACTTTCGTATGAAAAAGAAGCATCCCCTGGTGAAGAATATGACCCACATCTAGGAAAAGTGGCTAAAAGAAAGAATTCTAAGGTTAGTAGGGTCAAATTGATTTCATGGCAAGCTATTTAATGGCACTACGATAAGAATAGGTGTATCATTAGAGTTGGTTGACTTTTTAAGATATCATTATCTGTTAAAAAGTTTGTGCCCTGGGTAAACTATTCTGGAAACCTGAGCCATTTCTGCTAGACCATACTCATCTCTAGGAAATACTCAGAAGTAACAGCAGTCTCCTCAATGGTCTCTTTAATCCAGCCTTGCCCCTCTCCCATCCTGTCTGCATACTGTAGACAGGATAATACTTCCAACATAGCTGATTGTGTCAGTCTTGGATTAATACCCATCAGAGACTTCACAAATGGCTGAAGTTAAGGTCCAAATTCCTCAACATATTACTAACATATTTTTCTAGTTTCACCTTTTGCCATGTACTACCTTATTCCTAACACTCCAGCCAAACTGAACTTTGAAGAAGGAAAAAGGCCCAAATATTGAAGGATTTAGTAGACTGTATAACCTTCCCTGTGCATTTGGCCTGGTGATTACCCACTTTGTCCTCCAGATCTCATTTACAAAATCACAGCTTATTGAAGGGTTGTTCTGATACCCTTAGAGCAGACTGGGTTTGTCTATTCACCCTTCCCAGACCATTGTATGCACATTATTCCTATCACATTTTAGCCTTTTTGGCTCTTGTTTACTTGTTTGCATTCTCTACTGACAGTAAGTCCCCTTGGGGCAACGACTGTATTTGTTTTACTCAAGAATTGTACGACTTTATTTTGTAAATCCTCATTGGTTCATATGATGAATGAATGAATGAATGAATGTATGAATCCTAGTGGCAGAAAAGTTGAGAAAAAGTAGACGAAATTACACCAGACTGTTACAACTTAAAAGGATTGACTTAGTAGAAAAAATTAATATGTACAGAAATGGAATCAATTCAGGCATCACAGAAGAAATCCCATCCCAAAATTCCAGCTTTATTTTCCCACTCTGAATACATTTCCTGTATGATTTCTGACATCTAAAATCCTACAATTAGAGATCCATTGAGGGACTTACTTTTCTGTCTTCTGTGAAATGCCCATGGGAAGTAGCACTCCACATAGTATAAATGCATCCAAAATTACTGGGAGCAGTTCTCAGAAGTCAGAATTATTTTACTTTATGTCTGAGGGCAGCAGGAAAAACTGAGAAGACCCTGTTTTTCAAGGGCCATAAATGAAAAGTTGAAGAAAGAGCAAAATTAACTCAAATGCTGAAAAAATGTTGTTTGTCTACATGCCTAGTGGGGAATTATCAAGTTCTAAAAAGAGCAGATATTTCAGATTTTTTTTTCCTGATGCCCAGAATTCGTGATCCCCAAAGACCACCAGGAAGCCAAGTCTTTGCAAAAGCAAAGAGCCTTTATTCGAGCTAGCTCGAGCTCAATCCCCTACCTGCACGAGGACGCAGCGGTGAGATGCTGGGGAGAGAGAGCGAGTTTCAAAAGCACAAAGGTTTTATTGGGGTCTAGGGGCAATTGGTGAGGTAATGGCTGTGGACTCAGCCCATTGGCTGGGGAAGGGTCGTGGCCTCAGCCGATTGGCTGGGGAAGGGTTGGAGTCCCCTTTCGCAGGTCTCCGGGCGTGTTTTGATCTGGAAATTTGAATGGGTGAGCAGGAGGTTACTCAAGGGGAGGAGGCGTGGTCTGAGGTTTCTGCGATTTTCCCAGAAAGGGGGCATGTCGTGGACATAGTCACTCAAGGTGGAGGACACAGAACAAGATGGAGTCGGCTGGTGTCGGCCCGCCCTTTCACTGACTCCATCTTCCATATTGCCTTCCATTACTCTAAGATTCATATTCCATAAGGAAGAGCTCAGGACATTACTATCACTTGCTCAGTTCTGCCACTATTTCATGATGTGGAAATTCCATCATCTCTTGCCTAATTCTGAATTCATTCCTTCAACAAATATTTACTGAGAACCTACCAAACATCAGATACTCTTCAACTCTAGGATTCAACAGATTTTTTAAATTTTATGTATTTTGATTGATTTATCATTTGGCTATCCTAACCTCATGTATATAACAGGAACTGGTTGAAAGGTTATTGCATAAAAGCCTTAATGCATGATTAAACAAATAAGCTGCTATTATTAAGGAACAAAAAACCTGAGTGCCCTTGTTATTTCTCTTGAATTTCCACAGAAGCAATATACAATCATGGTTAATAACTTAGACCTGGAGTCAGAGATAGAGCCAGGTTTCAATTCCAGCTCTATCACCTACTAGCTGAGTGAAATTGGGCAAGTTGCTTTATTTCTCTGGACCTCAGTTTTCCCACTGTAACATGGATAATTTTATAGGATTGTGACCTTATACAGTTGTGGTGGGAATTAAAAGAGAATCTATCAGAAAACATCTGGCAAATGAGACGTCAGCACAATATCTGACAATTTAGAGGGGTATTCTGCAATGTTAGCTGTTATTTCTTTTCTCCTAAGTTCCTAACTTGAATCAGTAAGGGGAAAGTTGATTATTATCAGTGTCTTTTGCTTTTCAGTAAAATAAATTCACATAGTCCTAAGGAATGAAATGTTAACATTCTCAATTGTTAGATCTGATTCTCAAGGCAAAGCACACTAACTTCTCCTGCCTTCCCATTGACAGCACCCTATTACAGAGCAAATCTCACATCAGGGGATATGGGACAAATCAGCCCGATTGCTAAAGGATGCCACTTCCCCAGCATGCCTGGTGGGGAATAAGAATGCTCTAGAAACAGCAAAGAGTAAATGACCTTGGAAGATGACTATATAAGCAGCAGTATTTTGTGCTAAGAGAATTATCCCATTCCCAGGAAAGTGCAAAGGCCTGTCTGATGCAAACGTCTCAGACACTCTAATTAAGTAATTATTTATTCTAAACCATCTTCTCCTCTTCTTTTAGGAGAGAAAGCATTTTTGTTTTTTTATTAATTTTACATCTGGGAAATATACAGAGATACATATACTCACATACACTCACACACATGAATACACACATATGTAAATATTTTTCCCTTTTGGCCATGGTCTCAGAAGAAAAAGAAATATTCTTCCTTATAATGAAAAGGCTTCAGAGAAATTGATTCTCCTTGTGATACATGAAATATGGGTTTGGAAGGACAGTATGATTAGACCAAGACTATTCATAAACTTTCATCCTACTAGAATCACTTGTCTTTCTCAGAAGACAGAAGGTCTGTGGAAGAAATCTGCACTTTTATTTGTTTGTTTGTTTGTTTTAAGTTTATTTATTTTGAGAGAGAGAGAGTGAGAAAAAAAAGTACAATTGGGGAGGGGCAGAGAGAGAGGGAGGAGAGAGAGAATCCCAAGAGCCTGATGTGGGGCTTAAACTCACAAACCATGAGATCATGGCTTGAGCCAAAACCAAGAGTCAGAGGCTTAACCAACTGAGCCACCCCATGCCCAAGAGTCTTCACTTTTATTTTAATTTTAATTTTTTTATTCTTTAAAATTTATTTATTTATTTATTTATTTATTTATTTAGAGGGAGCAGGAGTAGGAGAAGGGAAGAAAAAGGGGGGGAGAGGGAGAGGGAGAGGGAGAGGGAGAGAGAGAGAGAGAGAGAGAGAGAGAGAGAGAGAGAGAATCCCAACCAGGCTCTATGCTGTGAGCACAGAGCCAGACATGGGACTCAAACTCACAAACCATGAGATCAAGTCCTGAGCTGAAATGCAGAGTCAGATGCTTAATCTACTGAGCCACCCAGGCACCCCAGAAATCTGCACTTTTAAATATGATTTATTTTTTCCCCATAGGACCTTTGTATTCATATGCATACTTTCATTAAAGTATCTTCTTAATACATTTTATGTATCATATATATCAGAAAGAGAGAGAGAGAGAGAGAGAAGGTGGAATGTTACCGCGTCTAAGAAAATAAAGTTCTCTGCTTCTCTTATCCAAGGATCTTTCTGGGAAATTTGTATAAAACTCTGTAGTTAGTGTAATCTGCTGAGAGAGAGGCACAAAGATCATTTTGTTTTATAGATGAAATGGAAGACATACCTCATTTTCTTTAATGGGCTGATTTGAATAAAAGAAATTAGCAGTGAGTCCATGATTTTTCTGTCACTAATTCTGCATCATGGAAAGTTAGATAGTATTTTATAAAATTTAACTTGAGGATAGAATTTTAGACATCACTGGAAAATCATTATACTTTGTGATAATTGTCTTAAAATGATTAAATGCAATTTTAATCTCAATTGTACAACAATTTAGTAGAATGCTTTTTTGCCAAGGTGTCCTTTCAAAAAAATTAACATAGAGCTTTCTCTTCATGAGGACTTCTGGGAACTTATCTTTTTTCCCTATTTTACCTGGCCAGTGAACCCACTTCCCAGTTTGTAGAAGGTGATGGCTGGTCACCTTTCAAGTTTGCTTCCAGCTATTAAAATCCAGTAGCTTAAAAGGTATTCTCCTGAAGCTTCCTGGATATTATTATTTTTAATATATTAAAATATTTATTTAATTAAAATATATATTTAATAATAATAAATATAAATAATAAATAATAAAATATATTTAATAATATTTTTCTTACTGCAACATTAATGTGAACAACATTTGTTTTTCCTTAAAATGAGCATAAATGAAAGCAATAATACTTGGCAAAGAGGATACAATTACAAGATTTATAATTGACTCTGTTGGAATCTTAGCATGTGGACTATTCCAAACACTCTAGGGTAATAAGTTGAGATAAATCCAAGAGTTTGTTTAAGTTAGAAATATTACCAGGAGAGAACCAAAAAGGCAAAACAAAAATTAGACATTATGCTCAGAATTTTGTTTTTCATATAAGGATTCTGAAATATTTCATCTGTACTTAAATCCTCAATAAGATAAATAGGCTTTGGACTAGCTTTATGATGAGATAAAATTGATTTATACTAACAAATATGACCACATCTAAGTTTATCAGGCTAAATCCAGGAAAGATCAAGATTTGCATCTTTTCTAGTCGATCATTTCTAGTACCTTCATGATTTTGCTTTTTTAAATAAATCTCTTTCAAAGTAGTATTCTATAGAACATTTGTTTGAATGACATTAATAAATACACCCGGGGGAAAAAAAACATTTTTAAGTGATCCAGGGTCAAATACATTTTCGAAAGATGGCATACTCTATTTCCCTTAGACTTACAATTCCTATTAACCTATTAAAAGCTCTGAGTACCTGTGAAGTAAGGATCGTTGCTCCAAATATTGAATCTGATGTTCTTAAAATTAGTTGATTCATAAACATGCCTTTTCTTGATATTTTAATCAATATTTTCTGGTGTAATTTCTTTGGAAAAGAGTTTGGGAAATTATCCTAGAAAAATCTGGGATCAAACAGTGTTGGCTCCTGGAGGGAGAGGTTTATGGAAATGTTCAGTTCTTCAGAGACAAATCAGGACATATCCAGCCTTTGAAGACTGGCCAATTCTACATGTTACTAAGTGACGTAGTCCTTTGTTGGGCAAGTCTGCTGGCAAGAGCTATGTTGGAATTCAGAATCATTGCTAATCTGGGAATTGCTTCCTGTATGCTTATACCTAACCTAGAAATTTAAAGGCATTTTGCTCTTTGAACTCTACTAAAAATGAATTCCTCAAATTCCAGGTTCCAAATTCTCTATTCCATTTCTGTGAACTTCTTATTGTCCTGATCCTCAATTAAAAACAAACAAAAACAAAAAAACAAACAAACAAAAAATACAAAAAGACCTTACTTTTAATTGAAATGTGGTTGACATATATTAAATTAGTTTCATGTGTACATCATAGTGATTCAACAGTTACATGCACCATGAAATGCTCACCATAATGTATATCATGATGTCATTGACTATATTCCCTATGCTATACTATTCCTTTCTAAAATTTTTTTAAAAATTATTTTAAGAGAGACAGAGACAGTGTGAGTAGGGGAGGGGCAGAGTAGGGGAGACCAGAGACAGTAGGGGAGACCAGAGAATACCAAGCAGGCTCTGTGCTGCCAGCGCAGAGCCCTATACAGGGCTTGCACTCACAAAACTGCAAGACCATGACCTGAGCTGAAACCAGGAGTCAGATATTCAACCACCTGAGCCCCAGGTGCCGCCCCCATGCTGTACCTTTCATCCCTATGACTTATTCATCTTATAACTGGAAGTTTGTACCTCTTTATCTTCTTCATCTATTTCACCTGTGCCCCCATCACCCTCCCCTTTGGCAACCACCAGTTCGTTCTCTATATTTTTTAGTTTACTTCTCTCTTTTTTGTTGTTCTTTGTTTATTCATTTGTTTTTGCTTTTAGATTCCACATATAAGTGAAACCGTATGGTATTTGTCTTTCCCTGTATGGCTTATTTCACGTAGCATTATACCCTATAGGTCCATTCACATTATTGAGACCCTCCATTTTTAAAGCAGAGTTTCATTAAAATGTCAGCGTGTCCCCTTTATCTTAGACTGTAATGGAATGAACTTTTCATTACTTTGTATCATAAAATCCTCTTAAGGAGCTACAAATATATGTATGTCATCTAATTTGAAAAAGCCTCTAGAACCCTATTTATCCACATTTAGAAAGGGCAGAAACATCTTTTCTCTGCTATCTAAAATTACCATTCAGTAACAGTTATTAAGTGCTGCCCTTCACCCTGCAGTGTATGTAAACTGCTTCAAATGTCCTCTGTCATATTAAAGGTGTCTCTAACTAGCTTGTCTAGAGACTTTAAATTATTTAAGAAACTCCGTGGGTGGAAAAAAGTTTCACGTACATAAAGATAAGTTGGGGCTCCTAGACATGCTCCCTTTGTGACAATAGGCTTTGTCTCATTTCCCTTTGTGAGTTTCTGTCTTTTTTTCTCTCATTTCTTTCTCCCCTATTTGTTTGGCCTCTATGCCTATTTTTCTATTGTCTCCTATTTGACCTCTCTGTTTGGAAACGAAAACATCACCTCCGTCACTGCAGATGTGTGACTCTAGAGTTAGCACACTGGGTTTTGTGTGTCTTTGCTCTAGACTCTAACTGCATTCCTAGCATCCTTGTCCATGGTCTCAGTTTCTATTTAGTGCATACATATGTATACATACCTGAAAATGTTACATTTATTTTAGGGAGTATTTATTTGAACATAGACCAGATGATTCTTTAAGGCTTGAGCAAAAAATTAAAATCACATGTAGCAGGAAAACTAGCATAAACCTTATAGAGCACATATTACATAGCTCTATATACTGATAAAGTGATATTTATTTTAGGCTTGGAAAATATTCCTGCCCTTCAAAATTAATTCCGTATCAGTGTCCCAGAAATATGGAGGGACACAAAAGGTTTGGAAAGGATTCAGAGGAGATTATTAAGATGAGCTGAATTTGCAGAAAAGAAGCCAGATGGCTAATCTAATATTGGCAATGGGTATATAGAGTGTGGTGAATGACGGGGAACAAGGGTCACCTCATCTCCAGCTTCACTATTGACAAAAATGGAGACATTTTCAGGAAAAGGAAAGAGAAAATATTGTTCTGATACTGGTGATTCTAAGTCTTGAAATCTCTCTCTCTCTCTAAGAATTTTAAAGTTTATTTTATTTTATTAGGAAGCTAGTATGTTTAGATGTCCTGAATGGCAGAGGGACAGATCAGTTAACACCTTAGCAAATTCAGTTCTTCAAACTTGCAGCTGGTTTACTAAAACCATGAGAAAGTATTAATACCCCTATTCCCCTTTTTACAGAAAGCCACAGGACATGAGATGTGCTATATTTTGCCTTATTGGTGAATAAATAACGTCTTCCCTTCTTTACCTTCCCTCTTTACCTACTGATCCCCGGGGCAGCCACAGCTGTTTTGGTCCACTTTAGAAAAGAAACACAACTAGTGAATATAATGGTGTTTCATGCTCCTTATATGCAAATGAAATGTCTGTGTCCATGGCACCATGCTAAAGGCAGAACCATGTGGCGTGAAAGTTATATTCAAAACTTCTCTGGGCTGATTCTGTCTCCATTTGTGACTAAGACAAATTATATAGCAATTGTGTGAGACAGTCTTTTGTTTTTGTGAAGAACTAAGATGTCTTTTATACATGAGCTGATGTTTTATTATCATGTGCTCTTGCACTTTAAATTAATGGCCTAGTTAATTATGGTTGAATTCAAGTCAAAATTCTATACAAGTGCTAGTAAGTGGCATTCATATTAATACTGAAGAGTTCATCAGGATTCATTTTCTTACAGTAAATACCAAGAAAATTAACTATGATTAGGTCATTAATTTAAAGTGTCCTAATTTCAACATTTTTCTCTTCTGGACAGTTGTGTTTTATAAGAATTGGGTAATTTGGACATATTAGATAGGGTATTGCAATCATAGATTAATAAAATAGTAAGAAAGCTCATGGGGTTTCCCAAGTTGGAGACACTCCAAGACACATGTATTAAAAATAGCTGAGGTTTGAAAAACAATAGGTCGCTTTAGTTGAATGCCCATGGATTAAAGCTATTCTTGAATGCAATTCCATTACCACCCAAGTTAGTGTCAGTGTTGCCCTGGGCAAAGACAATGGGCACGGGGAAGAAAATTTAGGGAACAGTATGATTGCTATAGAAATATATCTTACCACAAGCCCCCCAAGGCTAACTTGGAATGAGATTGCCTCTCCCATATACAGCATCAACAGTCATGGCCCTATACTAGAGTTCAAGTAGGAGCTCAACATTGATGCCTCTAGAAATATTTTTGTGAAAACTGCTTCTGAACGTCCGTGTGTCAGATGTGCATTTAGCATTGATTTTATATGCTTAAGTAACATTGGCAATAAAGTGAATTTAGCTTTCCATATCATGAGCATCATTTCTTAATGTCCTTCACACCCATATATTTGGTTTATACTCTTCCCATGGTGGAAAGCAGCTACTATGAGGGATGGGTACACATGAGAGGAGGTGAGAAGGAAGCCAGGACAGTAGGGCTCTGGGTCCCATTCCCTGCTGTAAACATCTATTTATGCCTCACCATTCTGTGTACAATTGCATTTGGAAAAAAATATTCCACTGCTAAATATAATGGTAGTTCATATATAATATATACAATCATTTTATTTATAATGATAATAATGCATAGCATAAATATATATTTTAAATGTATGTTTATATATTTCAAGCAAAAATAGTACATATTATGACATAAAATATTGCATATTACATTATTATTTCCAAGAATATATAAATATAAATATATATGTATATAAACATACATACACATGTATGTATAAACACATATACACATGTATGTATATATAAATATACATATTTATTTATTTATTTATTTATTTATTTATTTATTTATTAAGGAAGATGTTGGTAGACTTAACATGTAATTTCATTTCCCCAACTCAAACTACTTAAAATAGCATTAAAAATGATATTTAAAAATAATTTAGCCATAACTCCATAGGTGGGATGGAAGGTAAGGATGCCATCATCAGAGCTGAAATTGTGAGAAATTTTTGTAAGATAAAAGGCAAATTGGTAAATTTGTTTCATCATTAATCTTACTTATCTAGTGAATTTTTCCTATCTAATATATTTTTCCCTTATACTCTCTTGGTTCACCTAATAGAAAAAGCATGTTTTATCATTGTTATTTCACTCTGTATGTTCTTTGTCTTCCTTCCTTCCTTCCTTCCTTCTTCCCTCCCTCCCTCCTTTTCTCCCTTTCTCTTTTGTTCTTTCTTTCTCTTTCTCTCTTTCTTTCTTTTTCTTTCTTTCTTTCTTTCTTTCTTTCTTTCTTTCTTTCTTTCTTTCCTACTTATTTGTATTTGATTGTGTTAATTGTTTATTCAGTCCTCTTAAAAATTGGAATCTTTGGTGTTTTCTTAAAAGTGCATCCTAAAAAGTATGAATTATTCATCCATCAGTGATAGTTGCCCTCCCTCCCTTTTTTTTCTTCAGCTATTTCCTTTTACTGTTTGCCTTTAAATTTTATTTTTGTTGCTGTTGTTTTATTTTGTTTTGTTTTCAATATGTAAATTGGATAAGGAATTTTGGACATATACTGTACCTATTGTCTGTGGTTTTAAAACACTTAACAAGCTAAAAGTAGTAAAAAACATTCACAACTTCATACTTGGAAGGTACATTCTAAACTCATGGTGTTCACAGTTATTTTATCAATAACATCAGTTAATCCCAATAATACTTATTACTATATTTGATTCCCAAATTGTATAGAAAAATTAAATTGATCATCCTCTTTTTTAACATTTCTAATTGCAAGCTACTATCCAGATTTTGAATGCCCCATATATTATAAAGAAATAGATTTAATACTTTAGACTTTGTGAACGTTCAATTTGACAGTATCTTTCATTTTTTAAATGAATGTAATTATCTCTGGCTATGAAGTGTGATAATTCACTTATACTGTACTTTGGAATTAAAGGCATTTCAAGACAGTTGTGGGCAGCTCGTTGGTTATAAGTGGGATGTCAATAAGAAGAGTAACTTAATTTAATCATTATTGTTTGAATTACTGCACATAGATTGTATTATTCTTCTGTGAAAAGGGATATAAAATGCTTTCAGTTTTTTAAGGAAGTTCTGAGGAATATGTGAAAAGCACATTTTCATATTAAGAGAAACTTTTCATATGTTTAGAAATGGTGATCTTACCTTTGCAGTTACAACCAATATTAGTGACCAATAATTTGGGTTGCATCTATGCTAGAATCTGCCCCAATTATTATTATTATTATTATTATTATTATTATTATTATTTCTTTTTGCAGATTTTTTTTTTAAAGCATGTAGATTTCCTTTTTTTTTTTAATTTTTTATGAAATTTATTGACAAATTGGTTTCCATACAACACCCAGTGCTCATCCCAAAAGGTGCCCTCCTCAATACCCATCACCCACCCTCCCCTCCCTCCCACCCTCCATCAACCCTCAGTTCTCGGTTTTTAACAGTCTCTTATGCTTTGGCTGTCTCCCACTCTAACCTCTTTTTTTTTTTTTTTTTTCCTTCCCCTCCCCCATGGGTTCCTGGTAAGTTTCTCAGGATCCACATAAGAGTGAAACCATATGGTATCTGTCTTTCTCTGTATGGCTTATTTCACTTAGCATCACACTCTCCAGTTCCATCCACGTTGCTACAAAAGGCCATATTTCATTTTTTTCTCATTGCCACGTAATATTCCATTGTGTATATAAACCACAATTTCTTTATCCATTCATCAGTTGATGGACATTTAGGCTCTTTCCATAATTTGGCTATTGTTGAGAGTGCTGCTATGAACATTGGGGTACAAGTGGCCCTATGCATCAGTACTCCTGTATCCCTTGGATAAATTCCTAGCAGTGCTATTGCTGGGTCATAGGGTAGGTCTATTTTTAATTTTCTGAGGAACCTCCACACTGCTTTCCAGAGTGGCTGCACCAATTTGCATTCCCACCAACAGTGCAAGAGGGTTCCCGTTTCTCCACATCCTCTCCAGCATCTATAGTCTCCTGATTTGTTCATTTTGGCCACTCTGACTGGCGTGAGGTGATACCTGAGTGTGGTTTTGATTTGTATTTCCCTGATAAGGAGTGACGCTGAACATCTTTTCATGTGCCTGTTGGCCATCCGGATGTCTTCTTTAGAGAAGTGTCTATTCATGTTTTCTGCCCATTTCTTCACTGGGTTATTTGTTTTTCGGGTGTGGAGTTTGGTGAGCTCTTTATAGATTTTGGATACTAGCCCTTTGTCCGATATGTCATTTGCGAATATCTTTTCCCATTCCGTTGGTTGCCTTTTAGTTTTGTTGGTTGTTTCCTTTGCTGTGCAGAAGCTTTTTATCTTCATAAGGTCCCAGTAATTCACTTTTGCTTTTAATTCCCTTGCCTTTGGGGATGTGTCGAGTAAGAGATTGCTACGGCTGAGGTCAGAGAGGTCTTTTCCTGCTTTCTCCTCTAAGGTTTTGATGGTTTCTTGTCTCACATTTAGGTCCTTAACCATTTTGAGTTTATTTTTGTGAATGGTGTGAGAAAGTGGTCTAGTTTCAACCTTCTGCATGTTGCTGTCCAATTCTCCCAGCACCATTTGTTAAAGAGGCTGTCTTTTTTCCATTGGATGTTCTTTCCTGCTTTGTCAAAGATGAGTTGGCCATACGTTTGTGGGTCTAGTTCTGGGGTTTCTATTCTATTCCATTGGTCTATGTGTCTGTTCTGGTGCCAATACCATGCTGTCTTGATGATGACAGCTTTGTAGTAGAGGCTAAAGTCTGGGATTGTGATGCCTCCTGCTTTGGTCTTCTTCTTCAAAATTCCTTTGGCTATTCGGGGCCTTTTGTGGTTCCATATGAATTTTAGGATTGCTTGTTCTAGTTTCCAGAAGAATGCTGGTGCAATTTTGATTGGGATTGCATTGAATGTGTAGATAGCTTTGGGTAGTATTGACATTTTGACAATATTTATTTTTCCAATCCATGAGCAGGGAATGTCTTTCCATTTCTTTAAATCTTCTTCAATTTCCTTCATAAGCTTTCTATAATTTTCAGCATACAGATCCTTTACATCTTTGGTTAGATTTATTCCTAGGTATTTTATGCTTCTTGGTGCAATTGTGAATGGGATCAGTTTCTTTATTTGTCTTTCTGTTGCTTCATTGTTAGTGTATAAGAATGCAATTGATTTCTGTACATTGATTTTGTATCCTGCAACTTTGCTGAATTCATGTATCAGTTCTAGCAGACTTTTGGTGGAGTCTATCGGATTTTCCATGTATAATATCATGTCATCTGCAAAAAGCGAAAGCTTGACTTCATCTTTGCCAATTTTGATGCCTTTGATTTCCTTTTGTTGTCTGATTGCTGATGCTAGAACTTCCAGCACTATGTTAAACAGCAGCGGTGAGAGTGGGCATCCTTGTCGTGTTCCTGATCTCAGGGAAAAAGCTCTCAGTTTTTCCCCGTTGAGGATGATGTTAGCTGTGGGCTTTTCATAAATGGCTTTTATGATCTTTAAGTATGTTCCTTCTATCCCGACTTTCTCAAGGGTTTTTATTAAGAAAGGGTGCTGGATTTTGTCGAAGGCCTTTTCTGCATCGATTGACAGGATCATATGGTTCTTCTCTCTTTTTTTGTTAATGTGATGTATCACGTTGATTGATTTGCGAATGTTGAACCAGCCCTGCATCCCAGGAATGAATCCCACTTGATCATGGTGAATAATTCTTTTTATATGCCGTTGAATTCGATTTGCTAGTATCTTATTGAGAATTTTTGCATCCATATTCATCAGGGATATTGGCCTGTAGTTCTCTTTTTTTACTGGGTCTCTGTCTGGTTTAGGAATCAAAGTAATACTGGCTTCATAGAATGAGTCTGGAAGTTTTCCTTCCCTTTCTATTTCTTGGAATAGCTTGAGAAGGATAGGTATTATCTCTGCTTTAAACGTCTGGTAGAACTCCCCTGGGAAGCCATCTGGTCCTGGACTCTTATTTGTTGGGAGATTTTTGATAACCGATTCAATTTCTTCGCTGGTTATGGGTCTGTTCAAGCTTTCTATTTCCTCCTGATTGAGTTTTGGAAGCGTGTGGGTGTTCAGGAATTTGTCCATTTCTTCCAGGTTGTCCAGTTTGTTGGCATATAATTTTTCATAGTATTCCCTGATAATTGCTTGTATCTCTGAGGGATTGGTTGTAATAATTCCATTTTCATTCATGATTTTATCTATTTGGGTCATCTCCCTTTTCTTTTTGAGAAGCCTGGCTAGAGGTTTGTCAATTTTGTTTATTTTTTCAAAAAACCAACTCTTGGTTTCGTTGATCTGCTCTACAGTTTTTTTAGTTTCTATATTGTTTATTTCTGCTCTGATCTTTATTATTTCTCTTCTTCTGCTAGGTTTAGGCTGCCTTTGCTGTTCTGCCTCTAGTTCCTTTAGGTGTGCTGTTAGAGTTTGTATTTGGGATTTTTCTTGTTTCTTGAGATAGGACTGGATGGCAATGTATTTTCCTCTCAGGACTGCCTTTGCTGCGTCCCAAAGCGTTTGGATTGTTGTATTTTCATTTTCGTTTGTTTCCATATATTTTTTAATTTCTTCTCTAATTGCCTGGTTGACCCACTCATTCGTTAGTAGGGTGTTCTTTAACCTCCATGCTTTTGGAGGTTTTCCAGACTTTTTTCTGTGGTTGATTTCAAGCTTCATAGCATTGTGGTCTGAAAGTAAGCATGGTATAATTTCAATTCTTGTAAACTTATGAAGGGCTGTTTTGTGACCCAGTATATGATCTATCTTGGAGAATGTTCCATGTGCACTCGAGAAGAAAGTATATTCTGTTGCTTTGGGATGCAGGGTTCTAAATATATCTGTCAAGTCCATCTGATCCAATGTCTCATTCAGGGCCCTTGTTTCTTTATTGACCGTGTGTCTAGATGATCTATCCATTTCTGTAAGTGGGGTGTTAAAGTCCCCTGCAATTACCACATTCTTATCAATAAGGTTGCTTATGTTTATGATTAATTGTTTTATATATTTGGGGGCTCTGGTGTTCGGTGCATAGACATTTATAATTGTTAGCTCTTCCTGATGGATAGACCCTGTAACTATTATATAATGTCCTTCTTCATCTCTTGTTACAGCCTTTAATTTAAAGTCTAGTTTGTCTGATATAAGTATGGCTACTCCAGCTTTTTTTTGGCTTCCAGTAGCATGATAAATAGTTCTCCATCCCCTCACTCTCAATCTAAAGGTGTCCTCAGGTCTAAAATGAGTCTCTTGTAGACAGCAAATAGATGGGTCTTGTTTTTTTATCCATTCTGATACCCTATGTCTTTTGGTTGGCGCATTTAATCCATTTACATTCAGTGTTATTATAGAAAAATACGGGTTTAGAGTCATTGTGATGTCTGTATGTTTTATGCTTGTAGTGATGTCTCTGGGACTTTGTCTCACAGGGTCCCCCTTAGGATCTCTTGTAGGGCTGGTTTAGTGGTGACAAATTCCTTCAGTTTTTGTTTGTTCGGGAAGACCTTTATCTCTCCTTCTATTCTAAATGACAGACTTGCTGGATAAAGGATTCTCGGCTGCATATTTTTTCTGTCTAGCACCCTGAAAATCTCGTGCCAATTCTTTCTGGCCTGCCAAGTTTCAAAAGAGAGATCAGTCACGAGTCTTATAGGTCTCCCTTTATATGTGAGGGCACGTTTACCCCTTGCTGCTTTCAGAATTTTCTCTTTATCCTTGTATTTTGCCAGTTTCACTATGATATGTCGTGCAGAAGATCGATTCAAGTTACGTCTGAAGGGAGTTCTCTGTGCCTCTTGGATTTCAATGCCTTTTTCCTTCCCCAGTTCAGGGAAGTTCTCAGCTATTATTTCTTCAAGTACCCCTTCAGCACCTTTCCCTCTCTCTTCCTCCTCTGGGATACCAATTATGCGTATATTATTTCTCTTTAGTGCATCACTTAGTTCTCTAATTTTCCCCTCATACTCCTGGATTTTTTTATCTCTCTTTTTCTCAGCTTCCTCTTTTTCCATAACTTTATCTTCTAGTTCACCTATTCTCTCCTCTGCCTCTTCAAGCCGTGCTGTGGTGGTTTCCATTTTGTTATGCATTTCGTTTAAAGCATTTTTCAGCTCCTCGTGACTGTTCCTTAGTCCCTTGATCTCTGTAGCAAGAGATTCTCTGCTGTCCTGTATACTGTTTTCAAGCCCAGCGATTAATTTTATGACTATTATTCTAAATTCACTTTCTGTTATATTATTTAAATCCTTTTTGATCAGCTCATTAGCTGTTGTTATTTCCTGGAGATTCTTCTGAGGGGAATTCTTCCGCTTGGTCATTTTGGATAGTCCCTGGCGTGGTGAGGACCTGCAGGGCACTTCCCCTGTGCTGTGGTGTATAACTGGAGTTGGTGGGCGGGGCCGCAGTCAGACCTGATGTCTGCCCCCAGCCCACCGCTGGGGCCACAGTCAGGCTGGTGTGTGCCTTGTCTTCCCCTCTCCTAGGGGCGGGATTCACTGTGGGGTGGTGTGGCTCGTCTGGGCTACTTGCACCCTGCCAGGCTTGTGATGCTGGGGATCTGGCGTATTAGCTGGGGTGGATAGGCAAGGTGCACGGGGGCAGGAGGGGCAGGCTTAGATCGCTTCTCCTTAGGTGATCCACTTCAGGAGGGGCCCTGTGGCATCGGGAGGGAGTCAGATCTGCTGCGGGAGGTTTGGCTCCGCAGAAGCGCAGAGTTGGGTGTTTGCGCGGAGCGAGCAAGTTCCCTGGCAGGAACCGGTTCTCTTTGGGATTTCGGCTGGGGGATGGGCGGGGGAGATGGCGCTGGCGAGCGCCTTTGTTCCCCACCAAACTGAGCTCTGTTGTCAGGGGGCTCAGCAGCTCTCCCTCCCTTTGTCCTCCAGCCTTCCCGCTTTCCGAGCAGAGCTGTTAACTTATGACCTCCCAGACGCTAAGTCGTGCTTGCTGTCGGAACACAGTCCGCCCGGCCCCTCCGCTTTTGCCAGCCAGACTCGGGGGCTCTGCTTGGCCGGCGAGCCGCCCCTCCGCCCCGGCTCCCTCCTGCCAGTCCGTGGAGCGCGCACCGCCTCGCCGCCCTTCCTACCCTCTTCCGAGGGCCTCTCGTCTGCGTTTGGCTCCGGCGACTCCGTTCTGCTAATCCTCTGTTGTTTTCTGGGTTATTTAGGCAGGTGTAGATGGAATCTAAGTGATCAGCAGGACGTGCGGTGAGCCCAGCGTCCTCCTAAGCCACCATCTTGCCCAAAGTCCATCTTTTTGCAGATTTTGAAGAACTGTCTGCCAGATAAGAGAGTTTTATTCTTGTCCTTAATATTAGCATTGGTTTTTTAGCCATTATTATTAATATAATGTTATGACTATGATACATTATAAATCAATTAAACATAGTTTGTGTCTCTCAAATCTTCATTATAAGTGAAATTGGATAATGTCACGTGATATTTTTATAAGATTCTAATCCAATTAGGAATTATTTTTTCTTTATGCACATATTTTCTTTATAGGTGTATTAGTTGAGTTAGGTATCTGCTCTTTGTAACTAAAATAACTCAGTCTATTTTAAACTAAAAATGGAATTCATTGGTTCATAAATTTCAGATTCTCATTCAATGAGAATCTGCATCATCATGCAGTAGTCTTTTTTTTTAATTTTTTAAAATGTTTATTGATTTTTGAGAGAGAGAGACAGAGCATGAGCAGGGGAGGGGCAGAGAGAGACAGAGACACAGAATTCAAAGCAGGCTCCAGGCTCTAAGCTGTCAGCATAGAGCCTGACACGGGGTTTGAACCCGTGAACGGTGAGCTCATGACCTGAGCTGAAGTTGGAAGCTTAACCCACTGAGCCACCCAGGCGCCCCTGGAGTAGTCTTTTCTCTATCTTCACTGTGTTTTCCCATGTGCCGGCTTTATTCTTAGACAAGCAAGGTGGTTAAAATACCTTCAAGTTTACATCTAAGCTTTTAAACATAATCCAGTGGAAGGAGAGCATCTCATGTTGGAACCTTTGGGAATACAACACAGGGATGGTTTTGAACCACATGCCTATTCATAAACAATCACTGTGGCCAAAGGGATGTGGTGTTTTGATTATCCAAAACTGTACTTTTATCAATTTCTGAAGCCAAAAATTAGCTTCATGTGAAGAGAGAGAGTTCCCTAAAGGAAAATTGAGGTACATGTATAGGAAGGGGAAATAGATACTGAGTAAACAAAAACACAAGGTATTCTCCATAATCAACCAGGAGACTCCCAGCATGTACCATGTGCTTTAATTGTATTTCTCCTTTCACAAATTGATCAGAAAATTTATAGAGATATCTTTTTCAAAAAGTCTTGTTGAAATATTACTCTAGATGAATTCTAGACTGTATCCTTACATATAAGACTGAGTAAACTGCAATATGAATGATCCTCCATTTTGCAGTAGTCAGGGGATCCAAAGACTAGGGCTCATTTACAGTAGGGGTATCCACGTTTCTGTGACGTTATTCTCAGCTATCAGGCCTGGTCTGAAAACAATGTCCTGAGCCCTGGTTCCAGGTCTATGACTAGGGAGGGGAAGATTGACCAGAGAATATGAACTAGAATCATTACTTGGATTATCATATAATAATGGCAAAATATATTATCTAACATATAAAAATTGTCTGATAAAATATTTGCATTAGCCCTCAGTTTTCAAAAATTGGAATTTCAATCTTCAAGGACTTTTTTTACTTTAAATTTCTATGTTACTTGAGGTGATAGCCTTCTTTTCCCTTCTAGATTAATCCAACTTGGATGTTTCCCCTTCTCTAAAGTTGCCCCACCCCAGTCAACCAGCGCTTATCTTGCAAATCATTGATTATGAGCCTTCTACTTTTGTTTTTCTGTTGATGGCATTTGTATTTTACTATTAGGTGTTCTTAGCTTCATATATTATACTTAACAGATAATATCCACATGTTCTATGCTGACTTGAAGAAGCTATCCAGTCAGGTCTCCTATTTCTGCCCCATAAAAAATAGTCCAATATACTTGCTGACCCCCCATAACACCTTTTACTTCTCAGACTAGAGCTTTTTGGAGGTGTGGAGGAACCATTGAACTTTCTTTTAGGGATATTAGATTAATTCATTTTAAGTCATAACACCACCCCCAGCCCCACCCCACACCACAGTCTCCAAGTTTACCAGCATTTGAGCTTTTATTTTGATGATGAGATTTGTTCTCAGAGCAGTCAGGGCACATTAACCCTTCTTTATGGGCCACATTATTACCTTAAATTGCCACATAAAGACCTGGTTTTCTTGCATTTTTCCCCAGTGATATTTGGATTTTATCTCTTTCTTTCTATGCTATAAAACTTTAAGTGAAGAGTAAATATTTCTGTTTCCATAATGAGGACCACAGATTTCAGGAATCTAAATGATCCAGAGGAAAATCAATCATTCCAATTTAGTTTTAACAAGGACTACCTTTATTGCCTATTGATTTTCATCTTCACAATCAACCTCACATGGAGAAGGGGGATTGGACTCCAACATGGGTCCTATCACTGCTAGCTTTATGAGCCTCTGGAAAAATCTATACTGCACAACTTAGAAAAACAAATATTGTGTAACAGGCCTTACATTCAAGTGCTCGTCCCCCTAACCCTGCTCTTTGTTTCCAACCACATCTACACCTGCTATACTTACATGGCCCCTCTCCTTCAACCATTCTGATCAACCAACACACTGCAACTTAAGCACACGGTATCTCAGAGCAGAGGATATCTTGACATGGAAAAGAAACTTTGAATTCATCTTGAAAGATGACTAGATTTTAGTGTCCAAATATTTCCCAGGGCACCTGGGTGCCTCAATCAGTTTAGTGTCCAACTCTTGATTATGGCTCAGGTTATGATCCCAAGGTCCTGTAATAGAATTGCGCTGAGCATGGAGCCTGCACAAAGATTCTCTCTCTCTATCCCTCTGCCCCTCTCCCCTGCTCATGTGTGCTCTCTCTCAAATAAAAAAAAATAAAAACAAATAAAATAAAAATAAATAAATAAATAAAAACTTTGCCCATACCTCAAAGCTTCCTGAACACTCCTAGTGGTATCACTATCTTGCCCTTGCCCTTTAAAAACAGGGAGAACAAATGGACACCCGTGAGACACCACTTCCAACTCCATACACCACTTATAGATTACAGCAATCTTTTTGCTAAGCTCAAGTATATTTGTTATCTATTTTGCTTATTTATCTGTGTATTGGCTCTCTTCCTCGCTAGAATGAAGGCATGGCTTTTTGACATTTTCATTTACTGCTATAGCCATACCATTTAACAGTGTCTCACATATAGTAGGAAGTCACTAAAACTTTGTTGAATGAATGCAGCTCAGAATCCTTCTCAACCCAGAACTACTGTTCTGCACTGTGAATTAATGGGCATCAAAATTCAAAATGGAATTCTATCTTCTGTGGCATTTGCCACTTAGGCTACACTATATTTCATCATTGGTCATGAATGTACCATATCTCCCCCATTACTAGACACCTATATAAACCTCTGTAACTAAATAATATTAGTAATAGCTAATTTGTTTCAAGAGAAAATCATGAATAATGCACAGATACCAGTACTTTTGGGTTAATGGGTTCATACAGGGGTTGCTTTGTAACATGTCTACTTAACTGGACTGAAGTACATCTCCAAAATTCCCTTTTTTGTAGGTTTCTGATTTGGGTGGGACATAAAAGATTTTTTATGAGATTTGGAGGGAAGAAGTGAAGCAGCACTTATCTGATAGTCATACATATTGTTGTTTATTGGCTTGCTTACCTTACAGACATGAGTCCAAAATGGGTGCCACTAGTTCCACCTTTCCCTGACTCTCCTTTAGTTTATTGAGCTCCTGAGTCAGGTGTGTGTGTTCCTCCATGACAAGTTCCATGTGTGCCTAGCTTCTGTAAGACACCCACGTCACTGAGGCCACAGTCAATAACTGATACAGGGTTTAGTTTTTCTTTCTAACTTCCAGCTCTTGCTTTTAGGTTCTAGTTTGTTCTTGTTATCCCCAGCTTTACATATATCTTGTCTTCCTGCCTGCCAGCACTATGGGCTGCAAGCTTCAGCACCAGTCATGAGGACAGCAGTCTTATAGAGATTGTTTAACCAGCTCCCAGGATGATTGCCTAAGGTCAAATCCTTGACTGAGTGCCTGCCTGCTTATCTATCTATCTATCTATCTATCTATCATCTTTTTTAAGTTTATTTATTTATTTTGATATAGAGAGAGCACACACCGACACAAGTGGCAAAGGGACAGAGAGAGGCAGAGAGAGAATTCCAAGTAGGCTCTGTGCCATTAGTGTAGAGCCTGATGCAGAGCTCTAACCCACAAACTGGTGAGATCATGGCCTGAGCTGAAATCAAGAGTCAGACGCTTAACTGACTGAGCCACTCAGGCATCCCACCTGTTAGCTGTCATCTTATTGGACCCTTACTGTTACACCTGCTATATGTCAGAAAAGGCACCATTATCTTCAGCACTTTTAATAGCTCTGTATGTTATAATCATCCCCATGCTACAAAAGATTCAAAACCACATCTGCTTGATTCCCAAATCTGTTATCTTTTCATACTCCATATAGTCTTCTTAACTACATATTCCTTTCTCAAAATATTTATAAAATGAAACATTTCTGCATCATAAATATATTAACATGATTCCACTAGCTCCTGCCAAAGCATTTTGCATTTTGGAGCAAAAAAATAAGAAGTTGATGGAAAACAAAACATAAACAGCAGAATGTTTCCACTCAATGAGGTCCATCTAGGAACTTTTCCAATGTGAGCTTTGAGAACTTGGACGAATTTTGATTGAAGCACCAATTTTAACATAAATTTGGGCTCTTAAAATTGAAAGGCTTGTCTATAGGGTTGCCCTTGACTGTATAAAATAAATTAAAAACTTAACTAAATAAGTTCACTGTTTATGCTTGTACAGTTACTTTTGACCTGAGAGTTCCCTACTTGGTTTTTAGGCAGTATTTATTTCTGAATCTTCTAGTTTGAAATAGCATCTCTCTTTTGAAGGTGATAGTCTAAAATTGATGCCAAACAAAACATCCCTTTGTTGTTGTTGTTATGAGACTGAACAATGACTTCTTCCTTACTTCAAACCCCAACCCAAATTATAGTAATCTATTACCAGCCACAGAGAAATCTCCTTAATGGGAAAATGCATGTAAAGTGCTTGAAATTATGCTTGGAACACAGTTAGTTCTGACAAATATTAGCCATTATTATTTTTATGTTAATTATTGTTTTCTGCCATTATTTTGCTGCAGCTGGTAAGAGACTCTTCACTTAATCTCCACTAAATAAATTCTGCATCCCATAGTCCCCATGTGTTTTCCCTGTTCCTGTCATTATGAATAATGAGACTTCCAAAGTGTGTGTTGTACTCCATACTGCCAGCAGAGGGAGCAAGGAGTTCTTCATAAAAGTAATCTTCTTTCTGCCTCAAGTTGGCAGAACAATGATAGTGTTCATCTTTGGGGCGGGGCGGCATTACACAGACTAGCTTCACAGAGAAGCAGTTTTTCCATTTCCAACTGTGGAAGGGGGAAAAATGGTGTCTCCTCATCTCCCAATTTCATGGGCCAATGCTTCCTCTCCGTCTCCATAGAAATTACTGAAAAACCTACTTCACCACAAACAGTTCATTGCTTCACTACAAAACTCATTCAACTAACAATTTATTTACGCATTCACAATTCATAATTCACTCATTCACAAAGATGGGTATTTAACAAAGACTTACCAAATCCTAACTGTGTGGTTGAAAATATGAGCCATGTTTGGAGGAGTAAAAGAAAGATCAAGTCAAATAATAAAAGAGAACAGAAATGAGAGGTTTGGATATATCTTCTGGGTGCCAGTTTGAAGCCAGCTCCAATATGAGGCTAACAAGCTATTTAATGATCTGACTTCTCATTAGTGATAATTCATTAGCTCATCAATGTTATACATGTCTGTTAATAACCTCCTGCATATGGCTCCCTCTAGAGGACAACGAGATTTTTAATTTTCAAAACAGCTTAACTTTGACTTTTTTCTCCATGAATTTGCTTAACACCTTAAGTTTATGCTTCTCAAAGGGAGTTGACACACATAATAACATCTAATTCTTGCAGTGGACCTGAGACTCCCAGACAGTCATTATTGTTAACTTTATTTATACACTAGTCCTCTGTTATCTATTGAATAGGGAAGTTAAGTATAGGCTGTTATTAAATAAACTAGAACTGTAATTTGCCATCTTGATTTCTAACCCAACATGATATTCATGGTAGAACTATTGATAGTAGGTGCTCAATAAATACTTGCTGATTGCATGTCTGGTACTATTCTGCCTCACTTTGTTTCAGGGACAGCTTCAGATACTTGCTATAAATTAAATATTGAGGAAGAGTGGGATGAGAAGAGAGGGAATGAAAGGTAGAGAGAAAGAGAGGAATAATCATCAAGAATATGGCTTTAAAAATAAATGGAATGGTGGGAAAGTTCTGGAACTAAATAGTGGTGATGGTTGCACAACATTGTGTATGTATTTAATGACATTGGATTATGCACTTTAAAGTGGTTAAAATGGTAACTTTTATGTTATGAGTATTTTACCACAATTTAAGAAAATGGTGTCAATAGGGAGTTATTTGCATTCCGACCACAGAGGGAACCAAATACAGGGAAGGGTACAGGTATACTGAAGTCTCTTTCTCTCTGTCTCTTTTTTTAATGTTTATTTATTTTTGAGTGAGAGAGAGAGTGCGAGTGTTGGAGGGGCAGAGAGAGAGGGAGACACAAGATCCAACGCAGGCTCCAGGCTCTGAGCTGTCAGTGCAGACCCCAATGCGGGGCTTGAACTCACAAAGGGTGAGATGATGACCTGAGCCAAAGTCAGATGCTTAACTGACTGAGCCACCCAGGAACCACTATACTGAAGTCTCTTTAAAAAGCATTCCTGGGGCGCCTGGGTGGGCTCAGTCGGTTAAGCATCCGACTTCGGCTCAGGTCATGATCTCATGGTCCGTGAGTTCGAGCCCCGCGTCGGGTTCTGTGCTGACAGCTCAGAACCTGGAGTCCGTTTCAGATTCTGCGTCTCCCTCTCTCTCTGCCCCTCCCCTGTTCATGCTCTGTCTCTCTCTGTCTCAAAAATAAATAAACGTTAAAAAAAATTTTTAAAAAAGCATTCCTACTCTGAAGAAGAGCTGGCCTTGTATTTTATGTTGGTCTCAGTTATGGATAGTGATGCCTGAAGGCACCCACTGGGCTCAAGATGAGCCCCCAAAGTCATTTGCTCAACTGGAACCAATGTTGTGGCAGGACTGGCCCTTGTGGTTCTAATAATGATTGCAAGATGAACCTCAGCAACAACGATCAGGGAACTTTGGAAAAGCAAGGTTTATTACGAACAAGTACGGAGGGTACGTGGCATGCCTGGGCAACACAGTGAGGTTGCAGGATAAGAGAAAGAGAGAGAGAGAGCACAGACCTAGGGTTCTGCCTTCTTATTGGGGTTGAGGGTGAGGTACCTTGGGTTTCATGGTTCTAATCTTTATTGGTGAATTTAACACATAAGAGCAAGAATTAGAACACAGAAAGGGAAAAGCAAGTGGCCAGTTTTCTAGGTCCCTTAAGGATTTCTAAAAGGGGAGCTTCATGGGTGGACTGCATGGCTCCTTACGGAGTACTGTGGCCAGCAAGGTGTTTGCTGGAGATGCATGTCTTTGAAAGGGAGGCTTTGGCCGTCAAAGTTTAATGTCAGGCGCATAGATTATAGCCAAAATAGCTGTCAGGCGCTGACACTACACCTAATGATTTTTCATAGTCCTTTACAAAGATCAAATTTTATGTTTTGATATACCAGTTGATCAGCATGTTGAATGAGTGTTACATTTTTTTCTGAGAGAAAATTTCTTCTAGTTCTACGCAACCAATTTTTTATCAAAAAAAAAAAGACAACTGTTGAAACCTGGAGCTAGTTCTTTCTCATCATCCTTCGGGACTGAGAACATATTCCCATATAAATAAAAACAGAAACAAAAATAGACCCTGTTGGGACCAAGGCATTTGTTCAGGGGAGACTCCACGTCCTCCTTAAATTGGCTCATAACGTCGGTGAGAGAAGAATCATCATACTGGTTTTTAAACAGTCCTGACAACTGTATCAGAAGTCATCGTGCTGGTGTGAAAAGAATCGTCATGATGTTCAAAACATTTTGAGTATTTCTGTGCAGCCAGCTAAAGAGAACAGTTCTTTTTGCCTTAGCCACACGTATCCTAAGCTTTTCTGCTCTTCTGTTTCCTGATGTACGACAGACAGGCCAGTTGCCAACCTGTAATCAGCTTTCTCTAGAATGGACAAAAAAAAAAAAATCATGCCACGTGCTAAGGAATTCAACTTTTGCAGTTATATGTTAGTTTTCCTAATTGATAAGATTCCCTACTTTAAGGACGTAAAGCCCTAGGAGCAACTTCCCTATTCGAAACGTTCAGTTTTTTACATGTGCTTCCATCTGTGCACTATTCCTGCGGTGAGGTCTGTTCACACACACAGCAACACTCGTTCTTGATGTCCAGGCTCAGTCAGGTCTGAAGAATGGCTGTCATTTCTTAGACTCACCTGTGAATCTGTGAGAAGTGACCGGAATGAATCAGACAGAAACCGATGGGATTAACTTCCTTTTGTAATCTGTTTAACTTACTAGCTTTGCTCTCCTCTTCTCATAGAAAATTATTACTATTTTGCATATTGCATGTTTGCAGAGCCGTGTAAGTTAATGTCTCCCATTATCAAAAGTCCCTATAGTCCTCAATGAGGGCAGCCAGTTTGTTGGTCAATTAGAAAAGAACATAAGTACATACCTAGAAGGGAACGTATTCAAATCCATCCTTTGTATCTCAACATTTTGTGTCCCCAAAATATTCATTTCCAGGGATGCACGGGTGTTGAGGTACTCAGCAAAAGTTGGGGTCTACTAGTGGACTTCAGGTTGCCTGCTAGAGTCTCCATGGCACTCCCAGAAGCTTACATGTCACATTCAGCCTGCTTAAAGACAAGCATTGGCACCTCCTTATGCATTGGGCTCCTCAAGATTCAGCCGTATCTTCGCTGCACGGACGTGCCTTTCTTCTTCCCATACAACATCCTTTCCACTCAATTACATGAGAGGAGAGAAGAGGAACGAGTTGAGGATAATAAATCCTGACCATCTTGCAGATGAACTAACCAACCTGAGCACAAGAGGAACAGGAGGATGTGAACAGGCTAGAAACACACATAACGTGAGGCTGGTCTCCCTGCTCTGAGCAGCATTCAGGCATCATGTACTGGGCAGACTTTATTCTGATTGCTTGGTGTCTTTGCCATAGGATTGGTTGAATATTTTTTCTATTTATTTTACACCCTTTCATATTTTCCATTTTACAAAGATATTATATTTATATATAAATTATAAATATAATAAATATGTTTATAAATTATAAATATATATAATAAATTATAAATATATATAATTATAAATATAGTAAATATATTATATATATATATAACATTGTGCAAACTTAAGATGCACAATATAATTATTTGATATTTATGTTTATTGTGAAATGATTATCACAATGCGTTTAGTTAACATCCATCACTTCACATAGCTATATCTATTTTTCTCATAAGGAAAGCAATTTTCAAATATTTAATACAGTATTAGTAACTTTAGTCACCATGCTGTACATTAAATTCCCAGAACCATTTTCTCTTATAGATAGAAGTTTATAATCGACCATATTTCCCAATTTCCCCATCCTCCTACCCCCACCTCTGGTAACCACCAATCTTTTTTTCTATGAGTTTGGGTGTTTTTTTAGATTCCATATGTAAGTGAGATCATATCATATTTGTCTTTCTATCAGACTCATTTCACTTAGCATGATACCCTTAAGGTTAATCCATGTTGTTGAAAATGACAGGATGTCCTTCTTGTTAATAGCTGAATAACATTCCATTATATATGTACCACATTTTTTTATACAATCATCTGTCGATGGACATTTAGATTGTTTTCATGTCTTTGCTTTTGTAAATAATGCTGCAATGGAGATGGGGCTTGTTGTCTTGCAAACTCGAGAGTTTCCTGGGTGAAATCTGAAGCAGGTCCCTGTACATGGAGGGCAAGGAGAGACCAAAGAATGAGGCAGGCCGTTCCTTTCTTGTATGGTCACAAGACAAGTAGATCTCCTGACTTGCTCAACAGAACCTTAGTTTATGCAGAGGCCTTAACTGGGTTCAGTCAAGTATTTAGTACATTAGTCTTTCAAAGCTGCATTCCTGAAATAGCTCCAGCTATGGGAATGGTGGGCAGAGCATACCTTCCAAGGACAAGGAGGGAGCGAGGAGCCTCCAATCACCCAAGTTTCGTATGGGGGTCAACCAGAAGTCACATCCTCTTAATTACCTCTTCCAACAGGGATATAGATAGCTCACTCAAAATAGAGATTTCATTTCCTTCAGATATACACCAAGAAGTAGAATTTCTGGACAATATGGTAGTTATATTTGTAATTTTTTGAGGAACCTCCATAGAGTTTTCCACTGTTCTCACCAACAGTGCATGAGGATTCCCTTGTCTCCATGTTAAACAAAACAAAACATCCTGGCAACCTAATATATTTTATCTGCAATGCTGTCCTTCAGAAATGAGGGGAAAATAAAGACATCCCTGAACAAACAAATGCTGAAGAAGTTCTTCACCACTTGCAAGGAATACTGACAGAAGTTGCCAATTAACATGGATGCCTATTAACATGGATGCAATTAACAATTATATTTGTAAAACTCACTGGTGATGGTAAATATATAGTCAAAGTCAGATTCTCTGATATTGTAATGGTGGTACATAATTCATTTACAATATAGTTTAAAAGTTAAAAAACAAATGAGTTAGACATAACTATACTACAATAATTTGCTTTTGATCAAATATTTTGAGTGGTCACCTCAACTACTGTCACTTGGTTGAAATGCCATGTATCATTTCATCATTTTCAAAACCACAGGAAAGTTTTTTTTTTCCAAACAAAGGTGAAAAACCTGAAATCACAATATGTTCTGGTCATTAACTAATTAGTTAAGAGGCTTAGGACAAGCCACTTTCTCTGTGGTCTAGTTTCCTAATCAGAAATACAGGGATGGAATTAGGTAACACTGAAAGTTTAATCCAGATCCAAAGCTGTGTTTATCTGGTTATGTATTTACCAAATTCAAAAACACAAGTTACTGCTGCTGATTATGGAGGGTCATTCTTGAGGAAAGGTCACTGTGTCCCATATGGAAGAAGCTCATGTATACAGAGGTATTCATTCATTGATCAGCTATTTATTGAAAGTCTCATAAGTATCAGGCACAGAGTTAGATGCTAGGACTATTTGCAGTGAGAAAATACATCTATGGACCAAAATTAAGTGAGTTTAAGAGTTGCTGGGCAGACTTATTCTCTGCAAGAGACCATGGGCTTTGGGTTCAAATAGACTAGCTTTGAATTCCAGGCCTGTCCCTTAGTAACTGTCATTCAGACCTTGGAACCATACAAGATTTACAAGGGATTATTCAGTGTGTTTAATGGGCTAAGTTTCTACTTGGGTAGCTATAATAAGCCACGTGTTCATTTGCATCTTGCAAATAAGCTCTTTTAGCTAGAGATTTTCATTACTAGTCTCTTCCTTGTGGGATGAAGTTCTTGTAAGTTGGTAATTGCATCATGCCTTTAAGCAGGAATAAGTAAGTTTAAATGTATTCCTGATCTATAGATTTATTAACGTGTGAGCCCTAGTTAATTTGAGCAGCCTTTGAAAATATTCTTAGGAAACCTAGGAAATGAAGGAGAAAGGAGGCCTGTTTGTGAACAGATGGTAGGAGCAGGTAGGAGGGAGGATGAGATTGAATCTGTAATGAACAAATACTCCTCTTCATTTTATATTAACCAGACAGCTTTATTATTTGATGAAATGACTTGCCCCTTTATATACTTCTTCTCTGGTATTTAATAACTGAACTGAGCATTGCTTCAGTGGTATACTATGTCTGGAAACTTCAGTCCCAGAATTATATCTGTCCCAGATAAAATACATTCTGTAGTCCCAAATTCTAATTCTAGCCTTGTCTGTGATTGAAGGAGTAGGGTAATCAAGGATAGGGCCCCCATATTCTAGTCCATCTCTCAGCAATGTTCTCTCCTCAGGAAATGCAGACAAACTGGATCAGAAGGGTGGACAATAAGAGAAGTAACAAACAAACAAGAAATCCACAAAAATTTTACGTTCCAAATTATTAACACATATAAATTTATGGTTCAGAGAGAGAGAGAGAGAGAGAGAGAGAGAGAGGGAGGGAGAGAGAGAGAATACTGTAATGGTCAAAGATAAATTAAAATAACAACAACACAGCCTAGATCCTAAAGGTTTTAGATTCTAAACCCTGGATCCCAGCTTTTTTGATTGTTCTTTTTGTTTTCTTTTGAGTTTGGTTTTATTAGTATAAGAATACTTAACATGAGATCAACCTTCTTAAATATTTTTATTTTTATTTTTAACTTTTTTTAATGTTTATTTTTGAGAGAGAGAGAGAGAGAGAGGGATAGAGAAAGAATGAATGGGGGAGGAGCAGAGAGAGAGAGAGGGAGACAGAGAATCTGAAGCAGGCTCCAGACTCTGAGTTGTCAGCACAGAGCCCAATGCGGGGCTCGACCCCACAAACTGTGAGATCATGACCTGAGACAAAGTCGGACACTTCACCAACTGAGCCACCCAGGCATCCAAGCCTTCTTAAATTTTGAGTGTATAATACATTATTGTTGACTATAGTTACAATTTGTGAGCACATTCATCTTGTTGTATTGAAACTTTATGCTCATTAATTTAGTAACCCCCTTTATCCCCTTTCCTAAGCCCCTGGAAACTAGCATTCCACTACTTGATTCTATGAATTTGACTATTTTAATGCATGATATAAGTGGAATCATGAAGTATTTGTCTTTCTGTGATTGGCTTATTTCACTTAGCCTGTCTTCTAGGTACATCCATGTTATTGCATATCATAGAATTTCCTTCATTTTTAAGGCCAAATAATATCCACTGTATGTATACACCACATTATCCTTATCTATTCCTTTCTCTATAGATTTAGGTTGTTTCCAAAACTTAGCTATTGTGAATTATGCAGTAATGAACATAAGAGTGTTCATATCTCCTCAAGATTCCAATTTTCGTTTTTCTGGATACCCAGAAGTGAAATTTCTGGATCATATGATAGTTCCATATACATTTTTTGAGAAATCTCTACACTATTTTCCATAGCAGGGACACCATTTTGCATTCCCACCAATAGTGTACCAGGGCTCCAATTTCTGTACATCTTAGTCAAAAGTTATTGTCTTCTGTGTAAGGTATTATCTAATTGTGGTTTCGATTGTTATTCCCCTGATGATTTGTGATGTTGAGCCTTAAAAAAAAATACCTTTTAGTCATTCGTATGTATTCCTTGGTGAAATGCCTACTCAAGTCCTTAGGCCATTTTGTATTTGGATTATTAGCTTTTTTCACTGTTGAGTTGTACAAGTCCCTTATATATTTTGAAGACTAACTCCTTATCATAAATATGGTTTGCAAATATTTTCTCTGCCTTGTACTTTGCTTTTTTCACTCCTGATTTTTTTTTTTTTTTTTTTTTTTGCTGTACAGAAGCTTTTAAGTTTGATTCAGTTCCACTTGTTTATTTTTTTGTTTTGCTTTGTCTGTGCTTTTGTTACAGTATCCATGGAATCATTGCTAAGACCACTATCATAAAGCTTTCTTTTTGTTTTCTCCTAGGAGTTTATTATTTCAGGTCTTGTATTTAAGTCTTTAGTCCACTTGGGTTTATTTATATAACATAAGTATCTAATTTTATTCTTTTTTTCCCTGTATATATCATCTTCTCAACACCATTTGTTAAGAGATTATTCCCCATTGTATATTCCTGGCACCCTATTGAAGATCAGGTTACTGTATATAAATGGATTTATTTCTGGACTCTCTATTTTGTTCCATTGGTCCACTGCATATGTTTGTTTTTATGCTGATACCATACATTTTTTATTAAAATAGCTTTGGATGTAATTTGAAATCAGAAGTGTGATGCTTCCAGCTTTGTTTTTCCTTCTCAGGATTAATTTAGCTATTCTTTACCTTTTGTGGTAAGGAATTAAAAAAAATTTTTTTAATGTTTATTTATTTTTGAGAGACTGAGAGAGACAGAGCACGAGCAGAGAAGGGGCAGAGAGAGAGGGAGACACAGAATCTGAAGCAGGCTCTAGGCTCTGAGCTGTCAGCACAGAGCCCAATGCGGGGCTCAAACTCACAAGCCATGAGATCATTACCTGAGCCGAAGTCAGATGCTTAACTGACTGACCTACCCAGGTGCTCCCATATAAATTTAATTTTTTTTTCTATTTCTATAAAATATGCCACTGGAATTTTTATAGGAATTGAATTAAATCTGCATATTGCTTTGGATGATGTGGACATTCTAACAATATTAAGTCTTCTAATCTACAAAATGTGTTTTTATTTGTAGCTTATTTAATTTCTTTCATCAGTGTTTTGTAATTTTGAGTGTACAGACCTTTCACCTACTTGGTGAGTTTACTCCTATATATTATTTTTATGTGATTTTAAATGGGAATGTTCTTCTAATTTCTTTTTCAGACAGTTTATTTTTAGTGTATAGAAACACAAGTGATTTTTGTATATTGATTTTATATCCTGGAAATTCACTGGATTCATTGATTAGTTCTAACAGCTTTTTGGTAGACTCTTTAGTGTTTTCTGTATATAAGATCTTATTGTCTGCACACAAGAACAATTTCACTTCTTGCTTTCTGATTTGTATGCTCTTTATTTCTTCTCCTTGCCTAATTGCTCTAAGACTTCTGGGACTATATTAAATAGGAATTGTCTTTTTCCTGATCCAGGAAGAAAAGCTTTCATTTTTTCAAAGTAGATATTAGCTATTAATGATGTAGGCTGTTGGCTTTTTATATATGGACTTTATTATGTTGAAATAACTTACTTGTATTCCAAGTTTACTGTCAGCTTTTGATCATGACAGGGTATTGAATTTTGGCAAATATTTTCTGTATCTATTGAGACAATCATGTAAATTTTAGCTTTTATTTTGTTTAATATGGTGTATCACATTAATTGATTTTCGTATGTTGAACCATCTTTGTATCCCACAGATAAATCCCACTTGATCATAGTGTATGATCCTTTTAATATGTGGTTGGATTTGGTTTGCCAGTATGTTGTTGAGGATTTTTGCATATATATTGATCATGGATATTGGCTTATAGTTTTCTTTTCTTGTGATGTCTTTGCCTGGCTTTTGTATCAAGGTAATGCTAGCCTCATTAATGTGTTTGGATGAGTTCCTTCCTCTTCAATTATTTGGAAGATTTTGAGAAGGAATGGCATTGATTCATCTTTAAATGTGTGGTAGAATTCACCAGTGAAGCCATCTGGTCCTGGGCTTTTCTTTGTTGGGAGATTTGTGATTACTGATTTTTTTTTTCTTTCTCTCAACCGCTTTGGAAATAGAGAAATAGAGCTTAGGAAATATAAATGTGTATCAGGATAAAATTCCCATGGGACAAAGTGTTTTGGAGTTAAATATTAGTGTATGTTCAGAAGAATGGCTAATAGGTAATTCTAGCCTTGTCCTTTGACCCCCTCCCACACACACATTCGCATACACACACCTTTTCCCCTTTTTACCATATTAAGTGGAATCTTGTGATCACACTTTTGGGCTATCTCCTCTAGTTAATCCTCCAGGCTCATAAGAGCCTAGTACAGGCTTCTCTTATTTTCTGTATTTAGAACAGTCACTGACTCGAGATGATAAAGCAGAATGTACACACCTAGGGAAATGTTGTGGTCTGGAGACATTTGCATTCACCCCAGCTAGGAATATTTATTTTATTTTTGCATATATGAAAAAAATGCCTTACTCTGTCTGGAAGGAGTCTTTGTGGTTTTCATCAAAGAGACAGAAAAGAGGGCACTGCAAAAGTGGGTGAAAGTTCTCTGAAGATCCAGGAGGTGCTCCTTGTTCTCCACCACCATGTAGAAGAGGTGAAAGTGAAGCAGAGTGAGATAAACCCACTTGCTCAAGGCCACACTGGCAGAGGGTAGAGGTAGAAGGAGTATTTTCAACTTCAAACGCTGGTTAGGTTTTTCTACTGTACCATTCTCAAAGCCATCAGAGGAATACATTCTGTAGTCCCAAACCTCTAATCTGCCTATGTATGAAGAAGAAGTCCTTCAATATCAAATGTGTAAATGTGGATAATATACTCAGTGTCAGGACCAAGCACTGACCACTGGCATGCAGAAGTATAACATAAGATATTGCCTAATGGTGGTAACATAGCTACATAAAGCTGTCTATAATTATTTGCTTAATCTCCAAAGAGGCCAAAGATGCTGGCCATAGATCAGCCAGCTATATGGAAGGGTGCCTTTTACTTCATTACACACACAAATGTTCAGCTGGGCATTGTAACATTCCTGTTTGTCCCTGGTTAAATATTTGTCAATGCAGGCTTTGGAAATCAGTGCAACCTGTGGGCACTACCAGAGAAAAATAAACTACATATATTATACCACTAAACATCAAAAGAATGTCACAGAAGCGGGTTGGGGTCAAAACTGAATGGGAAATGGGGAGAGGGAAGACATTTGGCCTGCTGCTCAGAAGGCAGTCAGCACAGGCTCTGGATTTAGATTGCCTGGGCTACAGTTGTACCTCTGCCTCTGTTTGAGATAAATATTCTGGGAACCAGATTCTGATACAGGGATATGATTGCACTGTTGAATCAAAACATGTAGGGGAGTAAAGGAGTAGGGTGAGGCAGAAGGAGAAGTTGAATAGATACAATGCAGGGACAATAGAGAGTCTCCAGGTTGCTCTGGAGTTAGAATGACCTACTGGGATCACTCTGTGAAGCAGCGGTGCCAAACCTTTGTATCTCTATACTAATAAGTCATTTGACACAAGCAGTTCCTGGACAGGATTGTATTCTGGGGTGAGGTGATCTCTTTCCAGCTGAAGAAAGTCCCCTAGAAGGTCTCAGCTGATAGCTGTCAGCTGTCAACACTTCCAACAGCTGAGGGAATGAGTACATTAATCGTGAAGTTGGAATCTTGGTGATGCACAGTGTCCTCTATGGTCCACTGCTTGTAGCACTCAGATCCAATTGTTTCATATAATTTGTGAGAATAGCACAATTAGGTTTATGTTGTTCTCTTTGGCTAAAGAAATTTAGAAGAAAAAATTAGTGGAATAAACTGTTGGCCCTGTTACTGCAGCTGACCTTGAAGGCACAACTTAATCTCGTCTTGCCTCTTCCCTACTATCCCTTCTCAATTCTCTGCACCCTCAGCTAACACTTCTGGTAGTATCAGAGCTAATTTTGTGGGGTGACTGATACCTGCATCTGATATGAGGGACATGAGTGCTTGGTAGCCATGCTTTCCTTAGGCTAAGGCCACTGGTCTTCTGTATTTACCATCAAAATTAGCAAGAGGCACTATAGTAGGTGATCTGGGTACCTAAAATATTCTTCCCTGTTTATAGTATATAAGAGCTACCTCCATCAACAAAGACTACCTTATGTGTTTAGTCTAGTCAAGATGAATCTTTGTACCTTCTAGGGTGAAAGAAGTCCAGTTATAATCAACTCGTCATCAACTGGTTGTGTTTTTCTTTGTTTGTTTTGCTTTGTTTTGTTTTGTTTTGTATTTATAGTTGGTTGGTCTTCTTGAGATGGGATGCCATCTGTTTTATGATGGATGCCCTCTGGTTAGTGTTGACGTTAACATGTGATATTAGGATCATTACACTTCATGCCTACTCTCATAGGTCCATCCACATTTCTCTTACTTTAATTCCTTGTTCCCAATCTTTCATTTTTATGCAAAGTCTGAGCCACAAAACAAATTAGTTGTTACTGTTCATGTTCAGTGTATATATTCTTCCCCCAGGCCACTACTCTATCTATACAAAGAGGAAAGAAAGTACACTGGCCAAACTTTGCCCAATGGGAGTATTGTACCTCCTTGTCCCTTTTAATATCACTGATGAGTGTGGCTGAAATTTGGCTTTGTTCCCCTTCTGTCAGCTAGTCTTAAGTCACTAACCCATGTAGCCTTAGAGCTGAGCTAAAGGAGAGGAACCCACAAAACATTGGTGGTTGACACGGGGGTCTGGACTACCTTCTTGTGCCATTTATTTATGCCCTCTCCAAGAGGCATTTGTTATATATTATGACTTCATGGGTCTTATGAACTCAACTCATGATGGATAATTATGGACACAAGGTTACTTGAAGCCCTTTTTTTTCCAAATCTCAGAATATTACTAGTGATCCCCCAAACTATATTATGTTTCTCCTATTGTAGCCTCCAAAAAATTCCCTATGGCATCCTTTCCCATCATAGATATTTCTAATATCATAGGATCTGCATTATATATATAGCCCAAGTAGGAGAAATACTTATATAGTAGCCTAAACATGTTGGAGACCCCTTTCTTATTTTGAATCCCAAAGCTGATAATGTTTTGTATCACTTGGAAATGGTTCACAACAGTATTTCTAAGTATGAAATAATCTACCTCCAGAATCTGTACAGGCTTACCAGGATGCCATGCTCTATTAGCCACTTTCATAGCTAAGACCATATAGTTGCCAGCCTAGGTGTTCATTGTTATAGACTAAATTGTGTCCCCTACAAATTAATACATTGAGGCCCTAGCCTCCAATGTGACAATATTTGAAGATATTTCCTTTGAGGAGGTACTTAATGTTGAATGAACTCATAAGAGTGGAGCCATAATGTGATAGGACTGGTGTCCTTATGAGAAGAGAAAGAGACACCAGGATTGTGTATGTACAGAGGAAAGGCAATGTGAGGACCCAGAAGGAATCTCCCTGAAAGCCAGGAAGAGAGACCTCACCAGAAGCCAGCCCTTTTGGTACCTAGATTTTGGAGACTCCTGTCACTTGAACTCTGAGAAAATGAATTTGTTATTTTAGCACCCAGTTAATGGTATTCTATTATACAGCCCGAGCAGACTAATATACTCATTATGGTACTTGTGCTTACCTTGCTTTTAATGAAAATCTACCACCTAGCCTCTATTATTGCTATTACTGAATCCAGCTCTGTAACAACATCTACTACTGTAAGTGCTAGCCTGTGGAGGACAGCCACCACTGAGCTTCTCAGTGATACTTAATGATTCTTCTCTCTAGTGTGGTACAGCCTCTCCCTAAGGAATGTGGTGAAAACCTCAAGACAAGGGAAGGCAACCTGGCTATGTGCACGTGCATGACAACATAGATCGCCCATTCAGACTGTATGTTACCATATATGGGAGACAAAGGAGCAAAAGTTGTACAAAAGGCTATACCCTACTGTGCTTTAGGTTCAGTTTTTCGGGTATGAACCCACTGAGCCAATGCCAGCATGACTAATAAAGTTGCCTCCTGGACAGAAAACCTCAGTGTCCCATTTCTCTGTGCAAGAATCCTGCTACATTTCTTGGAGGCTCATGTCCATGATTCAGAGACAATGCATTTCCACTTCCTTTGTCACTAGGGTGTGAACCTTGGAGTACCGGGAGAAGCAACCTCACCTGGCACCATCAGACTGCTTGATCTGTAGGAGACTAGCCCCTCCTGGTGTCCCAGGGGGAGGGTGCCGGATGCACAAAGGAACCTGGTGAGGCCCAGGAACTAGCTCAGGGAGCTCCACCTGTCAGACTGGTAAGAACCTGGGTTCATTTTGGTAGACCTGCCCCTAAGAGGCAGAGGGGGAGCCAGATCACCTCTCAGTTGCCTGAGTAGTTCTATAAGGAACAAAACATCAACTCTAAGGCACTGGGCAGTGGGTTGGAGTTGCTGTGTGACTGTGTGTGAATGAGATGGACAGTGAAAAGATTCCTACCTGCTCAATGGGAAAAAGTGAGTGTTGAGTCCCAATCTCTGGCTCTGTGGCCATCTGATATGGCTTAGGGCAGTGTCAGACTTTCTCAGGAGTCTTATCTGGGTCAGGGCTTGATACTGAACCCACCAATGCTAAGAGGTGCCTGAAATATCTCTGAGAGGAAAGCAGCCAGAAATGGACAAAGCAGGTGTATGTCCTTTCCAAATTGTCCCTCCCTTCCACCTTTTTCCTCTTTTGTGCATGAAAGTTGTCCATTAGGGGGAGGAAATGGATGGAAAGTAGAGTAAACTAACTCCCCTAGAGTGTGTGTTGAGGAATTTCAAGAAGGGATATTCAGGAGATTATGGTGTGAAATTAACTCCTAGAAAGCTCTGGACATTCCGTGAAATTGGCCATCATTCAGGGTGGGCTGGCTCTCCAAGGGCTCACTTGATAAGGAACTAGTTGGCCTAGTGTTCAGGGTCATTGTGGGGAATCCAGGCCATCCTGACCAATTTTGCTTACATTTACTGTTGACAAGACCTGGTCCTATCCCAGCTGCCTTGGTTAAAGTCTGTATTGAAGAGAACTGTAAAATTATGAGGGCTCGTGTCATGGCTTCCTCCAAATGCTGGCCAAAAACTGAAAAACCTGTACACTGGGAAGATCCTGGGGAACCCCACTGCCATATTCCCCACTGTACCCCTCACTGCCACCTGTGCCTCCAGCTGTCTCGACTACTGAGACCCTACCAGAGCCTGCCCCTAGTTCTGAGGCCTCACCACCTCTCCAAATGTGACCAGCTCTCCTGGAGTACCAGTTATAAACCCATATACCTCTCCTGGAAGGCAACTACAAGATCAGGCCATAAGAGACAGTCCCTCCCTGCAGCAACACTGGGGAGCCCTATAGATGCCACTGAGGAAAACTAGGTTACCCTTCTATTATGATAAGGAAGGCCAGATCCAAGGAGGCCAGCATGCTTTTGTGTACCAACCCTTTACCACTATGGACCTCCTAAATTGGGAGTACCATACTCCCTCCTATGATTGAAGCCCCAGGCTATGATTGAACTAATGCAGTCCATAATTCAAACCCATCAACCTACTTGGACAGACTGCCACCAGCTTCTCCTGACCCTCTTCAACATGGAGGAGTGTCAGTGAATTACCCAGGCTTCCCTAAAATGGTTAGAGGCGAATGCCCTGGCTGGGATACTGGACACCCAGGCCTATGTTCAGGCTCATTTTCCTGGGAAGGACCTCAAATGGGACCCAAATGACTTAACGGTAGATGGAGGGCTTGCAAGGACTAAACAGTATCAAGAAACCCTTCTAAATGACATGAAGGAAGGAGGAAAAAAGGCCATAAATATGAATAAAACATCAGAAGTGCTCCAGGGACCTGAGGAGAGCCTGAGCTAGTTCTATGAGAAACTATGAGAGACTAGAGGCATTTTGTCTCTATGCCCCTTTTGACCCAGAGGTGCCCATTAACCAGTGGATGGTCAATGTGGCTTTCATAGGTCAGGCCCAAGGGGACATCCAGCATAAGCTGCAAAAGCTAGAGGGTTTTGCTAGTACACATGCTGGTCAGTTCCTGGAAGTAGCTACTAAGGTGTTTGTCAACCATGACCAGGTGGCACAGAGGAAAGAACACCAGAAGATGCAGAAAAAGGCAGACTGGTTAGCTGCTGCCTTGGTGGAGCTGTCGAATGCTCCCAGAAAGGTACCCTGCAGGGCCAGGGTTAGGGCCAAAAGGAGAATGGAAGGGAGGATCATCTTGCCCAGGACCAAAGTTAGGATGGAACTGGTGTGCTCACTGTCCTCAGGAAGGCCACTAGAAAAACGAGTGTGCCCTGCAGCTGGGTAATTCTCAGCAGGGCCCCAAGCAAAAAGAAAGAGGTCATGTGGTCTGGGGCAGTAGCTACCAGCATCAGGGCTTCAGGAGTCCCCAAAGATGATTCTGTGGGGCTAGCCGCCATGGAAGACTATGAAGAGGACTAGGACAGACCAGAGTCTATTTTGTTAGGCCCCCAAGAAACTATGGTCTGAATGAATGTGGGGAGCTGACCCATCAACTTCATGGTAGATACTGGGGTGAAACACTCTGTGGTAACCCAACCCGTGAGCCTCCTCTCACAGAGACAAGCCACCATTGTGGGTGTCATGGGCAATCAGACATGTGGTCCCTTCCTGCTGCCTTGGTGATGCAATTTAGGTGGCCATGAAGTCATCCATGAATTTCTGTACCTCCCCAACTGCTCCATGGCTTTAATAGGCCAGAACATGTTGAGAAAACTGCAGGCCCTGATAACTTTCAACTCCCACAAACAAGCTGCTCTGACCCTACGAAAGCCAGAAGCAAAGATTATGACTCTCACGATTTCCCAAGGAGAAGAATGGCACCTTTACAGTCTCATGGAGGAGCCACAACAGGGATCTGAGCTGCCCTTCAGAGTAGCAGGGGTGTGGGCTGAGGACAACCCACCAGGACTGGCCCAGAATATACCTACAAAAATTGTAAAACAAAAGCCAGGGGCAGAGCCCACCCACCAAAACCAATATTTCATCCCTTGTAAGACACAGATAGGGATATGGAAGCATCTGGAGAGACTTCTAAAATACTGGATCCTCCAAACCTGTAGGTCATCTTGGAACATGCCTCTCCTACCAGTCTAGGTGACATGCACCGATGACTACTGGCCAGTCCAAGACTTGCACACAGTAAACCAGGCTGCCGTCACCCTGTACCCAGTTGTTCCCAAACCCATACACTTTCTTGGATCTTATCCCCATCAAAGCTGCCTTCCTCACATGCCTAGAACTCAAGGATTTTTTCTTCTACATCCGCCTGGCCTGCCAGAGTCAACCAATATTTGCCTTCCAGTGGGAGAATCTTGAAAATGGTGACAAGAGCCAGTTGACTTGGACAAGATTGCCTCAGGGGTTTAAAATCCCCCAACTATTTTCGGCACTGCATTAGACTCAGACCTAAGAGCCTTCCCAGCAGATCAACAGGGCTGTGTTTTGCTTCAATATGTAGATGACTTACCGCTGGCTGGAAGGTCTCAGGAGGATTGCATGAAAGGACTTGGCAACTTGTTACCCTCCTATGGGAAGATAGCTATAAGGTCTCAAGGAAAATGCCAAAATCTATCAAAAGAAAGTCAAGTACCTTGGCTTCCACCTCTCCCAGGGGCAGCACCAACTCAACCTGGAGAGAAAACAGGCCATTTGTTTGATCCTGGTTCCATCTACCTGACCCCAGTTTCAGGAGTTTCTCAGGGCCACAGGTTTTTGTAGAATCTGGATACCTACCTTCCTGGTCTTGGCAAAACCCATTTATGAGGCCACAAAGAGGGGAGGGCAAGAACCTCTGTTATGGGAGCAAGTACAGCACAAGGGCCTTTGAAGAGATCAAACAGGCCCTCACCAACATCCCTGGTTTGGGTCTCCCAGATATGTCCAAGACTTTCTTCATGTACATTCATGAACATACTGGTGGGAGTCCTAACCCAGATGTTGGGGTCATGGCATCATCTGATGGCATATCTCTCCAAACATCTTGACTCTGTTGCCCAAGGCAGGCTACCCTGCCTACGGGCACTTGCAGCCACGGGCCTCTTAGTGTCTGAGGCTGACAAGATAACTATGGGACAAGAGTTGAAAGTCCGAGTGCCACGTTCAGTATTAACATTAATGGAATACAAGGGACAATACTGGCTAACCAACACCCAGATAATCAGATATCAGGTAATGCTATGTGAGAACCCACACATTCATGTAGAAGTAGTGCCAACCCTAAACCCTGCAACCCTACTGCCTGTCAGTCCAGGTCAACCAGATCATGACTGCATTGAAGTCATGGATCAGGTGTTCTTCAGCTGACCAGACTTGAAGGACCAGCCCCTCAAGGACCCTGATGCTGAGTATTTCACCGATGGTAGCAGTTTTGTGAAAGAGGGAGAACACCTCACAGAGTACTCCATGGTGACCCTGAATTCTATCATTGAGGTCAAACCCCTGCCAAAGGGGACTTTGGCACAGAAGGCAGAGCTCATCATGCTAACCAAGGGATATGTGTCAATATACACACAGACTATGGGTATGCCTTTACCGCCCTCCATGTACATGGGGGCATTCTATAAAGAGAAGGGTCTAATAAACTCAGGAGGAAAAGACATAAAGTATGATAAAGAAATCCTTGAATTCGTAGATGTTGTGTGGGCCCCTAAAAGAGTGGCAGTCACGCATTGTCAGGGACATCAAAGGGGAGACACCATGGATGCACAGGGAAATACTAAAGCAGAACAAGATGCAAAGTTTGCGGCCTCCAAAGGAACAGCAGAATCAGTGGCTTTAACCACCGCAGTGTTCCCTAGTCCACTTGCAGAATGGGACCCTAACTATTCTCAAAATGAGAGTACCTGGTTTAATACTGAAAATGGAAGCTACCTCCCAGGTGGATGGTGAAAATTTGAAGACAGCTGAGTAGCAATTCCTGAGCAATTCCTGGCTCCCCCTTTTGTCAAGCAGTTCTATCAGGAAACCCATATTGGCCAGACAGCTCTCGAGATTCCATTAAGCCAACATTTCTCCATCCCTCAACTCTCCAGAATAGCCCAAGCAGTACGCGAACAATGTGAAACATGTGCCCGAAATAATCCACCTATATTAGGAAACCCATCTACACTGGGACTAAGTGTTGCCAATCACCTGTTAGCCCCACTAAGGGTGGGATTCTCCCTTTATGAAGTCCTTTATGGCTGTCCCCCACCCCCCATTTTCAAGGGAATAGGGGATCTAAATGACATAGGCAATATAACCCCAAGGCAACAGATACAGGCTCTCAGCTCTACCCTAACCACTTTATAACACTGGGTTAGGGAGAAATTACCTGTCAGTCTGACCACAGACACTCACTCCTTTAAACCAGGAGATGCTGTATGGGTGAAGGAGTGGAATGTCCAACCTCTAAAACCCCTCTGGAGGGGCCCATTCACTGTCATTTTGTCTACCCCTACTGCAGTAAAGGTAGCCAAAATGGGTCCATGGATTCACCACAGCAGAGTGAAGCTAGCATCTCTAAACTGGGAGTGCATTCCTGATCATCAATGCCATGCAAGCTGACCATACAGAAGAAGCAATCTACAACTCCAGAGGCTCTGGGAGACTGCAGCCCGTCTTTAGTCACCCTAGAAGTGGACTAATTTATGCACGGCAGAAGCTTGAGGAATTGACAGTCCAGTGGAACAAACAGACTGTCATTATCTTCTATATGTTTCCTTACTTGGATGCACTGTCACCCCTTGTTTCTTAATGTTGTGATTCTTGCTCTACTTTTCACCATAGGATTGGCAGAGGCCACCTGGGCCAGCTGCGGGTATAGTAAGAGGTTTCGGTTAGCATTTACCTTCCTTTTGTGGATAGGATGCTTCATTGGTATTGGTGGCTTCTAATCTGGACCTCTTTTGTAGACCTAGATTCCTCATCATGTGACCCACATATTCGCATAACCAGCTCTGGTCAGGGAGTCACTTGGACCTTACTATACCATACGCACTTCTCATGCCAGAGAAAGATCCTGGGGACCTGCATACACATTAAGACCACTTATTCTATCTTCCAGATAGTGTGTTGACTGGTTTCAACCCACAGTATTCGCTGAGCAAGAAGTCCAGAGCCACCCTCCAAGCAAGGGCAAAATGAAACAAAGGATACAACTCACTAACCTAAAACAACCAGTGTCAATACTTTTTGATGTGTGCTTAATCATAGTTGATGCCCAGTCAACCTTTGCCAATGCATGTGGAGGGCTATCTCGGGAATGGGAATACAGGCTAAATGATAAGTACATGTGTGAACTGTTCTCAACTGGGGCCCATTTTGGGTGTGCCTGGACTGCCCAGTCTTAATGTTCCTCCTGGAACTACATATCATGGGCCAGGGAGAAGACAAAACAGCACTCCTTGAAAAGGGGATGACTACACCAAACTGTCAGCTGGGGACCCCTAACCCAGTTAATTTTACTGGTCTTAACCTGGGAGACCCCAGATGGAGAGGTAGCTGGCAGATCAGGATATGTATCCATGGACAGGGCACAGACCCAGGAACTGTATTGTAGTTTAAGAGAGTTACTGTGACACATAAGGCCATGACCCACCAGGTCTTTCATTCCTTTTATGCAGAAATGGAGAAGGATCTTCCTCCTGTCTCTGTCACAATGAAAAATCTGTTTCTGGCCCTAGCAGAGACTATAGCCCAGACTCTAAAGATCTCTTCTTGTTATTTATTTTGGGGAACAATGGCATTGGAGGCTACCAAATTAGATCCCTGTGAACCTTATAATGGGACAGAATGCCCATTGGGGTTTGGCTCCTCAAAACCTCAATTATTAGGAAAAACTGTCTTGCCTTGTGGGGAAGGAAGCTCACTGTCTCTGTTGGAAGCTTAACATGCCTAGGTCAAAGATTTATAACTCAGCTGCCCAGGAAGCCCAATGGTGGGGGACCCCAGATCACCTTGAGCTAGATCCCCACCCCTTCTCTAACTTCCCTCATCTCCGAGAGGCCTGGGATAATGTTGACACAGCCATCAAATGGCAGGCCCTAGGTGGACTATACTGGATATGTGGAAGGACAGCCTATACAGAACTTCCTTCAGCAGGTCAGGGTCATGTGTGCTGGTAACTATTCATTGATCTTTCTTCCTGCTTCCACTTGCCAGAGGGAAACATTTGGGAGTCCAAGTGTATGGGGACAGAAAGTCTCAAAGGAAATGATGTGCCCTGCAAACTGGCAATTGGAAAGATGCTGAATGGCCTCATGAGTGTATAATTCAATATTATGGCCCTGCCACCTGGGCAGAGGATGGGTCCTGGGTCTACCACACTCCCATTTACATGCTAAACTGCATAATCAGGCTGCAAGAAGTTGTAGAAATTATAACCAATAAAACTGCCAGAGTTCTTAACTTACTAGCCAAGCAGGAAACCAAAATGCTCAGTGCTGTCTACCAAAACCACTTGGTCTTGGATTACTTGCTTGCTTCTGAGGGAAGAATTTGTGGAAAGCTTAACCTGATCAGCTGCTGCCCACAGATAGATGATGAAGGAAAAGTCATAGAGGTGATCACAGATCAAATGAGAAAGGTTGCTTATGTCCCAGTCCAGACCTGGAAAGGTTAGGACCCCAGGGAGCTATGTGGAAGATGGTTTTCAACTCTTGGGGGATTCAAAACCCTCACAAGTATTATCCTCTTGATTTGGGGATCTTGATTAATCCTAGCTTTTCTAGGTCCTCTGGTTATACAGTCTATCTCCAACATCGTTGAGATAATGATCAAAAGGAAAACAGTTATGCATGTGATTATGTTATGGAAATATAAACCTCTGAACCAAGATGATACTCTTTGACCCCAAATAGGGGGTCTGAACATTAAAGCAGAGAATGTGGTAGAGCCCCTCCCTAAGGAATGTGGTGAAACCTCAAGACAAGGGAAGGCGACCTCGCTATGTGTGCATGCAAGACATTCCTCATGACTCTGTAACATAGACCACCCATTCAGACCATATGTTAACATACACGGGAGACAAAGGAGCAAAAATTGTACAAAAGGCTACATATACCTTAATGTGCTTGGGGATCAGGTTTTTTGGGTACAAACCCCACTGAGCCCATGCTGGCGTGAGGAATAAAGTTGCCTCCTGGACAAAAAGGCCTCGGTGTCTTGTTTCTCTGTGCATGAATCCTGTGACACTAGCACATTCCTTATCACCATGGAACATGGAATACCTTGTAGGCTCTCATCCGGAATCATTCAGCTGGTATATCTTCCAGCCTTAAATATATATCTACTAGAGTATGCTCATTCTCTAAAATCTTTTGATTCTTTCTTCCAGCGCCGTCTTTTATTCTTGCCAGTTAAGGAATTTTTACATCACTTTTAGAAGATTCGTTTGGAGTCATCCTAACTTGTTGGAAACATCTCTTGAAATCCTTAACAGGTATTAAATCCCGTATCACAGGAAAGTGCTCACATATCAGTAAACTCCATTATCCAGTTCTAGGTTCTGCTCTTGTAAGTCTAGCTTCTTCAGAATCCTGTCCCATATGTTTTCTTCTGGCTCCAAATGCCACATTTTGGCTGTATCCTATAGCTCCTTCAGTACATAATCTTTTATCCCTTAGAAGATCCAGCAGTTCTGTGGCCAGGTTATGTAGTGATTTGACTCTAGCTTTTTTTCTGATGGCAAGCTGGAAAGGGAGGTGGAGGTAAATCCTGTGAGGCAGGGACTCTGAATTTTCTTCAGGGAAGGAGAAAACTCTGGCCTTGAACTGGGAGGAATGAGCCACTTCTTCCAGTGAAGAATGTGCAAAGGGAATCTGTGGTTCCAAGGTTTTTGTATGCATAGACCCAGATCCACTCTCAGAATCCAATTCTTTCAAACTAAGTCTCCAACCTTTGCATAGCAGATTAGCTAAGGCTGACGAGTCAACCTTCTCTGGAATTCTGCTCTTAAAATTAAATCCTGGAAGGGAACCTGGGTGGCTCGATCAGTTGGGTGTCTGATTTTGGCTCAGGTCATGATCTCACGGTTCATGAGTTCGAGCCCCGCATCAGGCTCTGTGTTGACATCTCAGAGCCTGGAGACTGCTTCTGATTCTGTGTCTCCCTCTCTCTCTGCCCCTCCCCAGACTCATGCTCTGTCTCTCTGCATCTCTCAATAATGAATAAACATTAAAAAAATAATAATAATAAATCCTGGAAGGAAGCCTCAGTTTTCCTGTGTCAGGCTCAAGTCTCTTGATATGCTGCCAGTGAGTCCCTTTAGCGTTCATACTTCCCTTTCAGTTGGTGATTAATCATTCTCAATCTTCTATTGTCTTTCTGCAATACACCCTGGGTACTAAGCAAAATCCATCAGATTACATGGGCATTATAATTAGTATTTACCAGATCTTATATTGCTGCTACCAGTACTCCCTTCCACCAGTTTCTGGTCCAGGATCATAACCTTGAAAGTTTTCACAAGTGCATCATTATAGCTTGTTAGAGTTGATTATTACACCACCAAACCCTAGGACTTTTTATTGCCAGTGAGATGGCTAATTCAGCTCTAAAGCCCATTGAAGAGGTTTCCCCCAGCTCCTTGGGCAAGTTCTGGTACCAATTGTCTTAGGTTGATTTCTCAAAAATAGACTTTCAGAAGGAGATTTGAGTGCAAGAATCCCCTGGCAATGATACCTATGGGATGCAAAAGCACTAGGATTGGGCAGAAGGAAGATTTGGGCTATGATGCACTTGCAACAAAGAACTCAGCCAATTTCACTGGGAGCTCCGGATCTGGGACAAATCTTCACACATTCACCTCTGGTGACAGAGATGTCTGGTGGCAGACTTTTATAGGCCCTCACCACAAGGCATTGGCTGTAGGCTACCTCCAAGGAAGGGACATGACTTTGGGCTTGGTGATTTCTCTGCTGAGGACAATGTTCAGAGAAAAACTCAGCTGTGAGCAGCCAGTCACCAATGCTCCCAACAGCTCAGGGAAAGGATATCTTATATCTCATAAATTTAAGAAGATACTAAGATTTTAGGTTACTAAAAGGATTAGATAATTTAATTCATATAAAGTGCTCACTAGTGTATAGGAAGCATTCAAGAAAATGTTATATCCCAACAAAATATGCTAGTGCTTTAGTAATAATACTAACCGTGACATACATGAGTTCAAACTGTATAGACTTAAATAGAGATGTGGTACTCCACATTGTATTAAGTAATCCTCATTACATTGTTTTAAATAATTCACCTTGTTACCTTAACAGTCCCTAAATAAATAGAAGTGACATTAATGAGGACCAACTCCAGAAGTTTCCTTTAAGAAAGTTTTTGCTACCATCTTGCCATATTATTTGGCAGGCATTAACAGAAGAGTATAGACTTACTTGGCCTAGAACTGCCATTCTATAGGACATTTCCAAGTCATAGTTTATAGATAAGGGTGCTTGTTCTGGATTCTAGGAGTAGTGAGAAAATTGAGGGAAAATGGAATAACTGACTCAAGCAAGAGATCAGTGTAAAGAGTTTGGGGCAACTGGGATGGATATTGAGGAGCAGTGGAAAAAATATATATTGGCTATTATACAATAAAGGGAAGTAAAGCATTGGTATTTCAGGAATCAGGCTTGTTTGTGAATCCTGTGTCAGATTCTTAGATCTAAAGGTTATCTTAATTTGTGCAAGTTTAGAAAGTAACTGCTTCTCATGAATTGTTAAAGGAGCATAATAACCCTGCCTAGTTCATAGGTTTGTTGTAAGAATTAAATAAGACACAGTATTTAAAGTGCTTGGCAAAATGCTCATTGGTACACGGTGAGTATAAATATTTACTGGTTATTAGAATTATTATTAAGCATCTATAAGAGTAAGACCATCGACTCAAGCAATGGTGTTGATAATGATAATAAGTAATAGAGCATATAATTGAGAACTGCCTAACCTAATCTTTGTCCTCAAGGAAATCACCTCATATATATTAGGGTGCTTGAAACAGTCTCTGGACTTACCTTGATGAAAGTTCACAGTCAAGCTCTGTACTTAGACCTTGGGAGAAAGAAAATGGTACATATTTCAGATATAGAAAAATGTTTTAATTGTTTGCCTTTTAACCAATCCTTTCTAGCTCCTATGTTCCCTCTCTTGTTTGTCTCTTCCTTTAGCAAAGTGTTAAAGCCCTTTTCTTTTAATGACGGGCAGTAAAAGGGCACTGTGTTTCTGCAGGACCCAGCTAAAATCTGTTGACATTCAGCGAAAACTGGATAATCCATTCATTATTTATAGACCTGTTCACATAATGCAAGACGTTTCTTTTCCTTTTTTTTAAACAAGCCACACAATAAAAATGTTTAATTAATGGCATGTGCAAGTCTTAAGCAAAGATTTACTTGTTTTGTGGATTTAGCAAATTCTTTCAGCCGCTTCCTCCCAGATGCTGACAAGCCTGTTTGTTTATATTCATTAGCTCTTTTAAAACCCAGCCAAGTATTAGGATTATTTTTGAAGAAGCTCAGGTAGTCTCTGAAGTAGGGGATATAGGTCTTCAAAATCTCACCTCCCACGTATAGACCCTTTATGAAACATCTGCTGGTCTTCAAAGGAGGTGTTAGATGAACTTGTCCCAGCTTGCTGGAATATAGGGGGAAAAAAAATTCTGCATTAGATAGAAACTTTTATCACCTACCCACTTATAGACACATCAAAAATGTGTTTTTAAAAAATCTTCCACTGGAGTGCCTGGCTGGCTTAGTGGTTATGTGTCTGACTCTTCTTGGTTTCGGCTCAGGTCTTGATCTCACAGTTTGTGAGTTTCAGCCCTGCACTAGGCTCTGGGCTGACAGTGTTGAGTCTGCTTGGGATTCTCTGTCTCCCTCCCTCTCTGCCCCTCCCCCTCTCTGTCTCTTTCTCTCTCTCTTAGTGGGATTGCACTGAATGTGTAGACTGCTTTGGGCAGTGTTGACATTTTAGTGTATTTGTTCTTCCAATCCAAGAACATGGAATATTTTTCCATTTCTTTGTGTCTTCTTCAATTTCTTTCCCATGTTTTCTATAGGTTTAAGGATACAGATATTTTACATCTTTGGTTAGGTTTATTCCTAGGTATTTTATCGTTCTTGGTATAATTGTAAATAGGATTAATTTCTTGTATTCTCTTTCTGTTTCTTCATTGTTGCTGTATAGAAGTGCAACCTATTACTGTACAGTGATTTTTGTATCCTGCAACTTTGCTGAATTCATGTATCAGTTCAGCAGCTTTTTGGTGGAGTCTTTTGGGTTTTCCACATCATCTGCAAAAACTGAAAGTGAGACTTCATTTTTGCCATTTTGGATGTCTTTTATTTCATTTTGTTGTCTGGCTGCTGAGACTAGGACTTCCAACACTATGTTAAACAACAGTGATGAGAGTGGACATCTCTGCCATGTTCTTGATGTCACGGGTAAAGCTCTCAGTTTTTCCCCATTGAGGATTATATTAGCTGTGGGCTTTTTTCATGTATGTTTTTTATGATGTTAAAGTATGTTCCCTTCTATACTGACTTTCTTGAGGGTTTTTATTTAGAAAGGATGCTTTATTTTGTCAGATCCTTCTTCTGCATCTATTGACAGGATCATATGGTTCTTATCCTTCCTTCTATTAATGTGATATATCACATTGATTGATTTGCAAATATTGACCCAGCCCTGCAGCCCAGGAATGAATCCCACTTGATCATGGTGAATAATTCTTCTAATGTACTGTTGAATTTGATTTGCTAGTATCTTGTTGAGAATTTTTACATCCATGTTCATCATGGATATTGGCCTGTAATTCTCCTTTTTAGTGGGGTTTCTGTTTGGTTTGGGAATCAAGGTAATGCTGGCTTCATAGAATAAGTCCAGAAGCTTTCCTTCCATTTCTATTTTTTTTTGGAACAGCTTGAGAAGGATAGGTAATAAACCTGCTTTAAATGTCTGGTATAATTCCCTGGGGAAGCCATCTGGCCCAGGATTCTTATTTGTTGGGAGACTTTTAAAAACTCATTCCATTTCTTCACTGGTTCTGGGTCTGTTTAAATTTTCTATTTCTTCCCAGTTGAGTTTTGGTAGTATGTGGGTGTCTAGGAATTTGTCCATTTCTTCCAGGTTGTCCGTTTGTTGATATAAAATTCTTCATAATATTTTTAATAATTGTTTCTATCTCTGTGGTGTTGGTTGTGATCTCTCCTCTTTCATTCGTAATTTCACCTATTTGAGTTCTCTCCTTTCTTTCTGAGAAGTCTGGCTAGGGGTTCATCAATTTTGCTTATTTTTTTCAAAAAAAAAAACAGCTCTTAGATTCATCTGTTCTACTGTTTTTGTTGTTGTTTTTGTTTTTGTTTTATTTTTTGTTTTGTATTCTAGATTGTTTATTTCTGCTCTAATCTTTATTATTTCTCTTCTTCTGCTGGCTTTGGGGTTTTCTTTGCTGTTTTGCTTCTAGTTCCTTCAGGTGTATGGTTAGGTTTTATCTTTTGTTTTTCTTGTTTCTTGAGATAGGCCTGGATTGCAACATATTTTCCTTTGGACTACCTTTGCTGCATCCCAAAGAGTTTGGACTGTTGTCTTTTCATTTTCGTTTGTTACCATACATTTTTAAATTTCTTCTCTAGTTAAAGAATGGGCCTGGTTGACCCATTCATTCCTTAGTAGTATTTCCAAACTTTTTCCTGTGGTTGATTTCAAGTTTCACAGTGTTGTGGTCTGAAAATATGCATAGTATGATCTCCGTTATTGTATATTTATTGAGGGCTGTTTTTTAACCCAGTATGTGATCTATTCTTGAGAATGTTCTATGTGCACTTGAGAAAAATGTATATTCTGCTGCTTTTGGATGAAAAGTTCTGAATATATCTGTCAAGTCCATCTGGTTCAGTGTATCACTCAAGACCATTCTTTCTTTATTGATTTTCTGTCTAGCTGATCTGTCCATTGTTGTAAGTGGAATATTAAAGTCCCCTGCAATTACCATATTCTTATCAATAAGATTGCTTATATTTGATATTAATTGATTTATATATTTTGGTTCCTCAAGTTGGGGGCATAAACATTTACAATTATTAACTCTTCTTGATGGATAGACCCTATAATTATGATATAATGCCCTTCTTCTTATAATGCTGGATAAAGGGTTCTTGGCTGCATATTTTTCCTATTCAGCACATTGAATATTTCCTGCCACTCCCTTATCACCTGCCAAGTTTCAGTGGACAGGTATGCTACCACACTTATGTGTCTACCATTGTAGGTTAATGCTCATTTGTCCCTAGCTGCTTTCAGAATTCTCTTTATCTTTGTATTTTGCCAGTTTCACTATGATATGTCATAGTGAAGACCTATTGTTTTTGAATCTCAAAGTTTTCTTTGCCTCCTGGATTTGGATGTCTGCTTCCTTCCCCAGATTAGGGAAGTTCTCAGCTGTAATTTGTACAAGTATACCTTCTGCCCCTTTCTCTCTCGCTTCTTCTTATGGAACTCCTATGATATGAATAATATTATCTTTCATTGAATCACTTAGTTTTCTAATTCTTTCCTTGTGGTCTAGTATTTTTTATGTTTTTCTTGGCTTCATCATTTTCCATAATTTTATCTTCTATTTCACTTAATCTCCCCTCTGCTTCTTCCATCCTTGCTGTCACTGCATCTAGCTTATTTTGCACCTAATTTACAACATTTCTTAATTAGTTGTGACTATTTCTTAGTTCCTTGATCTCTGAAGCAATAGATTCTCTGCTGTCTTCTATGATTTTTTCAAGCCCAGCTATTTATCTTATGACTATTGTACTAAATTCTGTTTTAAATTTTTTAATATTTATTTATTTTTAAGAGAGGGACAGACAGAGACAGAGCATGAACAGGAGAGGGGAAGACAGAGAGGGAGACACAGAATCTGAAGCAGGCTCCAAGCTCTGAGCTTTCACACAGAGCTCGATGCGGGACTTGAACCCACAAACCACGAGATCATGACCTGAGCCAAAGTCAGACACTAAACTGACTGAGCCACCCAGGCGCCCCTATTATTCTAAATTCAGATCAGATACATTGTTTATATCTGTTTTGAGCAGTTCTTTAGCTGTAATTCCTTCCTGGAATTTCTTTTGAGGATAATTCTTTTGTTTCATCATTTTGGATAGTTTTCTGTCCTTTATGTGCTTTAGTAGCTTGTTATGTGTCCTGAAGCTGCAAGCAGTACTATATTATGCATTCTCTATGGCCTGGACTTTTAGGAGATGCTTTTGCAGTGTGTTGCATGAGCTCTGTTGTTGTGATGCTGGTTGTTTTATCTCCCTACTCATGGTGGTGGTTTGGACCTTCCACCAGGTGTGCTTTGATTTGTTTGTCGAAATAACCCTGAAAAAAATTTAAAAAGGGGGTGGTGGTGGAAGAAGCCTTATCCCATACAAAGAAGTTACAAGGGATGGGGGAAAAAAAAGAAAAAAGAAAAAAATTGACCAGGCAGATAATCAGAGTAACTATATGGGTTATGCCAGAGGGACAGAGGAAAATAAAGAAGGAGATACAGAAGAGGTGTAAAAAGAATAGATTAAAAATGTCTGTTTAAAAAACCAACAACCAGAGAGAGAGAGAGAGAGAGAGAGAGAGGAATTGACCAAGAAACAAATCAGAAAATGCAAAACTGTTGGACCGATATCTGATGGTACCTTGAAACCGGTGGCTGCACTGGTCTGGAGGAGAGGCCATCTGGTTTGGTCAGTGTCAATCATGCTCTGGTAGATACACAATTATCAAGCATGGAGGGGCTTGGTTTGTTGTAGGCTGGTGTTGCCTCTACTGTGGGGATGCTGTCCTGATTCCTGAAGCCCTGAGCTACAGAGCCCAAGATTGTCTCACCCTCCCCTCCAGGCGCATGTACAGGGTGACAGACCCTAGTCCAGAGACGACCCACAATTCTAGATCATGTTAAAAACTGGTTCTTGCTCCTTTTTTTCCATTCCCCGGTCTGTGTTTTTTCTTTTGTCCAAATACAATCCTACACTTCCACAGCCTCAGCCTCTCTTTTTCCTCCTTTGGTCTCTCCACAGAAGGCGATCCCTCCTATCCATGCCTATGCCACCTGTTTCATCTTTCCCAATTCATATTCACGCACCTATGGACTGCCAAGTTGTCCACATGGCCCCTGGAGATGTTTCTGTCATTTGTAGTCCACATTCCTGGAATTCCAAGTCTTCTGGCCTCAACATTGCTGTGATTGAGGGACAAGGGAAATTTGAGTCCCCCTACTTCTCTACCGTGTTGACTTTTCTCCGTACCATTAGAGAAGTGTTTTGAAATCCTTGAACAGAAAATACTCTTAAATAAGCGCATGGAATACTGGCACAATTACAATGATTTCTGGATGCCACTCTGCTGCAAATATGCCATTAGATCACCAGATTATTATAAAAGGGTATAACTCAGGAACAGCCAGATGAAAGAGATGTACAGAGTGAGATAGGGAGAAAGAACCGGGAGTATCCATGCCCTCTCCATGGTGCACTCCCAATAATTAACTTTAAATATTTCAGTTCACATATCAATGTTTTATGTTTACCAATTATTCCCATTGTCTCAAAAATTACAGGCCTACACATTTGTAGGTGGGCAATCTAAAGCCAGTTGGTTATTGGGATAAGATTCCCAACAGTTTTGTACTGTAGAGGGAAATATGATTACACTATCAGAAAGATAGGGTCTCAGAGATCATCATGTCTTTATAGGTGAGGCTTCAAATAAGAAATGAAAGATCCGTCATAGCTCACTTTTGGATCTTTCTTATTGAATTTATGTTGCTGTGTTCTCATAACTCCTTTTTTGTACATTGATATTCTTTGAAACCTCTACATTCCTAATTCAACATTTTAGCAACCAAGTTAACTTCCCTGCTTAAGTTCCTAGAGTACCTGAAAGCCACAGCAGTTCATTTTTAGTAACATCTTCCTCTTCCATACAACAACAGATTTATTTTCAATAATAATCATGAAATGAAAAAAATTAGCCAGGAATAATATCAGCTAGAAGGGGGGAAGAAAATGAAAACTGGAATTTTCTTTTATTAAGATTCATATATGTAATCATGCTAGTTAACAAATAAAAATGGTATAGTGTAAAATAGAAAAAATATTAATAACAATTTTAAGTACATTAGTTTATGGTTTTAGAAAAAGGGGGAAAATGTATACCTACATATTGGACACAGTAATGAAAAATAACATGACAGTTTCTGGTTTTACACCTTACCTTCTATAAATTAGTAAATAGTCTCGTCCAAATTGATCCATTTCACACATTCTTATTCAGTAGACAATATAGCCAGACTTGTCAATCTCAACCAGTCTTTACTGATAGTTGAAGAACACATTTTTTTAATTTTAGTTTCAAAAGTGTCTTTCACATGAAGCAATAGACAAATAATTAAGAAAAATCTTGGGGGTATTGGATGTCTCAGTCCATTAAGCATCTGACTCTTGATTTCATCTAAGATTATGATCTCACGATTCCTGAGTTTGAGCCCTGTGTCAGGCTCTGAGACAACAATGTAGAGCCTGCGTGGGATTCTCTCTCACTTTCTCTCTCTGCTCCTACAACTCTCTCTGTCTTTCTCTATCAATAAATATATGACAATTAAAAAAATCATAAACTCCAGGCTAAGTTTGCCAGGGTCATAAAATTCCATTTCATAATACCAGAAAGTATAATAATTGCCATTTCTTTTTCTTTCAAATTTATTTTCAGCTTTTTAATTATTTTTTTAGTAGAGAAATTTTGAACACATACAGAAAATTTCCAAGTGGTCAAATACAAAGACATAAAGTAACTCAAGTTCTATATCTTGGTCTTTATAATTGCTGCACTATTATTATTTTGAATGTGCTTTTTTAAATGCTGAACTAAACAGTGCCATAGAGCTCAGAGATGTACTGTGCCTGCAGCAGTCTTAAATTATCCTGAACATTAAAAAATACAGAAAAAATGTGTGTAGGTTAGTGTGATTACCTTCCATGTAGAACACAATGTTTATTAAAGAATGAGTAATAAATACAAACTAATTTGGATGTTATACCTATATTTTAAATAGAGTGATAACTGGAACAATTGTTTAAAACTTAGACTAACAAAATATATATATTTTTTCCTAGGAAGAAGTATTTTATCACTGACATTGTTTAGAATTACTAGTTCACAATGATTATAGAAGGTAGACTGAGAGATTCTACTACACGCCTATGAGAATGGCCAAAACTCAGAACAGTGACACCACCAAATCTGATGGGAGAATGGGCCACAGGAATTCACTTTCATTGCTGTAGGAATGCAAAATGGGATGCTTTGGAAAACAGCTTGGCAGTTTCTTATAAAACTAAACATACTCTAGGGGTGCCTGGATGGCTCAGTCAGTTGAGTGGCCGACTTCGTCTCAGGTCATGAGCTCGAGGTTCATGAGTTCGAGACCCACGTCAGGCTCTGTGCTGACAGCTCAGAGCCTGGGACCTGCTTCAGATTCTGTGTCTCCCTTCTTCTCTGCCCCTCCACTGCTCATACTCTGTCTCTCCCGGTGTCTCTCCAAAATAAATAAATTTTAAAAATTAAAAAAAAAAACTAAAAACTAAACATACTCTAACCATACCATCCAACCATCATGCTCCTTAATATTTATTCAAAGGAGTTGAAAACTCATGTCCATACAAAAACTTGCACAGATATGTTTATAGCAGCTTTATTCATAATTTCGCAAATTTGGAAGCAACCAAGATGTCCTTCAGTGGTGAATGGATAAATAAACAATAGAATATTACTCAGTACAAAAAATAAATGAGCTATTAAGTCATGAACAGACAGAGTGGAACTTTAAATTCATATTGCTAAGTGAAGAGCCAATCTGAAAAGACTACATACTGTATGATTCAAATTATATGGCATGCTGGAAAACATAAAACTACAGAGATAGTATGAAAGTTTAGTGGTTGTCAGGGATGTGGTGAGGGTTGAATAGACATAGCACAGAGGGTTTTTAGGGCAGTGAAAAGTTCCATGTGATAATCATAATGATGGGTAGATCTTTATATATTTTTCCAAACCCATGGAATACAACACCCAGAGTGAACTATAATAGGAACTATGGGATTTGGATGATTATGATGTGTCAATGTAGGTTTATTAGTTGTAACAAATGTACCACTCTGTTGGGGGATGCTGATAATAGGGAAGGCTGTGTATTTGGGGGGTAGGAGGTATATGGAAAATCTCTATACCTTCCCCTCAGCTGAGGTGTGGAACTAAAACCTCTCTAAAAAATAAACCCTTAATTAAAAAAAAGTAGGCTAACATTATTTGGTAATATTATTGTCTTTAAATTATCAAAAGACAATATCCTCCACCCCCATTTTTGTCTGCACTGGGATGGACCACCGCTACCACTTGCCCTTATACCCAGCTACTGCCCTGCTTCTTTCTGGAGTTTCATTGCTCACCATCTCAGAACAATTTCCTGCAAGCTTAATGATTCTGTATCACAAATACAGCAGAGCTAATACAATCTATTCTAAACCATTGTCTTCATTTTCTGATAAATTTGTCAAACCAAGTAACCATGGAAGAGGACTGTGGGCAATTTTATTTTTTTAAAAAAGAATGAAAAAAAATATGCCTGAAAGCAGTAGAAAGTAGATGAGACTCAACAATAAATCAGAGAGACTGAACTGCCCCAGCTAATTCAGTCAGAAAGGAGTAAACAACTGCAGAGGCTTGATTCAGACTATTACCTTTAATGCATTAGGAAAAAGAGACAGAAGAGAGAAAATGACTAAGTAATACATGTGAATTTCACACTTCACATTTTGTCACTTAGCATAGCGTCTGCCTTGCTCCTATCATCCTGCACTGATACAACATCTGAACAATAGAGAGAGGCAGGAATAATGGGCTCCTTTTGGGAGAAATTAATTCAATGAGACATAGATAAGCACACTCTTCTAAAAGAGAGACTCAAAAGCAAATGTGTAGAAAACAACTTGAGCTAGAAGGGGCAGCAGAAAGGCAAACATTGGGTGGGAAAAAGAATTTGAGTCCTTGAACCGTGAATTCACTGCTTGCATCCATTTACTCCTTTCAACAAAATGTATTAATAATTTATTAATGTCAAGTATTGTTCCAGGTGATGAAAAATACAAGCGTAAACTAATCTCTATGATCTGTGCTCTGACACACTGATGAATTCAAATTGTCACATTTACACAAAATACCAAATCTCCATATTCTGTACCTCTAGATGTCTGATTCGGAAGCAGTCCAGTTTTCCCAAGGAACCTCCTCCTCTATTTTTCTGTCTAGATATCTCTGGGGTGGAATGGCCATGGAGGATTGTCTGCCGTTACAAAGTCTGTTTTCCTGGAGGATTAGGCAAAGTTCAGATCATAAATGCTTTTCACGCCATGCAAAGGAGTCTGGAATACTTAGGCAAAGGGGAACCACTGAAAGATTTTTAACCTACAGCAGTAACAGAGAGATCTATGTTTTTTAAGAATTTAACACTGGTGTAGTAGGTTGAATGGTGACACAGCACCCCATTCCAAAGAAAAAAAATAAATATATGTCCACATCAAATCCCTAGGATCTGTGAATGTGATCTTATTTGGAAAAAAGACTCTTTGCAGATGTAATTAAGTTGAGGATCTTGAGAGGAGTTTATTCTGTATTATCTGGGTAGGTACTAAATCTAATGACAAGAGTCATTATAAGAGACAGAGGAGAACAGACACATACAAGAGAAGTCAATGTGAAGGCATATCAGAGAGATACGGCTACAAGCCAAGGGGGTCAGCAACCTGAAAAATCTGTAAGAAGTAAAGAAGGGATTCTCTCCTAGTGTCCCAGATGGAATGTAAGATTGCCAACACCTTGACTTCTGCCCTCCAGAACTGTCAGCGAGTAAATTCATCTTGTCTTAAACCACCAGTTTGTGGTAATTTGTTATGGCAGCCACAGGAAACCAATGCAACTGGTGGCAACATTAAGGCTATGTTTTATATAGGAGTATGGTCAAGGACAGTCTGTAATGGAAGACACTATTACTACAGAGCATACTTAAAAGAATATAAGCCAAAAGTTTAACTTTGGATGATGGAACTCTATATAACTTTTATTTTCCTCTTTATTTTTATTTATGTTTTCTCATTTTTATAGAACTATATGCACAAATTACTATAGCTAAATACAGAAAAAAATAAGCCAATTGAGATAATAAGGACTTGAACCAAGGCAGAGAAGGCAGCACTGAGAAGAGGAAATGTTCTCTATCTATCTCTCTAGCTATCTATCTGTCTGTCTGTCTATCTAGTATTTTTTGAGGGCTCACTAGGTGTGATTTTAGGCTTTGTACAGAAAACAGTGGACAGTACAAAGAAAAACATAGATCCCTGCCTTATGGATCTTACATTCAAGTAGAGAAACCCCTAGAGAGTTTTTAGCAGAGGCATAGGTGACTTGGTTTTAAAAGGATCACTCTGGATGCTGTGTATAGTGACTGTTAAGAATAAAATGAAAGTAGGGAGAACAGGTTGGTGGCTGAATTCTTATTATAGTCAGTGGCTTGTGCTAGGACATCACCTAGGAGGCCAGGGTTTCTTCCTGTTACTGGCTTGAATAGAGTCTAAGGGAATAATGAAATCTCCTTAATACTTTCAAGGCATGTGGTTACAGTGAGGTTGCAAGCATGAGGGTTGAGGAGGGTTCTTCGTCCATGTCCTAGCTTTTCACTGGTGCATATGGAAGCTTGGAGGCTAGGGTGTTAAGAGTCAGTCTTTTGAGGACTTCGGACTCTCTCTTGAATCCTATTCATGGAGTAGCCCTGTTGCTCAAAATGAAGTGATCTAGTGCAGCTAAAACAGGAAGGAAGACCTCACTGATGTGTAGCATCTCTGCATCTGGTCCTACTCCTCCACTCCATTTCTGAGGACTATGACCTAGGCACGTGACTTGCAGAAACTATTCCCATTGGGCCGCATCTCTTTCCACACGATAATATGTTGTAATGAATTAAGTGGTTAGAAATGACTTAATGTGTTGTTCTTAGGTTGGGGACTATCCCCAACTGCTTCCTAACAAAATAAACACAGGAAAATCACTTGCGGTATTTATGTGGTTGATTATCAGGCTATACTAGGGAAACAACTTGAATTATTGGAATTGTCCAGCCAGCTGACAGTACTGTTCACGGAGTTAGCCAATGAAAAAAAATCACCTGCCCTTTTTCCTCAAAAATAATGATATAATTGAGAAGTCCACTGGTTCCACACAAACTTTTCCCCACACAAAGCTTTGTCATTACCCGAACTCCACACCAAAAAAGCTTTGCCATGGACTAAAGCTTAGTCCAATTCCTTGAATGGTGCAAGGAAATTAAAACCCTACGTAGAATGTTAAAGAGTGAGACTGAGGTGTTTAATTTTTAATTGAGAACTAGAAACAAAATAAACTAATCAAATAGTTAATGCAAATGCCTCAAGCAGCAGGGAAAGAAGTTTTGGGCTTAGACTCAGTTGTGGGTCATTTGGGAAGCCCACACAAGAAGGGTAGATGAGGTAAATATTACAATACTTTCAGTTTCTACAAACCACCACCATACTTTATGCAGAAGCGTATTTTATTATGCAAATATTCCCACCCCAACTTGCTTTATAATGATTTCAAATGCCATCAACCTTTGGAAGTCTTTTTAAAATCCCAGCTCCCTTGAGCACACTATTACAAGGTGTGCTGGTGGGATTACATGCACCTTCTATCACTGTCTCTTCAGGACTTCAGATCATCCCAAATTTTAAGAGGACTCCAGTTATCCCCTAACATCTATATTTAGGATATATATTTTAGTCATTGTGAAAAGCAATTAAATTGAATTAAAGCTTTGTTTCTGAGAGAAGAAAGTCTTAGAGCTTGCTTCACAAAGAAAGAAATAGAAGCCATGTCCTGGATAGAAGGATAAAAGCAATCAAGAGATTCTGCATCCACAGGAAGGAAGAATATTATGACAGAACTCATTAAGAGCATAAATACAGCCTAGGTCAAGGGATTAGAATAGGGTCCAACAGGCTACAGTCTGAAGAAATTGGCTAAGGGATTAGAGTACCTGTGTGACTCAAAGCTCAGGGTCATGGAAATTAATTTAAAGGGGGAGGGTATAGAATCTTCTATTTCTTTCTTATTTTTAGAGAGAATGAGTGACAGCAAACAGGAGAGAGGGGCAGAAAGAGAGAGAGGGAGGGAGGGAGGGAAGGGAGAGAGGGAGGGAGGGAGAGAGAGACAGAGACAGAAAGAGGGAATCTTGCAGGCTCCACACTCAAGAGCTCAACACAGGGCATGATCTCATGACCCTGAGATCATGTCCTTAGCCAAAATCAAGAGTCAGATGCTTAACAGACTGAGCCACCAGGCACCCCACAATCTTCTATTTTTGAATCTTGGACTTAGCTGGCTCTTCTACTAATTATGGAATCGGTGTGGAAAATGCATCCTTAATTTAATTGACACCAACAGATATGGATCTAGTCTCATTGAGCCTCGTATTCAATTAGGATGATTCTCTTAATGCAGGGTGTTTGTAAGAGGAAAGCATGATAACACCTTCTCCACATTCCTCAAATAATACCTCTTTCTGTGTGTTGTACCTCCCTCTGTGTTAATGGCTTTCTACTACACTTTGTAATTTGACAGATATTATAGTCTCTTATTAGTAGAAACTTACACATTCTGTTTGTATCCAACAAAGCATCTGATACACTGTTTTGCACATAGTAGGGACTCAGGTTGTATCTGTAATATTGAAAGAGAAAAGGAAAACAAGGATGAGGAAATAAAACCATGCTTCCACAAAAACTATACAATGAATGTATCTCTAAATTACTTGAGTGATGCAGATAAGTTTAACAGTAAAGCTTTGTTTAGAAACACCTGCTTTCTATTTGTCCTTTAACCCTTAGCTCAGAAAGCTCTCTTTAATATGTACCCCATTTTTATTTCTATTTAGGATAGTTTGATAATCAAGCTATGATTATATATGCCCAACATCAGTTCCTCTCTGGCAGATGTGTGATTCATTCCAATCATCTTAACTCCTTATGCAGATGTTCCTACATTATTCCATTTTCTTAATTACATAGTCTCAAAGGGCTACACCTGTGAGGGGATTCAATCCACAAATCTATGGAGTTTAAAGAGAACTACCTTTCCCTGAGGTCTTCTCCCCGAATGTTAGGAAATGTAACTGATTATTTTAACAAGCAGAATTTCTTCCCCCTCAAGTCATGACCTGGTTATATCAGATAAATTCAAAGCTTCTGGGCAAGCACCTTAAGGCCATATCTTTTTTTCCTCTCACAAGTTTTTGGCTGCTTGCCTTCACACTGCAAGCTGGCAGACTTCATCCTTTAAAAGCTTAATTACCTGAAAACCCACTGGGCACTTAGAATACCTATAGTTCTCAGCGCTAGAGCTTGAGGACGGATGGAATAAAAATCTAATGCACTTGACCTTCTCACCTCCTGCTCATCGTCCATGCTCCTATTACACCCACTCAAATCCTCACTGAGGCCAGAAGTACTAAGGACTTAGAGACAGATGTTTCTAGAAAAGCTACTGTGCCTCTCAAAGACAATTAGGCCCCCTAGGTCACTGGTCGTCAAAAACATCATCCCCATACCTACACTAGCAACCTCAGGAGCATCAGGGTGTGGGGAAATAGGTTCTACTTACATAAATGGAGTAGAAAAAAGGTTAGGGTGGAAAGGTGTCACCATGGGGCGAAAGCACCCCAGGTTAGCTAGCGAGATATTATAATGGTATCACGAGTAGCTTGTTATATCACCTGCAGGACATTACTTTCCATCTGGAGCCAGTGTACCTTGATCACAAACTCCACTTGCCCCCCAGTCCCTTTGCTTTCACACAAGTTAATGATTGCTCTCTGATTGTTTTCTCCATGTTCACGTGTGTAATATCTTGTTTTCTTCACGTTCACCACGTGGGTAATATTTGTGAGCTCAGTAAATACGGAGAGGAAACCCCTTTGTGGGACTCTTATCTCCTCCCGGATATTAGCCTCCCGTACTCAATTCTGTGGCAGCTCTCTTGCTCGACAAGAAAGAACTCCAGACTCCTAGTCTGTAACGCCAGGGAATTCGTTGAAATGAACTTCTCGGGTCTTAGTCTAGACCTCCTTAATCAGAAACTCTGGGGGTGGAATCCAGCACCCTGTGTTTTAACAAGCCCTTCTGGTGATTCTGATACTTTCTTCAGTTTGAGAACCCCTGCACTGGGTAATTGAACCAATGGCATTTGGCTATAACTGTGGAGTTACTATTTGTAACACCATGGGGCTCTCAACTAACCTTAGTCTCAGGAATTGCAGAAGTTGGTGAGCTCATTTCAAAGCAACGACTCTCAACTTGGAAAGTGCTTGGATAGCTGGCTGGGTGCATTTGGAAATAAAGGGTGTTCTCTCATGTGGCCCAAGGAAGCTGAAGAAATTCAGAAATTCAGAAGATTCAGAATGTGAGTTTTTAAAACTTGGGGCTGGCAAAGATGGGACAGAGCATCACAATTACTCTATACTTTTAGACTTGACTATCTGACTATTATTTTCTTCCTTTCATTTTATCACATAGGTTTTGCTTTTCAGTGTTCCTCTCATTGAGGATGATGCAAAACAAGGGTTTTTGAAGTCCTGTGTGTAAGGTGCAAATAAAAAATACACCTCTCAAAAAGCAAGTCCCAATAGATGCAAAAAAAGCATTTGACAAAATACAGCACCTTTTCTTGAGAAAAACTATCAAGAACTCAAGGATAGAAGGAAGCTACCTCAAAATCATAAAGGCCATATACAAAAGACCCAGAGCTAATATCCTCAATGGGGAAAAACAGCTCTCTCCTAAGGTCAGCAACACAACAGGGATGTCTACTCTAAACACTGTATTTCAGCATAGTGCTGGAAGTCCTAACCTCGGTAATCAGACAACAAAAAGAAATAAAAGGCATTCATAGTGGCAAGGAAGAAGTCAAGCTTTCACTCTTGGCAGAAGAGTGAAAGAGAATTTCTTTTCTTGATGTATATATATCTCTCTCAATCTCTCTCTCTCTCTCTCTCTCTCTCTCTCTCTGTGTATACACACACACACACACACACACACACACACGGTGTTGTGGGGGGTGTAATTTGACCTAAAAATACATACTTTCATCTGTGAGATTTTCTTAATGGATAAATTAAACACCTAATATAATGTTAATTTCAATGGGTTATTAGGGTGATCTAAAAACACAAACTGTTCCACTATGAAAGTATTGTGCCAATGTAAAGAACCGGAGGGAACCTGCTGATTTCTTAACATTTTCCTCTGTGATCCATTACAGGCCATGTCCCCCATCAGTGTCCACTCTCTGCTTGCTCAACCCCAACCCCACCCGCTTTTGTCTCTCAGGTTGAACTAGTTTTAAGGAGAGGAGACACAACTGCCAGCAGCTGAAAGAGAGGTGTGGGGTTTGGGACTATTTTATCACAAGCCCATACCCAGCAAAGTTTTTAATTTTTAGTGTTTATTGAGGTGTAACTGTCATAACATGATAGTAGTTTTAGGTGTACCACACAAGGATTCACTCACTCTTTGTATACATTATGGAATGATCACCTTAACAAAGCAACCGGACATCCCTTATTCTACTTAGTTATTTTTTCTTCCTTGTGATAAGAACTTTTAAGATCTATTCTGTTAGTAACTTAAATGTACTACACGGTACTATTAACTGTAGCTATCATGCTATACGTTACTTCCTCACCACTTATTTTAGAACTGCAAATTTGTACCTTTTGACCACTTTGCCCCATTTCTTTCACACCCCCACTCCCTGCTTCTGGCAACTATCAATCTGTTGTCTGTATCTGGGTTTGCATTTGAAGATTTTACATAGGAGGTCATAAGGTATTTTTCTCTGCATATAGCCTGGTGCTCTCAAGATCCATCCCTCTTCTGGCAAATGCAAGATCTCTTTATGAATATATGTGTTGATATATAAATCATTCTTTATCCATCCATCGTTGGACACTTAGGTTGTTTCCATACTTGGCTATTGTAATAATGATGCAGTGTCCATGGGTGTATGTATTTTTTCCAATTAGTGTTTTCACTTTATTTTAGATAAATATCCAGAAAGAGAAATTTCTCCATCATATGATAGTTCTATTTTTAATTTTTAGAGGAACCTCCATACTGTTTTCCATAATGGCTGCCCAATTTCCATTCCCATTAGCAATGCACTAGAATTTTCTTTTCTCCACATTATCACCAACACATTTCTTTTGTTGACAGCCTTTCTAACAAGTGTAAGGTGGTATCCAGTGGTTTGATTTGCATTTCCCTGATCATTAGTGATGTTTAGCACTTTTTCATGTACTTGTTGATATCTCTTCTTTAGAAAAACAAGTCTATTCAGATGATCTGTCCATTTTTTAACCAGCCTTTTTTTTTTATTACTGTTGAGCTGTAGGAGTTTTGATATCTCTTGAGTGTTAGCCCCTTATCAGATACATGATTTGCAAATATTTTCAACCATTTGGTGGGTTGCCTTTTCATTGTGTTGGTCTTCTTTGATGTGCAGAAGCTTTTTAGTTTGACTCAGACCCACATGTTTCATTGTGCTTTTGTTGGTTTTGCTTGTGGTGAAAAATCCAAAAAAAATGTCGCCAAGATCATTGTTGAGGAGGTTACCGCCTATATTTTCTGGGAGTTTTACAGTTGGAGGGTTTATGTTTGATCAGTTGATGAATTTGTGTATCCTGTTTGCTCAGAAGCCATGCTAATCTTCTCTGTATTGTTCTAATCTTAGTACATGTGCTGCCCAAGTGAGGACAGCCAAGTTTCTTTTACCATTTCAGTGTATGTATGTACTTATTTATCTATGCCTATTGGGGGCAGTGGGGATTACAGATACAAATTAATGTACTGAATGTGTTGCTAAACAAGAAATATTCTACCTTGTCAGAATAAATAGGTATCAGCTTGTAAAACTTTCTAATCCTAGAAGTGTTGAGTTAAGGTCACAGCATAAGCTATGGGCTTCTTGGGATTTATCCAAATGTACATTTGCCCCCAAAGAGAGCTTTAGATTCACGTCATCCTCTGCTAGTCAAACTTAACATTTAAACTGTGATCATAGCTACCTCTCTTTAACCTCAGAGCTAGAATGAAGACTTACTTTTCTAAAGACCATGTTTCCCCCAAACACATACTTGTATGCTTGTCTACAGAACAATGTGTGGGATACCCTTTCTGAGAACAGTGTGGGGGGATAGGCTAAACATCCAAGCACTGTCTGTGGGGTGGGCCTCTGGACCTGGCATTTCAAGGGTCCAAGCCCCCAGTTTGGGGCCAAGCCAAAAGAAACCACCTCCTAAATCCATCATGGAGACTGTAGTGACCATGAGGTACTGGCTCCATCATCCCCAGATATTACTCCAGCTGTTTTCCATTCAAAATGTGGTTCTGAGTAGACCGAGGAAAACATGGGATGAGGCTGTGCTCAGAATCAATTACATATTCAAATTTCCTGTATTTAAAAACCCCTAAAAACAGTAATGGTTTATTCAGCTGGTGACTTTATGGCATGCTTCTCCTCACAGTCTAAGGTTTTCTTTTTAACTGGTAAGTCAGGGACAATTTTCCTTGCAGGTCTGGCTGGCTGCTAGAAGGGTGAGGGGCTCCAGGATGGGAAAATGAAGAACATGGATCTTGGTGGAAGCTTCACTCCCTTTGTGGCAGATGGTCTACAAATCTCCAGTCCTTTGGAGTACATAAAACAGGGCTCTGAGGAACAAGTAGGCATTAATTTAGGATCTCGGAAGAAAAGGGTGAGTTTTCACATGGTGAAGCTTGCCTCAAATCCACCAGCTAAAACACTATCTCAAAGAGAAATGCAGGTTATGACTTGTATGTTCATAGAAAGGAAAAGACATAAGAAAGCAATGTAGCACAACCCTGATTTAGCCCTGCCACTTAGCTCTTTCCAAATGGCATTTTTTCCTACTTTCCATGATTTATAAACTTAAAGGTGCACTTTAATGTCCTTGAATAGACTTTCAACCTTCATCTGGAGGTGGTTGACCTCTGCAGAGCAGGGCTGTTCTTCTGAGTCACTGCCATCTGCTGACAGAAAGGGCTTGTCAGAGCTGCAGCGGTTTTGATACCAAAATACTTCAGTCTCTTGATCCTGTTTGTGAAATCCTTAATTTAGGGAAATGTTGAAGCATTTGTCCAATGCAATTTCACTTTAGAGAATTATTGCTGATCATTTTTATTTTTTTCAAGTGCAGCTAAAGCTGTATGTTTAAGAATAGGACTATTTGTTCCTTAAGTAGCACCTGTTTTACTGGTAATGGAGACCTAAGTTGGCAACTTAATTTTCCTTATCTTTAAAAGGGGATAAATCCTGGCTCTTGGCTCCCAAGTTTGGTAGGATTTGATTAAATGGTACATAAACAACACTTAGCACAGCACCCGGTTCTTAATCACTCACTGTTACCTTACCATATTTTTGTTATTCATTAATTTCACGAAGTCCACATTCTATAGGATTTGTACTTAAGACAATACCCTGCATTTATATACCTGATCACGGATCAGATAAAAAGAAGATACCTATTTGCTCCCCATTACTCCTCAGGGTTACAGAGAGGGATCGGTGACCCAATTTCACTACGTTTGACTTATTTGGAATTCTGGTGTCTGCCTTTTTATTTCTCCTTTAACAGCTGCTTGCATTAGCCTTTTGGGAATTGAGCAAAAGAGTTTTTCATTTTTAGGAAGCCACATGTTCTCTATCTTTAAATCAAAGGTGAAATGCAACGTGCCATGGCAGTAATCCAAAGTTTGGAGGCCACATGGACTTTCTGGTTTAAACTCATTTTCTATGAAGTCAAAACTCATCCTTTTCTTTGGAAATCACCGAAAGCGATGAGCTGAGACAGCAGTGAACAGACATGAGAAGAAGGCCCCTGGTGGCCAAAATGAGGCTTCTCCCTCTCAGTTTCTTAATGGCATGCGAAAGGCATTAATCCACACTTTCATTTCCTATTAGCCAAATAGAAATGTCTTGAGATAATGTGAATACCTTATGGCATAAGTGACTTTCTAAAGTATCTTATTAGAACTCTTTATCTGTATAAATTAGGCAGCACTGGGGCTTGACAGCCAGGAATACACTTCTTAAAACTGACGATTGGGAGTAGCTTACAAAGAAGTTAGCCCAATACCACTGGGGAAACTTCCAGGGGACATGGCAGCTCTAGTCTTTTCTCAAGTACAGTGACTTTCTGTCATCTCACAGTGAAGTGAAGTAGGTCACTTCATTGTGTGGCAGCTCTACCCAGAGATGAAGTCAGGTTTCCCAAACGCCTCTCAAAAACCATTAGGACAGATCATGCTGCCACAAGTGAAAGTTGGGCTATTCCTTCAGAAAGCAGAGGAATACCATCACTGAAGGGTGTTCAATGTGCTTTTGAGAATGACGCCCGAGGTTTCAAAAGCACCCTTTTTCAAAAGGATGTTCATATGCTATTTATTCTGATTGGCTGGTTTTTAATGTAGAAGAAATGAAGTAGATCAGTGTTGGAGAAAAAAGCAACCCCCCCAAAAAAAATCCCCTACCCCTCAAAACAAAATAATTCTTCTGAAGCATCTGTCCCTTCAGAAAGGATGGTTATGTTTTGTTTGAATAAAAGTCTGAGGATGTACAAGGCAGAGCAAGGGACTTTATATTACCTAACTGCAATTTCTACCTCCTTCCACTCCACTTGCCCTGCTCAATCTCCCAGGGGCTGCATCACATTAATCCGTACAATAAGCCTCTTACTATGTGGCTCAGATTTACTTGAAATGAAGAGTCATTTTCTTCATGTTCCTGGGGAGACTCTGGTAGAAGTCCAGAGTGGCCAACATTGACATTGTTTTCCTTTCTTTATTTTTACTTTTCCCCTTATAGGACTACCTCCCAGTATTGTATCTGCTGATATGACAGACACTTGCTTTGAAAATGGGTTCATTTATTCCATGAAGATTCACTGACCTCTACTATACAGATCGACATATTTCCATCATAAAGGTAAACTTGCTATATTCAGAGTTTTCTTATATATTGCTTTTGTTTCTGTTGGCTTTTGTGTGGTCATCTGAGTTTTATGATGGAAGCTTTTTTTCTAAAATGCAAGTACTTTTGATTTTTTTAAAAATGTTGACCATTTATCTTGCTATATAAATCAATTTTTCTACTCTTCTCCTCATCAATAGAATTGCTTTCAATTCCTCTAACATATGTCAATTAAATGGTTAAATCAGTGTGGCCACAGATAAAGGCACATAAAATGTGTCCTGCTGGGACAGAAAAGATGAACACAGTTAATGGGTAAATGATAGGCCAATGCTGAGGTCAATATTTACCCCACTGTACAATAAATCTTGATAACTGGATAGCTACAAAAACAAGATGTCAATAATCAGTATAGTATGCTACATCTTTCCAGAATAATTTCATTAGAAAGGTATGAAAATTCAGGGAATAAAGATGGCAAAAGTTTTGCAGTCTTTTTGTCCTAAAAGGCAATTATTTCTATATTAAGGTAAAGATGTTGAAAATCATTGGTTTTCAAAGTTTAATATGAATTAGAAGCATTTAGGGACTTTTAGATAAAAACGGATTCCTAGATTCCATCCACATTCTGATCAAGTAGGAGTGGTCTTGTGTCCACCTAGTGTTTTAAAACGCTATGAGAATCTGATTGAGACAAGCTGGGGAATATTCTTTGAGAAAAACTGATGTAAATTCTGCTTTGTGCCTGGGAGGTAAGTAATTATCAACCCATTAACTAACCAACACTTATTTAGAGACACCTAGGTCTAAAGCAATATGTGTATATAGTCATCTAAAGTACTTTTTCTCTGTTGCTGCTCTGTTCTGCCTAGTTAGATGGTAACTTTTGGTTCTTACATAGGAGATTGGATAAGGTTAAAAACAAGGCTTATTATAATTTATCAATGACAATTGCTAAAGAATCTCTTGAAAAAGCAACTGCTCATACTTGGAGACAAACCTTTCTCCTAAGTAAAAATGAAAAAAAAATCATTACATTACCATTTCATAATCAAGTAGTAAACTATTGGCCAATTTTGGGGGGAAATAGGTAAAAAATAATAAACTGAAATCAGTAAACATATAATTTTGTGGTGGGGAAACAGTGGTAAAATACTTTTCCAATTCCAAACTTGCTAATGCATTGTTTATTATAGACTGTACAACTGTACAATTTTACTATAATTGTGTACATTATGCAGTAGGAACAATAATGCAAATTTAAAACATAAAATAACTAGATTTTCACTATTCCCAGATAACAATAAAATCTAAGTGTTATATTCTCAGCTGTCCTATTAACCCTATTTCTCTAGCCTGGCTTTGTATATTTTGACTGTCTTTGATGTAAATGAAAGTAATTTATGTAGTGCATAATTAAAAATGATTTTTTTTCTTTTTTTTAAATTTTAATGTTTTTTTTATTTATTTTTTAAGACAGAGAGAGATAGAGCATGAATGGGGATGGGGCAGAGAGAGAGGGAGACACAGAATCTGAAGCAGGCTCCAGGCTCTGAGCTGTCAGCACAGAGCCCAACTTGGGGCTTGAACTCACAAACCATGAGATCATGACCTGAGCTGAAGTCGGATGCTTAGTGACTGAGCCACCCAGGCACCCCACGAATTTTTTTCTAAAGTGGGACAAGAACTTTGTTTTTCAACACTGACAGAAGCTCAGGTTTCTCAAATTATGACCTTTGATAATTTTCAGATACATCTTTAAGGCTACCTTTCCTGCAAATGACAGGGGAGAATTGCACTAATGGATAGAGACGGTCTTCAACTTCAAGTTTGTCACTCGTAACTTGAATTTAAACCACTGGTCACTTACTGTTGCTCATCTTTATGATTGTTTCCAGAGTGTGTATATACACCTAAAGATCCTGTTTTGCTTTGGTTGGAGTTTGATTGTTATTACTTGTTTTCTTCATAACTCAAGTTGAAATCTCTTGGTACACCAAGAGGGTTTCCTGAGCTCCTCCGACCTCCCTGACTTCACTGAGCACCCCCCTCCCAACCACGGAACAATCTTGATGTGTGTTTGAAAGTGTTCTAAAACTTTACATGCAGAAGAATCACTTAGGAATACTGGAAAAAAGCAGTTTCTTAGTGAATCAGATGGAGCGGAGTTTGTGTATTTCTAACAAGCTTCCAGGCCTATGCCTGGCGCTGCCAGTCCGTGGACCTAAAGATCTTCACCATGTATTTGACTTGTACCAAGTGATACTATCTATTATTGATCAGTGCAAGACACATACCCTATATACTCAGCTGTATGTATATCCCATGAGTGTAGTGGTCTCCTCAACCAATTCTGATTGATGCCAAGAATGTGTCCTCAACTTTGTAGACATTAAAACATTTTCATCTCTAAAATCTCCCAAGAAATCATCTTGGTTGTTCTTTCTTTCTTTTGCTAGCTTGCTTGCTTTTGTTTTTCTTTTAAATTTTAGTTAATTAGCATACAGTGTAATACTGGTTAAAGGAATAGATTTCACTGATTTATCACTTACATACAACACCCAGTGTTCATCACAACAAGTACCCTAATACCCATCACCCATCTAGTCCATCTTCCAACCCACTTCCTTCCATCAAACCTCAGTTCTCTTTTGCTAAGAGTCTCTTTTGATTTGTTTTCCTCTTCTCCCTCCATAACCATGTTCATTTGTTTTGTTTTAAATTCCACATATGAGTGAAATCATATGGTATTTGTCTTTCTCTGACTTATTTTGCTTAGCATAATATATTCTAGCTCCATCCACATTATTGCAAATGGCAAGATTTCATCCTTTTCGGTGGCTGAGTAATATTCCATTGTATATATGCATTGCGTCTTCTTTATCCATTCATCAGTCAGTGGACATTCGGGCACTCTCCATAGTTTGGTTATTGTTGATAGTGCTGCCGTAAACATCAGGGTGCACGTGTCCCTTTGAATATGTATTTTTGTATCCTTTGTCCAAATGCCTAGTGGTGCCATTGCTGGATTGTAGGGTAGTGTCAGTTTTAGTTTTTTGAGGAAACTTGATACTGTTCTCGCAAGTGGCTGCACCAGTTTGCATTCTCACTAGCGGTGCAAGAGGCTTCCCCTTTCTCCACATCCTCGCCAACATCTGTTTCTTGTGTTAATTTTAGCCTTCTGACAGATAGGAGGTGTTATCTCATTGTGGTTATGATTTGTATTTCCTTGATGATTGATGTTGAGCATCTTTTCATGTGTTGCTAGCCATCTGGATGTCTCCTTTGGAAAAGGGTCCATTCATGGCTTCTGTGCATTTCTTAACAGGATTATTTGTTTTTTGGGTGTTGAGTTTGATAAGTTTGTTAGAGATTTGGGATACAAACTCTTTATCCAATAGGTCATTTGCAAATAACTTCTCCATTCCATTGGTTGCCTTTTAGCTTTGTTGATTGTTTCCTTAGCTTTGCAGAAGATTTTTATCTTGATGAAGTTCCATTAGTTCACGTTTGCTTCTGTTTCCTTTGCCTCTGGCGAGTGTCTAGTAAGAAATTGCTGTGGCTGAGGTCAGAGAGGTTGCTGCTTGTATTCTTCTCTAGGATTTTGATGGTTTCCTGTTTGACACTGAAGTCTTTTATCCATTTCAAATTTATTTTTATGTGTGGTTAAAAGAATGGTCCAGTTTCATTCTTCGTGTCACAATGCAATTTTGCCAACACCATTTGTCAAAGAGATTGACCCTCCCCCCCATTGGATATTCTCTCCTGCTTTGTCGACAATTAGGTGGCCATACATTTGTGGGCCCACTTCTGAGTTTACTATAATGTTCCATTGATCTATGTGTCTGTTTTTGTGCCAGTACCATACTGTTTTGATGACTATAGACTTGTAAATTTGGATTTGTGAGGTATCCAGTTCTGTTTTTCTTTTTCAGGATTGCTTTGGCTATTGAGGGTCTTTTGTGGCTGCATAAGATTTTAGGATTGTTTGTTATAGCTCTGCAAGAAAAAAAATGCTGGTGGTATTTTGGTAGGGATTACATTAAATTATAGGTTGCTTTGGATAGTATGGACATTTTTTTTTTAATTTTTTTTTCAACGTTTATTTATTTTTGGGACAGAGAGACAGAGCATGAACGGGGGAGGGGCAGAGAGAGAGGGAGACGCAGAATCGGAAACAGGCTCCAGGCTCTGAGCCATCAGCCCAGAGCCTGACGGGGGGCTCGAACTCACGGACCGCGAGATCATGACCTGGCTGAAGTCAGACGCTTAACCGACTGTGCCACCCAGGCGCCCCGGATAGTATGGACATTTTAACAGTGTTCGTCCAATCCATAAGCATAGAGTGTTTTTCCACTTCTTTGTGTCCTCTTCAGTTTGTTTCATAGTGGTCTATGGTTTGCAGGGTTTACCAAGAAAGCATCTTTTAGCCATGATTCCATGACCTTGGAATAGCATCAGCATGAGAAGCATGCCAAAATCTTTGTCATCTTTCCAGAGATTTTTAGACTATTTGAGACTTCATTGCTGACTTCCAAAAGCATTCAATAAGCATGGAAAAACAAAAAAGGCATAAGATACAATACAATTCTGTCCATGAAAATGTTGAAATGGAATATTCCTAGGAGTTGTTATAATAGCAAGTTTTAGTTTCTTTTTATTTTATTTGTTCTTTTTAATTTTAAAATATTTTTAAATGTTTTACAGTTCATAGGTATCACTGTCCTAATAATTATTTTGAAATCTCTTTTTAGTTAATTAAATTTTTAAAATTATTCTGAATGTTGAAAAACCCAGAACTTAAATCTTTTTTTTTTAATTCAATCTCATGGAAAATACCCACAATTTGGCTATTTGCCATGATGTGTCATTCCTTGTTCCATTATTTGTCACATTTTGATTGTTTGTCTAGCAGTATCACTAGAGGGACAGGTTTTCTAATTCCACATTCCTTCATACTTTGTTAGGGACATGATGGGTACTTAGGATCTACCTGTTCATTGATTATTAATTTCATGGCTTCAATGAATTCCCATACAGATTTTATGAAAGGAAGTTCACACCAAATACTTGGTTACAATCACCAAGCTGTCTGATTTTTTAAATAGTTTTATATAAATACTGTTGTATATGTCCCAGGTAAGAACATGGTCCTACAGATTAATACATGCCAAGAAAAAATACATGACAAGATATCAGTGAAAGGCCACATAGAAAAATTTAGTGGCTCTTACATAAAATTTCTCATCTTTTAACTCGCCTGTCTGTGCACATAGAAACAACCATAATTCTGACTGGGCCAGAGTATTGATGTTCTGGCACTGAATAGGTTCTGGGATGACAAGTTAAATGGTGCTCCCACTTTGGAGAAGACACTGGAAAAAAAAATGGAAATTACTTGGGGTAGTTGCAAATCACACTAAATATCCCTTCCTTTGTTTCTGCCAAAAGTCTGTCAATATGTTCGACTTGATTTAAAGAACATATGATGAAAATGGAAAACAGTTTCTAATCACAGCTATTAATTACCAAGGACTAAATTCAAAGATATTTCCTAATTAAAATTTCAAGGTATCCTAAATAAAATGTAAGCTTTGAATGATGAGGCAACACAGGGGATTTCTTAACCGCCTATAAGGCATCAAGGAAGGAAGATGATTCCTAAGGGTACACAAAAATTGGTCCTTTTAAAAAAATGTTCTTAGAGTCTCCATTCACTGAAACAAACTATTCTTGTCCTAGTTGTAAATCCAACAAAGTCTAACTTGGAACTGATATGAGTGATCCAAGCATGGTGGAGACCTATGCTGTGCAGAAATGCAAACAGACTGGCAGAACATGATGCCGGTCCATGGGATCCAAAGAAAACCAACCAAACATTTGCCAGCTGCATATTCTATGTCAGGTATTTTTCTGATAATGCTTGGCATACGTCAGTAAGTAAAATGGACAGTTTCCTCCTATGAGGAGTTTATATGCAAGATGGTAGAAAAAGATAAACGGTGTATCAAATAGGTGCATTGTATTGTCTATATGTGCAAAAATAAGAACTAGGGATAACAGTGAGTGCTGGGATGTGGGATGGGCATGGGGCATTTGAGGTTTTAAGTAAAGGTTTCAGGGCCTCAATTTTAAGAGACATTTGAACAAAGACTCAAAAAAGGTGAGGGAATGAGCCATGCTTCAATCTTCCTCTTCCCTAGCCCAGAAGTTAGGGGATGCTTGCTGCATTCAGGGGCCTGCCAGAAAGCCTGTGTGTCTAGCAGGGAGTAGGCAGGGGTGAAAAGTCCTAGGACAGGAGTTTACCAACATACATAAAAGAGGCTCATCATGTAGGTTGCTGTAATTCATACTAAGAATTTTCACTACTTGATACAGGGTGAAATTTCAACAGTGATTTCTCCCGATACTTGCCTTTATGATTTCTTTTTAACATGACTTAAAATATTTTGGTCCTGTTCGTACATTGTCCTTTCTTATAACCTGTATTCCTGCAAATCAGCATCCTGATTTAGGTCCCTCCTCATTTCAATTCATACTAACCCTGTGGGAAAATTTGTTTTGCTAAGGTCCATGGAGTTTTTCCTTAAAAAACCAAAAAACAAAATTAAAAACACACACACACACACACACACACACACACACACACACAAAACCCACCTCATCTAGGCTTGCCATTGCTCCTAGAATTAAGTCAAATCTTCTCTTGATCTTCTGGGAACTGGCTCCTACCTACTCTTCAGCTTATTTTTTGCATGCCATTTAATTGTTCCCTTCGATTTCTATCCCTTTGCCCATGCCATCTTGTCAACATTTTTTCTACTCTTCATATTTCCCTGAATGCCGTACTTCTCTTTACAACCCCCTGCCCCATGGCAGCAACAAGTGATTTCTTAATTTTACAAAATCCCCAGCTGTATATTTTTCCTTCCATATGACAAATTCTGTGTCTTCAGATATAATTGTAAGTGGACTCAAAACACTTGGGGAGTCAAATCTGTGTCTTATTCATGTTCTCATTCCTCCAGAGAACTAGGAAACATCACTTTACTGTTAAATATTGATAGAATAAATTTTAGCACTCAATCTGCAAGCATAGGTAGGGAGCCTTAGCATTATTGACACAGACTTATTCTGGACATAATGGTCAGTTCTTCATCATGACCCATGGGCATTTAACTTTGTGATTACAGATACCTCTGTACTCCTTATGACTGCTCATGCTTCAAGCACAAGACAAGGAATACAGGATTAATTTAGGAATCCATCATATTTTTAAAGCCATGACAACTAGCTGTATCATAAATATAGCCGATCACCCAGCAGCATAAATAATGGAAACACTGCCTTGGGGGCAATAAAAGTGATTGATGCCCTGAATTGCTGTTAACCCTGGTTATACTTGTTCCATGTGGATCTTTGCAGCCTTCCTTTGTGCTTGAGATTGGAACTTCAGAAGCAGTATTGGTGGAAAAGAAAAATCAGATGTCACACATCTAGTCTCCTAGTCTGAATTTGCAAATGAGGGGGAAGGTATCTGATCTAGAATAAACAAAGTCCACACATAGGGATGTGTCCTTATCATATCCATATTAATGATAAGCAATGAAAAAAAACTGAAGGTGGGGGATAAGGATAATTAGACCACTCTGGTTTTACTGTTATTTAAAATAATACAAAGCTTCTAAAGAACTTGTCGTTTACTTGGATGTCCTAGGTAAGGACTTTTCTTAATGTTCTACAGACACATGTATAATGAATTGCATTTGGCTTTGACAAGCTGAAAGGGAAGGTTTGCTGAAAATTGGGTCTAGAGAAGCATTATGTTAGAATTCCATCTCAGGAGCAGAAAACCAGATGTTACTCAGGTTTTCACTACTAGTTAACTTCATTAGTTGATAGGAGTTTCTCAACCTGGTTCATTATGTTTCCATCTTTTACTTATGTTGGAGAGAAAGGGGACACATATATAAGCTAAGTACCTATTTTATACAACATACTTTACCAAACTTCTCTGCTAGTAAGTTTTACAGTAATACAGTAATATCTCCATGATACAGATGAAAGGTTTGGTGTTCAGAAAGGCTATGTGATTTTCCCAAGATTACATGGAATAAATGGCAAATCTGAACCCTGATCAATCTGAATCTAAAGTTATACTCTGATAACCTCCTATATGAAAGGTTAAGAAATAGAAAATAACTTGTCTTCCAGCATTCTGTGATTCTGCTGTACTAAAGCCCTGTGGAGTTTCCATATAATGGTAAATTTTACGATGGGGCCAATGGTTTTGCAAGCTCCCAATCTCTATTTGATCTCTGATTCTCTTGTGAAACAGGACAACTCTGCTCTTAATATGGTTCCAAAATAGGGGTGCCTGGGTGGCTCAGTCGGTTAAGCATCCAACTCTTCATTTTTGGCTTAGGTCAGGATCTCATGGTTGTGAGATCAAGCCCTGTGTCCTGTTCTGCCCTGGGTGTGGAACCTCCCTGAGATTTTTCTCTCTCTCCCTCTGCTCCTCTCCAGCTTGTGCTTGTTCATTCTCTCTCTCTCTCTCTCTCTCTCTCTCTCTCTCTCTCTCTCTCTCTCTCAAAAAAACAAAAAACTGCGTATAGTTCTCCACTGCACCCTCCCCAATACAGTTCCCACATATTCCTGACACAAGAATGGATGATTATTGATTCGTGGATCGAGGAGCCCACATCTATTTTAAGTTATGAAAATAAGGACGGGAGGGAGCCTGGGTGGCTCAGTCAGTTAAGAATCTGACTTCAGCTCAGCTCATGATCTCAGAGTTAGTGGGTTCTAGCCTCACATTGGGCTCCATGCTGACAGCACGAAGCCCATTTGGGTTTCAATCATTCTCTTTATCTCCCTCTCAAAAATAAATATTAATATAAAAGGAGCATTTTAGAAGAAGCTTCAGTTTCATCTGTGTGGGTTCATTCACTGGGGTCTCTGTAGATTAGAATCCTGATGATAAAATTCTAAAGCAAAGTGGGGATTTAGAACTCTGTCTTCTTGCAGGGCTTTTATAATGGGTATTGTTCGGTGTTACAGCAGCAACAGAGCATGTGCTTTCCTGCTGTTAAGTCTGTATCATGCCTCAAGTATCCTGCCTTACCCTGCCCTTTGATATCTAAAATGTTTACTTATCTCTTAGGGCCCTGTTCACTGTCCTCCTTTCTAGATTTTCTGTGGGTACCAAGTCTACTATGCCATTCTAGTCCTCATCAGTTCTGTTGTACATTACAGTTACCTCTATCTTTAATAAGATAAATCTTTGTACAGTTGACCCTTAACACAGGAGTTAGGGGCATTGAGCACCACCCCCTGCCCCCCACTGTGCACTAAAAAATTTGAATATAACTTAAAATTTTAAACTTTTCCCAAATTTAACTATTAATAGCCTACTGTTGGCTAGAATCCTTACCAACAATATAAGTAGATGATTAACAGATTTTTTAATGTTAAATGTATTATATACTGTATTCTTACAATAAGGAGAAATGAAAACAAAAAAATCAAAGGGGAAAATAAATTGACATTTCAGTGTTTATTGAAAAAAATCCACCTATATGTGGCCCCATGCAGTTCAAATGCATGTTGTTCAAGAATCGGCTGTATTCCCATAAGGAACTAATGCTAAATTTTATAAAGACAAACATTTAAAAAAATTAATGGTTTTTTCTTGTTTTTAAATGTGTATTTATTTTTGAGAGAGAGAGATCGAGAGAGAGAGAGAGAGAGAGAGACAGAGCACAAGTGGGAGAAGACAGAGAGAGAGAGAGGGAGACACAGGACCTGAAGCAGATTCCAGGCTCTGAGCTGTCAACACAGAGCCTGATGTGGGGCTCGAACTCACAGACTGTGAGAACATGATCTGAGCTGACTGAACTACCCAGGCACCCCAAATGTTCATTCTTGAGAGAGAGAGAGAGAGTGAGAGTGGGAGAAGCAGAAAGAGAGAGGGAAACACGGAATCTGAAGCAGGTTCCAGGCTCCAGGCTATCAGCACAGAGCCTGATGTGGGGCTCGTATTCATGAACCATGAGATAATGACCTGAGCCAAAGCCAGACACTTAACTGACTGAGCCACCCAGGTGCCCCTATAAAGACTAATATTTTAATTTATTTTTTAGGGGGGAACCTGGGTGGCTCAGTTGAAGTGTCCAACTCTTGATTTTGGCTCAGGTCATGATTTCACAGTTTTTTGAAATCACGTGTCAGACTGTGCTGACAGTGTGAAGCCTAGTTGGGATTCTCTTTTTCTCCCTCTTTCTCTGCCCCTCCACCACTTGTGTGATCTCTGTCTTTCTCAAAATACATAAACTTAATTTTTTTTTAGAAATAAGTGTATAAATGATGTAGGCCTGGGATGGATCTTTCCTTTTACAGTTTTCTCCTTTACTGCCCCATTTCATCCAGAATATTCTTTATTATGTATGTATGTAGGCTCCGTACCCAATGTAGGGCTTGTGATCAAAAATTGCATGTTCTGTTGACTGAGCCAGACAGGCACCTGACCCAGGATATATGCCTATATTTTTTAATGAATGAGGGAAACCTTGGGAAATAGCTGAGTCCAAAATCCAGGCTTTCAACTCCAGAGATAACTAGAATTGGTCTTTAGGAACCAGGCTATAGGTTAGTATCTTAGATTCTGTTCCCCAAGAAAATAGGCTGTGAGATAAAAATTTGCATGCATACAGTTGATTACAGAAAATGCTTTCGGTAGTATCACCTAGGGGTGTTGGGGGTTAGAGAAGCAGAAGTAGGCAAAGGGAGAAGTTACAGAATGCAGTCACAACAAAGGTCTTGACTAATCCAACAAGAAAACCTAGAGTTAAAATAGTCTTTGGAGTTGTCTTGACTTGAAGTTAATGGATACCTTCATACTCCCTTATTGGATATAGGCTGAACCACAAGGGATGGGCAGGACCCTGGGAAGGGTGGCTCCTCTACACCAACCTGCTGACTTAGACTCAGCTGTGATCTGGCAACAGCTGCTCCCAGTTTCTGGAACATAAACATCTTGATCCTGAAAGGGGGGGAGATCTTGGTGATGCATCCCAACATCAATCACTATAATAAGAAGAGCTGAACATTTTCTCTAACAACACAGATGAGTATACTTCTTGGTGTATATTGGCTTGGAAAGTTCTTCTTCCCTGATGTTCACAAACATGAAGCAGTACAGAACCTGAACCAGGATTGACAGGGAGAATAGACTGTGTAGTCAGAAGGAAAAGACTCCTAAATCTTTGGAAGGACAGATGTCTAAGGGTTTTCACTTGTATAGCACAATTCTGAGCAAGAAGGAAAAGGGAGCAAATTGAAACAGAGCGTTTAATACACTCTTATACCATCCATCTTAGCTCTTTTATGTATTGGGAATTTATGGTTGGTTAAAATTTTTCAGAATTGGTTAAAAGACTTTAGTGCATCACTGAGCCCAGATTTCTTGAGGTACTTGTTAAAAACATCAGTCCCCAAGCCCCACACAAAGCCACTGAAGGAAACTTTTTACATTATAAGCCTGGAAATAAAAATTAAAAAAAAAAACACAGTGGATGATTTTAATGATCATTAATATTTGAGAATCTCCACTTTAGAAAATATGCAATCAAGAAGGTAGAAGGAGAATCAGTCAGGCAGAGTATCTTCTGCAGAATGCCCCACCCTGACAAGTTGATAGAATTCTTTGTGGGGCGCCTGGGTGGCGCAGTCAGTTAAGCATCCGACTTCAGCCAGGTCACGATCTCGCGGTCCGGGAGTTCGAGCCCCGCGTCAGGCTCTGGGCTGATGGCTCAGAGCCTGGAGCCTGTTTCCGATTCTGTGTCTCCCTCTCTCTCTGCCCCTCCTCCGTTCATGCTCTGTCTCTCTCTGTCCCAAAAATAAATAAACGTTGAATTCTTTGTTAGACATCTGATCTTGAGAAAATAGTAAATATATAGGCTTCTTTACAAGGCATATAGGCTCTTTCAGTCATGGTTCCTGGTAAAAAGACTGCATGATTTCTCTGGATGTCAGATGTGTAATATTGCTGATGACAGTGTTAATCATCTACTGTCTGGCATGAGGGACAGACATGGCCAATGTATAAGGAAGGCACATGGAATTGAATTTTCTTCATTATGTTTCGTATCTAAACCTATGAGCTTCTCTGTCTTCACAAGAAGCATGAGGTTTGTGCATTGCAGTGCATTGGTGAATTAGCACTCCAGAAATACATACAGATATACATACATGATGTCTGGATTAGTAGTATTTGCTGATTTCCATGGTGGAAATGGAACCATGGCAAATTTCAAGTTATCAACGATTTGACAACTGGCTTGCAAAATTCCTGAATGTTATCAATTCTTCTAATCTAGAAAGAACTTAATCCAGCAAATATTGACATGTCTCCTTGAATTCTTACACTACACCAAATTTCACCTCAATATAATTTCCCTGTCTTTAGACAACTTACTTTAAAATTGGAATCAAATTCCTAAATCAGAGGTCAGACAACTTCACCTGAAATGGGCTGGATGGTAAATATTTTGGCTTTGTGGCCCGTAGCGTCTCTGTCAACCACTCAACTCTGCTGTTGTGCAAAGGCAGCCATAGACAATATATAAACAACCGGACATGGCTGTAGCTCAAACTTTATTGACAAAATCAGGTGGTGAGCTGGATTTGGCTTGTAGATTATAGCTTGCTGATGCCTGTTCCAAATCAGTTGGGGTTATAGGGATTCTTAAACAGTCCCTATTGCCCCTGGACCCTTAGAGCTTCTGGTGAGGTGGGAATTATATTCTAAGTGTAGTACCCATGCCTGAGATCTAGCAGAAACTTTTTTCCCTTGTTAAAAGGAAAACAATCTGAGAAAAGAAGAGACATAAAGGAAGTTTGCGTGATGGGGGGAAGGCACTACCTTAGCTTCAGTAACAAATGAGCCCAATACAAGTTCAGCTGTGGCTCAAGCTTGACCTGCTAAATTCTTTTCCCATGCTGATTTCTATCCTCCAGAACATTTTTTCCCAATCACCATGAATGCAGCTCACAAACCTACATGGACGATAAAATTAGACAATTTTGTACAAAATAAAGGTCTTCAGGAGGAAGGCAGACCCATGGAAAGATCAGTTGCCTAACAGGGTGGTCCTTTGGGTGTCTACAGATTTAATTAGGCAAATCACTTCATCCATCTTAACTGGGGAGGTCAGTTTGATGCCTAGAAGGATGGGGGAGGGTATTGTTTTTGCTAAAAATGCTTACCTTGCAAGAGTGGGGATGTCAGTCTTCTCTGTGCTATAAGATCTGAGTTTCAATTTCATGGCATTTCAAGATGATCTAAACCAGTTTGGACAGTCGCAACTTCCTAGGTACATCTGTCACATGAGACCTACCATTTGGCCATTGAACTTTATGTATCAATACACTGAAACATAAGAATATACAGAGACCCACAAATGTGTCTCTGAGATCAAAGTGGGAATGAGAAGGGAAAGAGGTGGCTCATAAACTCAGCTTTAATGTGCTTCGAGAGAGCCTGCAACTTCTTCCACATTTTCACCTAGTAATTAATCAAAAATATCATTTAAATAAATGATTATGGAAAAAAATTAAAAATATTAAAAATGATTATGATTTTTAAGCCATTCTTATGCCAGATGAGAAAGGTAATAGTTGGTTTAAGAGAATACTTTAAAAAAAGGTTATTTATGTTTATCAGTAATAAGTTCCAGACAACTGCATGGTTCAGAACATCTGAGATGGGATTGAACAAACCCTTGTGAATTCTATCCAGCACTCTGGAATGAGAATTTTGACACGGTTGCTTTTCTTCCTCTTGGAGAGCATTCAGTCTCGATCTGACTCCTGAAGGAGGTCAAGTCAGAGACCCCATGAGTTGCCTCCGTGTGATACAGCCCAGAGATCAAGAAATGAATGTTGTTTCTTGTGTCATGTGATGAGCACAGAGGAACCCTTCTTCTTGGCCCTTCATTTTCTCCCACCCCAATGAGTCAGGGGCAGTTTGTAGAGTGGGAGACTCAGGAAACTAGAAAGTGGCTGTTTGAAATCCATGTTTGAAATCTTGGAGCTAACACTCCAAGAAGAAGCCACTGTGGGGCAGGTGGACAATGAGGAATTATGTTCCTGTTGTTCAGCCATGCTCCTGGTCTCAGAGAGTCCCTGAAAATCTGTTATAGAGACAAAACCAGGGGAAGGGGAATCTCCTCTGTCATACCTCTAGGAAGCAAAGGTTCTATTTCACAAAAAGACTTAAAGTCATACAGCCATGGGTGGCTCAAAATAAATCTATGTCTATAGTGGGTCCATCAGGCCAGGATTCTAAAATGTCTTTAAATTTGTGAGCTATGCTATGTGGGGATTTTTTTTCTCTTATTTTGGAAGTTATTGTTTAGTGCATGACATGATGTAGTCCACAATCACCGATAATAAATCTGCTTGCTAGTCCAGATTTTCTGGACTAATTTCTGTCCAATTTGCGAGGTCTAATTAGATGCAGTTAACTTTTCTCCAGAGGGATTTTCTCTACACACCAGAGACGGAATTGGAACAACTTGTTTGCCTAGCTTTGTAACTTTACAGGAGTCTGGGGAGTTAGTTGCCCCCAAACCTGCTATATTCTCCTGTGATTAAAGTATTTCCAGACCAGCTCAGGTTCAGAGCCAGTAACAGAAACAGGCTTCCAATGTCTCTCTGGCCTTGAGCAGGCATCCATTTACATTTTTAGACTAGAGAGGAAAATCCACCATTCCTTGATAAGAGGAATTTAAAGGCTTTCCTTCCAATATAAATATATTGAAATTCACGGAAGTATTGCCTTATTTAAGATTACATATGAGCAGGTTAAATTCATTATCAAAAGGACATTCTACAAGGGGAAACTAAAAACAAAAATCAAACAAAAACAAACAAAACCCCAAAACAAAAAGAAAACCGGGGCGCCTTGGTGGCTCAGTTGGTTGAGCGTCTGACTTCAGCTCAGGTCACCATCTCGCGGTTTGTGAGTTCGAGCCCCGCATCAGGCTCTGTGCTGACAGCTCAGAGCCTGGAGCCTGCTTCAGATTCTGTCTCCCTCTCTCTCTGCCCCTCTCACACTCACACTCTGTCTCTCTCTCATTCAAAATTAAATAAACATTAAAAAAAATCTTAAAAAAAAAAACAAAAAGAAAACAAGCAAACAAAAAATAATGGGAAACATATCTATAAAGCCAAAGTTTCTAACCACATTTGTTGAATAAGCTACTAATGTAGAAGAGGGGCAAGGAAAATAGGAATTTCTTCCTATGTTTATTTAGGCAGATAAATTTATCTGTTATATAGGAGGCCTCTTGGAGATAAATAAAACAGTTTCTCTCAAGAACACACAACTACCTTTTGTTTTTGTTGACTTTTGTGTGTGCATGACTCTTGGCATAGTATGGATATTCTGGCTGATTGGCCATGTGTTCCCTAATTCCCCCCTTGCATGTGATGTGAGCATTTATTACATGTCTTGCAGTAGCTCATTACAAAATAATGGGATAGACCAAAGTGATCATTAAGTGTCCTTATAGTGGTACTTCATAAAATGTTGTAATGGTTCAACTATCTTCCCTTTTTTTGCTTTGGCTGTGTATAGCCATGGGCTATATTTGCCTAATATTTATCATTTTTGCCTAATTTTCATGCCAGCTCACATGAAAAAAAAAAGACCTAAAAAACTATTTAAATTTTATCTTCAATACTATCATGAAAATAGGGGTTTGATGAACTGGCTTAACTAAAATACATACATACATACATACATACATACATACTTAAATTTCATGTATTTTCCCAGCTTGTCACTTATGTCACATTAATCTGCATCACAACAATTAAAAATGAAAACAACTAAGTCCTATAATTAGGATGTTAATTCTGTAGAAGATTTTTTATATTTGTTTGTAAACTTTTTTTTATTGTTGATTTATTTTGAGATAGAATGAGTGGGGGAAGGGCAGAGGGAGAGAGAGAATCTCAGGCTGGCTCTGTGCTTTCACTATAATAATTAAAGCCCTGTGCCAGGCTTGATCTAACGAACCAAGAGATTATGAGCTCAGCCAAAATCAAGAGTCGGATGCCCAACCCATTGAGCAACCAGGTGCCCCACCGGTCCTAGTGTTTTTAAAGTAAAAATGCTGCCTCGCCTCCAGGATCTGTGTCCGCCCAGCTGTGGTTTTCGTGGAGTGCACTTAGAATCAGGACGTGAATTAAGTTTGTGCCATTGGTAGCAGAAGCCAGTCAACGCCACCACCACACAGAGAATCAAAGACAAGCTGGGTTGGAAATCCGTCTGGTCCGTTCCCACCCCCACTTTGCAGGCTTTGCAACCAGCACAGAGCCCAAAGCGGGGCTTGAACTCACGACCTGAGATCAAGACCTGAGCAGAGATCAAGAGTCAGACACTTAACCAACTGGGCCACCCAGTTACTCATAAACCATATACCAAATCTTTTGGAACCACGTTTTTACATATGTGTCCTCAGCTTCCACCGACAGCCAGCTCTGGACCCCACTGCCCCGCCGCCTTCCTTCGCTGGCCGTCACCTAAAACGAGCCTCTGATCTCAGGAAACTGGACTTTAGCACCAGTTGGAGTTTATTCCAAGTGTATGACTGGATTCCAACAAATTTGAAGACATATCTAGAAAGAAGTCATCACAGCCAGTATCAAAGAGGTTACTGTCAATGCGGAGGGAAGATGGTGGTGTAGGAGGACGCTGGGCTCACCGCGCGTCCTGCTAATCACTTAGATTCCACCTACACCTGCCTAAATAACCCAGAAAACCGAGAAAGGATTAGCAGAACAGAGTCGCCAGAGCCAAACGCAGACGAGAGGCCCACGGAAGAGGGTAGGAAGGGCGGCGAGGCGGTGCGCGCTCCACAGACTGGCGGGAGGGAGCCCGGGCGGAGGAGCGGCTCGCCGGCCAAGCAGAGCCCCCGAGTCTGGCTGGCAAAAGCGGAGGGGCCTGATGGACTGTGTTCCGACAGCAAGCGCGACTTAGCGTCTGGGAGGTCATAAATTAACAGCTCTGCTCGGAAAGCGGGAAGGCTGGAGGACAAAGGGAGGGAGAGCTGCTGAGCCCCCTGACAACAGAGCTCAGTTTGGTGGGGAACAAAGGCGCTCGCCAGCGCCATCTCCTCCGCCCATCCCCCAGCCAAAATCCCAAAGGGAACCGGTTCCTGCCAGGGAAATTGCTCGCTCCCTGCAAACACCAAACTCTGTGCTTCTGTGGAGCCAAACCTCCGGCAGCGGATCTGACTCCCTCCTGCTGCCACAGGGCCCCTCCTGAAGTGGATCACCTGAGGAGAAGCGAGCTAAGCCCGCCCCGCCTGCCCCCGTGCACCTTGCCTATCCACCCCAGCTAATACGCCAGATCCCCAGCATCACAAGCCTGGCAGTGTGCAAGTAGCCCAGACGGGCCACGCCACCCCACAGTGAATCCCGCCCCTAGGAGAGGGGAAGAGAAGGCACACACCAGTCTGACTGTGGCCCCAGCGGTGGGCTGGGGGCAGACATCAGGTCTGACTGCGACCCCGCCCACCAACTCCAGTTATACACCACAGCACAGGGGAAGTGCCCTGCAGGTCCTCACCACGCCAGGGACTATCCAAAATGACCAAGCGGAAGAATTCCCCTCAGAAGAATCTCCAGGAAATAACAACAGCTAATGAGCTGATCAAAAAGGATTTAAATAATATAACAGAAATTGAATTTAGAATAATAGTCATAAAATTAATCGCTGGGCTTGAAAACAGTATACAGGACAGCAGAGAATCTCTTGCTACAGAGATCAAGGGACTAAGGAACAGTCACGAGGAGCTGAAAAGCGCTTTAAACGAAATGCAAAACAAAATGGAAACGACGACAGCTCGGCTTGAAGAGGCAGAGGAGAGAATAGGTGAACTAGAAGATAAAGTTATGGAAAAAGAGGAAGCTGAGAAAAAGAGAGATAAAAAAATCCAGGAGTATGAGGGGAAAATTAGAGAACTAAGTGATACACTAAAAAGAAATAATATACGCATAATTGGTATCCCAGAGGAGGAAGAGAGAGGGAAAGGTGCTGAAGGGGTACTTGAAGAAATAATAGCTGAGAACTTCCCTGAACTGGGGAAGGAAAAAGGCATTGAAATCCAAGAGGCACAGAGAACTCCCTTCAGACGTAACTTGAATCGATCTTCTGCACGACATATCATAGTGAAACTGGCAAAATACAAGGATAAAGAGAAAATTCTGAAAGCAGCAAGGGGTAAACGTGCCCTCACATATAAAGGGAGACCTATAAGACTCGTGACTGATCTCTCTTTTGAAACTTGGCAGGCCAGAAAGAATTGGCACGAGATTTTCAGGGTGCTAGACAGAAAAAATATGCAGCCGAGAATCCTTTATCCAGCAAGTCTGTCATTTAGAATAGAAGGAGAGATAAAGGTCTTCCCAAACAAACAAAAACTGAAGGAATTTGTCACCACTAAACCAGCCCTACAAGAGATCCTAAGGGGGACCCTGTGAGACAAAGTCCCAGAGACATCACTATAAGCATAAAACCTACAGACATCACAATGACTCTAAACCCGTATCTTTCTATAATAACACTGAATGTAAATGGATTAAATGCGCCAACCAAAAGACATAGGGTATCAGAATGGATAAAAAAACAAGACCCATCTATTTGCTGTCTACAAGAGACTCATTTTAGACCTGAGGACACCTTTAGATTGAGAGTGAGGGGATGGAGAACTATTTATCATGCGACTGGAAGCCAAAAGAAAGCTGGAGTAGCCATACTTATATCAGACAAACTAGACTTTAAATTAAAGGCTGTAACAAGAGATGAAGAAGGACATTATATAATAGTTACAGGGTCTATCCATCAGGAAGAGCTAACAATTATAAATGTCTATGCGCCGAACACTGGAGCCCCCAAATATATAAAACAATTTCTCATAAACATAAGCAACCTTATTGATAAGAATGTGGTAATTGCAGGGGACTTTAACACCCCACCTACAGAAATGGATAGATCATCTAGACACATGGTCAATAAAGAAACAAGGGCCCTGAATGAGACATTGGATCAGATGGACTTGACAGATATATTTAGAACTCTGCATCCCAAAGCAACAGAATATACTTTCTTCTCGAGTGCACATGGAACATTCTCCAAGATAGATCATATACTGGGTCACAAAACAGCCCTTCATAAGTTTACAAGAATTGAAATTATACCATGCTTACTTTCAGACCACAATGCTATGAAGCTTGAAATCAACCACAGAAAAAAGTCTGGAAAACCTCCAAAAGCATGGAGGTTAAAGAACACCCTACTAACGAATGAGTGGGTCAACCAGGCAATTAGAGAAGAAATTAAAAAATATATGGAAACAAACGAAAATGAAAATACAACAATCCAAACGCTTTGGGACGCAGCGAAGGCAGTCCTGAGAGGAAAATACATTGCAATCCAGGCCTATCTCAAGAAACAAGAAAAATCCCAAATACAAAATCTAACAGCACACCTAAAGGAACTAGAAGCAGAACAGCAAAGGCAGCCTAAACCCAGCAGAAGAAGAGAAATAATAAAAATCAGAGCAGAAATAAATAATATAGAATCTAAAAAAACTGTAGAGCAGATCAATGAAACCAAGAGTTGGTTTTTTGAAAAAATAAACAAAATTGACAAGCCTCTAGCCAGGCTTCTCAAAAAGAAAAGGGAGATGACCCCAATAGATAAAATCATGAATGAAAATGGAATTATTACAACCAATCCCTCAGATACAAACAATTATCAGGGAATACTATGAAAAATTATATGCCAACAAATTGGACAACCTGGAAGAAATGGACAAATTCCTGAACACCCACACTCTTCCAAAACTCAATCAGGAAGAAATAGAAAGCTTGAACAGACCCATAACCAGCGAAGAAATTGAATCAGTTATCAAAAATCTCCCAACAAATAAGAGTCCAGGACCAGATGGCTTCCCAGGGGAGTTCTACCAGACGTTTAAAGCAAAGATAATACCTATCCTTCTCAAGCTATTCCAAGAAATAGAAAGGGAAAGAAAACTTCCAGACTCATTCTATGAAGCCAGTATTACTTTGATTCCTAAACCAGACAGAGACCCAGTAAAAAAAGAGAACTACAGGCCAATATCCCTGATGAATATGGATGCAAAAATTCTCAATAAGATACTAGCAAATCGAATTCAACAGCATATAAAAAGAATTATTCACCATGATCAAGTGGGATTCATTCCTGGGATGCAGGGCTGGTTCAACATTCACAAATCAATCAACGTGATACATCACATTAACAAAAAAAAAAAAAAAGATAAGAACCATATGATCCTGTCAATCGATGCAGAAAAGGCCTTTGACAAAATTCAGCACCCTTTCTTAATAAAAACCCTTGAGAAAGTCGGGATAGAAGGAACATACGTAAAGATCATAAAAGCCATTTATGAAAAGCCCACAGCTAACATCATCCTCAATGGGGAAAAACTGAGAGCTTTTTCCCTGAGATCAGGAACACGACAGGGATGCCCACTCTCACCGCTGTTGTTTAACATAGTGCTGGAAATTCTAGCATCAGCAATCAGACAACAAAAGGAAATCAAAGGCATCAAAATTGGCAAAGATGAAGTCAAGCTTTTGCTTTTTGCAGATGACATGATATTATACATGGAAAATCCAATAGACTCCACTAAAAGTCTGCTAGAACTGATTAATGAATTCAGCAAAGTTGCAGGATACAAAATCAATGTACAGAAATCAGTTGCATTCTTATACACTAACAATGAAGCAACAGAAAGACAAATAAAGAAACTGATCCCATTCACAATTGCACCAAGAAGCATAAAATACCTAGGAATAAACCTAACCAAAGATGTAAAAGATCTGTATGCTGAAAACTATAGAAAGCTTATGAAGGTAATTGAAGAAGATTTAAAGAAATGGAAAGACATTCCCTGCTCATGGATTGGAAAAATAAATATTGTCAAAATGTCAATACTACCCAAAGCTATCTACACATTCAATGCAATCCCAATCAAAATTGCACCAGCATTCTTCTCGAAACTAGAACAAGCCATCCTAAAATTCATATGGAACCACAAAAGGCCCCGAATAGCCAAAGGAATTTTGAAGAAGACGACCAAAGCAGGAGGCATCACAATCCCAGACTTTAGCCTCTACTACAAAGCTGTCATCATCAAGACAGCATGGTATTGGCACAAAAACAGACACACAGACCAATGGAATAGAATAGAAACCCCAGAACTAGACCCACAAACGTATGGCCAACTCATCTTTGACAAAGCAGGAAAGAACATCCAATGGAAAAAAGACAGCCTCTTTAACAAATGGTGCTGGGAGAACTGGACAGCAACATGCAGAAGGTTGAAACTAGACCACTTTCTCACACCATTCACAAAAATAAACTCAAAATGGATAAAGGACCTGAATGTGAGACAGGAAACCATCAAAACCTTAGAGGAGAAAGCAGGAAAAGACCTCTCTGACCTCAGCCATAGTAATCTCTTACTCGACACATCCCCAAAGGCAAGGGAATTAAAAGCAAAAGTGAATTACTGGGACCTTATGAAGATAAAAAGCTTCTGCACAGCAAAGGAAACAACCAACAAAACTAAAAGGCAACTAACGGAATGGGAAAAGATATTTGCAAATGACATATCGGACAAAGGGCTAGTATCTAAAATCTGTAAAGAGCTCACCAAATTCCACACCCGAAAAACAAATAACCCAGTGAATAAATGGGCAGAAAACATGAATAGACACTTCTCTAAAGAAGACATCCGGATGGCCAACAGGCACATGAAAAGATGTTCAGCGTCGCTCCTTATCAGGGAAATACAAATCAAAACCACACTCAGGTATCACCTCACGCCAGTCAGAGTGGCCAAAATGAACAAATCAGGAGACTATAGATGCTGGAGAGGATGTGGAGAAACGGGAACCCTCTTGCACTGTTGGTGGGAATGCAAATTGGTGCAGCCGCTCTGGAAAGCAGTGTGGAGGTTCCTCAGAAAATTAAAAATAGACCTACCCTATGACCCAGCAATAGCACTGCTAGGAATTTATCCAAGGGATACAGGAGTACTGATGCATAGGAGCACTTGTACCCCAATGTTTATAGCAGCACTCTCAACAATAGCCAAATTATGGAAAGAGCCTAAATGTCCATCAACTGATGAATGGATAAAGAAATTGTGGTTTATATACACAATGGAATACTACGTGGCAATGAGAAAAAATGAAATATGGCCTTTTGTAGCAACGTGGATGGAACTGGAGAGTGTGATGCTAAGTGAAATAAGCCATACAGAGAAAGATATCATATGGTTTCACTCTTATGTGGATCCTGAGAAACTTAACAGGAACCCATGGGGGAGGGGAAGGAAAAAAAAAAAGAGGTTAGAGTGGGAGAGAGCCAAAGCATAAGAGACTGTTAAAAACTGAGAACAAACTGAGGGTTGATGGGGGGTGGGAGGGAGGGGAGTGTGGGTGATGGGTATTGAGGAGGGCACCTTTTGGGATGAGCACTGGGTGTTGTATGGAAACCAATTGGTCAATAAATTTCATATATATAAAATAAAACCACAAAAAAATAAATAAAGTAAAAATGCAACTAGAGTTACAACACAGAGAATGGGAAGAAATGTTTGCCACAAAGTCGATTTGTTCCAGTAGACCAACAAACCAATGAAAACCCAAGCAGCCACAGATGGTGATTACCTATGTAAAGGTTAGAATCTCTGCACTTAAGAGATAGGATTTGACAATCGTGAATCTTAGGAACCAGACCTACCCTTTTCACTGCTCTTCCTTAAGCAGTTTCAAAAGGAGATCCCAACTTTCAGATCCAGATTTAAAAACAAAAAACAAAACATGTTTCAAAGGGCAGCATTACTTAAAAAAAAAAAAGGCGGAGTGGAAAATATACACTAATAACAACAGACATATAATGAAATTGCTCCCTCAACCATAGCTTTAGCTGAACTTGTTAGATGTTGTAATAAATCCTTTATCTGGAAGGGTCTGCCTCTAATTACCTGAAGTAACAACAACATTTACTATAATAATTAAAGCCAATTACCTTTACTTAAGGCTCAAAAACAAGCATTATCTACTGTGCTTACATATTCTAATTTCCATAAATCTAACAATCTCTCACATCACCATAGCGATTACTGGACCCATGGTTACCCCCCATACACTTGTAGAAGGAAATTAAATCATGCTGTATCTGTATGTTAGGGGGCTGCCTTCTGCAAAATCACCAGAACTTCTGCTCACAGTGGGCTGGAGTGTTTTACCTCATGAGGCAAATGAGAATAATTGGACCTTCCCTCTTTGTAATCATTCAGCACTTTTTCAGAGGGAAAATACTTAGAATGTTGGGGGGGGGAGAAATAGAGATATTGGTGACAATAGTCTTAACTGAAGAAAAAAATATAAACCTCAGTTTCAGCCTAACAACCTGACCTATTGAGTTGAACCTGCCTATTTGAAGTTATAAAAGTTGTTTAGAAATCCTAACTGATTTTCACAAGAATGATGAATGTCTGAAATCCATGTCCAAAAAGTAATTTATGTTGGATGCATGTCTCCATTTGCTAGATGAAAGCTAAATGTTAACTTAATACATCTTCAAAAGGGTGTGTGGTTTTTTGGTTTTTTTTGTTTTTTTTTTGTTTTGTTTTGTTTTTTGCAAATGGACAGAACAGCATGCATAGCACTACTGAGTTACCCAGGAAGAAAACAATAGAAGTATATTAGGAAAATGTAATGATATCTCCAATGATACGAGAGAAATCTAAGTTATATCACACATTTGTTTGAATGTAGATGTGTGATGGTCATGTTTTTTCCAGGGCAGCAGTGTCAGCCCTACTAAAAGGTAATTTTTATTTTTATTTTTTATTTTTTGCAGATAATGAATTTTGTAATAATTATGTAATGGATAGGTATGGAGGGACGTATAAACATTGAGGAGGTTTCCATTAGTTAGAGCTAGGGCCTTTTAGGTAAGAACACAGTGATGCTGATCCTGAGTGTTCAGTTCTGGAAGGAACCTCAGGAATCATTTAATCCATACAGCTTCTTGTAAAGATGAGAAAACAGAAGTCTGGAGAGGTTTGGTGAATTGCCTGAGGTCTCATGACTGAAATGTGAGCCAGGGCTTGAGCCTAGATCTCTGACAAAAGATCTCCATTTTCGAGTTCAGGGTTCCTGTTGCACTTTGATTTCAATCTGGTTGACAGAACCAGAAAACACAATGTAGCCAACGTGCTCATGACTGTGCTGGAGGAGCAAGAAGCCTTTTTACTGCCTGATTGAATCCTAAGAGAAAAACTCTGATGGACTTTCCCAGGATGTGCTTAGGAAAAGATAGTTGTTGTCACTGGCCAGAAGAAAAACTATTGAGGTGCTTTGGTTTAATTGATCTGTCCATCACGAGTGATAAAATATGGGAAAGATGCTTATGTGCTGATGGGTCACTCAGAAAGAAAGCGCTTTCCTAATAAGCAGCCCTCCCCTTTTCTTTAGGATGCAGATTTAACGTCACTCTTCTGCTAGTCTTTCAGGCTTTCAAGATCCAGTTGGTTCAATGAAATAGTTTGACCTAGAACATCAAATTAGAAATTTATAATGTGACTCTCATTTTCTAAAAATGTGCATGTTTGTTAGTGTTACATATTCAGGAGTTTCTAGCTCATTTACTGGATAGTGACTCTTCAAGATGAGTAAGTTTGAGCATAGGAAAATAAGATGCATTTTTGAGTTGCGAACTTTTTCATTGCATACCTGTGTTTAAGGAAATTTCTGAAAGTATATTCCTTTTGGTATCCGACTCCACACTGTCCATCCATGAGTGTGTCCATCCATATAAGTTGTTGGAAGATTTTTTTTTCTGCCTTAGGAATGAAAGCTGTATCATTAATTGTTTTCTTTCCCATATGAAATTGTACATATGGTGATTACTCAGTAAGAATACAAAGAGGATTTCAGATAAGTCTCACATTCTATATGGTTTGAAACTTGCACTCCAACATTGAGACCTGATGTGACAAATACCCTTTGGAAGATGGAAGCTATCAGCCAAATGCCCTGGGGGATAATAGAACTCTGGAAGTGAAGGATAGTGTGTATATGAGATGATGGATCTGTGACCTACAAAGCAGACTATAAATTCTGGCCATGAATACTGGATTAAGAACAGTTCTCCTTCCCTAATGAGCTTGGTGCCCTCTTATGAAATGGCCGGTCCTGCCGCCCATTAAGGAGCATTAGGCCTCTGAAAATGTAGCTCACATGGTAGAAGCAGCTCACCCATGGGACTGATGGGTCTCCTGAGAAAAGATAGAAGGGCACATTTGAACTAAAATCTCAAAGAACATTGAAAAAAGGGAAGAGGTAGGTAATTGGGGATGGTGGGATGAGGCACAGGGAAGGAATCGGGACTCCCTAAAGAATTGCTGTATATCACTTGAAACATCATGAACTGAGTTGATAGTTGTATTTGATTATTTTCAATAGAAAAGGAGTCTAACTCCTGGATTGTGTTAATATTCTAGATGTATGTTTATCTTTCAATCAGCTTTTATTTGATCTTACATACAAAAGTTTGTAAAAACAAATTCAAAAGAACTCTTTAAAAAATAACTTTAAAGTTTTCTTTGGAGGGGTAATTTAAACCTCCTCAATGAGCACCTCTTATATACAATTCAAATTCTAAGAAATTTGCAAATTAATATTTATAATGTACCTGCAAGAAACATAACTGTATTAATAATTAAAATTAGCCCATCTGCCTCCTACTCACTCAATGAAAATTAGTGTCCCCAAAACCTCTACCCCGTGCCTCTCCCCCAATTTTTGTCTGTTTTCACATGATCTTTGTGTTGATTATTCCAGAGCTGAAGAATTGCTCTATGGATGTGATACAATAGCTTATTATGTTTCACTCTATACATGTAATACATGAAATAATTTACTTCATATATTCCTAAATGCTAGCTTCTTTAGTTTCAATTTTTTTTATAACTTAAGATTGAATCATTACTTTACCACTTAATTTTACTAAGCATTAATATTAAGGAGTTTTTTTATACTGATACATGTAGCTCTTCATTTTCACTTCCTGAAAAGAATTTTGTGTGGAGATGTCCTAGTGTGTTGTTTACCTATTCTCCTATGATGAACAACTAGTTTGTTCCCAGTATTTTTTTTTCTTTGGGTATGTGTCTGTTGGAAACATGCAACTATAAATTTTCTTACATATATTTCTAGGGACATGTTTCAAGACTTTTTCTAGCATACACACCCGGAGGTAGAACTTCTGGAGTATAGAGTATGTGCACCTTCACCTTTAGGAGACAATGCCAAATTGTTTTCCCAAAACACTGGGAAACTTCTATATTGCCCAGAAGTACAAAAGAAATCCTATTCTTTTCTATTCTAGGGCACCATGTGTGTCTCAGTCAGTTGAGGCTCTCTTGATTTTGGCTCCAGTCATGATCCCAGAGTCATGTGATTGAGCCCTGCATCAGGCTCCACACTGAGTGCGAAACCTGCTTAAGATGTTTTCTCTCCCTCTGCCACTCTCCCCTGCTCATACACACACTCTCACTCTATAGAATAAAAGAAAACAATTATATTCTCAGCCCTTGCCAGCAGTCTGTGTTGAATTTTTTCCTTTTTTTTTTGACCAAGTAATAAATGTACAATTGTTATCTTGATTTATGAATTCATTATTCTTGATGCTAAAGAGTTTGAGGAACTTTTCCTGGATTTTTTTAAATGTTATTTTTGAGAGAGAGAGCATGAGCAGGGGAGGGACACAGAGAGAGGGACACAGGCTCCAGGCTCTGAGCCATCAGCACAGAGCCCAAAGTGGGGCTCAAACTCGTGAACCATGAGACCATGACTTGATCTGAACTCAGATGCTTAACCAACTGAGCCACCCAGGTTCCCCAGAACTTTTCCTTTATTTACTCATCATTTGTGTTTGTTATTCTGTAAATTCCTATTCACGTAGTCATTGACTAATTTTTTGCTTCAGTTTTTCACTCCCCTGTAATAGAGTTCTACATTTGCATCCTTGTTAGGTGTAAACGGCCTCTTGGTGGAAAGGGCTAAGTTTTCCTTCCTCTTGACTGTGGGCTTGGCCATTTCACTCATTTTTGCCAATGAGTGAAATAAGACATGAGAGAAAATAATGTAAACAATGGCTTGAAATGCGCTTCTGTGTGAGGGTTGTCCCACTTGAGCATTCAGCCATGCCATGAAAAACAACTATAGGTAGCTGTTATTTACCACTTTCCAGCTTGGGCCCTAGCATGAGACACAAAGTACAGAGCTGCCCAGCTGAACACAGACACATGAAAAATAAACACTTTTTCTTGTATACCAATGTACGACTGATAGATATTTGATATTTTTTATTGGATTTGATACATTTTCCTTAGGGATTTGTAGGAGCACTTTTTTTATTTTTAACTCTGAATTCTAATTCTTTGTGCTTCTAATTTATTGTTGGATTTTACTCCATTTGTCTTACATATAGAAATACTTAATATGTTATAATTTATTGATCTTTCCTTTTTTGTTAGTTGTGTGTGTGGGGGGAGGGGTAAGAAATCCTTCCCTACCCCAAGTTCATGGAGACACTGTCTTCTATTTTATTCTAGAAGTTTTATGTTTTTCCTCTTATAAGCATGCTTTATTTTACCTAGTAATAAATTTTATGTACGCTGTGGGGTAGGTACTCAATTTTTTCCTCCTTATTCAGATAATCAGTTGTTCCAACATCATTTGTTGAAGAGATGGTCGCTTCCTTACCTATCTGTAATGACATTCTAAATATGTCCAGTTTCTATGAATATGTACTCTATCTGACTATCCTCATAAAAATAGGCTGTCTTGGGACTTAGACATTTATAATAAGTTTTGTTATCAAATAGGATAAATCATTCCACCTTATTCTTCATCATGAGTATTATTTTGTTTATTTTTAGCCATTTTCTTTCTAATATAAATTGTGCTTCTAATTCATACATAATTTTCTACCATTCTCCTTGGACTGAGGTATCACTGTAGTTTATAGTCCGCTAGAATACAAATCTGTAAATAGTGAAATTAAACAAATGGCGATACTTCTCATTCAAGAAGACTATGCTTTATAAGGCTGTCATAAGATAGATCTTTCTACTATGTTATAAAGGTCATCTAGAGAGAGAATCATGGTCTCTCTCCATTACTTAATTACCCACTTCAAAATAATTGATTTATATTTTTGCCTGTCCTTTTTTCTTGATCCACTTCTTTGTTGCAGATACTCTGTTAGGATTTGAAGACTCTTAACAAAGAAAACAAGTTACATTACCTTAAGGAGCTCACAGTCTACTAGTTGCTGATGAACTGATACATGATATTACAGTGAAAGTCCCTGAAAGAGATTGAGATTGATATTGTTGTGTTTACCTTTTTGCTGCAGCCAGGCAGTTATCAGATATTTGCCTTGATCATTTGCTAAACACAGTCATAACTTCCAGCCCTAACAATGAGTGATGGTCTGATGCTATAATGTTATTGGAAAACAATGAGAATATCTGTTAATGGGAGTGTAGGCAAATAACACTATTGTCCAGAAAATAGTCTAATCATCTCTTTTTGACTTTGAAAGCTTAAGAAATATAAACATAGAGACTGAAGGCACTAAGGCAACTGCTTTTAGTATTAAAAAAAAATCCAAAGAGAAAAGATCCCAGGTCACTAGGAAAGGTAAAGCAATGGGCAAATATTTGGGGCTGTGACACCACATAAATATACCCAGACCTCAATTCTGAATCGCATAACTAGTGCTGCATTAGTTGTATTGTGAATAGAGACTGAATTCTTTTGGATAGGTACTGAAGCAGTAACATTGGGACAGGAGCAGGAATAGATAAACCAAGGTGACCTTGCTATACGTGGCACTGATCAAATGTTGTAATTGTCAATAAAGATCCCTCTTATAGTCACAACTAATCATTAGACAATGCATGATATTATATCTCCCCTGTAGATCTTTGGTTATAGCTTTCCCAAGTCAGCTGATTCAGCCATCTGTACTCCCTAACACCTGTACAGCGGTAGAAACCATGTATCGCTCTCCTAGATACTACATGTACTAAGCACTTAGATGTATCATGAAGAGAGCAACTAATACTCCCTGCAAAGGGTCAGAGAAAGATTTATGGAAAAGGTAAATCATGAGCTAAACATTGAAGATAGAGTAGGGATTTTGAGGTGGTTGAGAGGAAAAGATTCTTGGCAGCCTATGAAAAGCACAATTGCAGAAGTGAATAAATATGGAGCAAAAACATTTTAGTAAGGATAGTGAACTATGAAGATGACTAAGTAAACAAAAGCCAAAGTATGAAGTTCCTTGTATGTTATATGTGATAGGATAAGCAACTGGAGAATTTTGGACATGGATGCGACTGTTTATAAACTACATTTAAAGAAGTCTACTCTGCTAATGGTCTGGAGAATAGAGAAGAATGAGGGATAGTATGGTAGGCAGAATAATGGCCACCCAAAGGTGTCTACATCCTAATCTTCTGAATCTTTGATTAGGTGTACCTTACATGGCAACAGGGACTTTGCAGATGTTGTTAAGGACGTTGAGGTAGGCAAATTATGCTGGAACATCCAGCCCAACAGAAGAGGAAGTCACAGTTATAAAATTTGAGAATTCAATCTACTGTTTCTGTATTTTAAGATGGACCCAGGGAGCCATGAGGCAAAGAATGCACGTGGCCTTTAGATACAGGAAAGGGCAGGGAAATAGATTCTCCCCTAGCATCTCCAGAAAAGAAACAGCCCTGCTGACACCTTGATTTTAGCCCTGTAGACCCATGTTGGACTTTTAAACTAGAGTGTAAGAAAATAAATTTGTGTTGTTTTTTTAAGCACTTAGTTTGTGGTAATTTGTTATAGCAGCCATAGACAGCTAATGCTCATGGTGAAATGGCTGGCAGAGAGACGAATGAGGAAGCAACTATAATCCATATCAAAGAACATATTTCATGGAGAGTGGTCATTCATTTTGACAAATGTAAGGTTTCCCTAGAAAGAGTAAATACAGGCAGAATTTGTACTAATGATTAAATTTTTCAGAGGGATGTGAAACATAATTTGCTTCGAACAAAGATGAATTACCCATTTGTGGTCGATATCTTTCAATGAAGAGCAATGCTCCTTTATGATCTAGAATGAATGGGGCAGCGGGAAAAAATGACAAGCTGTCTACACTTGAGCCCTAGAAGGAAATTCTTTTTAATCACATTAGTGGGCAATTTACCTGATCTTTTAAGAATATATTTCTTTTAATTAGCTATGAAGCAGTGACATGTCATTATTAGTTAATAATCAGTCCCTAAAGGATAATGTTTCTCATAGCTTGACTTCCTGTATATCTTCTTATGTCAGGGACCTTGGGTTGTGGACCCCAATTTAGTTCTTCTAATGACTATTTTATTGATTGAATTTGCAAATTGTAGGGAAAGAAATGTAAAGTTTAAGAATCCTCACAACTTGTATTCAAATTCTGGCTTTACTAAATAGTAGGTACGTGACTTTGCTTGGGTAGCTGTGTCTTCACAGTCTCTTTCCTCATATGCAAAGAATGATGGCCACTATCTTGTGTCTTTATTATGACATTTAAAGAAAAAAAGTTAAAGTAGTGAGTGTGATATCTAGCACATGTAGTAAATATTCATTAAAATGTAATTATTACCATTATAATATTTATTACTTACAAGCACATGGTGGGGGAGGTGCTCCAAAGTGGATGGGAGATAGGATAAACCTATATCACATTCTGAGTGTTGTGTTATAGATATGTGTAATGTGATCTCTCTTTCCTGCTAATCATTATACTCCTATATAGCAGACCAAGACTATGTGGCACCCGGCAGTTTGCTAGATAGTCCAGAAAGATAAAGCCTACGTTTTTGTATATATTGGTAAAAAGGGTGAGGTAGGGTAAGAAAGAGTTTCAACAGGGCCCATAATTTGAATTGTAGCTTGAAATACAGTAACGACTTCAGAAACTGAAGAGAATGTTCAAGATAAAGAGAATAGGAAGGGGAAGAACAGTAATATTTTTAAATATGGGGATAGAGTTTAGTTTGACTAAAGATGTAGAATGTTCTTATGAGGGGAATGGAGAGCTCATCAAATTTACAAATTTCAGAAAGTACTGAATCTTTTTTTAAAGGCTTATTTATCTTATAACTGAACGTTTGTATCTTTTGCCCAACTTAACCTGATTTGCTCATCTGCCATCCCATTTCTGGTATCCACCCATCTGTTATCTTTACCTAAATGTTCATATTTTTTATATTCCACATATAAGCGCAGCAGTATGGTGTTTCATTCTCTGTTGGACTCAGCATAATGCCCTCAAGTTCTACTCCTGTTATTGCGAATGGCAGGATTTTCTTCTTTCCTGTGGTTAAATAATATTACTATATGTGTGTGGGGGGGAGGAGGTCTGTGTGTGTCTCACATTTTCTTTATACATTCATCTATTGATGGACACTTAAGTGTTTACATGTTCTTGCTATTGTAAATAATGCTGCAATAAACATGGATGTGAAGATAGCTTTTTGAGATAGTGATTTCATATTTTTGGATAAGTACCCTGTAGATAGTTCATTTTTTTGAATAAATACTCTAGGAATTGCAATTATATAAATTGCTAGATTATATTATATGGATTTGAGGAACTTTCATACTATTTTCCATCATGGCCATGTCAATTTATTGCTTATTCCCACAAGCAGTGTTCTGGGGTTTCCTTTACTCCACATCCTAGCTAACACTTGCTGTGTCTTGTTTTTTTTCTTTTTTATCATAATCCTAGTTGTGAGGTGATATCTCATTTTAGTTTTTATTTGTATTTCCCTGATTAATGATATTGACCACCTTTTATGTATCTACTGGCCATGTATATATCTTCTTTGAAAAAAAAAATATATCTGTTCAGTTCCTCTGCTCAATTTTTAATCAGATTTTTTTCTGTTGAGTTTTATGGGTTGAGATGACACTGAATTTTACACTGAGGTATGCACATCACTTAATGGTTAATGAGAAGTCCTTAATTAGATTGGCACTCTAATACTATGACCTTGGTAGCCATGTGCAGGTAGAATGGAAAGTAGGATGTCTGAGGTCAGAGAAGCAGGAAAAAGATAACTGATCATGAAGTAATGCCAGTCTGAACTAGGGGACAAATGTAAGGGACTAAATCTAGAAACATGAAAATGTAAAAAAGACAAAGGAGTCTATTAATAAGTGACTTGAAAAATACATGTAGCTACTATAATAGGAAGAAACACTAATCATCCATTAAAAATAGCAGGAGAATTCCATCTAAATTTACTGACATGTAAAGAAATTCATCATTTACTATTAAGAGAAGAAAAGTAAGATGCAAAATAATATATATCCTATGATATCATTAGTATCAGGACAATTATACAAACATTCTAATAAAGATTTCTTATTAGAATGGAGATAAGGAGAGGGCTATTTTTAACTTTATAATAATGTAGTACTTCAATGTTTACAACAAACATACATTATTTTAACCATAAGATTTCAATGTAAAACAATAAAGAGGTTTGTAAATTAGACTATCAATAAGATTATAAATTTCCAACTCCCCTAGAAGGCAAAGCAATTTGCACATAGCAGGATCTCAATACTTACTTGTTTGACTGAATGAAAGACTAAAATAAGAGAACATATCCTATAGAATTCTGAGATAATGGATCAGATTTTTAAATTACTCTGGATCATGGGACCCAAGAATTGATCTTCTGATGACAATTCTTTATAAATTATCAAAACAGATTGTAGTCAATACCTCAGCTTTTTTCACATGCAAATGGGAATTACTGTTCCATTCTATTAAAGAGATGTTTAGGGAAAAATACGATTTGTTTGAGGACTATCTGATAGTGAAGTTGACCTGTTCTAAAGTTGTCATCTATAAATATTTAAATCATAAGATTTGAGAACTGATGTTCTATTACTCAGTTTTCTACTTCATAGTGGGACTTAACTCCTATAAACCAAGAGCTGCTATAGTAAAAGTGCTGTCAGAAGCACAGGACCCAGGCACGGACTTGTTAGACTGCAGTAAACCCACCTCCCTCATGGGTACTAATGCAGAAATTCTGCAACTCGGGTGCCTTTTTGTTTTTCACACATCCATGTTTTAACAACAGTAGGATTAGAATTATTCTTCCAGTAAATTTTACTTTATTGAATACCAATCGCTCTGGGACTACAGTCATAATAAATTACATATAATAATTATAGATGGAATTTTTATGGTTTCTATTTTCTTATGGATCTGTGAGCATGAGCATAGACATCCTCTACCTCCACATAAATTAAGTTTACCACACACTCCTGGCACCAAAGCTGTAGTAACATACATCATGCATGTTGCCAAGAGTACCTCAAATATGTTCTTGAAAATTAATCTTCTGACCATTGCCCATCACTTTTACTAAAAAGCCGTCCATTTTTGTCAAGATGCAGAATGATAGCTGTTCCCAAACGTTGTCAGTCAACCTTCTTAAAATGTCTGGAGGGCAGTCCTACTGTACCCAAAGCAAGTTTAAAAACCTTAAGGAGAACACCAGAATCTATCTATCAAAGAAATGTAAAAGAAAACTATTTTGCCCTCAAGAAAAAGAAAATCCATGAAAAAAATCAGAAGCAGACAGCTAAATTAAATGTAGTGTTTTCTCCATCTGTCCCCTACAGGAGAAATTGAAATGGCCTCTTTCAGAAAGCAGCTTACTTTCTTATCGTCTGTAATACATACAAGCACTTGTGAGTTACTTGCAGTCCATTCTTTTTGTCAGTAAGCACAAAAGGAGTATCTAGGAAGAAAGGACTCTGGACTCTTGAAGTTTGCAGTCAAGCAAAGCATGAGAGCCACTGAAACATGTAATAAAAAGGCAGGATTAGCTCTGAGAACCTCTCTAAAAAATCAAGAGGAAAGACCACCTCCTCCTCCTCCTCCTCATCATCATCATTGTTGACATTACTATTATTATCTCCTCCTTCTCTTTCCCACCCCCGTTATTTTTGCTGTCTTCTTTATCACCATCATCTTTATCATGACTGATACTCTCCTCTTCCTCCTCTTTGTCATCATTGCCACCACTACCATGACAATAATCACTGTGTTCAGAGCTTTAAAACATGACTCCTAAAATCTCAGGAGCACAGAGCTGGACACGGGACTCAAACACACAAACTTGGAGATCATGACCTGAGTTCAAGTTGGATGCTTAGCCAACTGAGCTACCCAGGTGTCCCTGAAATAGGAGGATCCAAGATGGTGGAACAGCATGGAAGTTTTTTTGCATCCCGCATCCATGAAATACAGCCAGATCAACAATAAACCATCCTGCACACATATAAAAATAATTTGAGGATTAACACAACAATCTGCACAACCTGAACCACAGAACTTGGCAGGTATGTGGCACAGATAGGTAAATTGGGGGAGAGAGAAGCCGCAGAAGGCAGGGAGCTGTTTTTCTTGTAGAAAGAGGGCAGAGACAGGTGGAGAGAATGGGAAAAGCACTCCCCCCAAAAGCAGCTGGAGAGAAAGTGGAAAAGTGGAAACAGCCACAGGGACTGAACTAAAAAGGGAGAAAGGAGAAGAGAGAGGGTTTAAATTCCATTCCATAAACAGGGGGAACTCAGAGTCTGAAACTCCACAGCTCGATAACTGGTGTTGCTCTGGTGAGCATGGCGAATCCCCAGGAGCAGAGTAAGGTCTGGGGATCCTTGGGCCACACAGGGAGAGGCAGTTCCCCTGCTGGAAGGACATTTGATAGAGGCTGCATGGCCCCCCAACAGGCAAAGTCCTTAGTCGACCCTGGAGAACAATTACATTCACTGGTGCTGGAACAAGAACATTAAGGGTGAAGCCTGGTGCCAGATGTGTGTTGTGATTTTCCATAATCCCTGAAACACTGCTGCTACATGATCACATGAATATTTTCTGGGGTAGGATGGCACCCAGTCGCAGTCTCTGGGCATTAGCAGCAGCACAGTTCTGTGAATGTTCCTGGGTGTGGCCAGCACCTTGCCATTGCTCAGTGAGACCCTCCCCCAGAGGGTCTGAGCGGGTGAAAGCCACAGTCCCTCAGAAGTGAGGGGTCAAGAAACACAGTTGCATCTGAAATCAAACTCAGAAGGGAGGTGCTGCCTGGCAAACTAATGGCTTGGTCACAGTGTAAAGGTAGCAGACAGAAGCCAGAGACAAAGGATGGGTAAGTGATTGCTGACTGGGGAGAACAGCATTCCTATACTAGAGACTAGGTAGCTGGGTGACAGCACTGTCACCCCTCCCAGCATGTAGATACACACCTACAAGCACCACAACACTCCACCCCAGTAAGCTAAGCAGCACCATCTAGTGGACAATGAAGCCATTACACTAAGCCCTGCCCAACTGGGCCAACCCTGCTCTTTAGGAGCACCGTAAGTCTCTCCACCTGCTTAGTTTAGACACTATAAGTGCTTCACAGTTTGACTTCTAGGGAAAAACGATGTAATTTCAATTGTATTTCAGTCTGTTCACTGATTCATCTATTTAATTTTCTTTTTTTTCTTTTTCATTTCTTTTTCTTGAATCCAGAAAGAGAAAAATATATTTTTATTTTCAATTTTTATTAAAAATATTTTTCTTTTATTTTTTTCTACTATATTTTTTACTTTCTGGTAAATTTTTCAAATTCTGTTTTACTTCCATAATTTCATTTTATTCTATTTCATTGTATTCATTTTTTCAAATTTTCAAACGTTTTCCTTTTTTTCCCCTGTTTTCTCTAATTTATCAAGCTCCTTTCAACAAACCAAAACACAGCTATCTTATATCATTTATTTGATTTTGTGTGTGTGTGTGTGTGTGTGTGTGTGTGTTGTGTTTAATTATTTAATTTTAATTTTTTTTTACTTTATTCATTTTCTTCCTTCAAAATGATGAAACAAATTCATCCCAAAAGAACGAGCAGGAAGAAACAACAGCCAGCGACTTAACACAGATAAAAGCAAGATGTCTGAACCAGAATTTAGAATCATGATAATAAGAATACTAGCTGGGGTCCAAAATAGATTAGAATCCCTTTCTGTGGAGATAAAAAAAAAAAAAAAAGTAAAAGCTAGTAAGGATGAAATAAAAAAGGCCATAACTGAGCTGCAGTCTTGAATGGTTGCCAAAGTGGCAAGAATGGATGAGGCAGAGCAGTGAATCAGCAATATAGAGGACAAACTTATGGAGAATAATGAAGCAGAAAAAAAAAAAGAGGGAAACTAAGGCAAAAGAGCATGATTTAAGAATTAGAGAAATTAGTGACTCATTAAAGAACAACATCAGAATCATAGGGGTCCCAGAAGATGAAGAGAGAGAAAAGGGGGTAGAAGTGTTATGTGAGAAAATCATAGCAGAAAACATTCTTAACCTGGGGGAAAGACAGACATCAAAATCCAGGAAGCTCAGAGGACTCCCTTAAGATTGAACAAAAACTGGCGCCTGGGTGGCGCAGTCGGTTAAGCGTCCGACTTCAGCCAGGTCACGATCTCGCGGTCCGTGAGTTCGAGCCCCGCGTCGGGCTCTGGGCTGATGGCTCGGAGCCTGGAGCCTGTTTCCGATTCTGTGTCTCCCTCTCTCTCTGCCCCTCCCCCGTTCATGCTCTGTCTCTCTCTGTCCCAAAAATAAATAAACGTTGAAAAAAAAAAAAAATTTTAAAAAAAAAAAAGATTGAACAAAAACTGACCATCAATAAGGCATATCATAGCAAATTCACATAAAATCTCAGTAAGGTAAGGGTATTATTACCACTTTAAAAATGAAATGATGAACCTGAAGCAGGGATGTGTTCAGTAACTTGTCCAAGTTCACAGGGACAATGAAGTAACAAAACCAGGCCTCTGACAACAAAACATCATTTTCCTGAACTGGTTAAATACTTTCCAAAGTTTCTAATTGGAATTAACCCTTCAGAATCAGAAAGACTGCAGGACACTGTGTATCTTTCTGCATTGTTGACCCAGATAGAAAGAGCCATTTGGAAAAAGTTCTCTGTATGTGTGTCTTGCTTCTTCCTTCTGATCTGCTACCCACGTCTACAACTTTTATGTAGAACTCAACTCCTGATTCACACCTTGTAGCACATTTCACAGTTGGATTGGTCCTGTCTACCCAGAAACTAGCTGCAACTCAGTGAGCCTTATTTGGGAGTTTCTAACCTAGCCTGCTTTCTTTATGCAATAAGAGTCCTGGGGTCATAGCTCTGCTCTGCTGTGAAATCTGTGACTCAAGGAATATATCCTTTGTTAAAGCTTTAAATTATCTATCTGCAATTGATGTGCATGAGGTGACTGACCTAGTGTAATCATTTTAAATTTATTTTCATAGTTAAGATTCCTTCTTTTTAAAGTTGGTTTATTTATTTATTTTGAAAGAGAGTTTATGAGCAGGGAAGGGGCATAGAATGAGGAGAGGGAGAATCCCAAGCAGGCTCCATGCTATCTGCTCAGAGCCTGGTGTGAGGCTTGCTCTCATGAACCATGAGATCATTACCTGAGCTGAAACCAAGAGTAAGACACTTAACCCACTGAGCCACACAGGCATGCGACCAGAGTTAAGATTCTGTATACTACTTAATATAATTAAGATTTCACACTTATAATTTAAGCCAAACATAAACTTACTTAGTTTATATCACAGGTAAATTAGTTCTTCAAAGAAACTTTCAAGTTCCTGTACCCAATAATTATAGTAGAACTAAAATGGAAAAACACTGCCCACAGTATCATCTCTCCCAAAAGCAACAATTGCTAAGATTTTATAAAATTTCTTTCCCACTTTTTTTCTTCTCTGGATAGATTTTTAGATGGTAATGAATATGCTATGTATATATAACTTTGTATCTTCATTCACTTGGTGAAAAGTGTTCACAATTACTGTGGTTTTAAAATCTCTGTAGCAACACAAATTACTGGCAGCATAATAATTGGATGTGAATTGATGTACTGTGTTTTACAGAAGTGATCCTAGACTACAGATACTTAGGCCGTTTCTAATTTTTCATTGAAGTAATACAGTGAACATCTTAACATGTAGATGATTCTGGAAATACATCATAATCAAAAGTCTAGGAAATACACTAAGAATCACCAAAGTACATTCGCATTTTGTCACACATTTTAAGTAACTCACTTGTCAAGAAGGTTGTCGACTCTGTTGAAAAATATGACAATACGACGCAAGACCACAGAGCTAATTAATGGCAGAACCCAGCTCTCAAACATGGGCTTTTTCTGATCCAAGTCATGTTGATGATATTCTTCCTCTTTCTGTTCTCCCTGAGGAACGCCCTTCCCTTCACTGGGCCCCTGAAAACCAACAGTACTAAAAACCAGTGATTCCAGGTCCTAGCCTCCTCCAGAGTTCCACCTCCATGTTTTTTACTGGCTGGAGTGTGTGTGTGTGTGTGTGTGTGTGTGTGTGTGTGTAAATTTTTTTTTCTGTAGATACTCCTGTAGAATTTCAAATGTAATTCTTCTGCAACCAAACTTTCTTTCATCTATTTCTCCTCAGGTTTCCTCTCTGTCATTATTGCAGCTCCAAATCTCTCCTTCCACCTTTCTGACAATAAATCATAGTGTAAGCCCAGCAAATTAATTTCCTGAATATTTGTTTAAAAAATATGGTCTTCCTTCTCTATTCTCACTGCCAAAGTTCACACAACCATTGTTTCTAGTTTGGATGACTGAGACAACCTCCACTTACTATTCTGGCCTCCCCCCGCCCCTTAAATCTACTCTTTACACTATATCCAACAATCTATCTCTAAAATCATAATATCCTTTTCAGACAAAAACCATCAATAATCATTACTGTACTCCTAATCCCTATACATATGCCCATCTCTTCATGATCCATTACTAAACCAACACCCCAACTTGATCTCTTTTCTTCCCATTTTATCAATCATGTTGAATTACTAATGGAGATGCCCAAATTTTCTGAACGTTTATGCATTTAGGCATCCCCCCCCCCCGCCCACCAGACTTTTAACTAGCGCTGTTGTCTTTTTCTCCTTTAATGAAACTTCTATTCCTCTTCTAATAGCAGCAATCCATTACCCTTGAAATCTCGAACTGTCCCATGCAGAGGTGTTAACGACTCATATATGCTCATGTTAGTTTATGCATCAGTGTGTTAAACCAGGAATTCTACCCTTTCAACTCTCAATTAGCTCCTGCATCTCTACCTCTTTATTCTCCTTTCTTCAATAACAGGGCATATTTCATTGATCCATAGGACCAAAGCAGGAGGCATTTTTCCCAGCACCTGGAAGTTAGTAACTATATTTTGTGCTTTTCTATGCTGCCACATTGTCTATACTACAAAGTTTACTTTAACTGTCCCAAAACAGTCCTTCATGAAGGGGATTCCCTAGTTTATGGCAGAAATTGTGTTACCCACAAGTGTATGTTACATAGATACACAGTCGGAGGGAACTAGGCATAATTCAGAACCCAGAAAGTTAAAGTGAAATGATGCCAATAAGTAACTCAAATTTTATTCTTAGATTTCCTTGTTTTTAAAGGACTCAAGCCCTAGACTAGCCCTAATAATTAAGGTATTTCTCATATGAGCACTTGGCATGATTTGAGCTATAAAGCAAATGGGTACAGACTCCAATGCCTGTTAAATCATCAAGCCAGCAGCTTTATGTATGTTTTTATAACTTTTATTTAATCATTTCTCTCTGAAGACTGTGTCAAATATATTGTGTGGGGTTGTTCCTTTTATGTGAATTTGCATTATACTCCATATATACAAAAGAAATTTGTAAGCAGCACCTAATTTAAAATACGGAGACTTGAAGGAATTTGTAGATAATTTAATATTTTAAAAAATATATTGATGTCTAGTTTGTAGGTTTTGATATCTCCACTTAAAAACTAGAAGGAGAAAATGAGTGTGGATTAATGTTACATTTAAAGTTTCTTAATGAATTCTAGATGAAATCCAGCATATAGCTAATAACTCAATCAATCTGTAACAGCAATATTGGGGTCTAAAAAGAACAAAACTATTGGGGCTGTTTTTTTTAATATCACTTCAAAGTTAAGAGAATTCTAGAAGTTGCTTATCTAGTATTTAACTTTCAAATCCAACTTTGGATGAGAAAACAATGAGCTACTGTACCAATGAGGATACTGTATTCTTGCATGTTTGTATTTGTGAAAAATATATAAATATTTTTTTTTGCTATAGGAAAATAATATTGAAAGGTAGAATCAATACAGTGAATATTCAAGCCATAATTAAAACTTTCAGCTGTAGTGGTGCACCTGGGTGGTTCATTTGGTAGAGCTTTCAACTCTTGATTTCAGTTTAGGTCATGATCCTAGGGAGTGAGTGCCATGTCAGGCTCAGTGCTGAGGTTGGAGTCTGCCTGAGAGTCTCTCTGTCTTTCCCTCTTCCCTCTCACCTGTGCGTGCACATGCTCGCATGTGTGCTCTCTCTCAAACAAAATTCAATTGATTAATATTTTTTTCATAAGATAAAACCCATTACTGCATTTTTTGGTGAAATATCTACATATACTCATTATTGATCTTGAAAATTAATAGATTGTTTAGAAAAAATAAATACATAGCAAAAGTTATTAAGATGCTCATATCCAACAATCTTGCAATTTTTCTTCCATGGAAATAATTGATTTCCATTGAACTAAGATATATATTAACTGTAGTATTACTGAGGTAGCACCTAAAGAAAACTTGTAATCTAACTTTCAATATATTGGGATTCATCAACATTAAAATTGTAGTATGAAAGTGGGGCACCTGGGTGGCTCAGTTGGTTAAGCGTCTGACTTTGGTTGAGGTCATGAGCTTGTGGTTCATGAGTTTGAACCCTCTGTAGGGCTCTGTGCTGACAGTTCAGAGCCTGGAGCTTGCTTCAGATCCTGTGTCTCCCTTTCTCTCTGTGCCCCTCCCACTTTTGCTCTGTCTCTTAAAAATGAATGTGTTAAAATTTTTTAAATAAAAGGTTAAAAAATGAATAAATAAAATTGTAGCATGAAAGATTCCTGAAGCACAAGATGTATTGTAATATTGCTGGAATGAAAATACATTTATATACAAAAAATGAAAATAAAGTTTAGTTTTACAATTGTGGGTTTGAGTTATTTAAAACTTTCATAATTATATATTTATTAAAACACATCCAATGTAGCCATTTTTAAAATATGTAAATATATTTCTTACTTTAGAATACAATACAGAAAAATTGTGATAGTGCAGAGTTACTGAATATTCAGGACCCAGTTTCCTCTACTAACATCTATTACTATGGTACCTTTGTCACAACTAAGAAACCAACATCATTATCTTCTTATTAACTAAACTCTGTATTCAAATTACATTAGTTTTACATTAATATCCATTTTCTGTTCCATGATCCATCCAGGATACCATATCATATTTTGTCATTTCCTTAGCCTCCTCTGGGCTTTATTAGCTTTTCAGAGCTTCCATAGTTTTGATGACATTGATAGTTTTGAAAGCAGTGGTCAGGTATTTTGTAGAATGCTCATCTTGTATATTCTCTTCCCTGACCCTAGAATCAGCGATTTTTTTCAAAGGAGCTCTGGTTCTTTTTTTTTTTTTTTTCAACGTTTATTTATTTTTGGGACAGAGAGAGACAGAGCATGAACGGGGGAGGGGCAGAGAGAGAGGGAGACACAGAATCGGAAACAGGCTCCAGGCTCTGAGCCATCAGCCCAGAGCCTGACGCGGGGCTCGAACTCACAGACCGCGAGATCGTGACCTGGCTGAAGTTGGACGCTTAACCGACTGCGCCACCCAGGCGCCCCAAGCTCTGGTTCTTTATATTGGAAAACTATAAGAGAAACAATTGGGGACTGGGCCCTGGGTGTAGCCACTTTTTAAACAAATGATTTGTTCAAGGGCTAGCACTCAGCCAATGACATGATAAGAATCATAACTTTGGTGCCCTGAACCTCCACTCTCTAATATTGTGTCAATATGGCCACCTTGTCTTCATACATGTGGTCAGATAATTGATCTATAAATACATGGATTTATACCCTCTGGAGAATTTTCACATCAATCTACTTAACCACTTTTAAATTATGCCTTAAATCATATGTAATGACAGAAATGAGTTTTGGTCATTTTATATGTCTTTCTCAGCTCTATAGTTGCACAATTACCTTACCACTAACTCTTAAAGAACAAGTAGTTCTTTCTCCTTTAAATTTCCATGGCCATCAAATTGCAATGTTCCCATTCTTGTGCATGAATAATCCATGAATGAACTTCACATACAGTCTGACTCCTGACCCTCTCTATATTCCATGCTCATTCTGGAAGAAATGCTTAACCAATATTCTCCACTATTAATTTGATAGTCTCACCTTTGCATAGAAAATATTCTGGCCAATTTTAACATTTCAAGTAGAAGGTTTTATGCTTGGTTTAAAGACCAGGGAGAGTACTTTGATAATAGACCTGGTTAAAACTTGTGTTTTATTTTTCTTTATTTTACTCAGAAAGTACTTCTGTTTGGTCTTAGAGAATGTTAAACCTCACTCCCCAAAACAAACAACAACAAAAAACTTGATTGTTTTCCATTTTAATTGATTTTCAAAAGTTGGGATAAAATGCTCTCAACTCTTTGCAATACTGAAGTGTTTCTACTAGTTGCTTTTCTTAGACCAGCTCATCACTTCCTATCAAAGGTTAAGAAATAATTGTTTGGGCATTGAATAAACTGATAAGGAACACAAGTAAGGAGGAAAGAAACAAGATTGAAATGTCTAAATTCTATGTTATTTCTAAAGGTTAGGAAAGAATGCATATTTTCTTTCTAAATGTCAATTTAATCTGAATGGCAGTGAACCTCGAATAACATTTGAATTTAATGTAGAACTTTTGAAAATGAAGCAATTGCCTAGCTAACTGCCTGTTTTGCTTTTGGGTGAACTTCACGTTTGGCTTTCAGTTGATGGATAGCTGAAGTATCATTTCCATTTTGAAATATAAACATAATAGTTGGCTGTTAGAAGTGGGGAGAGAAGCTTTATTTGTTGACCAGTGATCAATCTGGGATTTTATTTTAGAGTCTCAAAAGGCTGCATAGTGAATGGAGTTATGCAGTTCATTTGAATGGCTGCCTAATTAGAATTAAAAACGACCAAGCACTGAACATTATTCTGGATACTCAGAACTGGCATTTGGAAATACTATCCATTGTCTTCAAACGCAGTGTTTCTCTCAAGGTGAGTTTTATAGAAGAGGTAAGTATATTGCAGAATTTTGCACAGGCCATTTATAAGTGGGAAGGCATTAGTAAGCCCGGAAAGACAACTGGCTTGTAGACTTGACCTTTTTGCTAATCCCGGGAATGACTTGAATTGTTTTGTTTCAACTTTTTGATCTTGACCAACCTATCAAGGGACACAGATTCAGTGTATACAGATGGACTCTGGGAAGAGTCAGTGGTCACAAATGCAGAAAGTCAAAGGAAGGCACTTAGGGTCATAACTGTAAAAAGTTGAGTCCAAAGAGATAGTATCCCGGATACTGATGGAAGATGATGGAAGGCAGGATATGTTAATACCTTCTGCATATTGGTGGACCAATCTTTCTCTTTGTGTGCTCTTTGTGTGCTAACCACCTGAGTCACCACGATTCCCTAACTCTCAGGTGTCCAATGTTTCTCCTATTCTAGTGGGATTACTAGTTCCTATTTTCTTACATTAATATTTCTGGAATTGTAGGCATTATTCCTGATAAAATGTCCATTGGAACAACACTTCAAAACTCAAGGACACATGGAAATCATATTGGTCCCTACTTACTGGATAATCTTGGGGAAAGAACCTACTCTCTACTTAGCAGAAAATGATGAAATTAGACTAGATTCCCAAGGTCTTTTAGAATTCTAACATTCTGGAAGCAGAATTGCTTAATATATCAAATTTCTAAGACTTAAAAGCCCATATACTCTGAGATACTCCTAGCAAGAAAACTTGGTAACAAATGTTTAAAAAAATTTTTGAGTGAAGTTAAATTATTTTAACATGGAATTAACAAAAATATCCTTCCTAAGTTATTCAGTAGTTTGTGTGTATGTGTGTGTGTATCTATCTATATCTATCTATGGATATATACTATGTTAGATAATAGTCTTTCAAAATAGTTCCTTTAACTGCCTTTGCTCTAACAGTTTCAAATAGAAAGTACATAGTTTATGTATATGTTATCAAATAAAATTGGAGAGTTAGGAGGAGGGAAGTCCTATAAAGTACATTGATATTAAATTATACTCAAGAGCTGGCTATCCTTTATTCTAATTTCCTTTTTAGTGCAGCCAGAGAATGTATAAGGCCTATTTGAGGTCCTATAAAGAAAACTAAACACCACAGTAAGAACAGAATTCTGGTCTAGATCCATGCAAAGACACTGGAAATAGCTACTTGCCATTCCTTTACTTACTGTAAAGTCAAAATCTCCAACCCATCAGAGGTTAAATCTTATTAACGGCACATCCAGAGAAGAACAAACATCACAGGATGAGTCATTGTTATCATGGCAAAACTTTTTTGGAGTGACTTATCAAGATGACTTTCATAAATTCTTTATTAGATATGCATCAATGACAAATGTTCATTGCTGATCAATTCTCAAATGAATCCAGCACATTGTTCATTCTTATCTCTTTTGATATTATCATATCTCATCAATGACCTATCTTCTTTATGAACTGATGCATTAATAGTGTAGCAAGATGATTGCATTGTATGATTCTCCTCTGCCCTTCTCTCTCTCCCTAACCCCCTTCCCTGCACTCTCTGCTCCAAATTCCATATCCCAGTTTCTGTCATATCTCCCACCAAGAGGAGAAAAATAAATCCTGGGGCCTATTCTGCTTTGCTCTTTGGAGCAGTTGGGCTTTTCTAAAATGTTTTCAATAGGAAAGAATTTCTTAATTTAGACTGGAATGGGCAAACAAACAGCTGCTGGCTTCTCCTCCTTGAATGTCAATTGCCTGTCATCTAGTTTGCATAGATCTGCTTGTCATGGTTATTTTTTTAGCAAGCTTGATGTCAAAATCTTTTGCCGGTCCTGTCCCCTGAGGAAAGGAACTTAGGCTCAGAATAAAGATTATGATCAGAATGGATCTCCATTCTCGGAATCCTCCTGTTCCCTGGCATTCAAATTGACTTAGTGCTTAAAGGTTTCACTTGAGCTAGGGCTGGTAGAAAGCCATCTGTGGTTTTTTCCTCCTTCCTGGATTCTGTCTGCCCATGTATAATACTCCTGAGTTTGCTGGTTAGCTATAGTCCAGTGGAATTCTTGGAAATAATTTTTAGCAGATCATCCAAATCCTGCTTGTTCTGGAATATAAAACTCTATGGATCGATTGCTTGTCTAGCTATCAAAGTTCTCATGGTCTTCAGTTATTTCATGAGCTATGATGTCACCATTCTATTCTTAAGGCTCAGTCCCTAATGAATGTAATCCTAATGTCACAGGTATTTTTCTTGAGGATATAGTTCTGATTGAATTGATCTGCTGTTTTTCTTTTTTAAGATTAACAAGTCATTTTAACTCCTTCAACCTCTAAATGTAATTAATATTTTTTAACTTTGTACAAATTTGTCCACATTACATGGTACTGTTCAAGCAATAAACTGATGTAATGGGAAGAAAATGGCTTTAATTAAAATATAAAATATTAGTCCTCTTAAGGCCATAGAAGTAGATTTGTGCAGAGGAAGTCCCTACAATGACAATTTTAGGAGATCTGAGTTCTAGGCAGATTGTATCACCAATTCATTTTACACAAGTTCTTCAGAAAAGTTTTTACAAAAGTTCTTCAACATAACAAACTAAAGGCACAGAGAATTAAACCCTTTCTCCAGCAGCATATAGTAACTATTTTGGCAATACATAGAAATTAGCATGGTGACCTCAAACAAACAGACAAAACCCTGGGCTTTACCAGTAATGGTAAATGTCCATCTACCCATGTTTTGTTGGATCTATTTGCTATCAGGACAAAAGTAAATCCTTGCCACTCTATCTCTGCTTTGGACAACATCTTGATCAAGGACTTGAGCTTCTGTCAGGTCTGCACTGGTTCAAACTTCCACTCAGTGATTTGGGTATAATGTTGCTTCTTTCATTTGTCCTACTAGCCCAGGAATGAGTGGCTTCCTTATGATAATGTCTGGGCTGCCTCACTTCCGTCTTTCTGTCCTTTTACTACTTGTGTGATTCATTCTTTGTGTTACAAATTATCTAAGTTTCTGGGGTGTCTGGGTGACTCAGTTGGTTAAACATCTGACTCTTGATTTTAACTCAGTTCATGATTTCATAGTTTGAGTTCCAGCCCCATGTCAGGCTCTGTATTGACCCTATGGAGTCTGCTTGATATTCTCTCTCACTCTCTCTCTCTGTCCCTCCCCTGCTCATGTTCTATCTTCTGAAAATGAATAGTTTTTTTTTATTCTTTAAAGTTTATCTGAGTTTCATTTATCTAATGGAACTATGATACACTAACTGCATGATTCAGACTGAGTTACTAAAGGAGGTTATGGCTCATGTTTTTTTTGTTGTTGTTTTTTGTTTTTGTTTTTGTTTTCCTCTTCACTTTACTAATGGAACTAATAATAGTTGCCTATGGTACTACTATGAAAATGAAAGATAACTTTCTCATTACCAGTCAAGATGGCAGAGAAGTAAGGGGACCCGAAGTTCCCTTGTCTCAAACACAATAGTATTGAGGCCAGATGACTTAGAATTCCAGGAATCTGGGATACAGAGTGACAAACATTTCGAGGGGCCCACAGGGACAACTTGGGGGGCCATAGGTGCATAATTTTGAATTGGGAAAGATAAAATGGGCGGTGTAGGCATGGAGAGGAGGGATCACTTTCTGTGGAGAGAAAAAAGGAAAGAGGCTGTGGAAGTATAGGATTGTATTTGGACAAGAGAAAAACCATGGACTGGGGAATGGAAAAAAAGGAGAAAGAACCAATTTCTAAAACAATCCAGCGTTGCGGGTCTTTATCTGGACTGAGGACTGCCACTCTGTATGTGTGTCTGAGGAGGAGGGGAGCCACTCCCAGGCTCAGTAGCAAGCTCAGAGGCACAGTTGGAGAGAGCAGTCCCCTCCCTTTGGTGCTGTGGGAAGAAAGTACATAGCTGCTCCAAAGACAAAATACCCTGCAGGTGCTGCCAGGCAGAGGCCTTTTGTTGGCTGGGCAGAGTGGCACTACCCCAGAACCAGGGCACATGTAGCAGGATCCTTTAAGAGGTTGGAGTTTAAATCCAAGCTGAGCACCTGGGAGGCATAGGAGACTGTGGAGTGGGACAAGCCATCCTGCTCACACCTGTGTAACACTGTGAGGATGGCCTGAACAGAAGGATCTGGGACACCCAATCCAGGGAGGAGAGTGTCACCACCACAGTGTCACCGTTTTTATCCCCATCACCAACAAGGTGGGGCTTCAGGGGAATAGGACAGCTTGCCCACAGTGGAGGCAGGACCTGCCTACCCCAAACCACTTCCCTTTATGCCTTGGTAACTGGTATCTACCAGAGCAAGATTGACACTGACCAAAACAGAGAGCCCCTACTCTAGACAAGTGCAGCCACTGGTTCCAAGATACTATCAGATATCGGTCCAACTGTTTTGCATTTTCAGATTTGATTCTTGGTCAATTCTTATATATATATATGTGTGTGTGTATACACACACACACATACATATACACATACATATATATGTTTATTTTTATATATACCTATATATGTATATGTATAATATGTGTATTTCTTCCTCTTCCTCCCTTCTCTATTCTGGTTATCGGTTTGTTTAAGTAGACATTTTTAATCATTTATTTTTACACCTCTTTATCTCCTTTATTTTCTTCTCTCTCTGGATTAAACCATGTAGTTTCTCTGATTCTCTGCATGGTCATTTTTTTCTTTTTCTGCCCCTGTCATTTCTCTCCTTGTTTGGGATAAGGCTTCTTCCACCACCACCCCCTTTTAAAATTTATTCCAGGGTGACTTCAATGAACAAATAAAGGTGTACTTGGTGGAAGGTCCAAACCACCACTACCAGTAGGGAGATAAAGCAACCAGAGTCAGAACTACAGAGCACATGCAACACCAAAAACACCTCCTGAAGGGCCAGGCCCTAGACAATGTATGAACCCTTTTTAATATAGTAGTGTTCACAGGTGTAGGACACATAACCAGCTATTAAAGCATGCAAAGGACAGAAAACTAGTCAAAATGATGAAACGGAAGAATTATCCTCAAAAGAATTTCCAGGAAGAAATGACAGCTAGAGAATAACTTAAACCAGATTTAAACAATTATTTGATCAATAATTTAGATTAATTGTCATAAGATTAATAGATGGGCTTGAAAAAAGCATAGAAGACAGCAGAGAAACTCTTGCTGCAGAGATCAAGGAACTCAGAAATAGTAACAATGAATTAAGAAATGTTGTAAATGAGGTGCAAAATAAACTAGATGCAGTGACAGCAAGGATGGAAGAAGCAGAGGAGAGATTAAGTGAAATAGAAGATAAAATTATGGAAAATGATGAAGCTGAAAAAAACATAAAAAAATACTAGACCATGAGGGGAGAATTAGAGAATTAAGTGATTCAATGAAACATAATAATATCCATGTCATAGGAGTTCCATAATAAGAAGACAGAAAGGGGTAGAAGGTTTACTTGAACAAATTATAGGTGAGAACTTCCCTAATCAGGGGAGGGAAGAAGACACCCAGATCCAGGAGGCACAGAAAACTCCATTCAGATTCAACAAGAATCTTCACCATGGAATATCATAGTGAAATTGGCAAAATACAAAGATAAAGAGAGAAGTCTGAAAGGAGCTAGGGACAAACAGTACTTAACCTCCAAGGGTAGACATAAAAGTGTAGTAGCAGACCTGTCCCCTGAACCTTGGCAGGCCAGAAGGGAGTGGCAGGAAATATTCAATGTGGTGAATAGAAAAAATATGCAGCCAATAAGCCTTATCCAGCAAGGCTGTCATTCAGAATAGAAGGAGAGATAAAGGCTTTCCCAGACAAACAAAAACTGAAGGAGTTCATGACCACTAAACCAGCCCTGCAAGAGATCCTAAGGGGGACTCTGTGAGTGGAATTCTGAAAAGACTACAAAGGACATGATACATCACCACAAACACAGATAAATCTACAGATAACACAACGACACTAAATCCATATCTTTCAGTAATAACTCTGAATGTAAATGGACTAAATGCCCCAATCAAAAGACATAGGGTATCAGAGTGGATACAAAAAAAACCAAGACCCATCTATTTGCTATCTATAAGAGACCCATTTTAGACCTGAGGAGAAATTCAGATTGAAAGTGAGGGGATGGAGAACCATCTATCATCCTACTGGAACTCAAAAGAAAGCAGGATAGGCCATACTTCTATCAGGAAAACTAGATTTTAAACTAAAGACTGTAACAAGAGAGGAAGAAGTGCATTATATCATAATTATGGGGTCTATCCAACAAGAAGAGTAACAATTGTAAATGTTTATGGCCCCAACTTGGAGACCCCAAATATATAAACCAATCACAAACATAAATAATCTTATTGACAAGAATATGGTAATTTCAGAGGACTTTAATACTCCATTTATAGCATGGGACAAATCATCTAGACAGAAAATAAACAATGGCCTTGAATGATACACTATACCAGATGGACTTGACAGATACATTCAGAACTTTTCATCCCAAAACACCAAAACACACATTCTTCTCAAGTGCACATGGAACATTCTCCAAGATAGGTCACATACTGGGTCACAAAACAGCCCTCAATGAATATAAAAGAATTGAGATAATACCATGCATATTTTCAGATCACAATGGTATGAAACTTGAAATCGACCACAGGAAAAAGTTTGGAAAGCCTCCAAATGTATGGAGGTTAAAGGACATCCTACTAAAGAATGAATGGGACAGCAAGGCAGTTAAAGAATAAATTATAATTATATATTTATATATATATTTATATGTAAAAATTTATATATATAACATATATATAAGCTTATATATATGTTATATATAACATACATATATTACATATATGTTATATATAAAAGTTTATATATATAAAAGTTATGTATATATAAACATATATAACATATATAAGTTTATAATATTTATATATATATTTATATAAATTTATATATATTTAAATATATATATTTATTTATATATATGTTTCTAAATGAAGCAAATGAAAATGAAAACGTGACAGTCCAAAGACTTTGGGATGCAGCAAAGCAGTATAAGAGGAAAATACATTTCAGTCCAGTTCTATCACAAGAAACAAGAAAAATCCCTAATACAAAAAGAACAGATCAATGAATCTAAGAGCTGACTTCTTGAAAAAATAAACAAAATTGATAACCCCTAGCCAGACTTCTCAAAAAGAAAATCACAAATGAAAGAGGAGAGATTACAAACAACACCACGGAAATACCATTGCTAGAGACCACTACAAAAAATTATATGCCAACAAACTGGACAACCTAGAATAAATGGACAAATTCCTAGACACCCACACACTACCAAAACTCAACTGGAAAGAAATAGAAAATTTGAACAGACCTAGAGCCAGTGAAAAAATGCAATCATTTATCAAAAATCTCCCAACAAGTAAGACTCTTGGACAAGATGGCTTCCCTGGGGAATTCTACCACCCATTTAAAGCAGAGTTCATACATATCCTTCTCAAGCTGTTGCAAAAAGTAGAAATGGAAGGAAAGCTTCCGGACTCCTTTTATGAAGGCATCATTACCTTGATTCCCAAACCATGAAGAGACCCCACTAAAAAGGAGAATTACAGGCCAATATCCATGATGAACATGGATGTAAAAATTCTCAATAAAATAGTAGCAAATCGAATTCAACAGTGCATTAAAAGAATTATTCACCATGATCAAGTGGGATTCATTGCTGGGCTACAGGGCTGGTTCAATATTTGCAAATCAATCAATGTGATACATCACATTAATAGAAGGAAGCATAAGAACCATATGATCGTGTCAATAGATTCAGAAAAGGCATTTGACAAAATACAGCATTCTTTCTTAATAAAAACCCTCAAGAAAGTTGGGATAGAAGGAACATACCTTAACATCATAAAAACCATACATGAAAAAAGCCCACAGCTAATATCATCCTCAATGGGGAAAAACACACCTTTCTCCCTGAGATCAGGAACATGGTAGGATGTGCACTCTCACCACTTTTGTTTAACATAGTGTTGGGAGTGCTAGCCTCAGCAGACAACAAAATGAAATAAAAGGCATCCAAATAGGCAAAGAAGAAGTCAAACTTTCACTATTCACAAATGACATGATGCACTATGTGGAAAACCCAAAAGACTCCACCAAAAGCTGCTAGAACTTATACATGAATTCAGCAAAGTTGCAGGATACAAAATCACTGTACAGCAATTGGTTGCATTTCTATACAGCAATAATGAAGCAACAGAAAGAGAAATCAAGAAATCGATCCCATTTACAATTGCATCAAGAACCATAAAATACCTAGGAATAAGCCTAGCAAAAGGTGTAAAAGATCTGTATGCTGAAACTTAAAGAAAACTTGGGAAAGAAATTGAAGAAGACACCAAGAAATGGAAAAACATTCCATGCTCATGGATTGAAAAAGAAATATTGTTAAAATGTCAATACTACCCAAAGCAATCTACACATTCAGTGCAATCCCAATCAAAATTGCACTGGCATTCTTCTCAGAGATAGAATAAACAATCCTAAAATTTGTATGGAGCCACAAAAGACCCCAACTAGCCAAAGTAATGTTTAAAAAGAAAAGCAAAGCAGGGGGCATCACAAGCCTGGACTGTAGCCTCTACTACAAAACTGTAATCATCAAGACAGTATGGTATTGGCAAAAACAAACATATAAACCAGTGGAATAGAATAGAGAACCCAGAATTGGACCCACAAATGTATGGCCAGCTAATCTGTGACAAAGCAGGAAAAAGTATCTAGTGGAAAAAAGACAGTCTCTTTACTAAATGGTGCTGGGAGAACTGGATAGCAACATGGAAGAGAATGAAAGTGGACCACTTTCACCATACACAAAAATAAACTCAAAATTGGTGAAAGACCTAAATGTGAGACACAAAACTATTAAAACAATAGAGAAGAAAACAGGCAGCAGTCTCTTTGACCTTAACTACAGCAATTTCATACTTGACCCATGTCCAAAGGCAAGGAAAATAAAAGCAAAAATTAACTATTGTGCCCTCATCAAGATAAAATGATTCTTCCCTGAAAGGGAAATGATCAACAAAACTAAAAGACAACTGTTGGAATGGGAGAAGATATTTACAAATGACATATCAGATAAAGTGTTAGTATCAAAATCTGTAAGAACTTAACAAACTCAACACCCAAAAAACAATCTAGTGAAGAAATGGGCAGAAGACATGTATAGACACGTTTTCAAAGAAGATATCCAGATGTCCACAGACACCTGAAAAGATGCTCAACTTCACTCATCATCAGGGAAATACAAATAAAAACCACATTGAGATACCACCTCACACAGGTCAGAGTGGCTAAAATGAACAAATCAGGAAACAACAGATGTTGGCAAGGATGTGGAGAAACAGGAACCCTTTTGTACTATTGGTGGGAATGCAAACTGGCTCAGCCGCTCTGGAAGATAGTGTGGAGTTTCCTCAAAAAATTAAAAATAGAATTACCCTACAACCCAGCAATAGCATTACTAGGAATTTATTCAAATGATATAGGAGTGCTGATTCATAGGGGCACATATATCCCAATGTTTATAGCAGCACTTTTGACAACAGCCAAAGTATGGAAAGAGCACAAATAGCCATCAACTGATGAATGGATAAAGAAGATGTGGTTTATATATACAATGGAATACTACTTGGCAATGAGAAAGAATGAAATCTTGCCATTTGCAATGATGTGGAATGAACTGGAACGTATTATGCTAAGTGAAATAAGTCAGTCAGAGAAAGAGAGATAACGTACGTTTTTACTTACATGTGGAATTTAAAAAACTGAACAGAAGACCCTGGGGGAAGGGAAGGGGAAAAATAGATTCAAAGAGGGAGGTAAACCATAAGATACTTTTAAATACAGAAAAAAAACCCTGAGGGTTAATGGGGGGTTGGGGGAGAGGGGAAAAATGGTGCTGAGCATTGAGGAGGGCACTTGGGATGAGCCCTGGGTATTATATGTAAGTGATGAATCATGGCCATCTACTCCTGAAGCCAAGAATACACTGTATACACTGTACGTTAGCCAACTTGACAATAAATTATATATTTTTAAGAAATATAACTTTCTCTGATATATAATTATAATTTAATAACTCCTGTTAGATGAGTGTTATGATGGTGTGTTTGTTAGTGATATATGCAGTTGTTGTTCCTATAATGAAAATTAACACTTAAGTCTCTGATGTGTTTTTTTTTTCCTCTGCTACACCATGGTTGTGTCCAAAAAATTCAAGACCTTCCCAGCCATGTTGTCATTTAAAAGCTCAGTGAAAAACCATGCAAGCAGGGAACTTTGTTCATATATATTTTTTTCAACCAGTGAAGTCATCTGTGAACCCCATGTACCTGAGAATATAATTTGTAGAAAATTTAGGGTACAAGAAACATAATCTAATTTGTACATATGTTATGAATAGAAAATGTGGTAGAAATGTGTTACCTGTGGGGAGGAATATGAAATTTTCTGAGAAAGTACAAAATCTTCTCATTCTATTTCAAAGTTGGTTATATTTCTACAAAACAATATATCCTATTGCATCATATTAAAATTTCAAAAAAAAAAGTTTTTTTTTCCAGCATACCCTATTTACTGCTATTGAAGAACCAACTCATTACTTTCCTCTAAGGGATTTTTAAGTTCTTAAATGTCAGTATCTAAGGTACATGAGAAACCTAGGTTACATAGTGTCAAAAATACCTATTTCCAAGAGTCCTAGAGTAACCCCATCCAGCTCAGCCATTGGAAGACCACACCTCTCTGAGACGCAGAAACATTTCTATTTCCCTAGTTAATTTGAGTAGGAAAGTGAAATTTTCACTGACATCATGGGGTGGAAACATCAAAGATGTTGAAGCCAGAAAAGCTTGGATCCTAGTGTGTTAGGCCACATCCTTAGCTATGTGATTTTGGACAGTTTACCTAATCTATCTAGCTATCATTTGCCTCATTAAAAAAAAAAAAAAAACTAATCATAGCTGCTGTAGGAAGCACATGATGACAACCTTGGCATGTCCTCAAGAATATAGAAATAGAAATAAACTTTCCCTTTGAGAGCTAAGTAATGAAATCAACTCCTAATCCTCCAATTGTTATGTCTCAGACACTGAAAACAGAGAGGTTGATTTTTAACCTGACTCCCCCACCTAATACTTAGCTTTCTTGAGGAGTTTATTCAAATTCCTGAAGACTCAGTTTTCTCATTTGTACAGCAGAAATAAAAAGTATTTAAAGGTTGTTGTGAAAATTAGGTTTTATTAAAGGAAAATAATTGGTATAGTGCCTGGTTTATTACTGAAATGTCAAATTACGGTTGCTGTGATGGTTTAAAATAGAGGTATTCAAAATTGACCCTCTTGAGGACATTCCTCAGCAGCAATATGTGAATAACCTGACTGAAGATAGGAACAGACCAAGAGAAAGACTGTGTCAATCAAAAGTGAATAGATTATCAGTGAAAGAATAAATACAAAAAAGTGAATGACAAGGGAAAACATTGGCAATGCATATTCCAAGTGGCTAATAGAAGAGGAAGCCCTGTTAGACTGAAGCTAATATCTGGGCTGCCTGGTAGACCCACTAGAACCCAATGCCATTAATTATAGATCCTGCATTTTAACTTCGATTTTCCTTTTATCAAATTTTCATCACCAAGTACACTTCTTTGGCTTCTAAGTAACCTATAATGAGACAATTCTGGTCACGCTGAAAGTACTGTTGATTGATCCAAAATTTTACATGTCTCATTGAAAATTAGCAAATTATCCTTCTGGTTTTAACAAAGTGATTTGTGTCTTGTTACCCTGAGCCAGCGTATCTGAATCCAAGCAACTCTGTGTCCCTGATGAGACCATCCACAAAGACAGGTGGGTATAAGAACAACTGTTGATGAGCCTCTTATTAATTATTGGCCATTTGTCAGATTAATAGAACTCTGACAGGTTGTTATAAAAACTAAGTGCTCTAGAACACATAACATAATAGATATCGCTAAATACGTGCCATTTAATAATAGTAATGATAGCAAAATTATGAAATGCTTGAACTTTGCAAAATGCAAGTGTTGTCTCCATTGGGGTGAGGAAGACAAAGGATGATAGTCTTTGGGGTATCCCCTTGTACTTGTTCTGTTTTTTCAAAAAATTCTGTTCAAATAAGCAAATAGGTCATTGCCAAAAGATACTTATATATAAGTTTTTCCTCAGGTAGAAATGGAATTGTGCTCATTTTGTCATAATTTTCATTAGAGTAAACTGATTACTAATAACCCAAATTCATTCCTTTATTTACTCAATCTATCATCACATAGGTAATTTGGTCATTTATCATTCAGTGAACACACACTGGATGAGAAGTGATACCCTAGAATACTGAGAGTATACAAAATAATGGTATAATTTGGCTCCTCCAATAGTCAAGCTATAGGGGAGAAATAAACAATAAAATTTTTATAAAACATAAACAGAAAATGACAATATAGCACGATAGATTCTATAATGAAAGAATGAATTTATCACTCAGAAAAAAATAAAGGCAAGATCCCAAGTGACATTTCAAGTGGATATTAAGGCTGACTAGTGGGAGGAATTAGAATAGATATCCCAGGGAAAGAAGTGGTAGATGCCTATGTACAGAGTTCTGAAAGGGCACCAAACGTTTGAGAATGATCATAAATTCAGAGCTTTCATAGCACTGTGTTTTTAGGCAGAAATGCCCAGTGAGGATAGAGAGAGAAACTGGGGTGAAATTTATATGGGCTTTTTCTATGTCATGCATGCTAAGAAGTTGAACATACCACAGATAGTGGTGTACCAGAAAATATTTTTTAAAATACAGCCACACTATTTTATATACATTTGTGTTGAAGCATATAAACATAAGATAATTTTTATTGCGGGGGGATATATTTCTTTTTGTATGTCCTAAATGGGCAATATATATTGCTTATATTGATGTGCTTTACTATCACCATTCTTTAAACAAATCAGACTAGGCAAAATTGTACTAACACAAGTATGTAAACATGGTTACTATCTCTTTCTACCTTAGCAGTTGATGTCAGCTAAGTTTTTTATTCCAACCAAGATGAGCAAATTGCAAAGAAGGATTATGAAAATAGCCTGGAAAAGTCCATTGCATTTGTTACAGTGAATGCAATCGTGTCAGGAGAAAAAAAAAAACACAACAGATTAGATATAAATTAATGAACCACTCAGCTAAAGGGATAATAACACCAGGCATAATCTTTCTGGATAATTTGTGTAATTTTAACATTTACACCCAAATTAGAAAGTTGAGTAGCCAAAATATTTCTACTTTCATACCAGCCTATTAGAAAACTTTGGATAACACAGAAAAGATTCTCCAAGGATATCTTGTCACCATCTTTTGCAAAAGCTGCACTCACCATTGCCATCATTAATCTTGGCTTTCAGCACTTCAACACAAGAGATAAATAGACTATGTGAATTTAGAAGTAATGATTGATTAGACTAGCACCCTTGATAGGAAGACCTTGAAATGCAGTTGTGTATAGATGCCCTTTTCTCATATGTAACTTCTAAATTATCCACATACATTGTTCTGCCTGATTGACTTGTTTTGCCATCCAAAGAACAAGCCATTCACATGTGTGATTTGGAAACCATCAGAAATACTCCAGGGAATTGCGTGTCAAAGTGGTTGTTCTGATAATTAACCACTCTCAGAGGCAGAGTGGGATTCATTTAAAGCAGCCTTCCAACTAAAATTTAAAAATGATGTCCAGGTTCCATAAAAGTTCTTCCATGGAAATTATACAATGAGAAAGTGTAGAAAACAAAAGAAAATTTGTGAACCATAATGTAGAAAGGAAAATGTGTGTTTGGTTTAAATTGTTTGTGCAATATGAAATGGAGTCCATTGCTATTAGTAAATTGTTTTTTTTTTTATTAAAATCACAGGAAAATAACAGAGCCAAGTATTCCATACTAGTACTATTTGAGGTCCCATACCACAAGGAAAAAGGGTAATAAACTTTGGCACAAGACCCACTACATATTCAAGGCAGAAGTTAGCTTTCTGCTGTGGAACAGGGGGCAAAAATGCTGAGAATGCTCATGGCTCAGAAACAGAGGGCATACCTAACACTCATGTCAGACCAGAAGAAAGCTGCTCCTGCCTCCCACCATCAGCCTAAAATTATTTGCCAAGAAATAGAGTAATTTACTACTCAGGAAAGGTGAAGAGCAGAGAAAGAAATTCTTCTCAAACAGAGATGTACAGTGATGGCTGAAAGGCAAGGGTGGGGCAGAAACACTGAGAACAACTCGACAATCACAGCCATCTTTACAAACACCAGGCATAATTAAGGGAATTTGAAGTCTGTGGTGCGCTGAAGGTAAACATAACAGCAATGAAATTTACCCAGCTAAATTCCTGATGAGATTGACTCACAATTGAGAAGAGACAGATGTCTTTTTACACACAAACACTGCATATGTTATTTTCTAATATACTTCATGGGATGTTACAATGTCTGTTGTTCAATTAAAAATTAAAAGGCAAGAGAAAAGAACAAAAATCCATTGTCAAGAGGGAATGTTTTATAAAAGGAGGAACCAGATTTAGAAATGACCTAGTACTTGGAACCATCAGACACTTTATAATTAATTTTTAGAGAGTTAGTGGAAAAGGTGAACAACATGCGTGCGGATGTAGGGAATTTCATCAAAGAAATGGAAACTAAAGTCAAATAAAAATCCTATTCATATAGGTACAAAATATACTGGGGAGAAAGAGTGTACAGAACACAGCATTCAAGATGATGAGGAGTAATATCACACATTGTAACATATGTAATTAGAATTCCAAATAGAGGAGAGTTACTGGAACAGAAAAAAAAAAAACTTTAAAAGAGACTGGGGGAAAAATCTAAAAAAAACAGAAGGACAGAAATAAAAGTAATAGCAAGAACCAATGAATAGAAAACAAGTATAAAAATATAGAAAATCAACGAAACCAAAACCTTCTTTGGAAGGGTCAATATAATCGATCAGCATCTAGTCTTATGATTAAGAGAGAAAACAGAAATTGTTAGTATGAGAAATGACAGGAGATGTAACTACAGATTTTACTGACATTATAAAGAATTATAATGATCAACTGTGGAGAACTGACATCCTGAAAATATTGAGCATTCTTATATAAGAACATACCTCAATTTATTTACATTTTTGATTTCCTTCACCTGAATTTTATAGCTCCCTGCATATAAATATTGAACATTTTTTGTTGGATTTATACCTACATACAACTGATACTGCTGGGGTTAGGAGTGTTAACCCCCTGCACAGTCACAAATCATGTAGAAGTTTATTGTTGATTGGAAGACTTATTAATAAAATGAATGGTTAACATATTTTTTATTTTATATATTTAAATATATATATATAGTGTGTATATATATATATATATATATACACACACACACTAAACTATATAGTATAGGATATACTACATTATACACTGTAGTATATAGTATACACATATGAACTATATATATATAGTATATGTGTGTGTGTGTGTGTATATATATCAAACTCTTATGATAAAGTAAGCTAGACAAGAGAAAATGTTAAGGAAATTTTAAGGAAGAGAAAATACATTTCAAATACTGTGCTATAAAACAATCTATGTAGAAGTGAAACTGTGAGGTTCAAACCCATGTTGTTCAAGGGTCAACCGTATACCTGAATATTTTTTGGAAAGAGATAATATAAAGAGTAAAGCATTTTACATTTAAAAGTCTAATTGTGTATTGCTGGTACATAGGATGGCAATTAACTTTTCTGCAACTGTAATATAATCACTAATTTCCAGAGGATTCTTTGTTGTTGACTCTTTAGGATTTTGAACATAGACAATCATGATCCCTGTAAACAAAAAGTGTTTTATTTCTCCATTCATATTCTTTATAGTTTTTATTTATTTTTTGTCTTCTTGCATTAACTAGAACTTCTAGTATAATGTTGAATAGAAGTGTTGAGGATGGTTATCCTCTCCTAGTTCCTGATCTTAGTTGGAATACAACTTGTTTCTCATCATTGAGTATAATTTTAATTGTAGTTTGATTTGTAGATTTAAAAAATCAAGTTGAAGACATTTCCTTCTATTTCCAGTTTGCTGATAGTTTGATTATAAATGTCCATTTGATTTTTAAAAAATAGTTGCATATTTCTTAATTTTTTGTTTTGTTTTGTTTTTTGAGACAGAGACCAGGGGAGGGGCAGTGGGAGAGAGAAAGAAAGAGAATCACAAGCATCCATGGATACTGACAAGGGGCTCAATCTCAGGACCATGAGATCATGACCTGAGCTGAAATCAAGAGTCAGAAGGCCAACCAACTGAGCCACCCAGGTACTCCAAAATTTGCATTTTTGATATGCATATTATTTTCTTTAGCTTATAGATATGATAGATTGCATTAACCGATTTTAGAATCCTGGACCAGCTTTGTGTAATGGGGATAAATAATATTCTGTCACTGTATACAATTTTTATGCTAATATTTTGAGGATATTTAGGTCTGTGTTCATAAGTGTATTGACTTGTAATTTTCCTTTATTGTAATGTCTTTGGGTTTTAAGATAATGCTGTCTTCATAGATGGAATTAGGAATTGCTCCATTTGTTTTTTTTTTTAATTTTTTTTAACGTTTTATTTATTTTTGAGAGAGAGAGAGAGACAGAGCATGAACAGGGGAGGAGCAGAGAGAGAGGGAGACACAGAATCGGAAGCAGGCTCCAGGCTCTGAGCCATCAGCCCAGAGCCTGAAGCAGGGCTTGAACTCAGGGACCGCGAGATCGTGACCTGAGCTGAAGTCGGACGCTTAACTGACTGAGCCACCCAGGTGCCCCTACTCCTTTTGTTTTTATTTTCTGGAACAGTATGGGAAAAATGGCTATCACTTTATTAAGTATTTTATAGAATCTACCAGTTAATTCATTTGGGCTTAGCAGATTATTAATAATTGATCAAAATATATTTAATAGGTAGAAGTTTATTCAAGTTGCATATTTCTCTTTTTGTGTTTTGGTACATTGCATCTTTCAAGGAATTGGTTTCACCTAGGTTATCAAATTCTAGAGCATAGATGTATTTATTATATATTTTTTTAATTATGTGCTATCATTTCAATGTCCATGGGTTCAGTTGTGATGACTCCTTTTTATTTATGATACTAATAATTTGTATCTATGTCTGTTTTTTTTTTGATGGGTAGGGGAGACAACCTGGATAGAGGTTTTTCAATTTTATTGATTCTTTGAAAGAGCTGACATTTGATTTCACTGATTTCTTCTATTGATTTCCTCTTTCAATTTCATTGATTTTGCTCTAATTTTGTTTTTGTCTTATATTTGGTTTGATTTTCTCTTCATTTTCTAGTTTCCTAAGGTGGAAGCTGACATTATACATGTAGACCTTTCTTCTTTCTAATAAACACATTCATTATCTTGAATAACACCTTAAGCACTGCTTTCAGTGTATCTCAAATGTTTTGATATGTTGTATTTTCATTTATTTTAAAATATCTTAAAATTTATCTTGAGACTTCTTTGATCCCTGTATTATTTGTAAGTGTGCTGTTTAATTTCCAAATATTTTTGGGATTTTCCAGCTATCTTTATGTTACTGATTTCTAATTTTATTCCACTAATTTTTAGTTCTGAGGACATATTTCTTATGATGTACTTTCTTTTAAATTTGTTAAGATGTGTTTTATGGCCTGGATACTGATATATCTTGGTGAATTTTATGAAGGCTTGGGAAGAATGTATATTCTGCTGTTATTGAATTGAATGTTCTATTAACATTAAATTAGACCCAGTTGATTGATGGTGGCGTTCAGCTCAACTGTGCCCTTATAGGTTTTCTGCCTGCTAGATGCGTCAATTACTAATCAATGGGTGTTGTCTTCACCCCCAAGTATAATAGTGGATTTGCCTATTTCTCCTTGCAGTGCTATCACCTTTTGTCTCAGATATTTTGGCGTGCTGTTGTTAGGTGCATACACACTTAGAATTGCTATATTTTCTTGGAAAAGTGATTCAGTTTTCATTACGCAATTCCCCTGTTTCCCTAATAAGTTTCCTTACTCTGAAGTCTACATTGTCTGAAATTAATAAGGTAACTTTAGCTTTCTTTTGATTTGTGTTATCGTGGTATATCTCTTTCCATCCCTTTCCTTTTAACTTATACGTGTCTTTATATTTATAGTAGTTTTTTAATCTACTTTGATTACATATTTAGACATCAATATTTATAGTTATTATATAGTTGGTTTAATATCTACCCTGTTGGTAACTGTTTTCTATTTGCCTTCATGTTTGTTTTTAATCTCTTTTTTTCTTTTTGGTCTTCTATTAGTTTTTTTGTTTGTTTTTTGCTCTTTTAGTTTTACGCATTTTTAAAAAAAAATTATTCATTTTGGGAGAGAGAGAGCAGGAATGGGGGATACAGAGAGAGAGAGGGAGAGAGAGAGAATCCCAAGCAGGCTCTGCATTCTTAGTGCAGAGCCTGATGCAGGGGTCAATCTCACGAAACATCAGTTCATGACCTGAGCTGAAATCAACAGTCTGACACTTAACCAACTGAGTCACCCAGGTGCCACACTGTCTCTAGTTTTAACTGAGTATTTTTATGACTGTACTTTCACATTTTCTCTTTTTTCTTAGCATATAAATTGTATCTTTTTAGCAGTAGTTAAAAACAATGTATTGAGGTATGCTTGACATATAAAAAGTGATACATATGTAATCTATATAAATTGATGAGTTTGGAGATGAGAATACACTCCTAAAACCATCAGCACAATCAAGGTCATAAACATATCCATCACTTTCCAACGTTCCCTCCTGTCTCCTTTGTTATTATTAGGGTGTGTATGGTAAGAACACTTAATGTAAGATCTACCCTCCTAGTTAACTTTAAATATGGTATTGTTTGCTATAGGCACTATGCTGTATAGTAGACCTCCAGAACTTATTTATCTTAAATAATTAATGCTTTTTATACTTTAAACATCACCTCCTTATTTCCCTCTCTCATCATCTCATGATGACTAGAGTAAAGTCATTCTTTATTCTCTGCTTCTATGTATGTGACTAATTTATAATCCACATAAAACCAAAATCATGCAATAATTTTCTTTTTGTGTCTGGCTTGTTTCACTTAGCATAACGCCTTCAGGATCCATCCTCATTGTTACAAATGGCAGGACTTCCTTATTTTAAGTCTGAATAATATCCCATTGTGTATATATGTATCACATTGTCTGTATCCATTTATATGTCTATGGACACATAGCTTTTTCCATATCTTGACCATGGTAAACAATGTAATGAAGAAAAGAGTGTTGATATCTCTTTGAAATCCTTGTTTCAATTCCCTTGGATAAATATCCAGCAGTAAGGTTGCTGGATCATATGGTAATTTTTAAAATTCTTTCTTTGAGTAATTTCTATGCGTTTTATATAATGTCTGCCCTAATGTACATTCCTATGAACAATGTATAAGTTTCACTGTCTTTACCTCCTTGCTGAATTTGTTATTAATTTTTAAAATAATTGTCCTCCTCACAGGTGTGAGGTGATATCTCATTATCATTTTGATTTGCATTTCCCCACTGATTACTGATGTATTTCCATACATGTATTAGATAATTCTTTGTCTTTTTTTGGGGAAGTGTCTGTGTAATTCCTTTTCCCATTTGGGAATTGGGTTATTTATTTATTAGTATTGTGTTGTATGAACTCCTTATATATTTTAATAATCTCTTGTCCACTATATGGCTTATAAATATGTTCCCCCACTATATGGCTTATAAATAAGTGCAAGAAGCTGGATGCAAAAAAAAAATTCCATAGGTTGCCTTTTCATTTTGTTGATTGTTTATATTTAGTTTGGTGTACTTAGTTTGGTTGATTGTTTATATTTAGTTTGGCATAATCCAACTTGCTTATTTTTGCTTTTGTTACCATTGCATCTGGCATCATATTCAATCAATCATTGCCCAAATGTCAATGAGTTTCCCTAGCTTACTTCTCAGAGTTCTAAGATTTTAGATCATACATTTAGTTCTTTAATTCATTTGACTTGATTTTTTTTGTATGGTTTAAGATAAGCATCCAGTTTCATGTTTTTGATATTTCTCCAACATCATTTATTGAAGAGATAATCCTCTCCCCTATTGTGTAGTCTTGGTGCCCTTGTTGAAGAATAGTTGGCCATATATACTTGGGTTTAATTCTAGGCTCTATGTTCTGTTCCATTGGTTTATGTGTTTGTTTTTGTGCCATACCATACTGTTTTGATTACTTTAGCTTTCTAATATAATTTGAGATCAGGAAGTGTGGTGACTCCAGCTTTGTTTGTCTGCCTCACAATCACTTTGGCTATATGAGGTCTTTGTGGTTCCATGTAAGTTTTAGGGTTTTTTTCCCCTGTCTCTGTGAAAATGCCATTGGTACTTAATAGGCATTGCTTGAATATGTAGATTTCTTTGGGTGTTTTAGATATTTTAACCTTATTAATTCTTGAAATCCATGAACACAGGATACCTTTCCATTTATTTGTGTTTTCTTCCATTTCTTTCATCAGTGTTTCATATTTTCAGTGTATAGGTCTTTCACCTCCTTGGTGAAATTTATTCCTAAGTATTTATTCTTTTTAATGGCATTTTCAATGGGGATGTTTGCTAATTTCTTTGTTTTTTGGACAGTTGATTATTTGTGTTTAGAAACACAATTATTTTTGTACATTGAATTTGTGTCCTCAACTGTATTGAACTTGTTTATCAGTTGCAATAGTTTTTGGGTGAAGTATTTAGAGTTTTCTCTACATATGATTGTGTCATCTGCAATCAGAGACCATTTTACTTACTCCTTTCTGATTTGAATGCCTTTTATTTGTTTTTCTTGCCTAATTGCTCTGGCTAGGATTTTCAGTTCTATGTTGGAGAGAAGTAATGAGATTGGGCATTCTTGATTTATTGATGATCTTAGAAGAAAAACTTTTATCTTTTCATCATTGAGTATGATGTTAACTGTAGACTTTTCACATATGGCCTATATTATGTGATGTTCATTCCTTCTATTCTTAATTTTTAAAGAGATTTTATCATGAAAAAATGTTGAATTTTCAAAACTTTGTGTAACTATTAAGATAACCATATGATTTTTATCCTACATTTTGTTAATGTGATATGCTTATTAACTTGCATATATTGAACCATCCTTGCATCCCAGGGATAATTCCCAGTTGATGATGCTGTATGATCCTCTTCATGTGCTGTTACATTCAGATCGCTAGTATTGTGTTGAGAATTTTGCATCTTTGTTCATAAGGTGTATTGGCTTATAATTTTCTTGTAGTGTCCTTTTATGGATTTGTATCAGGGTGGTGATGTCCTCATAAAATGAGTTTGTAAGTGTTCTCTCCAGTATTCCACTTTAATCATTGGATAGATCATCCTGACAGGAAATCAATAAGGAAACAGCAGACTGGAACAACACTATAGGCCAATGGACCTAACAGATATAAATAGGATATTCCATTCTGCAGCAGCAGACTATGTATTCTTCTCTAGTACACATGAAACATTCTCCACAATAGATCATGTGTTAGGACACAAAACAAGAAAATTTAACACAAACACAAAACAAATATAAAAGGAATGAAATGTATCAGGTATCTTTTCTGGCCGTAAAGGTATAAACCTAGAAGTTAATAACAGGAGGATGATTTTAAAATTCATAAATACATGGTAATTAACACACATGGGTGATTCTCAAATGTATTAGACTAAGTGCAAGAAGCTGGATGCAAATGTCTACATACTACATGATTCAATGTATATGACAATTGAAAAAGCAAAGCTAGAGAGACAGAAAACTTACTATTCATTGTTAGGATTGGAGCTGGAAGTAGAAGATTAAGTATGAAAGCAGATGAAAGAATTTTTAGGGGTAATAAGAATATTTATGTATTGATGGTGGTCATAGTTATAAAATTATGCATTAGTCAGAATTAATGAAATTGCTAAATTCTAAAAGCTAAACAAGTCCCTCACCATGTTTAGGACCAAAGAATGTATTTCTCAAGGACCGAGGGACCATGTCTTTCAAATGTAATCATCAAGGAAAATAGTTACCCCTAGGTCCCAGTTTCTGTGTGAAAGTAATAGCCAACATTTAGCAGCACTGATGTCTTTATCTAAAACTATTTCTTGTCATAAAGATATGATAAGTTTGTTTACTTATTTTTGGAGAAAGCCATTTAGCTAACACAGGTAGGCACCCCAATTACCACATAGATCTACAATGAATGATGTGTGACAAACAGTGCTGGAAAGTTCTCTTACTTGAAACTAGTTATTATTTATCTTGAGAAGATGAATGTAATGGGTTATATCTGCTTGGCTATATAAAAGGATGTGATTTTTTTGTGTCTTTGTAAATCTCCTTAGCAATTGCCTATGATGCACATCTGGCTTAATGCTCATTGAATAATAAAATTGTGTTCTTCCTTTTGGAAATCTCTTTGTCGAGAGGTTTTTCTCTGTTTGGAGGAGATTTTGTTTCTAATTGTGTTCCAACACTGATTGCATCCCTCTTGTTTGTCAATAAAACCCCTTATTCTTCCTTTCCATTTTGGGAGAAATCACAGGCTGTTTCATTTAGCCCTATCCTGTGTCACCTTGGAGAAGGGGTAATGTTTGCAAAGGTATATATCTGCTAGAATTCACTACTGACACTATCTGAGCCTGAGGTTTTCTTAATAAGATTATTATTCTAAATGCAATGTTTTTGATAAAGAGAGGGTTATCCAAATTCCCTATTTCCTGTGACATTAGTTTTAACTTTTTGTGTTTCTCAAGAAATGTATCCATTTAAGTTACTTTTTTTGATATACAGTTGTTCATAATGAACATTTTTATGCTTTTAATATTTATTGGATATTTCCTCTTGGAAGGGGACACTGGGTAGTAAAGGAGAAAAATGGAGAAGGGAAAAAAGACACAGAAATCAGAATATGCACTTCAATCATTATAAACACTATATAAATAAATACATGAATACCCAAATAAATAATGAAGCAAAAAAATTCATACATACATATAATAGAAAACCAGGTTAGGCAGAAAACAGCCCTCACACTCCTAGACCACACTCAACAAAACAAGTCGCTAAGAACATGTTTATTTTTCACTCCCTATTTGAGGTAGGAAGTGGGGAGGTGTGGAGGGGAGAATGATTCACAGAGTTGTAACAGTCACCTGATGCTTCTTAAAATGTGACCAAAATATAGTGAGAAAATAAATACACACTGATTTCAAAGACCCTCTATTTGAGAAAGCAGGTGTTTTCCTCTTTAAAAAGGATCTCTAAGGGCATTTTATTTTTTCTTTTCTTTATTGTCCTACCTCAGGAACTGTCCAGAGGATCATTGTGCTTGATTCCATCATTGGGAGGTGTGGGTTTTAGCTATTGTACACTAGACTGTAAATTGCACTGCATCCAAAGTGTGGATTCCAATAAGAAAATAGTAAAATTCATGTGGATACCTTCTAGACAGTGTCCTTTTAGGAACCCCTTGAGGAAGTCAGTTTCTGGAGAAAAAGACATGATGAATCAATCCAAACTGTAAAAGAGTGCGGCTCACAGAGAAATGTGGGCAAATAAGACTTTAATTCAATAAAAATACTTTGTATTTATTTTAAGAACAGAAATATTAGATTACTTATCTGAAGTTAACTCACTAAGATGAATGTTATTATCCGGAATATCTTGGAATTTTACCAACTGCAAATTAAAAAAGCAAAGATCTATAACAAAGCTATAATCTTATGAAAATAAAGTTAACATAAAAGTGAACAGTTTATTAAATAAAGAATACCAAAGGGGCGCCTGAGTGGCTCAGTCGGTTAAGCGTCCGACTTCAGCTTAGGTCACCATCTCGCGGTCCGTGAGTTCGAGCCCCGCGTCGGGCTCTGGGCTGATGGCTCAGAGCCTGGAGCCTGCTTCCAATTCTGCGTCTCCCTCTCTCTCTACCCCTCCCCCATTCATGCTCTGTCTCTCTCTGTCTCAAAAATAAATAAACGTTAAAAAAAATTAAAAAAAAAATAAAGAATACCAAATTGTAGAAACATTTCAAACATAGATTAATTAGGAGACTCACTTAAGCCTACACTGCACAACTCTCGCCCCAAATTCAGATGATTCTATCCTGAATACTGCCCTAAACAATTGCCTGGAGAGAAGTCCAGGCTTCTTGGGCTGTTCAAAGTCTCTCCACAACCTGATGTTTTAATTCGGCCTTATCTCTCAAACTGATGTACTCTATACCAGGGTTTCTCAAACTTTACCATATATCACAATCAACCTGGAGAGTTTGTCAAAACATAGATTTCTGACACCAACCTGTGTTTTTAACAATTCTCCTCCTCCTCCTTTCTCTTTCTCTGGGAGACAGAGAGAGGAGGGAGAGGAGAGAGAGAAGGGAAAGAGGGGCAAAGGAAGAGGGTGGGATAAAATTTCAAATAGGCTCCATGTTCAAGGTTCAGCAGAGAGCCCAATGCAGGGCTCGATCTCATGACCCTGGGATCATGCCTGAGACAAAATGAAGAGTTGGTCGCTCAACCGACTGAATCACCAGTCGTCCCCCTCTCCTTTTTTTTCTAATTTTTTTTTTCCTAACAAGTGCTAAAGTAATATAGCTTGGTTAAGTAATACAGGTCCTGCTATAGCTAACTTGTGGGATACTTGTTGTAACAATCGCCAAGTATGCCTTTTGTCTTTGCATTTTTGTCCCTGTGGCACCTTCTTCCCCATCTCCATGATATAATTTATACCCATCTTAGAGAAAATCTATACTTCCAATTCAATGTTCTCTTAACTCTATGTCATTATTCAGCAGACATTATTGAGACCTGCTGTGTGCAGTTTAGTGTTTCCTTGTTAATAGTGGCTTCAGTCCCAAAATAAAGCATACCCTAAACACCCCATTTTAAGAACTTAAAATATCCTAGAGTAAAATCAGCACTTAATGTTTTTTCTTCCCTGGAGTGTGAACCTAATAATATATAGTTCCTTTTATTAGAAAATTTATCTCTTAGTTGATATGATCCATTCATGGTTGATATTTTTTCTTATTTTTTAATTCAATTCTTAGAGTAGGGCACTAGTGATATCCCTGTAGTTAAGATACTAACTGAAGCTTGAATCTATAAGTTGTAATAGACAACTGCTGAATGTCACAATATTTAAAGAATTTCCAACAAATTCAAGGGGGGCCTGAATATTGGGCCAAGGTCTCAGTAGCTTATTGTCTATGTGTACTGATCTGCTAAGACTTCTTATTATTCTGGTGGGGGCAGGGGAGATAAGATTTAGTCTTAAGATTTGAATGAGTTTTGGAAAATATTTATTTTTTAAATGTTTATTTTTGGGAGAGGGCAAGAGGGGTAGGAGTAGAGAGAGAGAGACAGAGACAGAGGATCTGAAGCAGGCTGCACTGACAGCAGAGAGCCCAATGTGGGGCTCAAACTCATGAACCTTAAGATCATGAGTTGAGCTGAAGTCAGATGCTTAACTGACTGAGCCACTCAGGTGCCCCGGAAAATATTTCAAATCATTCAAGAAATTCATCTGATATTAAGTTCCTAGACTGCCAGGCTTTGTCTAGATGCTAAAGATACAGCAGTAACACAAAGGTTAACTCTCTGTTATCACGGAGCTTACAGTTGTGTCAAAGTATATCCTTTTGGACTAGATGAAAACTGTTTTGAATCTGATTTTTCATGATTATGAAGATGTCATGACATCAGTGAAAAATTCCTTATATTACCCTCCACCTGGTTCTAATTTCTGAAAAGTGAGTCCTGATACCAGGAATAATTTGGCAGAGTGGATAGATTCACAAATGCACTAGATGCTTGCCACAACCATTCTTCCTTTCTTCCCTAATTTCTTTGAAGAGGCCTCATCTCTCTTTAAATGGCAGCAAAATGCAAGGTAATTGATCAAAGCAGAGGGGGATGATCACAATCACATACTTGCCCTAAAGTTTCCTCCCTTGATTCAATGGCAATCAGTTGGACAAAGTGAGACAAAGTGTACCCACCAACTCCTGATGTAATTACTTTGACTTCAGCTCATCAGTGGATGATATTAGAAATCTTTAGTGCCTCAAATCTCTTGAGCTCATAGGCTCAATAAAACTATCTCAACTCCTAGCACAGTTGCAATCTTTCATTGCAATCTTACCCCATCACTTATTCATTGTACAACCACATCTTTTAGCTTACCAAAGAAGAAATAATGAGATCAGTGCTACTGAAACTTGAATGCATACAAATCTTAGGGAGATTATGACTCAATAGTTCCTCGGCTGGGGTCCAAACTTTTTAATTTCTAACATCTAGATAATGTCAACAGTGTTGGTTTGTAGACAACATTTTGAGTAGCACATTCTAGACCATGTCTTATTTCTCCCCAATTTCAGTTTACTTAATTTGTTTCATATCTCATTATAACAAAATTAACCTAAGAAGGTGTTTTTCATAACAAAGACCTTGTACATTATATCCAGGTCTTTGCTGAACCTTTTACTCCACTTGTTTAAATTCTGTATATACTATTGACCTGCCTTGTTTTGGTAGTCATAGGAGTGTGAACACTTTATATTCCAACTCTCTTAGTCCATGGCTGTATATATCTACTGCGAAATTGGTGACCTCAGATGTTCTATTTTTAACAGCTATACCTGATACATTACCTTTTTCAGCATATAAAATTTATTGTCTAATCAGTTCTACCCAGCATTTCTGAAAAAAGAAATACTTATTGAATTCTCCTTTATCTTTTTTTCCTCTGGGAGTTTTCTTGAATAGCGTAAAGGATATCTTCTTCCATTTGTCCCTCTGTTCTTCTGTCTTTTCCATACTGCTCTGTGCACTAGGCATGTGCCTAGATGTACTACATCAATATATTTTCTTGACTTCAAACTTGAGTCAATGGGGAGAAAAACAGGGGAATTGAGGAGTAAGGATAGACAAAAATAAACTTTGGGCATCTACTCCTCCAGTCTTTCTCTGCCCACTTGTTATGAAACAATATCTTACATATAGCTAAGCAATGTGAGTTAATTTTTGCTTCTTTCACTTGCCCAGTGAGATGTAAGAACATTAATGTTTACCCAGATGATATTGGCACTGGGACATTATTCTACCCCTTGTTGACTTCATCATTCTCTGCTCATGACTTTATAAATAGCCCCTATGTTAAACTCTTCTCAAACATTGTATTTGAAATTGTCAGCAGTTTGTACTGCAATCCTAACCACTGTATTCAATAACCTCTTTTCTCGGCATTTTTAGATAACATTATAGGAAAAACTCAAGCAGTGTGGAATAAGGAGACAGTCTTCATAATAAGCTTCAAATCACTGTGAAATATCTAAACTCTTCCATGGTAAGAAAGGACCTTAAACACATTCTGGCACTGGATAAAGTTCCAGCATGCAGATGATAATTAACATGATTATATTGGAGCTAATAGAGGTCTGATAGTCTCAGCATTTGAGACGACCGACTTGACAGTTGCGGGTACTGATCTATGGGACTCACATACCTTGTAAACACACTAAATCTTAATGGGGACCAGAAATAAAATATAAAGAGTTAAGTTTCCAGTTGGAACTTAGGATGTCAGAAATTTCTTTTAGTTCTAAGTTCAGACAAATCACCTCTACTATCTCACCTCTAATTTGGGGAGGAAGGGTGAAGGCCTTTCAGTGGTAACTGCCTTCATTTCTGCTGATGAGCTTTCAAACAAGTATGTAATTTACTCAATCAGGAAGTTATCTTTAATTCCTATAATATGCTAGGTATGCAAGACTTGGTTCCTGCTCCGAATGAATGAATGAATGAATAAATAAATAAATAAATAAATAAATAAATAAATTAATTAATTAAATAATGCTATAGATGTGGTTTTGAGAATAGACAAAATATCTGGACAGAATTGTAGAAAGACCAAAGTGACTGGACTGTACATTACACAGAAACTTACATGTGTATCATTTAGTCTGATTTCCAGTGATGAAGGAATGGTACCCATTCTTCAAAATTGTATATACAAGTTAAAATAAAAATGCCTCTACTGATGACGCAACTTTCGCTTCCAAGATAATAACATTTACTCTAGCACATATTTATCACAGGCTAATTATGAGCACAGATCTTCACATTTATGGACTCATTTTTTTTCTCACAACATTTTGACGATTTAGGGACCTTTGACATGGGAAGTTTATGAATGTGAAAACTGAGAGAAAATAAAGTGACCTGTCCAACAATATAACTAATAAACTTTAATGCTGAGATACACCCTGAGGCCCTTTGACCTTTAAAACCTTGTCACTTATTCATTTCACCAGAAAAGGCAAGGCATGCAAATGTCCATTGAAGTGTCTTTTATTTGGTTTCTGAGGTAGGTCCAACCTAGCTGTTTCCATGAAATGTAGTGTACTATAATTCTCTTCCATGTAACCATTATGCCTTACCCATTAACCAATCTAGCTTTGGGACAGCCCACATTGAGGAAAGATGTGAGTTCTCCCCAGCAGATTCTGAGTTCCTATCCCTTAGTGGTTCAAGGAAGAGAAGGAAAACAAGAGACTGAATCTTAAGTGCTCACTGCTTGAAAAGAAATTAACTCTCCCCTATTGATAAAAGCATCATAGTATTCACCCACGAGTGGTAGTGATATGTGAAGTGAGTAGACATGGAGTGCTAGGCCATGTGTGCTACTCCTGGGGAATGCCTGCACTTGGAAACATTGGTTTGGAGAATAAGACTTTCAACATTATTTGAGAATTACTCATTAACCAATTCCTACCTTTGAAGCATTTTAATAGAACATATGTGACTGCTAGTGTTGAGATTACAGTAAAAGCCACTTGGTAGCACTTAGGTGATTGTAGCACTATAATTCTCATGTCATTTTGATTAGTAACGCATACTGATCTCTGAGATTGGGCTGAACCCGGATTGCATGACATATGCACAACAACCTGTGACTGCAGTCATTTAGCAACAAATAGCCTTTGGAAACTTTATGTTTATTCTTATTTTGGTTCCATTTGATGTTTCTTTTCTTTTTTTTTTTTGGCCTATATTTTCATCATTGTAGGCAACAAAACCCCAAGGGAGAGTTCTAAAGAGCTTCATAAGGGAAAGAAAGCTTTCTAGTATACAGAAATTGGAGCTATACATCAGAAATTGTGGGTTCCCTGGATCGACCTGCCAGTAAATGGAGGTATTCCATTTGTCATCAATGTGCATTTAACGCAGATACAACATTCAAAGGGAAACAGACTCCCCTGATAGAGCTCATGCATTTGTTCACTGATTTTATGTCTTTGTTCTCACTCTCTCCCACTCCTTCTGGGTAAATCTGCTTACAAGCTTTCTTTTTCCAAGAACTAGTTAGATCCATTGTACACCCAAGTGCTGGAATCTCTTTATTTCCATTTATTTCTATTTAAGAATATAGAATAAATAATGGTAGTGTTGCTGCTATAAGACCACTATTTTACTCCACCGGACAGGGACAGTTAGTTATTCCTGCCCCTGCCCCCCATGACAAAAATGATACTGGTCAGTGGTGCAGTTTGGTATTCACAAGCCTACTGCTGCCCATTGAAGTTTCTCTCTTCCTCCCAAGAGTAAAATCCATAGATTTTGTGGCTTATTCGTAAATTTTTGGAAGACTAGGGGTTATAGTGAAAAAAGGCTTTACAGGTTCTATGAGGAAAGCATCTGATTATAATGGTGTGCTTGGCAGGTTATGTGCCATTTCTAACATCTCCTGGTATATACTCATGAAAAATTCCAGATCTTTGACATGAAATTCAGTGCCGTTTATAACTACGTTTGTTCCTTCTTATTCTTCCTCACTTATTTTTCCCCCATCCATTCTTAGTGGATATACTTCACATTTCCCAAACACAGAAGTTCATTTGACATCCCAGTGTATTTATGCCTATCCTATTCTATCTCAGAAAAATCTGAATCTCCTCTGTCACGTGTCCATCTGGCAAACTGCAACTTAATGTTCGATACCCAGTTCAGTGTTACCTCCTGTTTTCCTCCCTGTATAAAATATCCCATTCTCCCTTACCTTCAGGCAAACTTGGTTTTTACCTTAGTTAGCTTTCCTGGAATTTATTATTTGGCTCTATTCTAGCTTTGCTTGTATTATAAGAATGTATCTTTGATTTTTTTCATTAGATTGTGAGCTCTGTAAGGACAAGTCATGTCTTCTTAATCTCTTATCCTCAGAGACAAGCAGAGTTACTGGTGCACAGAATATATTCACTATAGATTTATTGAATTAAATCAAACACAAAAACAATAATGCCCTATAAAATGGATGCATGTACAGATGAATAATCATTGCTGAGATGCACAGATTTTTGAGTCACAGAGGGTCAGTCACTTCATGGAGACTACTCGGAAAAGTACTATATCAATCAGGGACCTGTTTTCAATTGGATGGTGACAGGTTTACTCTCTGGCTTTATGGATATGAAACATGTTGTATGTATAATTTATTGTGTTTCATAAAAATGGAAGCTGAAATTCCCTGACAAAATAAGATACATTTGCAGAGCATCAGATGGACTAATATGAAGGATGATTTCAAGGAAATATTTTCAATGCAGATAATGTCATTGGGAAGCTTTTGTCAGTTGAGAAATTCCAAATCTAACATAAATATATTTTTAAATTTGTCCAAAATCATAGAGATGAGAAAATGTATTGCTATTTAGGCTGGACAAAGGAACAATTATGTAGTACACCAATAAATAAAACCCAAGTTTCCCTATGGGGCACTCAAAATATGAAAATGTCTACATTTTGTAGAGGGAAAAAGTAGTAAATGTTGTTTTTTTTTTTTTTCACAAAGAGATACAATGAGGGAACGCCATATAAAGCTTTTCATCTTTCTAATAGAACTTCTTTTGTCCCTTGCTCCTGCTCCTTGGATATCAAGCCGTTTTCCCCCAAGGGAGAAAATATACTTGAATGCACATCTTTGCCTCAGGTCCCACTTTGGAGGAACTTAGGCTAAGACACCTATGGAACAGCTGATTTAAAAAAAAAAAAATTACATTTCATCAGATGCTTTACTTGAATCTGTTCCCAACCTGTTCAGGAGATGTTTTCAATTTTTTTTTTCTTAAACTACAGCTCCCACAAAATTCTTACACGGGGGTGCTCTTACTCATGGTTGCATTCATCACCGACAGCGCACTAACAATTGTCTGCTTTCTTCCCCAAGACTAGACTCTAGTCAGGTTGCCATAGGGTGCTGTGATACTTGTGTACCAAGTTTGATTACTGCCCCAAGAGGAGTTTTAAGGAATTTCAACTTAGATCAGAAATTGTTATTCTCATCAAGTTCTTCCTAGTTACTGAGACATCAAAAATATTTTCTATACTATGATCCTTAAAACAGTGTAATAGTTAAAATCTATACCTTAGAACTCTTATATTTGAAATAAACATATAAGGCATCTAGTATATTTCCTTTATCCTCGGTGGAACTGTATTAAGGCACTCCAGACACCTTACATCCAAAGGCGAACTAGATCTCCAAAAGTGATAATTTCCACCTTCCTTATAAAATTATGTCTAAGGAAAGTCACATTATTTTAAAATGTAAATGTTTCTGTAGAAAAACATTAACATTCTATCTGGTTTTAATACGGCAGCACTTGCTGTTGTTACCATTGTTGTCCTTACCAAAAAAAAAAAAAAAAAAAAAAACAAAACAAAAGCATTCTAAGGGCAGGGAAGGGGAAAGTACTCCCACTTCCACAAGCAAGATATCCAGTTTCCTTTCCTTCAAGAGGACTGAGATAAGGCATTGTGCTTTAAAGACTGAGTTCTTCCTAATCCTAAAATGAAAGAAAAAAAAAATCACTAGTGATTCAGGTTCCGGTGCAAATGAGCCGATTTTCAAAAGAAAAAAATGGGTTTTTGTGCCGAGGATGAGATTGTGTAATTGGGAATACTAAAGTGAATTGGAGGAAAAAAGTTTTCAGCAAGTACATTTTAATTGGGCGTGGAGGGTATAGAAGGCTTATCTAAGATGACTGACCTCATCAGCAGCTACCTTACGAAGTGGCATATTGTTTTACAATCCCACGGACAGTGTATGAGGGTTTCTTTTGTTGTGGAGCAATTGCTTTTGAGCAATTCTTGCCAAAACTTGGTAACATTTGCATTCTTTTCCATTTTAGCCAGCATAATTGACTTGTAGTTGTATCTTACAGTTTCAATTTGTATTTCTCTAATGACTACTTATGTTGAGTATCTTCTTTTCATGTGCTTATTTGCCAACCATATATCTTCTTTGGTGAAGTATCTGTTCAAATTATTTGCACATAATTTCCTTGGATTGTTTTCTTATTGAGTCTATGATTTCTTTTTAACGTTTATTTATTTTTGAGACAGAGAGAGACAGAGCATGAACGGGGGAGGGTCAGAGAGAGAGAGGGAGACACAGAATCCGAAACAGGCTCCAGGTTCTGAGCTGTCAGCACAGAGCCCGACGCGGGGCTCGAACTCACGAACCGTGAGATCATGACCTGAGCCTAAGTCGGACGCTTAACCAACTGAGCCACCCAGGCTCCCCAGAGTCTATGATTTCTTTATATATCCTAGATACAATTCCTTTGTCAGATAGACGCGTTGTTGTTGTTGTTGTTGTTGTTGTTGTTGTTGCTACTGCTGCTGTCATTATTGATTTTTGACGTAACTTGCTTTTTCATTTCCTTAACAGTGTTTATTATATTTGTGAAGGAAACACTGTGAAATATGATTAGGAACTGTAATATGTAAAGTTTAAGATAAAATATTAAGTCTACGTAGATTTTAATAAGTTGAAGATTCATATTGTTAGCTCTAGAGTAATCACACACAAGAAAAGAAAAAAAAGAAGAAGGACAAAGAGAAATAAAATAGTAAGACGTAGACTTAAACCCATCTATGTTCATAATTATATTAAATGTTAATGAAAGAAAAATTATAATTGAGTAATTATAGGTAGAGGTTAGAAATTATTGAACTGAGTAAAAATAAAATGACAAAAAACAGACGTGTCTATAAGAGACACACTTTAGATAGAAAGATGCAGATAGGTTGTAAAAATAAAAAATCTGTATACCTGATAAAGCCATGCCAACTTCATAAGTGTACAAAGTTGGCATGGCTATATCGATATCTGACAAAATAGATTTCAGGACAAAAATTTGACTAATCATAATTAATAAAATTTCATAATGATAACAGAAATCAGGATGATATAAGATCCTAATTGTATTCACATCTAATAACAGAGCTTCAAAGTAGTTGAAGAGAAACATGAAAGAAACTAACAGGAGAAAAAACATTAAAAATTATAATGATTTTTAACTTCCCTCTCTCAGTAATTAATAAAATGACCAGAACAAATACCGTAGTGAATACAGGAAGGATAAACGCTGACAAACCATGTGACCTAATTGACATTTACAGAACAAAATACTCAACAATTGTAGGATATAGAGATAATTTAAGTGTTCAAAGAACATTCACTGAAACAGTCCATATAATGAACCATAAAACAAATCTCTAAAAATTCAAAAACTGCAACATTATGAAGTATTTTCTCCAACTAAAACTGTATAAAATTATAAATCAGAAGTAAATAAAATAGTATAAAACATCATAATTTTTTTAATTAACAGGTTTTTAAACAATGGATATAGGGAGAAAAAAATTTAAAAAACAATGTTTAAAACTGGATGATAATATAACACAGTAATATAAAAATTATAACTGAAACTAGAATAGAGCTGAAAGGGAAATTTACAGTCCCAAAGATGTATTTGAGAAAAACAAGACAGTGTAAAATCCATGGTCTCTATTTTCTCCATGGAAGCATAGAAAGAGGACCAAATGAAGTCCAAGATAAGTAGAATGCAAGGAATAATAAATATCATAAATCAATAAAATAATAACAGAAAAAAGTGTAGAGAAATTCTATATATTACTTTTTAAAGATTAAAAATTCACATCCACTATTTTCAAGGAAAAATAGAAAACTCAAAATTACATTATTGAGTTGGGAGAGGTGATATCTATTCAGATCCAATAAATATTAAAAGTATAAAAGGTTCATAAACAACTTTATATAAAAGTAACTAATTAAAAGGATAACTTAAATGGATAAAAAAGTAACTTAAATGGATACATTTCTTGAGAAACACAAATAATTAAAACTAATGTCACAGGAAATAGGAAATTTGAATAACCCTCTATCAAAAATTGTATTTAGAATAATAATCTTATTAAGAAAACCTCAGGCTCAGATAGTGTCAGCAGTGAATTCTAGCAGATATATGCCTTTACAAACATTACCCCTTCTCCGAGGTGACACAGGATAGAGCTAAGTGAGACAGCCTGTGATTTCTCCCACAACGGAAAGGAAGAACAAGTGGATAAATGCCTATCTTCCCTAGCTATGTGGGATGATGTCAAAGAATCTCACTTGTCTTTCACAACATTCAGAGTGTTAAATCGGGAGCTCCATGACTAGGGGAGAAAGCAGATTGCAAGACCGGTGCATAAACTTCCCAGAGGGCATTAAAGGGATGTGGTTCTTGCTGACTGCAATCTGGGCTCTGTCAGGAAGTCCACCCACAAGATTTAGGGAAAATTTCACCTGTGGATCCACTCAGATGGACCTTGGGCACCTCCAGCATACTATGTGCTAAACCCACAAAACTCTTACACAGGTAGTCTCCCTGTGTCCACTCCTATGAGTTGTGTTCAGAGCAAGACTTGGTAAAAGGCTAGGAAGCATATGCAGAAAACAAGGCAGAGTCTGTGGCAAAAGTGAATCCACAAACTTGAGATACGGTGTAACCTTCAGGAAACCAAGTGAGGGGCTATCAGCAGCCAGCCCTGGTGTGTGCTAGGATCAGGAGAAGACCTTTCTTCTATGAAAGAGAGCAAGAAGCTTGGGAGAGTTGAATCCATACAAGGTCTGAGAAAGCCTTAGAATCTATAGCAGGACCAATGAATATTACTTCTACCCTGAAGGTAGTTAGCAAAGATTGGAGGAGGTGATTACTGCTCCAAGTGCAAACGAAACAAAATAAACAAACAAAAAACAAACCAGCAACATAAACATTCAAGGAACATGAAAAATCAAGGAAATCCTACATCACCAACAGAGTACAATAATCTACCAGTAACTGAATTCAAAGACATGGAAAATCCAAAATTGCTGTTTTAGGGCAATTAATTGAGTTACAAGAAAACACAGAAAGACAATTCAAGGAAATCAGGAAAATAATATATAATCAAAATGAGGAATTAAACAAAGTTGAAGAAATCAGAACCAAACAACTTCTAGAGCTGAAGTATTCGATAAATGAAGTGAAAAATGCTATAGGGAACCTCAACAGCAGAACAAACCAATTGGAACAAAGAATCATTGAGATAGGAAATGGGAAACTTAAATAACCTAGTCAGTGGAAAACAAAGAAAAAAGAACAAAGAGAGTTAAGAAAGATTTTCTGATCTATGAGACACTGTTAAAAAAAAAATCTGAATAATTATAGTTCCAGAAAGAGAAGAGAGGGAGAAGGGAAAAGAAAGATTATTAAAAGAAATAATATCTGAGAACTTCCCATACTTGGGGAAGAGATTTGAACATCCAAATTCATGAAGTTAATAGATACCCCTATTATGTGAATCCAAAATGATCTTCTCCAAAACATATTATAATAAAAGAGAAAAGAATATCGTAAGCTACAAAGGAACCCTCATTAGGGTATCAGCAGATTTCTCAGAAGAAACTTTATAGGCCTGGAGAGACTAGGATCATATATTCAAAGTGCTGAAAGAAAAAAAAAACACCAACCAAGAATATTCTGTCTGGCAAAGTTATCCTTGAGATATAAAGGAGAAATGAAGACTTTCCTACAAAAACAAAAGCTTAGGGAAATTACCACTACATCTGCCTTTAAAGAAATACTAAAATGAGAATTTCAAGCTGAAATGGAAAGACACTATTTAGTAACATGAAAATAAGAAAATAAACAAGGTACTGATAAAGGAAAATATAATAATCAAATTCAGAAAAATCTAGTACCTTAATATGATAGTGTGTTAAACAATTAGCTATAGCATAAAGGTTAAAGGACAAGAGCATCAAAAATAACCACAGCTACAACAGTTTGCTAATGAATTTATAGTATATAAAGAGGTAAAACCTATAGTAGATTCATAAAAGAAAGCGATAAGAGAATTAGAGCATAGAATCTTAGGATATCACCAATTCACACAGGAAGAGAGCAAAAGAAGAAAAAAGGAACAATGGAACTATAAAACAGCCAGAAAACAATTAATTAGTTGGTATTAGTAAATCCTTACACATCAGTAATTTCTCTAAATACAAATGGATTCAATTCTCCACACCAAAGATACAGTGTGGCAGGTTGAAAACAAAACAAAGAACCAACTATATGCTGCTTACAAGAGACTCACTTCACTGTAAGGACACACGTAGGATCAAATTCAAAGGATGAGCAAAGGTACTCCATGCAAGTGGAAACCAAAAGATAGCAGAGGTAGTTGTACTTCTGTCAGACAAAATATAGCATAAACCACAAAATGTTAATAAGAGAGAAAGAAGGTCATTATATAAAAGAATCAACTCATCAGGAAGTTAGAACAACCATAAAAATACACTCAACCAAAATCAGAGCACTTAAATATATTAAGCAAATACTAACAGATCTGGAGAAATAGACAGTACAATAATAGTAGGGAACAGCAATATAATACATTCAGCAGTGAATACATCATCTAGACAGAAAATCAAGTAATAAGTGTTTTATTTAAAACATACTCCAGAAAAAATGACTCAATGTATAATACATTCCATTACAATAGCAAAAGAATGCACATTTCTTCTCAAGTACACGTGGAACATGCTCCAGGATATATCACATGTTAGGCCACAAGACAAGTCTTAGGAAATGTAAGAAGATTGATCAAACCAAATATCGTTTCCAAATACAATAGTTTTAATATAGAAATCAACAACAAAGGAAATTAAAAATATATATTAATATATGGAGGTTAAACAACATACTCCTGAACAATCAATGAATCAAAGAAGAAATCAGAAGGAATAATGATCTAAAACAAATAAAAATAGAAACAAAACACATCAAAACTAATAGGATGTGTCAAAAGCAGTTCTAAGAGCTAAGTTTACAGCAAGAAATAACTATATTAGTAAAGAACTAGATCTCCAATAAACAATCTGACTTTGAACCTCAAAGAACTAGAAAAAAAAGAATAAATGAAGCCCAGAATTAGCAGAAAGGAGGAACTAACAATAATCATGGAAGAAATCTAGACCAGAAAAACAGTAGGAAAGATCATGAGACTAAGAGTTGGTCATTTGAAAAGGTTTTTATAAATGACCAACCCTTAGAAATGAGAGAGGAGACATTACAACTGGTACAGAATCACACAGGATCAGAAGGGAGCACTATGAACATTATATGCCAACAAATTGGATACCCAGAAGTAGGTAAATTCCTACAAACATACAAATGATCAAGACTGAATCTTGAAGGAAGAGAAAATCTACACAGAATGATAATGAGTATGGAGATTGCATCAGTAATTGAGAATCTCCGAACAAAGAAAAGTCCAGGACCAGTCAGTTCCAGTGGTGAATTCTAAACATTTCAAGATGACTTAATACCAATTTTTCTTTTTTTTAATTTTATTTATTTTAATAGAATGGGCATGAGTGGGGTAAGGGGAGAGAGAGAGAGGGAGGGAGGGAGGGAGGGAGGGAGGGAGGGAGAAAGAAAAAGAAAATATCCCAGGAAGGCTTCATTCTCAGTACAGAGCCTGACACAGGGCTCAATCATATGACCATCCCATGACTGTGACATCATGACCTGAACTGAAATCAGGAGTCAGTCACCCAACTGACTGAGCCACTCAGGCACCCCAATGCCAATTTTTCTTTTTCAAAAAGTTTAAAGAATTAAGAACACTCCCAAATTCCTTGTACAAGGCCAGAATTTCCTCATGTCCAAAGCCAGATAAAGACACTACAGGAAAACTTGTTGAACAGTATCCCTGAGGAATATTCATATAAAAATTATCAATAAAATATTAGCAATTGAATTAAACAGCACATTAAAAGGTATATGAACACCATGATGAAGTGGGCTTTATCCCTAAGTTATAAGGATGGTTCAATATACACAAATAAATTAATGTGATATGCCATATTAATAGAATAAAAGAAAAATCATATGATCATCTCAATAGAAGCAGAAAAAGCATTTGACAAAATACAATTTTTTATGATAAGAACTTTGAACAAACTGATTATAGAAGGAATATAGTAAAGACTGGTTACAAGTCCACCGTTATACTCTGTGTTTAAAGTTTGAGAGCTTTCCTATATGATCAGGCACAAGACAAGGGTGTCAGCTCTCACTACTGTTATTCAACATAATACTGGAAATCCTAGCTAGGACAATCAGACTAGATAAAGAGATAAAATACATTCAAGTCATAGAGGAAGAAGTAAAGTTGTCTTTTTGCGGGTGATATGATCTCATATATAAAAAATCCTAGACTACACACACACACACACACACACACACACACACACACTTATTAAGACAAATCAACAAATTCAAGTAAATTTGCAGAATATTAAATCAACAAACTGAAGTTGGTTGTGTTCTCTTCCACTAACAATGAAATACCTCAAAAAGAAATAAATCCCATTCATACTACCATGAAAAACAACGAAATACTTAAGAATAAATTTAACCAAGGTGAAATATCTATACACTGAAAACCATAAGATTCTACTGAAAGAAACTGAAGAAGACACAAACAAATGGAAGGTATCTTGTGTTCATGGATGGGAAGAATAAATAATGTTAAAATGTCTATACTACCCAGAATCATCTATAGATTCAATTCAATCCCTATCAAAATCCCAATTATATTTTTCACAGAAATAAAAAAAATCATTTCTAGATTTTACAGAACCACCAAAGACCCTTACAAAGGTGACTTAGATAGAATAATACAGACATATCTCAGAGAACTAGCAAGTTCAGTTCTAGACCACTGCAATTAAGTGGGTCAAATGAATATTTTTTGCTTCCCAGTGCATGTAAAAAGACAGGTTGATACTATACTGTAGCCTATTAAGTGCACAGTAGCATTATGTCTTTTAAAAAAAAAGATATATTTTAAATACTTTCTTGCTTAAAAACACTAACGATCATCATCTGAGATTTTAGTGAGTCATAATCACTTACCACAGATCACCATAAACTAATAATGAAAAAGTCTGAAATATTGTGAGAATTACCAAAATATGACCCAAAGACACAAAGTGAGGTAATGCTGTTGGGAAATGGCATCAATAAATGCTTGATGCAGGATTGCCAAAAACCTTCAATTTGTAAGAAACATAATATTCTCAAAGTGCAATCAAGCAAGACACAATAAAACAAGGGGTGTCTGTCTGTATAAAATATTCATGGTTAGTAAAACAATGTTAGGATTTCCATTCTCCCCAAATTGGTCTATAGTTCTAAGACAATCCTACTCATAATCTGAGTATTTTGTAAGAAATTGACACACTACTTTTAAAATGCATATGAAAATGCAAAGGACCTAGAATAGTCAAAACAATTTTGAAAGTAAAGAAAAAATTTGGAGAAGGTACACTACAAATTTCATGGTTTACTATAAAGCTACCATAATACAGGATGGCGTTGACACAGGGAATCCAGAAATAGACATGGATATATATGATTAAGGAAATTCAATGGGGAAACATAAACTTGGAGCAAATAGTACTAGACTGTTGAATATCCATGCCAGAAAAAAAAATATGAAATTCCACTTGTCCCACACAGCGTGTATGAAAGCTATTTGAAATGCATATTAAATATTAAAAATTATAAAATATCTTGTAAAGTACAAAAGAAAATCTTTGCAATAAGAATTATTTTAATAATTTGTTTTTTGTAGTAAAAAAAATAGTAAAAGGTTTTACATAATATGTAAAACTTCAAAAATTCCTTTTCCCTTCCTGAATCTAAGATAACTCAGCTACTATTAAACCAAGAGTAAGATAAGTTCTTTAACATTAGAATATCCCATATTTCTCTACCGAGAATGCAATACATTTTACTTTGAACCTGATTCTGCCTCTATCTAACTATGATTTTGGGTACATTACTTAGCCTCTATCTGGTGCACTTTCCTAATTTTTAAATTATATATAGTATTTGCTCATTTTTTATGAGGTTTAGATAAGATAATATTTGCAAAGCCCATTTAGAACAGTGCTTGGTCTTGTTGACACATAACATACATCCAGTGCTGCTGTTGATGTTTTGTTGATAATGAGAGTATTATTCCATTTATTATATTATGAAAAGCTGTATTATGTGTGAGTAGGAACACATAATTTGGAGCCAAAGTACTTTTGTCCAAATACCAACTTTGTCACTTACTAACTGTGTGACTCAGGGCAAGTAACCTTAAATCTTGCTGTCTCTATTTCTTCTTTTGTAAAATGAGAGTTCTGATTGTGAGTCCCTGGAGTCTGTGAGAGTTGATATTTATAAGTGCTTAGGAGAAAAGATTCTGCCACTGTAAGTGCTGCAATATTTGCTATTACTGTCATTGATATTTTTAATATTAAAACATCTCTGGGGGTGCCTGTGTGGCTCACTCGGTTGAGCCTCTGACTTTGGCTCAGGTCGTGATCTCACTGTCTGTGAGTTTGAGCCCCACATCAGGCTCTGTGCTGACAGCTCAGAGCCTAGAGCCTGCTTCAGATTCTGTGTCTCCCTCTCTCTCTGACCCTCCCCCGTTCATGCTCTGTCTCTCTCTGTCTCAAAAATAAGCAAACATTAAAAAATAAATAAATAAATAAATAAATAAATAAATAAATAAATAAATAAATAAAACCTTTCTGTCTTCTGTAATGGAAGATTAATTCTAAAAGAGGGAATTTTTGCATTGCCATCAATAGATACTCTTCCCTATACCTGTGCTGCTATTCTGTTAATACCTGAGACTTTTAACTCTCATCCTACAGCTAAATTTAACCATCTACTTGAATAAAGTAGCTCTAGAGTATACCTATACCTCTAGAGTATACCTCTAGCCACCTGGGTGTCTCTGTTGGTTGAACATCTGACTTGTCTGCTAAGGTCATGATCTCACAGTTTGTGAGGTTGAGCCCTGTGTTGGGTTCTGTACTGACAGTGCAGAGACTGCTTGCAATTCTCTCTCTCTCTCTGCCCCTCCCCCGCTCATTATCTTTCTCTTTCTCTCTCAAAATAAACAAACATTAAAAAATATATACATCTAGAAACTGGAAAACATAAATTACATTGCTTTTATGCAGTGGAGTTTAGATTTAAACCCATGTGGTTTTATGCTAGGTCTTATGCAATTAAACTCTATACTTTGCTGCCCTCTATACTTATGCCTTACAACAGTCTTTCATGGACAACGGGCTTGTTTAACACATTTGAATTTTACTCTTTACAGGTCAGGCAAAGAAAGCTAAATGAGACAAATTGATTAGCTCAAAGTCAATCACCTGGTAAATGATACAGCCTGATAAAGATCAATGTACTTCACATGCTCCATTCTTTCCATTTGAGATACTGGAAATTAGAAAAAGCCTCTTGTTTCTCTGAGCTCAAATATGAATGTATCTGTCAAGGTATGTTTAATAGAGGTAGTGGTCCCTACTCTGAGAAAATTAGACATAAACTCCAACGCTTCTCCAGTATAGTGACCAATATAAACAGACATTCTTGAGGATTGAAAAGCATCCTGACTTTTTCTTTTAGTTCAAATTTACAGTGACCGTGTGTGTGTGTGTGTGTGTGTGTGTGTGTGTGTGTGTGCGCGCGCGCGCGCATGTGAACATGCTCGCATTGGAATGAAAATAGTTAGCATGGATTCATAAGTCCCGTGAAGAGTTATTGCTGCTTGCATCATAAACCAGGGATCACTGTGAGCCTTTTAAGCCCTGCATTATAAGTCTGGATTTTTCCTCATGTATTAAAATCCCCTTTTAAGTAATGGCTATTATGTGTCAATTACAAGTCCCAGTACATCCTCAGTTTTCTTAGGAGTTTGTGAAAATAAAATTCTGACCATCTAACATCCTCTGTAAATGTAGTTAAAGCAAATGCATTGGGAATTGTGTCACTTTGGGCAAGAAATACCAGGAATATCTTTAATATTTTAGTCTGTATTTGATGCTCTCTCTTTCTGAGCTATAGGCTATTTTGTAGGTTAAAAACTGGTGATCATTGCTTCAAGTGTCATGTCAACCACGCCATCCCAGTAGCTAGTTAGTCCTATCAGTTACAGCCAATAGATTTAGAGATTTTAAAGCTCCTCCCATCTCCTGGGCAGCAGCACCTTCTATTCTAGTTGAAACTTTCTCAAATTAGGTTTAATATGAGATCCAAAGGGAATGAGGCTTAGCAGTAAACTTGGATATCATAGCATTGCACACCAGCTCACGCATGCAACCAGTTCCAACGGGTTCCTTTTTCATTTCCAGAAGGAAGCTGTTGTCTTATAAACCACTGAGTTTCAACAGTTGTATTTTCCTCTACATTTGAGTCCATTTTTGTAATGTTTTTGAATCTCTATGAGAAAATCAGATCAAGCTCTCTGATTTCTGTGCTGGTCTGTGTGCACGGGTACATTGAAGCTTCCACGGATACTCAATTTATTCCTGACAGGAGATTTATTCAGTGTCATCAACTAAAACTGAACATATTTTGCCAGCCTTACCCAATTACATCAGTAATACTCCACTCCAAGCACTGAACAAATCTATTTTCTGATTTTGCAGAAAGGCATATGTCACTTAGAGACAAAAATTCATAAAACACTCAACTTTCCGAATCCAATTCAGTGTCTCTCTAAATTGCATTTGGGCAGTCTCTTGGGGAAAGCATACGTGTAAAAACAGACTTTGGAAATAGGGATTTTTACGGGCCCTTTCTGTCATTATGTTCTCTCCGTAATTATTTTGTTCTATGTTTTATTTCCCCATTTCTATTCCTCACATAAAGTTCCCTAATTTAGGATTCTATGTGAATATGTGTACATAGTTGTTCAGCCTCAGAAGTGCAGTCTGGGGGCGCCTGGGTGGCTCAGTCGGTTAAGCCTCCGACTTCAGCTCAGGTCACGATCTTACCGTCCGTGAGTTCAAGCCCCACGTCGGGCTCTGGGCTGATGGCTCAGAGCCTAGAACCTGCTTCCGATTCTTTGTCTCCCTCTCTCTCTCTGCCCTTCCCCCGTTCGTGCTCTGTCTCTGTCTGTCTCAAAAATAAATGAACGTTAAAAAAAAAAAATTAAAAAAAAAAAGAAGTGCAGTCTGTAAGTAGACCAAGTCATAGATTGTTAGATGGGGTCCTGGAGACAAGTTGGTCAATCTCTGCTCTTTCTGTGATGAGAAACAAAGGTCTAGACAATTAGGTAGACTCATCTAATGGGTACCGCAAAGATAAAAACAGAGCTGATATAATCTAAGTAGCACCCTAATAAAAATAATGACCTTAAAGATTATAATATTTGCCGGGACTGATAACCATGTTAAATATATGATTATTAAGTACTGTAATGTAGTTTCATTATTACTATTGTTATTTTACTTTAAACCTCACAATAATCCTATGAAAAAGATACTGTAAATGTGCCAAGTATGTAAATGGAGAATAAAATCCTGGAAGTTAAAAGGGCTATGGGATGTGCCCAAACCACATGAGTAGCGAGGCGAAGCAGGCAGTTGAAGCTTGGGCTGCATTCTTCCAAAGTCTAAGCTCTTAATCACTCTACCTGTTTCCTTCTTCTCTGCTCTAATTTTTCTTCCCTGTGTGTCCTCACAAGCCCTCCATTCCTGAGCAGTACCAAAGCCAAGACTGATTACTTTCCCTACCTTGATGTTTTTCTCCTATTCTTCTCACTTGCCTGAGTCCATTGAAGCTTTAAGATGCCGTACATTTTCTGAATGAACTGCCTCCTTAGTCAAGGCTACACTGCGGGTTGCAGGAATCTCCTGTCTTCCTCCAGCGACTTGCAGGGTGCCTGTTTCCTCTATCAGCTAGTACAGCCTTAGATCTCCAGAAATCCTTTACAAGCTAGATCATGATGTAATAATAAGTACTAGGGATGAACCAAGACATGGCACCATGGCAAACTTTCCCTCATGCCTGGAAAATAACCAATATTGTGGCAAGAGTTACTATGAGAATAAATTTTCCTGACTGGAATTGAGCTCGGCTTCTTCTTTAATATCCTGTGCACTTCTCCATTTGGGCTAACTTATAGTCCTTGAGGACCTACGGGGCCCTCAGAGGCTGCGGGAATGTAACCTTGTTCTGTGGTTCCAGAAATTTGTCAGAGTGAGACTGCCTGCTTTTCATTTTGAGATGGTTGACACCATGAATGGTAGTATTGAAGAGAGGCTAGTATTTACTGAAGAGAGGCTAGTATTTACATTTCGTGAATAAAACGTAAATTGTTTTAATCTTTCATATGTTAAAGAATACCTGTGGGGATAATACGACATCTCTCTCTTTCTTCATCTAAAGATAAATATCTTTAAAAATGTGTGTATCAAATGAAACGATAACTTTATTTTTCAAGATTTTTCTCCTGTCTAGATGCAAAGAAATACCATTTTTCCCCTTTCAAATTATAGGGGATAATATCCTCTCTGTCAGCATGAATCATAAAAATGCTCTGTACTATTCTCTTAGAAGTAATTAATCTTTGACATTCACTTTTCAAAATTCACAATATTTCAAATGGATAGTTCCTCATGGGTCTCTACAGTGGGTCACCAGAAAAAAAAAAAAAGGCCTACTTTTATGTTTGACACCAAAAACTCGTTTGCCCAGCAAATGTTAACTTCTATATTGTGGCAATGCTGCTGAATGCGTTAATTTCTGTTACTGTGAGACTATCAGCCCCATAATGCTGAATCAAATGGCTTCAGATAAAATATTCCAACTTGTATCTACAGACACCCCTCCTCCCCCCGCCCAAATTTCTGACTTGTGCCCATCACTAGTTGTAAAGCACCTATCACTTTTGATACATCGAGTTCATTTAAAGGCTAAATGCATTTGTTACTGTGCACACTTTACCCGGGGAAGTCAGAGGGGAGTTTTATTTCAAATATGCATGAAGGCACTATGTTTCCAATGATCATTATATGAACTATGAAAGAAATAAAATATGCAGGGCCCACAGACACGGTGTATTAATATTCCTTGTTTTTTTTTATTCATGTTAAGCGTTTCCTTGGGGGATTTTAGGGTTTTTTTCTGCCTAATGTAGGAGATCAATCAACTTCACCATAAGGCATTTAAAATTACTGTGGAAAACTTTATTTTTATGTCTCTGTAAATGAGGCTCAGTCCAAATGCTAATACTGAAGTTATTTTGATACTAACACATCTCTGATCAGCTAAAAGCTATCAGTTTTTCTCATGTTCTACATAGGTGACATAGACTGTGAGGGGAAATGTGATTCCATCACTATTGGCCTAATCATGACTGAACCAAGCCTTTCAGTATTTTTAAGATTTCTTTCAGCACTTATCAAAGTAAACAGGAAAAAACTCTGAAACATAAATTATGCTTGCTGTAAAAATAATCTTTTGATTTATCACTTGATATAAAACAGCTCTCTGTTGTCTCTACCTGCTAAAAAAGTGCTTAAAATGAAAAATCATTATTTAAATAGGAAGCTGTAAGGGAGAGAATGGAGGTGCACTACCTGAACGTGTTTTTGTTTTTTTTTTTAATTTTTTTCAACGTTTATTTATTTTTTGGGACAGAGAGAGACAGAGCATGAACGGGGGAGGGGCAGAGAGAGAGGGAGACACAGAATCGGAAACAGGCTCCAGGCTCTGAGCTGTCAGCCCAGAGCCCGACGCGGGGCTCGAACTCATGGACCGCGAGATCGTGACCTGGCTGAAGTCGGACGCTTAACCGACTGCGCCACCCAGGCACCCCCTGAACGTGTTTTTCATACCTTTTCTTATAAAAGTCATTTAGAAGCAGAGAGCCTTTGCTCTCCGGATTTTCTAGAGACTCTCAGTGTCTCTACCCTGCTTTCCTCAACCCCCTGTGCATACCTGTGTCTCAGATATTGTCACATCATGTTGTAATAGCACATGCACTTGTCTGTCTTCCCAGATGGGTTTCTTAGGAGGCTAGAGTTTATTCAACTCTGGATCTCCAGAGCCCAGCACAGTATTTGGCATGGAGTATAAACTTGGCAAATATTGTGAGGAAGGAAAGAGGGGGAGGGAGATGAGAGGCATGAAAGAGGAAAAGACAGGAAGGAAAGGAAAAAAGGCAAGAGACAGAAGGAGAGAGAAAATTATTTGACCATCTAAAAAATGGGAATTCTAGTCTTTAAGAAGAAATGAGAGGGAGGCAGACCATAAGAGACTCTTAAAAACAGAGAACAAACTGAAGGTTGATGAGGGGGTGGAGAAAATGGGTGATGGGCATTGAGGAGGGCACTTGTTGGGATGAGCACTGGGTGTTTTATGTAAAGGATAAATCATGGGAATCTACTCCTGAAGTCAAGAGCACACTGTATACACTGTTAGCTAACTTGACAATAAATTATATTTAAAAAGACAAATAAAAAGATTTGAAGTTCTACAAAAAAAAAAGCCAAAAAATACCAACACTTCTGTAGTAAACTAATTTGAGAAAGATTATTTAATATGCAAATACATGTTTTCATGATGACAAAATAAAACCTTCAGGCTGATTCCAACACTAATATCGTGAGTACTGTCAGAATTGCCGACTTTAGATTTAATTATGAACTTTTAATAGTGAATGAGATGACTGCATGCATATAAATTAGCAATAAAAACTAAATTCTTAATTTGTTTTTGGGTAGTCTTAAATCAAGGCAAAAATATTACAAATATTCACTGACACATAAACGTTATGTTTTTTATATTTTTTCCAGCTTATTCTATATTTTACAAACTACACAATATTACATGATCAGTGTAAGAAAACAGAAAATGTGATAGGCAAATAGAAAAAAAATACCCATAAGTTCACACTAATACAACCACTTGATATTTTACTGAAAAGCCTTCTAGATCTTTGTCTCCTTAGATATATGAATGTTTATTCAGAATTTTTTTAAAACTATTTTAATATTTATTCATTTTTGAGAGATGGGGGGAGACAGAGCATGAGTGGGGGAGGGGAAGAGAGAGAGGGAGACACAGAATCCAAAGTAGACTCCTGGCTCCCAGCTGTCAGCACAGAGCCTGACGTGGGCTCAAACCCATGGACCACGAGATCATGACCTGAAGTCAGATGTCCAACTGACTGAACCACCTGGGCACCCCTATTCAGAATTTTTTAAAGGCGTTATATATTGAACACTTTTGAGACACACTTTTTAACAATATTTTGCTATCAAAAAGTATGTCACTGATTTCTCATAATGCTGGAATAGCTTAATTACACTGTCTCCCGCAGATAATTTTATATATAATTGTATAATCTAGCCCAAAGCACAGCACACTGTCTGAAGGCAAAAAATGGAGTGGAGACTACCTTAGTCTACTTGGACCGCCATAACAAAATACCATAGAATGAATGGCTTTAACACTAGATATTTAAGGTAAGACAGGCATAGAACGGACAATACCATTCCAAAAAGGAAAAACAAGAAAGAAGAGGTGAGAGGTCTTCAGTAAGTCCAAAACTTGGCAAGGTAAATTCCACTGGATCTTAAGGTTCAAGAATAATTCTCTTAGGGGGTGGTGCCTGGGTGGCTCAGTCAGTTAAGCATCCAACTCTTGATTTTGGCTTAGGTCATGATTTCACAGTTTGTAGGTTCAAGCCCCATGTCAGGCTCTGCACTGACAATTCAGAACCTGCTTAGGATTCTCTTTCTCTCCCTCTCTCTCTGCCCCTTCCCTGCTCTCTAACTCAAAATAAACAAACAAACAAAAAGAGAATTATCCTCTTTGGTCCAATGTTTTGTTCTACAGGCCTACTGAGTAGCAGTATTAAGGCTATGGCTTGGCATGGTAGGGCCATTCTTTAAGCTCTTGTGACCCTCTACCAGACCTCTATCTCGTTTAGTCCCAGCTGTCAATGCTTTGTTAATATGATCCCATCTCTCTTTCTGACTTCTACTGAAAGAGCTGATTAAGTCCCTGTACCACACCCCAGAACTCTTTATTCAATGGTAGTCGACACACCTTTGAAATTCTCTTTCAAACATGCTTTCTTATTTGTTTTGCCATATGGGCAGGTTGAGAATTTTCCAAATATGTAAGATCTGGGTCCCTTTTGCTTAAAATGGTTTTCATCCACTTCTCTCTCTCCTTGAACTTTTACTATAAGAAGTCAAGGGGAATCAAGTCTCTCCTTCAACCACTGTGCTCAGAAACCTCTTCCACCAAATACCCATTTTCATCACTCATAAGTTCTACTTTCCATAAAGCACAATAACACAGTGGGGCTCCTGGGTGGCTCAGTTGGTTAAGTGTCCCACTTTGGCTCAGGTCGTGGTCTTATGGTCCGTGAGTTGGAGCCCCGCGTCTAGCCCCACATTGGGCTCTGTGCTGACAGCTCAGAGCCTGGAGCCTGTTTTGGATTCTGTGTCTCCCTCTCTCTCTGACCCTCCCCTGTTCATGCTGTCTCTCTCTGTCTCAAAAGTAAATAAACGTTAAAAAAAAAAAACACACACAATAGCACAGTTTAGCCAACTTCTTTGCCACTTTTTATCTTTCCTTCACTTTCCAATAATGTGTTCCTCATCTCCATCTGAGCTAATAGCAGAATTACCCTTACTGTCCATATATCTAGCATGTGCCCCAAAACTCTTTCATCCCCTACTCTTTATATAGTTCCAAAGCTGTTTCCACAATTTTAGGTATTTGTTACAGTAGTATCCCACTTCTTGGTACCAAACGCTGCCTCAGTTTGCTTGGACTACCATAACAAAATACCACAGATTAGGTTGCTTTAGCAGTAGGATTTATTTTTCACAGTTTTGGAGGCTGGGAAGTCCTAGATCAAGGTGCCAGCAAGGTTCATTCTGAGGTCTCTTCTCTTGGCTTTTGTGTGGCTGCTATCTCATATGACCTCTTTGTGTGTGCTCAGGGAGAACATGTTCCAGTCTCTCTTTTCTTATAAGGACACTAACCCCATCATGGCGACACCATTCTATGACCTCATCTAAAACTGATTAACTCCCAAGAGCTCCACCTCCAAGTGCCATCACATTGAAGGTTAGGGCTTCAACATATGAATTTGGGGGAAATATAAGTATTCAGTCGGTAATACTACCTTGGAAGACAGGAATTATGCCTGGTGAGTATTTCCTATTGGTGCTTTTTTGAGGAAATATCTCAGATTGAGGTGGGTGGAGGTAGCAGAAATCAGCACCCTAACTGACCTGAGATGTCAAAGGGCAGAGTTGATAGCTGGTATGGCAGACTAAAAGTTAGTTGCGGAGATCCTAGAAGGAAAGGAGACATAGAAGGGATATATATATAAAATCTTCCCAAACTTGACTGCTGAACAACACAGGAGTCAGAAAGAACCCAAGAAGTCAGTTGAAGAAACTGAAGAAACTGTCTCCCAAACCCAGGAGACAGAATATGCAGTTTAATTCCCATTGTATTAATTACCTGCCAGAATGAAAATCATTCTTCAGGGGAGTATAATAATATCCAGAACCTCTGCAACTATGGTAGCTCTGTACAAGTAAGCTTAGCTAAACTGGGATTAATTTTCCAGAATCCTCTTCCCTATGTGGCTCTGAATTAGTGTTGGCCACAAAGCAATTTAATGAGATCTAGAAGGCAAAAGTGAAGGAGCAGCTACTTTATTGTCTGCAGGTCACAGTAAGGTAGGTGTTGTTGCAACTCAAACATGTTGTCACTGATCCTGCTGGCCCATCTTGTAGAGTGAAGCAGTGAGATGGGCTCAGAGTTCTCCAGCTACAATCAGATTTCTTCCTCACCTTATCTGAATCCTGGGGCAGGTATGTTCACACCTGTGGTGAAGGGTGCCTATTTCTCTTAGAGCTCATCACCCTCAGTGAGATTGAGGGAGTTGAATCTTCCTAGATTCTTTGTGTCTGGAATTCCCCACTTGATTTACATCTCCCCTTACTGACTGCTAGCCATGCTGACTTCAGCCTCAAGGAAAACAGACTTATAATGACCAGTTAATCAAGTCCCACAGAAGAGTTATGTCTAAAATTGAAAAATTTCTGCTTTATGATAGGGATAAAATAGGAAGAATGATGTCTATGCTAGCTGATTCATAAGGTGGTTGCAACAATTAAATTCAACCACATTTATAGTCACCCAACCTACGTTTTTCAAGTTTATCTCCAGCTATACTCTGTCATACACCTTCCCATCACAATGGACTACTCACCCCTGTTGCCTACATGAAAATTGGGGTCTCCTTCTTCTATGCCTTGGACATGCCCAGATACGACACATGGCATCCCAATGAAGTGAGAGACTATAGCAATGAGCTATCTATCATTTAAGTTTGGACTCAAATACCAAACCTTTCAAAGACATTTTCTTGAATGCTTCTTGGTTATACTCCATGTTTCTTTTCATGTAATTGCATAGCATCCTGGACAGAACTCCAAATTAATTATCTTACATAATACTAGTCACTATAAAGAGCCTGAATTATACCTCACTTTGCTACTGCACTGTGTGCTCAATGAAGATAAGGATTTAATAATCCCTAATATTCAACACAGTGCCTAGCACTGTGTCTTTATCATCACTGACATTCCAGAAGTGTTTGACTTGAAGTAGGCTTATCACATCTGCAGAATCATTTTGATTGTATGAAACAATCTAAACAGCAAGGATTCTACTTTAAGTTCCCTTTTTATTTTTGTCCCAAGATTGAAAAACCTGAATATTCGTGTTAAAATAAGGAAACTGTGTGGAAATAGACAAAGGACCACATTTAGATTTTTATATCAACTTGAGTTTCTTTGATTCTCTGATAGACAACTTTTATTGTGGGAACATAAGCTGTTAAAACTGAATCCTTGACAACCAATACATTTTCCTTTATTGACAAATAGACACTCTCCCCTTGCCTGGATTTTATTATCACTGCCATCTGCATGAATCCCAGAAACAGTTACCCTATATTTCCTCTCATTCAGTAGAATCAGGACCCAAGGTGTGTTTGTGTGTATGTAATATTAAGCACATATTATATCAGTGAAGTCCTCTCTTAGGTGCTTGATGTTAACAGGAGTGTTCTGTATTCTTTGGGTACAAAAATAGTATAATAAGCCTCCTACTACAGCTGTCCTCCTCACAAGGAGTTGTGTCTCATAGTTTAATTCAGAAAACAATGGTGGTGCTGAAAACTTGAAGTTAACACATATCCTCTTCTCAATATGTTTTCCTCAAGCTGGAGATGTCCTTAATGCACTCAACAAAAATTTCAGGATACCTTAATTTAGGATCTACAGCTCCTCCTGAAAGCCTGAAAAAGTCATTCCTCCCCTTCTCCCTCTTTCTCCCCCCCCCCCACAATTTGTCATCCTGAATCTATTGAAATTACTTCTTGCTCTTTTTAATGCACAAATATGAAAGACAAGAAAGACCTTCTATTTTTCTGCAGATCTAAAAGCTAATTCTCTTCTATTACCTGATACTTTTTGGAGTATAATTAACTATAATTTAAGGTAAATTTTTTCCCCATTACTTGCCTAGGCTGAGTTTACTCCACCAGTGAGTTTAAGTATTCTAAGTTTCTGCTTAGATTCACCATGATACCACTGTATCTGGAAATAATTACTTTGATTTCAGCAAATCCTACAAAAGAGTAGTTAATCCCACCATGCAAATATCCTATTGACATAACCTCAACCACACCATTACAAGAGACATGATAATAGCTCTCCCAGGGGAAGATTCTCCTAGGGAGAGTATGCATAATGGGCAGAGAAATGGAAAGACCTGAAAGGAAAAGCAAAGCTTTGAATCAAACAGAACTGAATAAACAATTTGGGGCAATATATACCAAAAGCAATTTAAAACAAGAGCTTTAACTGAATTTTATGGAAGCAAATTGAATAATGTAGTTAGAAAAATGGATATGGTGTTCAGAAAAAAGTGCATGTTGGCACAGATAAATCAGGCTTGTCACATGTAGTTTCAATTTTTGATCTCTTGCTTACAGAGATAAGGTGTGACTTTTTCTTTTATATCTTAGCTCACTACAGGGGAAGCAGGGAAGCCTAAATTGTGTGGTCACTAAAGGAAGGGGATATCTTTTAAAACCATATGCATAATGATATTAAAAAGGGTTTAATGTTGGAGAAGGATCATTAGCATATTATAGAACCTCCAAATTTTAGGCCAGCTGGAGACTCACTGGCCCTAAGTCCCAGTACAAAGGTCACATCAGTGAATAGTATCAGAACTGGTCCTGCCTGAAAGTTAATGGTGAGTTAAACAAACAGGAGACCGAGTTTCACTAGTTTATCGCTGACTGGGATTGGAATGTGGAATTAGTGGGTTTCTTTGCAAGTGGCCAAGAAATTCCATTCATCAAGGAAGTGTTTTTTTTTTTGGATGTGTGTTTTGTTTATCTTATTTTTGCCCTCACTTTTAGAAATTCACTTGGTTAGGAGTTAGCTCTAATGGGTCTTCTAAATCCATTTACCTCATGTGTGCAATTTTATGGTTGGGACTGAGAGATTTGAACAGTTTGGAAGATGATTCTGTTTCACCCCATGTGTATGAGTGGAATAGTGATTGAGTGTCAAGTGTGATATGCTGACCAGCAGGATCAGCATTCACCTGGAGTGTGTTAGAAGTGCATTCTCAGGACCCACCTTAGACCCACTGAACCAGAAACTCTGGGACTAAGGCCCAGCAATCTGGGTTTCAGCCCTCCATACGTTTCTGATACACCAACAATTTGAGAACCACTGACTTGCAGTAAGCATATAACTGAGCAGGTAAATCCAGCCCTGTCTCATTCTTAGTTGCCGTGTTCTCTCATTGGGAGCTGCATCTGAAGACCAACTTTTACATTTTCCCTGCAACATGGCTATTACATACAAACCAGCTACTTTGAAAGATATTCAAAGTGACGACAATGTGTTAAATGTTAGAGAAGGAAATAACTGTATATACTTACTTAGAAAAAGATAGGTTCAGTATTCTATCCAAAATTAGAAGAATTTCCAAGAGCAATTTTTGCCTTAGAAAGTGACTTTACAATTTACCACCATCGTGGGGCACCTGGGTGGCTCAGTCGCTTGAGCGTCCAACTTCAGCTCAGGTCATGATCTCACAGCTCGTGAGTTTGAGCCCCGCGTTGGGCTCTGTGCTAACAGCACAGAGCCTGGAGCCTGCTTCAGATTCTGTGTCTCTCTCCCTCTCTCTGCCCCTCCCCACTCCCACTCTGCCTCTCTCTCTGAAAAATAAAAAAATCTACCACCATCGTGCACCGAATAGGTAATTTCGTGTAACCGTTTCCTATATTTTTCTGGAGAAAATTCACAGCATGTTAGGAAGGGAGAGAAAATGGGAAAAAATGTGAAAACATTTTTGATGTTTTCATTCATGTGCTACTCCATATAGTCACTTAATAGGTCTCAGCTAATACTCCCAACAAGTATGCAAAATTGTTACAGAGGGGTAAACTTAGTATTCAGAGAGCTTACACATAGATTTCAGAGGGTTTTTTGCTCTTTTTTATTGTATGAAAAAAATCACATAACATTTAGCATCTTAACCCTGTTAAGTGCACAGTTAAGTATTGTTAATTACACTCACATTGTTGTGAAATGGTATTTTTTTTACACACTTGAAACTTTATGCCAATTAAACAAGTCTGTTATTCTCCCTTCCCTTATCCCCTGGTAACCACTGTTTTGCTTCTATGAATGTGACTGCTTCAGAGATGGAGATTATTTAATCAGGATATGAATCTGAATCTTTCTGGTTCTAAGGTCTGTGTTCGTTGTCCTTCACGAAATATATTTGTCAAACTAAGTCAGAACATAGTCTTGGCATTTAAGTCTTCTTTCTTTCTTACTGCTCTGAACATGTATGTATATTCCACTCTATCAAGGCTATTCTTTTGACCATTTCTCATGAGAACGGGCTACTTTTTCCTCATTTCTCTCTTGGTGATCCTTAAAATGGCCTCAGTGTTCTGTTACACCCATGACAACTTTAACCTCCCTTTTAGTTTCTGCCCTCCCAATCTCTCCACAGTGGCTTCTCCCTTTCTTTGTTCTGAATTCCCCATAGAAATTAATGCTTCACTACACACCCTGTCAATAAGAATAATGGACCCTCTGTGCTTGTAAGGACCTTAAATTCCAGCTAAATCAACAATTCATCTGGTGCGTGAATCCCCTCAACAATACAGCATATAGGCTTATTCACCCCCAGAAATGTCTGGAGCCCATCCTATTTTTGTACATCTCTATCAGAAATGTCTTTCTTGGGGCGCCTGCGTGGCGCATTCGGTTAAGCGTCCGACTTCAGCCAGGTCACGATCTCGCGGTCCGTGAGTTCGAGCCCCACGTCGGCTCTGGGCTGATGGCTTGGAGCCTGGAGCCTGTTTCCGATTCTGTGTCTCCCTCTCTCTCTGCCCCTCCCCCTTTCATGCTCTGTCTCTCTCTGTCCCAAAAATTAAAAATAATAATAATAATAATAATAATAATAAAAAGAAATGTCTTTCTTCTCTGGAGTTAAAATTTTGCACCTTTATAGTTTCCACTCATCCTTTTTGGTTCTGTTTCCTGAGGCCATATGGGGTGAGTCTAATGCCCTTTTCATATAATATCCCAAATATTATTTAATGCTTCCACAAATCTTTTCCTTAAGTTAAAGATTTTTCATATTAATAATTTTCAAAGGTTTTCTCTCTGTTCTGGTTACTAGCTTAAACATGGCCAATTTCTTTCTCTCTTTAAAAGTGGACACCAGGGGCGCCTGGGTGGCGCAGTCGGTTAAGCGTCCGACTTCAGCCAGGTCACGATCTCGCGGTCCGTGAGTTCGAGCCCCGCGTCAGGCTCTGGGCTGATGGCTCAGAGCCTGGAGCCTGTTTCCGATTCTGTGTCTCCCTCTCTCTCTGCCCCTCCCCCGTTCATGCTCTGTCTCTCTCTGTCCCAAAAATAAATAAACGTTGAAAAAAAAAATTTTTAAAAAATAAAAGTGGACACCATAGGCGCACTTGACAGATTCTCTTAAAATCTTGCTTGAGATTCTCTCTCTCCGTCTCTTCCCTTCCCCTGCTTGCACTCTCTCTCAAAATAAATAGATAAACTTAAAAAAAAACAAATGAACACCACAAACCAGTTCTGTAAGTATGTTCTACACAGTAGAGTTGAAACACATCACTTTTCTCATGTGTACATTTAATAAAACTAAGGCATTTATTGTTTATTATTATTATTAATTATTATTATTATTATTATTATTATTATTATTGGCAGCCACTCATCTGTGATGTCTGTCAGGTCACTTTTGCTATAAACTCATCATACCTCAAATTTGAAATTATGACAGATGAGGCCAATCCTGATTATATCCCTTTTTGTACAGTTTTTTCTTCATTTTACAAGTGTCTGGGTACATGATCCTAATGAAATAAATGTGTCCTTGCCTGGTATAGAAGTAGAAAACACAATTTTTGTAACTCCCTCAAGAGAATAAGGTTGAACATGCTTAATAAGCATCTGTGGAGGTGACTCTACACAAATTTTAGTATTATTTTTAAATTGCCCTAGGTCCACTACAAAGTTTCCAAGTCTCACGAAACTGACACAAGGCCCCCAGACTTTTTTTTTTAATCCAAACATAATAACTTTGGAAGTTTCTATGTAGTCCTGAAACCAGGTGGGTTTTAAAAACCACCCTAATTAACAGTTCTAGGAACCATGTCATTAAATGTATTTAAAAGCAGAAAGCTCTTTCTCATGATGAGAACCAGGAGGAGAGATGAAGCCTTGGTGTCTATTTCTGGCTCTGTCACTGACTCACCCTTCACTGCAGTGAAAAGCCAATTAACCTCCCCCAGTTTCTCCATTTGTGGAAAAAAAAATCACTAGGAGGTTGAGAAAATGAAGATGGTGGAAATTTTCAGTATGTGTAAATAAAAGGTGCTTTATAAATGTAAAATCTAATTCTTTTAGTGATGGAGGTAGATTCAACTTGAGCAGAAATTACTGACAGCCGCCTAAGCCATTTTTAGCAGGAAGCTATTTGTACTCGTACTGAGCATTTATACTGAAAATTTCCAAACATTTTGTATTTACATCCTGTCATGATTCTTAATCCTTCCATAAAATGATGAAATGAGGTAAAAATTAGTTACTTAACATTCCTTGTAGATGTTTTCACAGCATAATGTCTGAAACCAGGTGAAATTCAGATCAAGGAACGGCGAGTAGTAAAGTGTTCCAATCTCCTCAATTCAAGATCTTGGGAGTTCTGACAATGAACTAGCAAATTAACTTCACTGGCCTAAAGAGGAGAATATCATGGACAAAATTTCATTAGGAGGCATGGATAGAACTGTTTGTATAGCAGGGTCTGGTCAAATTTCCATCTTTCATTTTGTTCTTATTAAAAAGTTAAATTTTCTTTTTTTTTTTCTTTAAAAATTTTTTAATGTTTATTTATTTTTGAGACAGAGAGAGACAGAGCATGAATGGGGGAGGGTCAGAAAGAGAAGGAGACACAGAATCTGAAACAGGCTCCAGGCTCTGGGCTGTCAGCACAGAGCCCGAAGCGGGGCTAGAACTCACAGACCCTGAGATCATGACCTGAGCTGAAGTTGGAAGCTCAACCGACTGAGCCACCCAGGCGCCCCAAAGAGTTAAATTTTCAAATTGAAAGTCGTGGGACACTTCCTATGAGTTAATACTACTCCATTTCATAATTTTGTTGTTTTCAAGATTCCAGATTTGATAATATGGATTAACTGATCATCGGTCCTCATCAGTATTCTACTGAATACTTCTTCATCCTTTCAAAAGTAAGCCCGACTCTTTAATCTTTGTATCCCAGGTTAGAATGATTCTACATATGTATGTGTCTCTTTAAAATACAACTTTAAAACTCCCGACGACCGGTTAAAATGTTTATTTACCTCTTAGTTGAAAGAAAATTATGAAATTAAATTCAATGAGTAGATAAAATGAAACGTGATAAAACTAGAGGATTCATCCAATGTCCTTAATATAGTGACATTTTAAAAAAGTCATTTTAATTCTAAGTTATTTGTATAATATCACATAAAAGTTTTAGTAAGTTTAATGATATTGGATTAGCCAACACCAAAGGAAACTACTGGAAAATTATGATGGTTTCTTATTTAAAGCAAATTTCTTTACAAAGAAAAAAAGATAGAACCAATAAAACTGTTTAATAGTTTTTTCTTAGGTCAGCATATATTTGTCTCTGTGTCTCTCTGTGTGTGTCTGTCTCTTTCTGTCTTTCTGTCTCTGTCTGTCTGCCTGTCCGTCTCTCTCTCTCTCTCTCTCTCTCTCTCTCTCTCACACACACACACACACACACAACACACCTTCAAATGGAAAGTTCCACCTACCTCTGGAAATAAAATCACAGCACACATTAAATCCAAGTCAGTAGCTAATTAGAAATACACACTACTTACTGTTTTGTCCTGAGTAACATGAATTAGAATAGTTTAGGTACACAGATCCAAATGTTCTAGGAAAGTTTCAAACCTAGAAATCCTACTTAAGCCTTGTCTCTTGAAAGTACACATAATGATTTACCACCCCCAGAGAGATTTTCTTTATTAATTTAGAATATGAGTAGAATTCACATCATATTGACTCATTAGTACTACAATTACCAAAAACTGTAAGGCATTTCATTGGAACATCAAGTAGTCATGGTTTCTGAACACTTATACAGCTTTACTTATATATTTTTCAGGAAGAGTATAAAATGTTGCCTTATACATCTCTGAAGCTTTATACATGTTTCCTGTCATAACTGATCTAAAGTCCTATTTTAACTTTTGTGGGGGGTCATGGGAATCTATTCTCACCCTAGATAAGGGATACACAGGAGACTACGGTTAAACCCGATAGGTGAGAGTATGTTCTTTTTGATGGGGGAGGGGAGCGGCTTTGGGATGAACAGGAGTGATTGGGGGGGGGGATACAATGGAAAGGGAAGTGAGAGTAAGAAAACATTTTGGGTCATTACTATTCAGAGTCTATGCTGAGTGTGGAATTAAGTGAAGCAAGAATTGAGATATTCCAATGCATTATTGAAAAAAATGGTAGAGTAGAAAAGTATTGGTCTAGATTAAGTTTAAAAAAAAAAGTGGGTGTGGGTGGGAACGGGTTGAAGGCTAGGAGAGTTAAAGATCTTCATTTCAGTTGAGAAGCCTGGAACAGACTTAAAATCCTTCTCCAAAGTATACTCCAAACAGCCATTACTGATTGATAGAAGTGTGCATTTGAAAAAAAATATTATTTGGTTTCCCTTTTTGGGTTTAGACACTTGGGTGGCAAAGTGTCCTGCCTTAGATGGCAATATCTCAAATGAATCATTTCTCGGCAATGGATGTCAAATAATGGCATTTAAGAATTTGAGTGATTATATCTACATCAAATGGCAAATGAGAGAAAACAATACCACTATGGGATCCTTAAAACTCAAGACCATGGCATTAAGGGATCAGCATGAACGCACTACTTTGTGACAACATTTCATTTCACTGACAAGAACAGTTGTGTGTCTTAGGCACTGAAACACCAGCCTCTCTCGTTTCCATGGGAAAGAACCCTTTGGGCTGATGATTTAACGTGACAGCTACACCATTGTATCCCACCTCAGTTGTGTCAGCTAAAATGACAGGATTTGTTGGAACACAGCATGGGTCACCGTCAACCCCACCAACTACAAAGTATATGCCAAAGTTAATTAGAAACAGGTGCTGTTGTCTTAGTAAGCAGAACCTCTTAATTTGCATGGGCTGGCAGGCATATTCTCATTTGGGGCCATCCCTTGTAGTGATCTTCCAAAATGGTTGTCTTTAGAGTGGTAGGATACGCATTGGGACAATATTTAGATGCCTTTATTCAAAAAATACTTATTTACCATGTGAAATGCAGAGATGGTAGCTATAGGAGACGAAAAAAATTAAAACCCACACAAAACATATAAAATCTTTGAACAAATTCAAAATCAGTTAGGGGAAATGCTTGCATTTATTCATCCTTGATATCTCAAAACAAATGTGATTTCTTTAAGGTAAGTTTCCCCATTGTTTCTTTTATTATTGAAGTACAATTGACATAGTTTCAGGTATACAGCATAATGATATTTGTATACACTGTGAAATGATCACCACAGTAAATCTAGTGTTTTTTTGCCCATCACCAGATAGAGTTACATAATATGAAATACAATGTTAACTCTAGTCATCATGCTATACATTATATCTCCATGACTTATTTATGAATGGAAGTTTGTACCTCTTGACCTCCATTCCCAAATTTGCCCACCTTTCTTCCCTTCTGGTAACCACCAACCTATTCTCTGCATACATGAGTTTTGTTTCATTTGCTTGTTTTGTTAGATTCCACATATAAATGAAATCATAAGGAATTTGTCCTCTTTATGGCTTATTTCATTTAGCATTCACAATGTCTATTCACATTGTCACAAATGGCAAGATTAAGTTCTTTTTTAAAGTTAAACAGTATTTCTGTGTGTGTGTGTGTGTGTGTGTCTGTGTGTGTGTATACATACATAGAGATGTGTGTATATGTAGGTATATATATATATGTATACACACATATAAAGATATACATATCTATCTATATCCATACATATCTATATCTATCTAGCATCTTCTTTACTCAATCACCCATTAGTGGACACTTTGGTTGTTTCCATATCTTGGCTAATGTGTATAATGCTGTAATGAACATAAGGGTGTATATATCTTTTTGAATTAGTGTCTTAAATTTCTTCAGATAAAGACCTAGAATTGAAATTGCTGGATTATGTGGTAGTTCTATTTTTACTTTTTTGAGGAACAGCCATACTGTTTTCCATAGTAGCTGCACCAATTTACATTTCTTTTTTTTTTATGTTTTAAAACTTAATGTTTATTTATTTTGAGAGAGAGAGAGAGAGAGAATGAGAGCACGAGCAGGGGAGGGGCAGAGACAGAGGGAGACACAGAATTCGAAGCATAGCTGTCAGCATATGAGCCCAATACAGGGCTCAAACTCATGAGCTCTGACATCATGACCTGAGCAGAAGTTGGGTGCTCAACCCACTGAACCAGGCGCCCCAATGTACCAATTTACATTTCTACCAACAGTGCACATGTCTTCCCTTTTCTTCACATCTTCACCAAAACTTGTTATAGCTTGTCTTTTTGATAATAGCCATTCTGTCAGGTGTGAGATTATATTTCCTTATGGTTTTGATTTGCATTTCCCTGATGTTAGTGACGTTGAACATCTTTTCATGTGTCAACCATCTGTATGCTGTCTTTGGAAAAATGTCTATTCAGATCTGCTTATTTTTAATCAGATTTTTTTATTGAGTTGTATGAGTTCTTTAAATATTTTTGTAGTAACCCTTTATCAAATACAATTTCCAAATATCTTGTATCATCCAGTGGTTGCCTTTTTATTTTTGTTCATGGTTTCCTTTGCTATGTAGAAGCTTTTTAGTCTATTGTAGTCTTAATTGTTTTTAGTTTAGTTTTGGTTTGCTTTGGTGGTTTTGGTTTTGTTGCCATTGCCTTTGGAGTCAGATCCAAAAACAATATTCCCAAGAATGATGTCAAGGAGCTTATTTTCTATGATCTTTTCCTAAGAGTTATATGGTATACACTTAAGTCTTTTATCTATTTTGAGTGAACTCAAACTTGTGTGATGGTGTAAGATAGGGGTACAGATTTCCCAGCAACATTTATTGAAGAAACTGTCCTGCTGCCATTGTATAATCTTAACTTCTTTGTTATAAATTATTTGGCCATATGTATGTTGGTTTATTCCTATGTTCTCTATTCTTTTCCAATTAATTTATGTATCTGTTTTATGCCTATAGCATACTATTTTGATTACCATAGTTTTATAATAAAATTTAAAGTTAGGGAATCCACAATGCCTCCAGATTTGTTCCTCTTTTTCAATATCGCTTTGGGTATTAAGGATCTTTTGTGGTTCCATACACATTTTTAGAATTGTTCTATTTCTGAGAAAGTGCCATCAGAATTTTAATCAGGATTACATTGAATCTGTAGATTACTTTTGGTAGTATGGACATTGTAACAATATTAATTCTTCCAATCAATAAACACAGAATATCTTTCCATTTATTTATGTCACCTTCAATTTCTTTCTTCAGTGTTTTACTATTTTAGTGTACAGATCTTTCACCTCCTTGGTTAAATTTATTCCTAAGTACTTTATTTTGATGCGATTATAAATAGGTGTATTCTTAATTTGCCTGTGCACAAGTTTATTGTCAATGTATAAAAATCAACAAATTTTTGTTATTGATTTTGTGTCATGCAAATGTATGAATTCATCTACTCTTATAGTTTTTTTTTGATGTTGTCTTCAGGGTTTCCTATATATAAAATCATGTCATCCACAAATAGTGACAGTTTTATTTATTCCTTTCGAGTTTATTTATTCTTTTTGAGAGAGAGGGAGGGAGGGAGAGAGAAAGAGAGGGAGCGATAATCACAAGCACATTCCACACTGCCTGTGCAGAGCCTGACGCAGGGCTTGATTTCATGAAGCATGAGATCATGACCTCAGCCATATTCAAGAGTTGGACATTCAACTGACTGAGCCACCTAGCTGCTCCTACTTCTTCTTTTCAAATTAGAATGTATTTTATTTATTTTCGTTGCTTAATTTCTCTGGCTAGACTTCCAATACTATGTTTAATAAAAGTGGTGAGAAGGGATACTCTTGTTTTGTTCCTAATCTCAGAGGAAAAGATTCAGCTTTTCACCATTGAGTGTGACGTCAGGTACTGGCTTGTCATATATGACCTTTATTATGTTGAGGTACATTCCCTCAATACCTGCTTTATTGCAGGTTTTTATCATATGTGGATGTTGAATTTTGTGAAATATTTTTTCTGTATCTATTAAGATAACATATGATTCCCATTTTTCATTTTGCTAATGCAGTGTATCAAATTGATTGATTTGCAAATGCTGAATGATCCTTGCATCCCTGGAATAATCCCACTTAATTATGGTGTATGCTCCTTTTAATTTATAATTGAAATCGGTCTGCCAATAGTGCACTGTGGATTCTTCCATCTGTGTTTATTAGGGATATTGGCATGTAATTTAAGTTTCTTCCTTCCTTTCATCCTTCCTTCTTCCCTCACTCCCTCCCCCCTCTTCCTCTTCCTCTTTCTCTTTCTTTATTTTTTTTAATTTTTTTATCATTTATTATCAAGTTGGTTTCCATACAACACCTAGTGCTAATCCCAACAGGTGCCCTCCTCAATGCCCATCACTGACTTTCCCCTCTCCTCCCATCAGCCCTTAGTTTGTTCTCAATATTTAAGAGTCTCTTATGGTTTGCCTCCTTCCCTCTCTGTAACTTTTGTCCCCCCTTCCCCTCCCCAATGGTCTTCTGTTAAATTTCTCAGGATCCACATATGAGTGGAAACATATGGTATCTGTCTTTCTCTGCTTGACTTATTTCACTTAGCATAATACTCTCCAGTTCCATCCGCGTTGCTACAAATGGCCAGATTTCATTCTTTCTCATTGCCAAGTGTACTACATTGTATACATACACAACATTTTCTTTATCCATACATCAGTTGATGGTCATTTAGGCTCTTTCCACAATTTGGCTATTGTTCAAAGTGCTGCTGTAAACATTGGGGTACAAGTGCCGCTAGGCATCAGCACTCTTGTATTGCTTGGGTAAATTCCTAGCAGTGCTATTACTGGGTCAGAGGGTAGATCTATTTTTAATTTTTTGAGGAACCTCCACACTGTTTTCCAGAGCGGCTGTCTCTCTTTCTCTTTTTCTCTTCCTCTTCCTCTTCCTCTTTCCGTTTCCTATTCTGTTTCCCTTTCCCTTTCCCTTTCTCTTTTCTTCCTTTTCTAGTTTTGGTATCAGGGTAATGCCAGCCTCATAAAGTGAGTTTGGAGGCATGCCTTCCTCTTCAATTTTTTGGAAGAGTTTAGAAACTAGGGATTAAATCTTCTTTGAATGCTTGATCGAATTCACAAGTAAAGCCATCTGGATTTTTGTTTGTTGGACAGTTTTTTATTATTGATTCAATCACTTTGCTAGTAATTGTTCTGTTTAGATTTGCTATTTATTCATGATTCAGTCTTGGTAATTTGTATATATAGAAATATTTAGATGTCTTCTAGGTTGTCCAAGTTTTTGGTATTTAATTGTCCATAATGGTCTTTTATGATCCTTTGTTTTCCTTTGGTTTCAGTTGTAACTTGCCTCTTTCATTTCTGATGTTATTTATTTCAACCATCTCTCTTTTTTCTTAGTGAATCTAGCTAAAGAGTTAAAAATTCTGTCAATCTTTCAAAGAACTAGCTCTTACTTTTAATTTTTACTTCTTTTTAGTCTCTATATGCACACTGATCTTTATTATCTCCCTCCTTCCAGGAACTTTGGGCTTTGTTTGCTCCCTTTTTCTAGTTTTCCGTGTAAGTTTAGATTGAGGTTTTTCTTATTTCTTGGGGTAGGCCTGTATCATTATGAATCACTTCCCTTTTAGAATTGTTTTTGCTGCATCCTATAGACTTTAGTATGTTGTATTTTTGTTTTCATTTATTTAAGATACTTTTTATTTTTTATTTCTCCTTCAATTTCTTCATTGGTCCATTTGCTATTGAGTAGCATGTTGTTTAATTTCCACATATTTGTGATTTTTTTTTGTTTTCTTTTTGTGATTGATTTCCAGTTTCATACCATTTTGTTCTGAAAAAAGTTGCTTCATATGATTTAACACTTCTTAAATTTATGATACTTATTTTGGGGCCTAATATGCAATCTATCCTGGAGAATTTTCAATGCGCACTTTAGAAGAATGTGTGTTCTGCTCTTGGATGGAATATTCTGTGCAATCTATTGAGCCCATCTTCTTTAATGTGCTGTGAATATGTCCTTACATATTCATTGATGTGAGTGGGGTATTAAATTTCTACTATTATTGTATTACTGTCACTTTCTCCCTTTAGGTATGTTAATAATTGCTTTTTACAATTTAGGTCCTTCTGTGTTGGGTGCATAATATTTATAAATGTTACATTTTCTTGTTGGATTGACACCCTTTATCATTCTATAATGCCCTTCATTACCTCTTACTGCAGTTTTTATTGTAAAGTATATTTTCCCTGATATAAGTATAGCTACCCCATCTTTCTTTGGTTTTTATTTACATGAAACATCTTTTTCCATTCCTTCGCTTTCACTCTGTGAATGTCTTTAGGTTTGAAGTGAGTCTCTTATAGGCAGCATATTGAAGATTATTGTTTTTTATCCATTAAGCCACCCTATCTTTTAGTTGAAGCATTTAGTCCAGTGACACTTAAAGCAATTATTGATAAGTATGTAGTTCTTGCCATTTTGTTACTTGTTTCCTGGTTATTTTTGTAGTTCCTCTCTGCTCTTTTCTTCTTTTCTTCCCATCTTCCCTATGTTTTGGTTGTTTTAGTTAGTAGGATTCCTTTCTTTTTAGTTTTCTATATCCATTTTAAGTGTATTCTTTTGTGGTTACTGTGAACTTCACATATAACATCCTCTGTATATGAGTCTCTTTTAGGTTACTGAGTTAATTTTGAATACATTCCAAAGTTTTGTATTTTTACTATTCTCCCTTTCTATATTTTTGATGATACATTTTACATTTTATTTTGCATACCTCTTAATTATTATATATTTAATTAATTTTACCATTCTCTTACCAGTCTTTTACCATTCATACCTGCTTGGTAAATGGTTAATCCACTACTTTTTTATTTACCTTTTCCAGTGAGCTTTTCACTTTTGTGTGTTTTGTATTGCCTTTTTAAGATCTTTGTAGAAGTCTCTTTAACATTCCTTCTAAGGCCAATTTAGCAGTGGTGAACTCTTTGAGGTTTACCTTATCTGGAAGAACCTTCAATTCTGAATGATAGCCTTGCTGAGTAAAGAATTCTTGCTTGACTGTTTTTACCTTTCAGCATTTTGAATGTAGTCCAGAAAGGGGTAGCATGACAAAGTTCCCACTGAAAACTCAGCTGTTAGTTTTATTGGAGTTCCCTTGTATATAACAAGTGGTTTTTATCTTGCTGATTTTCAAATTCTCTAACTTTTGACATTTTAATTTTAATGTACCTTGATGTAGATCTCTTTAGGTTTCTTGTATTTGGAACTCATGGGCTTCCTGGATCTGGATGTCTGTTTCCTTTTCTGGGTTAAGGAAGTTTCTAGTCATTATTTCTTCAAATAAGTTTCTGTGCCTTTCTCTCTCTCTTCTCATTCTGGGACCCATATTTGAATATCTGTTTAATGTTGTCCTTAGGTTTCTTAAGGTATCTCCATTTTTTAAAAATTTACATTTTTTTTTTCTTTTTGCTGCTCTGTTTGGGTGATTTCTACTGCCCTGTTGCTCATGTCATTTATCATTTCTCCTTCACCTACTCTTCTTTTGGCCCCTGCTAGTACGTTTTTCAGCTCAGTTATTCTATTTGGTACATTCTTACTTTTTCTCTTTGTTGAAGTTTTGTCCCTATTCATCTCTTCTTCCCCTGAGATCAGTGAGCATGTTTGTGATCATTATTTTGAACTCTTTATCCAGGTAAATTACTTATCTCCATTTCATTAAGGTGTTTAGTTTTAGTTTTTGGGTTTTTTTTGTTTGTTTGTTTGTTTTTTCCCCACATCTGGGTTTTATCTTGTTCTTTCCTTTGGAACATAATCACTATTTCCTAATTTTGCTTGACTGTCTGCGTTTATGTTTTAGGCAAAATAGTTACCTCTCTGTCTTGAAAGAGTAGTCACAGGAAGATCAGGGGTTTGTTTCAGTCTGCTGTCTATATGGTGCCCTGGGGGTGGTAGCCTGCCCAGAACTCTCTCTTCAATTGTTTTAGTACCGTGGGGTCCAGAAGTGCAGGCCCCCCTGACCACCTGTCTCATTAGTTCTTACATGCTTCTGTTCCTCACAAAACACATTGACAGTTCTACTAGCACTTTCCCACAGGTTTATAAACTTGATGTGTCCCACTCTGAGTCTATTTTACCATTTATAACCTTAGTATAGTCTGACACATAGCATGTATTCAATAAATAAAATCATTACAGAAAGAATCAGTAATAACATGCTATGTTGGCACAAATTCAAAGTGGCATTGAAGTTTGGAGAAGAAATAAGTTGCCCCTGAATATACAGATCATAAAGATGCTTATTAAGCATTTTAATGGGCTATGAAAAGTAGAGACCATTTGGATGTGTACAGAAAAAATGAAAAGGTGAAAAATGGGTACAAAGTCAGATCTACTATTTTTGCCTTCCTCCTATCATGTATTCAAATGTAGGTTGAATAAGGCTAATGGAAGTAGAAACATAGAAATGATTATTGGTTCCCGGAATGGAAATATGTTGTAGAATGGGGATTGAAGAAATTTTTGTGCCTAGACATGGCCAGAGTAATCTGTCAGTTGTATTCAGTTATCAGTGGTATATAAAAAGTGAAGAGACAGAAGATTATGAATTAATGTCAAGAACCATTGCTATAAAGACAGTGAAGATCTGGCAATGAAAATAGGGATAAAGAAAGCCCTCGCTCAAAAAATATTGTGAAGGGAATTTGAAGCTCTTATAAGTTAATTGGATGTGAAAATGGGGATGAAAGGACAGAGAGGAATAAAATAATGCTTTATTCAAGTGTCCAAAAGGGCATTTAATGTGTACCAAACAGTAGAGTTTTTTAGCTAGAGAGATAATGTATATGGTGGAGCAATTAATTTTAAAAATTTTTCCCATTTTATTGAGAAAGAACTGACATATGGCACTGTATAAAGTATAAAATAAAATGATGACATACAAAAATCAAAAAATAAATACCACAATAAACTTAGTTAAAATCCATCATCTCCTACAGATACAAAAAACACGCAAAAAAAAAATAACATTTTTTTCTTTGTGATAAGTACTCTGTCTCAAAGAGTTGGCTGTCTTAGCAACTTTTGTATATATCCTATAAATGGAATTTTGTACCTTTGACCACCTTCATCCAATTTGATATATTTTCCTATGACTTTTTTAAATTCCTTAAGTGAAATCATAGAATATTTATATTTGTTTCTCTGACTTTTTTCACTTACCATCCATGTTGTCACAAATGACAGCATTTCCTCCTCCTTATTGCTGAATAATATTCCTGTGTGTGTGTATTATATCTTTATTTAGTTATTCATCTACTAACAGACATTTATATCGTTTCCATGTTTGGAATACTGAAAATAATTTTTCTATGAACTGAAGGGTGCACATGTCCCTTCAATGTAGGTTTTCATTTCCTTTAAATATATTCCTGAAATTAAAAGTGTTTGATCTGATAGCTTCCATTTTTATTTTTTTTTTTTGCAGAACCTCCATACTGTTTTCCATAGTGGCTGCATAAGTTTACAATCCTATGAGCAATGCACATGTGTTCCCTTTTCTCTACATCCTTGCCAGCATTTGCTATTTTTTTTCTTTTTGATGCTAGCCATTCTAACAGGCATAAAGTGATAATGTGGTTTTGATTTGCTTTTTTCTAATTATTAGTGATATTATCTTTTCATGTACCTATTGCCCATTTGTATATTTTCATTGGAAAATATATATTCAGGTGTCTTGCCCATTTTTTAAATTGGGTTGTTTATTTATTAATGTTCTGTATGGGTTCTTTGAATATTTTGGATATTATTTCCATATCAGGTTTGCCAATTTTTTTAATTAAATTGAAGTTAGTTAACATACACTGTAATAATGGTTTCAGGAGTAGAACCCAATGATTCATCATTTCCACATTATGTTCAGTGCTCATCCTAACAAGTTCCCTCCTTAATTCCTATCACCCATTTAGCCCACACCTGCATCTACCTCCCCTCGAACAACCCTCAGTTTCTTTTCTGTATTTAAGAATCTGTTATGGTTTGCCTCCCTCTCTGTTTTTATCTTATTTTTCCTTCCCTTCCCCTATGTTCATCTATTATGTTTCTTAAATTAAACATATGAGTGAAATCATATGATATTTGTCTTTTCTGACTTATTTCACTTAGCATAACACATGCTAGTTCCATCCATATTGTTGCAAATGGCAAGATTTCATTCATTTTGATCACTGAAGAATATTCCAGTGTGTGTGTGTGTGTGTGTGTGTGTGTGTGTGTGTGTGTGTATCATATCTTCTTGATCCATTCATTAGTTGATGGTCATTTGGGCTCTTCCCATAATTTGGCTATTGTTGATAGCCCTGCTGTAAACATAGGGGTGCATGTGCTCCTTTGAATCAGCATCTTTGTAACCTTTGGATAAATACATACTAGTGCATTTGCTGGGTTGTAGGGTGTCTCTATTTTATTTATGTATTTACTTACTTATTTATTTACATTTATACTATGAAATGTGTTGTCAAATTGGTTTCCATACAACACCCAGTGCTCATCCCAACAGGTGCCCTCCTCAATGCCCATCACCCACTTTCCTCTCCCTCCCACCCCCCATCAACCCTCAGTTTGTAGCAATGTGGATGGAACTAGAGAGTGTTATGCTAAGTGAAATAAGTCATACAGAGAAAGACAGGTACCATATGTTTTCACTCTTATGTGGATCCTGAGAAACTTAACAGAAGACCATAGGGGAGCGGAAGGGGAAAAAAAGGGAGGGGGCCCAAACCATAAGGGTAACTCTATTTTTAAAATTTTTTGAGAAACCTCTATACTGTTTTCGAGTGGCGGCATCAGTTTGCATTTCCAACAATGGTGTAAAAGTGTTTCCCTTTTTCAACATCCTCACCAACATCTGCTCTTTCCTGAATTGTTAATTTTAGCCATTCTGACAGGTGTGAGTGGTATCTCATTGTATTTTTGATTGGTATTTCCCTGATGATGAGTGATGTTGAGCATCTTCTTATGTGTCTGTTAGCCATCTAGATGTCTTCTTTGGAAAAGTGTTCTTTTGACCATTTCTTCACTGGGTTATTTGTTTTTTGGGTGTTGAGTTTGATAAGTTCTTTATAGATTTTGGATACTAGCCCTTTATCTGGTATGTTATTTGCAAATGTCTTCTCCCATTCCATCGGTTGCTTTTTAGTTTTGTTGACTGTTTCCTTAGCTGTGAAGAAGCTGTTTTATCTTCATGAGGTCCAAATATTTCATTTTGGTTTTGTTTCCTTTGCCTCCAGAGGCATACTAGTAAAAATTTGCTACAGCCAAGGTAAAAGAAGTTGCTGGGTTTTTTTCTCCCTGTAGGATTTTGATCGTTTCCTGTCTCACATTTGGGCCTTTCATCCATTTTGAATTTACTTTTGTGTATGGTGTAAGAAAGTGGTCCAGGTTCATTGTTTCTCATGTTGCTGTCAAGTTTTCCCAGCATAATTTGCTAAAAAGACTATCTTTTTTCTATTGGATATTCTTTCCTGCTTTATCTAGAATTAGTTGGCCATACATTTGTGGGTCCATTTCTGGGTTTTCTAGTCTGTTCCATTGATATATGTGTCTGTTTTTGTGCCAGTACCATACTGTCTTGATGATTATAGCTTTGTAGTAGAGCCTGAAGTCTGGAATTTTGATGCCTCCTGCTTTGCTTTTCTTTTTAAACATTACTTTGGCTGTAAGAAAGTCTCTTCTGGTTCCATACGAATTTCAGGACTGTTTGTTCTAGCTCTGTGCAGAATGCTGGTGTTATTTTGATAGGGATGGCATTGAATGTATAGATTGTTTTGGGTAGTATAGACACTTTACCATTTCTTCTTCCAATCCATAAACATGGAATGTTTTTCATTTCTTTGTGTCTTCTTCAATGTCTTTCATAAACTTTCTATAGTTTTCAGCATACAGATCTTTTACCTCTTTGGTTAGGTTTATTCCTAGGTATCTTATGGGTTTTGGTGCAATTGTAAATGGGATTAATTCCTTGATTTCTCTTTTTGCTGTTTCCTCATTGGTGTATAGAAATGCAACCAATTTCTGTACATTGATTTTAGATCTTGTGACTTTGCTGAATTTATGTATCAGTTCTAGAAATTTTTGGGGCAGAGTCTTTCATGTTTTCCAAGTAGGGTATTATGTCATCTGTGAAGAGTGAAAGTTTGATTTCTTCCTTGCCAATTTGTATGCTTTTTGTTTCCTTTTTTGTCTGATTGCTGAGACTAGGAGTTCTAATACCATGTTAAACAACAGTGGTGAGCGTGAACATCACTGTGATATTCCTGACCTTAGGGAAGAGGTCTTAGTATTTCCCTATTGAGGACTCTATTAGCTGTGTGTCTTTTGTATATGGCCTTTATGATGTAGAGGTATAGTCTTTCCATCCCTACATTATTGAGAGTTTTTATCAAGAAAGGATAATGTATTTTGTCAAATGCTTTTTCAACATTCTCTATTGAGAGAATCATATGGTTCTTTTCCTTTCTTTCATTAAGGTGTATCACATTGATTGATTTGCAAATATTGAACCAGGCCTGCAGCCCAGAAATAAAAATCACATGATCATGGTGAATAATTCTTTTAATGTACTGTTGAATTTGATTTGTTAGCATCTTATGAGAAGTTTTGCATCCAGGTTCATTAGGGATATTAGCTTGTGATTCTTCTTTTTATTGGGATCTTTGGCTTGGGAATCAAGGTAATGCTGATAATGATAATAGAATAAGTTCTTAGGATTTTCTTACATTTGTATTTTTGGAACAGTTTGAGAAGAATAGGTAAAAACTATTCTTTAAATGTCTGGTAGAATCCCCCTGGGAAGTCATCTGGCCCAGGATTCTTGTTTATTTTGGAGATTTTTGATAACTGATTCAATTTCTTTGCTGGTTATGGGCTGTTAAAATTTTATTTCTTCCTGTTTCAGTTTTGGTAGTGTGTGAGTTTGTAGGAATTTGTCCATTTCTTCCAAATTGTCTAGTTTGTTGGCATATAATTTTTCATAGTATTCTATAACAATTATTGGTATTTCTGTGGTGTTGGTTGTGATCTCCCATCTTACATTTATGATTTTATCTATTTGGGTCCTCTTTTCTTTTTGATAAGTCTGGCTAGAGTTTTACCAGGTTTTTTTTTTATTCTTTCAAAGAACCAGTGTTTAGTTTCATTGATCTGTTCCACTGTTCTTGTTTTTTTTTTGGTTGTTTTTTTTTTTTTTTTTTTTGGTTTCTATATTGATTGTTTCCTCTCTAATCTTTTTTATTTCCTTTCTTCTGCTGGCTTTAGGCTTTATTTGCTGCTGTTTTTCTAGCTCTTTCAGGTGTAATGTTAGGTTGTGTATTTGGAACCTTTCTTGCTTCTTAGATAGGCCTGAATTCCAATGTACTTTCCTCTTAGAACTTCCTTTGCTGCATCCCAAAGTGTTTGGACTGTCATGTTTTCATTTTCATTTGCTTCCATGTATTTTTTTTCTTTATTCTTTAATTTCCTGGTTAGCCCCTTCATTATTTTTTTCTTTTTTTTAAGTTTGTTTATTTTGAGAGAGAAAGAGAGAGTAAGCAGGGGAATGGCAGACAGAGAGGGAGACAGAATCCTAAGCAGACTCCACACTGTCAGCGCTGAGCCCAATGAGGGGCTCTGAGTTTGTGACCCAAACCAAACTCAAGAGGCAAATGCCTGACTGAGTCACTCAGGGACCCCACCCATTTATTCTTTAGTAATATGCTCTTTAACCTCCATGTATTTGAGGGTTTCCATTTTTTTTTCTTGTGGTTGATTTTAAGGTTCATAGTGTTGTGATCTGAAAATATGCATGGTATGATCTCAATTTTTTTTGTACCTGTTGAGGGCTGATTTGTGACCCAGTATGTGATCTATTCTGGAGAATGTTCCATGTGCACTTAAGAAACATGTATTCTGTTGGTTTAGGATGAAATGTTCTGAATGTATCTGTTAAGTCCACCTGGTCCAGTGTGTCTTTCAAAGTCATTGTTTCCTTTTCGATTTTCTGCTTAGATGATGCGTACTTTGCCATAAATGGGGTATTAAAGTCCCCTACTATTATAGAATTATTATCAATAAGTTTCTGTTTGTGATTGATTTACATATTTGGATTCCTCCATGTTGGGGGCATAAATATTTATAATTGTTAGATTTTCTTGATGGATATACCCTTTAATTATAACGCCCCCTTCATCTCATGTTACAGTCTTTACTTTAAATTCTAGTTTGTCTGATATATGTATGGTTACTCCGGCTTTCTTTTGATGTCCATTAGCATGATAGATGGTTCTCCATCCCCTCACTTTCAATCTGCAGGGTTCTTTAGGTCTAAAATGAGTCTACTGTAGGCAGCATATAGATGGGTCTTGTTGTTGTTGTTTATTCATTCTGATATTCTGTGTCTTTTGATTGGAGCATTTAGTCCATTTGTATTCAGAGTGGTTATTGAAAGATAGAAAATTAGTGCCATTATGTTACCTGTAGAGTTGGTGCTTCTGGTAATATTCTGTGGTCCTTTGTAGCCTTTGTTGCCTTGGTCTTCTTTTTTTTCTTCTTTTTTTCCTTCACTCTGAGAGTCTCCTGTAAAATTTCTTGCAAGGCTGGTTTAGTGGTCATGAAATCCTTCGGTTTTTGTTTGTCTGGGAAACCCTTCATCCCTCCTATATTCTGAATGACAGTCTTGTTAGATAAAGAATTCTTGGCTACATATTTTTCCCATTCAGCACATTGAATATTTCCTGCCACTCTCTTCTGCCCTTCCAAGGTTCAGTGGACAGGTCTGCTGCTAAACTTATATGTCTAACCTTGTAGTTTAAGGACCTTTTGTCCCTATATGTTTTCATAATTCTCTCTTTATCTTTGTATTTTGCAAGTTTTATTATGATATGTTGTGGTTTTGACCTGTTTTTTATTTTTAGGGGGAGATCTCTCTGCCTCTTGGACTTGAATGCCAGTTTCCTTCCCCACATTACAGAAATTCTTAGCTATAATTTGTTCAAATAAACCTTCTGCCCCCTTTTCCCACTCTTCTTCTTCTGGGACTCCTATGACATTGGTATTGTTTCATTTTATGGAGTCACTAAATTCTCCAAGTCTCCCCTCATCATCTAGTATTTTTCTCTCCCTCTTTTTTCAACTTCATTATTTTCCATAATTTTATCTCCCATATTATCTATTCTTTCCTCTGCTTCTTTAATTCTTGTTGTGATTGTATCTAGTCAGTATTTCTTCTCAGTTATAGCATTTTTCATTTCAGCCTCACTAGTTTTAAAGTTTATTTATTTTGAGAGAGAAATAGAGATGGGGGGAGAAAGAGAGAGAGAGTGCACATCAGGAGGGGGCAGAGAGAGAATTTCACTCTCTGTGAAAGACTTTCAAGCTGGCTCTGCACTGTCAGTGAGTAACCTAATGCAGGACACAAACTGACTAGTTTTTAGGTCTTTGATCTCTGCAGGAAGAGTTTCTCTGGTGTGTTCTATGCTTTTTTTCTAGTTCAGCTATTAGTCTTATGACAGTTGCTCTAAATTCTTGTTCACATATACTATTTATATCTTTTAGGAGCAAGTCCCTGGCTGTGATTTCTTCTCGACCTTTTTTTTGGGGAGAATTCCTGTCTTGTTATTTTAGCTAAGTTTCTGTCTTTTGCATGTTATAAAAACTTGTTATGTTTCCTGCACCTGAGAGTTCTGCTATCTTTAAAAAGAGCCATAAACTGTCCAAGGCATGGCACTTCAGGAAATGTTTCTGGTGTATGCTGTTTGTACTCTGCTGTTTCATTTTGGCTGCTCTCTCCCACTGGCCAGTCCTCCACAGAGCTCCTCCTTGCTTGTATTGGTGGAGCTTTTGGACCTTTAACTAGGTGTGCTTTGACCTGTTTGTTGAAGTAAGTCTTGTACCAGCCATGCTGTCTCTCTCCAACAGTGGAGATTCTTCTCACACTCTGCAGAAGTGTTCCACATGATCTGACCTCTTTATAGCTGTATTTGAGGACCAGGAAAGCCCAGCATCCTCCTACTTCTCTGCCATCTTAATTCCTCTCTGGTTTGCAAATATTACTTCCCATTCAACAGATGGTCTTTTGATTTTGTTGAACGTTTCTTTTGCTTTACAGAAATTTCTAGGTTGCTGTAATCACCCCTACCCATTTTTTTTTCTTTTTACTTTTGATTTTGTTCTTTGTACTTTAGGTATCATACACAAAAAGTCCTTGTCAAGACCAATGCCAAAGAGTTTTTTTTCCTATGTTTTCTAGAATTGATGATTTCCAGTCTTACATTTAAGTATTTAATCTGTTTCAAGTTCATTATTTTTTAAATTTTAATTCCAGTATAGTTAACATAGAATGTTATAATAGTCTCAGATGTACATTATAGTGATTCAACAATTCCATACAATACTCAGTGCTCATCATGATATGTGTACTCTTAATCCCCCTTACCTATTTCACTCATACTTCACCCACCTTCCTTCTGGAAGACATCAGTTCTCTATAATTAAGAGTTAGTTTTTTTGGTTTCTCTCTTTTTTCCTTTGCTCATTTGTTTTTTAAATTTCGTATATGAGTAAGAGGATATGCTATTTTTCTCTGACTTATTTCACTCAGCATTCACCCTCTAGATCCATCCATGTTGTTGCAAATGGTAAGATGTCATTCTTTTTTGTGACTTTATATTTTCCACTTATATATATTTATATTCCATAATTTGGCTATTGTAAATAACCTACAATAAACACAGGAGTGCATTTCAATTTAGTGTTCTTCTTTTCTTTGGGTAAATACCTAGTAGTGGAATAATTACATTGTATGTTATTTCCATTTTTAAATTTTTGAGGAACCTCCGTACTGTTTTCCACAGTGGCTGCAACAGTTTGCATTCCCACCAGCACTGCATGAGGGTTCTTTTTCCTCCACATCCTTGTCAACACTTGATGTTTCTTGTGATTTTGATTTTAGCCATTTTGACAGGTGTAAGGTAATATGTGATTGTGATTTTGCTTTGTATTTCCATGATGATAAGTGTTGAGCATCTTTTCATGTTTCTGTAGGCCATCTGTTTGTTTTCTTTCGAGAAATGTCTGTTCAGTTCTTCTACCAATTTTTTAATTGGATTACTTTTTGTTGTTTTTGTTTCTGTTTTTGTTTTGTTTTTGTTTTTGGTGTTGAGTTGTAAAGTTCTTTATATAGTTTGGATGCTAACCCTTATTGGATATATCATTTGCAAATATCTTATCCCATTCCATAGGTTATCTTTTAGTTTTGTTGATGGTTTTCTTTGCTGTACAGAAGCTTTTTATTTTGATGTAGTCCCAAGAGTTTATCTTTGCTTTTATTTCCCTTATCTTAAGAGACTTATCTAGAAAAATGTTGCTATAGGCAATATTATAGAAATTACTGCCTGTGCTCCCTTTTAGGATTTTTATGGTTGCTGGTCTCACATTTAGGTCCGTAATCCATTTTGAGTTTATTTTGGTGTACGGTATGAGAAAGTGGTCCAGTTCCATTCTTTTGCATGTAGTGTCCAGTTTTCCCAACAACATTTGTTGAAGAGACTCTTTCGCCATTGCATATTCTTGTATGTTTTGTCAAAGATTTATTGATATACGATCATGAGTTTATTTCTGGGCTCTCTATTCTGTTCTACTGATCTAGGTGTCTATTTTTGTTCCAGTGCCATACTTTTTTTGATTACTATAGTTTTATATATCAGAAAATCATTTAACTTCTATGTATTTGTGTTCTTTCTAGATTTTTTTCTTATGGTTGATTTCTAGTTTGATAGTGTGCTAAGAAAAGATGCATGGTATGACTTTGATTTTTTTTTAATTTGTTGAGACTGGTTTTGTGATGTAATACGTGACCTCTTCTAGAGCAAATTCCACGTACATTTGAAAAAAATATGTATTCTGCTGTTTTAGGATAGAAGGTTCTACATATATCTGTTAGATATGTCTGGTCTAATGTGTCATTCAAAGCCACTGTTTCCTTGTTAATTTTATTTGGATGATCTCTCCATTGATGTAAATGGGTTTTTAAACCCCCCTACTAATATTACTATTAATTACTTTGTTATTCATTTCTTTGTGTATATTCCAAGTTAATTTTGTAAGTGATAAAAGATAGTTGTACAGTTTCATTCTCTTATATGTGAAAATACAATTTTTCTAATAATAGTGCTATTTATTGAAAAGACTATCTTTTCTGTTCCATTGTCAAATATTAGTTGAGTACATATGCTTGAGTTTGTTTCAGGGCTCTTGATTCTATTCCACTGGTCTGTTTTGCTGTTTTTATGCCAGTAATGTTGTTTTTATTGCTAAAGCTTATAACATAGCTTGAAATAAAATTGTAATACCTCCTGATTTGTTATTGTTTCCCAGCCCCCTTAGGATTTCTTTGATAATTAGGAGTCTTTTGTGGTTCTGTATAAATTTTAGGATTTTTTTCTACTTGTGCAAAAAAATGCCATTAGAATTATGATGGAATTATGATAAGGATTGAATTGAATTTATACGTAGCTTTCTGTATCACAGATGTATTAACAATCTTAGTTCTTCCAATTCATGAACATTAAATACATTTCCATTATTTGTGACTTTGGTTTCTTTCATCAATGTCTTATAGTTGTCAGTGTATAGCACTCCCCTTCTTGGCTAAATGTTTTCAAAAATATTTTATTTAAAATTCTATTGTAAATGGAATAATTTTCTTATGTTTCAGATACTTTGTTGTTACTGTATAACACTGATATACTTTTATGTTAATTTTGTACCTGGCAACTACTAAATTCATTGATCTAATATTTTCAGTGTGAGTCTTTAGGTTTTTCTCTCTACGTATAACATCATGGTACTTGCCAATAGAGACCATTTTACTTCTCTCTTTCCAATTCTAATGCCTGCCCCCCCCCCCCCCGCCCCCGGCTGATTGGTCAAGTTGGGACTCTAATACTCTTGTGTAGGAGTAGTGAGAGTGAGACCCTTATCTTGATACTGATCTTAGAGGGGAAGTCTTCATTCTTTTATTATTGAAGATGATGTTAGCTGTGGGCTTGTCATAGATGGCCTTAATTGTGCTAAGGTATTTTCACTCTATACCTAATTTGTTAGAAGATTTTATCATTAATGGATACTAAATTTTGTCAAATGCTTTTTCTGGATCTATTGAGATGATAATGTGATTTTTTTTCTTTCATTCTATTAATGTGATTTATTATATTGACTGATTTGTATATGTTGAACCATCTTTGAAACCCAGGGATAAATCGTACTTGATCATGAAATTTTTTTTAATTGCTAATAATTCAACTTCTTAGTATTTTATTGATATTTTTGTATCTGTATTCCTCATGCATACTGACCTATAGTTTTCTTTTCTAGTAGTGGTTTGTTTGTGGTTTTTTTGTTTTGTTTTGTTTTGTTTTTTTGGTCTTCCCCCCCCCCCCCGACTTTGGTATCAGACAGTGCTGACTTCATAAAATAAGTTCATTTGGAAGGGTTTCCTTCTTTTCAATTTTTTCTGTAACATAAAGGAGGCTTGCCATTAATTCTTGTTTAAATGTTGCTAAAATTCACCTGTCAGTACATCTGATTCTGGGCTTTTTTTCTTTCTTTTGTTTAATTTTTTTAATGTTTATTATTTTGAGAGAGGGAGGGAGGGAGAGAGAGAGAGAGAGAGAGAACATGAGTGGGGGAGGAGAAGAGAGAGAGGGAGACAGAGAATCCAAAGCAGGCCCTGGGCTCAGAGCTGTCAGTACAGAGCCCAATGTGGGGCTCAAATCCACAAACCATGAGATCATGCCCTAAGCTGAAGTTGGATGCTTAACCAACCAAGCCACCCAGATGGCCCTGGGCTTTTTTCATTGGGAGATTTTTGATTACTTATTCAACCTGCTTACTAGTAACTGGTCTGTTCAAATTTCTTATTTTTTTCTGATTCATTATTGGTAGTTTGCATATTTCCAATAATTTTTCCATTTCTTCTAGTTTGTCTAGTTTGTTGATGTATAGTTGACCTTTTGTGATCTTTTTATTTCTATGGTATTAGTTGAAATGTCTCTTTTAATTTATAATTTTGTTGAATGTGTCCTTTTTTTCTTTCTTGATCTAAGTAAAAAGATTTGCGTTTTTGTTTATCTTTTCAATGAACCAACTCTTTTTTTGGTTAATCTGTTGTATTGTTTTCCAGTTTTCTATTTTTGTTCTATGATTTATTATTTCCTTCCTATTGATAACTTCAGGCTTAGTTTTTTTTTTTTTTCTTTTGTTAGGCTCAGTTTTTTTTCTTTTGTTTCTTAAGGTATAGACTTGTTTATTTGATATCTTTTGTTTTGTTTTTTTGTAGGCCTTTATTGCTATAAAATTCCCTCCTAAAACTGTAGTTGCTGGATAAGTTTTGGTGTGTTGGGTTTCCATTTTCATTTTTCTCAAGGTACTTTTAAATTTACCCTTTATTTTCATTTTTTTTGTTGTTGTTCACTAGCTGTTGAGAGTGCTGTTTAATTTCCTTATACATATTAACATTCCAGTTTTCTTCCTGTTTTGAATTTCTACTTTTCTACCATTGTGGTCAGAGAAGATACTTTAATCTTTTTTAACCTGCTAAAATGTGTTGTGTATTCCAGAAAACGTTCCGTGTGCAGTTGAGACAAATGTGTATTCCCCTGTTGTCTGATAAACATTATGTATATGTCTGACAGGTCTATTTTATCTATAGTGTTTTTCAAATGCACTATTTCCTTATTGATTCCCTGTATGATCTATTTATCCATTATTGACAGTAGGGTACTAACGTCCCCACCTGTCATAATGCTGTTTATTTATCCTTTTACTTCAGTTATTTTTTGCTCCATATATTTGTGTTCTGTGAGTTGAGTATATAAATATTTACAATCATTATGTTGTTGGTGTATTGACCCCTTCATCACTATTTAATAATCTTCTTTCTCTCTGTATCTTAAGGTCTACTGTTTTTTTCCTGATGTAAATATAGCTTCACTGCTTTTTTTTTCTTTTGATACCATTTTCTTGAAATAACTTTTTCCATTCTCTTTCTCTAACTCTGTGTGTCTCTAAGGCTAATGTGAGTCTCTTGTAGCCATAATTTGAATTTTTTTTTCATAATTTTACCTTTAAGGTATTCTTAAAGCTTTTGATTAGAGAATTGAATCCATTTATGTTTAAAGTACTATTGATAAGTAAGGACTTACTATTGCTGTTTTTTTTTTCCTGACTGCTTTGTAGACTAGTTATTCCTTATATCCTCCTGTTGTGTGTGTATGTGTGTGTGTTGATATCTTTTGGTATCAGTAAGCTTTGAAATTGTTTATCATGTTTATTTGTATATCTACTATAGATTTTTCCCTTGCAGTTCTCATAAGGTTTACATAAATATCTTAAAATTATAATACCCTATTTAAACTGATAACTTCACTGAATAGAATTCCTAAACTTTACAATTTAACTTCCCCTCATATTTTAGATTATTAATGTTTACATATTTTATATTGTGTAACTAATAACAGATTATTGTAGTTACGATCAATTTTAAACTACAATTGTAGATAAATTACACACCCAAATTACCATATTATAGAATCTACTTTTATGTATTCACCAATATCCATGAGCCTTATACTGCCTTCCTATGCTTTTACAATTTCAATTAACATCATTTTTCTCAGTTTTTATCTCTCCTTCATTTCTGAAAGACAACTTTGCCAAGTATAGAATACTTGCTTGAGAGTTTTATTTTTCAGTATTTTGAATATACCCTCTCATTTTCTCCCAGCCTGAAACATTTCTGTTGTGAAATCCACATGTAATTTCTCTTTTCTCTTGCTGTTTTAAAGATTCTTCCCTTTACTTTTGACAATTTAATGTGTCTCAGTGTAGTCCTATTCAGGTTCAACCTATTTGTGGTTTTTGAGTCCTCTGGATTTAAGAGTTCATTTTTCTCCCCAGTTTTGGAAAACTTTCAGCCACTATAATTTAAAATATACTTTTGGTTCTTTCTCTTCTAGAATTCACATAATGTGGATAATGTCAATTTGATTGTGTCCCATAAGTGTTATAGACTTCTTTACTTTTGTTCATTTCTTTTTGCTCCTCTAATTGGATAATTTTAAATGTCCTTTCTTATATTTGAGTGTTTTATTTTTTATTTTTTTCCTTCCCATATTTGACTCTGCTTTGGGGCTCTTTTCTAAAGTCTTCAGTATAGTCACTGTATTTTTTAGCTCTAGGATTTTTTATTTGTTGGTTTTTGATGGTCTCTATCCTTGCTGAAATTCTCATTTTGTTCATGTATTGTTTTCCTATTTTTGTTCAGTTTTTTGTCTGTTTTTATACTTCATTAAACATCAAGGGGAGGATTATTCTAAAATCTTTGTGTGGCAGTTCATATTTATCCATTTCTTTAGAGTCAAGCTTTATTAGATTCATTTGTCATGTCATGTTTACCAAATTTGTCATGATCTTTGATTCCTTACATTGTTATCTATGCATCTGAGTAAGTGGTCGCCACTTCCAGCCTTTACAGGTTTGCTTTGACATAGACCATTCTTCTCTAGTCAGGTCAGTTGGTTTTCTAGATGCATCTTCTAGGCAGGTAGGACTTGCTATCAGGTTTATTTTGGGTCAAGGTCACTTTCTGAGCTTTGGAGTAGGAGGGTGCTGCCGGCTGAGAATAATTAGCTATGTTTGATGGCTTGGTTCCCTGCCTAGAAAAAAAAAAAAAAACTACTAGAGAGGTTCTGCAGTCACCTGGGTTTTCTGGTCAGGCTTATTATCAGTCAAGACTGGTACTATATTGAGCAGTGAGACTATGAATTAGCTTCTCTGCCCTGGCAAGTCAGCAAGAAGGGTCCCAGGGACTGCACAAATTTTTCTGGGGGACCTGAAACAGGCAAAACTATGCACTGAATTTTCTGACCAGATAGAGCCAGTGGTTTTGCTCTGCAAATGGAAAGAGACACAGGTTTTCTCTGTGTTTATATGCCACTATATGTATGGCTGTTGGATAGGCAGTGCAGCTTGCTGTGTGCTTTGGTTAGGTTCTTTGGTCTGGCAGGTTGAAATATTTTTTTCAGCAATAGGTGGGGCTACCCATTAGTTTCCCTGTCCAATGGCAGTAAAAGAACTTGCTTTAAGGCTGATAAAGTTTTTGTGCGTATTACTGAATCAAGGCAACCTTTGCCCCAATCTCCTTGGCCAAACAGAGCCATTGACTTTGCTATGCAGACTATCACCTCTGCTGCCATTCTCTCTGCTCAGTGAAAAAGTTGGTCTACACAATGTTTTAGGTGTTCTGGCCAGGATTTCTGGTCATGTAAGGCTGGGAGCTTCAATTAGCAACAGGCAGGGCTGTGACTTAACTCCAATGCCTGGTCAGGGCAGAGCAGACTCTGGAACTTGCAAATCTCTTTATTTGAGAACCTAAATTATACAGAATAGCACCCATCAGGTTACCTAGTCAGACTGTGCTGTTGATTCTACTAATAAGCAAAACTGCTGGTCAGGAATACTGTTTAGGTGCTATGGGTAGGAATTTGGTCTGCCAAGATCCAAATACTGGTTGTGGCAAATCTTTCCCCTCCTTCTCTGTTACAGTTAGATTTCTAGTGGTCAAGGTCCACAGATCCCCCTGCAATTCTTGTGGGGCAAGACCAGAGTGGGTACTTCCAATAAAGTGACCCACAATTCTGGGGGTCTGGAAGTGTACCCTGGGCTCTGTTTTCCCACTAGGAGAATAGCATGCTCAGTGGCATGATACTGTGCTAGCCTAGAGGAATGGGCAATGTGGTCAGTGTGTAGTCCCTCCTCTTACTCTTCCTATGTGGTCTCTCTTGGTCTGTGTGGTACAGAGATGTCGAAATTTTGTGGTGGAAACATTATATTTATTAATTATAATGTATAATTAGTATAATTATACATTATAATTATACATATTATTAAATTATACATATATACACACACATACATGCATATATATGCATACACATACATACACATATATGTATATACTACATATATGTATATGTAAACATATACTATATATATGTAGTACATATATAATTTTAGAGTTTGACATGTTCAAGGAGCATTCACATTGAGCTATCTCCTGAAAAGGTGAAACAAGAAGCTAGCAGAGGTCAGGACTAGATATATTGCAGATTTGGGCAGAGATAGATTGTAAGGGGAAAATAACAAAATGTGAAGAGTGCTTAAGGACAAAAGAGGACAATAAATAGGATTGGGGTGAAAAGATAGGAGTTTAGTAAGGGACCTTGTGATTTTCAGGTTCAAAAGAAGTGTAAGAATGGATTCACTGGAGGGTAAATGTTTTAGCTCAAGAGAGAGGTCAGAACCAAAGATATAAAGTCATTGTTATAGAGGCTATATCATAGAGCTATGTATGGAATGACTCAGAAAAAGAAAAGACAGGGAAGGAAAGCCTCCAGGAGAGCTCTGCCAAAAAGAAAATTGGAGAGAGGAATGCAGTGTACACTTATAGAAAGTGAGATAATAAACAGAAAACATTCACTTTCTAGTGAAAGAAGAGAATTTCAAGAAAAAAAATACATTGACATCAACAGTGTCCACTATCCTGTTAATGTCTAGATATGTAAGGACTAGATTTTCCATTAAATTGGGTAGTTTAAAGGTCATTAGTATTCTTAGAAGACCATTCCTAATAGATAGATGCAACAATCCTATGACCTGAGATTTACAAGAAAACATTCTAAAAAAATAACTAAAAAGGTTAATACTTCTTTACCGAATGTAGACATGCAGGAAAAATTGTTTGCCAAAATGGAAAATGTTGGGGTAATAAAGGGAAAAGTGAAGGCACAGGGGAGGAAAGAGAAAGAGACAGAAAGTCAAAATCACTGACCCCAAGGAAAACAGTGATAGAATTATTTGGCACTTTTATTTGCATCTCTATTTATTTTTATTTCCTTTCTTATCTTGAGGAAGAAAAAAAATGGCCGTTCCCGAGTTTTTAACGCAAGCTCTTAATTTTCTTTGTTAAGAAGAGACAATGGCATTGGCTGGGGTGGGGGGGTGGGGAGAAGCTTGATGAACAGAAAGATCTAAAATAACTTTATTATTTAAGATATATTATGGTACAATAGTTTAGAACATGATCATCTCAATAAGTGAAGAAAAACAGATACTGTCTAAACACTGACACTGCTTATTTGTGGTGTAACACTATGTAAGTAACTCCCCAAACCCAAGCAGTCTGAAAAATTGGGATAATATTGTTACATGGTGAAAATTAAGAACTCACATTCATTGAGTGCATCCAGTATTTCAGATTGTAGAGCAATATCTTGAAGGGTATTTCCATTTATATTTCTATATTTTAATTTTCTAACTTAATTGTAAGGATTCACAATGGTATGTACTATACCTGGTATAGTTTTTGTATGTTTTTCTCTACTCAGCATGGAGAATGGTACACAGTGAGAGCTTTAAATGTGTTTGAATTCTCTAGAATTTTGAAAACATTTCTTTGGGTCAGTCTTGTGTCTCTTAACCACAATAGGCTTTTTAGAGTGGGAGACAATAGTACAAAGGAATTTTTCTAGAAGAGACCAGTAACTAACAACATACACTATGAATTAACATTTTTAGAGTAATGTAAAAAAAAAATCCCTTTGTTGTCTGTTACAGGTCTATTATAAGCTTATGGAGAGTTTGGACTTCTATCACTTCTATAATATTTCAGTGCTTAAAGACTTTCATTTTGACTTAATTTTCTACCTATTTGCATAAAGTATGTCTTTATTTGCTCCCAATCTAAGTTCTCTCATTCTTATATTTTGTGTTATATTAGATATTTTGCTAATTTTATGGGTTCTAGTCTTATGTATGAATATATTTTTTCCATTCTTGGCACATGTATTATATAATTACATATCTATGAAGCCTTGGACATCTTAACCATTTTACCTATGTTTTGTGGAATCAACTCTATTCCTTTGGATATTTCTTTCTCTCCTCTAGGTATGGAAATTAATCTTACATTCTATTGCAATTATAAAATTTACCTCAGAATCCACTGACACTTGTAACAATAAATTTCTAAAAATAAGTGAAGTCATGTACAAATGACATATGATACAGTTCTATTGTTTCCTGGGATGATTTCTTGTCAAACAAAATTAGAATAAGCTAAAGCTTTATATTTGTGAGAGAGATACAACTTTGTTTTTCCTCTAATTAATATACTAAAGCATAGCCTATTGAAGATGTTGTTGATGGAAAAGATCTAAGAAAGCTTTTTGCCTAGGGTTTCTTAAAACAATTTTCTATCATATTTTATCAAATAAAACATTCATGGAATCTCAACAAATAAACCAAAGCAATTACACTTTGATATGTTACACGTGGGGGTCATAGCTCTTCTTTCCTTTTTCAGCTCTCTTGTGGATGTGAAGCAACATGGTGCCTCCACAGCATAGTGCAGAAGTGAAGAGAATATATCTTCATCTTTGAGAGTATGGACGGACGTAAGTAAGTGAATGATCCTCCCTTTTAAACTGCGATGATCCAAGGTTTTGTTGTCGGTATTTGGAGCCTAATATATTCCTAACTTACAAGTAACAAATTCTACTTGAGGATGTTCTTGAGTTATCAATGCGTCCAGTTCTAGTGAGTTCTCTATAAGAAAAGAAAAAAACAGTGTACAGGCATACTTGAGACATTGCAGGTTTGATTCCAGACTACTGCAATTAAGTGAATATTACAACAAAGCAAATCAAATTAATTTTTTGCTTTTCCACTGCATGTGAAAGTTATGTTTACACTATATTTTAGAATACAATTGCATACTTAATAGGCTATCTAAAAAAAAACAACATATATACCTTAATTTAAAAATACCTTATTGCTAAAAAAAATTCCAGGTTGGAACTTTTTTGTTGGTGGAAGGTCTTGCCTCAATGTTGACGGCTGCTGACTGATCAGAGTGGTGGTTGCTGAAGGCTGGTGTGGCTATGGTAAGTTCTTAAAATAAGACAACAATAAGGTTTACTGCATCAAGTGACTCTCAGGAACAATTTCTCTGTAGCATGCAAGGCTGTTTGATCGCATTTTACCAATAGAACTTTTTTTTTTCAAATTTAGAGTTAGTGCTCTCAAACCCTGATGTGTTTTATCAACTAATTCTACATATATTCTATATCCTTTGTTGTTTTTCAAGAATCTTCACAGCATCTTCACCAGGAGTAGTCTCCATCTCATAAACCACTTTATCCATCCATTAGAAGCAACTCCTCATCTGTTCAAGTTTTATCATGAGAATGCCATGATTCTGTCCCATCTTTGGGCTTCACTTCTAATTCTAGTTCCCTTGCTATTTTCACCACATCTGCAGTTATGCCCTCCACTGAAATCTTAAAGCCATTGCAGTCATCCATCAAGTTTGGAATCAACTTCTACCAAACTCCTGGTAATGATGATGATTGACCTTTTCCCATAAATTGTGTGTGTTCTTAATGTGATCTAAAATGGTGAATATTTTCCAGAATATGTTCAATGGGCTTTGCCCAGGTCACTATCTGTGGCAGCTATAGCCTTATGAAATTTAAAATTTGAATCCTTGATCCATGTGCTACAGAATGGATGTTGTGTTAGCAGCCATGGGGAAAAAACAAAACATTAATCTCATAGTACATCTACATCAGAACTCTTGGGTGGCCAGGTGCATTATCAATGAGCAGTAATATTTTGAAAGGATTTTTTCCCCAAACTGTAGGTCTTAAGATTGGGCTTAAAATAGTCAGTAACCCATGTTGTAAAGAGATGTGCTGTCACCCAGGCTTTTTTGTAACATTTATAGAGCAGAGGAAGAGATTTACTATAATTATAACAGCCCTAGGATTTACAGAATGGTAAATGGACATCAGCTGTAGCTTAAAGTCACTAGCTGCCACAGCTCCTAACAGAGTCCGCCTGCCTTTAAAAGGAGGCATTGGCTTCTCCTCTCTAGCTAAGACAGACCTAGGTGACACCTTCTTCCAATTTGAAAATCTGTTGTGTAGTGTACTGCCTTCAATAATTATCTTAGCTACATCTTTTCATGAAGCTTCTACATCAGCACTTGCTGCTTCACCTTATACTTTTATGTTATGGAGATGGCTTCTTTCTTAATGAAGCAACTGCTGCTAGCTTCAAACTCTTTCTCTGCAGTTTCCTCACATCTCCAGCCTTCACAGAATTTAAGTTAGAGTGTTGCTCTGTATTAAGATTTAGCTAGGGGCGCCTGGGTGGCGCAGTCGGTTAAGCGGCTGACTTCAGCCAGGTCACGATCTCGCGGTCCGTGAGTTCGAGCCCCGCGTCAGGCTCTGGGCTGATGGCTCGGAGCCTGGAGCCTGTTTCCGATGCTGTGTCTCCCTCTCTCTGCCCCTCCCCCGTTCATGCTCTGTCTCTCTCTGTCCCAAAAATAAATAAAAACATTGAAAAAAAATTAAAAAAAAAAAAAGATTTAGCTAAAGGGGATGTTGTGGCTGGTTTGATCTTCCTTCCAGACCACTGAGACTTTCACCATAAAGTTGTTTCACCTACCTATCATTCAACTGTCCACGGGAATTGCACTTCTAATTTTCTGTATATTCACAACTTGGCTAATTCGTGCAAGAGGCCTGGCTTTTGGCATACTTTTCTCACTGAGCTTAAAAAGTAAGAGATGTGTGACTGTTCCTTTAGAGGCCATTATAGGATTAGCTAACGGACCTAAATTCAATATTGTGTCTCAGGGAAAAGTGAAGCACAATAAAATGAGGTATGCCTGTATATTGTGTATACCTTATTTTTTATTTTTTTTGAATCAAAACGTAGTGTTCTGTGATCCAGAATCCATAATATATGCTGGGGACTTATTGCAGTCAAGAGGACACAGGCTAGGGAGTAATAGGGAGGGAGATATAGGAAGACATTGAGACTATTTATTTGCATATTAACTATAATATTTGAGGAACATTTTTACAGTAATTTCTTTAAAAATAAACTTTAAAACACTGGCATAGTAATTATATATATCTGCATCTATCTATCCACACACAGCATTTAGAGTTTTAACTGGTCAATTAGTAACACCAAATCTCACTTGCATCTATATTAAATACATAAAGTTTCCACACACAAATTATTTTTTTAATTTTTTTTTCAACGTTTATTTATTTTTGGGACAGAGAGAGACAGAGCATGAACGGGGGAAGGGCAGAGAGAGAGGGAGACACAGAATCGGAAACAGGCTCCAGGCTCTGAGCCATCAGCCCAGAGCCTGACGCGGGGCTCGAACTCACGGACCGCAAGATCGTGACCTGGCTGAAGTCGGACGCTTAACCGACTGCGCCACCCAGGCGCCCCCCCACACACAAATTTTATTGGTCAGATAAACCAATTACTGATAGATCGATCTATATCTATCCATACATATCCTGTAATGGGAGTCAAGAAAATTTTATCTATTTCTTACGGGTTTATAATATGAAGGCTTGGCCAACATAATTTTTTAAGAAACCTTTTACACATATTCTTCTTTCACTGTGTTTAAGAAATCTGTCATTAATCTATCTTCCCTTAAAAAGTATTCCTAAGAATATTTCTAATTAAGAAAAGCTCATTTCCATTCCCCATTAATTCATGATTGATATGTAACAAGTAAACCACTTTATTTGTTCAAGTGCTAATTTTGATGTGGACGACTCCCCATAGTCTATGCACCTTTGCTAGCAGAGACACCAAAGCGAAAATAATTTAGTAATAATGAAAATTAACTGTAAGTAGTTGCCTCAAAACTGACTGAATGTGGCTAAAGGAAGAAAAATGATTCATTTTTAACTTATTTATCTGGTAGTGACTTCCTGCTCTAAGTAATCATGCATGGGCATATTGTTATGAATATTCAAAAGGTTTTTTAACGGCTTAATAATTTTTCTTCCTTTGTTTCTAGGAACAGAAGTCATAACACACACTGAAATAGAGTATCACACTTGTCAGCAGCAGATAAAGTAATGTATCATTTGATGCTTTCTCTATCCTCCATGGCATCAACAAAGGCAGACCTGCCATCAAAGGAAAGCATCACTCCCATCTGGGTTTTAATGCAGAAATAACACATAGCTGACTTAGTCTGGGTTCCCTTGATTAAAGTTAGAATATCCAAAGTAAAAGTTTCACTCACCAAGAGTCCTCTCTATCAAAAGCGTGTCACAGATCTATTTGAAATAGATCATGTGTTAGCTCCAGGTTTTCTCAGCAGGATGTTTCTGCTCACTTCCTTCCTGAGTATATAGAAATTGGTAGTTGGCAAAGTCACCTGGAATAAAGAAGAAGAATCAAGTTTTGCTCATTTTTGCTTCACATCTAACAACTTGCTGCTTTTGTTGTGTAAGTTCCTTTTTACCTGGGGAACTTTTACTCTGGGACTCACCCTCTGCCCTTCTTTGCTCACTTTGTGCCCTGGGATACTTGCTTCCTTACCTTCTGGCTTCCGGCTGAGTTTGGTCAACAGGAGGCCCTGTTAGGAAGTGGAAGAGAGATTTATGTCTTCTCCTGTTTCACTGATTTGTCTATAGTGTTTGGTGAATGCACTCCATGTTTATTGGTCCTAGGGAAAGATTTTCTTTCAGAGCTTAACATTTTCTAAAGGCTCGTGTTGTACAGCCTCACTCTTTCCCTCCAACAGGCCTAGAAATGGTAATTGTTTGCCTCTGTTGCAGTGGTGTGCATCATCATTTTGTTGTGGTTTCATTAGCCCTATCCCAAATTCTGTGAAAGCTACTGTAGGTTTAGAACCCTTTCGATTGAGTCTATCATTAAGAGTCCCAGAAGGAAACAACATACTCAAAGCGTTTATCTAAGCAGCCTCAAGAACGCATAAAAGCCTTTTGCATTTGGCTTATCTTTAAGGTCAAGTATATATTCCTCAGGAAAGCATTATTGTCACTATTCTACTTCTCTTCCATTTTGCATTAGTGGAAGGCAAAAATATAACTTATAAGCAAGTGATTTCTAATCATTTTCTCATGCCTCTAGACATATACCACAAAATATTCACATGTTCAATTCGTTACTAGGCACAAGATAAGGTTGATACCTGCACAAGGTAAGATTTTGCCCTTTTCTGCTTAAGAAAGCCTGTCATAAAACAAGTGTGTGAGAATACAGTTGAGACAGGTGGAACACTGAAACTGTGCAATGTTAATTTTAAAGAAAAGTATTTTCAAACTTTGTTAGTAATAACTCATAATTTTCAAAATGCCACAGGTTATCGTGTGGGTCACCTATGCTTGAGTCATGAACAGCTTTTCCTGAGACACAGATGGACAGATAATTTTCTTTCAGGAACTTCCATCAGCAGGTGAGTGACAAAGTGTCCTACTTCTTCCACTAATTACAGTAGGCTGGCCCTTTAGGTATGACTCAAATGTGAATGGAATAACACTGCCACAAATGCAAATATGATCATTCAAAACTCTTTGAGTATGTTGTCATTATTTGCTATCTAGAATGGAACAAAACTGCAGAAACAAAGCAAACTGTTAGAAAGAAATGTGAGAGAAGACATGCCTTCTTGGCCAGTTACCACCAGGTTCCTTTCATTAGAACTGCATAATGTTCATCAAGCATCTACTAAAGATTGTTTCAGAGTGAAATATGCATTATTAATACCCACTCAGAAAAAGACTGACAAGTTTGAGAAACTTAACAGAAGACCATAGGGGAAGGGAAGGGGAAAAAATAGTTTCAAACAGAGAGGGAGGCAAACCATAAGAGACTCTTAAATACAAAGAACAAACTGAGGGTTGATGGGGGGAGCAGCAGAGAGGGGAAAATGGGTGATGGGCATTGAGGAGGGTACTTGTTGGGATGAGCACTGAGTGCTGTATAAAGGCAACGAATCATGGGAATCTACTCCCCAGGCCAAGAGCACAGTGTATATACACTGTATGTTAGCTAACTTGACAATAAATTATCTTTTTAATAAAACACTACGCTTAGTTCTCTAAACATGGTTTTTGGTTCTCTGTTAAGAAAGGATCAATTTGATTCTATTAGAATTATCTTTGTTAATGGGCAAACTCAAATGTTTTATAAGTTCAGTATTTCAATCTTTTAATGATATTTCTTACTTGAAATCACCACTTCCTGACATATTCACAAGTAGTAGTGTGCTTGCATATTTATATCCTTGGCTTTAGGTAACCATACAGATTTGCACATAGTTTTTTTCATCCACAAATTTAAATTTTGCCATATGTGAGCCGTTTTATCACCCATTAGCAAAACCATTCCATACAGTATCTTCAACAACTGGAGACACTACAAAACTGGCTTTTCAAGTTAGTCTCCATTGTGAAAGGGAGTACCTTTATTAAAAAGCTTTCCTAGTTTTGACATTTCTTGCTTCCACTTTAGAGAAATATTAAATATTTTAAAGAAAAAATAGGTTGAATAAAATGTTTGTTTTTCCTGCCATGTTTCCCTCACTATAGCAATAAAACCCCTCAAAGAAGTCCCAGCATCGAAAATGCCATGAAACAATAAATGAAAGACACTAACATTAACCCCATTTTCAGGGAAGGCAGCTAAAAGACTTGAAGGGTTTTCGTCTCTGTCTTGGGCACTTACTGTGCTAGTAAGTGACACAGTCAGGACTTGCAAGACTAGGTTCAATTCCCAAGCTCCTTCTAATGGACCAGCAGTGTCCTGGTGAAAATTATACCGGCAAAGGAATGGCAGAAGTGAGAGCATAGGCAAATCCTAAAAAATGATTTAATAGTCAGTGTCATCTTACCTTCAGAATAAAAGGAGCTAAAGTAGGACTTTTTATTAGCTTCAGGTAACTGCTTTGCCAAAGCCAATTAGTAAAATACTGTAGATTTCTTCACCCTGCTCCTGAGATTCCCATTATGAGTCTGCAATACAACCCAGGAATTTGGATAGTGACTGATCATACTGGATGATACAATACGAGGGCTCAAGGGCTATACTTTGAAAAATGTTGCCATAGAGAATATAAAGGTATAACTTAAGATTTATTACTGGTCATATAAATTTAAAAAAAATGAGTTTTCTCAGTGTCCAAACAGATGGACTCATTTGCTTGCCACTGATACTTATTAAATCTAATTCTAAAAGTATTTAACTAAAATTATATGTAGGAAAGATTGAGAAATTAGAGGATTTAATAAGCTGGTTCTTAGAACTAAATAATCTGGTATTACCAGTGAATATAGTCAAACTGATAAGAGATCACCAGTGTCTGGCAGAATTCTCCAGAATGTGGTAGGATAAAAATTAAATATTTCCTCAGGTTAGAGATTAGTTTTGAGTCTAAATGGATACAAGAACCATAGAGATGTTAAAAAAGATTCTTCGGAACTCTTTTGTACTCATGTGTTGTGGTTGCAAATTTCAATAAGTAATGTTCCTGACCCTAGAGATACCTCTATGAAGAGAGTAAGAATGACCTTTCAGATCTTCTCCCCACCTTCCACTCCCCTAGAACCAGCCCTCTGCTGTCTCTAACTGGAAGGGACTCCTAGCAGAAGTGGGAGGAGCCTTTTTCCTGTACTTCACCTTTCACCCACTAGTCTCTTATAGCATAGAAAAGACCTCTAATGCCCACTTATTTCACATAGTTTATTTCTTGGTTTTAAGTACAGGTAGTGAAGTGTAGATTACTCAAGCATGTGGGAAATAAAATATGGAACTAAACGACTTATAGAAAGGACAACTCCTTATTAGAGATCTATAGTCTGTGTGTGTGGAGGGGAGGCAACAGGTGTGGTGCACGAACCTGAATTTTAGTATTACAAAATAAAACCCAAGTCCTTTAAAGATAATCAAAGGCTAAGTTTGGTCTGAGCAGTGTTTATGAGCTTTGAAGGGCATTAATGGCAAGATCAGTAAAGCAATACTAGAGACTCCAGAAATGGTAACAGAATGAAGCTTAAAAATCTGTATAGGGGCTCCTGGGTGGCTCAATCAGTTGAGTGTCTAACTCTTGATTTCAGCTCAGGTCATGATCCCAGTGTCAGCGGATTGATACCAGCCATGAACTCTGTGCTGAGCATGGACCCTGCTTAGGATTCTTTCTCTTGCTCTCCCCCATTCATGCTCTCTAAAATAAAAATTTAAAAATCTGCACAGTTACTAGGAAACCTTTGTGTTTGGTTTCAAATTGAGCTTCATATTTTTTTCAGATGTTACTGGAACAGCACATTTATAATTGGGTTTTCTCTTTTTTCTTGAATGTTACAACCTTCTGTATGATCATCAGATCATCTAAAAACGTTTAATCTGTGCAGTTTTATATTATTCTTTTTTGCATAAAGATACTTTTTAATAAAAGCAAAAAAATGATAAAGGAACAAATGTATTTTAGAGACACCTTGGAGTCTTGGTACTTTTTATTCACTGTCTTATCAAAACCATGTTAATAACATTTAAGGTTATTTTTCATCCAGAGGATCAAGCAAAGGTTGTCTACTTACCCTCAATAAATAAATTAAAATATAGACATGGATTTTACCTAAACTTGGCCAAAGGAAGTCAAAAGCCCCATAATTCCATCAGCTCCTACTTTGTGATAATATTACTTAGATGCATGTAAAGAAAGTTTTTTGTTTTTGTTTTTTTTTAATTTTTTTTTTCAACGTTTATTTTTGGGACAGAGAGAGACAGAGCATGAACGGGGGAGGGGCAGAAAGAGAGGGAGACACAGAATCGGAAACAGGCTCCAGGCTCCGAGCCATCAGCCCAGAGCCCGACGCGGGGCTCGAACTCACAGACCGCGAGATCGTGACCTGGCTGAAGTCGGACGCTTAACCGACTGCGCCACCCAGGCGCCCCTGTTTTTTGTTTTTTAAAGCTTTACATTAGTGGTAAGTTTTTCATCATGCACATTTGAATCAATCTATAGCTAATAATTAACTTACTATTCAAAAATAACTCCCCTTCCCATATATGAAACCAGTAATGAAAGGTTTAATAGGACTACTAACTTTTCACCCACATCTCTTTGTTCTCAGGCTGTCTGCCACCATGTCTCTGTAAGATAACATTTATGCCTAGCACCATGATAATAAAATGTTGATTTAGTTGTTTTACAGGGACTTAAGCCTTCACAAAGACAGGACCACCAACCTTCTCTTTGACCATGGTGTGCATCAATGGCTGATGGATGAACTTGTGATGTAGAAGGGCCTAAAAATCCACCCTTCAATATGCCAAGAACTCCATGCTCTTGTCCTGTATGCCATGGCCATGTAAGCAGAAGATTTGCACCGGTACAAAGTGACTTTAACCTTCCTTTACTATTAAGTTTATCTGATTCTAAAGTCATATAGCTCCTTTCCTCTACACATACATCCTTCTTTCTTTTACCTTAAAAGGTCCTTGACTATCCCCTTTCCAGGAGGTGGATTTGCTCTCCTGGCTCATTGTTTTCCTGCCTCTCAAACCCTTTCTTTGCTGCATTCTTGTTGTCTCAGTGACTGGCTTTGCTTTGCATCAGGCAAACAAAGTTCCGTTTGATTAAAAATTTGGTGAGCCCGCCAGAACCTCACTGCCCATGGTTCATTTGCCCCAGCCAATAATGGGAATCCAATGAGGAATCCAAGCAGCTTCCTAGACTCTGTCCTAGGGACAGTCCCCACCCCAACTGGGCACCACTGTCCTTCAGTATTTAAGTTAACCCTTATGACAGGGATAAGGTTTTTGGTTCCAATTTGAACAGACATCTCTTGGTGAGTATTTTGTGTGTGATGGCACATGAGCTTATTTCTTACTTTTCTGTCATTTGGCTTCTTTCTCCCTTCCTTTCATTTGCCTCCAAGTAGGGGTTTGGGTTTGTTGCCTTAGCCTTTTGCTTGCTTAAGAAAGGCTGACTAGGAAGCCCTTTGCTTCAGTTGGTGAAGCCCCAACTTTTAGAGAGGAACTAACAGCCACAGAGGTTCTCTGGGCTTCATTTGGTTTGTTTGTTGCTACAGCTTTGGGTATCTTTGGATAAAACCAGCCATGTTCTAAGTGGAAAATAGGAAATGACAATTCAATCCCCAAATGCAGCTCTTTTGGCTGTATTCTCCAAAGTTGAGCAATGTTTAGTTATAAACCTATAAAAACAAAAAATATGACATTCTTTTGCAACACTTCTTGGCCACATATTTGTTAGACTCTGGAGAAAAATAGCCAATTAACACATCCGTAACTCATAATACCATGCTACAATGAGATTTGTTTTATAAAAGGGAAAAATAGGATGACATACCTTATGTTCCATCTTTTATGATTTCAGAATATCAGAATAAGCCAGCTCAGGAAAAATGTAAAGTTTTACTCCAATAGCACACTGACACTCTGAAGTATGTGCTACCCAATCCTAACCAGGGAAAAGAGGATGTTTTGATTAGTTTATTGAATTAAATCCCCATATAGCTCCTCCACTCTATGGAGGTGACAGAGTGCCTGTCCCTCCCCAGCAGCCTTAGTCCTAAAAACTTGAGCCCCAACAAGGCCCTGCACCAGTACCTTCTACCTTGGGGGACCAAGCAGTAGGAATGGTCTTTTCTTCTCATTCCCTACAGGGTGCTCAATTTGATCAGCGAGCCACTCATTCCTAAGGAGGGCAGTATACGCTAAGGTAAGTCCCACTTGGAGCTTTGATGGCAGGGGACAACCTTCAGGAAAGATTTAGATCCACTCTCCATTCTCTGCCTTGTATCTGTTTAATTGAATAAGCAATATGACTATTTATAGAAATGACTTCAAGAGGATGAAAAATTTGTTCTCATCTATTTTGCCACCCATGACCTCACTTGGGCAGATGTACAAAATTTATTAATCACTCTCCTTACTTCTGAGGAACACTATATGGTGCTAAAAAAGCTAGGGAAGAAGCTAATTGGCTGCTGCTGAAACCCCCAGTCACCCCCTAAATGCTGATGCCATAATGGTTCTTCCTAACATGGATCTCAACAATGCAGACAAAGGGAAGCTCAAATACTATTGGGATTGTATTGTAGTTGGATTTTTAAAAAGGGGCCCCAAAACGAAAAACAAAAAAGTTTTAAAAAAAGCTTCAGAATTTGAAAAAAAAAATTGAGATATCTGAGGCACCAGAAAATTTAAAAATGGGCAATGTTTATCAGGCAAGGTGACACAGACATTCAAAAGAAACTCCACAAGTTAGAGGATTCATTGGGAATGCCTGTATTACTGTTGGTTAAAATTGCCTTTAATGTTTTTGGCAGCAGAAACCAAGTGCAACAAAGAAAAGATCACTGAAAAGTGAAACAGCAGGCTATTTTGTTAGCTGTTGCCCTAATTCAAGGGAATCCAAGACCAGGGTCACTACAAGGATGAGATCAACCCAGGGTAAGAAGTTTGGGGTCTCATCAGTGACCCTACTGTAAAGAAGAGACCCATTGAAAGACAGAATGCCCAAGCTCATGAGCTCTCTTGAGGAGACAGAGCCCTCAGCTGACCACCAGATGGTCGAAATGTCAATAGTGACCTGGAATGAAGGGGCCTAAGGGTTCCTGTATACCTTGCAAAATCTGCCATCAAAAGGAACCCCAGGCTATAGTGGCAAATAAGCTCATAGATGTTTTGGCTGATACTAGGGACGCCTATTCAGTACTAAATACCTGGCCCTCCTGGTATTTCAAATCAAACTATGGATGTAATGGGAGTTTCAGGAGAAGTATTGACTAAAACCTTTTACAACCACCCTGGACTGACACATAGGTCACATTCACCTTAAACATAATTTTCTATATATGTTGAATGCCCTACCCCTTCACTAGGTTATGACTTATTAACTAAACTGAAATGCTGAAGTTACTTTTATACCTGGGTATATGGATATAAAGGTACCATCAGAGCAAGCTTGAACCTTTCAAGCAATGTTACTCCATCAAGGTGGAAAAGTCGTATCAGAGCTGCCTGAAGACGTCATTGAAAATGTAAGATTGGATATTTGGGCAGATAGCAAGCCAGCAAGAGCAAAACTGGCAATATCCATACATGTTAAATTTCATGATGGGCTTAAGATTCCAAACCTCAGACACTGCCCCTTAAAGGTACAAGCTAAAATGAACATCAACCCATTCTCTCTCCCTTCTTGGAATTTGGTCTCACTTGTCCTTATCACTATACAATACACCTATTTTATCTGTACAAAAACAAAGCACCCAAGACTTGATTTGTGCAAGATTTAAAAATCATTAACCAGGGGCGCCTGGGTGGCGCAGTCGGTTAAGCGTCCGACTTCAGCCAGGTCACGATCTCGCGGTCGTGAGTTCGAGCCCGCGTCAGGCTCTGGGCTGATGGCTCAGAGCCTGTTTCCGATTCTGTGTCTCCCTCTCTCTCTGCCCCTCCCCCGTTCATGCTCTGTCTCTCTCTGTGCCAAAAATAAATAAAACGTTGAAAAAAAACAAAAAACCATTAACCAAATTGTAGTAGATATTCATATGGTAGTACCCACTCCACATACTATTAACAACTTTGGGGACATTCAGTGGTTCATTGGAGAGGATTTAAAAGATGCATTCTTTTGCATCCCTCTCAGTCCAGACACCCAAAACTAAGAATAAGCAGCAACACTGTGGGACAACCTTTCCTCAAGGCTTTAAGAACTCCCCTCCAACACTGGGGGGAAATATTAGCCCAAGAGTAAAAGGGCCACCAGTTTCAATGAGGAACCCTTTTTACTTGGTTTTTGGTTGCTATCAAGACTAGAAAATAGTCTCACCTCAAAACATGATTTTGACCCCAAACTTTTGGTTACTGACTACCTATTCAGTGTTTTTTTTCCTCCAATATCTATCTGTTAAATAGCCGGGCTATGAAATGTCATAGAGAAAAATGAATCTTAAGGAAAGCATTACCACTACTCAAATACAGTCATGTACATTCTACTGTATCTCGATTCCCAATTTTGAACTCCTTGGTAAACCCCTGTATGAAGTAATTAGAGGTAGAGGAAATGGGCCTCTTAATTCTGAAGAATGCCATAGGCATTCCAAGTTACTGAAGAGAAGCTATTCAAAGCTTCCACTTTAGGCCTTCCAGAAAGTATTTTATTTGTCCATGAGAGGCAAGAGATCAATCTGGGAGTTCTAACTCAGAATTGGGAGAACATAAAAGTAACTATTGTGTATTTTTCAAAACAATTGTACCTAATAACTAAGGGATGGCCTGTGTGTTTGAAAGCAATAGTGGCCCCTGTGAAGTATTATAAGCAGCAGAAAGATTTGCTTTAGGGTAGCCTATCATACTGCAGACTCTACATTATGTACTGGCTCACTTCTGAAAGATAAGGCAAATATCAGGCTATCCTACTGAACAATCTCAATTTTAGTTTGAACGTAGTGACTTTGTTCCCTACTAACTCTGAGAGACCCACACATGACTGCATACAAATAATTAAAAAAAGTTTCTTCCAGCCATTCCAATTTAATGGATCTACTTGTGGAAAAACCCTACCTTGCAATATTCTCAGATGGGAATTTTATTGAACAGGTACAATAAAAAATTAGCTATGCAGTGGTGACCCATCAACAGACACTGGAAGTTCAGAAGCCTTCCCTTCAGGTACCTCTTCTCAGAAAACTGAGATAGTATCTCTCATAAGAGCCCTCTATTTAGGTTCAGGACAAGAGAGTGACTATTTTTATTGACTCTATATGTGCTTTTTCAGTGGTTTACACACATGGATCCATCCAGAAGAAAATGGGTTAAGTATAGAAAATAGAAAAATTATGCAAAAGAGATTTTACAATTATTGAAGGCTGTGTGAGAACCCAAGGAGGTAGCTATTGTCTACTGCTGAGGAGACCAGAAATCAAACTGCTTGGTTGTACCAGGGAACAGTGATGTAGATCAAGCTTCCAAGCTTAAACATCTTACAAAAGTGATAATTAGTCATTCACCAAAGCACCCGTTATAGGTGAGATGCTACTCTCCAATGGATCCTAAAGTATACTGTGGGTCCCAATCTTCAGAAAATATTTAAGTGATAGATTTTGGACTAAAAAACCTTTCTGCTAAAAAAAACAAAAATGTAAGTCTGGGCTCCCACCAATTCTAAAAGGTATACCCTCTACAGGCAGTGATTTTGTAACAACACTGGCAAACAGACTTTACCACAATGCCAAAACAACAGGTAATTTTCAATATTTGCTAGTATTTGTAGATACTTTTGCAAGTTGAGGTGAAGCTTTCTCATGCATTTACAGAAGGCCTCAAAAGTTGTCAAGAACAAAATTATTCCTAAATTGGATTACCACTAACAATGTAGAGTAACAATTGAGTGGCATTTGTGGTGAAAGTACAGTGCCTTGGATTTTCAATGGAAATTACACCCTTCCTGGAGACCCCAATTGACTGGGAAAACACAAGGTCCATACACTTAAAAAAGCTTTGGCGCAATTAACTTGGAAAATGCCCTGCTTCTGGCTAGAGTAGCCCCTACAAGTAAGGTTGGTTTAAGATTTTATGGACTGTCATAGGTTAGACCCTTTCTACAGTCTTTTCATGATATAGGAGTTCTTGATGGGGCTTAAATTAGGAAACTGGATACTATCAGGTGCATTTAATCTTTAGGAAATACACTAACTACTATATATAAATTTGCTTCCTATAGGTTGATATACCCTACAGATGTGCTCTTGCACCACTAAATCCCAGAGACTTGGTGTTATTGAAGATTGGGAAGAATAGGCACCCAGAAAAGCAACTCTAACCTCCTTGAACAGGACATTTTGAGGTGCCATTGACTACCTATTCGGTGAAACTCAAGAGTATTAAGCCATGGATTCACCACACCCAAGGTAAGCTGGATCCTCAAGAATTCACAGGTAGCCTATACACCGTCAGCAAGGAAAACATTGGAAAGAACTGCGCTTGCACCAGAAAATTTCTGATGTACCTGAAATAGCTATTTAGTACAGCTGGTTGGAAAGGAGCAATCTATGGTAAGTAAAAAATAACCTTCTCATCTATGAATAACATACATTATGAAAGGTATTCTTTTTTTGCATTGCATTTTCCTATTGTTTACAAGTTCTCATGCTTGGGAAGATCTAGGATTTCTCAAACTTTGGCCAAGGCTGTCAATCCTCCTCACTGTTGGATATGTCACCTTAAGGCACAGTGCGTGACCACAGCAACCCAATAGTGATGCCTATCATCAACTTCTTTCTGGTCTCTAAGTTTTCAATACATCCAAATTGACAAACTACATTAGCATATAGGGTCAGATTAATTAAGTTGGCTTTCCTCACTGTTGCCATCTCTCATTTTAACTATCCCAAAATATTGGCTCCTTACATTCAATAATTGGGATCCACCCCAAGAAGCTTGAAACAGTTAATAACTTCACCTCTTGTAAAAACAATTGAAACTTTTTTCCTTTCACCACCTTCCAGAGACTTTGTGGAAACACTCTTAACAAACGTTGCTCATCTGATTCTGCTCCTCTTGGTACAATACTGACAAATAAAAAACCTGGCCCCATGGGACCCCCACATCCTCTCCTCTCAGTTATGCAAAACTTAATCATACTTATTGGTTCCAAATGGTACCTTTAGTGATTTCACAGAACAAAAGTATTGAGCCCCCTGAATTAACAGAAACACTATGTGCACCTCAGGTTACTTTTATGACTAGGAATATAAACACTTCCCTTGGGAATATGAACATTTAAATGGCTGGAGCATGGGAAGTACTTGTCTTTTAGGACTTTTGGTCCTAATGACTGATAAAGTCAGTCATTTGACTGTTTTTCTGAAACTGTTTTATAGGTTAAAGTGAGAATACTACAAAACATTCTCATTATTTTTCCAGCAATCAGGAGGAAAAATTTTGGTACATATTTGGGAGACCATTACTTCCATGGTGGAGAATTATATCACGTGAACATATAAGTAGAAACCTTTCAATAACTTTTGGAATCATAGTGAATAACACTGCCCAAATCATACATGGAAGCCCAACAAAAGGCCTTCGACTCTTTGGCTAGAGTAATGTTAAATAACAGAGTAACTTTTTATTTTACCAAAACAAGGAAGTTTTTGTGTAGTGGCTAATTCATCACAATGTACACGTACTAATATTCCCTCAGAATTTAAAATTCCTTTTGACAAAGTGAGACAAGTTACTTGGTTACAAAAATCTCCCCTAAAGTCCAAGAATAGACTTGGACTGGTTTTTAGGGATATTTTCCTGGATTCCCCCAAGAAATTAGGAATATTCACATGAAATAATCTTAGTAAAACTGACTTAACTCTCCTTCTTTGCAACTTAATCATAAAATGTGCTATAAAATATTGTACTGAAACTGTTAACCAAAGAATCAGTAATGCAAAATATTGGGTTTTAACCTAAAAATAAGGAATATTTCCTAATGAGTGCAAAAAGTCTCATTTATCTAAGTCTGATCTTTATCCTCTCTTAGCAGGAAGGAGCCAGAGCCACGATGATCCCAATTTCCTCAAGAATGAGGAATAACAAAAAGACAGTGGGGACTCAAATCAGTAACCAAAGAGTTAATGGAACTAAGAAGTGCAACTACAACTTTTTACCAAAATCAGCTTGTTCTCAAAATGCTGTCTGCCACTGAAAGGGTGGGCCTACGCCAGCCAACTCCATCTTGTTCTGTGTCCTTCACCTTGACCACACCTCCTCCCCTTGAGCAACCTCCCCCTCACCTGCCTAACAGGACTCAGACCCTTCCCCAGCCAATTGGCTGAGGCCATAGCCATTACCTCACCAACTGCCCCTAGATCCCTATAAAACCTTTGTGCTTTTGAAACTCGCTCGCTCTCCCAGGTATCTCACGGCTGCGTCAGTGCAGGTAGGGGATTGAGCTCGAGCTAGCTCGAATAAAGGCTCTTTTGCTTTTACATCGGACTCGGCTCCCTGGCGGTATTGGGGGATCATGAATTCTGGGCATAACACCACCATGTTTCTGTAAGATAACAACATTCTTGCCTGACACCATGATAACAAAATAATGATTTAGTTGTTTTGCAGAGACTCAGGCCTTGACAAAGAAACTGGCCAGAACCAGTCAGGACTACCAATTTTTTCTTTGAGCATGTGTAAGCATCTCATGGATGGACTTCTGATGTATAGGAGCCTAAAAATCCACCCTTGGATCATGCCACGGATGCCATTTTCTGGTCATGGATCACGTTGCAATGTATGCAGAAGATCTATGCAAACAGCGACAAAAAAATGACTTTGAACCTCTCTCAGTAACTTCCTTTATCTGATTTTATTGTTTATTTAGAGAGAAAATCTTAAACAGGATCCATACTCAGCACGAGCCTGATACGGGGCTTGATCCCATGACCTTGGGATCACAACCTAAGCCAAAATCAAGAGTCACATGCTTAACTGACTAAAAACAAATAAACGGAGGGGCACCTGAGTGGTTCAAAGTCTTGTAGCTCTTCTCTCCTGTACCCAGATTCTTTTGCCTTTAAATATCCCTCATTGTACCCCTACAGGGAAGCAGGTTTGGGGCTTGCTCTTCCATCTCCTAATTTGGCTGTCTCTCAAACCCTTTCCTTGCTGCACATTGGGCAACTAAAGTTGAGTTCAACTAAATATATAGTAGGCCCATGTGGGGAATAAGTTTAAGAATTCCCTGGGCTTACACCGATGGGTTAACAAGGAATAAAGAATTAGAAAGCCATAGGATGCTTACATCCAAGCTTGGGCAAACCAGATTAGGTAAATAAGTACAGATACGTTGGGACAAAGGTATAGGAAGTAAACAAAATTAGGTATTCAGGGTAGAAATGCGCCCCTCCCCCCCAATTTAGTACAATAGCAGAAAGCTGCTTTCACAGGAAGAAAGGACCAAATTAGGTAAACAGGTAAATAGGGTTTATAGACCCCTTAGAGGTGAAGTCCAGAGCAGAGCTAATTAGCAAAAGAACCATACCTTGTTGACACTGAGGTAGCATGCTCTTTCTTGTCCCCTAGGCCAGTTTAGGGAAACAGAGGTGGTGCCTCATATCTGCCATAAACAACCCTCTGCCAGGCACCAGGATTTTGTTTTGTATAAACCGAAACCCCTAAGACCACGTATCTTCAAAACCCCCTTTTCCTCATGCCCATGAGGTAATCTTCAGTTTCACTGTCTCTTTGTGCACGTCCATCACCATGTTTGTAAGCCTTCTGATCCTAATAAAAACAGAGCAAGGACCCTGGGGCTCATGTCTTCTTCCCGACATTAGCTATCTCTTGCATTTTAATCCTGCATCCCGCTTTCTTGCTGGACAAGAAAGAACTCTAGACCCAGTGTCTATGACAGCCCCAAATGTAAAGTGAAGAGGCTAAGACTTATTTTACAATTATGTAAAGAAAGTGAAGTGGCTTTCCCTCCACCCTATGGAGGGTGGATGCCTTGAAATCCCACCAGTTCCTCTACTTGAGACACTTTCTCCAAAGTTACAGGATACAAATGCAGATTATGAAAGGTAATTTATCATTCCAAAAACACCCAATACTTCTTTGAGTAATCAAGTAGAGTAGGAACCAGCAAAGGTGAATTCTAAATGACAGAATACTGGGAAGAAAAATGGAAACACCGATGTTCAGAGATTAGAGGAGAGAGGCATAAATGCTATATTTTTGTTACAGCATAAGCAAATCAGGTCACAGAGGATGAGGCCAGGGCTCTATGGAGAAAGGTGCCAATAAAGAACATAAAGAGATGAAACCAACAGTGAATACAAACATAATGTACAATTTTGTAAGCAGCAAAACCATGTTATAGAAGAGCATCTCTTAATCTTGGCTTTTAATAAAGATGCATTAAGTGTAAAAAGTTGATATAAATGGAAAGTTTGTACGAAAGTATGAAGCAAGCTGTCAGGAGACCTTTGACAATTTGAATAAAAATTGGATAAATATGTGTCTCTCCTTCATTTGAAATAGATATGTATAGAGATTTAAGCATTTATTTTTTTCTGAGCTTTTTTGGTTTTAATCTCAGTATTGAGAGAGTCACAAGAATGGAAGGTCCTCACTTACAGAGATTAATGATTTACTACTGCTACAAGCGCAGTAAGAGTACCCATTCTCAAGAGCACTGCCTGATCCTGAATGATCATCTAGATCCCACGAGACTTTTTGGGCTCATAGAAGCCTTTTAGCTTTGTTTTTCCTGACATTAAAGAATTTTAAGTATTCCTGTATGGCCAGATGATGGTGCTAAGGTTTCTTAACTTGACATAAACCCTCAAGTTGCTCTCTCCCCTCTTTCCAAATTCCTGAGTGAATCTCTGGTTCATATACCAATGTCTTAACATTGATTTTGAATCAGTTACTCAGACTCTATAGATATATAGAATACAGATATAGAATATATAGACATATGATATGTAGATAAGTCTTACAGATGGAGAGACAGATCTCAGATAATTAAATAGCAAGTGTTGATAAGGACATGATACATTGAGAATTAGTAGGGAGAAATGTAAATCGGTCCAAAGACTTTAGAAACTAATTAGACATTACTTCCACTTTTGGGTATGTACATTCTGAATAAACTTGCATCAGTGCAACCCCCCCCCCCAAATACATGGAAACAAATGTTTGTAGCACACTATCTAAAAGAAAATTCTAGAAACCAAATTTCCAGTAAAAGGAGAATGTATACTAAACTGAAGTGTATTTTGAAAAAGTTTTGGGAATAAATCAAGTATAGCTACCTGCATCAACATGAATAAATTGTGTCAACAATATTGCTTGAAAAAATTAAGTCACAATAGAATACAGAGTCTAACAGCATTTATATAAAGTTCAAAAACACTAATATATTTCATATGGAAATACTTAGATACGTTTTTTAAGAGAATGATAAACACATGCTCAAAATAGTGGTTATCCCTGTGGAGAATTGAGGAGGAATATGATCAGGGAGGGACACAATGTATCAATAGTATTCTGTTTTTAAGCTGTGGTGAGTACACATGTGGCCTTTTGATTATCTTTTATAATGTCTAAATATGTTCCTATCTATAAATATGTCCCTATACTATAAATAAATAAATATATATGTATATATATATGTGTGTGTGTGTGTGTATATATACATATATACACATATATATGTATATATATACATATATACATATATATATACATATATATATACATATATACATATATATATACATATATATATATATATATATATATATATATATATATATATAGTGTATTTCAAAAACAGATTTAGGAAATTAAAGTTAAAAAATTTTAAATTGTATCAGAAATCGCTGCCTTGACAGAAAACATGAATAGACACTTCTCTAAAGAAGACATCCAGATGGCCAACAGGCACATGAAAAGATGCTCAACGTCACTCCTCATCAGGGAAATACAAAATCAAAACCACACTCAGATATCACCTCACACCAGTCAGAGTGGCCAAAAAGAACAAATCAGGAGACTATAGATGCTGGAGAGGATGTGGAGAAACGGGAACCCTCTTGTACTGTTGGTGGGAATGCAAATTGGTGCAGCCACTCTGGAAAACAGTGTGGAGGTTCCTCAAAAAATTAAAAATAGACCTACCCTATGACCCAGCAATAGCACTGCTAGGAATTTACCCAAGGGATACAGGAGTACTGATACATAGGGGCACTTGTACCCCAATGTTTATAGCAGGACTCTCAACAATAGCCAAATTATGGAAAGAGCCTAAATGTCCATTAACTGATGAATGGATAAAGAAATTGTGGTTTATATACACAATGGAGTACTACATGGCAATGAGAAAGAATGAAATATGGCCCTTTGTAGCAACGTGGATGGAACTGGAGAGTGTTATGCTAAGTGAAATAAGCCATACAGAGAAAGATACCATATGTTTTCACTCTTATGTGGATCCTGAGAAACTTAGAAACCGATGGGGGAGGGGAAGCAAAAAAAAGAGGTTAGAGTGGGAGAGAGCCAAAGCATAAGAGACTTTTAAAGACAGAACAAACTGGGGTGCCTGGGTGGCTCAGTCGGTTAAGCGTCTGACTTCAGCCCAGGTCACGGTCTTGCGGTATGTGAGTTCGAGCCCTGCATCGGGCTCTGTGCTGACTGCTCAGAGCCTGGAGCCTGTTTCAGATTCTGTGTCTCCCTCTCTCTCTGACCCTCCCCCATTCATGCTCTGTCTCTCTCTGTTTCAAAAATAAATAAATGTTAAAAAAAAAATTAAAAAAAAAAAACAGAACAAACTGAGGGGATGAAGGGTGGGTGATGGCTATTGAGGAGGGCACCTTTTGGGATGAGCACTTGGTGTTGTATGGAAACCAATTTGACAATAAATTTCATATATTGAAAAAAAAATAGAAATCTCTGCCTTGAACTGAAAAAAAATATATATATAATGTGAATAATACACATATTTGACTAAAATGGTGCTATTGACAAAAAATACTGAATATTACTTATATCTAATGTGATAAAATACATAAAGTCATTTTCATCCATGGTAAACAATATATGATAAACATTATCCTCCCCCTTTCCATCATCACAAAAAAAGCATTTAGCATTAGATAATAATAATGATTCAAGAGAACACAATGATTAAGAGTGGGAGTACATGTGTGTATGTGTATATGGGTATGCGCATGTTACTTAGAGGTCATGGGTTTGAATATAAGCTCTGGGTGTTATGTGAGTTGCCCAATTTGTCCTCTGTGCTGTTTATTTTTAAAGTTGAGATAAGAGGTATTATATTATTGTGATGAGTAATTAAGATAAAACTAGGTGAACTATTTAATAATTTTCATACATCAGGAACTGTGTTGAATTCTGTGTATAAATTAATACAAATATCAACATGACAACGGCACTAATTTCTTAGAATTATATTCATCTACTCATACTTTAATCCACCTATTGTTACTGAACTTAAGAGGTAACTAGAAAATCCCAAGGTTGGCAATATTTATAATTGTTCAAATGTCTCATCTCTTGTTTATAACCTACAATTGCTTTCTTTTTACTAAGAAAAAAGATTGAGTCTCTATTCTGATTTTTTAAAGAGGGAAAAAGCACAGAAGATTTTGAAGAAAGAATCACCAGTACGATCATATACACATTCCTTAAATTAAACAACCTGATTAAATGCCAGGCTGAATTTGATTTACCATATGTTAGAACGAGGAAAGATTATTTTGAGGCCAGCTTAAGGTCTAAGTATTCACTGCATCAGAAAATAGCAGTCTTCAGCTCAGAACTTAGATAGACCTAATTCAAAACAGGATTAGACATGCATAAAAAGTTCCACTCAATATAATTTTGTTTCTTCAAGTGAGTACACTTCTAAGTACCACCTTTATTTAGCATGACCTTTGGCAAACATTTCAATATGACTTTCTGACAGCTTCAGATTGAAAAAAATTGTATTTGAAGAAACACATCTAATTGTAATATAACAGAGAAGGTTTTCTTAAATTTCCAGTTCAGATTCAATACATCTAGCCATCTATTAATAATGATAAAAAAAAAAGAAAAGAAAGCTCAAGGCATTACTCTGACTTCAAGATTTAGTGTAAAGCTATAGTAATCAGCACAATATAGTATTGGTGAAAGAATAGACACATAGATTAATAGACACTAAATAGAGCCCAGAAATATACCTTAATAAATACAGTCAATTCACCACTGACAAAGGAAGAAAAGCCGCACAGTGGGACCAAGATGGTGTCTTCAACAAATGACACTGGAATAGCTGGATATCCATATGCAAAAATACCCACAAGACCTTGTGCTCATCACAGAAGTTAACTCAAAATGGATCATAGATCTAAATGTAAAATTTAAAAAAAAAGGAACTCTAAAACTCCTGTAAGACAAACATGAGAAAGCCTACATGCCTCAGTTATGGTGATGCCTTTTTAGGTAAAACAGCAAAGATACAATCCATGAAAAAAAAAATGTTAAACTGGAGTAGATTAAAATCGAAAAACTCTGCTCTGTGAAAGACTATATGAATAGAAGACAAGACACACTGGGAGAAACCCATCTGCTAAAGGTCTATTATCCAAAATATGTTAAGACCTCTTCAAACTCAACTAGAAAATAACACAATTTGAAAATGGGCCAAAAAACATTAATGAACTCACAAAAGAAGATATACAAATGACAAATAAGCTTATGAAAAGATGTTCCACATTGTACATCAGAGAAGTACTAAATAAAACAATGAGCTACAATTAAGCATCTATTAGAATAGCCAAAACCTCAGACAGTGACAATACCAAATGTTGACAAGGATGTAGAACCATAGGAAGACTCATACTTTGCTGTGGGAATGCAAACTGGTACAGCCGTGTTAGAAAGCAGTTGGAAGTTTCTTACAAAACTAAATACATTCAGCATATTAACTAGCAATTACTCCTTGGTATTTATCCAAAGGAATAGAAAACTATGTCACATACACACACACACACACAAAACCTGTACATGGATATTTATAGGTTTATTCAGAATTGCCCAAAGTTGAAAAAACCAAGATATCCTTCAATAGGTGAGTGGACAAATAAACTACATCTAGACAATGGAGTATTGTATTATTCAGTGCTAGAAAGTATGAGCTATCAAGCCAAAAAAAAAAAAAAAAAAGGAGAGAGCTTAAGTACATATAAAAGTGGAAAAAGCTTTAAGAGTTTGTTACCATTAGACCACCTTTACAATAAATGTTACAATAAATGTTAAAGGGAGCTTAAAATGAAATAAAAGAAGGCTAATTTGTTACAGAAAACATTATCAAAGTATAAAAATCACTGTCAAAAGTAAATATATAATTAAATTTAGAATACTTTAACATAGTAATAGTGGAAAATACATCACTTTTATCTCTAGCAGAAATGCTAAATGATAAAATATTAAAAATAACTACGTAATTTGTTATGGGGGAGAGAGTATAAAAATGCGGAGCTTTTATGTGTGTTTGAATCTTAAAATATAGTATTACAAATATATGTTTTATGTAAGATTGATGTTAATGACAAAGGAAAAGTTCACAGTAAATACATAAAAGAGAAAGAGAAATCAAAGCATACAACTACAGAAAACTATCAAATCACAAAGGGAGAGAGCAAGAGAAGGAATAAAGGATTTACAGAACAAATGGAAAACAGTTAACAAAATGACAGTAGTAAATTCATACCTATCAATAATTACTTTAAGTGTAAATGGACTAATTTCTCCAATAAAAAGAGAACAAGTGACTGAATGGATAAAAACAAAAACAAAACAAAACAAAAAACCACTATGCAATGCCTACAAGGGACGCATCTCACTCTAGGGACACACTGGAAGTGAAGTGATAGAAGAGGATATTTCATGCAAATGGAAGCCAAAAGAAAACAGTAATAACTAGTATCCAACAAAATAGACTTTAAGCCAAATATTATAAGAAAGAAGGTAATTATATAATGATACAGGTGTCAATCCAAAAAGAGGACATATATGCAAATATTTGCCCAACATAGTGAGTATTGACATATTAAGTCAATACAAACAGCCCTAACATAAGACATAGACAGCAATAATATTAGAGGATTTAATACACCACTTTCAACAATGGATAGATCATCCAGGCAGAAAATCAACAAGTAAGCATTGGACTCAAAGGACACATTAGAACAAATGGACCTAATAGGCATTTTTGGAATATCCCATTCAGCAGCAGCAGAATACACATTCTTCTCAGGTACACATGGAATCTTCTCCAAGATAGTTCATATGTTAGGTCACAAAACAGGTCTTAAAAAATAACATCATGTCAAGCATCTCTTTTGATGGCAATGGTATGAAAGTAGAAATTAATTATAAGAAGCAAGTTGGAAATTTTATAAATATGGAGATTAAACCATAATTTCCAAAAAAAAGAAAGAAAGAAAAAAGAAAAGAAAACACAAACAATGACTCAGTAAAGAAACAAAAGGAAAACAAAAAAATATCTTGAGACAAATGAAAATGGAAATACAACATGTTAAATCTTCCTAGATGCAACAAAAGTGGTTCGAAGAGGGAAGTTCATCAAAATAATGCCTGGATTCAGAAAAAGTCATCTCAAGCCAGTTAACTTTGCACTTCAAGGAACAAGAAAAAAAGAACAAAGTAAACTCAAAGTTAGTATAATGAAGAAAATAAAAATGATCAGAGGAAATAAAAGAAATAGAGACCAAAAAGACAATAGATAAGATCAATAAAACTAAGTGCTAGATTTTTGAAATGATAAGCAAAATAGATGAAATTAGCTAGATTTATCCAGGAAACAAAAAGGAAAGAACTCATAATTCTCAATGAAAGAGAAGACATTACAGTGATAACACTATAACACAAAGGATCAGAAAAGACTACTTTGAAACATTATATGCTAACAAATTGGATAACCTCAAAGAATAGATTCCAGTAAACCTACAATCTACCAAAAGGGGATCATGAAGATACAGAAAATCCAAACAGAGCAGTTACTAATAAAGAGATTAAATCAGTAATCCAAAACCTCCCAACCAGGATCAGACTGCTACACCAGTAGATGTTCCTACCAAACATCTAAAGAACTAACGCCAAACCTTCTGAATCCTCCAAAAAAAAAAAAAAAAAAAAAAAATAGAAAAGAGGAACGCTTCCAAATTCATTTTGACACCAGAATTAATCTGATACTAAACCAGATAAGGATACTATAAGAAAATTACATGCCGATTTCTGATGAACATAAATGCAAAAGTCATCCACAAAATATTAGCAAAGTGAATTCTACAGTGTATTAAAATGAAATACCATGATCATGGTCATAATCAAGTAAGATTTATTGATCCCATATTAACCATGTTAACAAAATGAGGAATAAAAATAGTATGGCCATCTCAAGAGGTGCAGAAAAAACATTTTATGCAATTCAACATAATCTTATGATAAAAATTGCCAACAAACTGGGAACAGACGGAATGTGCTTCAATATGATAAAAGCCACGTATGACAAGCCCACAGCTAACATCGTACTCAATGGTGAAGAGCTGAAAACTTTTCCTCTAAGATCAGGAACAAGACAAGAGTGCCCATATTCACCATTTTTTTTTCAACATAGCATTGGAAAGCCTAGCCAGAGCACAAAGAGAAGAAAAAATCAAATAAAATCATCTAAATTAGGAAGAAAGAAGTAAAATTGTCTCTCTTTACAGATGACATAATATATTAAAAAAAAAAAAAACCCTAAAGATCTCAGAAAAAAATCTAGGACTAATAAGGTCAGTAACATTACAAGATACATAGTGTACAAACAATTTGCATTTCTATACACCAGTGAACTGTAAGAAAGGTAATCTAAGAAAAACATTTTATTTATAATACCATCAAAAAGAATAATATACTTAGGAATACATTTAACCAAGGGAATAAAAGATCTGTACACTGAAAAGACTGGTGAAAAAAAATTGAAGAGATTATAAATATATAGAAAGATATCCTGTGCTTATGTGTTGGAAAATTAATATGTTAAAATGTATATACTACCCAAGTGATCTACACATTTAATGCAATCCCTATCATAATTCCAATGGTATTTTTCACAGAAATAGAACAATCCCCAAGTTTTAATGGAACCAAACAGATCCCAAATAGCCAAAGCAATATCAAGAAAGAGCAACTAATTTAAAAGCATCATACTTCCTGTTCAAGTGGTAATACAATGCTATACCAATCAAAAGGTATGGTATTGGCATAACAGCAGACATTTAGATAAATGGAACAAAATTGAGAGCCCAGAAATAAACCCATGCATGTACGTTTAGTTCATTTATAAGAAAGGAGCCAAGTACATACAATGAAGAAAGGATAGTCTCTTCAATGAATGGTGCTGGGAAAACTGGACAGACACATGCAAAAGAATGAAACTGGACCACTGTCTTACACCACTCACAAAAAATGACTCAAAAAGGATTTTATACTTCAGTTTAAGACCTGAAACCATAAAAGTCGTAAAGGAAAACATAGGCAATCACTCCTTGATATTGGTCTTGGCAGTGCCTTTTTGAATTTGACACCAAAAGCAAAAGCAGTTAAAGCAAAATTTAACAAGCAGATCATCAAACTAAAAAGCTTCTGCATAACAGAGGAAAACATCAACAAAATGAAAAGGCAATCTATGAAATAGAAGAAATATTTGCAAACCATGTATCTAATAATGCATCAATATCTGAAATATAAGAATTCACACAACTCAATAGCAAAAAATAAAAATTTAAACATTTAAGAATTTTTAAATGGCCAAAGGATTTGAATAGGCACTTTTCCAAATAAGACATATAAATGGCCAACAGATACTCAATAGGTGCTCATTGTCACTAATCATCTGAGGAATACAAGTCAAAACCACAATGAGGTATCATAGTGGTTAGAATTTCTATTATCAAAAAGACAATAGATAACAAATGCTGTGGTGGATGTAGAGAAAAGAAAACATTTGTTCACTATTTGGGGGAATGTAAACTGGTATAGCCACTATGGAAAGATGTATATATAGTTCTTTATTTCTTCAAGAAATTAAAAATAGAATTACCATATGATCTAACATTCCTATTTCTGCAGTTAAATATTCTTTTCAAAGGAAAATCTTTATTTCAAAGAGATAGCTGTACTCCCATATTTACTACAGCATTATTCATGACAACCAAGGCATAGAAACAATGTAACTGTCCACAGACAGATGAAAGGATGGAGAAAATGTGGAATGAATACATCTGTATCTCTTTATCATCTATAAAATAGAATACTATCCAACATTTAAAAATAAGGAAATTCAGTCATTTGCATCAACTAGAATCACCCTGGAGGGCATTATGCTAAGTGAAATAAGCCAGAGATGATACTGCATATATGTAGATTATATTTTAAAAGTACAAACTCCTAAAATCAGGGTAGAAAAGTAGTTGTTGAAGGGTAGGGGAAACAAGGAAGGTTGGGAGAATGGTACAAACTTTCAGTTATCAAATGATAAGGTCTTAGGATCTAATGTATAACAAGGTGACTATAGTTGATAATACTGTATTATATACCTCAAATTAGCAAAGAGTCGAATTTAAATTCTGTCTCTTTCTCTCATGCACGCACGCGCGTGCGCACATTCGCGCGCGCGCACACACACACACGCGCGCACACACACACACACACACACACACACACAATGAAAAAGACAAATATGTTAGGTTATAGATTTGGTAATTAACTTGATATATGGAATTCTTTTCCAACGAATATGTATGTAAAAACATCACATTGTATACTTTAAATATTTTATAATTACATTTATCAATTTACTTCAAAAAAGCTAAAAACAAAAAAAGATCAGCAGCTGGTAAGAACAAGGGGTGGGAGAGATAAATTGGCAGAGTGCATAGGATTTTTAGGGCAATGAAAATACTCTATTATAATGATGCATGTATGTCATTATACAATTGTCCAAACCAATAGAATACAAATAACGAACCCTAAGGTTCACCTGTGTGATGATGATTTGTCAAAGTAGGTTGGTATTTGATGAAAAATATACAATTCTGGTGCATAATGTTGATAAGAGGGGAAATCACTGTACCTCTTACTCAATTCTGCTGTAAGCCAAAACTGCTATTTAAAAAAAAAAAAAAAGCCTTTGAGCACCTGGGTGGCTCAGTTTGTTAAAGCCTCTGACTTCTGCTGAGGTCATGATCTACAGTTTGTGAGTTCAAGCCCCACATTGGGCTTTCTGCTGTCAGCACTTGGACCTCTTCAGATCCTATGTCACCTCCCCCCCTTTCTTTCTCTCTGCCCCTTCCACAAACTCTCTCTCTAAAATAAATACGTTTTTAAAAATCTAAAAAAAAATAAAATAAAATAAAGCCTTACAAAGAAAAAAGACAACAATAAAAACCCTACAAATCACCAAACTGAGTATGGTTCTATTCTTCAACAAGTACTATCATATGACTGTCACATTGACTAGCATATTGCCTGGATAGGAAGATGAAGTGTAGGTCTTTAAAAGAAGTCTATGTCTTTAAATAAAGTGTATGTCTTTTCATGAAAGTTTTGATCATCGGGTGATCTAAGGAATTGCCAAATCACTCTATTAAACACCTGATGCTAATATCACGCTGTATGTTTACTAACTGGAATTAAAGTAAAAACTTAAAAAGTTTTGAATACAGCAACAGCATAGCTTGAGTAAACAGGAATGTCTCAAAGCAACTTTGACATAGATCTACTTATCAAGGATGTCATTTTGTGTATTTCCTTATGTCAATAGTCATCAGAGTCTAGGAAAAAAAAAAGTTTAATACTATAAAAACACCACCAGTCTTCTTCCATTTCCATTCTTTTGTATTTGCTTCTTTAAGGAAAAATATAATTGACAGCTGATTGTAAATTAAATAAAACTTATGGTCTGCGAGGGCCATACACTCATTCTCTATCAAAACAATAGGCCCCAGCAGAATAATTCTATGTGTATCCCTACATTTACATGGTATGACCTGCCTCCTAGACCCAACTTAGACACTATAGCACATCAATAGCACTGTCACATAACATAATACTCCCAGTTAGTTTGGCTTCTTGAATTTAGAGTTCACTGTGGCATGGGGATTATGCCCACAATAGTGTAAGCCAAAGCAGCTTTCATAATCAAGCCTGAATGAACCACACCCATGGAAGTTATTTCATCCAATTCTAGATCAGAAGAGTAGCATGCCATTGAGAACTGGCCTCCACTACACATATTCAGAGAAGCCTAGTGATATACTTGGAGATGCAGGAAATTAAAGCCCTATGGCTTTAGTTAATAATATTTGTTAATATAGTTTGTTAATATAATAATTTGTTAATAATAGTTAATAATATGTGGCTACAGTTAATAATGAATTCTATATTTAAAGATTGCTAAGAGAGTTGGTCTCAAATATTCTCACCACAAAAAAGCAAAAAAAATTGTAACTATGTGATGTGATAGGAATGTTCATTAACCTCATTGTGGCAATCATTCCACAATTTATATGTGTATCAAATCATCACATGATACACCTTGAACTTACAAAATGTTACATGTCAATTATATCTCAATAAATCATGAAAAAAAGAGATAAAATCTTAAAAGCAGCCACACAAAAAAAATGACACATCACACAGAAAAGAACAATAAAAATCAGGCTGACTTATCAGAAATGATAGAGACCCAAAGGAAAATGAAATATTTTTTTTTCTTTCTGTGCTTTCAGTATCTAAACTGTTCACATTCTGTAACTTTCAAAAATATGAATGAATTCAAAGGCATTGAAAGCAGGAATTCAGATTACTTGTGTGCCAATGATCATTGCAACATTACTCACAATACCCAATAAGTGTAAACACAAATATCCATCAACGAATGAGTGGGTAAACAAATGTAGTATATCCACAGAATGGAGTATTATTCAGCCTTAAATAAAGTACTGATACTTGCTACATCATGGGTAAACTTTGAAAATATATGCTAAATAAGGCAGACACAAAATGACAAATTATTGTATGATTCAATTTATATGACTTACTGCAAATAGGTAAATATATGGAAATAAAAGTAGAGAGACGGGGAGAGGAGAAGAGGAAAAATTGGGGAGTTATTACTTATTACAAAGTTTCTGTATAAGATAATGAGAAATTTTGGAAATAGTGGCAAATTGCAACACAATGTTATGAATGTAGCTAAAGCCACTGAATTGTATATTTAAAATTATTAAAAAATAAATAAAATGGCAGGGCACCTGGGTGGCTCAGTCAGTTGAGCATGTGACTTTGGCTCAGGTCAGGATCTCACAGTTTCTGAGTTGGAACCCCATTGTCGGGCTCTGTGCTGACAGCTCAGAGCCTGGAGCCTGCTTTGGATTCTGTCTCCTTTTCTCTTTGCCCCTCCCCCACTCACACTCTGTCTTTTTCTCTCTCAAAAATAAACATTAAAAAATAACAATAAAATAAAATGGCACAATCTCTGTTACATATGTTTTACAATTTTTAAAAAATCAAGGTAATATACCCTAAACCCTTGAATTGTATGTTTTAAATGGGTGAATTTCATGTTGTATATATCTTAATAAAGATGTTAAAAAATTAAAGGGAAAAAGTCAAAAAATGTTCACTAGAGAAAAGATAGGAAAGAAAAAACATCCTTCTACTTCTCAACAGATTCTTCTGAAGGTGAGTGGTAGGTGGTACAGGCTGTCCCAAGTTATCCCATGTGACTGAGAAGTCGTTGTGGTTTTGTGTTAAATTGTGGCCATCTTTACTTCTTTATTCCTAGGTACTAGGATTATACCACCTATACCATTCCCTCCCCCTGGCACACTGTTAATGTGTAAACCTTACTTCTATGTTTTCAAGAGGGTCCTGGTTAAGACATAAATCAGGTATGTAGCAGATAAGTTTGTTGTTAGCATAATTTATGTTTCCTGGCCCAGTTTTGATTTCAGCCCCACTGTGGTTCAAAATTTCATGCATACTGAAAGATTCTTATTTATCTCTCCTTTTCAACCTCAGGGCACTTTCTGAACTTGGGAGAGTTGGCTTAGTTAATGTATTTTTTGCAAAGCTCTAAAGAGCGTTGGAGTTAATACCCCTCAGGGACAACTCTCAACTCGAAGAAGCTCCCCATGTTTATCAGACATTGAATACAAGGAGGCATTCCCTTTGCTTCACAGAAGGACCAGTGGAATCTAGGCCTCAACAACAACTTAAATCTCACCCTTAATTCAAATTGTTCTTCTTTTATCTTTCACCTATTCTATAATTCTTCATGGAACAACCTTTCAAATAAACTGCCTTTTAAAATTCTATTCTTCAAGCTCTACAATTGGCAAGACCTACACATTTTTTTTTCCAGAAGTAGTCTTAGAAAAAATATCCTTTAGGATAGAGTTTTGGAACCAGATTCCTTCCTGTCCAGATGTCAGTTATTGATGACAGTATATAGGGTGATGATAACCTGTGATGTGTGATGCAGTATCACAACCACCAATAATTTTACTTGTGGTGGAACTGAAATGATGTACAATAAGAGGAAACATAATGTATGCATTTGTTCTGGCACTTGAATGGTGTGAGGCAATGGTAATTATAAAGATTAGGAGGTAGCTGGCTTTTGTTACATTTCTTAAAAGACTTGAAAAAAGAGGATGGCATGGTTAGGTCTGCCAACTAGCAGACTGTGGCATAATTTAAAGAGACCCTTCAATAAAGCCAGTGCTATGCTAAAAATTAAGCTCAGAATTTAATTGTTAGCAGAATAGCAAAGGAGATCATATACTATCTTGGCAGGTAGCCCAGGGTAAAGTCAGGGACTTCTGTAGGACCTTGGTATTTGTAATTAGTATGTAAATGCCTTAGTAGATTCCTGGGAACCTCCCATTTTGGCTGAAGCTTGACACCTCAACCGCACTCCTGGTTTAGTGGTGACTATCCTTTGTAGGCCAAAATTTGCATTACAGGATGCTGCCATGGAACTGAGCTCCCAAGTGACAATGGGCATAGAAGAAGCCAGGTAGTGACATTTAACTATCAGATACAACACTGACTTTTTTTTTTTAACTGGAAAATGATAACAGAGCAGCAACCAGGCTGTGCTTTTGTCTACAGATTTCGTGGCAATGACTAACAGATGGGTTTCTTGGGTAAGATACTAAGGCAGTTGATAAGGATACTGCTTTTCTTCTTATAAAAGAAAAAAAAATAAAAGAGCTAAGAAGGCTGACAGAAATCTTGAAAGTATTTCCCTCCCAGTTTTCAGATGCAGTTCCCACCAACTGAATGGGAGACCAATTTCTACTTGGGTAGGGCCTCTGAAATGTCATTACAAATGAATACAATCATCCTATCAGTTCTTCTCCAAAGAGAACTTCAGCCATGTATCCTATAAATGTATATGAGTGAGAACTTAAGAGGGGATACTAAATACAGGGTCTGAGCAGACATTGATGCCAGAGAAGTCAAAATACCATCATGGACATCTTACATAACTGTCATACATTCTCCATGAGCTTCCAAACACACTTTTATCTCACAGTAGAGAGAATGGGCCCTCAGATACACCCTATGTTTTTTTTTCCATACATGACTTCAAATTTAGAAGTAAATTTGATATCCATTTATGCTAAAAACTTTCAGCAAGGTGGGTATAGAGGTAACAACATACCTCAACGTGACAAATGCCACATATGACAAGCCCACAGCTAATATCAATTGTGCAAAGCCAAAAGCTTTTCTTCTAAGATCACGAACAAGATGCTTGCCACTTTTTTTTTTTTCACCATAGTACTGGAAGTCCTCACCAGAATCATTAAGCAAGAAACATACATGCAAGTTATTCAAATCAAAAAGGAAGAAGTAAAACTGTCATCATTTGCAGAAGCTATAATATGATATATATAAAATCCTAATGGCCATCACAAAACCATTATATAAACTCAATAAAGTTTCAGGATACAAAATCAATATACAAAAATCTGTTCAGTTTCCACACACTAGTAACAACAACTATCAAAAAGAGATTAAGAAAACAATCCCGTTTACAACTGCATCAAAGAGAATAAAATAATAAAAAATAAATTTAACCAAGGAGATTAAAGATCTGTATGCTGAAACTAGAAGACATAGATGAAAGTAATTGAATAAGACACAAGTGAAAAAAATATTTTATGTTTATGGACTGGAAGAATATTGTTAAAATGTCCATACTACCCAAATCAGATTCAATGTAATGTTGATCAAAATTCCAATTGAATTTTTCACAGAAAGAGAACAGTATTGAACTTTGTATGGAACCACAAAAGACCCCAAATAGCCAAAGCGATATTGAGAAAGAGGAACAAGTCTGGAGGCATCACATTTCCTGACTTCAAACTATATTACAATGTTATCACAATCACAATTGTATGGTATTGGCATAAAAACAGATATATACATCAGAGACATTTCAAGATGGCAGCAGAGTAGGAGGATTTAGAATTGCATTCACCCATGAACACAGCTAGATAACTACCAAATCATTCTAAATACCCCAGAAATTGACCTCAAGACTGACAGAACAAACTCCACAACTAAAGGAAGAGAAGAGACCACATCGAAGAAGGTAAGAAATGCAGAGCCATGGTTTAGGGGAGAAAGGATCATGGGTCCTATGCAGGGAAGGGAGTCATGGTTGCAGAGAAGGATGAGAAAGAGAGAAACACACAGGGGGACACACAAGGGGAATGTTTCCCCAAAGCCACTGGCTTGGAAAATGAGAAGCTGAATTTCTTGAGTTCTTGCAACCAGTGGTGTTAAAGCTGGAGTTTTAAAGTCAGCAAGCTTGGCTGGATAGAGCCCAGAGAGCACTCCACTGCACTTGGACAGAGGGCAGACAAACAATCCGGGGATGGATAGCGTAGAAATGGTGATCTGTGGAATGTCTGCAGCACACAGAGGGAGACTGTTCACTCTTCTCAGGATGTGTCCCCGAGAGGCCATTTTCTTGGAAACACCTCTCTGAAACAAAGACTGGCTGGCACCATTTCTCTCTCCCATCCTTCAGCATAAACATAGCCACCTGTGGGAAGCAACACAGCACTAACAATAACTACCTACATTGCTTAGACCAAGCCCCACCCATCCCACAATCTGATGGGGCTGCCTTTCTGAGTCAAGCTAGTCTCAGTCCCAGTGTGGTGCTCCCCAGCTCCAAAGACCAGGACAAACTCCTGCCCATACAGGAGACTTCTGCAGGGCCTCAATTCTGGTAGAGTTAGTGTTTGGTCTTATTTCATAAGTGGACCAGAGCACACCTGGTTAAAACTTGCCACGGTCAGGCCAGGGACCACACACTGCCCGCAGCAGGCAAGGAGAGCCTCTGCAATTGACTGGCTCAAGGACAGAGCAGCCAAAACACCACAGCATAGCACAAGTGGCACACTCCCTGGAGATAACTCCCTGAAGCACCAGGCCCTGGGCACTACTTGATCTCTTCTTAAGGCCATTAAGAGCAGGAGACCTAACTGGCTTTTCTAACACAGAGAAGAAAGCAGAGACTTATACAAAATGCCAAGATGGAGGATTTCATCCCAAATCAAAGAACAAAATAAGGCCACAGCCAGAAAGCTAAGCAAAACAGATATCAGTAGCATGCCTGGTGGAGAATTTAAAGCAAAAGTCAAAGGGATACGCCATAGGCTTGAGAAAAGAATAGAAGACATCACTGAGACCCTAACAACAAAGATAAAAGAGTTAAGGAAGAACCAGAGATTAAGAGTGCAATAAACAAGATTGGAAACAGGCTTGATGTAATAAACAGCAGTCTGGAAGAAGCAGAGAAATGAATTAGTGACCTAGAAAACAAAGTAATGGAAAATAATGAATCTGAACAAGAGAGAAAGAATTATGAAATACAAGAATATATCTAGGGAACTCAGTAACTCCATTCAACATAATAACATTTCTATTATAGGAGTCCCAGAAGAAGATAGAGAAAGGGAGCCAGAAAACTTATTTCAAGAGATAATAACAGAAAACTTCCCTAATCTGGGGAAGAAAACCAACATCCAACTCCAGGAGGCACAGAGAACTCCCATCCAAATCAACAAAAGCAGGATAATACCAGGACATATTTTAACTGAATTTGCAAAATATAGTGATAAAGAAAAAATCTAAAAAGCACAAAGGCAAAAGAAATCATTAATTTACAAGGGAAAACCCCTAATGCTAAGTGCAGGCTACTCAACAGAAACTTGGCAAGCCAGAAGGGAGTGGCATGATATATTCAAAGTGCTGAAGGGGAAACACCTGTGGCCAAGAACTGTCCACCCAACAAGGCTATCATTAAGAATAAGAGAGATAAAAAGTTTGCCAAACAAAAACTAAGGGAGTTTGTGACCACTCAACCCACCCTGCAAGAAATATTAAAGGGGACTCTTTGAATGCAAAGAAGAGACCAAAAGTGACAAAGACAGGAAAGGATCACAGAAAATCTCCAAAACAATGACAAAATAAGTAATACAATGGTAATAGATACATATCAGTAATTACTTTGAATGTAAATGGATTAAATGCTCCAATTAGAATCTATAGGGTGTCAGAATGGGTAAAAAAACAAACAAAAAACACATCTCTATGCCGCCTCACTTTAGACCTAAAGCCACCTGCAGATTGAAAGTGAGGGGATGGTGAAAATTTATCATGCAAATGGTTATCAAAAGAAAGCTGGAGTAGCAGTACTTCTATCAGACAAACTAGATTTTAAAACAAGGAATGTAACAAGAGACAAAGAATGGCCTTATGTAATAAAGGAGACAATTCAACTCTTATAAATATTTATGCACCGAACATTTCATAGAATTTAAAGAACATTCTAATTGACATACCATTTAAGAAACCCATTTCCACTGGGGTACCTGGGCAGCTCAATCTCTTAAGTGTTGAACTCTTGATTTTGGCTCAGGTCATGTTCTCATTGTTTGTGAGACTGAGTTCTGTGTCAGGGTCTGGGCTGACAGCATGGAGCCTGCTTGGGATTCTCTCTTTCCCTCTCTCTCTGCCCCTCCCATGTTCATGCCCACTCTCTTTCAAAATTAATGAGCTTAAAAAAAAAAAAAAAGACTTGTTTTCAGTTTATGACTGCAATGAGCCACATACTACTATCCTACTTGGAAAGTCACTGGTTTTGGTTTTCCAAAAGAAAATTTTCCTTCTACAATTCTGATTTGAATGTTTTCCTTGCCTTAAAAATGGAAATTAAAAAAAATTTTTTTTGAATATTTACTTATTTTTGAGACACAGAGTGTGAGCAAGGAAGGGGGCAGAGACAAAGGGAGACACCGAATCTGAAGCAGGCTCCAGGCTCTGAGCTGTCAGCACAGAGCACGACACAGGGCAAGAACTCAGGAACCATGAGATCATGACCTGAGCTGAAGTTAGATGCTTAACCAACTGAGCCACTCAGGAGCCCCTTAAAAATGGAAATTTATTAACAAACCCATTAATGTATGTATTTTATACAAAATGTTTTCGAGATGCAATTCAAAATCTGTCTTAGAGATCATTTTTTTCTTTAATAAGGTCAAATACATGTGTTATGTTTTCATGTCATGATCTTATTTTTAAAATTTCTTTAGTTTTGAGGCAACTTGATCAGGCGTGAATATAGACTGTTGTAGAATATGAATTAAAATATACCAATCAAAAATGTTACTTAGTGAACAAATTGGGTATTAGTAATAGAATTGACAGAAGGGTTTGATAATGGGTTTGGGAAAATTCTTTCAGAAAAATTAAAAATTTAAATATGCAAGAATATTCTACATACATATTAGACATAGTAAGCTAATTTACCTTTCCTATCTTGAATTTTGATATTTAAACATTTACAGCATTGATACTCAAGTATTATTAAAATCAAATATTTTATATCATCTTAAATGTTTTATTAGTCAAGAAGCTATAGAGTTAGATATTTTATTTTCCTTCCTTTTTTAATTTGAATTTTAGTTAACATACAGTGTAATATTGATTTTAGGAGTAGAATTCAGTGATTCATCACTTACATACAATACCAAGGGCTCATCACATCAAGCGCTCTCCTAAATACCCATCACCCATCTAGCCCATCGCCCGCCCACCTCCTTCCAGGCTCTGCACCTTGAGCACAGAGTCCAACATGTGGCTCAGTCTCACAAACTATGAGATGGTGACCTGAGCTGAGATCAAGAGTTAGTTAACGGACTGAGGCACGCAGGTGCCCCAGCTGAATAATATTCCTCTATATATATACATCCTACATCTTTATAAATTCATCAGTTGATGGACATTTGGGATCTCTCCAAAGTTTGGCAATTGTTGAAAATGCTGCTATAAATATTAGGATTAAAGTATCCCTTCAAATCTGTATTATTGTATCCTTTGGGCAAATACCTAATAGTGCAATTGCGGGATTGTAGGGTATTTTATTTTTAGTTTCTTGAGAAACTTCCATACTATTCTCCAGAATGGCTGCACCATGAGTAAGAGATTTTATTTTTTTTATATTATTTTGTAATAATTATATTATCTTCTCAGAAACAAGCTAAAAATCATAAAGAGAAAATTATGTTAGTAAATTCATTTTCAGGTAACATTTCCCTGAGATTTCTTCCATCTACTAAAACTGTTACTGCTCAGGGCACCTGAGTGGCTTAGTCGGTTGAGCATCTGACTGTTGGTTTTGGCTCATCAAGATCTCACAGTTCATTTGTGAGTTCTACCCCACTTTAGGCTCTGTGCTGACAGTCCAGAGCCTGCTTGGGATTTCTCTCTCTCCATCTCCCTCAAAAGAAGGATAAATAAACAACAACAACAACAACAACAACAAAACTGTTACTGCTTATTGGTAGGAAATAATGTGTTTGACTCTTAGTAGTATGAGTTTGTATATAATTTAAAAATATTTTTTGATTGAAGTTTACGTGAGGTCTTTTCTGGCAGTAACTCACTCTAGAGTAACACTGTACAGATGATGTTCTTAAAACAATGAGCTATTAAGTTTACACTAAAAAATATAAGGAAACTCATCAAACAACCTATAAATAGCTGTTATTAAATATGGAATTTTGACTCCTTATTCCTAAGTGGATGAAAGAATAAAGAAAATATGGTGGGTGGACAACATGTAAGTTTTTTGTATGTCTCGCATCCATGAAATGCAGCCAGACCAACACTAAACCATCCTACAGACCTCAAAAACTGATTGGAGGATTAACACAATAATGTGCACAACCTGAACCACAGAATTATGCAATGTGAAATAAGTCAGACAAAGACAGGTGGGTAAATTGGGTGAAGGAGGTTAAAAGCTACAATCTTCCAGTTATAAAATAAATAAACATGAGCATGTATTATACACCATGGTTGCTATGGTTAATACTATATTGCATCTTTCAAAGTTTATGAGGAAGTAGATCTTAGAAGTTCTCTTCGCAAGAAAAAAAAGTTGCAACTCTATATGACAGTAAATTTTAACTAGGCTTACTGTAGTGATCATTTTGTAATATGTACACCTATCAAATCATATTGTACACCTGAAACTAATATTGCTATATGACACTTACACCTCAATTAAAATAAAACAAACAAAAAGATTAGCCTAGATCTGGTGCAGATTTTGAATTAGCAGACAAGAACATGAAAACAGTTATTATAACCATAATATATGTGCATAAAGGTGATTATTGACATGGAAAATACTTAAAAATACCAAATATAATTTCTACTAATGAAAACTACAATTATTATGAGAAAAACACCACTGGATAAGATTAACAGCAGATTAACATCACAGAGAATAAGACTGGTGAACTTTATGACACAAGAAGGAAAATCTAAAAACAAAGAGAAAAAGACACATACAAAAAAATGAACAGAGCACCTATGAAAATGTGATACAACTTCAATCAGCTTAATGTACATGTAATTAGAAATATATCCAGAGGAGTAATTTCCAGATTCCCAAATTTGATGAAACTATAAATCTACATATCCGGGAGGCTTAATGAAACCCAAGCACAAGAAGCATAAAGAAAACTACACCGGGGCGCCTGGGTGGCGCAGTCGGTTAAGCGACCGACTTCAGCCAGGTCACGATCTTGCGGTCCGTGAGTTCGAGCCCCGCGTCGGGCTCTGGGCTGATGGCTCAGAGCCTGGAGCCTGTTTCCAATTCTGTGTCTCCCTCTCTCTCTGCCCCTCCCCCGTTCATGCTCTGTCTCTCTCTGTCCCCAAAATAAATAAAAACGTTGAAAAAAAATTAAAAAAAAAAAAAAAGAAAGAAAACTACACCAAGATGTATCATAATCAAATTACCCAAAACCAATAATATAGAGAAAATCTTTTTTTTTTTTAATTTCTTAAATGTTTATTTTTGAGAGAGGGAGGGAGAGAGAGAGAGAGAGAGAGAACACTCGCACATGCATGAGTGGGGGAGGGGCAGAGAAAGAGGGAGACACAGAATCCCAAGCAGGCTCCAGGCTCTGGCTCTCAGCACAGAGCCTGATGTGGGGTTGAAGTCACCGTCCACAGATCATGACCTGAGCGGAAGTCGGAGGCTTAACCGACTGAGCCACCCAGGCACCCCAAGGGAACATCTTTTAGATGGCTGGAGAAAAGATGTATTACATACAAAGGAACAAAGATAAGGATGACAGCAGTTGTCTCGACATAAATATAAGCCATAGACAGTAGAGCACTATCTTTTAATTTGGGAATGAAATGAGAAAGGGATTCTAAAGGAGCATAAAGTAAATTTTGAGGGTGATGGTATGTTCATTATCTTGATTGTGATAATGGTTTCACTGGCCTATACAGATCAAAACTTCTTAAATGTTAGACATTAAATATGTACATTTTATCATAGGTCAATTATATGTCAATAGAAGTATTTAAAAAAATAAATGAAACCAAGTTCACCTTCACCAATAACTAAATAAATATGAATCAAAACAATGAGGTTTGTTCCTGTTTCATGTGTCTGAATACATGATTTTGACTGTAATGATTAATGATCCCGATAGTCTAGGTAAAACAAGGCACTCAACTCAATGAACTTATGATAGAAACAACGCTTGGGAAACCAACTTGGAAGCCTCAGAAACTCTGAACCATTAATTCCATGCCTGATCATCTATATGGAGAAAATCATCCCAATGATAGAAAATATTCAACCCACAATTATTTTCAGTGTGACATTATCTGTAATAGTCCGAAAAATGGACCCAAGCTAAATTGCTCATGCATCAGTCCAGATAATAAACTCTAGGCTACACTATGAAAATAAACAATACATTGGCTCTGCAGAAACAGAAGTTTATTTCTCCCTCACACAAAGATGAAGGCCAAGGAGTCCTCCTCTACTCATTCACTGGTCAGAGATCCAGACTCACTCCATCTCATGCTTCTGCTTTCTCAAATGTGGCATTGTGTCAGGGGAAGGCAATATAACAAAATCATACCTTAATTGTTACCACATCATTTTACTCATAGTCCATTGGCCTAAACTAGCCACCTGTCTCCTAACCAGTAAAAGAAAGCCTGGTACATGTCATGGAACATATGGAATAGTACTACAAACTCTGCTATAACCCATAAGAAGGGAATTGGTTTTTAAAATATTGCCTGGCATAGATTAGACGTTGAATATCCACCAATGATATTATGTAGAAATTTAAAATAATGTTTAAAAAACTGTTAACATAAAAAATGCTCTTAGTATGTTTAAAAAATATAATTTTACACATGTGAAATTTAGGTAGTTATAGTTCCTTCCTAGGGTTGATGTGAAGGAAAAAACAAGAACAAAAATCAAACCCCAAACAGATATGCATGTTGAACTCTTGGGTCAGTGCCTAGATCTACAAGATGGTCAAGAAATAACTTTTCATATTTATTTTTGTCTGTTGCCCTCATTACCTAACTTGGTATATATATAAAATCATTTTCTATTCTTCTCAAAAGAGAGGACTTTTGCTTGTTCAGTGATATATTTCTAGTGCCTAGAAAAAACAAATAGAACTGTGTAAGTAATTATATTAGTTGTTAGAGCACTTTTTTGTTGTTTTGTTTTAGTGGCTATTCTAGATTTACATACTTATTATTGTCTACCCTGAATTAGTATATTCACTACATCTAGAATAATCCAAGAAACTTTAATAATTTTATTAAACCCTTCCTGTGTTTTTGCCATCAGATAGTTTCCTTTGACATGTTTATGTAAGACACGGATATTGTTTTTCACACTTAGTACTCTTTCCTATTTACCCCCATGTTTTTCTTGTCTGTAATCCTTTATTCTTTCATGTAGTTCAAAGCTTACATCTGAAATCATTTTTCTTCAGCCTAAAAAACTTCTTTTCAGATTTCATGCAGTGTGACTGTCTGGTAATAAATTCTTTCAACTCTTGTTTGTCTCAAAGAATCTTCACTCTGCCTTCACTATTGATGAATATTTTCACTAGGTATAGGATTCAAGACTGGAATTCTTTTTTTTTTTTTAAGTACTTAAAAAAACATTTTTATTGTTTCCTGGATTTCATTGTTTCTGTTGAAAAGTCACACATCAGTTTATTGTTCCTCCTTTGAAGGTAATGTTTCTATTTTCTCTAGCTGCTTTAAAGTTTTTTCTTTAATTTCCAACAATCTGACGAGGAGGTGTCTAAAGGTGACATTCTTTGCATTTCTTCTGTTCAGGTTTCTCCAATCTGGAATTTGTGGGTTGTGATTTTTTATCAGGTTGGGGCAATTCTCAGTCATTAGGTCTTCAAGTTTTGTTTCTTCCTCATTCCCCCTCTCCTTTTTTTTTTTATATGTTTTTATTTATTCTTAAGAGAGACAGATACCATATGGTTTCACTCTTATGTGGATCCTGAGAAACTCAACAGAAACCCATGGAGGAGGGGAAGGAAAAAAAAAAAAAAGAGGTTAGAGTGGGAGACAGCCAAAGCATAAGAGACTGTTAAAAACTGAGAACTGAGGGTTGATGGGGGGTGGGAGGCAGGGGAGGGTGGGTGATGGGTATTGAGGAGGGCACCTTTTGGGATGAGCACTGGGTGTTGTATGGAAACCAATTTGTCAATAAATTTCAGAAAAAAAAAAACAAAAATAAGTAAACATTAAAAAAAAAACTTATCCTGTTAAAAAAAAAAAAAAGAGAGACAGAGACACAGCATGAGTGGGTGAGGGGCTGAGCGAGAGAGGGGCACAGAATCCGAAGCAGGCTCTAGGCTCTGAGCTGTCAGTACAGAGCCTGATGCAGGGCTCGAACTCACAAGCCGTGAGATTATGACCTGAGCCCAACTCGGACGCTTAACCAACTGAGCCACCCAGCCGAACCCCCAACTCCTCTTTTTATGCGACTCCACTTCCATTGCATTAGGAGACATAACCATGTCTCATGTGTCTTTCGTACCCTCTTTTATTCTATTTTATTCCCATCTGTACTTCAGTTTAAATTCTTTTCTCTTGGGGCGCCTGGGTGGCACAGTTGATTGAGCATCCAACTTCGTTCTGCCCAGGTCATTATCTTGTGGTTCTCAAGTTCAAGCTCCGTGTTGAGCTTTGTGCTGACAGCTCAGAACCTGGACCCTGCTTCAGATTCTGTGTGTGTCTCTCTCTCTCTGTCCCTCTCCACCTCATGCTCTTTCTCTCAAATAAATAAATAAATAAATAAATAAATAAATAATGAACAAAAAATTAATAAAAAAAAACAAATGCTTTTCTTTTGACTTATGGTTGAATCCCTTAATCCTGTTTTCTACTGTGTCCAGATAATTTTTATATTCACAAAACGGGTATTTAATATTGTATATTGTTTTTTAATAAAATAGCCAAGTTATTAATTTTACAAACAGTAATTCTGTATTGGAATTCTGAAGGTGTTCTTCCACTTTTAACCATCTTTCCCTCTATTTCAACACTTTTAAATAGTTATTTTGAAATCATGTCTCAACTCTAATATCTAAATAAATTGTGATTAAGTTACTTCTATGTGTTTTCATAGTTTCCTATATACTAGTCCTTTAAAAAGTAATTATGTGCTTTCCTTAGGAGCACCTATACAAAAAATAATTATGTGTCAGTTTTTGATCAGATGCCAGTCGTATGGCTTCTATAGAGTCCCTGAGAGATTATACATATATCTCCCCTGACATCATGATACATATAATTCCTCTCCATCCTGATCAAAAAAAAAAAAAAAAAAAAAACTTAAGCATTATAGTTCCTCACAATCCTTTGCAGAGATTAATTTCACCCTCAAAAATCTATGGAATTTACAAAAATCAAAGTATTGTTTTGGAGGACTAGTAAGTACATTTCAGTGATATCCACAATCCTAACTGTTCTGATAGGTAAAGGACTATTTCCTGGACCTTGTATGTGGCTATTTGTAAGAAAAGTATGTTCTTTTCAAACCCCACCCATAATGGAAATTTATTTCAGTTTGCTTTTACATGGGAAATAGAGCAATACACATTCAGTGTCTCAACCCAGGGTTAACTCTTTTGATTTCTGTCATGATACAGTCCACAGGAATGTGAAATAAACTTTATATTCATGCCTAAACTTTTTATTGTTCACATCAGGTCTAATCAGCAGCAATCTAGGATACAATGAAGATGATGCTTTGAAAATTGTGCCCAAGCAGGTCCAGTGAGTACAACTCAGTTTCATGAGCAAAAACGACAGACCTATTCTCCTTACTTATATTGCACCAATGGTCATGGCTGTGGCCTTGTGTGTCATTCCCTCCAGGAAGATGGATGAGGAAGAGAAAACTCAGGCCTGCTGTGCAAAAGCCTTGTCTAGCCAATAAATAAAGCTGAAATGTTATTCTGCCATTCTACCACTTGTCTGAGGATTAGCCCTAAAAGAAAGTGGTGAGAGGAACTTGTAGAAATACACTTGTTTGATTTTTTTTTGGGGGGGGGGAGGGAGGCAAAAGAGGTCTGAGGTAAGGATATACATAACTCATGAAAAATTACAATTATCTTGGCTGGCTGGTCAGGTGACTGGAAAAAAATTGGGAAATCAAATCCAAGAAGTTGTGGGAGTAGATGCATCTTCATGGATCCATGCTAGTGAGCACCAAGGACATGAATATCTGGGTATCATATCAATAAACACAAAGAAGACCCACTGCAAAGGAGGCACACAATAACAAGTGGACAGAATGGCTCATCCAATGGGTGTTAGCCAGCTTCTATATTCTGTCCATCTCTGCTTGTGCTACAGGCTCAGAAGAGGTATATCCATTTTATATGGGTGTCTATGCATGATCCCAACAGGAAAAGCCCATCTAAGTAAAGCTAATTTATCTATTAAACAGCTGAACAGCAGACACATCATCAACACAATTCCATTCTGAGACCCCAGTGGAATAAAGTCCTTTGAGGAGATTGGTTTACCATTTTCTATCTAGTTGAAGACATTGGATCCCTTCTACCCTGTAGGGGGCAATTTTATATCCTTATTAGATTTGAAACTTACTCTAGATATGTTTCCCTTCCCTTCTCAAAGAGCTTATTATAGCAGCACTATTAGAGTATGTATAGAATGTCTATTACACTGGCATAGACTATTGTATAACATCACCTGAGACCAACTGGCCAAGTTTGCAGTGAAGGGGGAGTAGCAATTATTGCATTATCACTTAACTCACTTTACCACATAGTGCATCACATAGAAGTAATCAGTCTAACAGAATGTTAGAGTGACCCATTAAAGGCTCCACTAAGGTTCTAGGGTAACATTCTGTCCTCCAGAATGGAATATATACAACGAACCAATAGCCCATATATGCTACGTCTCCAGTAGCCAGATCACACAGGTCTGGGAGCTGAGTTGCAGAAGGACTGATCCCTCCCACCATCACTTCCTGGTGAGCCACTTGCAAAATTTGTGCTTCTTGTACTCCTTTAGATAAGAGGTCTTGGTTCCAGTGGGGAGGTGTATTTTCACCAGAGGGCATAGTCAATGTTTTCTCAAAACTAAAATTACAGCTACCACCTGTTCACTCTCGATTATTCATGCTTTTATTGTTACTTTACTTTAACTAAAGAATATGGTTACTGCTATATAATGGCAGGGGTGGGGTGGGGGATACAGTTTCTGGAATCAACAGAGTCATTGGGAGCTCTTCTTGGTACTCAGTAGGTAACTATGGCCTAACAAGGGCAGAATTCCTCAGGAACAAGGCTGAGTCACATCAGCAGGCAAGAACTATAAAACACTGAAAGGCTGACAAAAGATGTAGGGATGTAGAATCAGTGATGGAGGAGGAAATTGAGGATTTCACATGGTGTAAGCACCATCTGCAGCAGTAGGGTGTGTAATATATTATTTTAATTTTTTTAATGTTTATGTGTTTTTGAGACAGAGAGTGAATGGGGAAGGGGCAGAGAGAGAGGGAGACACAGAATCCGAAGCAGGTTTCAGACTCTGAGCTGTCAGCACAGAGCCCCACATGGGGCTCAAACTCATTAACTGTGAGATCATGACCTGAGCCAAAGTTGAATGCTTAACCGACTGAACCACCCGGGTGCCCTGGGCCTGTAGTGTATATTTAGTGAATTCTTCCCACATATACGCTTTGAAGAGATTTTTTTCTGGCCCTCATCTTCAAAAATCAGTAAGACATTATATCTATATCTCTATATCTCGGTATCTCTATATCTATCTATAGAGAGAGAGAGAATGAATCCTAAGCAGGCTCCACGCTCAGCATGAAGTCCAATGCAGGGCTTGATCCCACGCCCCTGACCTCATGACCTGAGCCGAAACTAAGAGTCAGACACACAGCTAAGTGAACCACCAAAGTAACCCCAAGATGGAGATAATATTGAGCAAAAGTAGATCTGAGTCATGCAAGGGAAGGTCTATACTGATGCATTTTCTTTTCTTTCTTTCTTTCTTTTTTTTTTTTTTTTGGACAAATTCTGATATCTGATCAGCAGTGATAAACATTTTCAGGCAGACAGCACCCCAACTTAAATGCATACTGTGTGTCTTTTTTCTGATTTTATGTGTCAGGGCCTTCCTCAAAGCCATGGGGTTCTAGTCAGCCAACATAAAAATGTAGTGCAGATACAAGAGACTTGACGCTCTCAGAAGCCATCCTCAACTAGTGGGGAAAAGGAATCGAGTCATCATTGCCCACAGAAGCAACCATAATAATGTACTTTTATATTGTTTATCTTTGTTTTTTTTCCCCCTCTCCTTCTTGGTCTCACTTTACTTTCTCCCTCACCCTCTCTATCATTTCACTGAGATTCTGAAGCTCTGTTTCCAGAGTCTGGTGTATAGAAACCAAAGTCAGGAGAACTCTATATACTTTCTACCTTCCATCCCTTCCCTGAGTCCATAAATACAGAACAGTAAGAGGTGGGAGGAATTCTAGGAGAAAGAGGAAAAAAAAATACTTACAAACATAGATTAAATCTAAAAGGTTATATGTAAAACACTCATCACTATTTTCATTTTTTGTGTCCTCATTGAAACATAATCATAAAGAAAAGAAAAATAGTAATTTTGTCTATTTTCCCAAAGTTTTTAGTCACGATTCCAAATACAAATTATATTGTGGTTAGACAAGAGCTGTGTGGCTGTGCATGCATATGCACAACTCTGTCAATGTTGGGAGGGAAGTAAGGAATGCCTTTCATTTATAATCTACTTGGCCTCTGTTCACATAATCTCAAACCAACCTAATTCAGAAAAGTCATCATGTTCCATAATACCCAGTTATCTTTATTTTTACTTTTCAAACTTCTTCTAGAATGATATAGACAGATCCTTTGTTCTCTATTTTCATCTTATATATAGTACATATTTTTATCTCTGCCAAAATTTCTTTGTACCTGAAAAATCGATTTTCATCACAGGGTGAGTCCTGAAGATGCCTGGAAAGTAAATTCCACCTCATAAGCAGAATTCCGGCATACTCTGTGGTTCTCTTTCATGGAACCCTAAAGTTATTCTCAGTGACTTCCTCCATCTGAGCATTCATCTGTATGCGTCTTTTAGATGACTGAATTCACCACTCATTCATCTGGCTTGGGGTACTGCAACCCTGTCCGTAGGTGGCATTTTCAGCATTTTGAGATAAGAAAAGGAACAAATCTTCAAGTTTACCAGAAGGAAAAAGTCCAGGAAATTGGACCCTGCTATACACTCCTGTACTCAAGGCCCAATTATGAGCACAAAAATGATAAAAAGAAATAATACCCCAAAATGTTAAGACAAACAGATTTCATTACATGTGGGACCTTAGCAGCAGGAACTGCAAAAGAGTGTGAGAAAGGTTCAGGTAATTAGGATTAAATGCAAAATAGTCTAAAACATTAACGACACCCTGAGAAGCACTGATAAAATTACTTGAAAAACAATAGTGCTATGATATGACAATTAACACCTATTTCAACTCCGTATGGTAGGTGTTCACAGCATGAGTAGAGGTTTGAGGGATTTTTTTCCCCCCTGAATGGGAACAAACAGTTTGCTGCACAAAAGAGAAAACAGTGCTATTTGAATTGCAAATTTCTGCTGCAATCATTTGTTTCCCCTAATATTTTTTAGACTGGCTTGAAATTTGGACTATTCAGCCATTTCCAGTTGAAATACATTGTCCTTAGTCATAAGCACCTTGAAACACAGTTTACAAGATCTTCATAATCTCTGCCTTAGAGTTGTAAGCAAGCATATGTTAAGAAAAAAAAAAGGTTAGATTTCATTTCTGATTGCCCTTTTGTCACTATCTACCATTTCTCTCATTAATATGTTCATTTAAATACAGAATCAATCTGACAATTTGCCATTATGTTTTTACCACTGAGGTGGAATCTCTCAAGTGGAATGAGACCCAGGATATGCTAGAAGCCTGACATTTCAGGATCTAGTTTTTCAAAAGGCAGTGCATTCTTTCTACTAAAAGAGGAAAAAAAAAAAAGTAAGGGGGGGGCATATCAATGTTATCAATATTCTTAACTATTTACTAGGTTATCCAATTTTAAGTGGCCACCAGAAAGAGAAAAAATCTTTTGTCTGAAACAGTGCAACAGAAATAAATGGGAATTAATTGAAAGCCAATGAATGGCTAAGGAAAACAACCTGCATCCACTTAGTTTGAAGCTATTCATCAGTGTTTTCAAATGCTCTCTGAACTACTGGATTCTTATAACTATGATAAGAACACTCTACATATTCTAAGAAAAGTAGCAGCTTGAGTAAAGAACAAACTACCTTTTAATTAGGTAGTAATTTAAAAGAGCTCCCAGGTACACACTTGGTAAATACATTGTAATCATCTATTCCAGCTGACAGTAGTTTCCTGCTCTCTAATTTCATTTCATATTGTATGCTGGCTGGACAGCATGGAGTATATTGAACAACCTGTCAAAGTAAATGTTCATTTATATATAGCCAGTTAAGGATATCTATTAACTTCTGTAATAATGTAATATCCAAACCAAAATGTTTAAGGAGTTTTCCCTACACCCCCTTTGGTGGTTCAAAGGAGATCATTCTCTTTGGTGGTGGGTGGTGGGAAGGAAAGGGCACGGCCATGTTTTGGAAAATGATTTGTTATCTAGAATTACCTCCCCAGAATCTTTGATATCTCCATTTGTAATAACAAGGATGAATTTCACTTGTAGATTTCTTTGTACCTGGCTATCTCAAAACACTTCACAGATGTCTCATTCCTACTGACTTACCATCAGGTATAAGGAACCAGGCAGAGCCTGCCATGTGTAATTTGTCATCTGTACTTTGTCTTCATAAGACAAGTCATCTGGGGTAGAACACAATAGGCCAGACCCTGACAGGAAGAGTGTCTTTTCACCACCAGTGGATCAACCAGGTGGGTGTAGATTTTCTTTAATAGGTATTTTTGGGTCGACACTTTGGTAACTTGAGTCGAGTCACTAAAAACAGAATAATAAAGCATACATCCAAATTGAAGTTAAATTTTGTGTCTCTGACAGTCACAAAGTTCTCTGGTACAACAGGAAAGCACTCAAAACCCTTGAGGAGCATAGAAGTGCTTTTGGAAAAGCATTTGTTTATCAAGGTTTTTGGAAACAAAATATTAATAAAAAATTTCACACCATTCTGACAAAGACAAAAGCTCACTAGTAGGGGCTGTATCTAAGTAACTTAGAACAAAAAAGTGGAACTGAAAGCAGTCACAAGAAAAAAGCCTCTCACTGAGACACAATAGACATTTTTAGGGTGGTGGTAGTATTTTTAAATAATGGTCTATGTTTCAACATGAACTATATTAATTTACAAAGCCAAGAATATCCCATTCCTCCTGGATGGAATAGTCACACACGGCATTTGAAAGTAATAGATGCTAAAATATTATTACATCCATTCTAAGAAATTACAGTGCCCAACACGCTCCTAGGACCTCATGCAAAAGCCACCACATCAAAGAATAGCAACCGTCCCATATTGCGTTGCTGCAAGGATTGCCTTCTCTGCATGAAAATTAAGCAATGCAGACTGATACTCATTATGAAAACTGCACGAAAAAAGATGAAGAGCTTGGATATAAAGAGCCATGAAGTAATAACAAAGACATTAGGGTCATTTAAAGGGCATGCAATTCATTCATTAATTAATTAAAAAATGTGGTTTCTACTGTCATGGTTCATTGGTCAGTGGCCCCATTATCCTGTATCAAGTAAAGTGCTGGTTTCTCTTCTGTTTTATACCACATTACTGATAGACTTTCTACTGTTGCCACTAAAAACACAATTTGCAGGCACCATGTTGATCAATGAGATAGTTTGGCCAACGTATTAAGATTGCCTGTTGGTGGACCTCAATCTTCCAACCTTATCTACTTATTTGTTTCGCCATATCTTCACACTTTTAATTATCTCGTTTCTAATTCAAACTTTCTTCTCTCAGACTAACACTTTTATTTATCTATGCAGGTCAGCCTTCCACAATCTTTTTTTTTTATGGCTTCTTAATACCTTCGTATTTAAAATGCGTGCACCATCATTGAAAATGGGAAATGCAGACTATTTTAATATGCACAAATAGATTTTTGTTAGATCTTAAAGACCCTCTGCTGAGCACACAGCTAACTGGAATTTTTAGACTTTCTTATTACATGAATATCTGTAGTCATTTTAAATTTGGGGTAAAGGCATTTGGATGAAGTTTGAAATACAGTTGATCCTTGAAAAACATGGATTTGAACTGCATGGGTCCACTTACACACGTACAGGCTTTTTTTGTGTGATAAATACAGTATGGTACTGTAAATTTATTTTCTCTCCCTTATGATTTTAGTGATATTGTGTTTCCCTAGCTTACTTTATTGTACAGACACACAGTATACAATACACACCAAATATGTGTCAATGTACTGTTAATGTTATTAGTATGTCTTCTGGTCAAGTTAAGTTTTGGGGAAGTCTATTTTTATACATGGATTTTCAACTGTGGGAAGAGTCAGTGTCCCTAACCCTTGCAAAACTGTAGTCTTCAGTAGGCTATCAGTACTATAAATTGGGTAAATAAATTATGTGTCCCCACCTCATTGGCATTTTTTATTTATCTTCTTTGGATGTAAACACACCCATTTATATAAATTCTGTCTAAAGATTAGAAAGAGATGGCAATACACAGAGATACCCTAACAATTTTCCATGAATTTAGAATCTACTGGGGCTTTAAGTGAGCTGTAAGTATGAAAGAACAGTCCACTTCTCATGCCTCAATGTATTTCTCTGGCTATGACAACTGTTCAGTAAGGAGTTCAGATGGAGTAAATGCCAGTGGGCATTATAATTCTTTCAGATGTGCTATATAATGAGGTATCAACATTGGGTCTATCTGTCTAAAGACAGAGATGTGAAAGTCTAGGGAACTGAGAAAATCCATATTGTGGCATTAAGAAAATATTTTTAAAAAATCAAAATAGAGTCTAAGACATGAAGAGTCATGGCAATAATACGGTCCTAGAGATCAAATATAATCCTCGTCCACTTCTGAGAGCTTTGTGAGGGTTAAAAGTTATTAAAATTACTTAGTAATGTTATTCATGCAAAAAAGGAAAAGAGAGATTTTTGTACAGATAAAAATATGAGTGGCGAGTGAAGTAAGTATCTGGAACATCAGCCTACACCCTGCAAAGGGAGAACCAAGCTTTCACATAATCACCTAAGGTTGACTCTGAGTTCTCCTCTGCAAATGTTTCCTATCTTGATATCCTGGGACATTCTTCCCTTTATAATTCCACAATTCAGAGGTTTGACTGATTAGCCCTGCTCAGACTGGACTCACCCAAATGGGGAAACATCACAGTACCAGAGAATACTACAACACCCACCAAAAGTCTGTGCTTTGAGGCAAGAACGACACTAGGGCTTACCCAGCAGTCTATGCAAACATGAGATGCTTGGCCATTACTGCTGTGGCTGCTGGTGTGGTTCCACTGCTCATGGGTTAGCCAGCTCATCTTAACTTCTTCCCCTTTGCTGATGGAGACAGAGCTGATGGCCCCAACCTGAGAGGCCAAGACTGTTACACTGACATTCAAGAAGTGATAGCATCTTCCTTTCTGGACTTTTTGACTGTCAGTTGCAACAACAGTGTTTACAATATGCTGAGATGCCAACTGCCTTACAAAGAGGTAGTATCATTATTGACAGCATTTTGTCACCTCTATCAAGTCCACAGAGTATTGTCTGCTCTGTCCAGTGCTTTCTGGTGGATTGCAAGGAAGTCTGTTGTGTGTTATTGGAGGAGAAGTTGTACTTCTATATCCCTTAAGTCAGGTCAGCACACTGACATTTCTTTGAAGTTTCAGAATTTGTACAGCAATTCCAAGTGTGTTCCTTATACTCACAAAATTTCTAGGACTCAGACTAGGTACAACTGCTTCAGAATCCAAGTTCCTGTCATTACAACAACATATAAACAAATATGATCCTGCAGAATAGATGCTCTCACCCTCCAGATAGACTGTAAGCACCATGAAAATAATATTCTTGTTTAATTTTGCCAATATATCATCGCATTGAACAGATACCTATGTAATAATTGTAGGTGATCTCCAGCCTTATATAAACTGCATTCCTGACAGTTTTATCCTTATATATATATATGTTTTTTCAATTCAAGCCATTACTTTACCTGGGAAGACCTTTCATATCAGGATTAAGTCTTACATTTTTCTTTTAAACAAGGTCATATTCTATCTTATCCCAGTTGTCTTCCCAGCAGCTCCACTCAGAATTTTAACCTCCTTTCTCCTACTCCCTTAATATAGTGATGAAAATCTGATCACTTATCCTCTCCACTAACTAGCAGTGCCATTTATGTAGTTTTCTCCGTCATTCACTAGATTGTAGGCATCTACAGGCTAAGACATTAATGTTTGAGTTCAAGAGTCTAACCAGTAGCTGACAGTAGGTATTCAATAAATGTTGGATTAATACAATTTATACAATTTGTCATTTTAAAAAATAATGTCATATAACAAAGAAAGAATCATGTATTAGATCATACTCCCCTCTAGGCCAAACACTACATATACATATACATATTCATATACATACACATACACACACACACACACACATATATATACATATACATACTTATGATTTTAATAAGGCAACAGCATAGTGCCTTTCCTAGAGCATGTCTCAATAAGTATATTAATTACATAACTACAAATGCAATGAAAGTATTCATGATGCTTAAATTATTAAAGGACTAGGTGAGCATATCTGTCCATTTTATTATGCTATTGATATTATGTACTGAAGAAAAGTGATGGGGTTAAGGAGTCCTTATCCAAAAAGAACAGCTGCAGGGCAGAAAAATGCCAGCATTTAAAAAAAAATGCCCTTTGTCATCATCTGTCTGGCAGTGCACTGACAGAGTGTCACCGATTAAGAAAACTACCTTGTGGCTTTCCCTTAATAATACATCACATTTCTCACCACATCTGTTGTTCGTCTACAACATACACTCCCACACTCATTGGGGAACTTGTAATTATTTGACTAGTATCCAGTTTATGTAATACCAGGGGAGCCATAAATCGTAATTAGAGGTTTCTAGAAAGGCTTTTTAATTTGTTACTCCACATCTTATTTACGTTCTATGCTATATGTCACTGAAAATATACCAATGATACAGGGACTGGATAGGGACCATTATGCACATCATCACATGTGTTATAAAAATGTACTTTTTCCTCCTCACTAAGGTTGCTGTAAAAAGTAAGAAGCTAAGGACTTTAAAGCCACAGGGCATCAGGTAGAAAAATGTGAGGCTGTTCTAAGACTGTGTGGGGTGCATATGTGGGTTTTAGAGGACTGAGGTTGGGCTTTGGTACCTAATTGAAGCAATTCTATAGACTCCAGGTGAGCATGAAAATCTGCACAACCCCAACTGCAACAGCAAAACAAAACAACGGAATGTTTGACTGATTCCCCTTCCTTTCTTCAAACCATAACGAGAAGACAATTAGTTTTGGGGTTTTTTTTGTTTGTTTTTTACATTTTTTAAGATCATGTTTTCCTTAGGGGACTTCCCATGTTCCCACTTCCCCAGTGGAAAAATAAAACTTGCAAACAAAACAAAAAAAATGTCTTAAAAATATTTTTTTCCAAATCACTGGGACTTTGACTTAATAGTGGATCTATGGCTTTATGAGTGCTTTTATTGTATAAACCTGCAGAGGTAAAAAATGGCTGTGTATCCTAAAGCCAAAGTGGTTTTTCCATCCACATGTAAGGAAAGAGGTTTTCAAATCCTCCAATTTTCAGATTCTAAAAAAATCTGCACTCTTTCCATGAATCCTTATGATGATTTGACTGACCTTCATTCTCTTGCTTAAATTTAGATCCGTACCTTCTTCACTAGTAGCTGATGATGTCAGTGCTTCCTTGATTACATCCACGTCTCATAAATAATTATTTTTTAATTAAATTTTAAGCAGCTCCTGAAGATGGGACTTCTTCAATTCCATGGTATGTATAAATTTGTTATTTCAATTTCGCTGCAATGGATCCTTGGCTATTTTTCTCCAAAGCTGCACATGTGTTATGTGCTTGATATCTGCCTGAAAATCTTGCATTTTTCTTAGTATTGCGAACAAGAAGCTTGATTTACAAATCTTTCACTCTCTATGGTGCCTGCAAAGCTGATTTTTTGGTGAAAGATCTTTTAGAATATGGTGACATTTTTATGCAAAGATATAATCAAAGGAGAAGTGAGTAAACTATCAAAAGCTGCAATTGTACCCCCTACTTTAATTAGCTCAGATGGCAAGCAGAATAATTTTTTCCAAGATTTTAAGATTTCAGACATGACCTAAGACTTTTCACCAGGTTTAGAGATAAGCTCATATTGTTCTAACAGAAGACTGACTGGGAAAATGCCAGATTTCTGGTTTAATTTGTTCCTAAAAGACAGCAAACAACCATTTAAGTTTGCTTTTTATTTGCTTCCAGTGAAGCTCTAAAAATTAAGGTTCAGATCTTGAAAGTCTGTGTACTATTTGCTCAAATTATGTAAATAACACAGTATTATATGTTTTAATAAGTGTTTTTATATTTTAATTTAAAACTGAAGACTAAAAATATTGCAGATGTTCTTTTTTGTGAGCTTTTTAACAGGAACCGAATCCCCTGATGAGGCTTTTTAAACCTTGGGTTTAGTAAACTTTGCACTGAATGTTTGTCTTTTTTTTTTTTTATTCTAGTAAAGATTCCTTTACTAAAGCTTTCTTTAAGAGTTGAAGGTAGAGATTGACAACAAGAAGACTGCAGGCCAAATCTACCCATCCACCTGCTTCTGGAGATAAAGCCTTACTGGAACATGGCCATGGCCTTTTGTTTACATACAGTCTAGGAACACTTTCACTCTGTACAGGCTGAACTGCACAGATGCAACAGAAATCCTAGGGCCCACACAGGTTAAAATTAGGTGCCAGCCCTTTCCGGAAAGACGTGTCAGCTTCCGATTTAAATAACTTCATTCAAAGTAGGTCCATCTGTCTGAAAAAGTGTCAGTTTCCTTCAAGTATTTGTCAATACCACCAAATGCTTCAGAAAACATGTGCTGAACAACAGCATACTTTCTCTTCGTCTTGTCCTCTCAGTTTGCCCAATGCAGAGGAGCAAGGCAAATCAACAGATCTCTGATAGAATCAGAGGAGGATGAACAGGAGGAAGTCTTTCCTTGACTCCCTTATAAAACTTTTTTTTTTTTTTTGGCCAGTATAGCTTTGCAAATGTATCAATTTCCAGAATGTCTTTACACTTCTTGCAGAAAATGCCTTTCCTCCACAATTATTTCAATGATTTTTTAATGAGAATTCTTTTACACTGGCACTTACAACCTACTCCTGTCCTCAGAAATTATATCAAGGTATCTTCCTGAGTCATGCGCTATGTGTCAAAAACACTCCTCTGACTTTCCCCTCTAAGTGTGTTAACCTCTAAAAAGGCAGACATCGTCTTAGCCAGAATTCATTCTTGATTCAGAGGTATGATTCCAGGCACAGCAAAAGTTTTTCTTCTCAAGTGTTCAATTACACGAAACTCCTGCTTTTCAAAACATTCTATTTTTTCCTTGTAAGTTAGAAATTGTGTGTAGAGTGAAATTTTTGATTTAGAGTCTAGCTCACTTTCATGAAGGAATTTGGTGGACTCGACATACTTTATGTACAGATATATGAGACATTCTATGTGTCATTGTTTCATTTTTTAAGTATGATGAAATCAATTTCTAAATTTGAAAAAAAAAAATACCCCAAGATTAAAGGGTCATGTTAGACAGGTCTTTCCCCTGATCCTATGTACAGACTCAGTCAGCCATGTTAACTCCCACCTCACCCTCCTATGAGGGTTGTCAATGGACCTGTTGCAGTGGGGTCAGCTGTCAGCTGTTCATCAATAAAAATCACAGCCATTAATATTATCAAAGAAGAGCAATGTTGTAGGTCAAAACATCTTAAGGCTTAAAATTTTCTTTCATTTATTTTAACCATTATACTATTTTTAACATTTATTTACTTTAGAGAGCCAGAGCGCAAATGGGGAGAAGGTCAGAGAGAAGGAGAAACTGAGAGAATCCTAAGCAGAATCCACGCTATCAGGGCAGAGCTTGATGTGGGGCTCAAACTCACAAACCAGGAGATCATGACCTGAGCTAAAATCAAGTGTCAGATACTTAACTGACTGAGCCACCCAGACATCCCAACAATTATATCTTGGACAAAAATTTTAGTATCATTATCTTCTGTGTGTAGTCATCATTAAATATGCAATAAAAAAATGTAGGAAAATTAAGAATCCAGAAGCCTCCTTGGTAGGAGGATAAAGGAAAGGAAACAAAGGCTAAAAAGATAAAAGAGATTAGGCTCAACAGAAAACATTACGTTCATTCTCCCACTCATATTCTCCTATTGAAATCTCACAGTCTGGTGAAAATTAACTCTTCATGTTCTCTAACATACAAAAAGAATTAAGAGTAACCACCTATGCTGTGGGGTGAACAATGGAATGGCATGCAGGCACATTTACTGAAATGGGTAAGGGTAGAAAAACACATTTCTGTGGAAAATTGGGAAACCTATCAGCTCTGAGATGTTTCAATGTCTTAGCACTTTAGTCTCCATTTCAGTGTCCAAGTCTAGAGCTCAAGGGAAACTTCATGATTCAATTCAAAGCTGAGCGTCATCAGAAACACAATATTTCAAGCTTCTTGGAGGTAGAGATAGATACAGTGTATCTGAGAAGACTCAACTTTCCAGTATCCAAGAGCAGGTAGAGAAGGAACAGCTGTGAGGGTAAAAAGAGAAAGAAGAGACACCTAAGCCTAATTTACATGATTCCACAATCCAAGAAGGTTGCGTTAAGAGGCTGAGAGACACAACATGTCCCCATAACACAGAGAGGTGTGCTAACTGCTGCTGCTGAGATGTTAAAGCAAGGTCCATACAGAGAAACAGTCCCTTGATTTGACCACTTAAAAGAGCAGTTTAGTTGGAGGTGCGGACAGAATGGAGCAAACTGAAGAGTAGCTAGTAAATAAAGAGGATAGAACATAATGAGTAGGGCTCTGTCAGGGGATATCTACTTTTTGCAGACCAGTTTTGCAGCATCAGTGTGATGAACTCAGATCCCCCTCTCACCCTGATTGATAAATAATCAAACAAGGGGGGGGGGAACACACTATAAATGATATAGTTGATTGTTTCAATTAATATTATTAAGGCATCTGGGTGATGTCTGAACCCACCAAAGCCATTTTGGCAGGAGGCTAAAGAGAGAGGACAGCATGTTAGAGTAGGACATGACCTGCTAACATGAACTTTGCCTGCTTGTCAAGGCGAGATACCTTGCTGTGGCCATGTATGGGGAGCTGCTTATAAATTTATGGTCAACACTGAATCTGTGATGATATAGTGTCATGTTCCATTCAATAGAAAAATTGGGGAGGATGAAATTTATTAGAGGAAATTTTCTTAAAAAAAGTCTTTGTCCAAATGAATAACATAGGATATACAAGCATGAGGGTTACATCTCAAAATGACATGCTCAGACTTTTTCTGCATCATTTTGTTGGACTAACAGTGTAGGGCCTGACTCAAGAAAGCCCCTCAATTCAGACTTGCAGTTGTGGAAACAAGACAATATACCTTTCTAAAGCTTTATAATGATACATTTAGACTAGAGCCATAGACCTTGTGAGGGTGAGGGTGAAAGGAAGGGGATTCAAAAGCAGGATACAAACTTACGGATTAAGGTACTGCAAGGAAGTACCAACGGGTAAAAGGAATTATTGACAATGGTTGTAATGTGCAGTAATTCAATTTACTCTGCTGGATTCTGCCAAGGGAGATGCGTGGGTGAGACCAGTAAACGACCTGCAGAACACAGCCATTTGAGTTGAACTGTTAAGTCTATTGTTGCTACATCAGAAGTCTAGAGAGAATAATCTGTTTATTTACTAAATAAAGTACCTGGATTACAAAAATGTGTGAAACGAACTGAATTTATAAACTTGTTTACAAATTTATAAATTTGTTTAGAGTGGAGACCCATTTTTCACAGAATAGGTACAATACAAGGATGTTACCATTCCAGAATATTCATTAGGGACGCATTATTCCCTGGGTCTTTTAGGAGGGTAAATCTGTTTTGTGTCTGTAAATGAACTGGAACTTGTTGCATACGTTCTCTTCCTGCAAGTCATCCATCAATTCCGTAAATAAAATTCCTGATTTGAGGTTATGGATCGTGAAGCTGACTGGAACCAGGTAGAAAACAGACAAATCTAGTAGTAAGGTATCTTTGTGGTCCATGGTAAAGAGTGCAGGGGTGCTATTTCTTTGCTGATTGAAGCACACATTTCAAAACATTTTGTGCCTTTATTAATCACGAACATGATAGCCAAGTTTATGATGATGGTACTGAACTGTTATCCTTTTAAAAAAGGAAAGATTAATTCAAGAGTGATTTAGAATAATGCGTTCTTGCAGGAAATCTTATCTGTGACTTGAAACACACTAAACTTTTACTGTATCACTACATTTTTTTTTTCCCCAGATAAGCCTTTGACAGAACTCTCCACAGAGGAACCAGCCAGTTTATATGGAGAAACTTTTCTGACATAATCAGAATAATAGCATCAGAGTAACAGATAACATTTACTGATTGTTTACTCATCCCCACCATGGGCATGCATATATACCTTTAATCGGTAAAAATAGCCCATGAAATATGTACCTTCCTTATCTTTAATTTACAGATGAGGACAGTGAAGGTTAACTAGATTGAGCGATTTACTCAAAGTTGTACCATTTACAGTAGACTCTGGAATGGGGCGGGGGGAAGGGAGGGGTTTACTCCAAGGCCTATGTTTTTAAATTCACTTGTCATACTGTATAGCCATGAGACCTTCAGGTTTTGAACCAAGACTATGAAGGTTTGAATCCCAGCTTGGCTCTATGGACAAAGTACCCTATTTTCTTGTCATGTCAGTCTTCTTACTGGTGGAGGATAAATAAAGGAACTGTGGTAAAGACAAAATGAAACAATGTATGTAAAATATTTATAATTATCTCTGGTACTTAGTAAATACTTAGTATACAATAGGTCTTAACCACACCAAGAGCACAATAATACTACTGCATAACTTAAAAATATTTGCCAATCATTGAAAAATGGGTGTCGATTAGCAAAAAAGTTACAGAAAGACATTTCAAGTTTAGGAGTTAGTGACATGAATTATGAAGCTCAAACTAGAACTTTTTGGTGGATCTTCCTACTATCCTGCTAAATTAATAATTTTAAAGGGACAAACGAATTTTCCAAATTCAGCATTGTCACCATGTGCTTTTCTAGCTTATGAGTGACTTTGGCTGAAACCCTTCTAAAAGGATTAAACTTGTCAACTGTAAAACAGATGGAGTGACCATGGTTCTTTCTCTGAATACATTTTGAAGGGGGAATGAAATTGGAATTCTGTCAGAGCAAACTAAGTTTACATTCCAAACTCAGCCTTAATCCAAATGAGTCCGTTTGTTTGGTCATGAAACCAAATGAAACTCCAACCCATTGTTTCTCTAAAACCACCATCTTGGACTCTAATCTTTAAAAAGTTCATTGTCAACCAACACTGAAAGGGTGGAAAACAATCCAGGGTGCATTTTCTTCTCTCATTCTCATCATAAATTTGAAAGCAACTTCTACCTGTCAAATTGACTTTGACTCATATGAACAGAACAAGTTCACCCAGTGAACCATTCAGCAGTAACAAGAGGTAACACATTCTTCACAGATGCCTTAACTCACTGCATACTTCGGAGACTAGAGGAGAGTGTGGAATGGCGGGGTCAATTTAACAGGCTGGACTTCATTGTCAGGAGGTTAAGAACAAAGAGGATTATCCTTAAAGGGTCACACTAGACAAAGTGCTGAATTTCCTATAGAAATTTGTAACAGATATCACTTATGTGTTTATCTAGTATCATGTATTATCTCATACGTGAATCAACTGCAGTGAGGGAATTTTCAAGGTCAAATGATTATTTTCCTGAACAAAGTAGGAAATTTAACAAGATATAATGGCCCATACTGTGAAATATTCAAAGAAATGGTCAGTGGCACACCATTAAAATTTAATTTTTTAAAAATGTTTTTTAATTTGTTTTTGAGAGATAGACAGAGTGCGAGTAGGAGAGGGGCAGAGAGAGAGGGAAATGCAGAATCTGAAGCAGTTCCGAGGCTCTGAGCTGTCAGAGCAGAGCTGGACACGGGGCTCAAACCTATGAACCGTGAGATCATGACCTGAGCTGTAGGGGGCTGCTCAACCTACTGAGCCACCCAGGCGCCCCACACCATTAAAATTTAAAACAGAACTCTATGGGCAAACAAGTTGAATCTCTGCATATTATAGATCCCTCATGGGGATTCATAATACACATTAGCAAATATAAATGCTTTCAATACACGTGCAATTAAAAGAATCTATTTAGCTTTTTCTACACACAAGTAATCCCAAAATGTATTTACCAGGGAATCCTATCCTGGGCTGTCTTTTCCAGATGAAAAGAATAGCACAGTTAGGAGCTAGAGAAGTAAGCATAGAGCACATAATGGAAACTCTCAGTTTTCTGTACCAAATACTGGTTCCTAAGTACTAAAGTGCGGGGCTAGAAAAATAGGTTGCTGGAGGAGTGGATATGAAATAAAATAGGCTTGCGTGCTAAGCAAAGTAGTTGTTGCTAAAATTTAAAATATAATATTAATAAAAACTACCACTCTTATAAAAATAAAATGCATTCAAATCTATTTGAAAAATAAAACATAGGGGCGCCTGGGTGGCGCAGTCGGTTGAGCGTCCGACTTCAGCCAGGTCACCATCTCGCGGTCCGTGAGTTCGAGCCCCGCGTCGGGCTCTGGGCTGATGGCTCAGAACCTGGAGCCTGTTTCCAATTCTGTGTCTCCCTCTCTCTCTGCCCCTCCCCCGTTCATGCTCTGTCTCTCTCTGTCCCCAAAAAAATAAATAAACGTTGAAAAAAAAAATTAAAAAAAAAAAGAAAAAGAAAACATAATAGGAAAAAAGTCACTTATAATTGAACCAAAATCATTTATAAAATATAAAAGTGGGAAAAACACACTTATAAAATGTCATGAAATTTTTATTGATTTAAATAATTCATAAATTCATATGTTCTATAAATATTTTGAGCACCTATTTTGTAACACACACTTTTCCAGCTACTGAGGATACAGCAGTGACTAAGACAAATTTTCTAACCATGATGGATCTTGAATTCTGGAGGGAGAGAAAGAATAAATATTTTAACAAATAAATATGTAATGTGAAGTAGTGATATAACAATAAATAATCCACATTCTTGTGGAATCCTAGGGGGACAGACTGAAAGGAGACCAACCAGTAGTGCAATGTAGTGTCAGATAACATTCAGAATAATTAAAGGAATAAAATAGGATAAGAAGATGGAGACTGGAGTTGAGAGAGACAAATCATTTTAATATGGTGGTCAAGAAAGGTATTTCTGAAGAGGATACTTTAGAGCAAAGACATGAGGGAGTTAAGAAGGGAATCATTTGTTCCCTGTTCATAGAAATATGGGTTAATTTTAATTTTTTTGCTAATACAAAAAATAATGATCAACTACTTTGGTATCCTTTTGCACACACAATGAAGAGTCTCTTTGGGGTATATGATGAAAAACAGGATTCAAGGGCTGTTTATATTCTAGTTTGCCTGATGTGGTCTTGTACGTGGCACACCAAAATGGCTGTTCAAATGTTCATCCACCTAGTAGTACGTAAACTTAAAGGGATGGAAGTCTTCCTCTCCTATCAGAGGATCTGTGGTCCCAAGAGGGTGAAGAAAATCCCAGTTGTGTTTTTTTCTTGTCCTCCCCTTGGCCAAAAAGCTAGAGTTTTAGTTATTCTGTTCTATTATGTTCCTGATGCTGGCCAAGTCATAGGAAGTACATGGCAAATTCAGTAGCTCCAGTCCCACATTTGTGGCCAGGGCACAGAAGAGGGAACCCCAGTGTACTGGATAGTATTGCAGAAAATTTGGAGAGGGAGGAGCTCAGGAATGTACGCCCCTATGGTTGCTTGTGGACTAATGGGCTCTAAATGATCTAAATCATTACTCACAGTAAGAGATCGGCAAGTAGGTTTAAAAAAGTGACTCATCTGTGTGCTATCTACAAGAAACTCATGTCAAATGCAAGGTTATATTTGGGCGAAAATTAAGTGGATGGAAAAATATTTCCCACACAAACACTAATCCTGAGAAATCTGGAATGGATATATTAATTTCAAAGCAGATTTCAGAGTAAAGAAAATTATCAGAAATTAAGGGAGTAATTATATAATGACCAAATGTAATGGCATCATGACAAAAGGTTAAACCCAAAAAGAAGCCAAAATGGCTTGAAATGTATATAAACATTAGAAGAGAACTTGGGAAAACAAAGCAGAAACTGAATAAAGAAAAAAAAAGAAACTAATATAGCTGTGGATGTCCTAATCAATCATAAATATAACTACTAGACAGAAAACCAGCAGATATGAAAGAAGTGAACAATATCATCAACCAATGGATTCTAACTTATATTTATAAAATATTCCACTCCAAGAAGCAAAATACACATTGTTTTCAATTGTGCATACTTTAACCAAGATAAATGTATTCTGGTTCATAAAACAAAGTTTAAAAATATAAAATTAAAGTCCTAAAAAACGTGTCCTCTGACCATACTGAAATTAAAATATAAAAGGTAACAGGTAAATCTCCCAATACTTAGAAATTAGACAAAGTAGGGGCACGTGGGCAGCTCAGTTGGTTACGCATCAGACTCTTGATTTCAGCTCAGGTCATGATCTCACGGTTCATGGGATGGAACCCCACATTGGGCTCTGCACTGATAGCATGGAGCCTTCTTAGGATTCTCTCTCTTCTTCTCTCTCTGCCCTTCCCCTGCTTGTTCTTTCTCTCTCTCTGTCTCTCTCCCTCTCTCTCTTTTGCTCTCAAAATAAATAATGAAAACATTTAAACAATTAAAGAAATTAAACACAATGCTTCTAAATCATCTGTGAGTAAAGGAGAAAGTCCTAAAGGAAATTAGAATATATTTTAACTGAATGAAAATGAAAACATAATATATGAAAATTTGAGGGATGCTAATCAGTATTTAGTGGTAAATGGGTAAGAGTAAATGCTTATTTTAGAAATCAAGTCTCAATTAAAAGTAGTACAACCATTTTGGAAAAAGAGTTGGTCAGTTTCCTATGAAGTTACACACTATCCTGCCCAACAATTCTGTTCCTAGATCTTTACCACAGAGAAATGAAACATTTCCACACAAAGAACACTTGAAAATGTATATTGCTCCTATATTTACTATAGCAAAAATAACTGGAAACAATCCAAATGGCCACAAATTTATGACTACATAATCAAATTATGCCATATCCACCCAATGAACAAACTTTTGATGTAGGAAACATTGTGCATGAATCTTTTTTTTTTTTCAACGTTTATTTATTTTTGGGACAGAGAGAGACAGAGCATGAACGGAGGAGGGGCAGAGAGAGAGGGAGACACAGAATCGGAAACAGGCTCCAGGCTCTGAGCCATCAGCCCAGAGCCTGACGTGGGGCTCGAACTCCCGGACCGCAAGATCGTGACCTGGCTGAAGTCGGACGCTTAACCGACTGCGCCACCCAGGCGCCCCTGTGCATGAATCTTAAAAGCATTATGCTAAATGAATGAGGTCAGGCACAAAAATGTTTTCAGAGTAGATGGCCTTGATTTTCTCCCAAACTCAGGGGACAGCATTCATTATTTATTTAACCATGAAAAAACATTATCTGATGACTTTGCATTGAAATCCATTAATGTATTAAGAAACTTTTCTTCTGCAAATACATTGCAAGTATTTATGTTTGTTTAATTCTATTGATTTTTTTTCTTTATTGAGAAGAATTATTTCTCTTTATAATAGATTTTTAAATCTTAAAATCTTCACTGGGGGAAGACTCAGTTGGTCATGTTATATGCATTACAAGATTAAATTTGCTAATCATTTTCTATTTTTGTGTTCATTCTCAGGAGATAATTCTCTTTTCTTACTATTATTTAGGTACTGTTATAATGATTATGATAGCTTTATAAAAAGGAGAAAAGGTTTTCTTTTTTTCCTGGAATCACCTTTCCTGCTCTAAATGTTTGTTCATCACAAAGTCACTGGAGCTTAGATGATTTTTAATTATGAATTCCTTATTTTTAAACAGATGAGGGCAGGTCATTTTAACATTTTTTCTTCTCTAACTTTAATTTTGCAAAACAAAATATTAGCTTCATCAAAGTTGTTAAGTTTATTGCCATGAAGTTGCTCATAATATCCTTACAATTATTTTAATGACTACAGGCTCTGGAGAAATGTCCCTATTCTTCAACACTGTCCAAAATTCAGCATAAATGTCTTTTAAAGAATAAAATCAGCTAATTTTTTACTTTTACAGTAAAAAAATTCTACAGGTTCAATTCCCTAAGTGGTCCACAAAAAGCCAAGAACAGCTCTGCTCATTTCTTTCATGCTGCAGGAGAATACTTTGCCCATCTATACCAAAAATATACAAGTGCCCACAGTAGGAAACCGCCATTTTGCTCCTTCTACTTCGTAGAAGGTACTATTTGTAATTTTGTCCTTTTAGGTTTCTTCATCCCTTGCTTTCTACTGGATTAAAAAAAAGTGGAACACACCTAACATCCAGATCTTAGTTTCAAATACAATGCTCTAATAAAAGTAATTGGCTGATTCTTACACCGGAGAAGGAAATACACAAGATCAGCTAGAGCATCTTATAATAACAGAAAGAAGTACTAAAAAAAAATACCACAAAGGGGATATCACAAAGAGATACAAGAGCCAACTAAAAGAGTAATGGACACAACTAGAACAATTTGAACAAAGTAAGACAGTATTGGATGACTACCCAAAGTACAAAATAAACATGCTTGAGTCTCCAGTGATATATGACTATGACTGAATAAATAAATCAATGAGGGACAAGAGACACATCTCTTACGCAGAATAAATCCAGGTAATTTATGCAGATACTCCACCCTCAAGGAGGAGGAGATAATTTTCCACTCCTTAAGTATGAGCTGTGCATAGTGACATCCTTGCAAAAACTTTAGTATAGAGGGTAAAGAGAGGAGATTTAGAATAGAGAACTCAACCAGTATCGCCTCATCCAGTTGATCTAGATCAACATCAAGAGTGAGGTTGATACTACTTACTCTTGATATAATGTTACAAAATGAAACTTAAAATCTGTGCTTTTCCTACAAAAACAACAAAAATCAAAACTAAAACCATCACCATAATATAATCATGGGGGAAAACATCAGAAAAATTCCAATGGGAGCTATTTTACAAAACACCTGACTAGTACTCCTCAAAACTCTTGAAGTCATCAAAAACATGGAACATTGGAGAAGCTGTCACAGCCAAAAAGAGGCTAAAGAAATAGGACAGCTGACTGTACTGTGATATATTTGATGGAATCCTGTAACAGAAAAAGGCCATTTGATTTTAAAAAAATCAAGGAATTTTAGTCTATGAATGTGAAATACTAGCAATGTATCAATATTGTTTTATTGGTTGTTACAAATATACCCTGCTAATGTCAGTTGTTAATAACACAGGAAACTGGGTACACGAGTATATGGAAATGTCATGCACTACCTTCTCAAATTTTTCCAGTAATTTTGAAATTGTTCTTAAAAATAAATTCTATATAAAATTTTTAAGAAAAATTAAATAAATGATTCTATAGTTCATCTTTTTGGGGGGTTCGGGGTTTTGGTGTTTTTTTTTTTTTTTTGTGAGTGAGGTGCTGTTAAGATATCTGCATCTGAATCATTTTGGAATGTGTTCATGTTCATTTGTTCTGTTATCTTGCTGTTTGTTTATTAACATTTAGCCAGTTTTCTTCACACTATTAAGTAATTTATACTTGCTTTCCATGATCTTTTTTTTTAATCACACATTAAATTCTTACGTAATTAAATCAATCAAACAGGACTTCTAGTGATCTTTAAGCAACTTCTCTAGCTACCCATTCTGGGACCTATTCTGTTGGACTTTTAACTGTTTATTTTAAAAAGTTATCTTTGGTCTTCACTCACACATCTCTCCACCCAAAGGGAGCCATGACTCCGATTCCACTATCCCCAAAACTAAATCACTTTAATATTCCTCATTAGAAAAGTTGAGTGTTTCCAAAACTCATTGGCTCACAGAACATTTTTATTTTAAGCCATTTGTCAGACTTTGTGTTTCATAAAACAACTACTCATACATCACTGACATAAACAAAGTTAATTAAAATTCAACAAATATATGTATCTTCTAAACTCAGCTAATAATCATTAATTCTTTTCATCTTTATCCATGTATTTACTCATGACTTCTTTGAAAGAAAAAGTACAAAAATTGTAGTTAGTATTGTACCTAAAAATCATCTTTAAATCCTCATTTCAAAACATAGACTACAGATCAAGTGAGAAGACATGTACATAAATTTCAAGATATTGTTTGCCACATATTGATATAATGGTTGTAGAAAATGTTTCAGTCTTTGGATGGTAGACTCACTAAGAAGCTCTTGCAACAGTATATTGATTCCTTAATGCTTTCATTTCCTTTAAATCTACTCGTCTTGATCTGGCTCTTTACTGTAAAAACTTAATCACAGTAGTTATTGGTTCACCACTTTGTGGTCTTTTAAAATTTTCAAGTATCTCTGATTACCATCTGAGATTAAATAAGGTAACCACTGACCTTGGCAGGTAGATGAAAGAACAGAGCAGTCATATTTCCTTACATAAACAGTGTTCTCAGAATTTTTTTTTTGTTGTTCTGCAGTCTCAAATGTTTTCCCAAGGATGCCAAGCAACATTGATATGAAGATATTTCCCCACTAGTTTCTGTAAGGACTGTATTGTGCATTACATTATGAGACTCTAGAATATCTTTCCCCAACTCTTAGAGTATCCCCTTTCAAACCTGCATTTGTACGAACGTGTTTTATTCTTCCTACCTCTAATTTTAGCTGTGTATCATATAGGATGAAGACAATGAATTCATCCTTATCTGTATTTAATGTGATGATAAGCACAAGACTGAGGTATAGAGTTAGGAATTACAGGATTACTGTAAAATAAGGAGAGTCTTTGAAATCCCACAAAATCTGCCCACACTAGCTAGTTATCCAAATTCTGCCACTCACCTGTTAGATAGGAAACCGTGATTGATGAGGTAGCTATAGGATATCATTACCCTTACCACACGAGTATGATCATGTTTGGATTTTCTGCAATCACGTTATAGGGATGATAGAATTTTTTCAATACTCAATGTTAAAAACAAAAACAAAACCAAAAAAAAACAGGATGACATTCTGAATTCTGGAGATATGAAGATGTTATTAGCACCCCTTCACACAAAGTTCCCAAAGAGTCTGTGTATGTATGTGTTTGTGTTTATGTGTGTATAAAATGAGATTAAATTTTGTATTATTATTATTTTTTTAATCTGTGGCTTAGGTTTGAAATATCAAAGGAAAATTTCTTTTACAAACTGGCCTAGGCCGGCTAATGAACTTGTTTGCCCTCAGGTAGCTTGGTTTAAGAGCTGTAGTGGAATAGAACAAGTTTGAGAACTGCTCTGTTCTGGGACTACTCAAACATATGAATTACACTCCACGTTAGCATATGAAGGAAGATCAAACACACACATCCTCAAACGGGGACAAAGGGAACAACCACAGACAGGTGGAGACCAAGGAAGAACATTTAATGGGGAAAATGCCAAAGCAATACAAGAGTCAACGGAGAGAGCTCCTGAGGGCCAAAACTGAAGCAATCGGAGGAACTGAAATTAATACAGAAGTATTAAATTTCCACTCAAAGCATAAAATACACATGAGCCCACAATGATACAAATCATCCACACAACCACACACATAAAAATATTTTTTCTTTATTCCACACAAATCCAGACTTTTCCACAGTGCCTATAGTTTGGATTAGAACCGTATTTTAATATTTTTCCAGTTGTCATCATCTATTCAAAGGGCTTAAGAATGTGTGATGGACTCCAACTGGACTTGAAGTAAAATGTTGATGGTACCCCACTGATCCTATTTCCTATGGGAACAAAAACCCTCACCGCCCTGGGATAGACTACAAACCCTCCTTTGCTGATCTTAGAGCTAGGCTATCCTGTTCTCCCAGGAGTACTTCTTGCTCAAAATGACCCTTCTGATTCTGGTAACTATATGAGAACTGTCTTAGCATATTAGAGTGCAGCAGATACGGGAAAGCAAGGGAGATGGCACTCATTTCATTCAATTCAGTTTTGGTTAACCTGCTGCTTTCCTGTGCTTCAGTCCTCTGTGGTAGGCAAGGGACTTTGGATCTGTGTTGGCCACAGTCTGCAGGGATTGAGAGAAAGATCATGCAGGTAATAACGGATTACCTTCAAGTTTTGCACAAAACTAGACCCAGGAACTTAGTTTTACATTAAAAAATGGATTCACAAATGGATGCCATGTTTCTTTCCATCCACCATTTCAACAACTTCTATATCAAACTTAGTAACAACACAAGAATAGAAGATTTGTGCCTCTTGATCAAAGTCATCATAGATTTTGAAGAGCCCACAGACACATAATTGTACATGGTCCTAGAGAAACCATCAAAGCCAGTGGAAAAGTCTGTGTAAAATGAAGGCAGGGATGGGCGCCTGGGTGGCTCAGTCAGTTAGGCGCCCGACTTTGGCTCAGGTCATGATCTCACGGTCTGTGAGTTCGAGCCCCACGTCGGGCTCTGTGCTGACAGCTCAGAGCCTGGAGCCTGCTTCAGATTCTGTGTCTCCCTCTCTCTCTGACCCTCCCCCATTCATGCTCTGTCTCTCTCTGTCTCAAAAATAAATAAACATTAAAAAAATTAAAAAAAAAATAAAATGAAGGCAGGGGCTGGTGCCACGGCTGATTATGTCATTGAGGTGACTCTGCCCTCACTTGGTCCTGTGTTCCTGGACTGCTTGGGCCCTGAGGACCTCCATATACCTTTAGGAAAAACTACCAGCTTTTCCAGTAAGATATCCTGTACTAGGATCCAAGGCAAAATGCAGGTCATAAAAGATAGTCCACAGCTTTTAACCAAGTACAATACACATTTGTTTGATATGGGAAAGTTAGCCTCGAGATTAAAGACACACTGCGGACTTAATTTTTAAACAGGGAAAACCGAAGGAAATAGCTTTAGTCAGGTCTTTAAAGTTAGACAAGAAATTACATCATGATAGAATCAAAATTCCAGGGTGGATAGAACAAGTTTCCCTCAGGGTTTCCTGTGAATGATTTACTCTCAAAGTGGGGATTGGAGATCTTTAAGTCCCTGAACTCTGCCCACTCTCCTGCTTACTTCTTGTCTCCCTGGGAGCCATGCAAGAAGCTTTAGAAGACTTGAAGCATAGTCCTCAGAGCAAACCTGTCTGGAACTCCCTGGAGAAAGGGTATCTGGCTATGGGCTATCTGAAGAGAACAGTTATAGAGTGGGACATTAAAATAGCTAATAGCTGAACCAGAAAATGAAAACTTCCCATGGCATGTTCAGAAATTACAAGGTACCTTCAGAATATGTACACAATGATGAATACGTGTCAATATTGCATTGCTATGGACACACACACTCTGAAAGGGAAATTTAACTCCATATCCAACAGAACTCCAGAATGGACGCAGAGTCTCACATATCAAAACTCAACTTACAAAGAGTTCTCAAGGGTTTACTTCCTTAAAACAAAGAGGACACAATGTTTGTGTTTATCAATTCTGAGTATTTCACTTCTGTGAACAAAAGTTTTCTTTTTATCCAAAAAATTTTCCTGGAGAAATGCCATGATCCTTTAAAATGCATATCATTAGTTCCATTTTCCAAATGGCTAATTTCTAACAATAAAGTTTTATTTCCGCTTCCCTGCTGAGTGTCATGTTTTCTCATATACTCAGAGTCAAGAGAATCCTCTGCCCTGCAGACCACAAGGCAATTCTTGGAGAAGGTATTCATACGCATCCTTCCTCCAATGTAATTCTTACTGGCAAAGTAATGATTTTGAATTGTGAAACTGTAGCCCTTTTTTCCCCATAACAAAATTCATGTGATTCCACATAAATGTTGAAATGGATGTAATAGCATGTGTTTGTTTAATCCAAGAACATGCATGAATGGTATAGAGAGCAAGTTCCCTTATTTGCATGCCTGAATTGTTGGTCCTTGGTTTATAACTTGGCTCTGAAGGTTTAAGGATTTTCCGAACACTTTGCAGGGGCATAGCAAGTCTTGGTACTTGAGGTGATAAGTTTAAGAAGACACTTATAGTGACTCCTGCACTAGGACAGGAGCAAAACAGAGAGTCATAACTGCTACTTTCACTTGTTTCAACCATGGATGATGCTCAGTCCAGATTCTTATGATATAACCAGTTGAACTTTTGGAATTAAATGAAAAGGTCATGCCTTAGGACATTGGAAAATCCAGTGGTACATGAGTCATTTGCACATAGCATTGCTCAAATATTGCATAGAGATTGGTCACAGTATATTTAGGAACTATAACTTCATGGACTCTTGCAGCCATTGAATTTTATTTAGAGTAGTTGTTTACTAAGAATCAGAGCCTCTATGTCTCTATTACTGAAATATTCTGTAATCACTACCCTTTGTAAATTTTAGTAACACTATATTTTGCCAAGACATTCTCCATTGCCTCAACCATGTTTATCTAAGTTTGTTCCTTATAATACATAAAAACATGTTTTCTTAAATCTGTAGTATCATTGTTAAAGAATTAACTGAGTATATACATGAATTCATACAAACACACATAAAACAAGCAAGCAAGCAAGCAAGCAAGCAGAAAAAGGATATAAGTGGAAGCTGGGAGGGAGTGTTCAGTTTTTGATGAGGAAGACAGAGGAAATATCTCTGAAAAACTAGTTTGAGTAAAGTAGGATCCAGTAAAAGGAATTGTGAAGGTGACTCACGTGAATTCCTTGAGGGGGAATGCTTCTGGCAAAGAAAAGGAAAAATAAAGATCCAGAGGGAGAAGTCCATTTGACATGGATAGAGGTCAAAGACAACGTGACTAGAGTCGAACAAAAGAAGTAGAACATGTGTTCTATTTCCAGAAGAGCCTGATTGCATGGGCTCTTACAGGCCACTCCAAGAACCTTCCCTTTTAGATTCAATAAACAGGTATTTTTACTCTAAACATATAGAGATGAAATTGAAGCTCATTCTATCTTTGACACTCCTTGTAGTTAATTCGCTAGGTGTTATTTTTCTAGTAATGAGAGTCAAGCCATCCACTACTTCTCACATAATCCTCTTCATTGGCAGTAGTCTTGAGATTAGAGACTATAGGTATGAAATAAATAAAATGAGCCACAATCCTTACTGATTTCGTATGGAATATAAATACTCCTCATTAATTAATTCTTTGGATGAATATCTGTAAGAATATTCTATGTGCTCAGTTCTACTCTAGAAACCCAATGGTGAACTCTAGGAGGAATGGGGCATGATTGTTTCATACTTCTTTTTCTTCACGATGTGCACAGCTTCTAGTTAGGTAGACACATATTCAGCAGTATGTGCTGAATAAATAAATTATTAACATGTGGACGCAATGAGGAAGCGTATATACTTGGAGCCTAAATTTATGAAATTTACTGTCAAGTGAAAGCGATTATTAAATCAGTGATTATATTAGTCATAAGCGTGATGGAAGAAGGGTAGTTCAGAGTGATCAGTGATTAATCGCTGTGACATTTTTTTAATTTTTTAAAAATGTTTAGTGTTTATATATATATTTTTTAATTTTTTTTAACGTTTATTTATTTTTGAGACAGAGAGAAACAGAGCAAGAATGGGAGAGGGTCAGAGAGAGAGGGAGACACAGAATCTGAAACAGGCTCCAGGCTCTGAGCAGTCAGCACAGAGCCCGATGCGGGGCTCGAACTCACGGACCGTGAGATCTTGACCTGAGCCAAAGTCAGACGCTTAACCGACTGAGCCACCCAGGCGCTCCTAGTGTTTATATATTTTTGAGAGAGACAGAGACAGAATGCGATTGGTTAGGGGCAGAGAGAGAGGGAGACACAGAAGCAGAAGCAGGCTCCAGGCTCTGAGCTGTCAGTACAGCGCCCGACATGGGGCTGGAACTCACCAGCTGTGAGATGATGACCTGAGCCGAAGTCAGACGCTCAGCCGACTGAGCCACTCAGGCACCCCATTGCTGCGACATTTTTTAATGGGATGACTACTATCCAACAAAATAACAATAACAAGTCATTGAAACACTGATTGATGTTCCTGGAGAATATTGAAAGGCAAAGATTCAGAATACAATTTGCAGATACTCATTACTTGTTTAAAACATGATTAGTCAAAGTGTTGAAAGGCACCTAACAATATTAAGCCAAACTTATAAATGGTGCCATGATGTTTAGTGGATTTGTTTGGAAGTTTCTCAAAAACAAAAATAATACAAGACTTTGCCAATTTCCTGCAAAGTTAATTCTATAACTATATGCACATAAGAACAAATCTATCAACTCACCATCTTGACTAAGAACAAGAGTAGGCACAAAAACTTTTAAGAGTCATTTCAAAGCAGATGTTTGATTTCCCTCCTATTCTTCTCATAGATAATTCATTAAAAGCTTGCAAATGTCAATTCACAAATCAAAGACACATTTGTATCTTCAGGTTCTTACATGTAAAAGGAGAAATGCATTCATGTTTATGTAGGATATGCCATTTCAATTTATAATTACCTGTCAGCTTTAAGGGAAAATGAATATTCAAGGGCACAGGAAGAATCACCCATGCAACAAAAACCAAAACCTCATTGATTGTTTTGGAAAGCATTAAGTTGTCTATGTACAAACCTTAGTATGAATCTAAAATTATCTCAAGTTTTTCCTATAGTTTAAAAAAAGGAATAGAATCTAACCAACAGTATCTTGACAACAAGAAATGATGTTTATCCTCTCTAAAGCAGCATTTGGCAAACTTTTTCTGCAAAGGGTCAGACTGTAAATATTTCCAGTTGCATAGGGCAAACATTCTGTTACAGCTAGTCAAACTCTACCATAGCATGAAAAGAGCCTAAGCCAACAAATGAGTGTGACTGATAAAACTTTAGTTACAAAAGCTGGAGGCAGACCAGGTTTGGATCTAGGGTTTTACTTTGCAAACACTATTCTGGAAGATACTAGTATTAAAGAAGTTCAGGGCTGCTTAACACAAATTATCACAACCAGGTACATTCCAAATTCTTCAATGCTATGGTGTCTCAGGTGATATCAAACCTGGTAAGTAAATCCTATTTATGTTAATGAATTAAATACTCAAATGAAAACACCTGAACTTGACTGTAGGTGATACAATCAGGCAAACACTGGAAATTTTTATTAAAAAAAAAAAAATTAACCCATAAAATGAGGTTTGAGCAAAAGGGATGCATAAATCAAGTGCCTAAAATCTTTTCCAAAGGACTCACCTGCAATTCATGAAAGCAGAAAACACATTAAACTACAAGTCAAGATGTCTGAATTCTCTTACTAGCTTTGCTACTAAGAGCACATATATACAGTACACTTCAATTTCACTAACCCTAAAATATAACAAAAAAATTAAAAATATGTGAACTCAAGTAACTGTGAAATTATCTCCAACTAGAAAAGCTGCTGGTCTTATGAATGAAATGGCCTGTTTGAGAGTATTTCCTATAGCAGGGAGTCACTGCAGAGACAGCCAATGACAATCCAGAGGATATATGCTCCATCAATCAGATCTTCTTCCATCAATGAAAACTGAGTTTCCAGGGACAATTACAATTAATGACAATTACAATAAGATGTTGGAATACCTTACTGCATACATCCCATGCATTACAGAAAGAGTCTGTTCAACCCTCAGATAACCAAGTAAACAAATGTATTACCAGTAAGCCAATATATTTAATTGCTTGCAAACTCGAAGTCCGGTTTACCTGAGAATATATGGATCATAGCCTCCCCTACAATGTGTGTTAGTACCCTCACATTTCTTTTTCTAAAAGTCAATTTGTACTTCGTATTTGATTATTTAACATGCTGCATTTAACTGTGAATTTTAGATAGCCTCAATCCAAGTAGTTTTCAAAAAATATAATCTCAAATTCCCAGAAGCTCAGCTTTCAAAACTCAGCAGAGAAAAATATTGGAGATGCCTGAAGAATATACTGCCTATTGATTAGATGGGATTCCTTAAAATCTGTCTTTCTATTAGGCCAGATCAGCAGAAAAGCAAACCTCTAACATGCATTTGTTGTCCAACCCAACCCTCTCACCTGCTCATCATACAACTGTTTTACAGAATTATACTTTTCTGTGATGCTATAGACATTAACTTATGATACTAGTATACAAAGAGGCTATGTACTCTGGTTTGCTTGTGACAATCCCAGCTTATTACTGTGGTCCTGGAACAATGACTAATAATGCCCTTCTAAGCATATTTTTTTCCCTAAATGACCAAGATTTAAACAATTAACACCTTTTCAATAATCACAGGGAAAAGAAAACAAAAACAAAAACAATCTTCAATGGTCTTATTTTCCCTAAGCCAAGTGAGAAGAAAGGGAAGGATCAACCAACAGATGTCATTGTTCTAGTAAATGTATGGCTAATATTGATGTTCAAGCAGGAAGACTAGTGGCTTTCTACTTCTTGGTTACCAAGGAAGCCAGATTGTGACTTCTGCAATCACAAGAGCAGGGATCAGTAGAAGAATGCTGGCTGTATAGACCAGACAGGTGCCTATCCTCTTGCCTGAGGCTGCCTTGGGCAGATGACCACAGAGGTCTCACTTTTTAAGGACTTGCTCTCTTTGCAAGTAGTCAAACACTTGGGGCCTAGAATGGCTAGGCAAAAACAAATCACAATCCTTCTAAAAATACTTTGAGGGAAATAACGCTATTTCCCTCACAGTCCCACTTGGACCTGAATTCAGATAGCTAGAGGATATTCAAGTTTTATCAGTTCACTATATATTTTTTATTTTTTTAATTTAATTATCTTTTCTCACTGTATTTTTTAAATACACAAATTTCAACAACTATCTGGGACAGCAAATGATTACGTGGGGAGAACATTTATTTTGAAGGGCCTACTTCCCAAAATGTTATTGTCTAAATCCCCTCATTCTCTTCTGTAGTTTACATTTATTATAGCTACTTGCCTGTATTTTTATGTCATTGTAAATCTTTGCTCGAACAAGGCAACTTATAAATAAATGAGTAGAAAAATATCAATGAATGGGGATATGGCATGACATTTCTGTGGCTTCTGCAAAACATGCTGAGATTTTCCAAAGACGGATGATACTTGTTCGTCTAACAATTATTAAGTATTAGCAGTATGCACTAAATTAGGGATGATAACACTGTATCACCCCCATGTAATTATATGTAATTTATTTCTTTTCCTTTCTTTCTCTAGCAGTAGAGTGTAGATGGAAACAGTGAACTCCTCTCTGCTGCCCATTTCTCTTTATGAAGAGCACACATTTACTCAAAGGCCCAGCCTGAAGAATGGGAGGCAATGGAGGATTTTGTCCTACCCACTGATGTGTTTAAAATCCTTTGGCCTCTCATGCATCCTGCATGAAGTATAATACTTCATGAAGGAAGATAACCCAAACATAACTTTTTAAAGAAACATGGCTATTAAAGGAAATGGGGTAGTAGTGTTGTGGGTTAAACTATGTTCCCCCAAAAGATGAGGTGAAGTCCTAACACTCAGTTCCTGTAAATGGGAACCTATTTGGTAATAGAGCCTTTGCAGATGTGAATAATCAGGAAGAGGCTGTATTGGATTATGGTAAGCCCCAAGTCCAATGACTTATCCTTTAAAAAAGTCCATATCAAGACACAGACACACAGACACAGAAGGAAGAAGGCCATGTGGCAATGGAAGCAGGGAGTGGAGTGATCCAAAGCTGTGTACATGCTTACAGCTGGACCTGCCCTATTTTTTTTTTCGATTATTTAAAATGTTTTTATTTTTGAGAGATAGAGTGAGACAGAGCATGAGCTGGGCAGGGGCAGAGAGAGAGGGAGACACAGAATCTGAAGCAAGCTCCAGGCTCCGAGCTGTCAGCACAGAGCCCTACGTGGGGCTCAAACACACAATCCATGAGATCATGACCTGAGCTGAAGTCAGATGCTCAACTGACTGAGCCACACAGGTGCCCCTGGACACTGCCCTATTAATTTTATCATCATATCCTCCAGGTAAAAAACCTTTTCATACACCATATATTCCCCTTCAACCCTGCATCTGCTGAAATCATACTTCTGGTTCATTCGAACCGGAATTCTAAATGAATTCTAAATGAAGAACTAGCGGATACCTAATCAGTATAATGGTTCCCATTAAATGAACATATTCTATATGTCAGATACAATGCCAAGTGTTTACAGAATATCATTAACCCAACCTGTCGACACATAGAAAGCATTCAATGATGTCTGTTCAATAAATAAATGGGTAAACACGAGTAACACATCAGTGACCCACAAACTTAATACAGGCATCAAATTGTAGAGAAAGTATCTGAAATTTTCTATTGACAACAAAGGAAAGGAGCCATTTTGTGGATTAATGTTACCATTGAGAAAGTATGTTTTAAAATTAGGTTTCTGTAATATTATCTTTTACTTCAGTTTTACTAAAATCTATTTTCAACCAGAGTATCAGAAATCACATTCTTACTGTTTATGTTGTTGTGTTGTTCTAGTCTCCATCTTCTGGCTCAGAGCTGGTCCTCCATGATCTCACATCTCAAGGGAAGGTACTGCTCCAACAGCCAGAGAGACCAACATTCTTCTTTGGAGTAGGTCTTGCTGCTCACATGGAGACTTTGGGCACTTGTCAGATCCTCTCCTCCGAGTTTTGCTTATTTGTTTGCTCATAAATAGCACAAGTAATAAACCCTTTTTCTGTAGATCAATGATTATGAGCTTAACCCCTGGAGTCAGACAGCCTGGATTTACCATTCACACCACTTAAAATCTGTTTGAACTTGGCAACTCATTTCCACTCCCTGAGCCTATTTCTGCATCTATAGAATACGCTTAAAATAGTGCCTAACTCAAAGTTTTATTCTAATGGTAACATTGGGAAGTGGAAACTCACAGCACAGTGCCTGGTGCATCGTGAGCATTTAACAACTAAAAGATTAAAGCATAGTGATCATCAAAATGTACACTGCCTTTCCCTTTCTCCTTCCCTACTACAGACCACACTCCCACAACTCTCCTCCATTACCTTATACAAACATACTCTGAAAACGTGCTGGTGTTTGAGAATCCTGCATGCTTATGAAGGGTGTGGACATGAAGGATGCCCATAGCACCGGAACCTGTGTGCAGATACAGCAGCCTAACATCGGTCTCTTACTTGGTTTCCATTTTTTTTTTTTAGCATTTATTTATTTTTGAGAGAGAAACAGAGCATGAAGAATAGAGGAAGATGCAGAATCTGAAGCAGGCTTCAGGCTCTGAGCTGTCAGCACAGAGCCCGATGCAGGGTTTGAACCCACCAATTGAGAGATCATGACCTGAGCTGAAGTCGGTCACTCAACCAACTGAGCCACCCGGGCACCCCTCTTATTAGGGTTCTGTATCTTATGCCCAGTGCATTCACTGCAGTTATAGGATTTCTCTAGGTCTGTGGTGGAGATGGTGTGTGTGTGTGTGGGGGGGGGATCATGGGCAGAGAGAGTCCCAGAATTCAAGAACAGAACATTAAAACTGAAAGAGACATTCTAGATCGAGATACCTATTAAATAAAGACATGAATCCAGAGAAGTGGCATGTCTGACTGAAATCTGGATTCACTGAAATCCTTGTCTTCTGCCTCTCTCTATGATCCATATTCCTGTCCCATTCTATCTCCCCAGGAACTTTAGTAATGCCAACAACAAAGTAGCAGAGAAGAGATTCACTACCATGGGGCCCAATTTGCAAGAAAAGGATAATTCTATATCATTAATTGATTAAATGAAGCAGATTCCAATGTATCATTTCCTTTCTCTCTGCCACTCCTTGGAGGATAATTTTAGGAAGAGTGAACAAAACTACTCATCAATTAAGTGTTAAGTATTCCAATAATCTATCTGTAACAGATGATTTTAGTATTTTAAGTTAGAAAGAGCCTGTCTTAAAATGAGAATCTAGATTCACTTTGTTATTTTAACTTTTGCTTAGCTACACTATAACAATATTGCACTTAGATAAATTTAAATCATTTAGTTTGGAGAGATGTTCCAAGAGCTTTCCAGAGTACGGGGAAGGAATGACTCATGAGGAGAGGGATTTTACATGCCTAAGGATCCTCCAAGGCATCTGATGATAATTGTCAAGTGAGGGCAGGGTGATGATGTATCAGGTCTTCATTTAACACATGTATATGGATTGGTACCATGCCAGGTATCACATCAGCTACCAAGTATATGAAGATAAGATTTGGACCTTGTTCTCAAGAAGCATATAGTCTAATAGCAGATCCTAACATGTTAATTATTAGAATAAGTGGCAGTAAATATAAAGCTATATATAGGTAAGCCCTATATACTACATTAATCTTAAAAGTGGTCGCTCAATCATACTGGAGCTAAAAAGAAAGACCTATCATTGCAGAATGGGCTCTTGATGGCCAAATTGGGAAAGAGAAACTCTTTGAATGAAGGAATAATGGAGGTTTAGAAGCTTTGGTTTTCAGTTACCAGGTATCTGGTAAAATCTGATCCAGCATCATCTCACTCTCCATTTAATAGCTATTAAAATCATACCAATAATTTTAGACCGGGAATACTAATTGAAAGCTTGTAAGATTCTGTGGGGAATTGTCATTAATTAAAGCCCAGATGTAGTCTTATGGCCAAATATGTAGAGAACACTGAGAGAAGGTGTTTGTTTTTTCTTTTGTTTTGTTTTTTTACATCAATTGCCTGCTCCTATCCCAGTGACAAGATCTCTGGTCATAAAAGTCAGGAACACTGGATACGCTTGGGGTCCTGAGTCGATCTTTCCAATAGTGCTGGACTTCCTCCTATCTTCTTCCCAGGTCACGGTCTTTGTAATTAGCAAATTAAGCTATCTATGTATGTGAGTTCACCTTTCCCTTTCATGGATTTGGGAAAATAGTAATCTACTTCACAATTCAATACTGGGATATTATTTTTATTGTAAAGGACACTTGTTTCATTAGAAATACCATAAATCTTGACAAAGATAAAGTTTGAGATGTAGTGCATTTTTACAAAGTCATGGTCTCACAGAGCACCCTCTACCCTTGCCCTTGTCCTACACTTACAGATGTCAAATTTAATCTCCAGGATTCCATCATGAAAGGGGATTCAGGGGCTAGGGCTCTGACTTGAAATTAGGATTTGGAATTTTAGCCTGATTCCAGAGCCCACAACCAATTTCTTGTTTAAGATCAGTTTAATAGTTTAATGCAGTCATTCAACAGTTATTTACTGAACATTCACTCCATGCCAGGCAGTATTTTATGTGCTAGAATATACCAGTAAATAAGACAACTAGAACTGCCTACACACTGTGATTGTTTTTGTGGAACTGGAAAACTGTCCGTCAAAATGGAATAAAAGCACTTGCTTATCAGTCCAATTACTTGTCAGTTCTATTGCTCCTCAACAACATTAGTGGATTCAACTGCTGTTTCATATTCATGAAATAGGAGAAGTTTGAAATTGGTCATTTCCATTACAACAATGACTGGTGTAACAAATGGACAAGAGAGGGAGGAAGTTAAGATCATCAGGAGATATAATGTTTAAGTACAGAACATTCTTACTCATTAACATTCGCTGTGCTGCCTATTTAAAACCTTATTTTAAAATATGAATTACAATATGTGCACAGATCATAAGTGTACATCCCCTGATGATTTGCATATTATTTTAATTTCTTATTGCAGGGGCGCCTGAGTGGCTCAGTCGGTTTAGCATCCAACTTCTGCTCAGGTCATGATCTCGTGGTTTGAGTTCAAGCCCTGCATCAGGCCCTGTGCTGACATCTTGGAGCCTGGAGCCTGCTTTGGATCTCTATCTCCCTCTCTCTCTGCCCCTCCCCTGGCACGCTCTGTCTTTCCCTCTTTCAAAAATAAACATTAAAAAATAATAATATATTATAAATATAACCTCTGATATTCATGAGACTCAGTTGATACATAACCCCCAATATCATACATAGAAATTGATAAGTACCCATTGAAATATAATTAATTCCATATTTAAAATATAAAAGGTGAATTGAAGGAAAATCCTAGGACTAGAAACAAAGAACAATCTGAAAAAGAGCAATAATCCTTTAAGCTGGCACCATGGCAATCTAGTTTAATATGGTGATAATGGTCAGTTCTGCATATAAACCCATATTGCTGTAGTTGTGAAATCTTGACTTAACATGGCAAGAGAACTAAAAAAGCAATGCCCCCACAAACACACATTCATGCACACACACATACATGCACAGAGCCTTGAATTTAAAATTAAACAAAATACGAGCACTTGGAATTAGAATTGGGATCCAAATTTCTACCACACACGCTGTGAATTGTGTGATGACAATTATTGCTGAAATGGGCCCAGGTTTATTAAGCTTTACATGCTTTTGTCAAAAATATAACTCCAGGTTTCACTCATTATACAGAAACCACTATGACCATGACCAGTATAAACAAAACTCCTATTTTATTTCAATGGTAATCTGCCATCAAAAGTTAGCAAACAAATGAGGAAGTGATCCTATCTAATAGACAGTCAATTGGCACAACATCAAAAAATTAGTATCCAAGAACTTGATGTAATGGGGTAATCCAAAAGAAGTTTTAAAATAAGTATGTTAAAATGAGATAAGGGAGGTTTGAAAATAAAGAAAATAAACCATAATGAAAGAATGAGAGTCTGTGATTAATCAGCTAAGGGTTTAATAAAAAAATAGAATTTTTATAAATAAAGACTAGTCCTTGAAATTTAAACTACAGAAAATGAGCTAAATAACAAATTAGACACTGCTGAAGAGAGACTTGTAAACAGAAAGACAATCTGAGGAAATCATTTGAAGTTCAGAAAAGAGATAAAAGAACTAGAGAAGCAGATCTCAAAGTATCGTCTCTGGATCAAAAGTATCAAGGGGTGATGGGGTGGCTCAGTTGGCTAAGCATCCAACTTCAGCTCAGGTCATAATTTCTTGATTCATGAGTTCAAGCCCTGTGTCAGGCTCTGTGCTGACGGTTGGAGCCTGCATCATATTGTGTCTCCCTCTCTCTCTACTCCTCTCCCATTCACACTCTGCGTCTCTCTCTCAAAAACAAACAAAGTTAAAAAAAAAAAAAAAAGTATTGGCATCACCTAAAATTTTGTTAGAAATAAAATTTTTGAGGCCTGCCCTGGATTTATGGAATCAAATTCTGGGAGGATAGACCAGCAATCTATCTTTTAATAAATTCTCCAGGTAATTCAGATACTTACTATATTTGAGGATATCTTAACTAGAAAAGATGAAAAATAGATTTGGAGATATGGAGATGTAGAAGTTCTCCAACATATCTGAAATAGTCGGGGTGGGGAGAGGAATAGGATAAATTAAAAAAAAAGATTCAATGTTATAAACCATGGTTGCTGTACTACCAAATTGAAGATTAAAAAGAAGAAGAAGGAGAGTTTTAAGGTTTACAAAGAAAATTATCCACTAGAGTAATAAATGCAAACAAATCAAATTTATACATCATGGTGAAACGGCAGAATATCAAAGATAAGCTATTATCTTAAAAGGGGCGCCTGGGTGGCTCAGTCGGTTGGGCGTCCGACTTCGGCTCAGGTCATGATCTCGTGGTCCGTGGGTTCGAGCCCCGCGTAGGGCTCTGTGCTGACAGCTCAGAGCCTGGAGCCTGTTTCAGATTCTGTGTCTCCCTCTCTCTCTGACCCTCCCCCATTCATGCTGCCTCTCCCTGTCTCAAAATTAAATAAACGTTAAAAAAAAATTAAAAAAAAGTAACCAGGGAGATTGACTTTCAAAATGGCAGTGTAAGGAATCTTTTCCAGTCAGACAAAGACTTTAAGTCTTTAGAAATTGTCTTAAGTGTATATAGCACACGGATAACCATCTAGTCAAGACCATCTACTATATCTAGATAAAAACAGCAAGAACCTGTGGCATTAAACCATGATTCACTATAATTCCCTACCCTGTTCCCCTCCACCTCCAGCTCAATGTGATGTGAGTTCTACTTCAGGCATTTGAGGTCAAGCAGATAGGTCTTCCCATCTACTAGCTCTCAGTCTAGGGCTACAGTAGGACCTAGGAGGGCGCTCTACTCCCACCTCAACTCTGAATTTAATAAACCCTACTCTGGGAACTGCTTCCAAGAAGACTGATCTCTTCTTCACCCTGTCCCCACTCATATGGCTAAAGCTCTATTTCAAGTACAACGGGCCATGGAAGCCTGAACCCAAATAGCCCTGCTCAGGTAACGTGTAGGGCAGAGGTTCCATCCCAAAAAGGTCAAGTTCAGAAGTCCAGGAGCTACTTATCTGCACAGAGTCCCACTTGCTGAATAGAGTGTCACTCTAGAAGAAGTAGTTGAGTGTTTTCTACCCTCAGTGGCACAGAGGTTCTGTCCAGTAGGAGAGGTAAACAGTAAGCATAGAGTTCACTCCTTTGCCTAATCTTCACTGAATTTGGAAGAGATAGTGAGCATTTTCAAACATAGAGATTACCAAATGAGAAATTTAGAGCAGATTGATAACTCTCTAAATCTAATTGCAAAAGTCAAAATGGTAAACAGTAAAGAATTTTAACTGAGAAAACCAGGGAAAGAGACAATTAAGGAGAGCCTTCAGGGAGTTTGAACAACCACAAAGACTGTTAAGACTCTGTACCTATAGAGGGGCCTTACTTTAGTTGTATCAGATTGTGGGACAATTTATGCCTCAGGATAGTATTGCAAAAAACACAGCAATCAGTTAGTACTTAATGAAAGCTAATAAATGGGTCTGAGTAGAGGCTGACCATCTCAGGTGCTCAGGTGGATCGAACATGGCCAAGCCTCACACTCCCAAAAGAAATACCAGAGACTTCACATTACCGGAGAAATCAAATTCATTAAACTAGTCAAATTATCAAACAACTAAACATACAAACAGTAAGAAGTCCCAAAAGGTGGAGGCGATAAGGATCCAGAGTTGCTGGAATCTATTGCCTAAAACACCAGTTTCCCAGAAAAAAAAAAAATTATGAATCGTGCAAGGAAACAATAAAGTACAACTCATACACAAGAATAAAAGCAAGTCATAGAATATGTCTGTGAGAAGGCCAAAAATATCAGAGGCAATAATAACAACAAAAAAGTTCAAAGCATCAATTAGAGAAAATCTACTTTCAAATTAATAAAAACCAATATACTTATGTTGTAATTAAGAAATTCTGAGAACCCCAGTGAAATTTCTCTTGCTTTCAGGTCCCCCATATCCAACATGTTTCTCAAATGCTTCAAAAAGTTCCTCATTTCCAAAATCCCAAAGAAATAACAATATTTGCAAGAGATGAGGGATCAGTTTTTTCTTCTAGAACATTTGAAGGTTTATCTGTTTATTTAGTTTAACTCTGAGCTTAATCCTCAACAGCTTCTTGGGAGAGGGGGTCTCTGACCATATTCATAGATCACAATCTGATGAGACCTTCCACTCTTGGACTGTTCTCAATTATAGGATGTTTTTCTCTATATTGTGCTGAAATCAACCACATTATCACTTTTCCACCTAGTTCTGAAAGTGTCCTCCAGAGCAATGTAGAATAAAGTGACACAGCCTTCATCTTTGGATATTTACAGTACTTGCCCTTAATCTTCATCTTGCACATGACATGTCTTATGTTGTGGCATTTTGAACATCTCCCTGCAATGTTACTCCCATACCACTGATCCAGATTTGATTATGCTGCTGTATCCTAACTGTAGTAACTTGGGACATCTCATAAAATCAAGTGCTTCTTTAAGGGTTTTCACACAGAATCATCAAGTAATAATAGGCATTGCCAATATCTTTATTTTTTTAAACTTTTAAAAATGTTTATTTATTTATTTATTTATTTATTTATTTATTTATTTGAGAGACAGACATATGGAGTGTGAGCAGAGGAGGGCAGAGAGAGGGAGACATAGAATCAGAAGCAGGCTCCAGACTCTGAGCTGTCAGCACAGAGCCCGACATGGGAATTGAACTCACATGCCCTAAGATCATGACCTGAGCGCAGTTGGATGCTTAACAGACTGAGTCACCCAGGTGCCCCAACATTGCCAGTATCTAATTCAAGGTATTTTCTTACTTTTTACTTTTCATCCCTTGTGTACTTGATTAACTACCATACCCTGATATATTCAGGACTTCTGACTCCTAGAGCCATCACATGTGATTTCCTGCAACAGCAGGCAGGATCAGAGAAGCTTGTTGTCCAAAGTTTGCCGAGTAAAGACCATTTTGTCAACCATTTCGCAACATCCTGACTTATTGCTGTGGTTCACTAATCCTCACTCTGTGCTTCAGTATGAGTTACTATGGGTCTGGGTTTCTGCAAGGTAGCGATATGTTTTCAATTGCTAGTTATTTTCCAGGAATGTCGTTTCTTGTCATGTATTCAATTAGTCATTAAAAAAAACACATTTATCGCTATAAAGCAAGGCTAGGATTAATGCTGACCTATTTCTTTCCCCTGAATTAGTGCATTTTTTTCTCCTATTTGTGCCTTAGTACATGAACCCTATGTTCTCTTATTAAGGAAAAAAAATGTTTATAAAAATGTTTATTGGCCAACTTCACAGCGTTTTTCTCAATGCCATTTATTCCAAAGATTCAATGTGTGTTCTAACCAACACTGTTAATATCTAAAATGGCCATCATATTATTTAATAAGTGACTTATTTAATAAGTCATTTTCTACTCCATTTGTGATCTCCTTGGTCTAGACACTATAACATATTTAAAATTTTGTTTTAATTATTAATTTGTATAGTGTTGGCCCTGAGATTTAGAAGTGGTATTCTTAGACAATAGTATTTTCTTTTTGTTTTTTTCTTTTTATTTATTTTTTTTGTTTTGTTTTGCATTTATTTATTCTTGAGAGACAGAACACAAGTTGGGGAGGAGCAGAGAGAGTGGGAGACACAGAATCCAAAGCAGGCTCCAGGCTCTGAGCTGTCAGCACAGAGCCCAATGCAGGGCCCGAACTCACGAACTACAAGATCATGACTTGAGCCTAAGTCGCACACTCAACTGACTGAGCCACCAGGCGCCCCTTAGTTTATTTTTAAATATAATTTATTGTCAATCAGCTAACATACAGTGTATACAGTGTGCTCTTGGCTTTGGGGGTAGATTCCCATGATTCATCACTTACATACAACACCCACTGCTCATCCCAACAAGTGCCCTCCTCAATGCCCAGCACCTATTTTCCCCTTCTCCCACCCCAATCAACCCTTGGTATGTTCTCTGTATTCAAGAGTCTCATGGTTTGCCTCCCTCCCTCTTCCAAACTATTTTTTTCCCTTCCCTTCCCTCATGGTCTTCTGTTAAGTTTCTCAAATTCCACCTATGAACTAAAAGGCAACTGATGCAATGGGAGGAGATATTTGCAAGTGACATATTGGATCAAGGGCTACTATCCAAAATCTACGAAGAACTTACCAAACTCAACAACTAAAAAACAAATTATCCAGTGAAGAAAAGGGCAGAAGACGTGAATAGACACTTTTCCAAAGAAGACATCCAGATGGCCAACAGACACGTGACAAGATGGCCAATGGTGTTTTCAAACAAATTATAGCTTATGGTAAAAAAGACAAAGTTACTTCCCAAGCTGGTACTTCAAGATGGCTTTACGATGCGAAGAAGAAGATGCATATTGTGTTTAGGGTAAACTACACTATTCCCTGTGGAATCTGTTTTTTTACCTCTCATGAGGAACGAAATTGAACAGTCTCATAGCTGGCAGATTGGCCCATGTGTGGTATGGGGCTGTTGCTAAAATAAAAACTGCTTGAGCCCACACTAGCTATATGCTATTCCCTTTAACCTATGTACAGCAGCTGAGAGATAACAGCTGCTTCAGTGAACATCAAAACTTGCCCAGAGGAACATATGCATTGCTCCTTCTGTATATATAGAAATTTCTCTTGATTCCCTACCCATGCACATCTGCTGGAGTATCACAACTTACAATGATGACAACTCTTACTGAACACCATGGGAGTGATTTTGAGATGTTTTTGCATTCAGAATCCTTGCTCTGGTTTAAAAACAAAGGAATAGAACCTCATGAGATACCCCTGCCAAGGAAAATCAGATGCTAATAACAACCTCTTACATTTGTAAAGCACCTTACAGCCGTATGAATGGGGATTCACAGATGTCATCACTTTTTAATTCCAACTCCATCACATGAGGTAAAATACTAGACTTTTTTAGTAACCTCCTCAGAATCCACCTCAATATTAACCTTTTGCAAAAGTTCCACTTTCTGTTAGATAAATTGTATGTATCTTAAGAAGCCACTTCCTGGGGCGCCTGGGTGGCGCAGTCAGTTAAGCGTCCGACTTCAGCCAGGTCACGATCTCGCGGTCCGGGAGTTCGAGCCCCGCGTCAGGCTCTGGGCTGATGGCTCAGAGCCTGGAGCCTGTTTCCGATTCTGTGTCTCCCTCTCTCTCTGCACCTCCCCCGTTCATGTTCTGTCTCTCTCTGTCCCAAAAATAAAATAAAACGTTGAAAAAAAAAATTAAAAAAAAAAAGAAGCCACTTCCTTTCATAGATCTAGGGTAAAACCCCTGAATCACCCTAAGCCAGCCAGCAACTCCCCTGGTCATACTGATTGGCACCAGAGTGGACATAAAACCCATGCTGACATTTTCGAAGCATGCTGGGATGACAATATTACCTCTTTCATACTACATGTAAATGACAAAATATCTGACTCTGGAAGCCACTCAAACCCATCTTGAGGCTATGAAGAAAATCAACCAGAGGATGAGCAGATACATTGGAGGACAAGAATAGTAATGGAGAAAAAGCAAATCTTTGGAATATGGTAAAAAATAATGCAGGGATCAAAATGCACATGAAACTATTCCTTCTTTTGGAAGTTTTGCTTGTCTAAAGCAGTAAAACCTCTTGTTGTCCCATCAGTTTTTATTTGGTAACTGAAAGCAATGGATAAAGAGAGTGGCCTTCAGTGAACTCCCCTGGAAACAGAGCTTGAAGGACTTGGGTACAGGTTGTCTAAGATAAAACTCTAAGTAAGACAATGAGAGGAAGAGACAGTGGAGAGAAAAAGGCAAGGAAGGATACAAGTCAATAGGGGAATGTTATCAAGTTGGTCACTGCTGGGGCAATTGGGGTGCAAATTCTGGGGATCCTGAGGTATCAATGTAAAATGTGCCTTGGGGTTGTTTCTCTGAAGGACAGGAAGCTGCAAGTTTATTCACCAGCCCCCACATCCCATTGATTGAGAGTAAGTGCTAATGCTCCTGTACCTCCAGGTTGCAAGTCAGGTTGAATGGCTTCCAGCTGCAGGAAAGCCTTAAGGCAGAAAATTGACTTTGCAGTGGCCTCAGGCTGTGTATCAGCCAGTGCACTGACCTGTCTACAACAGCAGTACCGATATCAGAAGTGGTTAAAGGGATGGATTTTAAGCAAAAAAAGTAGAGAAGGGAGGGAGGGGAGGAAGAAAGAAAGAAAGGGCACATGCTATAGTAGGCCGATCAGGAATTGCCACCATTTTTTGTATACAGCTCTTTTAGAGGATTACTGTATATCTTCACAGTCAAGAATTAATAAGCAGGAATTGTGATACAACAGTCCAGAAAACTGGTATTTGTTGAAATTTTACTATCAACAAGACACCGTGTTACGTTCTTTTCATGTGTTATCACATTTAAACTTTCAAATCGTCTCTTGAGAAAAGGGAACCCTTGTGCACTGTTGGCAAGGACATAAACTGGTACAACTACTATGGAAAACAGTAGAGAGGTTCCTCAAAAAATTAAAACTAGGACTACCAAATGACCCAGCAATTCCACTAATATTTACACAAGGAAAACAAAAACACTAATTCAAAAAAAATATGGTTCCCTATTTTTATTGCAGCATTATTTATAATAGCCAGGATATGGAAACAACTTAAGCGTTCATCAATATATAAATGGATAAAGAACATGTGATATGCACACACAATATTATGCAACCATAAAAAGAATGAAATGTTGCTATTTGTGACAACATGGATGGACCTAGAGAGTATTATGCTACAAGAATTAAGCGAGATAAAGACAAGTACCATATGATTTCCCTTATACGTGGAATCTAAAGCCACACACGGCCATAAATAGAGAACAAACTGGAGGTTGGTTACGAGAGAGGAAATAGATAGAAGGATGGGTGAAACAGATGAAGGGGATTAAGAGGTACAAACTTCCAATTATAAAATAAATAAGTTGTGGAGAATGAAAAGTATAGCATAAGGAAGGCAGTCAATCATATTGTATTAAGGTATGGTGACAGACGGTGGCTGCACTTATCATAGTGAGCGTTGAATCATATATAAAATTATGGAATCAATATCAGTTGTACACCTGAAACTAATATAACAATGTATGTCAATTATACTTCAATTAAAATCTAAAAAATTAAACATCCCTAAAATGAATTGATGAATTAATGAGCCTCTTGAGATAATGTTAACATCCAATTTATAGAAAAAGAACTCGGGTTTAGAAAATTGTGCAACAGACTCCATGCCCCATGTGGAACATGCCTGAATTAGATCTCAGGTTCAGATCTTCCTGACTTCACTACCCACATGACACTGCCTTATCCTCAGCCACAATACATAAGCAAGGGAGGGAATGAACAACATAGATACTCTCATTACTCAAAGAAATGTTTATGTGGATTGTCTGGATTTCCTTGGCAAATTTAAAATTTTTTTAATGTTTATTTATTTTTGAGACAATGCAAGAGACAGAATGCAAGCAGCGGAGGGGCAGACAGAGGGAGACACCGAATCCAAAGTGGGCCCCAGGCTCTGAGCTGTCAGCCCAGAGCCCGACACAGGGCTCAAACTCACGAAGGGCGAGATCATGATCTGAACCAAAGTCGGACACTTAACCGACTGAGCCCCTGAGGCGCCCCAAAGTATTATTTAATTTTAAAGTAAGGATGTCCTCATTTCTCAAACATTCACTTGATCCTTGAAACAAGCAAGAGTCAGGCAATGTTATCTCTAAGGACCCTAGTAAATCCTAGATTATATAATTGTCTGGCATAAGCATTTACAGAAATTCACTACAAGTAAGCTTTACACTATTGACAGATGTAAGTACATCTGAGAATATGTTTTTTAAAAGTTCAATGTGCTTTTGGGTTTTGGGGGGGCCTGAGGGAAAACAAGTGTTATTCATGGAACCATCAGATATTAATACAGATTAATAATATTTAGCCATTCAAGGATATTTGAGTACCTGATTTGGGGAGATGTTATTTAGCGGTTAAAAGTAAAGGGGGATGAAGAGATACCAAAGAGTTGATGGCAACAAGTTGCAGGCCACCAGAGTTTTCTTTTTTTTCTGGAGTGGGATGAGGATAGTATAGACTGATATCAGAAAAGAATAGGGGCACCTGTTCTGAGCACCTGGGTGGCTCAGTCGGTTAAGCGTCCGACTTCAGCTCAGGTCATGATTTCACAGTTCCTGAGTTGGAGCCCCTTGTCGGGCTCTGGGCTGACAGCTCAGAGCCTGGAGCCTGCTTCAGATGCTGTGTCTCCCTCTCTCTCTCTGCCCCTCCCTCAAGTTTGTTCTCTCTCTGTTTCTGTCTCAAATGTAAACATTAAGAAAAATAAAAAGAATAATAATCTAATCTGCATCTCATTTTCTTCCCATATATTGAAGCTGGTTAGGGACTTGTCTAAGAGATAAAAATTTATATAAACCTATATATGTCTGTGCAAGCAAACACACACACACGCACACCTATAATGTGATTGTTTCCCACTATGGTTCTCCATAAGGAGGCAACATAACCTGGAAGAAAGAGCACCGATTTGGAAATTAGGTTGATTTTAGAGTGAACCTCAGCTGAGCCATTTTCTAACTGATAAGTCACTGCCTCTCTGAGCTAGAATGTTCCCATCTTTTGAGTGATTTGTTGAAACTGCCAATCTGTTGGTTGATGCATATGCAGTGCCTGATCCAGGTACTCAAACAGAGGAATAATAACAGCAGCCACTTTTCATTGAGTAGTATTTTAGCAATCATTTAACATATGGGTTTTGAGGGGCACCTGGGTGGCTCAGTCGGTTTAGCAGTCAACTCGGTTTCAGCTCAGGTCATGGTGTGTGGGTTCAAGTCCCTCTCATTGGGCTCCATGCTAACAGTTCAGAGCCTGCTTGGGATTCTCTCTCCCTCTCTCTCTGCCCCTCCTCTGCTCATGCTCTCTCTCTCTCAAAAAAAAAAAAAAAAAAAAAACAAACTTTAAAAAAAATATATGTGAGTTTTGAAAAACAATTTCCTTGAAAATATAACTTCTTCAGCCTAAAATCACAAAGTGAATTATGTTTTTTAAAACATTTTAAATGTCATGAATGATTGTACATAATTAACAACCACTGACAATTAAAAATAAAATCTAATATGGGATTCTCCCTGGGAATCCAAAAGTTAATTTAAAAAATACTGGTAGCGAAATTAAATTCTTTTAAGTGTAGGGATTGTTTTTCTATTTTAGCAGACTTCTCCTTTGTTTTCATCACATAAAGATTTAAAAGCAAAGGACTTTGAAAGCTTATTCTTCTGAGCTAATCATCCCTGATATCAAAGTCTGAAGCGTGAATTTTGGAAAATCATAGATACCGAAGCAAAGTCATCCATAGGTTTGTATCACTTTACCTTACATGGTGTTAATTTAATTCAACATTTTAATTAGCTGTTCCATATAGCAAGAAAATGTTTTTAAATATAAGCAGTTCCCATCAACCACATTAATAGTTAATGATTAATAATTCTCATTATCAGAATTCAAGTAGTTGTACCGGATAAAAATTTGTCCAAGAAATGGATTTGAATGATCAAATTGGTCCCTTTAATGTTGGTGAAGATCTTCAGATACAGTCATATGATTTATCTATAATTCTTCGTATATTATATTGTACCATTTTTGTCATTTGTTAATATTTGTGTTAAAATCTAAGCTAATCTTAGGTGCTGACATCTTTCCTCCCCAGTAAGATTGTAAGATTATTGGTAAAAAGTGACCAGCCTTAAGGCAGTTCCTCTTGTAGCCCCTGAGGTCATGTACCACATATTCTTTATGCATAGCAAGAGCCAGTGTATAATTTGGTGTTTGGCTGATTAGTTCACTCATCTCTGCACACATCTCCAGCTCTTCATGCTGATTTGTTTCTGCTCTGCAACCCCTGTTCTCCAATTTGACCTCTGCATCATCATCCCCGTTTTATCAAATTTCCTCATTTTAAATCAAATCAAGTCTTTCTGTTTACTTTCCACTGACATTGCTACCTGCAAACGTCTATCAGGTACACCTACGCCTAGCTTATTGATGCTGGGGCTGTAATGCATTTCACGACACCGTATGCATCAACGAGGCTTCCCAGAACAAAAACCCTTTCCCCTTTTATCACATCCACCCAATTTCGCACAACTATGACTCCTTCCAGTTGTCATTTCCATAATAGGGCCAGGGAGAACACTGAAATATGAAGATCTTATAAGATGCCTCCCTGTCTAGGCCATTTTTTAGTTAATCAGTTTATTTTGTTTTTTCCTCCCTGTCCCTGATAATCACCACCCACTCTATATTCTTCCGTATTTGAGAATTTCTACAGGCTACTCCTCGTTTAATTCACATTCAGTTCATTTCAGACATGAGCTTCTCATGGACATTTCAATCAGCTTCTCTATGTACCAAAAAAGATGTGTTGAAACATAAGCAGGCTTCATCACCCATATTAACAAAATGTAGGATCTGTCACTGGTTTTATTTGCACCTAAATAACTGACAAAGAATACAGAGGTAGATTGTAACTAACCTGATACGTTACATTGTTTGTTCTATTACACCAGCCTGTTTCAGTGAAAACAATTACAGTGTAACTTTGCTAATCTCTGATCCTCACTAGATCTGTTTCCTTTCCTATACAGAAGGGAGAGGGGGAAGGGCTAGAAGGCCCCTGACATCCTCATTTGAAAACACTATCCACTGTCTGCCTTGTTAGTTGCGTGATGTAGAAAATATATTGTTTTCTCTATTGTAAATCTGTTTATTTCATAATTGTTCAATGCTAAGGGGAGACACGATAAAATTCTGAATAGAAGGATGAGACCACAGAGCAATGACACTTTTTTTTTTTTTGGCAGGGGTGGGCGGGGCTCTAATTTCTGAAAGTCTAATATCAGAGTATCTCAAGCCAGGGGTTAAGGTGTATCTCTTTGCCAAGGCAGGTATATGAGAGGTAGCAAAACCTGACAGGGAGGACTTGTTCCTTACGTCTCGCTGCTAGAGCCACATCTTCACACCATATTCTAGCCCATGAACAAGACGTCTCCCAGGGTAAATAGCAAACTTAAATTGGGACTGAGCGTCTGTTGTCACACTCTTGACAGAAGCCAGGTACCCATGGTTGAAAGGTAAATCAAGACTGCCTTTAAAAATAATCTATTTTTAAGTCTGAAATGTGGAACATAAACTATAGAAATATAAATAACCATATAGAATAATCAAGACCAACATTTTAAAGTCATTTTTGTCTTGACAAATTTGGGATATATGGTCACTGCAGTCCAAGTGGACAAGTCCCTTCTCTTTCCATAAACTCCACCCTGTGAAATGTACATGTGGATTTCTAAGAAGCAACCAGAAACAGAGAGACTTCAGAACTAATCAGATTTCATAGGGACAATCTGCTTTCCTGTTCATAACTGGGGGATTGGGGGTGGGGGGGGGTGGGGGAGCTGCAGTTCAGACCTAAATGGACTGACTGATCTAGAATTAATGACTTTACCCATTAACAATATAAACAAAGACACCTTGTTACTGATATATGTGACACATTTAGCCATGTTTTTTTCCAAACTGCATTAGATTTACTCAGCTTTTGGGGAAGACTTTTAACAATGGAGGCTGGTTGGGTAAGATTTCGGTTTTGATGCATCTTTATTAAAAAGGCTTGAATTTAGACGTATCTAGAGAGTGCCACCTTGTGGACAAAAGGCAGTAGAGGTAGGTGGAGGAAAACTCACACATATGACATGTAAACCTTACTATTTGTACCTGATTGCTATTTTATGCGAACTTTGATAATCCCAATGTTTCTTCAATTATACACAGATATTATTATCTAAGAGAATGGTACAGATTGACCTAAAGATTATAGCTAAACCATTCCATCCACACTGTTTATTCCATGTTGTTATGTAAAGAAAAATATAGTGCATTACATAAAAAAAAGAATCACAGATGTACATGCATTTATACAAAATGTCACTTTGGTGGAGTTCATAAAAACACACAGAAACAAAGTCAGCAAATATTAATATGTAAATATTAAATTTACCAACTACCTTCACATTTTGGTTAGTCAGCTCATCCTCAATCCCATGTAATTATTAATTTCAAGTATTTAGATTCTAAAACTCAGCATAAACATTGCATTATTTTTTAGTGAAGAAGAATGTGGTTATAAAGAGGAAAAATACAGTAGTGCAGTGGATTTCTAATGGTGGCAACCTCTCATTCATTATATCATGTTAACATTATGCAAATTTAATGCTAAAAACAAACCCATCTCAATTCTGGGGGTAACTAATTTCATCCAGATTTTTATAATCTGCAAACACTATACTGTCTTTGATTATAGAGAGATTAACTGGAAAGACATCAAATAAAATCAAATCCTTCCAAAGAAACCTTAATATTATTGTATATATCTATAGCTGTTTATGTTTTTTATTATCTCAAATTCACCTCTAAATACAGAACTCCTTTGAGCTCTTCAAAGGAAAGAACTTGGATATGAGGACTTTTTAGTACTTATTATAAAGAAATCAATTTCTTTCTGATTTACCAAGTATTTTATGGATCCTGAATAAAAAAAAAAAATAGTACATAATAGCTGAACTCTATTCTAATCTCAGACAAAAACAAAAACAAACAAACAAACAAAAAACCTGGAGATGTAGTAGGTTGACTTGTCTCCTAAAAAAACATCTTATTTTTCTTTGAAACATGCATACTTGCTGTCCTCTCTTCCCAAATATCCAAACTCTGAGCCATTGTACATCCATGTCTCCACCTGTCCTGGCCAAGTCCCAGAAGTGCATGTTGCAAGGCAAAGAGTCAGAGAGGGGGGTTTAGTTAGGAATCACTTTCCAATGGGCTCGCCATTTCCCCTTTCTTTCCATCTCCTCCATGAAGCCACCCTTGACTTCTTCATCAGCAATTTCCATTCCTTCCAGTCTCTATACATCTTCACCACACCATTAAACTCTTAATTATATAACGTCATGTTCTGCCCTCTAATTGTTTTACAAAGGCTGATCTTGATTCACTGCTACCTGGCACACAACTTGGGAAGAGAGATCATATATTTTTTTTTTTTCTAAATCCTGCACAGCATCCATCATAGGACTGAGCACAGCGAGTGCTCCATAAATATTTTAAGTAGAATGAATTTGGACTATGGCAAGGCCTTGGCCTTGTCCTGTTGAATATTTGGGGAAATGACTTCGAAGACCTAGAAGAAAAGCCTTTCAAGTTTGTGGATGTCTTCAGGTTGTGAATGAGAACTAGTCTCACAGGGAAGACAAATATGCATGCAATTAACATATCATCCATAGGCCAATATTACAGATATGAAAAAATACTGTGGGGAAATTTAGGATGGAGAAACTAAGTGCGTGAGTCCATAAATACAGAGAGAGGACATCTGAGCTGGGAGAGAAGGGCATTCTGAACACAAGTGGCAATGTACAAAGCAAAAGAACAGAGAGTGATCCAAAATTATTTACAGAACTGTGTTATTTGAATTACAGCAATGTTTGTGGATAAGTGGGCCTTGAAATAGGCTACTCTGGGAGAGATCAATTAAATCCGGGTTGTAAAAAACCTTATTTACCTCACAAAATGCTAGAATTGAACCCGTGGATTCTGTCCATCTCAGTCTTCCTATTTCCAACACCACCCCTCTGAAGTTCCTCTTTGTCTCTTGAAATATTAGAATAACCACTTAATTGTTCTCCCCATCCCCAGGTTTTTGTTTTTGTTTTGTTTTGTTTTTTTAATATATAAATGAAACTTCCAACCAGTCTTACAGTATCAAGCCACTTGTGGTTTGGTTCCTACCAAATTGAGAATAACCTCTCCTGCAATAAGTGCTCTCTGATGTAGGACCATGACCTAAATATCCTGCACCATCTACACCAATACTCAGGAGACCGTCAAATCCAATTTGCCCTGGCACCCAAACATATTTCAGTATTTGGAAATTATTCATGCTTTCCAATTACTCATGTCTTTCATTTTGCTTTAAGCGCCCCATCTGCTTACTAAATTCTACCTCCTTCAAGTCCCACCTTGAGTGATAAATTCTACATAAATTATCCCCAGCAACTCGCTAAACCATCCTTTGAATATTTCAATCCTTTGTTTTTAAGTCTGACAACTTAACACATATTTTCTGTCCTAAGAGCTATCTGTGTTCTTGCCATCACATGATCACTTTATCAATCCCACCTTGTTCTCTCCCTGAAGGAAAATATGCGGATCATGGTCATATATGCAGACCTCAAAGCAGTAGGTACATTTGACAAAAGTATAAAATTGTGTTTGTTTTTGTTTTGCTCTTGGTCATGGTGTGATGTCTTAACACAAAGGATGTGTTGCCATATCATACACAGAGTTGTATTTTCTAAATTGGATTAAATGGAAAGCAGTTGTTGGGGACAAACCACCACAATCAAGACTACATAGTCTCATCTCAAATTTACCTCAAGATGATTTCTGTTGTGCAGAATACTTCTACCTAATGTTTCTCCTCTTGTTATTCTGGAAACATCACCAAAGTAGGCATATAATGGAAACATCCATTGATGGGGTGTGTATGGTCTTCTGTGGTGAAATAACTTTGTTCATCCAATTACCTTCAAAGACAACCAACTCAAAGCAGAGACCTCCCTGAAGAGACAGTGCACCTCATTCCCACATTAAGCATCAGCTGCTTTTCCAAGCTGGGCCATAGACAGGCAGGCAAAGGAGCAATTGCCAAAGAAACCAATGGAGAAGTGAAAATTTTTTCTTCTTGACACAAGCTTCGTCTCCAGAAAGCAGCACACCCAAGAGGCATAGGGTGGGCTTTGATTCAGCCATCCCTCAGGTCTAGTCCAGGAGCTGGTTCCTTATCTACATCTGTGTCTCATTCGTTAAAGTAAAGTTGTTAATATCCACTTGGAATAATCAGTGTGGAGTTAGCAAATTAATAACAACAATAAATTTACCCTTAAAATTGATAATGGTAACATAATAATAAATACGCTGGCTCAGAGTCTGCCAACAGATGATTTTTTTTTTTTGGTAAAATGAAATTTCAGTTCTATCTGCACGTGGATGCTTAAGAAGCAAATTTATAGACGGAAGGGGGTCAAAAAAAGGTTAAAGAAAGACACAACCTCAAACTTATCTTAGTAATGGATTTTATGATTCCCTTAGAGCCCTAATATATAATCCTGTATATGTCAGATAAAGATATATAAATGTAGATGTATAGATATGAAGCTATGTATAAATATAAAATCGAGTAGTTAGCCACAAGCCAAAAATATGTACTAAGTGTTTTATTGTGTCATTTCATTTAGCAACCAAAGGAAACTATTGTACCCTTCACTCTCTGATGAAGAAAATGAATTCTGCATTTGCCATTGACCTTACAGCTAGCCTATCTAAAAACTAAAGACCATGCTCTCATAGTCCTGCTGCTGTTGACGCTACCGTTACCAGTAACAGCGCTGATGCTGTATTTACTATTAACAATATCATTATCATTTATTTCATACTTAGCATCTATTCATTGAGTGTTTGCATTATGTGTTAAGCTAAGCAACTGCTAGGTTAGATACATGTAGTTTTTAACTTTGTGGTACTTCCGTGACTCAGGTCTACTGGACATCTCTTGCTTGGTGTTGTTTTTCTTTTCTTTGGCAAAGTTCCCCTTCCCTAGTCCATGAGATTTTTTTTTTAACATTTATTTACTTTTGAGAGACTGACAGAGACAGAGCACGAGCAGGGGAGGGGCAGACAAAGGGAGACAGAATCTGAAGCAGGCTCCAGGCTCCGAGCTGTCAGCACAGAGCCAGACACAGAGCTCGAACCCATGAACCGTGAGATCATGACCTGAGCTGAAGTCAGATGCTCAACCAACTGAGCCACTCATGTGCCCCTTACCTAGTCCATGAGATTCTTGTGGGGCTGAAAGGGACTTGCTCCCCCTGCTACAAAGACATGTGGTGAGACCCAAACTAACATCACCGGTTTCTCTCCTCCAGAAATTGGAACAATGTACACATAGAGAGGAAACAGACGTGGAGCCCAGGCGTTTGTTCAGAAACACCCAGCTCTGCTCTAAGGTCATGCTCTTTTCAACAACACTCAATTCCTCAGTCCTTCCTGTGATTTGGGGGCTCTACACTCAAGTTATTTTTATTGTATCCTTTCAATAAAGTGATTTGACAAACACAAAGTGAGTCACTTTGACTCCTGTTTCTTGCATTCACATTCAAATTACTACCTCATTCACAAATGAGGCCACTGAAATTCAGCTATAAAACTGTGATGGCAAGACGTGGAGAGGGCCACCAGAGATGTTCCCCCAATCAGCAAGTAGGATTTGAACACAGCTCAGGCTGACCCCCAAGTCTGCACCCAGTTGTGCAGCTTTGCCCCCCAACAGGGTCCCCATTCCTTTAGCAGAGGCCATCTAAAGAATCTGAAAGATTTCCAAAGTTAGGGGAGACTCAAAGGCACTGGACCATGTTCTCCCCTTTGGTTAAGCAGGACCGTCATTCATAATATTTAGCCTTTTGTCAGCACAGGCACTGAGCAGACACAACTGTTGTTGCCCACCTGCTCAGACAGAGATCTGCAGGCTACCTCCCAGGTTCAACACTAACTTGCATCATGAAAAGTCTGTGAGTTCCAAGAAGAAACCAGAGTGGTCAGGGCAGCTGAGGAAACGAGGGAGCTTAGTGAAAAGCTCTTTTACCAAACCATATGGAAATATTTCATTTTTTGTTTCATTTTGGTTTTTTTTATTTTTTTTTTATGTTTTTATTTTATTTTTGAGAGAGAGACACAGTGAGAGCAGGGGAGTGGCTGAGAGAGACGGAGACAGAATCTGAAGCAAGCTCCAGGCTCTGAGCTGTCAGCTCAGAGCCCGACACGGGGCTTGAACTCAGACTGCAAGATTATGACCTGAGCCGAAATCGGACATCCAACCGAGCCACCAAGATGCCCCTGTTTTTTTTTTTTTTTTAAATCACACATATGTTTATTCCAGCATGCATGGGCTGAATTTCAGACCTGGATAAAAGATCATCTTTGAAGATACCCAAAGAGCCTATCTTGAGACTTTGTTCTCTCGAGGTGAACTTGAAGTAACGAAGAGGCTGTTAAGGATGTACGGAAGCTCAAGCTATCCCTTCCAGAGGCAAATTTCCATGGGTGCCCAACCCCCCACAAGGGTGTGTCTAGTAGAGAAACAGCATTTTACTTCCTGCTTGAAACTATTTCCATAGGCTACACATACCCTTTTGGGCTACACTAACCCCTGTGAAATGGAGTATGTCTCCATGTGTTTACCTTTAATGTAGATATAGTTCTAACACTACGAGGTGTTTCCATTGTCCACCTAGAAGTTCTGCTGCTTTGCAGAGTGGCTGTACCAGTTTGCATTCCCACCAGCACATGTACCCTAATGTTTATAGCAGCACTTTCAACAATAGCCAAATTATGGAAAGGGCCTAAATGTCCATCAACTGATGAATGGATAAAGAAGATATGGTTTATGTATACAATGCAATACTACTTGGCAATGAGAAAGAATGAAATCTGGCCATTTGCAGCAACATGGATGGAAATGGAGGGTATTATACTAAGTGAAATAAGCCAGGCAGAGAAAGACAAATACCATATGTTTTCACTCATATGTAGATCTTGAGAAACTTAGAATACCATGGGGGAGGCAAAGGAGGAAAAAAAGAAAAGTTACTGAGAGAGAGGGAGGCAAACCATAAAAGACTCTTAAGGACTGAGAACAAACTAAGGGTAGGTGGGGGGTGGGGGAAAGGGGAAAGTGAGTGATGGGTAGGGAGGAGGGCACTTGTTGGAATGAGCACTGGGTGTTGTATGGAAACCAATTTGAAAATAAATTATATTAAAAAAAAGAAACTAGAAGAAACCTAAAAAAAATGAAAAATGAAAAATAAAATACTGATTTTTCTCCAGAGAAAAAAAGTTCTGCTGCTGGCTGAAGCTCATTAAGAGGCCTATTTAAAATACACAGCTCTTGGGGCGCCTGGGTGGCTCAGTGGGTTAAGCATCCAACTTCCGCTCAGGTCAAGATCTCACAGTTCATGAATTTGGACCCCGCGTCAGGCTCTGTGCTGACAGCTCAGAGCCTGGAGCCTGCTTCCTATTCTGTGTCTCCCTCTCTCTCTTCTCCTCTCCCATTCATGCTGTCTCGCTCAAAAATAAACATTAAAAAATTTTAAATAAATGAAATAAAATAAAATAACACAGCTCTTGCTTGAAACAGGGAAGGCAGGCTCACACCTTCACTCTTCTCCTCACTCATTTCTCTCTTGAAAATAGCAAGTAACTTGTTCCTCCCTGAGGCTCTGCATGAGTTCTCACTCTCCTATGTGGTTTTCCTCCATAAAACTGTGAACTGGAGTCAGAAACTAAAGCAGATCAATAGCGCCTGAGGGGATGGCATACAATGTGTTGTGCTCCCAGACATCTTCATTACTTTAATTACCTAAAAAACATATTAATAGTTTGGCAGGGCAGCAATCGTATTCCTCAGCCTCAATGAGTACAGTGGCTGGGAGAGATGGTTCCAAAGCCTTTCACTTCGAGATTTCAAAAATAAATAGATAAGCAAACAAATAAATAAATTCACACACACATACTCCATATACATGTGCATGTTTAGGTATTTCTGGGAGCAGACCCTATGACTTTGATGTGTGTATGATATGGGTCCTTGAAAGTGGCTTAGGGGCTAGGCTTTGGACCACCTGAGAAATTGTGAAAGTTAACAGCAAATGGTATTTACTACAGGTCTACCACATGTTGTCCTTTCCTTCTTTAAATAGTTAATGTAGCTACTCTGTGGCAGGCGGTATTCTAGGCACCGGGAATCCAACAGTGGAAAGACAGTCCCATTTCTTGCTCTCCTGAAGTTTACGTTCCCGCTGGGGTAGGAGGAACAGGAGAAAGTGATCAAAAACAGAGACACGGACTATTTCTAGATGATGAAAAACAGAGAAATGTGACAATCTGGGGGCAGCCCATTTCAGGAAGATAAAAGAATGTAAAAGGTCCTAAGGTCAGGGAGCCAGCGTGGCACAGCCAAGAATGGCAGATAAGATGGGCTGAGCAGATTGGGTTCGGATCTTATTTTTGACAGCCTAGCTCTGCCACTTACTAGCCATGTGAATTTAAAAGAATCACTTCACATCGATCACTTTCAGTCCCTCCATCATTATATGTGGTTAATAATGCTTCTCTTACAAGGTTTTATAAAGTTAAGTTACAGGATGGAAATTGACCACTTAGTGCTTGGTAAATATAAAGATCACAATAAATGACATTGCCTCTGACGTTGTTATTAATTTGTAGCATCACTCCTTCTCTTCTATAGTATCCTAAACTCCAAAGTGAATCATTATTCTCTAAACGTGCTATTTTTTCTGATGTGTCAACCCTCATCCTGAATGCCATACACAAAACACTCCCCATTGCCACCTTGCCATCAGCCTGCTGTAAAGCTCTGTCTTTCTTGATGGCTTTTGAGAGGTTCTCTCTTCACATCTGGCAATCAGTTAATGAGATATATATACAGATCTCAGCTCAAATGCTTATTGTCTTACCAATGTTTAGACACATCAGGGCACATCTCAAGGTTTCGCAGGGTCAGAGCGCCCAAGGTCTTTTTGCATGGGACTAGGGTAGGAAAGTAATGCCCATTCCAGGTAAATAGTAGGATCTTAATACAGAGGGCTAGTTAGAAAGGTGTAGGAAGTCAACATATCAAACAGTAAACAACTCAGAAATGGGCCCAACCAGAAAGACATATCACCCTTGGGCTGTAGGGATAAGGGGAGGGAATGGAATTGCTAGAGGCCAGAAACTGGTTACCCTCAAGGGGGCAGAAACGGTAGGAGGTGGGGCCACAGAGAGAGGAGGCATCCAGCAAGAGCAGAATGTGGTCCTGACGAGGAACGGTGCCAAAACCAGAGTAAAACATAGCAAAGATTCTCCTTTTCTCCTCAAGTTCAAGCTCTGGTCAGTGTTTGCCACTGGCCAAAGCTAGCTGCAGGCCAGATGAAAGAAAGGTAGTCTGGGAAATACAGTTTGTAGAGGTCCATCTCCTGTGATATGGAGTGGAGCCACCGATGGGTAGGTCCAGCCCTTTGCATACAAACAAACCAATGGATGGCATAGACACAGACCCCAGGGTGGTCCCGCCATACACCACACATTACAGCCCGAGTATTCAGCTACAGCATTTATGCAGCACATGAAGGCACCTTGGAAGGAGAACAGATACCTAGGAAACCATTCATCCTCAAACAAGAGTCAGATACCCTTATCTGCTGAAGGGGAGAAGCAATCTGTGAGGACTGCACGTGGCAGGACATTCCGTTTCTCCCAGCCTGTGCTTAAGCCCAGGATATAAGCCTGAGCCTTAGGAAGGCTAGTCTACAAACCAAACCTGAAAGAGCTCATTCATTAAATCTGTGAAGTATAAAGACTCTGAAGTGGTGCTGGCGTTAAGTTGTGAGTAACAACATGGTACAAGGTGCATCAGTGACATTGGCTCCGTGTTAGCAGAAAGTTGTTTTTAGCATAATGAGCACTAATCCCTGTTACAGTAAAGGAAATTAGTGCTCTCCATAGATACCTCAACGCCCCAGACCTTGACTGCTGAACTGCCCAGGTCCCAGCAACAGCAGCGGCGGCACAAGTCGTTTTATTAGATTCCAGCTGTAGTGCTCACATAATTACACAAACCAGACCTAAATGTCAAATCATCACACTGAACTGGAGCAAGAAGAAAAAACAGGGGTGCCTGTGTGGCTCAGTTGGTTAAGTGTCTGACACTGCTTTTCAGCTCAGGTCATGATCTCACAGTTTGTGAGTTTGAGCTGCACATAGGGCTCTGGGCTGACAGCACAGAGTCGGCTTGGGATTCTCTCTCTCTCTCTCTCGCTCGCTCTCTCTCGCTCTCACTCTGTGTGTCCCTGGCCTGCTCATTCTTTCTCTCTCAAAATATGTAAAGATTATCAAAACTAGAAAGAAAAAACAGATAATATGCAGGTAGCTGATCAAGGCTGCTCATGAACCTATGATAATATGTAGTATCATAAATGTTACCTGAATACCTTATAAATGCATATACACATATTACATAAATATGCATTTTATAGAATTCTCCTTCATTGAATTTGAGACATTGTATGTTTGATTCATATTCCAGCTCAGAGATGTTTAGAAATATCCATCTCAGAGTCAATGAAACATGTAATATTACATACAAAGATTTATAATAAATGACGATTGAGGTTGCTATCAGGCACTATACACCGAGTGTTTTTACCTTAGTTGATCTTTATAGAAAATCTGGCAGGGAGAGTAAATAATTCACCCCCACTTTTCTGATGATGAAAATAAGGTTAAATAATTTGTCCCAGGTTACCACGCTATCAAATAGTAGGGATAAAATTCAAATTCCAAACTTGTGCTTACATCCATTTGCTTACACTGCTTCTATGGGAGACACTTCTTGAGAGCTTCCAAAACTTTGGGGTCTGAGAGAGAATTTGAGAGGAGGATCTAAATCTGAAAATATGAAGACACTGAGCTACTTGGGATGTTTTGTTATTGTGAATTTGTAGCTATGTCCCTGGGACCTGTGCATGCATATACACACAGACACCACACACATGTTGACACAGTAATGTAGTCTAGGGAAAGTTGGATTTAATGCATGTGTTTAATCATTATGAGGTCTATACTTTGTTGGTGGCCCTGGAGTATGTATCTCTCATCACCATATACCTCACGACGCCTATTCCTCCATCAACAACTCAAGAAATGCTTTCTCAGTGAGTGAAAAGTAAGTTAAACTGTTGTGTGCATGTGGTGGTTAGGGGTATGGCGATGCTGGGCACAGAGGGTCAGAGAGACCGTTCCTATCTCATTCAGAACCTCATCAATGATGCCAATTGGAGGGTTAGATCTCTTTTAATTATACTGGGACACTGGCAAAGAGGGGCTGGCTCATACATTTTTCACTTGCTCAAACAATAAAATATTGATTCAGGACTCACAATTAATCCTTACAAACCAACCAGGCTTTTAATAATTCAGTCCCATCTCTCAGTGGTCTTGTTTGTTCCCTCCCCATAGTTGAGGAGAAATTGCTTTCTGAAAAGATGGGGACCATTTTTACCCAAGAGCATCAGTTCAGATTCCTGTAATTACACATCATGGTAAATATTAACTCACTCTAAGTGCTTTGCCTCATTCCCAAAACATTTTTTTTTTAAAGCAGAAACTCAGGCTATTCTTTTCCTTCTATACCCACTTGAAATCCATTTTCTTTTGTATGTTCATTGGATGCCTTCTTGTTAGGACTTCTAATTAGCTTTGAAGCCTTCTGAGTTACAAGATACACTATAACTTTGAGGATGTAGATATAAAATTACATGTGGATGGGCTCTCAAAGAGCTGTGGATAGCGTTAACTAGAAATGTAAAGCCCTGACTCTGTCATCAACCTGCTTTGAGAATGTAAGTCTCCTTTGAAGGCCTCAGTTTCTTCATTTGTAAAATTTAAGACCCAAGGCTCCTTTTGATTTAAACAACTTGCTTGAATCTAAGTCCTGTAATGTTATGAATTCAGGTACTTATAGTTGAGGCAAATTCTGTAGAGTTCACAAAGTAGAGACAGCATCTTACTCAACAAAAAGAATTAATCTCAGTAGAAAAGATGCAAGATGTGGGGTCTTTCAATTCCTAAAGACTTTTCTTTCTGTGATATGGGGTTTACTCTGCTTCCAAAGTAAACAAATTCCCATTTTAGCCATATGCTCAGTATGTTCTATTGATATAATGATCATTTCAAATACATACATGTTAATTTTTTCTTCTGTTTTTATATTCTACAGGTCTTAGTTGGCAGACTTATCTTTGATTCAAAAGGTAAAAATACAGATTGTCATGTAATTTTTGATGCTTTTTAATCCCTATACAAGTGTGTCCATTGCATAGATACAGTCTTAGAGGGAAGAAAAGATAGAAATTTCAGATGAGGTTTCCAGATACAAGAGTTAAAATATTTTAAATCAAGCAGATAGGATACTCTGCCTCTGTCTCCCTAATCTTCTCTAAACTTCTACAGTTTCTTGTCTTCTTTCCCTAATAATATTATTTTCTCCTATTTGTTGCTTCCATTTTCCTGCTCTGACAACTGCAATATCCAGTGATGAGGCAAGGTGGCTAGAATGGAAACTTAAACTTGGACCTTCCTTAGGTAAAAGGAAGAACCAAGTTGAGGTTCAGCTTGAGTAATGATAGACTCTTCCAGGCTGACAATCTACATTATTACTTTCTCTTTTGCCTTGATCCATTAAATTCACCAACAAGCCTGATTTGTTTTGGCTTTCTTTTCTTATATATATGCAAATATCTATCTTGCTGTAAGTCACCTCAAATCCTTTGTAGAATAAAAAAAAAAGCAAGTATAGTAAGTGTTGTGAGCCATTTCCTTAGGTAAACTATAGTTTCAAGTAATGTACTTACAAAAAAGGCAACTGGGAAAAAACTGGGAAAAGTTTCAGATATAGTAATTATGTGCATCAGTTTCCTCGATTAAATACCAATGCATTTAAATAATTATATTGTATACATCAGATTTAAACTACTAAGAAAATCTTCCTCCATCTCTGACATCAGCATTATGATTGTCCTATTGTTAAGGCTAAAAATGAAGAAAAATGATATTAACTTGTCCTATTGTGGGGAATGGGGGCTATGTGGGGTGGGTGGGGGAGGTGTTTCTTTGATGCTCCAAGCAGGATGGAATGCTAGATTTCTATCTTTGTCTTGTATTCTTTGCCTAGTTCAGTGCTTCCCAAACTGTATTCCACTAGAGATCATATTCTGTAATATACTGATCATGTTTTATGTTAGATATCCCTCTTGGAGAAGTACTACAAAAAATAAACGTGCTTAAGATTATGTACCCCAGGTTTGTCATGAATCCTACCCTCCCTCCTACTCACACAGAACCAGCCCCCGACCCAACACCTAGGAACATCTTGCAGAAACATTCAGATCTCGTGAGTATAAATGCAGGACACCACATGAGATGATCATCAGAGCACTACAGGATGGTAGTCGTGGTCGTGACAGTTTTCCAGGGTACCAAATTGCTCACAAGGCCTGACATACACAGGCTTGGCCAACTTATTCTGGTATATTAAATTCCCAAAGTTTGCTTCTTCATTAGTAAATTGAGGATAATGAAAACCTTATGTATTTGTTTTGCAAATCAAAAGAGTATGTGAAGCTTGACTGAGTAATAACACAGCTGGTAATTATGATTGTTACTGCTACTAAGATCATTACTTCTATCTGGGCCTGGCCCAGTGTTGCCAGTATTGCCTCCCTCTACTGGAATTGGAGACTATTTTGCCTCTTCCAACAAATGCAGTTCATTGATCTTTTCATGAAACCTCTCAAATTCATGACAGCCTTTCACCCAATACTGGTTTTCTCAGCAGTGGATACAGTGACCTTGCAGGTGCTAAGAAAGGGATAATTAGCTGTGCTCTTAAGTCATCCAAATCATCTTACCAGTCACTTTAATGTAAGGTGATAAAATCTGTAATTTTTATAACGCTTACCCTGCAGATGCTAACTATAAAATGTGCCACGGAAAGATAGGGGATAATGGGAGGAACCACTACCTGAAGTTTAAAATACACCCCGAATGAACACTGCTCACCTCCACCAGCCATGCTTCAGAATCACAGAGAATGGGTACCGGTGACAACAAAAACGTCGATAGAAAGAGGTCTCCTTTACCCCTGCTTTCTTCTTGCCCTTATTTATAATTTAAGACTCTCTTAAAGTAGCCTCACACAAATACAATCAAAGTCTAGCGGTTTTCAATGGGTAAGACAGAGTGTGTATCCCAACAGTTTTCTCTTGATAACCATTTTCTTGAAAAGCCATTTTCTCTTAATAATGGAGAGAACCCATCAACAGCTCCTATCAGTTTTTATGAGTGTGGGCTACAGCACAGACCTAAGACATTCATACCCCTACTTGTATTTTCCTCGTATTTTCACCCTTGATATCACAGACCTTCCTCTCCCCCCGCAAAGTAGATCTTTCACTTGTCTGCTCACAATTTAATCATCAACCATCACCAGACAAATTTGTGCTATTTCCTCTCTCTGCATCACCTAGGAATTCAAATTTGCCTTATTGATTCTCTATCATCAAATCTGTACTACAAACTATTCTATTCGTTCAAAACAGAGCAGCAGTCATTAGTAAGCAAAACACATTGGCAAAGGTAAATACTGAAGATGAATTATGGGAAAAAAGTAACTAATGTGCTAATCCAAATTCTGCCACATTGGTGAAAAAAAAAATATTCCCTTACCTTTTCTTCTGATAACAGCTGTGTGGCTGTCCGTGGGTCTCAAGGGTTAAAATGCTGGTGACTTCCTTTTAGAACAAACATACTGTGACCGGAGCCTGGTAATAGAAGATTTTCACGATTTGATTCTTTTTGAATTGACAAAACCTAACAAATATTTCTACCTGAGGTGATTTCTCAGCTGTGAAGGGTCCCTGAAGCCGAGTTCTTTTTCTGTGTAAACTGATACAAAGGATCTCAAGAAAATTCCCTAGAAACTAAAAGTTACAAGATATCTCAAGACCAACACAACCAATCCAGTTACCTACCTTGTTGCAAACAGAGTGCCTTTCCAGAAGAAACCCACTCCTCCTCGTGTCGGGGTCAGCTTTTTCCTCCTGAGTCCTGATTGCTTATGACCATGATTCACAACTAAGTATGCACAGTAGAAACACCTTTTCCCCCAGATGAATTCAATCAAGATCTAGTCTAGATGTCTGTTGTTCCAAATGAGGTCCATGAATCAGTAGCATCAGCATCACCTGAGAGCTCACCAGAAATGCAGAATCTCAAACCCCAGCCCAGACAAAATCAGAATCTGCATTTTAACAGTATTTCAGCTGATTTGTATTCATGTTAAAAAATACACATCAGAGATTCTCATTTGTTTTGAAATGGGGCTTGAACAGCAGTTCTCAAAGTGCAAACCCTGGATCAGCATTATCATCATCACCTGGGAAGGTGTTAAATACAAAAAGGTTAAAATACAAATTATTGGGTCCCAGACCTACCCATTTAGAAACTCTAGTAGAGATACCCAGTAATCTGTTTTAACAAGTAATGTAGATGATTCTAATGCATGCTAAAAATGGAAAACTCTTGCTCAGGGGGATATGCCAAATTTATAGTATATTCATAGTCTATTTTCCAGATTATGGGTCAGAGATGGGTTTATAACACAGATTTACATGGTCAGCACATTCAGGAAAGGTTTGAGACTGAAAGTGTGCACTTTAATGAAGCTGAGATTTTTTTTGTCCAAATACAAATCAAGATTTATGCAACTTGAAGTCAATGTGAGTGAAGCCAGGTTGAAAAACAGAACCATATCCTGGTGACAGGGGTACATGAACTTTGAGGTCTTAACTATTTCTGAAGCATGCCCTATCTTCTGACTTCCATTCATATAAACTAATGAGTTCCCTTATATGTTGAGCTCATTTGTGTTGGATTGCCTCTTCTTTCAAACATGGAAAATCCTGGTGTTAAGGGATCTCCCACATCCAAGAGGAAAATCAGAAAAGGACAATATCTTTGACAAGAAGTGCTCAACCTGTATTGTCAAATGTCTCGTGATCAGAAATTTACCTACTTCAGTGATAATCCACCCCAACTTAAAAGTCAATTATTAAAAATGCCCTTCTTGGAGAACCTGGGTGGTTCAGTTGGTTAAGCATCCAACTCTTTGTATCAGCTCAGGTCATAATCTCACTGTTCGTGGGATTGAGCCCTGTGTTGGGCTCTGCAATGACAATGTGGACTCTGCTTAGGATCCTCTCTCTCCCTCTCTCTCTGCCCTCTCCTGCTCATGTTCTATCTCTCTCAAGAAAAAAAAATGCCCTTATATTAAGCTGAACTTGGAAAAAACTTATATTTAACAACCCCAAACATTTTCTCCAAGTAATCCAAATCCGATTTTCTCCAAGTAATAAGTCTTTAAACATTTGAAGGGCACATCTCATGCTCCCCTCTCTTCTTTAAATAAGAATCCAGATTTATTTTCCATCATAAAATGATTGTGAATGTCCTCATCATACTAATTGCTTGACCCTGAATATTTGACACTTTATCAATTTCTCTTAATTAGTGCCTTGCAAATAGATGCTGTATTATAAGTATTATCTAACCCATGGAGAAAAGACACCAAATATTCTCTTTCTTGGAATAGTGGATTGAAGCATCATCATGGAAGTTCACTCTTCATGTTGCTGCCAACTCATATTTGTGAGGCAGAGATCCTCAATTAGGTACGGGAGAGAGATAGAGACAGAGAGAGAAAGAGAGAGAGAGACAGACAGAGACAGAACCAAAATCCCTTGGGGAAATTTTTAATTTTTTTTTAATGTTTATTCATTTTGGAGAAACAGAGAGCGCGAGTGGGGGAGGGGCAGAGAGAGAGGGAGACAGAATCCGAAGCAGGCTCCAGGCTCTGAGCTGTCAGCACAGAGCCTGATGTGGGGCTTGAACTCACAAACCCTGAGATCATGACGTGAGCTGAAGCCGGACGCTCAACCGACTGAGCCACCCAGGCACCCCCCCCCACTTAGGGAAATTTTGTACACCTCTGTCACTCCTCACAATTACTATTCTTTGATTAAAAACCAAAGAAATTTCCATCTATTTTATAATCTAGACCTGACACTATCACTCTTCTGTTCCAATTGTTTCATTGATTCAGTCTCTTTGTGGTTATTTGCAGCTTCTTAGCAAGTTAATTCAAACTTCCCTTCTCTACTTATTCTTAGCTATTGTACTTTTTTAAGGCTTAGTTTGTACCTTTATAATATGTGAATAGCAATCTTTTTTATTTTATGATATTGCAAAGATTAAATGAGATATATTATACATAAACTGATTCGTTACAAAGTCCGGCATACATACAGTGCTCAATCAATCTTGACTTAAAAATAATATCATACAGGGCTTTCATGAACTGATTTATATCTATCTTCCAACCTCACGAACTTTTAGTTCTGTTGTGCTAAATTCCAACCATTATCAATGATGTATAATTTCTATGACATGCATATTTTCTCTTACTGCCTTAGTTTGCAGTCAAATGCAATACTTTCCTTTCTCACATATTCATATATTTTCTATTTTCACATATATTTTTATTCTACAACATAATTCTATTATGCACTTGGGCTTCAGTTTCTGCAGACTAAAACGTAGCACTTTTCGATAATCAAAATTCAATTTCACCTCATCAGATGAGACACATTCCTTCAATATTAATATTTTGATCCTAGCTCTGTCATGTAACTTATTAATTATATCTTTTCTGCCATCACTCTTTAAGCCCTAAGTAAATAGGACCCTGACAGAATAAAGTTTCTGCTATTTAGAAGCTTATCCTCTCAGAAATACACAACATAGTCAAAGAATGATGGAAAAATAACACCCTAACAAGGTAAAGCATAAATATATGATAGAATGAATATATTAAAATGGCTAGATAGGCACCACATGGAAATCTGGATAAAAGAATTATCAGAGTAGGAAAATCTTGGAACGTAATTTGGAGAAAACTAGTTTTGAGATAGAACTTAAAAAGTAACCCCTCAACTTGGACTAACGTATTGGAGAGGAGAGAAGGGAATTATCACAGGAAGATGTGTGGAAATGGTTGGAGGCAGGGATGAACAAGTTTTATATTATGGAATTAAAGTTGAGAGAAGTCTTTATTTTCCTAAAGCAAATAAACATTTTCATTTTGATTCTCTGTGTTTTCCTAAACAGGGGTTGTGAAAACATAACACAAATTCATAGGTGAACCTTTAGCGTATGCTAACCATTTAGAGATGTCTGGCCTGGAATGATATGTGATTGGTCCACACTAGGAATTTGCATTCCAAAGAAAAATACTGCCAAGGCAGGGAAATATTTTATCCAAATCTTTGAGGTGAAGAAAGGAGAGAATTAAAATTATGATTAAAAAAGACATTTACATGTTTTTCTCTTTTGATTAATCTTCTCTGTATTGTATGAATACCCACAATATGCAATGTACCATCTGGAAAACCAAACACAGGAAAGCTGCAGGACTAATGTTTTATAAATCTCTGGATTCCAACATTCTCTGGTCTCCAAAGTATTATAAAATAGACATAGAATCAGCGGACTATCTTCTCTTTTCCAACTTTCTGACTCATATAAACTAGTTTCTGTTATGAAACTTGGACCGTATTTGCAATTCCCCAAAACACCCAGATTGAAATATTTTTAAGCAATTACTTAAATATGGTACAAAATGATAGGAAATCTTTTCATATTCAACATGTTTCTTATTAAAAAATCATAGAGGGTAACTAATTTGCACAAAGCTCTACTAATTGCCAGTGCAAATTTATAATGCATCAAGGGTGCTAAAACATGTACACTATTATCAAAAATGCATGACAGTACTGGATAAGAGATAAGAAATTCAATTTCCAATCACTGTCGTTAAGGAAATCGTTGAGAAAGAGGTGAAATTTGAATTGTGACTAGGTAGAAGAAATAGTATGACTGAAGTTGAGGAGGACTTGCCAGTCGATGAAAATGGCAAGATGCTATCTTGTTAACTGTGAAACATTTTTGTGCATTCCTAGCAGAGTGAATTCAGATAAGCTAGGTAGGTCCTCAAATATCAGATAGTCAGACCTGGCAATAGACCATTTACCTTCTGGCTTTGCATTTAGAGTGTGCATTCTGTTTGGCAAGGGACTTTATCTATCTTTTGAATGACATCTATTTCAGAAGAGCAGGATTATGTCATTGTTTTCTTGACCCCATAAAGTATCTATGCCAATTATGCTGTAAAATTAGATTAGGTACATAAATATCTAAAAAAACAAATTTAAGGGACGCCTGGGTGGCTCAGTCGGTTAAGCGTCCGACTTCAGCTCAGGTCACGATCTCACGGTCCGTGAGTTCGAGCCCCGCGTCGGGCTCTGGGCCGATGGCTCAGAGCCTGGAGCCTGCTTCCGATTCTGTGTCTCCCTCTCTCTCTGCCTCTCCCCCGTTCATGCTCTGTCTCTCTCTGTCTCAAAAATAAATAAACGTTAAAAAAAATTAAAAAAAACAAATTTAAAAATGTATTCTTATAATAAAATAGTAAAAGCTTCACTTAACAGAAAAGATAAGGATTATTACAGATTAAAAATTCTAATAACTTGTAACAAAATTTCACTCAACTTTCTCTGTTGCTACATAACCATTTTAGATGGAGACATAAACTAAGTGTACTCAGCACTCCTAATTTAGAAAGCAATTTCTTGAGATAGAACTCATGGAAGCACAATTCCCAATTTAGGGTTTTTTTGTGTGTGTGTGTTTTGTTTTTCTGAATTAAACTTTGACCGATCTACTGCCAAAACCATCGATTAAGTTGTTAAAATAATTATATCAGTTAATTAAGGCATAAGTACACAATGATCAGAGAACTCTAAATTGGTAACTGATCTTAATGCACAGTAGAAAGTGTGGTAACAGGGCAGTCATACAGGAAGCTGGTTCTATATAAGTAGGAACACTCTCTTTTTGCAAGTTTCAAATATTTAGACAATACCCAGGATTTGACTCAGGGATGTTAACAATGAGCAATTGTGTGTGTGTGTGTGTGTGTGTGTGTGTGTGTAAAGAGAATATTAAAATATTTGTAAATGTTAAATGATATTCTGTGTAGCTTTCTATTTTTGTTCTTTATTCTTATTTCAAAGTATTTTCTTTTTAAATGAATCATTTGTGATAGTTTTTAACTGCATAACTCTTTATTATCTCCAAATTCCCTTCTTCATTCCCAACATACTGATATAGTTAATATTATTTAGTACATATCCTTCCATAGTTGTTTTTATGTCCCTATACATTCATAAGTGTGTTTTTCCCTTTCTTGTTTGTTCTTTTTGTTTGTTTGTTTTTTGAGATAGAGAGCGAGAGAGAGCAAGCGGAGGAGAGGGGAAGAGCAAGAGAGAGAGAAAGAATCCTCAGGAGGCTCCATGCTCAGCACAGAACCCAAAGTACGCCTTGATCCTATGACCCTGGGATCATGACCTGAGCCAAAACCAAGAGTTAGAGGCTCAACCGACTGAGCTACCCTAGCACCCCTCTTTCTTGTTTTTTGATCAAATAAAATTATGAAATATATACTCTTTTGTATATTTTCTCCTTGTTAACAGATCAATACATGCAGATATAACCTGTTTTTATTTGTTTCATACTGTTTCATAAAATAAATGCTTACAACCTCTTCAAACTTTTCTGCTATGATGCACGTTTTTTACTCAAGTATTTTGTGTCACAGTACAGTAATAAGAATCTTTGTAAACATTTTCTTTGATACTGATATTTCTATCTCTCTATAGTAGATGACTATTTAGGGGATTGCAGAAGCAAAGCAAGGCATGTTTGAGTTTAAGATCATAGATAAGGCCATTTTACCATCCAAGAATGTGGCCATAGAAATTTACACTCACAGCAGTAATCTATGATGGTGCTTTCATTACTGTACTTTTTGATCACTGAATGAAATCAATATTCTCCATTTTGCCAATGGGGGAAAAATGACACGTTATTATTTTAATTTGTGATTGACCAGCTACTAGTGAAATGGAACACCTTTTCATAAGCTTATTTCACATGAGAATTTAATTTCTTGTGAGTTTTTCATTCAAATTTATTGTCCATTTTTCTACCAGATTCTCTTGAGAAATCTGCAGATCTTTGTATGTTAAAGATATTAATATTTTGTCTGTTATATGCATGTTTTTTCTATATTTAAAAAAAGGTTTTTTTTATTTTTTAAAAATTTAGCCACATAAAGATCCTAATTATAATGTCATCTAACCTTTCAGAGTTTTTTTGTTTACTTGTGCTTTGTTTTTGTTTTTTAAGAGAGAGAGTGCCAGCAGGGTAGAGGGGCAGAGGGAGAGAGAGAATGAGAAAGAGAGAATCCTCAGCAGGCTCCATGCCTACTGCAGAACCCAATGGGGAAGCTCAGTCCCATGAAAGGTGAAATCATGACCTGAGCCAAAATCAAGAATCAGACGCTTGACTGAGCCACCCAGGTGCTGCTGCTTGTTTTGCTTTATGGTTTCTGAGTTTTATGCTTCCTCCCACAAAATTATTCAAATATTTTCTTCAAATGTTTTATAGTATATACATTCTATTGAAAGCTGTAATATATTAGGAGGATGGGCAGTGTGTGTGTGTGTTGCCTGTGATATGAGATGAGGTATACTTTTACATCCTTCAAACTGAATAACTCTATCAATTAGGATCCTGGCTGGCATGAAAATGATGGCACATTCAAACAGGGTAAATCAGAAGACTTAATAAAGAAACTATTTATAAAGGTGAGCCAAGATTGGGGAAACCAATAGCGAAGCACCTTTCCTTTCTTCTACTTGGAGCAGGAAGGGCAGAAAAAGCAGGAGGACAGAGTGGTTACCAGAACTCAGCAGGAGAGGGATGAAACCAACTCAGCCCAGCAGGGAGGTACATGGAGGAATAAATGCACCAATACTCCAATTAATACTCCTTTCACTCTAAGTTTCTCTCCTTGGTGTTTTCTTTGGCTGAACTCTACAAGAATTCATAGAACAAAGGGGTCTGATGAGTGCAGTTCACAGCATTGATCTCATCAATTGGAGAAGCTGGAGAGAGAGACAGGATCCAATATGGCAGCCAGTAGTTACATGCTGCTCCTGAGTAGTTAAAATATGCTAGTCTAAATAGATGTGCTGTCTGTGTAAAATGGATACTGGTGTCAAAGAATTAGTAGGAAAAACAAACAGAAAAGAATATATATTTAATAATTGCTTATAATCATTGTGTATTGAAATGGTAATAGATTGGATTAAATAAAATATATTAAAATGAATGTGGTCTATTTCTTTTTACTTCTTAAATATGGCTCCTAGTTTAAAATTACATATATGACTTGCAACAATGATATAGACGAATAAATGGAAAGAATCCAATTATTCTTATAAAAAATCTCTTTTCCACAAAATTCAAGTGCTATTCCTCACATATATTAAGTTTCCCTACAAAATAAAATTTGTTCTTGAACTCTATATTCTGTTTAGCTTATCCTTATCCATTTGCCTATCTCTGTTCTAATAACATACTGTTAAGATTAAAGAAATGTTATGGAAAATACTAATGTGAAGGAGGTACAAATGCTTCCTCACTATCAGCTTTTTTTTTCTTCTTCTTCCTCTTTTCTTACCAATTTCCATATATATATTAGTTTATGTAAAACTGAAATTGGCCTAGTATTTCCTTCTCCCAAAAATATCAGTTGGTAATCTGAATCAAAGTATACTTTAAAAAAACTCATATCAAAGTTTATATCTACATTTGGAAGGAAATGGCATTTTTAAGCTGCTAATTTATACCATCTAGTGAAATGGTCTGTTACTTCATTTCTCAAGATCTTGTTTAATGTTCTTCTGTAACATTTTATAGATGTCTTCATGTTTTATATTACATATTTCTTATTAAATTCACATCTAGGTATTTCATACTTTTTGGTCACTATAATTTTTTTTCCAGTTTTCATTCTCAACAATAACTATTGGGATTAATAAATTTATTTTGTAATCAAATGATTTACTAATTCCTATGTATTAGATTTACTTGACTATTTTTAAAGCACAGGCATGTTATCTATATTTCAAGTTTATTTTCTTTTACTCATGTTTTTATCTATTTTAAATTATATCAATTAGATAAAACATCAACCAGAAGATTGATTAGTAGTAGTGGCAGAAGTCATCCCTGTTCTGATCAACATTTCAATGAGAATTATCATTTCACTTTTAAGATGATGTTTGCTTTTAGTTTTGAGTAAATAAATAGGATTCTGTACAGGCAGTTTCCTACTATTTCTGTTTAATTCACATTAGATATTTTTCACAATGAATTTTTGTTTGCCTTTAACTTTTTGATATATTTAATACGTGGTAGATGTTATTTTTAACTTTAATTTAAATATAATATTCATATTTTGAGAGATTACCTAACATTGAACAATGTTGGCATTCCTAGAAAAATCCCAACTTTCTCAAGGCATGCTGTTCTTTTAATATATAATTTATTAACATTTATGCAGAACATTCACACCTGTATTTAAAAATTAAGTTTGTCTATAGTTCTTGTACTGTATTTTTCTTGTTTGACTGAGACAATTTGTGATTACTTATAAAATTATCTGAGGAAATCTCCAGATTTTTCTTTGGTATAGGATTATGAGAATTATAAATTAATTTTAAATTCAATTCTTATGTCAACCCTTGAGGAACCTATAACTCCTAAGCCCATCTGAATTTGGCAACTTTCAAGTTGTAATTTCTTAAAAAAAAACTTTTCAGATTTTCTAATGATTATCTGTTGTTATATCATAAGTCTTCTTAATCAAAATGATATTTATTTTTTATCAAAAAATCATTCATTTTTCCCAAAGTTTTAATATATTTTCCAAGAGTTATTGACAACATTACCCTGTAACTTTCTGTAGCTTTACATAATTCAGGTTAGATTTTATACCTATTGTTGTATGTATGTGTTTGTTTTCCTTCTTTCCTTACCCAAACCAACCAGCATCTCAAAGAGTAGCTATTCATTGTATATACTATTACCAGTTTCTTATTTCACTAATTTCTATTTTGGTCTTTATTAAAAAGTTTCTTTCAATTTTGAGGCTTAGTTTTAGTTTCATTTTACTTGTTATTAATAATAATTCACTCACAACTTTCTTTTTTAATTAAAAAATACTTTAAGCTACAAATAATATTCTGAGTCTAGCTTTAAGTTAAGCTCATGTTTTACTATGACTTGTTACGTTCATAATTTCTAGATAGTTTTTTTTTTATGTTTTATTTTATTTTTGAGACAGAGAGAGATGGAGCATGAATGGGGGAGGGGCAGAGAGAGAGGGAGACACAGAATCTGAAACAGGCTCCAGGCTCTGAGCTGTCAGTCACAAAGCCCTACGCGGGGCTCTAACGCACAGACCGTGAGATCATGACCTGAGCCAAAGTCGGAAGCTCAACCGACTGAGCCACCCAGGTGCCCCTAGATAGTTTTTAATGCTGAGTTTATCACCACTATGGTTAGAAAATACTTACAAAAACTGTTTCTTAATTTTTAAGGAGTAAAATTTGTTCTCTTTTTTTTTAATGTTTTGAATTTGTGTGTTTATTTCTTTGTTATTGTTGTACAGCTTATTGGACTATGATAAAAGAATTTGGCCTATGATGTACCTAGTATTTAGAAATTTAGGTTTTCTTTGTTGTTAGCTATATTAGGGAATTTTTCTGTAAATACTCTATTGATTTAAGAAAAGAATATGTATGTATGTGATCTCTTTGGTAATGCTTGATTATATTATTCAAATTTCTGTTTGATTTTTGGCTACTGGAATTATCAATTTCTGTAAAAGACAAATAAACACCTCCCTTTGTGTATTTTTCAGCCATAAGATTTGTACAAGACAGTAATGACTAATGCTATTACTGTAGATTGTTTCCTTTAAGACAGGAAGCTGTATCTTTTCCTTTAGCTTAATGTAGTTAGTATTAAATGGACCATCGATATTAATAAAGCCAATTTCTTTTTTAGCATTTACATTATGTAGCTAAAGTAAATACAAAATACATACTAGAAATGTATGCTTGTCTGTGGGCATGTTTTTACGATTGACTGACTGATTTCAAACATGATGGCATTTTTTTTTAAGTTTATTTATCTATTCAGAGAGAGAGGGAGAGAGAGAATCCCAAGCAGGCCCCATCCTGGCAGCACAGAACCTAACATGAGTGAGGCTTGAACTCATAGACTGTGACATCATGACCCGAGCCAAAACCAAGAGTCATACACTTAACCAACTGAGCCACCCAGGCCCCCCAGACATGTTTTTATTTAAAGTAAACTTTTTCAACAGCTTTATAGAGATCTAATGCTTAACAACTGCACGTATTTAACTGTATACAATTTGATGAATTAGTACATATGAAAACACTTGTTATAACATCACCACAATGAAGATAATAGATGTATTCAACACCTTCCAGAGTACCCTTTTTTTCTTTCTTTTCTGTTTTTTTGTGGAAAGAACACAACCTGAGATCTATTCTCTTAGAAATTTTGACGTGCACAATACTGTGTTGTTACTATAGCCTTCATGCTGTACGGTAGACCTCTAGAATTTATTCATCTAGTATAACTGAAACTTTTTTTTTCTTTTTTATTTATTTATTTATTTATTTATTTTTATTTTTTTTAATGAAATTTATTGACAAATTGGTTTCCATACAACACCCAATGCTCATCCTAAAAGGTGCCCTCCTCAATACCCATCACCCACCCTTTCCTCCCTCCCACCCCCCATCAACCCTCAGTTTGTTCTCAGTTTTTAACAGTCTCTTATGCTTTGGCTCTCTCTCCCACTCTAACCTCTTTCTTTTCTTTTCTTTTTTTTCCTTCCCCTCCCCCATGGGTTTCTATTAAGTTTCTCAGGATCCACATAAGAGTGAAACCATATGGTATCTGTCTTTCTCTGTATGGCTTATTTCACTTAGCATCACACTCTCCAGTTCCATCCACGTTGCTACAAAAGGCCATATTTCATTTTTTCTCATTGCCACATAATATTCCATTGTGTATATAAACCACAATTTCTTTATCCATTCATCAGTTGATGGACATTTAGGCTCTTTCCATAATTTGGCTATTGTTGAGAGTGCTGCTATGAACATTGGGGTACAAGTGGCCCTATGCATCAGTGCTCCTGTATCCCTTGGATAAATTCCTAGCAGTGCTATTGCTGGGTCATAGGGTAGGTCTATTTTTAATTTTCTGAGGAACCTCCACACTGCTTTCCAGAGCGGCTGCACCAATTTGCATTCCCACCAACAGTGCAAGAGGGTTCCCGTTTCTCCACATCCTCTCCAGCATCTATAGTCTCCTGATTTGTTCATTTTGGCCACTCTGACTGGTGTGAGGTGATACCTGAGTGTGGTTTTGATTTGTATTTCCCTGATAAGGAGTGACGCTGAACATCTTTTCATGTGCCTATTGGCCATCCGGATGTCTTCTTTAGAGAAGTGTCTATTCATGTTTTCTGCCCATTTCTTCACTGGGTTATTTGTTTTTTGGGTGTGGAGTTTGGTGAGCTCTTTATAGATTTTGGATACTAGCCCTTTGTCCGATATGTCATTTGCGAATATCTTTTCCCATTCCGTTGGTTGCCTTTTAGTTTTGTTGGTTGTTTCCTTTGCTGTGCAGAAGCTTTTTATCTTCATAAGGTCCCAGTAATTCACTTTTGCTTTTAATTCCCTTGCCTTTGGGGATGTGTCGAGTAAGAGATTGCTACGGCTGAGGTCAGAGAGGTCTTTTCCTGCTTTCTCCTCTAAGGTTTTGATGGTTTCCTGTCTCACATTTAGGTCCTTTATCCATTTTGAGTTTATTTTTGTGAATGGTGTGAGAAAGTGGTCTAGTTTCAACCTTCTGCATGTTGCTGTCCAGTTTTCCCAGCACCATTTGTTAAAGAGGCTGTCTTTTTTCCACTGGATGTTCTTTCCTGCTTTGTCAAAGATGAGTTGGCCATATGTTTGTGGGTCTAGTTCTGGGGTTTCTATTCTATTCCATTGGTCTATGTGTCTGTTTTGGTGCCAATACCATGCTGTCTTGATGATGACAGCTTTGTAGTAGAGGCTAAAGTCTGGGATTGTGATGCCTCCTGCTTTGGTCTTCTTCAAAATTCCTTTGGCTATTCGGGGCCTTTTGTGATTCCATATGAATTTTAGGATTGCTTGTTCTAGTTTCGAGAAGAATGCTGGTGCAATTTTGATTGGGATTGCATTGAATGTGTAGATAGCTTTGGGTAGTATTGATATTTTGACAATATTTATTTTTCCAATCCATGAGCAGGGAATGTCTTTCCATTTCTTTAAGTCTTCTTCAATTTCCTTCATAAGCTTTCTATAGTTTTCAGCATACAGATCCTTTACATCTTTGGTTAGATTTATTCCTAGGTATTTTATGCTTCTTGGTGCAATTGTGAATGGGATCAGTTTCTTTATTTGTCTTTCTGTTGCTTCATTGTTAGTGTATAAGAATGCAACTGATTTCTGTACATTGATTTTGTATCCTGCAACTTTGCTGAATTCATGGATCGGTTCTAGCAGACTTTTGGTGGAGTCTATCGGATTTTCCATGTATAATATCATGTCATCTGCAAAAAGCGAAAGCTTGACTTCATCTTTGCCAATTTTGATGCCTTTGATTTCCTTTTGTTGTCTGATTGCTGATGCTAGAACTTCCAGCACTATGTTAAACAGCAGTGGTGAGAGTGGGCATCCTTGTCGTGTTCCTGATCTCAGGGAAAAAGCTCTCAGTTTTTCCCCATTGAGGATGATGTTAGCTGTGGGCTTTTCATAAATGGCTTTTATGATCTTTAGGTATGTTCCTTCTATCCCGACTTTCTCAAGGGTTTTTATTAAGAAAGGGTGCTGGATTTTGTCGAAGGCCTTTTCTGCATCGATTGACAGGATCATATGGTTCTTCTCTTTTTTTTTGTTAATGTGATGTATCACGTTGATTGATTTGCGAATGTTGAACCAGCCCTGCATCCCAGGAATGAATCCCACTTGATCATGGTGAATAATTCTTTTTATATGCCGTTGAATTCGATTTGCTAGTATCTTATTGAGAATTTTTGCATCCATATTCATCAGGGATATTGGCCCGTAGTTCTCTTTTTTTACTGGGTCTCTGTCTGGTTTAGGAATCAAAGTGATACTGGCTTCATAGAATGAGTGTGGAAGTTTTCCTTCCCTTTCTATTTCTTGGAATAGCTTGAGAAGGATAGGTATTATCTCTGCTTTAAACGTCTGGTAGAACTCCCCAGGGAAGCCATCTGGTCCTGGACTCTTATTTGTTGGGAGATTTTTGATAACTGATTCAATTTCTTCGCTGGTTATGGGTCTGTTCAAGCTTTCTATTTCCTCCTGATTGAGTTTTGGAAGAGTGTGGGTGTTCAGGAATTTGTCCATTTCTTCCAGGTTGTCCAATTTGTTGGCATATAATTTTTCATAGTATTCCCTGATAATTGTTTGTATCTCTGAGGGATTGGTTGTAATAATTCCATTTTCATTCATGATTTTATCTATTTGGGTCATCTCCCTTTTCTTTTTGAGAAGCCTGGCTAGAGGCTTGTCAATTTTGTTTATTTTTTCAAAAAACCAACTCTTGGTTTCGTTGATCTGCTCTACAGTTTTTTTAGTTTCTATATTGTTTATTTCTGCTCTGATCTTTATTATTTCTCTTCTTCTGCTGGGCTTAGGCTGCCTTTGCTGTTCTGCTTCTAGTTCCTTTAGGTGTGCTGTTAGATTTTGTATTTGGGATTTTTCTTGTTTCTTGAGATAGGCCTGGATTGCAATGTATTTTCCTCTCAGGACTGCCTTTGCTGCGTCCCAAAGCGTTTGGATTGTTGTATTTTCATTTTCGTTTGTTTCCATATATTTTTTAATTTCTTCTCTAATTGCCTGGTTGACCCACTCATTCGTTAGTAGGGTGTTCTTTAACCTCCATGCTTTTGGAGGTTTTCCAGACTTTTTTCTGTGGTTGATTTCCAGCTTCATAGCATTGTGGTCTGAAAGTAAGCATGGTATAATTTCAATTCTTGTAAACTTATGAAGGGCTGTTTTGTGACCCAGTATATGATCTATCTTGGAGAATGTTCCATGTGCACTCGAGAAGAAAGTATATTCTGTTGCTTTGGGATGCAGAGTTCTAAATATATCTGTCAAGTCCATCTGATCCAATGTCTCATTCAGGGCCCTTGTTTCTTTATTGACCGTGTGTCTAGATGATCTATCCATTTCTGTAAGTGGTGTATTAAAGTCCCCTGCAATTACCACATTCTTATCTATAAGGTTGCTTATGTTTATGAGTAATTGTTTTATATATTTGGGGGCTCCGGTATTCGGCGCATAGATATTTATAATTGTTAGCTCTTCCTGATGGATAGACCCTGTAACTATTATATAATGTCCTTCTTCATCTCTTGTTACAGCCTTTAATTTAAAGTCTAGTTTGTCTGATATAAGTATGGCTACTCCAGCTTTCTTTTGGCTTCCAGTCGCATGATAAATAGTTCTCCATCCCCTCACTCTCAATCTAAAGGTGTCCTCAGGTCTAAAATGAGTCTCTTGTAGACAGCAAATAGATGGGTCTTGTTTTTTTATCCATTCTGATACCCTATGTCTTTTGGTTGGAGCATTTAATCCATTTACATTCAGTGTTATTATAGAAAGATACGGGTTTAGAGTCATTGTGATGTCTGTATGTTTTATGCTTGTAGTGATGTCTCTGGGACTTTGTCTCACAGGGTCCCCCTTAGGATCTCTTGTAGGGCTGGTTTAGTGGTGACAAATTCCTTCAGTTTTTGTTTGTTTGGGAAGACCTTTATCTCTCCTTCTATTCTAAATGACAGACTTGCTGGATAAAGGATTCTCGGCTGCATATTTTTTCTGTCTAGCACCCTGAAAATCTCGTGCCAATTCTTTCTGGCCTGCCAAGTTTCAAAAGAGAGATCAGTCACGAGTCTTATAGGTCCCCCTTTATATGTGAGGGCATGTTTACCCCTTGCTGCTTTCAGAATTTTCTCTTTATCCTTGTATTTTGCCAGTTTCACTATGATATGTCGTGCAGAAGATCGATTCAAGTTACGTCTGAAGGGAGTTCTCTGTGCCTCTTGGATTTCAATGCCTTTTTCCTTCCCCAGTTCAGGAAAGTTCTCAGCTATTATTTCTTCAAGTATCCCTTCAGCACCTTTCCCTCTCTCTTCCTCCTCTGGGATACCAATTATGCGTATATTATTTCTTTTTAGTGTATCACTTAGTTCTCTAATTTTCCCTTCATACTCCTGGATTTTTTTATCTCTCTTTTTCTCAGCTTCCTCTTTTTCCATAACTTTATCTTCTAGTTCACCTATTCTCTCCTCTGCCTCTTCAAGCCGTGCTGTGGTGGTTTCCATTTTGTTATGCATTTCGTTTAAAGCGTTTTTCAGCTCCTCGTGACTGTTCCTTAGTCCCTTGATCTCTGTAGCAAGAGATTCTCTGCTGTCCTGTATACTGTTTTCAAGCCCAGCAATTAATTTTATGACTATTATTCTAAATTCACTTTCTGTTATGTTATTTAAGTCCTTTTTGATCAGCTCATTAGCTGTTGTTATTTCCTGGAGATTCTTCTGAGGGGAATTCTTCCGCTTGGTCATTTTGGATAGTCCCTGGCATGGTGAGGACCTGCAGGGCACTTCCCCTGTGCTGTGGTGTATAACTGGAGTTGGTGGGCGGGGCCGCAGTCCAACCTGATGTCTGCCCCCAGCCCACCGCTGGGGCCACAGTCAGACTGGTGTGTGCCTTCTCTTCCCCTCTCCTAGGGGCGGGATTCACTGTGGGGTGGTGTGGCTCGTCTGGGCTACTTGCACCCTGGCAGGCTTGTGATGCTGGGGATCTGGCGTATTAGCTGGGGTGGGTAGGCAAGGTGCTCGGGGGCAGGAGGGGCAGGCTTAGATCGCTTCTCCTTAGGTGATCCACTTCAGGAGGGGCCCTGTGGCAGCGGGAGGGAGTCAGATCCGCTGCCGGAGGTTTGGCTCCGCCAAAGCGCAGAGTTGGGTGTTTGCGGGGAGCGAGCAAGTTCCCTGGCAGGAACCGGTTCCCTTTGGGATTTCGGCTGGGGGATGGTTGGGGGAGATGGCGCTGGCGAGCGCCTTTGTTCCCCACCAAACTGAGCTCTGTTGTCAGGGGGCTCAGCAGCTCTCCCTCCCTTTGTCCTCCAGCCTTCCCGCTTTCCGAGCAGAGCTGTTCACTTATGACCTCCCAGACGCTAAGTCGCGCTTGTTGTGGGAACACAGTCTGTCAGGCCCCTCCGCTTTTGCAAGCCAGACTCGGGGGCTCTGCTTGGCCGGCGAGCCGCCCCTCCGCCCCGGCTCCCTCCCGCCAGTCCGTGGAGCGCGCACCGCCTCGCCGCCCTTCCTACCCTCTTCCGTGGGCCTCTCGTCTGCGTTTGGCTCCGGCGACTCCGTTCTGCTAATCCTCTGGCGGTTTTCTGGGTTATTTAGGCAGGTGTAGATGGAATCTAAGTGATCAGCAGGACGTGCAGTGAGCCCAGCGTCCTCCTAAGCCGCCATCTTGCCGCAACCCCCTAGTATAACTGAAACTTTACACTGTTTAAGAACCACTCCCAAATCCCCCTGTCCCCAGCTCCTGGTACTAGATCCCTCATACAAGTGGCAGAGGACTTGACAGATGTTTTGCCAAAGGAAACATACAAATGGTTAACAGGTTTATGAAAATATTTTCAGCATTATGATTTTAAGTAAACTTTTAATCAAAACATAACTTTCATAAAGGGCCCAAATCATAAGTGCACAGCTTGCTAAGTCATGATGGAGTGATTATACTTTTATAGCCAGCAATTAAATGAGGAAATATAGTATTACCAGTATCTCAAAAAACACCCTCGTTTCTGGTTCCAGTTATTTCCCTTTAAATGAACATCTTTATGTGTGTACTTGGCAGGCAGACTTTAAGGTACCTTTGCCACCCCCCTCCATTCCCTTAACCAACGATCTTGACTTGCTTCTAACCAAAAGAAGGAGTAAAGGTGATGAAATGTCACTATGTGCTTATTATCTGTGCCTTCATCTTGCCAGTGAATTGACTCTGTGGATTCCTTTCTGAACTGACAGAGCAAGTGACTATGTTGGGAAAACCCACATGGCAAGGAGTTAAGGGCAGCCTCTAGGAACTGTGGGAAGTCTCTGTCAGCTGACAGCCAGACAGAAGCCATGTCTCTTATTCTTACAAGGAAATCAATTCTACAAGCAAACTGAATCACTTTGGAAACAGATTCTTCCCCAGACACACTTTCAAAAGACAATGAACTGAGCAGATGTCTTGACTGCTTCTTTGTGATAACTGAGGTAGAGAATCCAGCTAAGCCATGCTCGACCTCGGAACCCAAGAACGCTTGAAATAATAAATGCGTGTTGTTTTAATTCTCTAAATTTGTGAGAATTTGTTATGCAGTGGTACGTGACTAATATACCCCTATTCTGGATTCTATCACCATACTTTTCCCTGGTTAGAATTTTACATCAATAATTTAGTGCGTAGTCACTTGTATCTGGCTTCATTTGCTCAGTGTTATGTTGCTTTGGCAGCTCTTTGATGCCTTAATGTATATAACTTTAGATTGTATTCGCATTTTCTTTTTGTTTTTATGGGAACATTGGCCTGCATATGTGGCTCTCCACTAGGTATCTATAGGCAGTCATCATTGCTTTACTAGTCAGAGTACAAGCAGGTGACCCAAAGTACACATGAGGAACACCTATTTAATTGGCCATCTTTCCTGATTTCCCTCCATTTTAGTTTATTACTAAATTATAGTACAGGCCTTTTATCTCTGAATTTTTGAAAGTATGCACACAAATTTATCTGTAATTCAATTCACAATTTTAATATTTTCCCAAGTTATTTTGAGTGAATGCCACTTAGAAAATGCTGGTTATAAAAAGAGTTTTATTTTGCCACTAGCTAATATGGAGTGTTCTCATAGAGCTGTAAATGAGCTCAATATTCATTATGCAAATGAATAGAACCAGACAAAATTAAATGGGTTCGGCTTTGTGGCATCATTTCAGGGATCTAATTCAGGGGTTTCAGGCCTCTGGGCTAAGAGAGTCATGTTAAGTTGCTCTTGAGAAATAATAAAACATTTCAAAGAGAAATTTCATTGAGAGGGGTCTGACCTAAAGAGAGGTGGGGTTGCAGGGAGGTGACACCAGGACTGGATGATAACTCCATCATACCCTGATCCATGCCTGAAGGTGACTTTCCTGGTCCATTTTGCTGTATTTGCTCTGGTGATCAACTTTTAGCCCTCAGTTTTAAAGGACCAGTTACCTATTTTTTTACCAGCTTCTTCCTGATGAACTGGAAGATACATATTCTCATCTATTTAACTTTTTGAGAGTTGGATCAAACAGAAGAATATTCCTAATATACCTAGCACCAAACTAAATCTAGGTACTGTTTCTGGCTCTGCCACCAAAAAGCTGTATATCTTTGAGTAAATAAACTTCATCTTCCTGGCTCTTCATTTCTTCCTTGATTAAAATACTATTATCATACTACTATTAGTAATAATAATGAAAGAGGAGAGATGGATGGACAAGATAATCTTACAGGCAACTAAAACCTCAGATGCTAAGATCTAAAGAGTGTTGAGCACAATCTGATTCGCAGACTTGATGCGTGCAAGGATGGAACCTGTCCTAGGTAAGGTAAAGTAACATCTCATGGGACTAGCTACTGACTCCATTCCAGGTTCCTTGATTCAATTCCTGATTTTTTTTTTTAGTACGATACTCTAATTTCTAAGTGCATTTAGGTTTCAAAATATATTCATGGCTCAACATTCTTTTCTAGACAACATAAAATATGCAAAACGATCTGCAAGATAACTGAAAGCTATATTGGAAAAAAAAAACCATCTGGGATTCTTTGGGTGAATAAAACAAGTTAATCAAAAAATAAACATTTCTGGATTATGGACAATATGTGGAGAATTCTATATACTCTGTTCTGTTTTTAAGTTTTTTATTTACTGTCAGACAGAGAGAGAGAGAGCAAGCACATGCGCTTGGGGAGAGGCAGAGAGTGAGGGAGAGAGAGAATCCCAAGTAGGCTCTGTGCCCTGTCAGTGCAGAGGCCCACACAGAACTTGAGCTCACAAACTGTGAGATCATGACCTGAGCCAAAATCGAGTCCAATGCTTAACCAACTGAGCCACTCAGGTGTCCCTATAAATTCTATTTTCTTATTCAATAATGTCGTACCATTAAGAGAGACATTTACTTCAGCACCCCAAGGAAATATGTAAGGATAAATTATGACATAATAATCCTAAATATGGCTTAACACGTAAAAATTATGATGATGAGGAGTGCCTCTTTACCAAATTCAAAGAAACGAATAATTTTTACCAACTATTTTCTTACTTAAGAAACAAGTGAATGAGTGGGGCGCCTGGGTGGCGCAGTCGGTTAAGCATCCGACTTCAGCTCAGGTCACGATCTCACGGTCCGTGAGTTCGAGCCCCGCGTCGGGCTCTGGGCTGATGGCTCAGGGCCTGGAGCCTGCTTCCGATTCTGTGTCTCCTTCTCTCTCTGACCCTCCCCCCTTCATGCTCTGTCTCTCTCTGTCTCAAAAATAAATAAAAACGTTAAAAAAAGAAACAAGTGAATGAGTAAAAATATAATAAAATTAGACTTTATTTTATGCTTATGGACCTGCTTTAATATGCAATATCACTTGATTTATTTATCATTTTATTATTATTGCCAGATATAAAATTCATCTGCATTTCTCAGATGGAATTTTGCCTCTATTTTTGTAGTATCACCAAGAAAAACAGGGTGCCCCCTATAATTGTTTCAGAACATCCAAATAAGGCCAACTCTTTAGAGAGAGCTGTAATTACTTTGATGAGGTTGTCTAAACAACCAGCCATAATGTCTTTGCAGGGCTAGATGCAAAAGAAGCAGTCATTTCTCTAATGCCTTCTGCTAATCTCAAGGAATTGTTTTCAAATGGGAGGAGAAAGTTAGTCATTTTTCTTGCAAGCTGTTTTATAAGTATTATTATCAAAATAATTGCAATTTCAAACTAATCAAGGACATATTTTAGTAGAACTAGCAAATGCTGAAGCCTAGCATTTCATCGGGTGCTCTAAGAATTTTGTATGAGCTCACACCTTCCATCAATATCCCTTCATGCCTCATTCCTCCCAAACTCATCCAGAAAAACCTCTCTTTTGCTGCTGCATGTCGAGACCCCAAGATAAATCCAAACAACGTAAACTGCTGGTATGAGCTAATGGAAGGACCCCGGGGAAGCCTGCCAGGTCCCACCACAGGTGGTTTCCTAAAAAATAGCCATGTTCACTATGTCATGACTTATATGACATCTTCAGCAATGTTGGTGTGTGTTGAACCGTTCCACCCATAAGACAACAGTATTGTTTTGAGAGTTTTTCCCCAGCTTCAGTGACAGTTTTCAAGTGTCTTTTACAAGGATCCTGGGCAGTTGCTTTGAAGACAAATTGGAGAAAATGAAGTGACTATAAATCAGAGTAGAGTTTGGTAGAACATTACGAAGAACATCTTATTTGCCTGAGATGAAAACAGAAACAAGTGATGGATGAAGGCTGAAAATCTTCCAGAAAAAAAACAAAACAAAACAAAACCAAAAAACAACAAGCAACAAGCTCCATTTCTGTGTAAGCCTGAAGGCAGGGCTTCTGTCAAATGTTCTCTTCAACTTTTAATGTGAGAAGATATAGTTCATCTCAGAGCACAGGTAAGGAACACACACTCAGAAAAGAGCCTAATGGGTGGATTGTTTACTTAATACACTGGAAAGTCAACTTCACTGCTTTTATGGTATTTCTAATCTTGTTTTCAAGTGCACCCCCAAAATTTAGCCTACCCCAGGTATTCAAAAGATATTAGCTGAATAAAAGTGTAAGGGAATTAACCACTGTCCCTTATTTCATGGTAGAAATATCTCAGTTCTAAAAAGGTAAAATGATTCATCCAAGGCCACACAGTAAGCCTTGACGCTCACTCCAATTAAAAAAAAAAAAATCATGATCAGAATGATTGATCAGAATATTGTATGGAGGACAAAGGAGAAAGTCTTCTTGGAAGTCTCCACATCAGACCCCCTATAATTCAAGTCTGGGGTGTAAACTCTACTTCTTTTGTTTGGGGAATTTCTAACATGGCAATGCAGCAAAACCTGACATTGGCAATAATTCCTTTCTGAACCCTCTTTAATTGAGGCCCAACATCTCATTAACTTATCAACTTGGTCACTCACCTTCACTAATTAAGGTGTTTTTTCCTTTTACCCTAAAGAAATAAACCAGCTCCTTATTTGCACTTCTTATAAAAAATCTTTTGCTTAAACACCAACTTGCTGTATGTGAAGTGCTTATATTTTCGAACCTGAGAGGTAATCATCACCCAATTATCATCTTAGGTGTTACTTGAGAACTTTGTTTTTCTTGTTTTCTATACACCTGATTGATCATGAAGAGCAAGTTTGTATAAGGGGATTGAGTATGCTGTTGTCATGTATTTATCAAGATAATAATAGTATCCTGATGGACTTAAGGGAGGGATACAAAACAGGCAGATAGTTAATAGATTAAGGAAATAAATAAATATTTGGACCTCTTGAGGCATTGAGTCCCAGATGGAAAAGACTCTAAAGGTCATCTCATCCCTCTGTAACAACACCAGTCACTTGGTCACTCTATGTACACATGAAAACACCAACTTCCAGTCTCTGCCATCCATTCAATTCAAGACTCTGCCACAGTCTTGGTCAACACGTCAACTTATCACAATAGTTTGCCTGATGGGATGACCCAGGCCCTTATTCCTGATATATTTTTGCTCTTAATTTATTCTTGTAACGTCAAGGTTTTGCAAGTGCTCATTCACTCTTATTGCTGGGCATAGAAGCACAAATGCCACAATGAACTCCCTAGTTCAGGATATCCCCTCCATCATCTACTACTATGTAGAACCAACTCCACCTCATTCTGATAATCTAGATCTGCTACTCCCATCAGTACATTGACTCTTTCTTATGCCTGTTCCTCTGACATAAGAAAAGCCAAACAACAAGAAAGCAGTTATGGATTAAAAGTCAACAGAACTCTTGGGGGTGCCTGGGTGGCTCAGTTGGTTGAGCATCCAACTTTGGCTCAGGTCATGATCTCGCAGTTTGTGACTTTGAGCCCCACGTCAGGCTCTGTGCTGACACCTCGGAGCCTGGAGCCTGCTTTGGATTCTGTGTCTCCCTCTCTCTCTTTCTGCCCCTCCCAAACCTCTCAAAAATGAATAAACATTAAATTTCTTTTTTTTTTCTTAATTCAACAGAACTCTTGATATTTCTAGCAGAAGACTCTTTCTCCCAAGATCTATTTGGGAAAGCCTAAAGTCTGAGGAAGAGAAATCACTAATTCCATAAGCACAACACCAGGAGTAAGGTGAGAAGATCCCATCCTTCCACTGCTTGGTTCCCAGACCCATATATACAAGCTATTATGGACATTGTTGGTCCACCAAACAGACTTCATTCTAGTGATCAGTGCCCTATTCTCCAGGATGTTGTTCCTGAATTGCCTTATTAGCTGTACTTTTAACAGTGCATTCTACTATTCTGTCTGGATGATGCAGTTTATGGTAAGACCAATTTATCTGTTATCACGCATTTATTGTCATAGTTCCTTTGCTATAAAAGGGTCGCTTGCTTTGAAAAAAAATGTTATGTAGGCTATGATGATAACAAATTAAGCATTTTGTAAGTTCTTAAGCATTTTGTAAGTTCTTAAGTGGTGATGGTGGGTGCAGTGCTGGCAGGGAAGGAAAATCCATATAGGTAGTAGAAGTCAATTCTTTCCCTTTCTGAGTGGAAGGAATCCAATTTAACTGACCTACCACCATGTGCATAACTGGTTTTCTGGAGGAATTATGCCATATGGAGGGATCATCCTTACAATGGACCTAATTTTCTGTGCAGTCTGTGCTGTGGCTTCAGAAGATGAAAATCTCCTTAATAGCTGCCCCAGAGGCTTTCTGGCTTTAGTGTATTTTGAGATAGCAGTTGGCTGCCCTGAAGCTATCATCATCTTATTTCAAGTTTTCCCATAAAGAACCAAATGAATTCACATTCTTTATAATTATCATTTCCCCCATGTCATTCAAGCCCTCAGCTACTGCACAGCCATTGCCTTACCTTCCACCTACACTTCATTCTGATTACCTGCAGCATAAGCCCCAATGGTAATGACACCATTATCACCAGTAATGAGATCCTTATTATCATCAGATCAGACAGTAATCCAGCTCCAAATCCCCATCTCCTTTGTAGAGCCAGCCCTCAATTCCACTGTCTTAGTCTTCCTTCCTATACAACACAGGATCTAATATGACGAGGTATAAGTTAGTGTTTTATCCAGAATACTATCCCAGAGAGCAATGGTTGAGTTAAAGAAATTGAGATAGGAAGGAAGGAAGAGACAATATGAGGATGTGTTCTGGAGTCAGGTTTCTATAACAAAAGTTTTCTCCTTGACCATAGTCATATGGCTCATAGTTGAATTCTTGACTTCTTCAAAACCTCTCCTCCACTCCAACCATTTTCCTACTGGGTATAATACGTAAATAAAATGTGGTCTGTAGCTGGAAAGAATATAGCAGAAGCTTGGAATGAAACAAAGACAAACGATGGAGACAGATAGATGCCTTTTTCTTTATGGCAACCTGATCCCGCATTCCAAACTGTCCCTAAAGTCCAGAAACTACAAGATAGCTAGTTCTTTCAATTAATTATATTTTATAGTTTAAGCTAACTTTAATGATACTGTGATACAAGAGAAAAAATAAAAAGCCGTCAACAACTATTCACTATTCATATCTGAAGCTTGTTCCCCAGAAAACGCCAGAGCTTGGCCCTCTACAAGATACTGGTGAATGAGGACAGGTGAAAGAGTCAGGCATTTGAAACTATTTTATGCACCTTGTATGGAGTTGTCTTGTTTCCATTTTGCAAAGTGTAGGAAAGATTTTAAGTTGACCTCCATGATTCATGCCTTCTGGTATCTGTGTCTTGTGAAATCCCCTCACTTGAGTGGGAGGTGAACCTGGAACTTGCTTTTAACAAATGAAATGTGGCATAGCTTAGGGTGATTATATAAGTAGTACCCGATTTGCTACAGTGTCTAATGCTCCATCTTTGGACTTGAAAGAGCAAGTTGCCATGTTGTAAGAGGGGCTACGGTGAAGGCCATCTGACAATGCAATTGACCTCTAGTTGCTGAAAGCAGCCTCAGGTCAAAATTCAGCAAAAAGCCTGGGATGTACATCCTTCCACTGCATGGAAATGAATCCTTCCAAAAACCTATGTAGGGTTGGAGTCAGTTTCTTCTCCAGTCTAGACTCCAGGTGAGATTGCAGCATGAGTACGTACCAATTTTAGCTTTATGAGACTCTGAGAACCTTGCTAAGCTGTGCCAAGACTCCTAACCCACAAAACTGTGAGATACTTACTATATTAAGCTTCTAAATGTCCAGTAATTTGTTGCACAACAATAGAAAATAAATATATATAAGAAAAGACTAATCATTGAACCCAGAATCTCAGAATATGGCTATGACCTGGGTCATTGCAGAGGGATAGGAAAAAGAGTATTAGGGTCAGGGTCCTGACTTACTATGTTTCCTTGAATTGTTCCTTATGACTAATGCTAGGTGTCAAGGTGGAGATTTATTTTTTTATTTTTATTTTTTTTAATTTTTAATGTTTATTTATTTTTGAGAGAGAGAGCCAGAGACAGAGTGCAAGCAGGGGAGGAGCAGAGAGAGAGGGAGACACAGAATCCAAAGCAGGCTCCAGGCTCCAAGCTGTGAGCATGGAGCCTGATGCAGGGCTCAAACTCACTAACTGTGAGATCATGACCTGAGCCGAAGTCAGATGCTTAACTGACTGAGCCACCCAGCGCCCCTCCAGGTGGAGATTTAGAGCCACAGTGAAGTTCTTAAAGAAGAATATTTGTTCATCATAACTCTGATACTTTTCTTCTGGGGACTCCTTGAACAAGTGTGAGTTTTAAAACAAACAAACAAACAAACAAACACACATCTGGTTCTTCTTAGAATGTGGAACAGTAACTAACTTGAAAGGTAAATCACCAGGCCTGGTTAGATGGTTCGTAAACAATAGCAGTGACAAAAGATGCAAAAGTACCAAACTGTCCATGTAAGTGTCCACTCACTCAGTGGATCCCGATGGTGTCACTTTCAATTTGTCAGAAGCAGAAATGTTCTAGGAGATCAGTCTTAAACTTTGATGACTCTTTGAGAATAAGGAAAAGAGCAACTGAGTTTTTTCTAGGGGACTTCATTGTATCAGAAGATGAAATGACACAATTGCAGCCTTTGTGTGCTTCTTATTAGAAGTGAGGCTGGTCCCACTGATGTGGGTTACAATTTCAGCTTCATTCTTCATTAACTGTGGGAAACTGAATGGACCATTTAGTTTCCTTAATCACTTAACATACCCCTGTGTTGGTAACAATTCATTCATTCATTCATTTATTTACTTACTTACTTACTTATTCACTCATTCACACTCACTCACTCACTCACTCACTTATTCATTCATTATTATTTCTGGTAACAATTTTTATATCATGATCTTGTGACAAAGCTTGAAAGTGAGGTTATAAACTAATTAAGACCAGGACTTTTGACATCAGGCAATCCTGTATCTAATATAAAGCTCTAACTTTTCTGAGTTTGTGCCCATGAGTGACTGCCTTAATCAAACTAAGTCTCAACTTGCCATGTGTAACATGAGTATTCTAATTCCTACTCTATTCAATTGTTATTAAGATTAAATGTCATAGTGCACAAAAGAACTTGATTTAGGATGTTATATATAGCAAATGTTCAATAAATGTTATCTAACATATTGGGTAAGATATAGCATGTCATGCACTCAATACTTACTTCCTTTTTCAATATACTTTTATCACCCTTTCCTGTGTGTCAATCTTCCTTAATGTTCAGAGATAATTCTTCCAGAGGTCCTGGTATACTATAAAGTTGTAAGAGACTAAAAAAGAAAAAGATGTTCAATCAAACATTCTCTGAAAACATAACCCTACTGAAATCTGAAAGAATGGTCCCAAACTTCAAGCTGCTTGGAGAAATGAAGTGCAGTATTTAAATTTCTTCTTGCACTTTGTCTGACAATATGAATACCTATATTCCAATCCATATTAAGTGTCTATGATGTGTTTGTCACTCTCCCAAGTACCATGTGTAATTTAAAAAATAGAATCTGTTTCCTGACACAATTTTATTTTCAATGTAGTTGAAGAAAAGATTTATGTACTATCTCAAAGGACATTTTTTAAAGTTTCTTTTTTAATGTTTATTTATTTTTGAGAGAGAGAGGGAGAGAGAGCAAGTGGGGGAGGGGTTGAAAAAGAGGAAGACAGAATCTGAAGCAGATTCCAGGCTCTGAGCCGTCAGCACAGAGCCTGATGTGGGGCTTGAACTCATGAACCATGAGATCTTGACCTGAGCTAAAGTCAGACACTTACCCAACTGAGCCCCCCCATGTGCCTCTCAAAGGACATTTTAAATGCCTAATAAAATTATAGGTGAGGAGAACAAATATTCTATTTGGATTTTGTTCACTTGTTGGTCTTAAAAATTTCAGAGCTCTGAAAAAAAAAAGCCTCCACAAACATAAATACATGTAGACCTCCCACTATTTTTTAGAGGTCTGGAAAAAATTGAGGATAGGAAATAGGGATAAACTAATATAATATTAATGTAGAAACTGAAAACTTGCCATAGATTTTTAAAGATTTATGGTGGGGATAATGGAAATAGGCTTTATTGTATTGACTGAAAATAGAATAAAATGCCAATATTCGAGATAGATAAGACAGTGAATTGTGAACACTTGATTAAGAAGTACATTACCACCAACCTCCTACTTTCATTTGAGAAGAAAAATGATGTGAATCATATAGCAAAGGCAAATTTTGAATGTCTCATGGAACATCTGTGGCTAAACATTTTTCATGATGTTCATCAAAACATAAGATATATAAAAGTATTCTTAAATAAGAATTTTTTAATTAGAAAGCTTCAAAATGTTTTTCACATATATGAAATTTATAGCATTTCAAAACAAAGTAGTAAATTAAAATATTATCTTTTAGATAGTTGAAGAGGAAGGAAATAAAAGAAGAACGTAAGCTCACAATCTATTAAATCACTAGGTGGCTGGCTGACTTTATTGGGCCATGGTAACAGATGCTTCCCTCCCTCCCCCCACCTCATCCAACACATTTTTCTCTCTCTGTTCTTCTGGTAACTCACACAGTACTTTGGTCACATAGATTGGCAGGTGAGCCAGATCTGTAGAATCATAGCACCCCTCTTCCTGGTAAGAGTGAATAGGATATGGGATAGTCATAGTAAACTCCTTTTGTTAGAGCTGCTAAACTGGGGCTAACAATGGTTATCCAACCATAATGTTAAGAAACTGTTGCTCTAAGTAAAATGAAATGACACCAACACATTGAGAAGTTGGAAAACGCAGAAATGAACTACAGGTGGAGTCAAAGACAGAGAGAGATTCTTCTGGAATAGCATCTCAGATTTCAATATCTTAGACCCTAGTTCCTACAGAACCTTCTTCATTCTACTAATTTCTCAGTATCTTTCTCAACTTCATGAGCCAATAAAAATCTTTCTTCATTAAGCTACTATGAATTGGGTTTCTGTTTCTTGGAACAGAAAAAGTCTTGACTGCTACAAGAATGTAGTTTAAGAAAGGATTCTATTACCCTCTTTAACAATGAAGAATTTCATTTTATTCCAGGATAAAAAAAAAACAAAACAAACAGAAGTGTGATTTACAGTATGAAAGAAGTTAGAAATTTTGAAAATGTTTCTAATAAAGTTCTAAAATTTTAGTGCATGTCTCACATTTATACCATTATACTATTCCTCAGAATATGTTTTTTCCCTCTCTCTCACTAATTAAAAAAGTAGAAACCTATATATAATTATATTTAGATGTTTGGACTGATGGTTAAAAATAAGACAGACTTGGAAGGGGCCAAGATGGCAAACATCATGCACTTTTTTTTTCCATCCCTCATTCCTGAAATGCAGCCAGATCAACACCAAACCACCTTGCACACCTAGAAAACTGATTTGAGGATTAACACAACCATCCACACAACCTGAAGCACAGAACTTGGCAGGTAGGTGGCAAGGAGAGGTGAACTGGGGGAGAGAGAAGACCCAGAGGGCAGGGAGTTGTTTTTGCTTGAGGAAAGAGGATGGAGACAAGGGGAGAGTATGGGAAAAGCATGCCCCCCCCAACAAAAACAGCTGGAGAGAAAGAGGAAGAGTGGAAACCGCCACAAGGGACTGAAAAAAAAAGGGAGAAAAGAGAAAGGAGAAAGGAGAGGGTTTAAATTCCATTAAGACTACATAAACAGGGGGAGTGCAGAGTCTGAAACTTTACAGTTTGATACCTAGCTGTGCTCTGGTAGGAAGGCAAATCTCCAAGAGCAGAGAGGGAGGTCTGAGGGGTCCTTGGGCCACATGGGGAGAGGTGGGTTCACCAGCTGGGAAGACATTTGGTACAGGCAGTGTGGTCTCCCCATAGGCAAAGATCCCAGACAACCCAGAAGATCAACTACATTTGCTAAAGTTGGAACAAGGACGTTAAAGGTGAAGCCTGGTGCCACATATGTGTTGTGAGTTACCATAATCATTGAAATGTTGCTGCTACAGGATCGCACAAACCTTTTCTGGGGCATGCTGGCACCTGGCTGTAGCTTCTGGACATTAGCCGCAGTGCAGTTGCACAAACGTTCCTGGGGGATGGCCAGCACCCAGCCATTGCTCCTTGAGAACCATCCCCAGAGGGGCTAAGCTGGTCAAAGCTGCAATCCCTCAGAAGTGAAGGGTTGGGAAACACAGCTCCATCTGAGATAAAAATCAAGAGGGAGGTGACATCTGGCAGCCTGATAGCTTGGTCATGGACAGTGTAGAAGCAGGGAGTGGATGGAAGCCAGAGACAAAGGAGGGGTGCTTGATTGCTGGTCAGGGAGAGCACAGATTTCTGAAGATAGAGACTGGGTAGCTGGGTGAAGCCATTTTCATTGCTCCCATGCATGCACATACAAGCTTATACATACCACAACAATCCACCCCAATAAGCTAAGTAGGGCCATCTAGTGGAGAGCAGAGCCATTACACTAAATCCCACTCAACTGAGCCAACCGTGCTCTTGAGGAACACCACAAGTCTCTCTGCCTGCTTAGTTTATGGATTGGAAAGTGCTTCATAGTTTGACTTCTAGGGGAAACTGTATGTAATTTCAATCGTGTTTCATTCTGTTCACTGGTCCATCTATTTAATTTCTTTCCTTTTTCTTTTCTTATTCTTGAGTAGCGAAAGAGAAAAAATAACATTTATTTTCCATTTTTATAAAAAAGATTTTTCTTTAAAGTTTTTCTACTATATTCTTCACTTTTTTGTAAATTTTTAAATTCTATTTTACTTTCATCATTTCATTTTATTCTATCTTATTGTATTCATTTTTCCAAAATTTTCAAACATTTTCCTTTTTTCTTTTTCTTTCCTTTTCTTTCCTTTTTCTTCTCTATTGTATCAAGTTTCTTTCAACAACCAGAGCAAAGCAGGATATAGCATTCTTTATTTGATTTTTTTGTGTTGTTTTTAATTTTTAACTTTTTTTTCACTTTATTAATTCCTTTTCTTCCTTCAAAATGATGAAATGAAGTAATTTACCTCAAAATAAAGAACAGGAAGAAATTAAAACCAGGGACTTGGGGCGCCTGGGTGGCTCAGTTGGTTAAGCGGTCGACTTCGGCTCAGGTCATGATTTTGTGGTCCGTGAGTTCAAGCCCCGCATCAGGCTCTGTGCTGACAGCTTACAGCCTGGAGCCTGTTTCAGATTCTGTGTCTCCCTCTCTCTGACCCTCCCCTGTTCATGCTCTGTCTCTCTCTGTATCAAAAATAAATAAATGTTAAAAAAAACATTTAAAAAAAATAAAATCAGGGACTTAACATGGATACAAGCAAGAAGTCTGAAACAGAATTTAGAATAACGTTAATATTTGCTGGGGTTGAAAATAGACTGGAATCCCTCTCTGTGTAGATAAAACAAGTAAAAGTTAGTCAGGATGAAATTAAAAATGTTATAATTGACCTGCAATCTTGAAAGGATGCCACAGTGGCAAGGATGGATGAAACAGAGCAGTGAATCAGTGATATGGAAGACAAACCTATGGAGAATAATGAAACAAAGAAAAAGAGGGAGACTAAGACAAAAGAGTATGATATAATAATTAGAGAACTTAGTGACTCATTAAAAAGGAATAACATCAGAATCATAGGGGTCCCAGAAGATTAAGAGAGAGAAAAAGGGGTAGAAGGGTTATGTGAGCAAATCATAGTGGAAAACTTTCTTAGAAAGGACCAGAAAACACCACAAGAAACTTCAACACTACAGAAAACACAATGTCAATAAATTCATATCTTTCAGTACTCACTCTAAATGTCAATGGACTAAATGCTCCAATCAAAAGACATAGGATAATAGAATGGATAATAAAACAAGATCCATCCATATGCTGTTTACAAGAACCCAGTTTAGACCTAAAGATACCTTCAGATTGAAAGTAAGGGGATGGAGAACCATCCATCATAATAATGGTCACCGAAAGAAAACCGGAGTAGCCATACTTATATCAGACAATCTAAATTTTAAAATAAGGACTGTAACAATAGATGAATAAGGGTATTATATCATAATTAAGGTGTCTACTTCCAAGAACTAACAATTGTAAACATTTATGCCCCAAAAGTGGAAGTACCCATATAAATTGATTAATCACAGACACAAACAAACTCATGGATAATAATACTATAATAGTTGGGGACTACAACACCCCACTTACAGCAATGTACATATCATCTAAACAGAATATCAACAAGGAAACAATGGCTTTGAATGACACACTGGACCAGATGGATTTAACAGATATATGCAGAACATTCCATCCCAAAGCAGCAGAATACACATTCTTCTCAAGTGCACTTGGAACATTCTCCAGAATAAATCACATACTGGGACATAAATCAGCCCTCAACAAGTACAAAAAGAACAAGATTATACCATGCATATTTTCATACTACAATGCTATGAAACTCAAAATCAATCAGAAGAAAATTCTGGAAAGATAGCAAATACTTGGAGACTAAAGAATACCCTATTAAAGAATGAATGGGTCAACCAATAGGTTAAAGAGGAAATTAAAAAGTACATGGACACCAATGAAAATGATAACACCATAGCCCAAAACTTCTGGGATGCAGCAAAGGTAATCACAAGAAGGAAGTATATAGAAATCCAGACCTTCCTAAAGAAGGAAGAAAGATCTCGGATACACAACCTAACCATAACCTTAAAAAGCTGGAAAAAGAATAGCAAATAAAACCCCAAACAAGCAGAAGACAGGAACTAATAAACATTAGAGCATGAATAAATGCTATTAAAACCAAAACAAAAAACAAAAAACAAAAAAACACAAAAAGCAAAACAAAAAAATCCAGTAGAACAGATCAATGAAACCAGGAACTGGTTCTTTGAAAGAATTAACAAAATTGATAAACCACTAGCCAGTTTGATCAAAAAGAAAAAGGAAATGACTCAAATAAATAAAATCAAGAATGAAAGAGGAGAGATCTCAAACAACATAGCAGAAATATAGACAATAGTAAGAAAATACTATGAGCAATTATACACCAATAAAATTGGCAATCTGGAAGAAACAGAAATTCTTGGAAACATATAAACTAGAAGAAACAAGAAGAAATAGAAAATTTGAATAGATTCATAACCAGTAAAGAAATCTAATTAGAAATCAAAATCTCCCAAAAAACAAGAGACCAGGGCCAGATGGCTTTCCAGGTGAATTCTACCAAACATTTAAGGAAGAGTTAGCACCTATTCTCTTGAAGCTCTTCCAAAAAATAAAAATGGAAGGAAAACTTCCAAACTCTTTCTATGAAGCCAGCATTACCTTGTTTCCAAATCCAGACAAAGATCCCACTAAAAAGGAGAACTATAGAACAATTTCCCTGATGAACATGGATGCAAAAATCCTCAACAAGATATCAGCCAACCAGATCCAATAATACATTAAGAAAATTATTCACCACAACCACATGGGATTTATACCTGGAATGCAGGACTGGTTCAGTATCCACAAAACAATCAATGTGATTTACTTCATCAATAAAAGAAAGGACGGGAACCACACGATTCTTTCAATAGACACAGAAAAAAGCATTTGACAAAATACAGCATTGTTTCTTGATAAAAAAAAACTCTTAAGAAACTAGGGAGAGAAGGATCAGACCTCAAGATCATAAAAGCCAAAGATCATGAAAGATCCAACACTAATATCATTCTCAATCGGGAAAAAACAGAGTTTTGCCCCCTAAGGTCAGGAACATTACAGGGATGTCCAGTTTCACCACTGTTATTCAACATAGTATTGGAAGTCTCAGCCTCAGTAGTCAGACAACACAAATGAATAAAAGGCATCCAAATCAGCAAGGAGGAAGTCAAACTTTCATACTCCACAGATGACAGGATACTCTATATGGAAAACCCAAAAGATTCCCCCAAACAACTGCTAGAGCTGATCCATGAATTCAGCAATGTCACAGGATATAAAGCCAATGCACAAAAATCAGTTGCATTCCTATACACCAATAATGAAGCAACAGAAAGAGAAATCAAGGAATCTACCCCATTTACAGTTACACCAAAAACCATGAAATACCTAGGAATAAACCTAACCAAAGAGGTGAAATATCTATACCCTGAAAACTATAGAAAGCTTATGAAAAAAATTGCAGAAGACACACACACACACACAAGGAAAAATATTCCATGCTCCTTGACTGGAAGGACAAATATTGTTAAAATGTTGATACTATTCAAAGAAATTTACATATTCAATCCAATCCCCATCAAAGTAACACTAGCATTCTTCACAGAGCTAGAACAAACAATTCTAAAATTTGAATGGAATCAGAAAAGACACCTACTAGCCAAAACAATCCTGAAAAAGAAAACCAAAGCTGGAGGCATCACAATCCTGCACTTCAAGGTGTATTACAGGGGTGCCTGGGTGTCTCAGTCAGATAAGCATCTGACTTTAGCTTAGGTCATGATCTCATGGTTGGTGAGTTTGAGCCCCACATCACATTCTGTGTTGACAGCTCAGATCCTGGAGCCTGCTTCAGATTCTGTGTCTCCCTCTCTCTCTGCCCCTCCCCTGCTCATACTCTGTCTCTCTCAAAAACAACAAATAAAAACATTAAAAAATTTTTAAAAATATGTAGCACAAACTGTAATCATCAAGACAGTATGGTACTGGCACAAAAACCGACACTCAGATAATGGAACAGAATAGAGAACCCAAAAATGGACCCACAAGTATACAGCCAACTAATCTTTGACAAAGCAGGAAAGAACATCCAATGGAATAAACAGAGTCTCTTCAGCAAATGGTGCTGGGAATACTGGACAGTGACATGCAGAAAAATGAACCTGGACCACTTTCTTGCACCATACACAAAAATTAACTCAAAATGGATGAAAGACCTGAATGTAAGACAGGAAGCCATGAAAATCCTAGAGAAGAAATAAGGCAAAAACCTCTTTGACCTCAGCTGCAGCAATTTCTTACTCAACACATCTCTGGAGGCAAAGGAAACAGAAGCAAAAATGAACTACTGGGACCTCATCAAAATAAAAAGTTTCTGCACAGTGAAGGAAATAATCAACAAAACTAAAAGGCAACCAGCAGAATGGGAGAAGACCTTTGCAAAGGACATATCAGATAAAGGGTTAGTATCCAAAATCTATAAAGAAGTTATAAAACTCAATACCCAAAAAGCAAATAATCCAGAAGGATGGGCAAAAGACATGAATAGGCACTTCTCTAGAGAAGACATCCAGATGGCTAATAGGTGCATGAAAAAATGCTCAATATCACTCATCATCAGGGAAATACAAATTAAAACCACAATGAGATATCACCTCACACTTGTCAGAATGGCTAACATTACCAACTCAGGCAACAACAGATGTTGGCAAGGATGCAGAGAAAGAGGATCTCTTTTGCACTGCTGGTGGGAATGCAAACTGGTACAGCCACTCCAGAAAACAGTGTAGAGGTTCCTCAAAAAATTAAAAATAGAATTACCCTATGACCTAGTAGTTACACTATTAGGTATTTATCTAAAGGATATAAGTGTGTTGTTTCCAAGGGGCACAGGCACCCCAACGTTTATAGCAGCACTATCAACAATAGCCAAAGTATAGAGACAGCCCAAATGTCCATCGATGGATGAATGGATAAAGAAGATGTGGTATACACACACACACACATATATATACACATACATACATACACAGTGGAGCATTACTTGGCAATCAAAAAGAATGAAATCTTGCCATTTACAACTATGTGGATAGAACTAGACAGTATTAGACTTTCGGCAAGATGGCGGCTTAGGAGGACGCTGGGCTCACCGCACGTCCTGCTGATCACTTAGATTCCATCTACACCTGCCTAAATAACCCAGAAAACAACAGAGGATTAGCAGAACGGAGTCGCCGGAGCCAAACGCAGACGAGAGGCCCGCGGAAGAGGGTAGGAAGGGCGGCGAGGCGGTGTGCGCTCCACGGACTGGCGGGAGGGAGCCGGGGCGGAGGGGCGGCTCGCCGGCCAAGCAGAGCCCCCGAGTCTGGCTGGCAAAAGCAGAGGGGCCTGACGGACTGTGTTCCCACAACAAGCGCGACTTAGCGTCTGGGAGGTCATAAGTGAACAGCTCTGCTCGGAAAGCGGAAAGGCTGGAGGACAAAGGGAGGGAGAGCTGCTGAGCCCCCTGAAAACAGAGCTCAGTTTGGTGGGGAACAAAGGCGCTCGCCAGCGCCATCTCCCCCGCCCATCCCCCAGCCGAAATCCCAAAGGGAACCGGTTCCTGCCAGGGAACTTGCTCGCTCCCCGCAAACACCCAACTCTGCGCTTCTGCGGAGCCAAACCTCCGGCAGCGGATCTGACTCCCTCCTGCTGCCACAGGGCCCCTCCTGAAGTGGATCACCTAAGGAGAAGCGATCTAAGCCTGCCCCTCCTGCCCCCGTGCACCTTGCCTACCCACCCCAGCTAATACGCCAGATCCCCAGCATCACAAGCCTGGCAGGGTACAAGTAGCCCAGACGAGCCACACCACCCCACAGTGAATCCCGCCCCTAGGAGAGGGGAAGAGAAGGCACACACCAGTCTGACTGTGGCCCCAGCGGTGGGCTGGGGGCAGACATCAGGTCTGACTGTGGCCCCGCCCACCAACTCCAGTTATACACCACAGCACAGGGGAAGTGCCCTGCAGGTCCTCACCACGCCAGGGACTATCCAAAATGACCAAGCGGAAGAATTCCCCTCAGAAGAATCTCCAGGAAATAACAACAGCTAATGAGCTGATCAAAAAGGATTTAAATAATATAACAGAAAGTGAATTTAGAATAATAGTCATAAAATTAATTGCTGGGCTTGAAAACAGTATACAGGACAGCAGAGAATCTCTTGCTACAGAGATCAAGGGACTAAGGAACAGTCACAAGGAGCTGAAAAACGCTTTAAACGAAATGCATAACAAAATGGAAACCACCACAGCTCGGCTTGAAGAGGCAGAGGAGAGAATAGGTGAACTAGAAGATAAAGTTATGGAAAAAGAGGAAGCTGAGAAAAAGAGAGATAAAAAAATCCAGGAGTATGAGGGGAAAATTAGAGAACTAAGTGATGCACTAAAGAGAAATAATATACGCATAATTGGTATCCCAGAGGAGGAAGAGAGAGGGAAAGGTGCTGAAGGGGTACTTGAAGAAATAATAGCTGAGAACTTCCCTGAACTGGGGAAGGAAAAAGGCATTGAAATCCAAGAGGCACAGAGAACTCCCTTCAGACGTAACTTGAATCGATCTTCTGCACGACATATCATAGTGAAACTGGCAAAATACAAGGATAAAGAGAAAATTCTGAAAGCAGCAAGGGGTAAACGTGCCCTCACATATAAAGGGAGACCTATAAGACTCGTGACTGATCTCTCTTTTGAAACTTGGCAGGCCAGAAAGAATTGGCACGAGATTTTCAGGGTGCTAGACAGAAAAAATATGCAGCCGAGAATCCTTTATCCAGCAAGTCTGTCATTTAGAATAGAAGGAGAGATAAAGCTCTTCCCGAACAAACAAAAACTGAAGGAATTTGTCACCACTAAACCAGCCCTACAAGAGATCCTAAGGGGGACCCTGTGAGACAAAGTCCCAGAGACATCACTACAAGCATAAAACATACAGACATCACAATGACTCTAAACCCGTATCTTTCTATAATAACACTGAATGTAAATGGATTAAATGCGCCAACCAAAAGACATAGGGTATCAGAATGGATAAAAAAACAAGACCCATCTATTTGCTGTCTACAAGAGACTCATTTTAGACCTGAGGACACCTTTAGATTGAGAGTGAGGGGATGGAGAACTATTTATCATGCGACTGGAAGCCAAAAAAAAGCTGGAGTAGCCATACTTATATCAGACAAACTAGACTTTAAATTAAAGGCTGTAACAAGAGATGAAGAAGGACATTATATAATAGTTACAGGGTCTATCCATCAGGAAGAGGTAACAATTATAAATGTCTATGCGCCGAACACCGGAGCCCCCAAATATATAAAACAATTACTCATAAACATAAGCAACCTTATAGATAAGAATGTGGTAATTGCAGGGGACTTTAATACACCACTTACAGAAATGGATAGATCATCTAGACACACGGTCAATAAAGAAACAAGGGCCCTGAATGAGACATTGGATCAGATGGACTTGACAGATATATTTAGAACTCTGCATCCCAAAGCAACAGAATATACTTTCTTCTCGAGTGCACATGGAACATTCTCCAAGATAGATCATATACTGGGTCACAAAACAGCCCTTCATAAGTTTACAAGAATTGAAATTATACCATGCTTACTTTCAGACCACAATGCTATGAAGCTGGAAATCAACCACAGAAAAAAGTCTGGAAAACCTCCAAAAGCATGGAGGTTAAAGAACACCCTACTAACGAATGAGTGGGTCAACCAGGCAATTAGAGAAGAAATTAAAAAATATATGGAAACAAACGAAAATGAAAATACAACAATCCAAACGCTTTGGGACGCAGCAAAGGCAGTCCTGAGAGGAAAATACATTGCAATCCAGGCCTATCTCAAGAAACAAGAAAAATCCCAAATACAAAATCTAACAGCACACCTAAAGGAACTAGAAGCAGAACAGCAAAGGCAGCCTAAGCCCAGCAGAAGAAGAGAAATAATAAAGATCAGAGCAGAAATAAACAATATAGAAACTAAAAAAACTGTAGAGCAGATCAACGAAACCAAGAGTTGGTTTTTTGAAAAAATAAACAAAATTGACAAGCCTCTAGCCAGGCTTCTCAAAAAGAAAAGGGAGATGACCCAAATAGATAAAATCATGAATGAAAATGGAATTATTACAACCAATCCCTCAGAGATACAAACAATTATCAGGGAATACTATGAAAAATTATATGCCAACAAACTGGACAACCTGGAAGAAATGGACAAATTCCTGAACACCCACACGCTTCCAAAACTCAATCAGGAGGAAATAGAAAGCTTGAACAGACCCATAACCAGCGAAGAAATTGAATCGGTTATCAAAAATCTCCCAACAAATAAGAGTCCAGGACCAGATGGCTTCCCTGGGGAGTTCTACCAGACATTTAAAGCAGAGATAATACCTATCCTTCTCAAGCTATTCCAAGAAATAGAAAGGGAAGGAAAACTTCCAGACTCATTCTATGAAGCCAGTATTACTTTGATTCCTAAACCAGACAGAGACCCAGTAAAAAAAGAGAACTACAGGCCAATATCCCTGATGAATATGGATGCAAAAATTCTCAATAAGATACTAGCAAATCGAATTCAACGGCATATAAAAAGAATTATTCACCATGATCAAGTGGGATTCATTCCTGGGATGCAGGGCTGGTTCAACATTCGCAAATCAATCAACGTGATACATCACATTAACAAAAAAAAAGAGAAGAACCATATGATCCTGTCAATCGATGCAGAAAAGGCCTTCGACAAAATCCAGCACCCTTTCTTAATAAAAACCCTTGAGAAAGTCGGGATAGAAGGAACATACCTAAAGATCATAAAAGCCATTTATGAAAAGCCCACAGCTAACATCATCCTCAATGGGGAAAAACTGAGAGCTTTTTCCCTGAGATCAGGAACACGACAAGGATGCCCACTCTCACCGCTGCTGTTTAACATAGTGCTGGAAGTTCTAGCATCAGCAATCAGACAACAAAAGGAAATCAAAGGCATCAAAATTGGCAAAGATGAAGTCAAGCTTTCGCTTTTTGCAGATGACATGATATTATACATGGAAAATCCGATAGACTCCACCAAAAGTCTGCTAGAACTGATCCATGAATTCAGCAAAGTTGCAGGATACAAAATCAATGTACAGAAATCAATTGCATTCTTATACACTAACAATGAAGCAACAGAAAGACAAATAAAGAAACGGATCCCATTCACAATTGCACCAAGAAGCATAAAATACCTAGGAATAAATCTAACCAAAGATGTAAAGGATCTGTATGCTGAAAATTATAGAAAGCTTATGAAGGAAATTGAAGAAGATTTAAAGAAATGGAAAGACATTCCCTGCTCATGGATTGGAAAAATAAATATTGTCAAAATGTCAATACTACCCAAAGCTATCTACACATTCAATGCAATCCCAATCAAAATTGCACCAGCATTCTTCTCGAAACTAGAACAAGCAATCCTAAAATTCATATGGAACCACAAAAGGCCCCGAATAGCCAAAGGAATTTTGAAGAAGAAGACCAAAGCAGGAGGCATCACAATCCCAGACTTTAGCCTCTACTACAAAGCTGTCATCATCAAGACAGCATGGTATTGGCACCAAAACAGACACATAGACCAATGGAATAGAATAGAAACCCCAGAACTAGACCCACAAACGTATGGCCAACTCATCTTTGACAAAGCAGGAAAGAACATCCAATGGAAAAAAGACAGCCTCTTTAACAAATGGTGCTGGGAAAACTGGACAGCAACATGCAGAAGGTTGAAACTAGACCACTTTCTCACACCATTCACAAAAATAAACTCAAAATGGATAAAGGACCTAAATGTGAGACAGGAAACCATCAAAACCTTTGAGGAGAAAGCAGGAAAAGACCTCTCTGACCTCAGCCGTAGCAATCTCTTACTCGACACATCCCCAAAGGCAAGGGAATTAAAAGCTAAAGTGAATTACTGGGACCTTATGAAGATAAAAAGCTTCTGCACAGCAAAGGAAACAACCAACAAAACTAAAAGGCAACCAACGGAATGGGAAAAGATATTCGCAAATGACATATCGGACAAAGGGCTAGTATCCAAAATCTATAAAGAGCTCACCAAACTCCACACCCGAAAAACAAATAACCCAGTGAAGAAATGGGGAGAAAACATGAATAGACACTTCTCTAAAGAAGACATCGGATGGCCAACAGGCACATGAAAAGATGTTCAGCGTCGCTCCTTATCAGGGAAATACAAATCAAAACCACACTCAGGTATCACCTCACGCCAGTCAGAGTGGCCAAAATGAACAAATCAGGAGACTATAGATGCTGGAGAGGATGTGGAGAAACGGGAACCCTCTTGCACTGTTGGTGGGAATGCAAATTGGTGCAGCCGCTCTGGAAAGCAGTGTGGAGGTTCCTCAGAAAATTAAAAATAGACCTACCCTATGACCCAGCAATAGCACTGCTAGGAATTTATCCAAGGGATACAGGAGTACTGATGCATAGGGCCACTTGTACCCCAATGTTCATAGCAGCACTCTCAACAATAGCCAAATTATGGAAAGAGCCTAAATGTCCATCAACTGATGAATGGATAAAGAAATTGTGGTTTATATACACAATGGAATATTACGTGGCAATGAGAAAAAATGAAATATGGCCTTTTGTAGCAACGTGGATGGAACTGGAGAGTGTGATGCTAAGTGAAATAAGCCATACAGAGAAAGACAGATACCATATGGTTTCACTCTTATGTGGATCCTAAGAAACTTACCAGGAACCCATGGGGGAGGGGAAGAAAAAAAAAAAAAGAGGTTAGAGTGGGAGACAGCCAAAGCATAAGAGACTGTTAAAAACCGAGAACTGAGGGTTGATGGAGGGTGGGAGGGAGGGGAGGGTGGGTGATGGGTATTGAGGAGGGCACCTTTTAGGATGAGCATTGGGTGTTGTATGGAAACCAATTTGTCAATAAATTTCATAAAAAAAAAAAAGAACTAGACAGTATTGTACTAAGTGAAATTAGTCAGAGAAAGACAAATGTCATATGACTTCACTCATATGAGGAGTTTAACATACAAAACAGATGAACATAAGGGAAGGGAAGCAAAAATAATATAAAAACAGGGAAGGGGACAAAACACAAAACATAAGAGACTCTTAAATATGGAGAACAAACATAGGGTTGCTGGAGGTGTTGTGGGAGGGGGATGGGTAAGGGGCATTAAGGAAGACACTTGGAATGAGCACTGGATGTTATACATAGGGGATGAATCACTGGAATCTACTCCTGAAATCATTGTTGCATTTAATGCTAACTGGGATGTAAATTTAAAAAAAAATAATAATTAATTAAAAAAAAGAAACAAAGCAAATGAAAAAATAAAAAAAGACACAAACAAACAAACAAAAAAGATGCTGGTGGTTGCCAGAGGGCAGGTGGTTGGGGGAAATGGGTGAAATAGGTGAAAGGGACTAAGAGTACATTTAGAAGAGCACTGAGAAATGTATCAAATTGCTGAATGATTACATTGTACACTTGAAATTAATATAACACTGTATGTTAATTATACTTGAATAAAAAACACCTTAAAAAAAGAAAAGAAAAAGTCATCCACTGATTAAAAAAAAAAAGAGTAAGACAGAATTAACTTTTAAAATACTGATTCAGAAAATGCAGCCATTCTATTCACAAGAAAACTCCCTCAACTGGTAATTTATATCCATGGGAGATGAAAGGGATCACACTAGTTCCATGGCTACTATAGTTCTCAAATTAAACTATATGAAGACATAAAAGTGAGAGTCAAGGAAAGGGAAGAATAACTTCAGAAAGAGAGCCACACTCCGTGTCTTGGTTTCCATGGAAGGATAAGAAAGTTAATCCTTAGGTGGCATGTTGTTATGAATCAGAATACAGTTTGTGGGGAAAGACTCTGGGTTTAAATTTTGGCTCTGCTGCTCCTGAGATATGTGACCCATATGCAAACCACCTTAGTCACTTGCCTTGCTGTAAAACAGGGCTAATATCTGCCTATGCGAAGTGATCATCGAGAGGATTCAAACCACTATCTACAGAATCACTAGATCCTGTAGTCTACCTTCCCTTACTCCTCTGTTCTCCCACCTTGGTGTCTGGGAGGCAAATCTTTGTACCCTGAGCAGCAAGTATCCTCCTCTGACGTCCAGTTAAGTTTGTCAACTACACCACAGATCTGCAGGAGACCGGTGGACACAGGAAAGTGAGGTCTACATACATTTGTTCCAGTAGCAGCCCCCGACCAGGCCACAAATAGGTCACACTGCAGTCCTCTACCAAAAGCCGAGTTGGTACAGGGTGGCCCTCTTCCACAGCCACTGTTTGGCCAAGTTCTGGTAACCTTACCCAAGTCTTGTTGCTTAGGAGGAGTAACAGCTTCCCTCTGATGCTGACTCTGGAATACTTTACCAGGCCCTGTTGTTTTCCTTTAATCCTGTGTGTGTGTGTGTGTGTGTGTATATATATATATATATATATATATATATATATATATATATTTTTTTTTTTTTTTTTTTGGTAAATAGTCCCTTAATTAAACTCTCTAATAATTCCTTTGGGGTATGCTGTCTCCTTCCTGCTGGGTCCCCGAGCATCATACACTTAGAATGATGTCCATCATGCAGTGATATTAAATAAATGCTACCTAATATTTGAGAGACTTCACAGGTAAAAGTGGTGCTGTTTCTGATAAGTTGAAAAATCATTGTAAGAACAAAGAGCAAGATTATAATTCAAAGATTTAAGCACATAGATCCTTCTCAAGCAAGATTATAATTCAAAATTTGAAGAAGACCAGAACTCCTTCATTCTAGATGCAGTATGGGGAAGATTGCTGCTTGTAAAAAAGCAAGGCAAACAACAAAAAGTAAGATATGCAGTCAAGGAGAATATATGGGTGAAAAAATATAAGTACTTTGTTATTGTTAGAGTTTTAAAATACCACATTCTTCTATTCCAATAAAACAAAGTACATAAGGAACAAAAACATAGAGTAACTAAGAACTGTCTTGAAAAAACAATATGCTAAATTATTTTAGATACAGGCACACTGGAGTAGTGTTAATTATTTATTTATTTATTTATTTATTACTACACAGACATGGTTGAATATTCAGCTATAGCACTCTGCAGTAATCTTAGAGGAAATACACAAATACAGAGTAGGTCTGAAATCTGGACTCAGCATGTGGGGACAACATTGTGCCAATTTACCTTAGAGATCATATCAAGAGAAAGGATTATGGAAATAAATGGTTGCAGAGGATTGCATCTTTCTTCTTTAAGAAATGGAGGGAAGTGCATGCAATGAATGGTGACATTGCTGTTTGTACAGGAAATAACAAGTGACCATGAAAATACCATCAGGATTCATGTACCCCTCTTATACTTGGTATATTTAAATGGTGATTCATACCATATGATTGTATAAATACTGGAATTTTAATGTATTAGAATTTTTAATTCCTTATAAGTAAAGAAAAAGATGCTAGTCCTTTGAACGTCTTGCCATCTATTTTTAAAAGTTGGATTGTCAGTTATCAGTATCTTACTTCACGAAAATTTCTCATAAGTAGAAATAAATGCAAAATGAAACATCAGTCCTGGTTTGTTCCTGTATGTCTGTCAAAATTATGTATTTACAAATAGAATATATTCTATTATTACTTTTTTTAGTATTACTGTAAGACTTCAATGATTTTCATTTAATAGGAAAAAAACCCCCAAAAACCAAAGAAAGGCACACAAAACATTCTCATTCCTAGAGAATTGTTTCTTCAGAAGACGAAAAAAAAAGAGAAAGACTGAGAGAGACTGAAGAAGAGACCACGCTCTTCTCAGCAGAAATCATTGCCAGGGTGAAAAGGTAATATATTTCATCTCCCAGTTTGTTACAGTTTAAAAGGTTTCATGATTTCTTTCTTTTTTTTTTCTACATGCTTCTCTCTTCCAGCTGCCAGTTTTGTTACCAGCCCTTCTGCATTGACCAGATGCCATTGTTATTATTCTGTCCTGTTAACAGTGAGAGATGTTTCTAGCATATTTGCTTTTGCTCTTTCTGTTTTGGCAAAGACAATTCTAACAGCCTCTCTCTAATCAAATAAAGTTTAAGGTAAAATGGGGACAAGGTTCTACGTGCATAGGCAATGGGGGTAAGCAGAATGGGATGGATTGAAGGTAGCATTTAAACTTACAGAGACTGGTTTTTATAGGGCTGTTCAATGAACTGGTAAGCTATTTGTGTGCTAAGCATCCTGTGAACTAAAGTGGCCTTTTCTTATTATGCTCAAGTGGGGAAAAATAACTATATATTCAATGCTAACTATATAATACAACCTAATAGAATCTTCCTCTGCAAAGTACTAAAACTAGATATTGGGTGCCGATGGAAAAAAAAAATCTAGAACTATTTCAGGTCAAAATGCTACTTTAATAAAACAGGAGGAAGAAGCTTTTAGCAGGATATTAATTTAGAAACCATGTTTGCTCATAGGGGCCTGGCTAATGCTTCTCCGTGACCAATCTCTATTCTATTAGATTCAGATCATTTTCTCTGTGTTTGATATTGAAACTGAGCTTAGGCTCAGGGTAATCAAGGAAAGGAAGACATGAACTTGAAGCTTTTCTCCATGAAAGCTGGATGGCATTTTCTATATAAACACTTACAATGAAAAATGGCAAGTAACATAGTGTTGGCATTAGAATTAGCAGGATTCAGTTTGCACAACTTGCCGAAACAGAGGAAGATAAAGGTTTGATAATAGATTGGGGCACCTTAAAACAGAGAAACCAGTGATTCGAGGTTCTGTCTGGCACCTCACTCCCCTGCCTTGTTGGCCCATGAAGAGGTATAGTTGTAAGGAGCCCACAGATGTGGTGGAAACTATGACAGAATTTCAATGTCATTGGGCTGTGGGTCCATATTCCCATGTTATCTCCTGCCTCTCACACCTTCAGGGAAGAGGGAACTGGTTTTTGTTGGAGACTTAGTGCAGTAAAAGACCTTCAAAACCAGCCAATATCTGATTCTTTTAAGACCACTTTATTAAACACATATTTTCCTCTTATGAGCACCAATCTTTCCTTGTATACAGGCTAAGGCCTGTACAGCTCTTCAATTGAATGGAATTAAAGGTTATTGATGGTGATCTCCATTTGAAAGGCATCTGACTGGACATTGTATCCCTCAGTTTTTGTCCATTTGACTAAGCTTCCAACAGAGGAAGTCTAATCCAGAGGAAATGCAACTTCCCCTGTGAGGAGAATTCTCTCAACTTTGTAGGAGCTTTTAGTTCATTGGAGCAGAGATCTAAAAGCATGCAGCCTGGGGCACGGGCCATGGGATAGGCCATGGGTGGAGAGTTGGTGAAAAGGAGAATGGGGAATACGGAACAGAAGTATGGAGAAACATCCATTTGTTCCACATTCCGTATACACACACTGAGCTGCTAGTGTGTCGATGCTCCACAGGACATTGAGACAGAGGATGGGTACTCGATAAGTATTCAGGCCCCTGTCCTCACTGAGCTTTCATTTTGGTGAGAGGAGACAAACAAATAGTAAGTAAATGAGATAATATCAGTGAGAAATGCTGAGAAGGAACTAAGAGAATAGCACTGTGGAGAATTCTAGAGGTGGAGCAGGAAGGCTACTCTCAATGACAGGATCAGACATAACCTTTCTGATGAGGGTGAATTTGAACCGAAATTTCAAGGAAGAGAAGGAACCACTCTTGAAAACTACTAGAAAAAGAAAGTTCCAGTCAGACAACCTTCAAATGATGTTTTTTTTCCCCTACAAACTCAAAATATCAAAGGAATCCAAGATGGTGTGCATGGAATTTAGGGGGGAGAACAGCAGGAGATAAGCATGGACATGTAGATAAAGCCAGATACAGGGTTTCAGACATTATGTTAAAAACATTGATTTTATGCTGAAATAAATGGTGAGTGATAGGAGACTTCTGCACAGGGTATATTGGTCAGCTCAGGCTGTCAGAACCGAATACCACAGAATGGAGGCTAAAACAGCAGAAATTTATTTTCTCACAGTTTTGGAGGCTGGAATTCTAAGATCAGAGTGCCAGTGGAGTTGGTTACTGGTGAAGTTTCCCTTCCAGGCTTCCAAATGGCCTCCTTCTTATTGTGCCCTCACACAGCCTTTCCTCTGTACATACACACTCCTGTTGTCTCTTCCTCTTCTTAGAAGGACACCAGTCCTATTGGATTAGGGTGCTACCCCCATGACCTCTTTTACCTTTAATTAACCCTTTAAAGACCCTATCTTCAAATAAATTGAGGGTTAGGGCTTCAACATATGAATTTGTCGGGGACACAAGTAAGTCCATAACATGGGGGCTGGGTAACGTTATCTTATACTTGTAAAATATACCTCTGGCTGCAATGTAGAGCTTAGATAGGGGGAAGGGTCATAGCAGTGTAGAAACCAAAACAGTCTTCTTCTGTACTTTATGCTAATGCCCCTCAAAAGCCTTGCCATTGTCAGAAATAGGTAAACAAGCAGAAAAAGTTATTAGTGGTTCATGTTTGACATGAAGGTCAAGGTTCAATCCAGAGAAAAGAACCTTGGATATACTCAAACAAAAACCACAAAATTCTTTTGTCAGTTTATTTTCCTCCCGTGGTAGGGATTGTAAGGTCATGGTTTTTCTTTCTATAAATTCCAAGAAAGGCCCTTTGGATCATCAGCAACAATATCAACATTGTAAAAACCCTCCAAGATCCTGCCTCCTGCACCAGGCAGTGTACGTGGCCATTCTATTAACCAAGGAGTGATCTGTTGCCTGAGCCTCGCTTACTGTGGTCCTTACAGAGCTGGGATGATGTATCCTACACATATTGAAACGGGTCATTGTTTTCCCAAACCACACCCAACGGGGGCAGAAAATGAGAGAAATGGGATAGAAATAACAGCTATAATTTGAGAGCTTTTAATAAATCCCACTAAGTGCTTCAAAACATCATCTCCTTGAATCCCGAGGACAAATGTATGAAGTAGGTACTACTAACCCAATTTTAGAAATGAAGAAAATGAGACTTACAGGCATGAAGCAACTTGTCCAAAAACACAAGGTAAGTCAGTGCAGAGCCAAGTCTTGACCCGGATATACCTCAAAAGCCTTGCTTCAAAGCCAATCACAATGGTATATACACTGCACACTTCACTTCGGAAGTTAGCCAAGGTGGCAAACACTAGCAAAGTTCTCCTAGCCTGGGCGTAATCAAAACTGCACGTCCAGATGTGCAGGCCGTGACCCGCAAGTTCTTGTCTACCCTGATTAAAAAAATACATAAGCATATTTTATGTGTACATATTGGTTCACAGCTTATGGAGTACTTCAACATACATAACCTTACTTGACCCTCACAGTACTTCTGTGCATGTTAAATATTGCTTGTGCTTGTTTACATCGAACAGATGAAGGACTCCAAGAGTCTAAGCATCTAGTTTACAGTCATAGCGCAGCAAATGGAAGGGTCTGAGCAAAATCAGGATCCTATCTTACTTTTAGGCCAATGTGTTTTGCACTGATCATATTCTCCATCCGGTAGCAGCTCCCCATGCCCTGACCAACCATAGTCGTCCCTCCATGACTGCTAATTATGAACCACAGACAGCTTGCCAACACTGAGCAGTGCAAGAGTGAAGCCCAGGGAACAAGACAGTATTGTTTGAAATCCTCCTGCCCCAGTAACCTCTTTTATGACCTTGGTCCTTTACTTAATTTAAATTACTTAACTGTAGAGGCGCCTGGCTGGCTCAATGAGAAGAGCGTGCAATTCGTGATCTTGGGTCATGAGATTGGCATCATGAGTTCTACACCCACACTGAGTGTAGAGATTAAGTAAATAAATAAATTGTAAAAGTTTCAAATATTAGTAAATTCCACCTTCTCCAGAAAGCAGTTTTTCATTTTTGTTGTATTGGACCACAAAAAGTCATTTGCTGGCTCTGTGCATTTGCCTGGATCCTAGCGGTTATGTTGGAACAAGGAAGTTTAGACTGCATAAAGGAGGGTAAGAACATTTATTTTATAGTTGATTGTGTATTCACATGGAAGGATGTGCATGATGAATAGAAGGCATGGCATGATCCTAATTCTGTTTTTAAAAAGTGCATATAATCTCATAGATTGATTAAATGGGATTCCAGGTGCAATAAGAAGATATGAGATTCCTCTCCCACATTTGAAGCCCTCCCCCCACCGTGAGGCTAGTTATACCTCTATTTCAAATTATAATGTTGAACAGGATCCATAGCTCATTCAATCACTCTCAGAGAAAATGCTAGTTATTTATTGCCAGAAAAATCTCATTTAAGTAATTAAAATGTTCAATGTCATGTAGTGGTCAAATTTTGAAATTCATTTAAGTTGGCACCTCTCCCCTCTGCAAATGGAATTGTCCCAGTGAAGAAGCCTGCACTGGGAAATGCTAGGAGAGGCATTCTCTTCTCTCTTTGCTGGAAACCCTTCTCTCTTCTACCTCTACTTCTAGAAGGAGGCAGGAAAGCAGGAGGGTAGGTGGGACCAGCAAAGGTCTTACTGACCAGCATTGATAAAGTACCATTTGTTATCTCTGAACCAGGTACACATGCAAAGCTAATTCTTTGCTCCCTGGGGTCCTCTGTATCTTGTTCAGAAACACCTGCCACAGAAGATCTACAGTTCTGTCATCTCACAGAAATGTACCTCTACCGGTAGAGTTGTGCTTCAGAGCACACTCTCCCCTGTTTCTTTCAGCGGAGAGCTCCTTGCCCCTCCCCATAACTCTGCCAGACATTACCAGGCCCACTCTCTTCTCACATGTAGTTCAGATCTCATCAAGTGGAAACTTACACATTTGCCCTGCCACTTAAAAGAATGTGATTGCTTCTCAAACACAGCTTCTGCAAATCTCCACAGGGGGCATTTTTTATTTTCTCCTTGAGAGGAGGCTTGAGGTGAGAACAGATTAACCCCTCCACCCTTCAAGGCATGGATAGAAGGAACTCACAGAGCCAACAATTTTCTCCAAAGAAATACCTTCTCTAAACTCCAGCATCCCTTTCTTTGGCCTCTCCAAATTCTGAGAGGATGGAAATGGGTGGCCAACCACTGAACTGTCACAACCAGCTAACTCTTGTTCACCTCTTCCAAGTTCTCATTGTTGGTCTAGAGACTCACTTTGAAATGTGAAGCATTGACTCTTAGGGCCACAGATGAGTCAGAATATTTATGGCCATAGACTATACTGACAAAGATATATAGCACACTGTGAACAAAGGTTATATATCTGGGGAGTAGATTTAGACGGAAGGAGATTTTATGCATCATTTACATTTCTTCCCATTGAGGATTTATTATTTTATAATTATAAAATGAGACATTTTTATTAAAATAGTTTCTACCTGGAGAATTGTTGTGAGTACTTATAAAGGGGCTTAGCAGAGACTAAATCTTGGTTAAATGATGGCCATTATTACTATAACTATTGGTGTTATAATTTATGAATTTAGCAGATATTTATTGAGCACTTCTTCTGTGCAAGGCACTGTGTAAATTTCTGGGGATATAGTAGTAAACAAGACAAACCTATTTCTTGCCCTCATTTCTGCTAAGGAGACCAAGGAAAACCAAATACACAGATAAATAAATGCAATGATTACAACTCTTAGTGTTATAGAAAAAGAAAAGAAAAGAAAAGAAAAGAAAAGAAAAGAAAAGAAAAGAAAAGAAACGAAACAATGAGGGACTGAGAGAGAATTCAAATGATCGGGGTGATCATTTGCTTTACCTAGGATGGTCACAGCAGGTCTCTCTGGGCACACAGATTTAAACTAAGACCCCCAAGTAGGTAAGCATGGGGAGAAAAGCCCGGGGACAAACATACTCTTAGAAAGAGGAGCATTTCCCAAGGCAGGAGGTAACTTTCTATGTTTGAGAAACTAATGCAAGACCATGGTGGCTGGCAAATAATGAGCACGGGAGACTCTGGTATGAAATGATAATGAGAGAAAGGGCCACGCAAGGCACAGCCCCACAAGCTGGGGTCTGGTCTGGATTTCATCCTAAGCACAATAATGGTTTTCTTTGGTAGTCCATTACAGCATGTCACACAACATAAACCTGGGGGTGACCCACTGAAAGAATTCCTGTCCTTCAAAATCGTAAAGATTTATGTTCTTCATCCTTTAACTAATAAGACTTATAATGACAAAGATGGCCACTGTCTTGTTGACGGTTCTATCCTGAGAACTTAGAAAATGATATGGGATAAATTAATGCTTTAATAAATGTGTCCTGAATGAATAAATGATATCAATACTACATAGCAGCTAAATGCTTGAGCTGGGGAATCTCACAGACCTGTATGTGAATCCTGATTTGGCCAATTTATTGCATGTGTAGACTTGGACGGATACATTTAACACTTGAGAGGTAAAGGCTAAGGGAATGATGGGTTCCCTGAAGGAAGGCCCCCCAGAGAAGGAGCTGGTCTCTGACAGGACAGGACCAGTTGAGAATGCAAACCTGCTCACGGAAGCTGGACACTGCTGGGAGTAGTAGGCAAATGACCACGACCACGGCTGGGAGGCATCACGTCGAAGCCATATGGCCATATCACAAAGGGGAGGGACGTGAGCCTCCCACCAAGAACCAGGGACAGGGTGCCCGTGACCACACCTCTGCAAGCAATGCTTCAACTTCTGCTCCTTGACATGCCGGCGGAGGGGCCAGAGCCCCAGCAGTCCTGCCTGCTGAGATGAAGAAATAGGGCTTAGAGACCACAGATCCAGAACCTCATAACAAGACCACCTCTTCCTCACCATCAGCTGAAAAGCTCCACAACCTGTGACCACAGCTCCTCTCCGCAACTGATAGCCAGTCCTACCCAGATCCCCATGCACTACTCACAGAACAAGGGGAAGTGGGTGGCACACATCTGCCTTTGAACTAATATCCCAGCAAACACTAATCCCAACCTGGGGGGTGCAAGCTGGCACATCATTCTTCCTCCTTTCCCTCTTCACTGATGGCGTATAACAATAATACCATCTTTATATGGTTGTTTGGGTATGAAACCAGACAATGTAGGCAAAAGGCCTTAGCGTCTTACTACTGAACTTGTCTTTATTTAATATTTTGATATTTTTCAAATGGAATTCTTTTCATCAATTTTGATTTTAAACTCTTGCTTTAAAATATTATTTATCTTGGGGTGCCTGGGTGGCTCAGTCAGTTAAGCATTCAACTCTTAATTTTAGCTTGGATCATGATCTCATGGTTCGTGAGTTCAAGCCCCTCATCGGGCTCTGTGCTGACAGTACAAAGCCTGATTGGGATTCTCTCTCTTTCCCTCTCTCTCTGTTCCTCCCCTGCTTGTGCTCTCACTCTCTCTCTCTCTCTCAATAAATAAACTTAAAAATAGATTAGATTATTTATCTTGATTATTTTGAGGGCATTTTTGTAAATTTTGCTTCTGAATTAAGTACCACACTTGCCTCCCCTTTTCTCAACCGTGCCTTACCTGATATATATTAAATACTAAATAAGTATTACACATTATTTTGTGTTGCTGTTGTGACATTGTATTCTAAAAGCTACTAGCTTTTACGTCTCTCCCTCTCTCTGCCTCTCACTCTTAACTGTTATCCTCCTTGCCCACCTCTCTCTCAGCCTCTCTCTCTTTCAGTCTCTCTGTTTTGTTCTCCCTTCCTTCGTACACACACATGCACAAGCACAGTGCAAAAGGCTGCCATTACAGATGCATGGTTATTTATTGACATAGAGCTTCATTTCCAAAAAATGAAAAATATATAGAACATTCATCGTAGACAGCTTTTCATTTTTAATTACTCCCTATCACAACATGCAGACACCTTGTTTTATAAAGGGCTCGATGCCGAAACTGCTGTATAATGAGGCTTTATCTGGCACTAACGTGCGCTGTTGCTAAAAGCCACGCTTCCATCTAATCTGATCAACAGTTTCAACAATTCTCAGATTGTGTTTTAGAAAACAGGCACAGAGTTAGAGCTCACCATAAGCTTGTGTAATGCCCAACATGAAAAAGTAGCCACAGAGAGGTGTCTTGAGCTTCACTGGCGTTCTTGAAGGAGGACAGTGACTGGATTAGGGGGGATATGCTTTAGGGAAGAAACTGCAAACAGCAGCTCTTATGCAATAATAATAAAAAAGAATGTACAGAGGTAAGGAAATGATCATTTATTTACTACCATGGATTTTATTAATTTTTCCTACATGATTTTAAAAAAGATCAAAAATTAATAGCATTACTTCAGCTGTTATGAGGTTATGTTCTCCACTACAATTGCATGCTAACGTTTCTTGGCATGTTCCAAACCTCATTTTTGGTAACTGTGGTTATTGTGATAACAACAGTGAGGGGGAGGTATAGGAGAAGGAAGCAAGAGGAGACGTGTAGGGAGGAAATACAGGAATGTGGAGGTAGAAGGGGGCACTTATAAATTAGCAGAACATTTGAAAATTGGTTTTAACTTTACACAGAAGAAATCTACTCCTAAAATAAATCTGGGAGCATTCAAGCCGATATAGTAACAAAAATGAAATATGAAAACCACGCTCTAATGCAAGCGATTGTTCCTGGATTTTCATGGTTCCTGCCCACAAAGGGGTGTTCACCGATTGATCATAGAATCTGAATACTGGCTGAAATCTGATTTTAAAAAAAAAATCTGGAAAGCATGAGGATTAGGGCAAAACAGAAGACGTGTGTGAACACTTTCAGTTAAATGACCTTCTGAAGAGCAAGAAACAAGAGTCTTACATAGCACAGCAAAACATCCTGATCATCTTAAACTAGGTGCAGTCTTGAGAGCAGATGGAATTTATGAAGTCTCTCACTAGATGCTGTAAAACACATCTTTCTATTATCAGCTTCTATAGAACTGGAGAGTACCAGAGGGAAGAGGGGTGTTGGTGAATGATTAAATAATCAAAAGAAATAAAATGAAGATGAACTACTAGCAAACCCAGGAGGGTCATATTATGGGCATAATAAAAGCAACTTGATATAAAATCCTTGGGAGTAGTTGCCATTTGGGTTTACAGATAAGCAGGGGAAAGAATTAATGCAATTCCTGGCGTAGCTGACTTTCTCCGGACTTTGCATATGGCCAGTCTCTCCTAGGACCGTCCTCTCTTTGCATTTGTAGTCTATTCAGAATGGACTCCTCTAAGCTCAGGATACCGAGTCTTTCTAAAATGAATGAAACTTCAGATTTCACTGGTGAAGGAAACATTTCCAGTTTCATTCTGGGGAAATGTTAAATACAGGAGGGGCGCAAGGGGATTTTATTGTTAAAAAAGTACGTTTCGCCTTATGTTCACCATCCATAATTTATATGTATCTTCCCTGACCCCAAGGTGGCATACTATGTAATGTTTACTTTCTAATAACTAACCCATAAAAGGCATCATGTGGTTTGGCAGACTTCTAATAAAAAATAATTGTCCATAGATAAGAGTAAATCCTAGATGTACATTTTAATAGAAAATTAATTCTAACAATTTGAATTTCAGATAGTTTTAACATAGATAGCATTTTTTAATTGAATGTTCTAATAAAAGCAACAGCTGGCCAAAGCTATAATAGGCTATTTTTTTTTAATATTGGGAGGCACTATATTGTACAGAAAATTAAACATTTTTTATGGCCTACATTCTTGGGATATTTTGTGTTACAATCACTTAAGAGATTTAGATCATCTCCAAATTTACCAGTGAATAGTCCTGAAGGAAAAAACAAACATATACCACCTCTTGATTATTGTTTAAAGTAGAATAGAGAACCATTAATGACTCATATTTAGGCTGCCAGTAAAATGTTGCTCATGAGACAGTCACTAAATCTAATGCCCAGCTATCAGTATTAGGAACCACCTCCATAGCTGCCATGTAAATGAGAAAGAATAAACACAATTTTGTATGCTCATTATTATTGGTTTGCTTTTGAGTGAACCCCCAGAGCCTTATTTAGTATCAGTAAAACACTTTAAGTTGATTCTTCCTAATATTTACCAAGAAAAGCCACGTAGAGACAATGTAGCTTCTGGATTAAGAGGAGAATGTTGTAAGCCTGATGTCGGGAGGAAAGATATCCCAGTCATTTGGAGAGGGACCAATTCTGACACTGGTTGTAAACTTTATTACTCCACTGTTTGTAGAGATAGATACTCATTGTAGAGCAGTTTTTCTTCATCTGGCTCCAAAACCATTTTATCAGAGATCAAAGACATCTTTTGATTCAGGACCCACCGGCATTTGGATAACATTATGATGGAATAACTCCGGAAAGACATGAAAATGAGGAGCTGTTATATTTTTTTTTTCCTGCTTTTTTCTGAGACCTTTGAATCAAAGTGAAAACGGATGGGTAAAACCATATCCTCACATTCATTCTAGAGCCATTTGCTTGGATCCTCCCACCGCCAGGATTTTTTCTATATCAAAAGAGAGAGGCTAGGTTTTGTTAGGGTGGACTTGAAGGTAGGCAGAAGGCAAAATGCAAGTTTAAAGAGTAGTTTCTTGCTCTATCTAAGAGGCAGTGTCTAAGCTGCTCTGCCCCAGGGGCGTAGGCTTATCAAGGTGATAAACAGAGTGCAATGTAGTAACACGAGAAGCAATGTTTATCATGGCTTACTGATGTGCAGAGCTGGGTGCTCTGGCTTAACTAAAGGAATGGAGAAGTCTAATGTATCTTAGGAGCTGGGTGGCAGGAGGGGTGTAGTGAAGGAGCAAAAAATTAACCAAGAGGATTAACCTAGAAAAGTCAACCTTGAAAATGAACCAGGCATCACAATTAAAATTTCCTTCCCTCAAATTTCCAGGTCTTTTAGTGATTGCAACCAAGGACTTCAGTCAATCTGACAATGCTGGACAATTAAAATTTACGAAGTAACACTCTGAGTACGTCACTGTTTTGCTCAGAAAACTTCAATGCTGACTCCGCCATTTGACTATTATTCAAATGCTTGGTTTGACATTCAAAGCCTTGAACAAACTGTTTAAACTACATTTCTACTCTTGATTTGCTTCCCTTTAGTACTACAAGCTCCAGCTTTACTACTCTTTCTATAGTTTTCACTTTTCATTCTATTTATATATGTTGCACCTTGGCCTATAATAGCCAGCTCTGCTTTTCTTTGCCATATTGCACTAAGCTGTCTCAGCATGAATGTTACCTCTACCATAGACTCCACAAGATTTCCTCCAGCAAGAAGCACATTTTCCTCTTTTGCTGCTTCCTTCATATGCTCTAGGAGAGTCTGCATGATGGAGAAAGAGAAACATAGGCTGTTGAGTTATACTGAGGTGACGTGTGATGGGGCTTGGGGTGTTGGTAGAATTCATGTTCAGAACCAACAGCCAAGCAAGAATTCTTGAAGATGTCTCTGTGAAAAAAAAAAAAAAAAAGGTGATTTTATTAAGGCAGGGGGACAGGACCTGTGGGCAGAAAGAGCTGCACTGAGGTTGTGCAGAGTGACTGCTTATATACTGTGGAGTTTGGGGGAGGTAAAGTCAAGAGGAAGTTTCTTAAAGGGATTTCCATATGCTAAAGAGAATTTACAGATTACTGGAGGCCTAGCTATTGTCAAGCTAAGATTGTTTTTCTCTCTAGCAAAGCATTATCATTAAGATAGTAGGGAATTCCTGGGGATTAGTCTATTGAGGAGATATTTGTAAACTGCTGGAGAACTATCACTTTAACCATTTGTTTTCTGTCCTTTCCTTTGCTCTTGGGTAGACAGGAGTACCTGAAGAATATCACACATATCCCACCTTAGGGTTGGGGGGGTGGTGATGGGGTGTGCGTGGCACGATGTCAGCCTACCTTGTGCTCCCTCATCAGCATGGACTTCACAAGCTACTGACTGTGTCATCTTTGAATTTCAGTCTGGCTTCATTTGCATTTCCCCATCTCTACCATGGGAGTAAGAGGAGTTACCAATCTCCCAGAGCCTTTGTGAGGACTAGGTGGAGAAAGATGGCAAGGAGGCCAGCCTAGTGTGTCCTCTGCTCTTTTCCCCCTTTTCCCTTCCCATGTAAATTCCCCTCCTGGAAGAGATATAATGAAGCTTACCCTGTGGATTTAGTTCATCTCCATGTTCAATCTCTGTCTCTATCCCTAGTTCTAAGCCAGGATCCTCCAATGAACTTCACATTCAATATGCCCCCAATCAAATCCATCACCTCTCCATTGCCTTCCTCCAAATCTGTACATCATTTTGCACACCTCATTTCCTAGGGTTCTGACAAAAGTAGAATCCTAGATTATCAGTTAATTGGCAAATAAGGAAACTGAGGCTCAGAGAGGAAAACTGACCTCTTGAAGAAAATTTAGTGAGTAGAATCAGAGCCTATTGAATATCCACTCATTGAAATAAAAGGCCTTATTTTTCTTTTTGAGGGCTGCATGTTTATGTTACAGGGCTGATACAGTACTCAGTATATTTCAGGTGCTCAGTAAAAGTTTTTAAATAAATGAATGGGGGAGGAAGGACTCCAGATCCCTTGGCTCATTATCTGGTGGTGTTTCTATTATATTATGCTATTAGACTTCTCGATTGCTATTTTCTGGTTATGTTCTTTTCTCTGGGCATCTCTGGATAGATGAAGGCAGGTGTTGGCACTGTTTGTAGACACCCTTTCAGTCATGAAGTCTACTCTTTTGGAGTGCCTCCTTGCAGTACCAGCATTCTGACATGCTCACTTTTTTACTGGTCATACATCAGTGGGTTTAATTAACTTTTTTTAAATGGCACTAAATTTTGCTTCCTCAGGACAGAATGTGGACTCCAGTGGTCCACCACAAAATCAATGTCTGTGTCTAGATATTTTATAAAATATATAGCCCCTAACGTCTTTCAGTGAGTGATGCAAATGACTTCCTTTAAGTCTTTAATCATCTCAGGATGACAGGACCTCTTAATCTAGCCATTGCTGAAGCTCTGCTCACTAAAGAAACTGGTTGTGCAAAGAAGTGTCCCCCATGGGGATGAAGAAAAATCTTCCTTATATTAAAAGACAAAATGCAGTAGCTGTATACAAATGGGATACCAATTATTTAGTGGAAATTACATACAAAATGTTTTATTATCAATGTTTTAAGTTTGTAATGCAAATACTTTGTTATTTTGATAGCATCTCCACTTCCAAGTGAGGTAGGGAACTCTCCCAAAATATTCCTCGGCCATTTCTGAGGGTCCACAATGGGATGTTTCCAGTGTGCCTATCAACCTTTCTTTTATCTACAGTCACCAGGAGGCTGAATACATTCCTAATCTATGGAAGGACACAGACATCAAAATCCAAGAAGCACAGAGAACTCCCATCAAATTCAACAAAAGCTGACTATCACCAAGGCATATCATCGTCAATTCACAGAATACACAGACAAGGAAAGAATCCAGAAAGCATCCAGGGGGAAAAAAAAAGTCCTCAAACTACCATATAAGACAGATCAGGTTTGCAGTAGATTTATCCACAATTTGGCAGGCTGGAGAGAGCATATTCAACATGCTGAATGGGAAAAATATGCAACCAAGAATACTCTACCCAGCAAACTTGTCATTCAGAAGAGAGAGACAGAGAGAGTTTCCCAGACAAAAAACAACAAGAACAACAAAAAAAAACTAAAGGAACTCATGACCACTAAACTAGCCCTGCAACAAATATTATAGGGGAATCTTTGGGGGAAAAAAAAAAGAGAAAAATGGGATATTTTCCCTAGGCCAAGTAGGAGCTAGAGGTATCTGGTTTTCCAAAGCATAAGAAACAACTTCTCCATTATGGACATCAGTCCAGTGTGATGGTGAAACACTGAGAGGAAAAAGCTTGGCAAACTTAGGGAGGCCATTCTGTGGCCCCTGGTTTTTTGTGATGTAGTAAAGCACCATATGCCAACATATGGCATGGGATCCATGAGCCAGTATTCTTCCAGGAAGCATGTGAACTTGAATGATAAGGCCAGCAGAAACAAGCTTGAGAGACCAGAGATTGATTAGAACTTGCTGGATAAGTCCCAGAAGCACACAAACCTTCCATGGATGAGTGAGAAAAAATTCCCTACCCGTGTTCTGTTGCAGACTTGAGTTTGGGAAGAAAGTCACATTCACCACATACATTTCTCCAACAAAAGTAAATATTGATTTGCAGCTCTGTGAATGAGAAAAAAAATATTTGCAAAGGGAGCTATATGGACTTAGAGACAAGGAAAATAAAATCCTGCTGACAGATTTATCTCTAGTTGTTACAGAGGAGCATACACTGGACCCAAACCACTTCAGGGAACAGGAGCTTTCTCATCTCATTTTATCTCTGACCCGTTGTCAGACATCATTTCATTTCCACAAAAATGGGGAGAGTTTTATTTGCTACTATAAAGTTTCCCTAAAGCCATTCTTCTTTAATCAGAACCACAGAATAGGGAGAAAGGTCAGAGGATGATTTGGATCTATGTAGTCCAGTCAGCCCAATGCACAAAGGCGTGATTTTAAGCAACAGTCTCACTTTGGAAGTGTGTACACAGCTCTGAATCACTGAAATAAAAAGTTTTTAAAAGTCCATTGGATTTTGGTATTTTCCTCTAAACTAAGAAATGTCAGATACATACTATATACCTTGGTTACCCCTCAGTCAAAATAAGGGGGAAAAAAATGTTGTCTTATCAACTCATATTTTAAGGTAGGTTCTTCATTCATTTTTTACACAAAGGACTGTCTGGGGAATACACATTAGATTGAAGAGATCTCAAACAATATGATTTCTGATAACTATAAATTTTTATGGCAGGGCAATTTTTAAAGGAGACAAATGAACTTATGATTGATTATTGATCATTATTTTCAATTGTGAGTGGATATTTTTTGATAAAAACCCTGTTGAAGATGACTTTAAAAACAAACAGTAAGTAGTTCCATAATTCAGCCAAACTTTTCTACTTAATTTCAAGCAGAATTAAAAAGAAATGTTGTAACTTTCAATGATTTAGTCCGAAGTCTAAGAATAAAACTTAAGGGGCAGACTCATGGACAAATACAAAAGTACTATATCATAAATAATTTAAAGAGAAATAAAGACAACCTTGTTAGATGATCCAAAAAGTGACTAATGATAATGAAAACACAGATGGCAAAAGTGATTTATTCAAATAATGTTGGTTTATGGAATGTGCAAAAAAGTCATAACATGTTATTTTAAACATGCACTGATAAACATGAATTAATGAATAAGTAGACTTCTTTAGCATGTATAAACTTTAAATATTCATGGTTGCAAAAAAAGGGAAATCTTTTAAAGAATACTTTTTATTTAAAAATTTTTTATTATGTTTATATATTTATTTTTTTGAGAGAGAGAGGAAGCCAGAGAAGGGCAGAGTGAGAAGGAGAGAGAAAGCCCAAGCAGGCTCCATGCTGTCACCACAGAGCCCAATGGGGGTGGGGGGCACTCAACATCAAAAACTGTGAAATCATGACCTGAACCAAAACCAAGATGGAGCTACAAAGGCACCCCAAAAGAATATCTTTTATTGAGAAAAACTTCTGGATATGATTTTACATAGACATACCTTTCTCCCCCCCGCCATCCATCCACACACATATGACTATTGTATATATGTTACATATAGTATATATTTATGTGCAGATATAAGTAAAATTAAATATATAGTGTTATTATGTGTGCTATGGCATTGTAAAAAATTTATTTATTTATTTATTTATTTATTTATTTAGCACAAGTGGAGGAAGAATAAAGAGAGGGAGAAAGAGAATCCCAGGTGGGCTCAATGTTATCAGCATGGATCTCAGTGCAGAGCTCAATGTGGGGCTCAGGGTGGGGCTCGTTCTTAGGAACCGAACTGTGAGATCATGACATGAGCCAAAATCAAGTCAGACACTCAATCAACTGAGCCACTCATGCCCATTTGCTATGCATTCTTCTAGAACATAACAACAGCACAGAGCAAAAATTTTGTTTTCAAAATTTTTACAATCTTATCATAACTGAGATTCTTTTCTCTCTAGTTTTTCTTTTAAAAAAATTTAATGTTTATTTATTTTTGAGACAATGCAAGAGACAGAGTGCAAGAAGTGGAGGGGCAAACAGAGGAAGACACAGAATCTGAAGTGGGCTCCAGGCTCTGAGCTGTCAGCCCAGAGCCCAATAGGGGGCTCAAATTCATGAACTGTGAGATCATGACCTGAGCCAAAGTTGGACGCTCAACCAACTGAGCCACTCAGGGGCCCCTCTAGCTTTTTCTTTTAAAAATAACTTTAGGGGCGCCTGGGTGGCGCAGTCGGTTAAGCGTCCGACTTCAGCCAGGTCACGATCTTGCGGTCCGTGAGTTCGAGCCCCGCGTCGGGCTCTGGGCTGATGGCTCGGAGCCTGGAGCCTGTTTCCGATTCTGTGTCTCCCTCTCTCTCTGCCCCTCCCCCGTTCATGCTCTGTCTCTCTCTGTCCCAAAAATAAATAAACGTTGAAAAAAAAAAATTTAAAAATAACTTTAGACTGGGGTAAAAAAAAGGGGTGGGGGAATAATAACTTTAGACAGAAATAGTTTGTATTGTACAAAGTAATACTACTATTCACACGGTTTCTCCTAATATTAACATCTAACATAACCACAATGAAATTATAGAAATCAGGAAATTAATACATAAAATTATGAGCTAACCTTAAGAACTTTGTTAAGTCTCAGTTTTTCCATAATGTAATTTTTCTGGTCTAGGATCCCATCCAGGGTCTCACGTTGCACTTAGATGTCATACCTCCTTAGGCTCATCTAATCATGACCTTTCTCAATCTTTGTCTTTCATGACCTTGACACTTGTAACAGTGACCACTTTTTGTAAAATATCCTTCAACTGAGTTTGGTGTCTTCTCACAATTAAAGTTGCATTAGTTTTAATACAAGTAACACAGAAGCTATGTTGTGTGCTTCTTAGTATATCCTAGGAGGACATCCATGATGTTCATATATCTTATTATTGGTAATGTTAACATGATCACTTGACTAAGGTGTTATCTCCCAGGTTTCTCCATTGTCAAGTTGCTAATTTCTCTTCTATAATTAATAACTATATTGTGAGGAGACACTTTGAGACACTGCACATTTCCTATTTCTCGTACTTTCTGCCACTAGTTTTAATGTCAATCAGTGGTTCCTTCTAGTAATTATTAGTGTGGCATTGCGTATGGTGGATTCATTTATTGCTTCCATGTAATTTGATTTTTTTCAGAGATTATGTTAATATTATTATTATTGCTCCTTTTTTGCCAGTCTCCTATTTATACTAATTTTCCTTTGACCAATTTTTAGTTGTTTCTTTACCTCATTTGCTTTTTCTTGGTTGATTCCATGTCTCTCTTCAAAACCACTTATGACATTTTCGGGGCACCTGGGTGGCTCAGTTGGTCAAGTGTCCAACTTCGGCTCAGGTGATGATCTCACCTTCAGAGTTTGAACCCTATGTCAGGCTCTGTGCTGACAGCTCAGAGCATAGACCCTATTTTGGATCCTGTGTCTCCCTCTCTCTCTCTGCCCCTCCCCTGCTTGCTCTCTCTCTCTCTCCAAAATTAATAAATAAAAAAAAAAATAAAACAAAACACTTATGAAATTTTCATTTCAGTCTATTCTCCCATGGACACACTGTTATTTATTATTATTATTATTGTTATTGTTATTATTTCTGAGATAATTGTGGTTTTTTTCTTCTAGGTCTTTCTTGTTGTTGTTGTTTTAAGCTTTTATTTAAATTCCAGTTCACTAACATATAGTGTAATATTAGTCTCTGGAGTAGAATTTAGTGATTCACACTTATATATTCCACCCAGTGCTCATCACAACAAGTGCACTCATTTAACCCATCCCCCCGCCCACCTCCCCTCTATCAACCCTCAGTTTGTTCTCTATAGTTAAGGGTCTGTTTTATGCATCTTACAGGTCTTTCTTGAGCCCAACCAGTCTCTTCATTTCTCCCTTTTTGGCCTTTTCTAGTTTTGTGTTTTTAGTTCTCAGTCAAGGTGTTTTTCATATCTCCCAATGCTTGTTTCAGTGTATTTAATTCTCTTTCAGTGTTGACTTGCAGTTTTCTTCTGCTTCCTGACTGTTTTACTGGAGAATTATCCACAGTTGATGTGCTGGAATTTTGTTTTCAAAATTTTTATGATAGATATATTGTAAAAATACATACACATTTATTTCCCCCTTTTGCTGTTCTGTATTGTTTTGGTAGGAAATATTAAGATAGGCTGATAAGTAACTTGTCTTCTCTACCTAGACAATTTTGTTTTTCTTTTAATTATTTGTTATCTTTCTTTTCCTTCCCAACTTCTTCCTTCAGGTTCTATTGTGGTATTAAAATATAAGCCTTGATATTCATGATAGAACTATTTATTCTTGGATTTCTCTTATCAAAACAGGCAAAGCAATTTTGCTATAAGAAAGAATAGTAGTTTGCCTAAGCCATGTGACAGTTTTTATTCTCGACAGAAGACAGTAGGAATCAGCCTAATTTATGATTGGACATTTTGTTAAATGAGGAAGGCATGCCATGGCACTGTTTTTTTTTTTTTACTTATTTATTTTATATAAAAGTATGTGTTTCTGTACTTTGAATCAAAGAATGCAAGATCACCAGATACTCTGTATTTTTACATATTTAGATCACTTGTTTAGATCATTTGCAGCATATGGCCAAAACATGAAACTATTTATTTTAATTTTTTTTTTTTTTTTTCAACGTTTATTTATTTTTGGGACAGAGAGAGACAGAGCATGAACGGGGAAGGGGCAGAGAGAGAGGGAGACACAGAATCGGAAACAGGCTCCAGGCTCTGAGCTGTCAGCCCAGAGCCCGACGCGGGGCTCGAACTCACGGACCGCGAGATCGTGACCTGGCTGAAGTCGGACGCTTAACCGACTGCGCCACCCAGGCGCCCCTTAAAACATGAAACTATTTAATGGGATCATATTTCTCACCTCACTTCAATATGTGGTGCATCTCCTTTAGTGTTTATAGTTCCCTCAATTTTTCACAATCTGTCATCAGAAATAAGAGAAAATATTTAGGCATTTTACACATTAGGAATATTCGCGTTTTTAGTCTTTCTTCATTGCATGGCACCACTCTTGCAAATGGTGTCTGTTTTGCAGTTCACTATCTTTTGACCTTTCTCTTCCATGTTTATCTGATACATCATACATCCAATTGTCAAAGTCAGGCCCTGGTGGCGACAACTCCCACGCCACTGTAGTTGGCAGGGTAACATTGACAATGAAGGAAACATGCATCAAGAAAAGTGAAAGCAGCAGCCTCATAAAGCACTGTTCTGGATCCCAGAGTGATAAGGCTGGAATTAACGTACACACAGCTAAGGAAGGTCAGAGAAAGAAAAAGTCAGGAGACAAGGACAGACTGGAGAGAAGACTGGAGGCAATAGTCAGAATTCCTCAAAAGATCCTGAAGCCAGAGCTGCTTCTAGTCCAGCCACAAGCTTCATTTTTATTTTAATACTTCTTATTTTTTTTAATTTTTTGATCGAGAGAGAGAGAGAGAGAGAAAGAAAGAAAGAGAGAGAGAGACTGAGTAGGGGAGGGGCAGATAGAGAGGAGAGAGAGAATTCCAAACAGGCTCCACAGTCAACACAGAGCCCCAGATGGGGCTGGAACTCATGAACCGTGAGATCATGACCTGAACCAAAATCAAAAGGCGGATGCTCAATCGACTGAGCCACTCAGGCACCCCAGTCAAAAGTTTCTTTATTGTTTCCAGTTATAGCAGGATCTTATACTGAGTTGGGGTTGGCAAACAGGTTTAAACCTGCATCCTAACTGTAATCAACTGGCACTGAATTACAGGACTTTTAGGAGTGAAAGAATACTACATCCCATTTTGTCTAGGACATTTCCCATTTGGTGTTTTTATTCAAGCATGTTTATTAATACCTATCACTTTGACTTTCACAGGAGTCCTAGGTTCAACAATAAATTATGTTTTCACCTCATCTATGAGGAAGAAGTTGAGTCTTCCTAAAACACACTGATTGATTTGTGTTATCTCCTCAGAAGGTTAAGAGTAGTTTAAAAAGCTGGGATAGTCAGCAGCTTAGCAAATGTACCTTGTATTTACCATATCCATGTTAATGCATGAGCTGGATACAAATACTTTAGCTAGAAGAATAAGCATAAAAGGAGTAGAGGTGTCTGGGCAGTTCATTCAGTTAAGCATCCGACTTCAGCACAGGTCATGATCTCATGGTTCGTGGGTTCGAGCCCCGTGTCAGGCTCTGTACTGACAGCTCCAAGCCTGGAGCCTGCTTTGGATTCCGTGTCTCCCTCTCTGTTCCTCCCTCTCTTGCACTCTGTCTCTCTCTGTCTAAAAAATAAATAAAGATTAAAAAAAAGCCCTTTTTTTTTAAAGAATAAAATGGAGACAAGTTGACAACATATTCTATATTGGCATATATAAATAATATTTTCAAATGGTGATATAGTAGTAAGAGTAAGTGCTCAGAAAAAATTTAATATCATTTTCTGATTTCACTGATTTTAAGATGCACATTTTTCACATTTTAACTCCATTAACATCAGGAAACATCTTACAATTGATGAACTATTATAGTTTAATTACCATGATATTTGCTCTTAGTGCAACATAAAATTGTAGTGCGTTGTACCTGTTCTGATTGACTTTCTCTTTCAACAGCACCACCCACTTAGGCTAGGAGTACCTATAAAATTACTTCTCCCTGGAGTGGCCTTTAAGGAATGGTTCAGAACTGAGTCTCTATTCCTTAGTTTCCCTGCAGGACATTTTCTGAGATCACACCTTTATTTGGCATCCTCCCTATGCGAGGAAGAATAAAAACTCCCCAAAGATGTTCATATCCTAAACCTGCAAATAACCTAAGTCTCAGGGAAAAGGAAAATTAAGGTTGTAGATGGGATTAAGGTTATCACATTGAAAACTGGGTGACCTTAGATAGGGACATTATCCTGGAGGACTGAGGTGGGTTTATTACAATGACAAGCAAAAGTGAGAGAGGCGGATGAGGAGGTCGGGGTGATGAGATGTGAAAAGGACTCCACCTGCTATGGCTGGATTTGAAGGAAGAAGAGTGGGACCGTGAGCCAATGAATGTGGGCAGCCTCTAAGCTTCAAAAAGGCAAAATCCTTCTCTAGAACATTGAGCAGGAAGGACAGCCCTGTCAACACTTTGATTCTGACCAGTGAGACCTGTGTTACATTTCTAATGTAGAGAAGTATAAAATAAAATATTTGTGTTGTTTCAAGCCACTAAGTTTGTGGTGATTGGTGGCAACCGAAAACGAATACACTTTTCTTTCTTTCCTCTACCGCTTAAAACCTTCAGTGGCTACCATTGCATTTAAGCAAAGTCTAACACCTGATTTGGCTTCCAAGATGCTGCACGAATTAGCCTATGTCCAATGTCTGCCAACACACCCACCCCCGCCTTTGGGTCTCTGCTCCCATTTCTTTTAGATGCTCCTGAAAACCAAGTTCCTGCCCTCTCATAGCTGTTGCACCACTGTTACCTCTCCCTGGAACACTAGTTCCTCTTTGGTCTTCGCCTGCTTCTATTCACTTTGAAGTTCTTGTTTCATATTCTAATTTTCCGTAGGAAAGATTATCATGATTTCCAGACTTCTGAGCAGTTCACTAAACCTGGTAAAAAGTTAAGAGATCATTCTATGTGACTTTATGTGTTAAGTCTCTCTCCCCTGCTAGATGGTAAATTCCATGAGACCACAACCATGTTCATTTTGTTCATTCTTGTGAACCTAGGCCTCGTACAACACCCAGCGCAAAAAAAAAAAAAAAAAATGTTTCCTAATTGAATGATAAATTCTATGAGGCAGACACAGATGAGATAAACTTGAGGGTCAGGAAGCTAATTTGCCCCAAGATCACACAGCTGGTAAGGGGCAGACATAGGATGCAAGGTAAGGGTTTTTTGTTGTTGTTGTCAAAGTTTGAATGCTTCCCAGAAACCACTCTATTATAGCTCTTCATATAGACTTTTAAAAATTAACTTCTGAGCATAAAAAAAATGTATGCACAGAAATGTGTAAAGTATAGGGTAGGGCCAGGTATACAGAAGATATTTAATAGGTAAGCAAAGAATGCATAGAAAACAAAAGCTAAGAAGTACAAGTGCTAATAGAAAAAAAATACATGGCTGAAAGCGATGACAGCACGATCATGAGAAAATGGCACTCTGTCCTCACTAGAAATGCCAGAATTTTAATCAAGTGGAAACAATTGTTGATTAAATTGCTGATGGTCTCTCTGATTTCAAGATGCCTTCTCACTATAAACAATAACATCAATAGTGCATTGACCTGATTTTGCAGGCCCCATGCCCTGATATGGTTTTATTAAATGCTGCTAAGAAAGTTAATTTCCCTAAATTATTCAAGTTCAACTCCTGTCCCTGAAAACAAAGTTATCCTGCCTAACCATTAATAAATTGGATGAATGTTAAATAGCACTTTAATTTTGTTTCATTAATGTTCATTAAACAACCAAAAAAGGAAGGAAGTTGATTATGTCAAGCTCGCAGGTTTTAATTAAAATGGAACGAAGCAGGAGCTCCTAATTTGCAAACACAGAGCTTCAGACAGCAAACAGATAAAGTTTACTGTGCACACCCGGGAAGAAAAAAATTAGTGGTTAATTAAAACTTTAGTCATTTAAAATGTCTCTACCGCAAACACAAATTGCTACTTTGCATCTTCCCATAAACCTCCAAACTCTATGGAATGTTTCATATGAAGCATCTTAAATATTGATGATGCATGTTGTTATTGTACTTTGAAGCATATGTACTTGAATACCTTATAGAGGCAGCACAGTAGTAGAAACTGTACTTGCTAGGAATCAGAAAATGTGGCTCTCGTTCCGATTTGACTTTTATCTGATTCATGGTGTGATCTGGAATACTAATGCCACTAAAGTTTCCTGTGCCTCAGTTTCCTTTGCCAGTAAAATGAAATAATACTTGCTCTTAAAAGAGCAGTTGCTTTTATTATTTGATTTTTATTTGCTTGTCTGTACATTTCTACAAATAGATGCTGGGGCTGCATTACAACGGGGTCCCTCCTCCAAGCCAATTCGACATCAGGAAAGAAAATTCATAGACTAGCTTACTTTGTCAGCCTGACCCTTGAAGAATCTGATTCAGATTCAAGGTGTCAGCCTGTCAACTCAAGAGCTGTCTAAAAACCACAGACTTCCTTTTATCTTTGCTGCCTGAACAAAGGAAATATGCAAACTTTTCAGTCCTGTTTCACCCGGCCAAGGAAGAACAGAAAAGTTAGGATTCCCCGCAAAGTAACTACTTTTGAGAGCGCGACAGGTGAAAATACTTTATGTTACAGATGCGTTCATGGGAAAAATAGTATATAATTTGAATCCTATTTCAAAAGTACTTGGAGAACTTGCTATTTAAGAAAGCCTTGCAAGGAACACGTAAAAATATAATTTTTTTACACGTATATCGCATAGTCAATTTTACTTTTCATCTTTTAATTTTGTCTGCACCTTAGGTGCACAGAATTAAATTAAATTAAATTATTGACCAGTCACCACTAGCCCTGGCAAAATCCCTCTTCTCCTTTATTGCATTATTTTCTCTTCATTTCTCATCCCTATTGCTCTTCCCCTCCGTTTTAAAGGTACTCACACTAGTGTTTTTAATATATATCTTTCCAATCTCCCTTCTGTGTACCTATTTAGATATATGTGTATCTTTCAAAAATATATGGTGTTAACGTGCAGTTTTAATTTGCATAAATGGTGCTATAAATCTTATTCTTGCTTTCTTTTCTTGTTAACATGTTTGTGAGATGTAGCCTAATTGCAATAAATCTGGCTCTTTGCTTCTGACTCTGCATCATATTTTGTTTTATGCATATACCATATTTTATTTAATCATTCCCCTGGGAATGGGCATGTAGGTTGCTTTCCACTACTCACAACCACCATCAAAAAAGAAAGTTGCTGTGAAAGTTTTTGTACATGTCTTTTTATAAATTTGCACAGGCTTATTTGGGATAGAAACCTGGGAATAAAAGTTCTTGATCTTAATGAAATGATTACATATATATATATATATATATATATATATATATATATACACATACAGCCAGTCTGTTCTTCACAAGGAATGGACAGCTTAATCACCTACCAGCTATTCCCAAGAGCTTATATAGTCTCAGCTGTTCGCCAACATTTGCCAACTTTGTAATTTTGCCATTTCTAGAGTCAAAGGAATTGTCTTTTGTTCGAAATTGTCTATTTTTATCAGAGTCATATAACACATGATCATATTTAGGCACATTTTGAGATTTCTGCAGATTTTATGTGTATTTCTCACCTGTAGTTCATTATTAACTATGGTTCTATTTTTCTAATGTTAAAACATGATTACATTTCTGGAAAAAAAAAACCTATTCATTGATGACGTATTATTTTCAACTTATTATTTCTTCAACTGAATTAATTTTGAATTTTTATATCTATACTTAAAAATGAAGTCGGCCTTGGGGCGCCTGGGTGGCTCAGTCGGTTGAGCGTCCGACTTCAGCTCAGGTCACGATCTCACGGTCCGTGAGTTCGAGCCCCACGTCGGGCTCTGGGCTGATGGCTCAGAGCCTGGAGCCTGTTTCCGATTCTGTGTCTCCCTCTCTCTCTGCCCCTCCCCCGTTCATGCTCTGTCTCTCTCTGTCCCAAACATAAATAAACGTTAAAAAAAAAAAAAATGAAGTCGGCCTACGATTTCTGCTCTTGTACTACCTTTAACTAATTTGGATATCAAGACTATTGTTAATCTTTTTTTTTTAATTTTTTTCCCAACGTTTATTTATTTTTGGGACAGAGAGAGACAGAGCATGAACGGGGGAGGGGCAGAGAGAGAGGGAGACACAGAATCGGAAACAGGCTCCAGGCTCTGAGCCATCAGCCCAGAGCCTGACGCGGGGCTCGAACTCCCGGACCGCGAGATCGTGGCCTGGCTGAAGTCGGACGCTTAACCGACTGCGCCACCCAGGCGCCCAAGACTATTGTTAATCTTATGAAAAATTAAATTACTTCCTTCTTTACTTATTTTACTTTTCAAAACCTCTTATTAAGATTGGGATTATTTATTTCTTGAAAATTTAGTGTAACTCATCTTTCAGCCCGATTTGGGCTTTTTGATGAAAATGGAGTCAGAAGTTTCATTACTAATTAATGTTTTTGTTGTTTTTATCATGTTATTCATGTTTTTATTCTGTATTTAGCCAATTTTGGCATTTTATGTTTCTTGAAATGTATCAGATTCATCTAGATTTCCATGTTTATTGATATTATGTAAATTAATAAAAGTACTATTTTATTTTAAAAGTTTATATTATAAACTTCTTATAAAAGAAGAAAATGCAAATATACAGAAAAAAAGGAGGAATTAATGAAGGACTGTATATTCTCATGTATGTTGACTGTAAAGTTCTAGCACATGATTTTCAAATCTCCTACGTGTTTACTTATTTGTCTTTGCTTGATCTATCACTTTTAGAAGATGGTATTTTTAATTATCGGACTAGAATTGTTCATTCATTTTTATTCTCATATAGTTCTTTCAACTATGAATTTTAAAATATTGTTCAATACATATACATTATTTTTAACTTTCTTTTATTTTTCTCTTTCACCTACTCTTATATTAAATTTGGTTTGCTATTAAAATTTCTAGCCTGTATTTTTGGGGGCTTCTACATTATTTTCAAATAAATTAAAAATATTTTCTTTATTTTTAATTATTTTTCGTCACTTTTAATTATTTTTAATTATTTTTAATTTTAATACATATTTGAGAAAGAGGGAGAGAGCGTAAGTCAGGGAGGGGAAGAGAGAGAGGGAGACACAGAATCAAACAGGCTCCAGGCTCTGAGCTGCCAGCAAAGAGCCCCACACAGGCCTCAAACTCACAAGCTGTGAGATCATGAACTCAGCTGAAGTTAGACACTTAACCAAATGAGCCACGCAAGTGCCCCAAATAATTGTTTTAAATGAAACTTTTGTATAACTATTCACTTAGAAGTCTACCATTTGACCAATGAGTTGAGCCTATTTATAATTACTGATATATTTGGACTTATTTCTGAATCTTATTTTGCATTTCCCACTTGCATTATCCTTTTCTATCTTTCCAAATCTGTCCCTTCTCTACCTTTTAAAAATAGACATAAATATTTTTTCTGCAGATATGTTACTCTTCAATTATTTTTCTTTAGGTGATTCCTCTTACAAACAGCAAAAAAAATGTTCCTTATTAATGTTCTGAGCTCAAAAATATTTGTTTCCAAACTATAATTATAACCATGACCCTAACGTACTCGCCCCTCGCGTTCCTTCATCCCTAATACCTTCTCCCCACAACACCACATACAGAACTTTAGTAAAATGTGATCTGTTATGCATTGAATTGTTCCTCCCTGCCATTAGAGTTGGTCCTACCAATTATGAGGCATGTGAATTTGGACCAGAAAATTAAATGTACCAAGCTGAGAGTCGTCATTTGTAAAGTGTAACATTTTACTAATGTATCAACCTCGTAAGACTTTTTGGTGAATCATAAGATGCCAAAGGAGGGAAGAGGATTTGTGTACAGTGATACACCATGTGCAGGTAGGGTTTGATGCCCAAGGCCATATGTTACCTGGTAATATGGATTGACCAACTAGCTTCTGCAAGAAGAGAACAGTCACTTGCCACACACAGCAAAAAATATATTTGATGACTATGCTTGGCACTTTAACCCTAGGGCACTACTCTAGAAGGGAAGGGTTTGATCAGGCCGTTGTGGCTGTGGAAGGCGATTGGGCCCTTTGAGTTTGGACAGCACCAAAAACTTCACCTAGTTCACATTTTTTCCATAACGAACATATTAGCTTTTCATTATACTTTAAACAAACCATGAAAACAAAAACATGATATCTGAGAGCCTCTAAATCTTTGTAGACTTGTCATACTTTATGATACCAGATAATTCTAAATAGACTGCTCTAGACATTTGAGGAGTGCTAAAAACCAAGAGTATATATGAATTGTTCTCACACTCCTCCTTCACCCCAGACCTAGCTGGCAGGTATACAGACCCATCTACATGGCCAGGTTCCATTCACACATGCCCTAGGGTCAGTGATTATGCTCACTAACTGGGCACTCTGCCCACTACAAGACAGACTTGACGTCCTCAAAGCGCTTGCAACAGACCAGAGACAGGTTGAGCTGAGAAATTTTTGGATCCCAGGTGATGGAACATGGTCTAGATGGGAGCATACACGCATACATTATTGGCAGACATATCTTATTAGCTCTGTGGAATCCTCATCTCAGAGAAGGAGGTGGGGCTCAGCTAAGGAAGGGCAAGAGCAGATACTATAAAGCATGGTGGTCAAGACAGGCGCCCCCATATCTCAGATGTAAGGGTATTATTCATTTTACGTTTCCCTGGTGTCATATTAGTCAGTAACTCCAAGAGGAATCCTCTCCAAAATCATTAAGGTTTTATCGCCTGTGAGGTAGCTTAGTGAAGCAGCTCCCATGTGTAGCGTAAGAGAATAACCTAAGGTGTTTTGTTTTGTTCATTTGTTGGCACATGATTTTTTTTTTTGACATGATGTCTGAAAATTTTGATTCACTGGTTCTTACAGGTGGATACATATATTTTTAAAATCTCATAGAGTGTTTTTTCTTTAAAAAAATAAAAACCTGTATTGACGAGATTGCCACACCAAAAAGCTGTACATATTTAATGCATAAAACTGATGAGCATGAAGATAAGTATACACCCATGAAATCATCACCTTAAACTATGCCATAAAATATCCACCACCACTAAAAGTTTCCTCTTGCCTTATTTATTGATGATAAGAACACTTAACATATGATGTACCACCTTAGGGATTTGTAGTATACAATACAGTATTGTTAAAGGAGACTCCAATCTTTCTAAAGGAGATGTTAGTTGGATACTTAAAGATTCATTAAGAGGGTAGATTTCATGGTAAGTGTTCTTTTCACACACACACACACACACACACACACGAGAATGGACACAAGCGATCTTTTGGAGGTGATAAATATGGTTGTTTCTTTGATTGTGGTGATGGTGTTATAGATGTATGCATAGATAACTCATCAAAATTAAATATGGACAACTCATCAAAATATGTACACTGAGTATGTGCAAATTGTGTATTTTATGTATACCTCAATAAAGTTAAAAAAATTATAATAAGAGCATATGGCTACCCTCAAAGGCTAATTCAATCATCAACAAATTTTTAAATGATTACAGGTGGTCAGAAAGGTAGTACACATCATGGAACTCAGTACCTCATCAGATTAGCACATGTAAACTTATAAATTGTGGGGAGCCATATAATATTACATAGGTTTAAAAAAAGCCAGTAGGTTATGTTGACGGTGAGATTAAGCGCAAAGACAAAAGGATACTGAACCAAGGGTCAGAAGTTTCAAACAAGATTCTAGCCAGAAAATAACTTCTAGCTTTTGGCTTTTCTAGGGAGCTCAACACACTTTCTGCACCAACTTCCTTCTGTGAAATGAGAGATTACAATTAGATCATCATTCTTCTTTTATTCCTAAAATCTATATAATGAGTGAATAAAAGTCTGCAATCCATATCAAATCAAAGGCAAGTGCCCATTTTTAAGCCATCCAGCCAATTGCTGGAATCTGCACCTAGGTTATGACAAAAAAAAAAAAAAAAAGAAAGAAAGAAAAAAAAAAAACATCACCTTCAAGTAGTCTACTTGATGGGATTGAAAAGGAGGAGTAAAAACTAGTCTCAAACATGGGATTTTCCAAGGGAGAAAGTCTAATTATATTTTAATTGCTCTGTGAACCACATCAAATATATGGGTTTTTTAAAATTTTTTTAACGTTTATTTATTATTGAGAGACAGAGAGACACAGCGTGAGCAGGGGAGGGGTAGGAGAGGGGGAGACAAAGAATCTAAAGTAGGCTCCAGGCTCTGAGCTGTCAGCACAGAGCCCTACGCGGGGCTCGAACTCACCAACTGTGCGATCATGACCTGGGCCGAAGTCGGTCGCCCAACCAACTGAGCCACCCAGGCGCCGCTCAATTGTGTGTGTTTAAAGTCAACAGACACCAAGAAGCACACATGTAGGAATTTTGGCACACTGTCCCACTCCAGTGTCTTCGTGTAGAATTCCATTAGAATTCTGAATTGGACTTTGGATTTCACAAAGAAAGATGGAGTCATGAAAATGACACCTGTGAGTCAGGAGGCTTGGCTTACACCTGTTCCTTGCTGCTTGGTGGACAAAGGAAGTTACTCTGTCTAGGCTTCTGTGTCCTGTGTTGAAGGAAATAATGGCAATCATATTTGTAAGAAAAGAGGTCCTCACAGAAGATGTAATGATAAATAAAGAGAAAACGGTTTTAAGTTATTTTTTAAAGCTATAGATATTTATGCACTAATGATGCCATTTTGAAACCTGGGGATAGTGAGGCTTTAACCCATCCTGGGCTGTCTGGGTGAGGTCTTGCACACATGTCTGTAGGGAAAGGAGCGTAGGAAAAGCAGAAAGAGAAACAATATGATGGTGCTCATTATAGCTAACAGGCAGACTGTAGAAAGAAGTCACCATGATTTAAAAAATAGAGGCATGAGATCATGAATAGGCTGTTTTTACGTGTTTCTAAAACATCTCTGTTTTCTTTTCTACCTTTTTCAATCATTAAATATGATGCTTTCTCTCCTTTCATTTCTATGAAGCTCTACTCCAATAGAGTACTACTGCATGTATAAAGCAAAAGGATTCATGTTACTATGCAATTTAGATAACATTAACCAGTTTTATATAATATATATAATTGGTAATATATTACGTACAACTGCACATTTTATATAATATATAATAGGTAATATATTATATAAAATTGCATGTATATATAAAACACACATACAATAATTGATAGCACATTAAATCAAAATTAAATCTGAGTCACATGAAAGTAAGATTCTAACAACAAGAAAATTAGAGGTATAGAACAGGCATGTGTTTTAAATATAAATGCGCTGTGAGGGATGGAGAGAAAAATATTTTTCTTTAATTTATTTTTTGAGAGAAAGAGACAGAGAGACAGAGAAACAGAGATAGAGAATGAGCAGGGGAGGGGCAGAGAGGGAGGGAGACACAGAATCTGAAACCGGCTCCCAGGCTCTGAGCTGTCAGCACAGAGCCTGATGTGGGGCTTGAACTCTTGAGCCCTGAGATCATGACCTGAACCAAAGTCAGACATTTAACCTACTGAGCCACCCAGGTGCCTCAAGAGAAAAATAATTGTTGTTAAACATTTACTATTTGGGGCACCTGGGTGCCTCAGTCAGTTAAGCATCGGACTCTTGATTTCAGCTTAGGTCATGATCTCACGTTTCTTGAGATCGAGCCCCATGTTGGTTTCTGCACTCACAGTGCAGAGACTGCTTGTGATTCGCTCTGTCTCCCTCTCTTCTGCCCCTCCCCCCTCTCAAAATAAATAGATATACTTAAAAAAATTACTATTTAATAATCACCAAATCACTATGCCTGATGCATTTTATACATTATTCCATTTTGTCCTGCCAACAAATATATATTTCTAGATGATTCTTAGATGGGCTTAAGGTCACAGGACTATTCTACTGCATTCTACTACAGCTGAGATTTGAATTCGAGTTCATCTGAAGTCAAGGGTCAGAATTTTTTTTATCCTGCTATGTTGCACAAACTATATGCCAGTTATCTTCAGTTGTTGATGGCCACACAGCCTCCCTTTGCCTTTTCCTCAACCATCTCTAAGGAGAGGGTATTGAGGAAGAACGTTGTCCATTCCAGTTAACTCCCTTTACACACATTTGGATCTTTACCCTTTAATTTACCATGATGTTTATCATCACAGACAAGTGATTTGCCCATGTTTCTGCTTCTTGTCATCATAAGTAGAAAATTTTTGTGACAATTAGGACATTAAGCCACCGAACTTTCATTTCCTGTGAATCATACATTAATTAGTGTCAGACTGGATACAAATTGTCAAAGTAACCAGATGAATTGCACAGATACCAAGGCTAATCAACACCTTATTTTACCCGCAATCTATTGAACAATGAGATTAACCATGTGCCGTCAAAATTTACTAGATTGAGAAATGTACCTATTTAATGTAGCTGTTGAACCTGTCATCTCATATTCTAAAGAAAGGCATTCTTCATCTTTCCGAAAACATTTATGCTTCAAATGAGCAATAGGGGCGGGTACCCCTCTTTCCCCTTCATATTAGACACAATTCATAAAGTTATATCGGGCACCTGGTGACTCAGTCGGTTGAGCATCCGACTTCAGCTCAGGTCATGATCTTGCGGTCTGTGAGTCCAAGCCCCGTGTTGGGCTCTGTGCTGACAGCTCAGAGCCTGGAGCCTGCTTCGGATTCTGTGCCTCCCTCTCTCTCTGCCCCTCCCCTACTCATTCTCTCTCTCTCTCTCTCTCTCTCTGTCAAAAATAAATAAACATCAAAAAAAAATTTTTTAAGTTATATCTTTTGGCTCTGGGTACTTTGTTGAAGGACGTCTCTGTTCTGATTATCTAGACCAAGAGCTCTGGATTCTATTCTATATCAGAACCATTAGGTAGATTAATTTTTCCCAGAACTATGAAAAGTATGAAAAAATCACCTCACTGACAGCTATAAAACAACTTTTTTTACAAAAGTAGAAAATAGTACCACTTTCAGAACATGTTGTTCTTTCTCTTTTTCTCAATAACCTAGTAAATGCAAGTCAAATAATTAACTCTTCAATTAAACATGTAAGTATACACATTTTTACCCCATATATCAAATTAGACTAAAGAAAATGGATATGCAGTGGACACTCACGGGCAATTATGAGATTCCCTCAAAGTTAAGACTCTAGGTTGGGGATACATATTGGTTATGGATAAAATGGATCTTACTTGGGAGCAATGAGATGAAATTGACTTGCATTACAAAAGGATGTCTTATAATGCAGATTTAGGGGGAAAAACTGCCACGACCCCACCTGTCAAAACAGAATGGCAATGTGAGAGAGCCACTTCACACATTTTCCCTTTTGGGGTGACAGCTGATTTCTTCTACAGATGGCAATACTTCCTTCATGTATAAAGTCATCAGCCACTCTTGCTACAAGGGAGGCACCTGCCATTTTTTTTCTAGTAGCACTGACTTCTCCATATGCTGCAGAAAAGAATTCACAGACTTTCTTCTTGTGGCCCAGTGGCTCCCTAGCCTGATGAAGGCAGGGAGTTAAGCAGCTGAAGTTGACACAAAGTTGATGTCATCATAAGAGGTACTGGCAGGGGGCGTGGGGGAGAGAGGGAGCCAGTGGAATCAAAACAGGTATAAGGTAAAAAAAAAAAAAAAGGTTATATTTTTTTTATCCTACACTTCCATTTCCAATATCAACATTTGTCAAAAACAACTTTATGAAACAATAATTCCAGAAGATACTCAGTTAGAAAACAATTAACTAAACTTGTAGCTATGGAGAACACTCAAAATATATAGTTCTTTTGTGAACAAATTCACATGACACTCTAGCCTATTAAAGGTACTGAGAATTCCAGAGATTTAATAAAAAAATCTGTTTAAATTTTGCTACCACTCATTAAATGTTTTTGAACACAGGACTTAAAAAAAAGCCTGTAGAATCATTTTCTACCAAAGACAGTTGAAGAAATTGTCCCATACAATACAAGTATTATAAATTTTTTCCATATAAAAATCTCACGTTATTCATGTGAGGACATTTGATCCTACCTTAATTGTATAGATACCTTGTTTTCAAATAAGCTCCATGATAACAGAGATTTCTGTGAGTTTTTTTCTTTCTCTATTCATTCTATCTTTAATGCCTAGTGGAATTTCCAACACATCATAGGCACATCACAAACATTTATTGAATGCATTTATTGAATCCATTTTATCCATAACCAATATGTATCCCCAACCTAGAGTCTTAACTTTGAGGGAATCTCATAATGCATTCAATTGGTCTTCTATTGCCATTGGTTCTATTTATTCTCATCCCTTTTATCTTCCCCTTCAACATCTAAAGCTCTCTTGGCCTAAGTCAATTTCCTGGCTCTTAGCTCTCTCACTTGCCTGAGTTTACTTTGGGGTCTTCTCTGTAAGTCATCTAATGGATGCTGACCCACTGTTTGCCCTGACTCTATTCTGACCCACTGCCTTACCCAACTCATGTTCTATTCTGACCCCTGAAACCTGTGTCATCTCTCTGCATCCTGCATCTTGTGTTGTAGTTCTGACTTCTGTCTTGCTATCTCCCTCCCTGTCAGTTGTGAATACACCTAACAGTGTGAAAGTCAGCACAAGAATAAAGCCAACCCAAAGAAGACGGGCCAGATGGACTGGGAGACACAGCTAGGCGTGCTGTGGATCAGAAATTTCCCGAGCAGTGCACAGTTTAGGAGCAACAACTGGGGCTACTGAGCAGTGGGTCAAGCACCGGAATTAAACGAATGTCAATGTGCAAGGAGTGTGAACATAAGATAATATTTAAGATAAGAAACATATCCAGAGAAAAGAAACTAATTTCAATTGAAATGAAAATTAGCTTTTACCTACCACGTGTAAACTTGTTAGGAGAGCCTACATGAGTAACAAAGGGGCACAGGTATGGAGATAACATATTGCTTAAGCTTGGAAGTGTCTTGAAGGATTGCTCCTTTCAGAACAGGAAAAATCTCTTATCATGTAGCAGTTTGTTGGCCTGGATGTATAGCTCTAGCACCTTAACTCAATCAAGTAGAAAAGCCTGACAGGCCTCTTTGTTCTTTTAATTTTCTTTTTTTTAAATTTTCTTTTCACAATAAGAAAATCCATTTACCAAAAATCCACAGGGGCCCCACTCTGTTCCCAGCATACCCACAGAGACTCTCAGTGTAAGCCAGTGCCAGCTACTACTGCAGATAACAGTGTGTTTACAGAAACAGGCTGGACCACTGCTAGGGGAAGGACGTGCAGTCAGGGTAGGATAGAGCCTTGATAGCTTTTCTATCCTTCTATAATTCAGGCAAACTAGATGGTGAAACATAATTAAGGTTCAGCCTCATTTCTGTTCCCTTACAGAATCGAGCTGCAATGAGAGACATAGAAGCAAGAATAGAAAGGATGATTGGTACCCTGAGGTGACATGAATATAATGAATTACTTTCCCCACAGCATTCTTATGACTAAACGTGCCACGCTGAATGTGGTGAGTCTGCGAACAAATGTCAGTCATTCTACTGCCGCCCCAGCTCTTTCATTATGTTTAAAATAGAGTAACTCCCATGTGCACAAAGACATATGTATGAGGATGTTGATTGCTTTATTGGCTTTAGTAGCAAAGGATCACAAACAACCTAAACGTGTAGCAGTAGACGATAGGTAAATGAACAATGGTACATAAACAGAATACTCTGCAATATTAAGCATCATTGAGGACATCTGTGATATAGTGTTACTGAGAGAGAAAAAAGGGAAGGCATAGCACAGTCTGCAAAATGTGCAAGTGTTTTTGTATTTTTAGTGTATACCTGTGTGTATAATACATATGCATATATATAAACATATATTGATGCATGGATAGTGTTATCTCTTGGCATATACAAAAGAAACTGAAAGTTGTAACCTCTGAGAGAAGGCGAATTTTCTCTGTATAACCTTTGGTACCTTCCTGTATTAAGAAAAATAACCCACCCTATTTAGACACCAACATGAACATTCCCTCTCAAAACCAAGAGAAAGAGGAGAAAGAAGGACCATACGTCACACCTCCATTATAGAATGTCTAATGTTTGCTATCATTATAATGAATCCATTTTATATTCTACAGAGTGGGATTCCTAAGCCTGGAGTGCAGGCCAACAAAGGATTCATGAAAACTAAGTGAAAAAGAATTGAGTGTCTCTGCTTATATCCATTTTTTCTCAGGAGATGGTTTTTAGCTTTCATCACATTCTCCAAAGAATCTAAGAACTAAAAAAATGTTAAATACTGGTCACCTTAGGCAGGCTTTAAAGAAGGCTTTCGTCCATTTCTGTCAAATTTTGCCAATTCTTTAAATTTCATATGATGCTATTTGATAAAACAGCCATGTGGCACCTTTTCTTGAGAGTGTGATAAATCTTCATCTATTTTAATGAATACTATTTGTTGTAATTCGATCCCACAGTTCTGGAATATGCATTTATAGCAATGCTACCTTACTCTGTGCTTTTTAAAGGAGAAATCACAGATCTCTATGGTACTTGCCAGCTGGCTAGAGATTCCTTGAGGCCACCGAACAAATAGAATGCCCTTTTGGGCAGCATCCATTCTACTCAGGAATTATGAAATTTTATTTTATAGGACAACACTGTTAGATTGATTATGTAATATTTAATCCTATTATTAAGATAACACTTGAGATTAAAACCATTTATGCACCAGGGGAAGAGTACAATTCTTGGCTGTAGCCTCTACACTCCTAGAATTTGTGTTCCTCTGCAGTAGTTTGATGAAAGCATTTGAGAAGGCCTGCCTTACATTTATTAATGTCTTACTGTTTACAGGGCATTTATATTCCTTTAATTCTGTCCTTCCTTTCATCATTCGACCCTTAGGTTGATGCCAGCCACAAACATACAAAGTTTTTGCCTTCTTGAAGCTAATATTCTAATCTAGACATATCATTTCCTTGTAGCAACCATACAAAGTACATTAGAGTAAATCTTTCAATAACTGTCCTCACCTAAACAGTAATTGAAAATAAACAAAAGAGAAAACTTGGTCAATTTTTACTGGTCTGTAACCTACTAAGGCCTGAGACATGCTATTCCTATATTTATTGGAATTTATAATTTCTTAAATTGTATTCTTCTGATTGTCTGTTCCTTTAACCTCATTAATCAAAATGTTAGGAGGAGAGGAAGAATTCCAGCCCAGCATGTTATAAGTCACTGCTATATCCTAACAACAAGAGCTTAACAAACTGAAGTATCAACAGCTCTTCATAGATCCACCAGAGAAGCGAGGTCACAGGGCAAACCGATGCCCCCGAAACTAAGGAGACACAGTTGCACACAGAGAATCACAACATAACCACAGTAGAAATCCACAGACAGAAATCCTTCTGGGAATAAATGCTGAGATAAGAAAACCTAACTATAATTGACAAATTGCTGGAGGTTCAATGTGGACAATTCTGAAAGTTAAAAACTCCAGGGGGAACCAGTCACATGGGATGTGGGGGGGGGGGGGGTGGCTCACAGTTTTGTGAGTTTTACTTCCAGGAGCTACCAGGTCCTAAAAGCAAAATCAGACAAAAATCTCCTTATGCTTCTGGCAAGGGGGAATAAAAAGGAACCACTTTGTAATATGCCAGAGAATTCTATTTTTCTAATAAGGCCTGCCCTCAAACAAAATGAAATAAAATAAAATACAAAACTGAAAAAAAGAAATGGAAACAACAAAATCCCACTGTATTATTAGATACTAACCCATTATCACTTACATTAGCATTTATTGTACTAAATACTTAGGTACAAATCTTAAAACATGCACAAGATCTATATGAGGAAAACTGTAAAACTTTGATGAACAATACCAATGAATAACTAAATAAATGGAGATAGTCCAGGCTCATGATGAAGAAAGCAGTATTGTCAAGATGTCAGTCTTTCCCAGCTTGATGTAGATTCAGTGCAATCCCAATTAGAATCCCCTCAAGTTATTTCTTGCATATTTAAAAATTGATTCTAAAGTTACATGGGGAGGCAAAAGATCCAGAATAACTAAAGCAACACTGAAGGAGAAGAACAAGTTGGAGGACTTATGCCACCCAACTTCAAGACTTAGTATGAAGCTGCAGTAACTAAGATGGTGTGGTATCAGTGGAAGAAGAGACACATAGATCAATGGAACAACATAGAGATCCAAGAAATAGACTCACGTAAATAAAGTCAACCGATTCTTGACAAAGGCAACAAAATAAAGATAGTCTTTTCACCAAATGGTGCTGGAACAAGTAGACATCCTATCCTTAGGTGAAAGACGGAGAGAGGAAGGAAGGAAGGAAGGAAGGAAGGAAGGAAGGAAGGAAACCTAGACACAGACCTTATATCCTTCACAGAAACTAATTCAGACTAGATCACAGAACTAAATATAACACATAAAACTCCTAGAAGATGACATGGGAGAAAATCTGCATTTATACAACCTTGTGTATGGTGATGACTTTTTAGATCCACCACCAAAGGCAAGATCCATGAAAGAAAACTTGATAAGTTGTACTTGATTGAAATTAAAAACTTCTGCTCTACAAAAGACAATGTTAAGAGAATGAGAAGACAGGCCACAAATTGGGAGAAATTATTTGCAAAAATATGTATGATAAGGGACTGTTATCCAAAATATATAAGGAACTCTTAAAAATAATAAAACAAGTACTCAATTTAAAACATGGGCAATTGCCCTGAACAGATATCTCACCAAGGAAGATATACAGATGGAAAATAAGTGTATGAAAAGATGTTCAACATCATATATCATCAGGGAATTGCAAATTAAAACAACAATGAGATACCACCACACATTATTAGAATGAACAAAATCTAAAACACTGACAGCTTCAAATACTGGCAAGGATGTAGAGCAATAGGAAAACTCTCATTTATTGCTGGTAGAAATGCAAAATAGTACAGCCGTTTTGAAGACAGTTTGGCTGTTTCTTGCAAAACTAAATACAGTCATACACTAAGATCCAGCAATTACTGCTTGCTATTTACCCAAATGAATTGAAAACTTATGTCCACACAAAAACCTGCACATGGATGTTTATAGCAATTTTATTCATATTTACCCAAACTGGGAAGCAACCAAGTTTTCCTTCAGTAGGTGTATGGATAAATAAATGGTGGTATGCAGACAATGGCATATTATTCAGGGCTAAAGATATATGACATCTCAAGCTATGAAAGGACACAGAGGGACCTCAACACATATTATTAAGTGGAAGAAGCCAATATGAAAAGACTACATACTGTATTATTACAACTATATGACATTCTGGAAAAGGCAAAACTATGGACATGGTAAAAAAAAAAAAAATAGAAGTTTCCAGGGGTGGGGGCATAGAGGGATAAATAGGCAGACCAAAGAGGATTTTAAGGCAGTGACTATATTGTATACTATACTACCATAGTAGATACATGTTATTATTCATTTGCCCCAATGCATAGAATGCATAACATCCAGTGAACTCTAATTTGAACTATGACTTTGGGTGATAATAATGTAACAGTGTAGCTCATCAACTATAACAAATACATCATTCTGATGTGGGATGTTGATAATGGGGGAGGTTGTACTTGTGTAGGAAGAGGGGATACGTGACAACTTTGTACTTTACACTGTTTTGCTGTGAACCTAAGAAAGGTTATTAAGTTTTAAAGATGAAATATGGAAACTGCTCTCAAGAAGGAGCCCAGCCAGAGCGCCTGGGTGGCTTAGTCGGTTGGGGGACCGACTTCGGCCCAGGTCATGATCTCACAGTTTGTGAGTTCGAGCCCCGCCTTGGGCTCTGTGCTGACAGCTCAGAGCCTGGAGCCTGCTTCGGATTCTGTGTCTCCACCTATCTCTGCCCCTCCCCTGCTCATGCTCTGTCTCACTCTGTCTCTCAATAATAAATAAAACATTAAAAAAAAAATTAAAAAAAAAAGGAGCCCAACCAATTTTTACATGGGTATATCTGATTTTAATTGATAGACAGATAAAATAGCCCTTTCAATCAAAGAGTTTCTAGTGGAACAAAAACATTTGGTTAATCATATACAACTTGGTCAAAAGTACATTCATTGGTACAAAGTTTTTACTGCTTGCTATAAACACAGAGAATCTAGTTAATTATATGCAAATAAGCCTCACTAACAAACACCTAAATAACTCAGCCTTGTCTTCATTAAGCTAGAAGATATAGTACATTTCTCAGGAAATTAGACAAGGAATATTAATCAAAGATGCTTGTAAGTGCTAATGAGTTTATTGATTGTTGACCTTGATGCTACCACCAGAGGCAGAAATCTAAATGACAAGTTCTTTAAGTAAACAAATCTGATCTTCAAAATTTAGAATAAAATTCGTGGTTCATATTTGTGATATCCTGCCCAACACTTTTTATGCAAACTTTCCTTGTGGAGAGAAAACCTGCATTTAATGTTGTCCCTGTCCGCTTTATACCAAAAATCATGAGCAATTTCTATTTTGCAGCAATCTGGAGAGTGTTTGTGGCTAGGAGAGCTGGAAGTTACTCCGTGTGCTAAGGGCAGAGAAAAAGGTCAGGCAGCAAATAAAAGGCAAAGGACTGAGAAGCAAAACTGAACTTCTTCATTGCTAGCAGTTGACCTTGAAGCTGACTTCTCCCTTACTCCTGTATTCTCAGAATTCAATAGCTTCTTTTCACTTCCCCTTGGCTAAGTGGGTAGAGAGTATATCCTGTCACTAATTGGGCTTAATGTTAGCTAAGTGCTTCCAACACCGACAGCAACTCCTGAAACATGGTGGCCTTTCTGTACAGTAGTTGCTTGGTTACTTTTCTGTAATAAAACACTCTGTTCTCTACCAGCTGATGACTTGATCGAAAGTTTTAAAGCGTACTTTAGCCCTTGTTATCTTCCATTTTGAATTTCTCCAATTGCGCCTTTATCCCATTCCTTGATACTATTGATTCATCTCAATTAAGACTCCCCAAGTTCAAGCACCACAATTAGCTGCTGTCGCTATTGATTCCCAACCCCAGGTATTTGTACATGGTTTCAAAGTTGACCACTGACAGTTTAGCACCAGTCCATTAAAGCTGAATGGACAAAAAGAAAAAGAAAAAAAAAAAAAGCTAAATGAAAAGTGAAGGCAACGAGAATCTTCTAGCAAAGAACTTGTTAAAAGTAGTGTTAAAAGTAGAAGCTATGGAAAAAGTGTTTATAGTGTAGTGGACATTATTCTGTGACCTTTATATATATTAACTGTTTTTATTCTCACAATAATCTAGTAAGAAGTTACTCTCATTTTCCTCATTCTGCCAGGAAGGAAACGGTAAAGAGGTCAACTGCTAATTAATGGATGCAGTAAGTGATAGAGCCAGGATCCAAACCAAAGTTATCTGGCCTTAGAATTTCTATTTTTTACCAGTACAATCTATAGCTCCTATAGTTATATTGGATGTATGACAACATTATGATTAAAAATGGCTGTCTTTCCTGATAAAATAAGCCTTTTTCATAGTTATCTCCTGGCACTACAATTCTATGGTTCTTTATTTGTTCCAAGCTTTGAAAGTGAACTGACTGGTGGCGATCATATATGTAGTAAATGGGAGAATCAGAACCAGAACTCAGATTCTCTTTGTGCTTTTCTCAATGTTCTTTCTACTGCATCACTCTTACTGGGCATGTAGAGGTTGAACTATGATGCTATTTGACTATTCTTGGTCTCCGTGACAGTAATTTTCTCATGATTCAATCTAATGTGACGATGACGGTAGAGTAGCTCTTTTTTTCCCTGTAAAGAGATGGGATTCGCTGTCAAAAGAATAAGGAATGACTCATTTGGAATAAACGTTCCTTTGAGGAGTTACCATCTTGGGCAAAGGAAAACTCCACATCATCAAACTTCTTACAAAACATGTCACATGCAGTGTGTGAATGCCAGAAACTATAGATCTGAACCTGCTCGTGCAGCTCAAACCTACAGCACACCAGTCCAGAGGCAAAGGTGCTATCTTTCTAAGATATTGACTTCTTAAATAATACACTTTCCATGGGACTAACTAACTGGTCACCAGGTAGTCGCAAGGAGTTTGTTTTTATAATTGCAAACCCACATAATGAAGCAATGTGTTGTAGATCTATGTGCCGCAGCTCAACCAATGTTTACAAGACAGTTGTAGGACGAAGTTTATGGCAGACAGCTCTCACCCCCGCTTCCTCAACTCACAACCAGTTCTTCCCCTGATTTCTCTTACTGTCATCTTTTACCACCACCACCCCCAACCACGCACTCCTTTCCAAATTCTTTCTTTTCTGTGTATGTGGTTTTCTGACACCCTCATAGCCTCTCAATCTGCAATGTGGCTGTAGCCTGCCAACTGTTCCTGTGCAGCCCAACACTCAACGATTCTCCACTGATTCCCAATGCAAATGACATTTAGGCCCATCTATTCTCTAGTCACTACCTTCTTCCCACTTTCATTTCCCTTAATTGCCTACATGGACCAGATTTCTCATTGTAGCCCTGGTGTGCCTGTACTTCCTTGTCTCTATGATTTTGCTTATGCTTCTGTCCTAACCTATTGACATTATACTTACTTTGCAAGGCTTCCGTCAAATGCTGTGTGCCAAAGCGTTAAGAAAGCCATCTACTTGACCTCTTGCTTGAGAGTGATTATCCCCTCCTCTGAAATCCATGCATCCTACCCCTCTGTTTCAGAAGTTCTCACACTTTTTATAACTTCCACATGTCTGAATTTTCTTAAAAAGACTGATTGTGCCATTAATCTTGGAATTCCCACGTGTAGGGGATGACACACAGTTGACAACAATAAATAGCATGAGATGGAGTGTGCACAGGCATAGTCACCCCAATAAAGTTTCAAGCCTCCTTTAAGAACTCCTATGCTATGGGTCTTCCTTTCTGAATTTTTCGAAGTTTTCATACTAAACACTATAATACATGAGATTCAGCTGTGTTCACTATATTGCCAAGAGAAACCACAGTAATGGAATATTCACATTAAAGATTGGGCTCCAAGCAGTGAATACCTGTTTTTAGTTTACACTCAAAATGGTTTGGCCATCTCTTTAGTTAGTACGAAAATGAGGACTTAAATTCAGGATGGAGGATGAGTATAAAACTGGCTAGTCTTGGGGTGCCTGGGTGGCTCAGTTGGTTGAGCGTCCAACTTCAGCTCAGGTCATGATCTCATTGCTCATGAGTTCAAGCCTCACGTCGGGCTCTGTGCTGACAGGTCAGAGCCTGGAGCCTGCTTCGGATTCTCCCTCTCTCTTTACCTCTCTCCTGCTCATGCTCTGTCTCTCAAAAATAAATAAACATTCAAAAAAAAAATTTAAAAAAAAAAAGAAAAGATAAGACTGACTGGTGTTGTCCTCAGAGCAAATCCCTGAGCCAAGTAAGAGGAAGGCTTTCACTTAAAAAGGCATTACATCTTTACTTGGTTAAATGCAACTGGAATTTTCTGTAACCAAACATGACAGAAAACCCATGTGATGTGTCCAAAATGTTGAAAGATTCATCACAACATGGGTAAACAAAATGCTGGGAGTAAAACTGCTTCAAGTTTGTACTTAAATTGATATCTTTTCATATATTGACTTGCTAGGACACTGTGATCAAACATGGCCAAACATTTATGCCCAATTTCTAAGAAATATTAACATGTTTAGTTTATTAAATAATATAATAAAAACCAATATTCTGACATATGTAAGAACAATTGTGAGCATCTCTCTCACAGGACAAACACAGAATACCTTCCTGTCTTTTTCAATTCCTACTTTAACTTTTGAAGGAGGGCAAACACATAATTGCTCCCTGAAAGTTTATGCGATGAATAATAATTTATTAAAACTCACTTGGCAGAAGTGTTACAGGGTGGATTTTATGAGCTATTTTTAAAACCCATACTCATTTTTTTTGTGCTTTTCAGCTCTGCATAAAAGGCTTACAGTAACTCCACAAACCTTGTCTTCTGTCTACAATAAAAGTGGTTGCTATTGAGAAGGTCAAAGTTACAGTGGCATTTGAGACTGTTTTGCAGAAAAACTTCTTTTAGAGATACGGGCATGTTTTGCTTTTATTCATCTGTTTTTTGTGCTCCTTACTCATATCCATAAAATATAAATATATATACATAATATATATTTATATATTTGAAATATATATACAATATATATTTATATATTTGAAAGATATATGTGTATATTTGAAAGATATATATTATATATAATTATTATTATATATGTTATTATATATATGTGTGTGTATATATATATGTATATATGTGTGTATATATATATACATATATATATCTCTCTTTCAAATTCAGGCCAAAGACTATTGGTAACTGCAGGTCTAAAAGTGAAAGAGAGAGCAATACGCTGGTTTCTCAAGAGAGTAACTACCTGAATACTCTCTTTACCAGGTCATTATCTACCAACATGGTACATATAGCAGAGGGATTATAAATTTCAATTTGCCAATTATGACCTCTTAATCTTAAGTTTCAAGTCATGTTTATTATTCCTTAAACTAAATGCTTATATGTTTAGTAAAGAAACCCATAATTTTTTACTTCTTTAATTTGGCTAGAATTTTTCTGCATTTCATAAAGGAAACACAGGATAGATTAAAGGGCCAAATACCTTGAGAACAAAAATGAAGATGGTTGCTTCTGTTTTGGTGAAAAGGGTATAGAACAGTGGTGATGACGGGCCCCATGGTCAGATTCACCCTGATTTCAAGTCCCAGTCATTGGGCTTAATCCATTGAGACACTGGGAAGAAAGAACGTCAAAATCTCCTAAGCCTCTGTAGAAAGAGGGTAATGACAGTATCCACCTCAAGGTGGCCATGCAGTTCAAATGATGCAGCCCTTGTAAAGTGTTTAGCAGAGTGCCTGGCACAAAAGAAATGATCAACAGATGTTAACAACCATTATGTTACCTGACACTAGGTAAGAGTGCACACATCAGGCCAGAAATAATGGTGTTCTCATCACTCTTAATAACCTCAGGGGAATGAAAGAACTTCGACCATATTCCATCTTCCATTCCTATGGGTCAATTTGCCCATCTCCTCCTCCACAGCCTTCTCAGTTGCATGACAGCCAACACTCAAGATGCTCCAAGTCACGTTCATGTTTCTGATTGACTCTTCAATGTTTTAATGGATCATGCCAGATGCATAGTTAGAATAACCGATAATTATATGTTTAACATATATTCCGTATGCTGTTAAAATTTTCACACATATAGCTGCACTTAGTCTTAAGAACATTTTAAAATTAAACAGTATTAATCTCATTTCACAGATGAGGAAATTAATGTGTAAAATGCTGAAGTATTTGCCTCAGGCCACAGAGCAAGTACATGGACTTCTAATACAGTTCTATGTTGTAACGACATTGAATTTAGCACTATCTTTGAGTCCTTACAAACATCAGCTTCTTTGGAAATACTACCCAAACTTATTGGAATAATTCCTCAATTAATCTGTAAATTAGTATATAATATCAACAAGCATTTAAAAGCCGAATAGTCTGAAGGCAGAATGTTAAAGATTTAAATACAATGAAGGCAGCATGTCTATCCCAAGAGACTCTTATTCTTTTACATTCATTATTTAACATACATGTAATTTAAAAAAAAATTAATGAGAATGGAATACATAGTCTATGTATTATAACAGGGGATTATAACATTGCTGATAACATTGGGATTATTATTAATAATCACCAACCTTTTATAATATCTCCTATAAATTAAGTTCTTTACAAAAATTATGCCATGCCATGCAATTCTCGCACCTAACCTATCTTACTGAGTAGACACTATAACCATCTCTTTTTTATAATTAAAAAAAATCATCATGAGGGCTTCAATATGTTAAGAAACTTGCCTAAGGTCCTACAGTTAATAGGTAGCAAAATCAAGAGTTCAGGGTGATACATGGAGTTTTAATTACAATCTTATATTGCATTGAACTAAAATCCTAACAGAACTTAAATGCTTTAGGACCCAGATCACGATGTATTTTTATTTGTACTTCCACATCTCCCAGTATAGTATGTTATACATTACAAACATTCAACAAGTATTTGTTGGAAGAACAATGAGTAACTATAAACTGATCTCTGATGACCCCAGGGTGAATTCTGAGAAAGCTGTGGAACAAATAAACCATCTGTGTCACTGAAAAATAATTTAATTGAAAACAAATCAAGGGATTTAATGGGCAATGAATGATAATATAGCATGATAGAACTTTTCACAAATCCTCAAGCCGACTACACGTTTATAAGTTTATAAACTGTAGTGATAAATTGCCCATAATTATCAATCATCAACCCATACCTTTCATTTGTGGAATCAAACGTCTATGTCCTCCATTTAACTGGAAACAATGGTAGATGTAAGATGTTTTTTATCCCAAGAAGCATGCTATTGCTGCATTTCACATTCGTCCTTGAAAAAGAGACACACTTCCTCAGAAAAAAATTAACACAATCCATCCCAACATAGGATTACATGACTGTACCCAGCATACGCTGGCACAACCTAATTCAGTTGAGAACAGCATAGCCTACACCAGCTGAGCCTATCCCAGGCCACTCACAGCACAGAATGGCCCAACCCACCTCAATCACAGGACTGGACACCCCCTTCTAACTCCATCCAAGAAGAACATTGGCAATACTAATATCACAGTATCCATGATTCCCATAGTGAGTATATTCCCCACCCCACCACCAAATTAAATCAAGTGCCAGTTCAGCTGAAGGATATGCCATGTGAAATCTGGGCTTTTGAAATCTAAAATCATGAACTAATCTAAAATCTGATCAGGATAAGATTCCATCATATGATATATTTTCCTTCTATCTCATTCAGGGTGAAGTTAAATAACAATAGCCAAACTTGGACTCCTCTCCTTTGACAATGATAGGAAAGTCATCCTGAAATTCTCAGCAAACTTGCCTTTTGATTCCATCTAAAAATTTCAAAAATGACCATGTTGGTGGCAGCAGGCTGCATACAGAAGAGGGGACAAGAGAGGTTATCTCTAGGAGCTGCATCTGAAAGCCTTCTAACCTTTCTGCATCCCAACCCAGTTAAAGGGAGTGAGCTGGTGGTCATATAGCCACTTGGTATTCGCAATGTCCTTGTTGAGAGTTTTGAAAAATGACAGGTTATATAAATTTATATGAAAGAACATAGTGTGTGTGTGTGTGTGTGTGTGTGTGTGTGTGTGTGTGGCTGCCTACCCATTTGGTGTAATTCAGAAGTTGAGCCTGACATTGAGTTGAAAGAACTAGCATTGTTAATAAAAGACAGTTAAAGTATGAAAAAAAAATTCTATTGTTTGGTATTCTATGATGTTGATGATTCAGGGAAGTAGACAAAAACCCAAAGAGGGAATTTCTATACCTGTGTTGTTATATGGTGAATGCTGCAGGTAACAAATAAGGACTGGCTGTTAGCCCACCTGTAACCTGAAGAAATGCACACGCGTGCACACACACACACAAAACAAACAAACAACCAAAAACCTAAAACACCAATTACTAGGAGTCCTAATGCACAAATGAAGGGAACTCCTGCAGGGAGATATTACTGGTGAGGGACTGACTCCCTCTGGTGTGTTTGCATGTCGTTCTTACATATGGATCCAGAGCTTAAATGGTGAAGGTTTCCTAGTGCTACGACTCTATGTTTGGCCTCTTTTGTGTACAGGGAGGAGTTGGGAGGGTAGCCTCATCTGAAGACAAAGATCACTCTTGGGTGCAGTCAACCTGGAAGACAGAGCCCTAAGGTACCTGGATGATTGAACCTACTCTCTTTTCTTCTTGGGAACACTGAAAGCGTCCCCATATGGGGAAAGTCTGCCACATAGTGTGAAATAAGATGCTGAATCCCTTCATGGAAAAATCTGACAAGCTGAGAGGGGGTGGGGTCTAGGAAGATGTCCGATGTACCAGCCATTTGGTAGCAAACAGTGTGGTGGAAGGCAAGGGATCTGGCCTGAGCCTTACTGTCACAAAATCCTTCTAAGATTTATGCTTTTGATCCTACCTTCATAAGACACTGATATTTATAAAAAAGTGCCAACTTCCTGAACGTAAAATTGGTTCTGTGGAAAATGTAAAGGATCAATGTATTAACTGGGAAATTTAAAAACACCTCAAGTTGCATACACTTTTCTCATCTTATAATGTAACAGAAGATTAAAAAAAAAAACAAAAACAAAAAAACCAGAAAGTCAGCACCTTGGTTTATCTTGACCAGGAGATGGTGACTGTAGGATTTGTCAACGTCCTTTGCAAACTTGTATCAGCTGTCTCTATTTTCTGTAAATGCTTTTCTCAGTTGTGAACAAAATTCTTTCCTAATGCCAATATCTCAGGGTTTCTGAAGACAATTGGCTCAAAGATTCCCATTCATTCTTAGGCTAGCAAGTCGGGATTGGTGCCAGTGAGAGGGAGAACCAAAGAACCAGGATGTGTCAATCACAGGATCAAATGTGGGGACACTCCCAACAGCACCTTTGCCAACTCAAATTTAGGTGACCCTGCGTGTCTGCTGCCATGAGGAAGGCTGCTACCGTACAGCTTCATCCTCCCACAGCTCTGCCTCGACAAGACTAAATCCAGCCGTTCCATCTGGCAGATAAGACTGTATCTAAGCCATCCCCACTTCGGGTTGACCATAGGGAGCTCAAGCCAGGGTTGCAACCTGCTCTGTGTTCCTCTGGCTGCCTTGCAATTAGATAACCTAAAAATCTCCCCAATCCACTCATAGGCAAGTAGGAAAAGCAGCACAATTTTCTATTTTCCTTCTCTTGGCCTGTCACAGAACCACAGCACTGGAAAAAGACCAAATCTGCATAATATCATACCTATTACTTGGTATCTCCAAAGAAAGTTTGCAAAGAGTGTTTCTTTTAGAGGGCCCCTAAAAGGTATACGCTCATTGACATCTGGAGGAGATGGGCTGCATCAGTAAAGAGATGCGGCCTGGCTTTGGGGAGACATTTGTCACAGACAACACCACTGGAACTAAAGCTTACACGCTGATCCTCTGACAAGCCAAGCAAGGAGAAGCTCCCTATCTCTACACCTACCCCGCAGACTAGCTTTCTGGCATAAAGCACGAGGCTCCTACTGCTTCAGGATAAAGCAGATCAGATGCTAATGCTTCTTGTCTGTGCACAGTGTCTCAGAGCATGTTCCTACAGAAGGGAGGCAGCTTTCAGCTCAGAGAAATCCGGCTTTATCTGCTCGGCTGCAGAGTGCCATTAAGTAAGTGCCCTTACTGAGGTTCCAAAGGAGGGAGGTGAGGAAGAGAGGGCGTAGAAAGAGATGCAAACTGATGAATGAACACTGAGCTCTCAGACTCAGTACGCAGGACCTGCCTATAGTCAAATGAGGTTTTAAGAGTAGGAAGGACAGGCAGCAGCTCACTGGGATAAATCCTTTAGGAGGATAAACAATTCTTCACCCCCAAGCCGTCACTGACAGTTAAAAGACTCTCAAATATGTACAGGTGATCCTTGAACAACGCTGATTTGAAAAGTACAATTCCATTTATATGTGGGTTTTATTCAATAAATATAATAGTGTTGTAAATACATTTTCTCTTATGATTTGAATAACATTTTATTTTCTCTAGCTTACTATATTGTGAGAATACAATATATAATCCATACAACATACACAATATACGTTAAATGACTTTATCTGTAAAGCCTCTGGTCCACAGTAGGCTATTACTAATTAAGTTTTGGTGGGAGTCTAAAGTTATATTGGATGTGGATTTTTGACTATATAGGGGGCTAAAGTCTCAGTCCTGCCATGTCACCCAAGGGTCAACTGTATTTGAAAGGATCTGAACTCAACTCTTTAATATTTATTGAGGGATTGCGGATTCCTTAATTCAGCTGCCTTTAAAATCAGTATATTTGAAATGAACACTCCTAGATGAACAACTCCACCAGAACTACCTGGACTTTAATTCAGCTATACAAATCATAATCCCTGGGGTAGAGCCCATATGTAAACCCCCTACCCAGGCACCCAGTCCTGGGGGATTAGACATTCTAATGCTAGAGATCTATTGCCCAAGAACTTCCAGAAAGGGGATTTATCCCTAAAAAACTATCTGGATTCTCCCTCATCTTTTGCCATTCATACCTTGCATTCTCCCTAGTTCCCTATCACCTGGTATCATTTCCATAATTTTTGTATCTTGAAAATGCTTATTTAGATATGAGTATTTTCTTTCTTCCTGATGTTTTCCACCCTGTGTTTCCAACTGCATCGTTAACTCCAAGGTTACCAGATAAGTATCAGGTCTATCCTCATGGTGTCCAGGCCACACTCCATAGGAGCTCTAAATAGGATTATGTTCACAGCCTGACTGACTTGGCACTATTATTCCTTTCAGCCTTAAAAGAAGTTTCAGTATCAAGAGTACCTCTATTCCTACTAGAAAGACATTCTTGGGCACCTGGGGGGCTCAGTCAGTTAAGCATCCAACTTCAGCTCAGGTCATGATCTCATGGTTCGTGAGTTCAAGCCCCACATTGGGCTCTGTGCAGACAGCTCAGAGCCTGGAGCCTTCTTCAGATTCTGTGTCTCCCTCTCTCTCTGCCCCTCCCCACTTGCACTCTGTCTCTGTCTCTCTCAAAGATAAATAAATACATAATAATAATAATAATAATAATAATAATAAAATTTTATTAATATTTAAATGCCTTTGCCATGTAATATGAGGTACAATTTTTTTAAGCAATGTTAAATCTGATCATTTAGTTTGGGTTCTATGACTTTTGTTCCCAAAGTTAACTGTGTCTTTGAAAAATGAGAGTAACAGGGGCACCTGGGTAGCTCAGTCAATTAAGCCTCTGACTCTTGATTTTGGCTCAGATCACAATCTCACAATCCTGAGATTGAGCTCCACGTAGAGCTCTGTGCTGACAGTGAGGAGGCTGCTTGGGATTCCCTCTCTGTCTCTCTCTCTCTTCCTCCACCCCTCCTCCACTCACGCATGTTCTCTCTCTCTCTCTCTCTCTCTCTCTCTCTCTCTCTCTCAAAAATAAATAAATAAACTTTAAAAAGTGAGAATAAGAGAAACTGAGGGAAAAAAAGGAAGGAAGGAGAAAGAGAAAAAGAAAAGAAAGAAAAAAACATTAAAATTTAGAATGGGCGGTGGGAAGAAGAAAAGAGAGCAAAGAACTAAAACTAAATAAATGAAACCATTAAAAAATAAAGTAGGTAGAATATGATTCCAAAAGTTCATTAAACAGGCTGTCACTCAGCCCCCACCAGCCGGCTCCAGAACGTTCTAACCTAGGCATAATTCATCAGGGACTCAGTGAAATCACTGGCCTACCTACTGGCCATGAAAGAGCTCTAAACTGTCAGCATTGACAAAGGCAGTGGAATTTTAGAAAAGAAATTCTAAAAAAAAAAAAAAAAAAAGAAAAAAAAGATAAGGCAATAATGCAGTTTTTGGTTCTTGCCAAATAAAAGCAGGCTTTCCCCTGACCAAACACCCTAGTGTAAACATGGCTGCAGGAGATAAATTAGATAAATAACTCTAGAGAATCCATCTATGAAAATGAGTCTTAGACCACAAATTGAGAGATACAAAAAATAGAACATTCTTTAATTTTCTGTATTGCACTAAATTTCTATTTCAACCCCTCCTCTGCCAAGGTATAGGAATACTAGATCTATTTCAATTTATCTGCCCTTCACAGCTTTTTCTCTGTACACTGACTCTGAATACCAAGTCATGAGGCCTCATCATGCTGTTAGTTCAGCTTGTCATTGTTAAGTCATCTTTTGTGCCCATCCACAAAGCCCCTTTATATTAACCAGCTCTTTCTATTAATTTTGTGTCATTCATGGGTACAAAGGAATCTTCCAGACACTTCTGGGTCTTGCTAAGTCCTGGAAATATCTGCAAGACTGCCTAAGGCCCCACTTGTCTAGGCATATCACATAGCAATTCCCTTTTTATGGTATCTTACAACCTCTTGGTAAATTCTTTTCTTTCCTATATCCATGAATTTGCAGGGTAACTTTATCTTTCAGTCCCTCGATTCTGGCCTCATAATGTATTATAGCCGACGTATATGTGGCAAACAAGATATAAGGAGAGACTTGGAAAATGCTTGTGCCCTGAGCCTTGTGTCTGTTACTTTATTTGGATGCTTGAGACTATCATGAGGACAAAATAATTGTGGGCTAGTTTTCTGGAGGCATGTGTCCCCTTTACTGTTCATCTCAGAGGCTGGTGTGGACATGTTAATTAATGGAATAGAAAGAGAAGTGATATTTGACAAAAAGGTGTTAAGGAAAGTCAATGAATGGTCTTTTCAACAAAGATGCTAGTACAATTGTGTAGCCACATTCAAAGAGAAAAAGAAAAACAACCTTAGACCACTGTGACAAATAACTCAATAACTCAAAGACCTAGTATAAGAGCTAAAAACATAATAGTTACACAAGAAAACATAGAACGAATTTTGCACTTTACTCCATCAAAATTTTAAAAATTTGCCCTTCAACAACCATTTGAAATGAGAAGATAAGCCACAGACAAGAACACTTTTGTGGATCATAGAATCCGTGTTAACTCTACCATAGTAAAACAGAAACCCAATTTAAAAAATATTGACACAGGATTTAAATAGACATTTCAGCAAAGAAGATGTACCAATGGCTCATAAGCACAAGAAGAGAAACTCAACATCATTAGTCATGAGGGCAATGCAAATTAAAATCATGGTGCGACACTACAGGAGTGGAGACTGTGGTGATAGCTCCCTGTAGTTTTGATTTGCATTTCAACGACACCGACAGTACTATGTGTCAGTGAGAGCATGGAGTACAGGAAATTCTCCTACACTGCAATTTTGGGAAAGTATGGTAGTTCCCTAAGAAAAGGAAACATGTACTTCCCATACTGCATGACCACAATTCCACCCCTACATCTCTTTTCAAAGATATGAAGGCCTATGTTTGCACAAACGTTCATAGTAATGATTTGTAATCACTAAAAACCAAACTTCGAAAAATGCTTGTCAATAAATGAATAAATAAAATTTAGGACAGCGTCATAAGGAAATAGTAGTGGAAAAAGAACTCCCTATTTGTACAAGCAACAGGAATGTGTCTGCAAAAATGTTCTGTTAAGTGAAAGAAGCCAGATGACATGATGTGATTCTGGTCATGTGAAATTTCTTGAAAAGGCAAAACTAGAGGAACAAAAAGCATATTCATTTTTCCTTGGGGCCGGGAGTGGGTGAGGAAATGACCTCAGACACATGAGGGGGAACTCTTGGGTAATGAAACTCCTTAAGCAAACAAACCAACAAACAAACAACAAAGCATGTACGATTAACATAAGTGTACCAAAAATAAATTATCTGTACACTTACAATGTATAAATAATTTAGATAAAATGGACAAATTTTTAGGAAGACCCAACCTACTTAAACTAACTCAAGGACAGAGAAAATTTGAATAGATCTGTAAGAAATAAAGTGCCTGAGTTAGTATACAAAAGAAAAAACAAATTCTCCAAAGAAAAACCCAGGAACAGATAGTATCACTGGCAGACTCTATCAAATGTTTAATTAATTAATGAATTAATTAACACCAATACTTTACAAATTCTTCCATAAACCAATAGAGGGAATTCTTCCTAATTTATTCTCTGAGGCCAAGTATTACCCTGATGTAAAATCCAGGCAAAAACATCATAAGAAAATAAAAGAGATCAATATTCCTGTGATTGTTAATTTTATGTGTCAACTTGGCTAAGACGTGGTACCCAGATATTTAGTCAAACACTATTCTAGAAAGTGTTTCACTATTGTTGTGAAAGTATTTTTTACCCAAATTTAACATCTAAATCAGCAAGCTTTGAGTAAAGCAAATTGCCCTCCATAAAGTGAATGGGTCCATCTAATAAGTTGTAGGCCTCCCCTGAAGAAGAGGAAATTCTGCCAGCAGAATGCCTTCAGATTTAAATGTCAAGTCTTGCCTGAGTCTCCAGTGTGCTGACCTGCTTTGCAGTTTGGACTCACCAGCCTCACAATTAGGTGAGCCAAATCCTTAAATCAATCTCTCTCTCTCATACACATCATATATATATATGTGTGTATGTGTGGTGTGTGTGTGTGTGTGTGTGTGTGTGTATACATACACACACAGACACACGATATATTTATATACACACATACATAATAGTATAAGTACATTTGTTTGTACATGTGTGTATTTATCCTATCATCTCTTTTTCTGAAAAACCTTGAGTAACACAATCCCTTGTGAATGTGGATGCAAAAATCCCCAACAAATGCTAGCTAAATAGATCCAGCTATATATAAAATGTTTACATAGCATGACAAAGTTGAATTTATCCTAGGAATGCAAGCTTGGTTCAATATATGTAAATCAATCAATGTAATACACCATATTAAAAAAGGAGAAAAACCCACAATCATCTCAACACATGTAAAAAAAAATAATTTCACAAAAATCAATACTCTTTCATTATAAATACACTCACCAAACTAAAAGTAGGAGAGAACTTCCTCAACACAATAAAGAACATGTATGAATAAATCCATAATTTACCTATTTAATGGTTTAATGAAAGCTTTTTCCATAAGATCGGGAGTAAGAATGAGAATAAGATCGGGAATAAGAATTTAATGGTTTAATGAAACCTTTTCCCGTAAGATTGGGAATCTCACCATTTCTGTTCAACACTGTCATGGAGCACTGTTAGTATCCAGACAGAAAATAAAGAGGTAAAATTGTGTCTATTCACAGATGATGTGATATTGTATATGGAAAATCCTGAAGACACTACACACAAAAGAAGCTATTCAAGCTAATAAATGCGTTCAGCAAGGCTGTAGGTTAACGTATAGAGAGAGACAGACTGGAAAAAGTGATGCTGCAAGGGCGCCAAGGGGTAGTAGCAGGAATGAAGTTGTTGAGTAAACCAGAAGCAATGGAACTTAGAGCCTGAGTGTCAGATCTGGCAGGTGACGGCAGCGGAGATATTCCACACGTGGCAATGAGAAGGAATGCCAAGAGTGTGAATGTGGTTGCACATACGTTAGTAGATTTGATGGTGGAAGACTATGTTTCTCATTCTTCACAACATCACTGTAAATGCAATGTTCTCGTGGAAGATACAAGATTAGAAGAAAGAAGACAAGTAAAACATTCTGGAAAGAGGGAAAGTGATCTGACTAGGGAAATTTAGAAGAGTATTTGGACACTTCTGAAAAGTTCTGAGTCCTCGCTTTAGGTTTGCTATTACAAATTTAAATTAAATCTTAGCAGTACAGTTACGTGAATTCTCTAGACACTGCTTTGCAGGTGCAAGAACAGAGAAGGGAGAGTGTTAGGTTTAAGAAAAATTGAACTTTTGTGAGATTTATGGTGGTGGTAGGGAGAGGTGCAAGGGAATTGAAAGTATGTTAAAAACAAGTGACAATGACGATAGACTATGGAACCTAAGGTGGATAAGAGGGGGAAATTAGTACATACATCAGGAGAGAGTGGAAAAATGGTATGAAAAAGATGGGTTAGGAGCTCACATGGAGACAAGCCATTGTCATGGAAGGAATGAAATAAATGAGCATAAAATATAGGAGGCTGTGGTCAGAGACTTTTGAAATTTTTAAGAGGGTACAGTTATTACCAGTGATGTATAAGCAATGAATATAGGACTGGATAGCCAAAGTAGAGTGTAAAAATATAAGAGCCCAGGGCATACAACAGATCATCCCATTACTGTTAATGTCACCAAGAATTATTCCAAATTAGGAAAAAAAAAAACCAGTGAGTCTGGTGCTAAAATTGGAATGTTGGTAAATGACAGTAATGAGAAGGAACAGTAGGTAGTCAAGTGTGATGTCAAGTCCTTTAAAGAAACAGGAGTTTTTGAAGGAGAAAGGTCTGGAAATGACAATGACAATCAGAAGCAATCCTATATCTGGGACTTGTGGTGCAAGAAGTATACATGTAAAAATACAATGACAACCGCATAGAGCTGCAAGCGAAGCCATGGTTTCAGAACAGGGACATCGTCTCATTCACAACAAGAAAATGAGACAATAACTGAAGAAGTTAAAGAGGTGGAGGGTTTCCATGCTGACAGATTATGAGATGCTGAGGGTTTTGAGTGTTTGGGAGAAATAAGGTAAAGTGTGCAATGGGATCAAATTGGGGCATATACATATTCATAAGGGAAATAATCTATCTACATGTCGAAACAGGGAGTTTTAGACTTTCAGTGGTGACTGATGCAAGCAAGGGATATTTAAAAAAATGGTTTATTTCCAAATAATTTACCATAGAAAGATGGAAATGTTCTAATGATAGCCTCTCCTAAAGATTAGCTGAAATAATGAATCACAGTCCCTGTGGCATGGCATGGATTAGTGGTTTACCAAGAAGAAGAACTAAGGAAATACCTTGTTTCTTACTAAATGATAGATGATATCCAGGAAGAACAGGTGGAGTTTTAAAGCTCCTGTTTAAATTTAGAATCTATTTGTTTTCAGTAAATCACCTTCTGTTGGCCTTTCAGAAGTGAATCTGTGGCCATTGTAGTTACAAAACCACCTTGGATTTTGCAGAACTCTGAGTCTTGATGATTTGATCAGCAGGCCCTTAATTGGGAAAGACTTGGTTTTACTCCTTCTCCATTTTTTAATGAGTCTTTTCCCTTGCATCTGGGTATTGCAGAAGGAACAAACTGAACAGTAGCACAGCTTTTTAGCAAAACAGTTCTGGTGTGCTTAGGACAGTCTATGAAATTTAAAGAGGACCTAGGTAATTGGGCTGTGGAGTCCAAACATTTCCTCCTCTTCTCCTACTGTAACACATTCATTTTCAAATGTCAATGTTAATACTTTTCCACTTGAAGCCAATGGTGCAGGAGGATTATAACCTTATCAATAAAGTCAGAATAAACACACACACACACACACACACACACACACACACACACTGCAAGATTTAATTTTCAGATTCCATGAATTTCTATTGATTTGGGAGTACACAGTCAAGAGTAGTGAGAAAGTAATCTGCAATTTGTATCAAGGATGCCTATTTCAAATGCTTTTGTGTTCTCAAGCTGTTACATTGCAGAAAAATGGTAACCCTGCTGATGGGAAAACTCATGAGAATCTTCCTAGATACTGTGTTTTCCTAAAATTAGTTTTAAATGTGAGAATAAGAGGTAGTGATAGCCTAGTAATGCTATAAATACATATATATTTTTTAAAACTGTAAGTGAAGCTGTGAAGATTAAAAAAAAAAATCACATTCAAAATGACCTTACAAGAAAACTTACATGAGGGGGAAAGGTTTTCTTGTAATTTTATCTTAGAATTCACCCTTCAGGCTTGAAAACAGCCAATTATTAGAATTAAATAAAAACAACTAAAAAAACATAACCACCAAAAAAAAAAAACAAAGAATTTTGCCTACAGATATGGCATTGTTTATTTTCACATGTGTCTGATTTTTCAAGTTGAACTAGAATAAAAGCAGATGAGTAAATTTAGAGAACCAAACAAGTGAAAATCACACAAATAGTTGCTTCAAACATAGTGTTTACTCAGCTTCCTTTACAATATCTAATTTGGGCACTTTTCCTTTTAGATCAAGGGTAAGTAGAATAAAGGGTGGAAGCAAGTGAACAGTCATGCTTTCTTCCTCATGAGATTCACACATTGGGAAGAACACACAGGCAGCAAAAACATGGTCTCTGTCAGCAGAGCACTTATCCTCCACCTGCAGAGACAACTTATGTAAAATGTATATACAGAAATCTAAAAGTTGCTCAGAAGAGTTCTTAGAGTTCAATACTGCTCAGGGGGAATTGGAAGAGGCTGTGGTCTAGAAGAGAGTGAACAAGTGAAGGGGCATGGTCTAGAGAGGAGGTCGTTTTGAATGTAAGAATTTGGAGAAAGCACAACCAGATAATGAAAACCCCAAGTACATAGGATATATCCCTGGGTTTGCTCAAACAGTAGGTTTACCTCAAATTATACAATGGTATGCCTGGATTTGACAAAATGGAAACATGTTCTTGCTGATTTAATAAGTTAGTTTGAAAACATAATGTTATTTATTATTTTTTTTCATTTCAGTTGCTACATCATACTAAGGAAATCAACACTTCTCTGGAATCTCTCCTAAAAAAAAATAACGTCTATAAATTTTTTGTTCTGACAACTTTTTGGTTTATAGAGTCCTTTGATCTCCAAAATGCAAAAACACACACATCCAAAATGAATTTTGCATACATTTCTGGACAGTTATGGATTCCCCAAATTGTTCTTGGATCAATACCCAGGTTAAAAGTCTGTATGCTGCTACTCTGTAGTACATAGTTCTATAAAAAATGAAAGCAAATATTCACAATGAAATACACAATTTTCTCTCTCTAAAAACATGTTAGGTTTTATGAAGGAATATTTATATTGATTAATATATTGGTTTTTCCTCTAGTATTTTCCAAGTATCTTTTATAAAGAATGTGAAACAAATACAAAAATATATTATATATGAACACCCATACACGCTTCACCCAGCTTCAGCAGTTATGAACTCATGAACTCATCATGAACTATGTTGAATCGATGCCCCATCTATTATATCATCTCCCATATTATGTTGAAGCAAATTTCATCTACTATACACAATTTCATTCATAAATATTTCACCACACATCTCTAAAAGATAAGGACCATTTTCAGATCTAAGAACAATACCACTGTCAACACCAAAAATAATTTATTATTTCTTAATATAATCAAAGTACAAGTAGGGTTCAAATTTCCAGTTATCTTACAGAAACCTTACTTATTTTTACCATTTATTGGAATCAGCATTCAAATAATACCCACACATTGGGATTAGTTGAAATATGTTTCAAATCTTTTTTACTCCAGATTTTCTTTCCCTTTTCTCTGTCTCTGTCCTACAATTTATTAATCAAAGAACAGGGTCATTTTTTCTGTGGAGTATTATAAAATTAAGATTTTGTTGACTACACTCCCTGGTATAGTTCATCCTGCTCTTTCATTATCTGTATTTCTTACAAATTGGAAATTGCATCTAGAAGCTTGATCAAATTTAGATGAGATTTTACGTCTTTTTTAAGACTACTTTATAAATGAGGTATTTTTCCATCAGAGAGCAGAAAAATATCTGGTTCTCTCCCTCTCTCTCTCATTCTTTTGATGTAGGCAGTCTTTGATGTTGAATGTCTAGACTCATTTCTTGATGAGAGGTTGAAAATGATGATATTTTAACATTAATATTCCTTTTTGTTCATTACTTCTCTTCATCTGTTTGGTTTCTCAATTACACAATAGTATAGCAAAAGCAGAATCAACACTTGACTCTCTTCCCTTATTTAGCAATTTCCAAAAATTAACTGGTTTCTACTGTCCTTTAGTGATAGTAATTTTTAAAATTAACATCTTCTATTTAATCATCAGGGAAATGCATATCAAAACCACAATAAGATAGTACCTTATACCTTTCAGAATGGCTAGTATCAAAAATGCAAGAAATAGCAAGTGTTGGTAAGAATGGGGAAAAACAGGAACCCTTGTGCACCTTGGATGGGTATGTAAATTTGTACAACCAATTTGAGGAAAACAGAGTTTCCTCAAAAAACTAAAAATAAAAATATCCTATAAACCAGTAATTCCAGTACTGGATATTTACCCAAAGAAACCAAAACCCTAACTGAAAAAGATAAATTCACTTTTCTGTTTATTGCAGCTTTATTTACAATAGCCAGGATATGGAAGCAACCTAAAGTGTCCAGTGATAGATAAATAGGTAAAGAAGATGTGGTATATACATGCAAGGGAATATTACTCAGCTATAAAAAACAATGAGATCTTGCTATTTGCAACAACATAGATCACCTTTTACTAAGTGAAATAAGTCAGAGAAAAACAAATACCATATAATTTCACTTACATGTGGATTCAAAAAACAAAACAAATGAATAAACAAAACAAGTGAACAAACAAAAAGAATTATGAATATAGAGAACTAGTGTTTCCCAGAGTGGAGGGGACTGGGGCAATGGGAAATCTAATAAAGAAGCTTTAGAGGTATAAATTTCCAGTAATACAATAAATAAGCCATAGGGATGAAAGGTACAGCATGGAATATAGGTAATAATATTGTACAAACATTATACAGTGACAGATGGTATCTATACTTATGGTGAGCATAGCATAATGTGTAGAACTCTCCACTCACTATACGGTACACCTGAAACGAACATAGTATGTCAACTATATACTTAAATTAAAAGAAGGAGATTTCAGTTTAAACACATTTGGTATGCTTTAATTTATTTCTGTTATTGTCTTTATATATTTCTTAAATTTTTTAAATGTTTATTTATTTTGAAAGAGAGACAGAGAGTGAGCAGGGGAGGGGCAGAGAGAGGGAGACACAGAATCTGAAGCAGGCTCTGGTCTCTGAGCTGTCAGCACAGAGCCCAATGCAGGGCTCAAACTCATGGAGCCTGAGATCATGACCTGAGCCAAAGTCGGACACTTAAAGGACTGAGCCACCCAGATGTCCCTCTGTTATTGTCTTTATACATGACCACATCATCAGCAAGTGAGGGTGTTTTTAAGTTGACTTCTAGGTGATTGTAACTTGATTCTTGCTAGTTAGTATAAAAATATTTTCACATAATAGGAGCCTAATGAATAAACAAAGAAAGGAAAGCTAGTCATCAATCAGTAGTCACTAATTGACACTACTTGTAAGCTTAAATTTAAGGACATTATAGAAGAATATGAAGACATAGTCCTTGACACTTCGAATGGAAAATAATTGTGGAAACAAAACATACACACATGGATTCTATAAAAGATGATGCCTCCTTGAACTGAAAGATCAGTGCCCATGAGAGGCACAGATACCATGAACTCAAATACAGAGAAAGTTTCCAAAGCACTAGAGTACAGAGTTGTTGTTGAGGTTCAAAATATATCCAAAACAATCAAGGAGCCACTTGACAGGATGATAAATGTGAGGTTCAGCTTTTGCTGAGAACTTCTTTCCTGCTTGGTTAAAGTCCAACTCTGTGTATGATTTCTGTGATCAAAGAATATAAAATATGTAGCAATTTCCTCCCTGTTTCATCTCATTCTCTACAAGGTTTTGTTCCCCTGTATATGTTCCCTGAACCTATGACTTTGTATGCTATCTAGTAATTAACAATGGTTCATTTCTCTTCTGGAGTAATAGATTCCACCTCTGATTAAGCAATGTTTATTCCAGAAAGGCTCAAGCCAATCAATGTTGCCAACTCAAATGACAGTAGAAATATGCCGGTATGGGAGAGAGAACTACTGATCTAATATTATTAAATAATATATGTTTTAATGCAGCAGGAATTTAAAATGAGACTCTGTCTCATCTTTGGCTGATTACCCAAAGGCCTAGACTAATACAATAAATGTTAATCATCCTTGTGTGGAGAAATCAGGTGCTAGACCTGCTAGTCAGGACATAGAAAGAGATTATGTAAAAATGTCCACACAGCCTTTACCTTATATCCACCTCAAGAGTATAAAAGGCTTCAGGTGAGAAGGCTAGAAGGGAAAGGATAGTGTTTGAAGAAAGGCGTTAATGTTAACTTACTCTGTGTTCTTTTTCTCCATAGAGGAGGGGATTGGAGGGCTTTTCAAACACCCCATGTCCACCCAGACAGACTTCAAAGGGAGTCTTCAGAGCATTTGCTGAAATTCCTCTGGAGTATGGGGATCAGCGGCTTGGATTCTGATGTACTCCTGACAGCTGTGGAGGGGACAGCCTAGCCAATAGGAACAGAAAAATAGAGCGAGGATTCATTTAGATAGAGCAGTTACTATGTTATTTATATTGCCAACCATGAAGAAAAGTAGACACAGGTTTCCTCAATTCAAATTAAGACAGATGGATTGCAGAGGACCATTCAGTGATCCTGAGAGATATCATCTAGAATATAAGGACCACTGTTACTAGTGTTTACCTCACACTTGAGTGTCTAAAGGTGATAGTCTATGGCTACAAGTGCCCCTGCCTGAACTGTGGAGTATGGAGGGCTATGCTGAAAGTCAAAAGCAGCCTTTTCCCTCCACATTTTGTAAGTTAAAACCTGCATAGTTTCTGAAATTTGATGGGGATCACTGGAAAGTGGAGCGAGGTCTTCTTAAATTCCTGTAGAAGACCACAGAGAGAGACAAAAGGACTCTAATTATAGGAAGTTGAAGGTGAGGCGTAACTGACCACCTAAAGGAGAAGCAATACCCAGGCGAAGAAATCTTCAACCTACAAGATATTTAGAGACCTTTCAAAAAAAAAAAAATGTCCCTGAAGAAAAGTCATCTTTGGTCAACTCATGCCTAGACAACACTGATACCAGACTTCATCTGTGCTACTATTCTCCTCCTAATCTCTGCCTCCCAGGCCCAATCCTGGAGGGGTACAGATCAGCAGCTAGCCAATGGGAGAGGTGGTGAATGAAGAAAGGAAAGAAACCAACCAAGACCCCTTTCTCCACTACAGTCTTCCAATTTTGAAGTAGGCTGGATTATGGAGAGGAGGAAAGCTTTAGCTATGAAAGATTTTATTCAATTTTTTTTCTTCCAATATTTTATTTAAAGTCAGGTTAGTTAACATATAGTGTAGTATTGGTTTCAGGAGGAGAATTTATTGATTCATCACTTACATATAACCCTCAGTGCTCATCCCAACAAGTGTCCCCCTTAATGTCCATCACCCATTTAGCCCACCCCCATACCCACCACCCCTCCAGCAACCCTCCATTTGTTATCTAGAGTTATGAGTCTCTTATGGTTTGCTTCCGTCTCTGTTTTTATCTTGTTTTATATTTCCTTCCCTTCCCCTATGATCATCTGTTTTGTTCAATGTAGATGGAACTAGAGTGCATTATGCTAAAAGAAAAAATACCGGATGATTTCACTCATGGGTGGAATTAAGTAACTTTGAATGGTTTTAGAGTTGTGACATCACATCACTAATGCTTGAACACGAACAAAGTTCTTTTTATTGTCTCACAATAACTGCGATAGCCAAGTGGTCTGCCTGAGATTAATCCAGGTATTGAGGAAAAGAGGAAATATAAGGCAAGTTGAGTGGAAAAAGGTGAGAAAGAGTAATGTTTTCAGATGGCAACTTATTAAGTTTAGCTCTTTCCAAATCTGGATATGTTCAACTATTTTATCAAACGGGTGAGGAATAAAAGATGAGCCCATGGAGAAAACATAGTGCCTAGTATATGGCACTAACTGTTCCCAGAAATTCCTAATTTAGGCCACTTGTAGCATTGATAATTTATTAGACATATAATCATTCAAACTTTTATCATCTACTGTGTGTCAGGTACTGCTTTGAGATCTGGGAATGTGACAATAAATCAGACAGACAGGCCTCTCTTTTAATAAAGCTTAAATCTTAGGAAGTGGAAATATAATAAATTTAAAAACAATCAAAAATTATGAATTTTAAATTGTGGTAAATGTTACGGAAAAATAACACAAAGAAATGAGACAGAGAATGATGGTATGTGTTTGTGGGGAGAGAGGCTAAATAGGGCTAATCATGGAAAATCTCTCAGTTGAATACTGAGAAAAATCAGACACAGAAAATCTGGAGGATGGGGGCTTCTGGTAAAAATAATGTCAGATACACAAGGCCCCAAGACAGGGAAAAAACAGAATATGTTCAAGGGGTGAAAAGAAACCAATAAGGCTGGAGCAGAGGAATTAGAAGGACAGTGAAATAAGATTGAGAAAGGCAAAAACGTACATAAGATCTCGGAGACCACAGTAATGCTACACTGAGTACTTTTGAGATGTCAGAGTTAGGGGTCATTGTGCAGCCCAGTTATAGAGATTAAAATTGCTTCAAATCACAAGATGGCACCACACTTGTGTCAGCCTTTTTTGAATTAGAATAGACCATGAAACATGCCCTAGTAAATCTATGAAGAAACAGTTGCTTGTTGCACCAAGCACCATGTGACTCAAAATGCTCCCGTTTTTATGCTATAATTACCACTGAACACAATTTAAAGCACATCACCATGCATCTATGTGTCACGGGCTTGCTGAAGCATGAACTCCAACTAGAAAGAAAACCATCTATCTTAGACATACTCTCCCCTTCTATCACACAAGTTAATTTCTGACTGTAGCTGTGAGGAGATGAGTTTCCAAGGTATCGCAGACTAGCTACTGGATATAGTTGTCTAGACAATGAGGGCTGATGAGGTTCTAAAGCAGTCAAAGCAGCCTCTCCATCTAAGCAAGATAATTGCTCTGTTTAAGAGCATTGCCTCCCTATCAGAGCTTTTTGCTGGGGCTGTTTTAAATGATCTGTCATGGAAGGATACAATATTGTTTTATTTTACATAATCTCAGATTCTATGCGTCTTAATTGCAAAGTAAATATTTTTTAAAAATTTTCAATAATATTCAAAATCTCTCTCATTTATATGTACCTATATGATATATGTGTATGTATATATACTTTTATTAATTGTATATATTTCTATAAAATATGTTGTATATACTTATATATACATTGCCCTTGCACAACTACAAAATGCTCTTCAAAGCTCATTATGGGAGGGGCACCTAGGTGGCTCAGTCCGTTAAGCGTCCGACTTCAGCTCAGGTCACGATCTCACAGTCCGTGAGTTCGAGCCCCGCGTCAGGCTCTGGGCTGATGGCTCAGAGCCTGGAGCCTGCTTCCGATTCTGTGTCTCCCTCTCTCTCTGCCCCTCCCCCATTCATGCTCTGTCTCTCTCTGTCCCAAAAATAAATAAACGTTAAAAAAAAAAAAAAAAAGCTCATTATGGGAAAGAATCAAGATTGACCTTACTATGTCTTACCTTAGGCAGACATACAGGATCTGCCCTACTCTGTAAATCTCTATTGAAGGATGAAATGCAAAAAGAGCATACAGCATTAGCTGGGAATGGCAATATGACTTCTAAGAAAAAAAGGTTAAGATTGAAAATAAACCACGATGAAGAAGTAAGCAAAATTCTCCTAAAGCCCAGACTGGTGTCTGACAAGGTTAGTGGTTAGAAAGGTCTTTGGACTCAGTCTATTGTATTTCACACAGAAGTAGCCTGAAGAGATCTAGAGATCTCTCTTGTAACATCTCAACTTACTTGAAAACTTAATCCCCCATCCTCACCCAAGTCCCAATAAATTTCCTAGGAGAGTCAGCCAGGGGAAAAAAATCTTTTGGAATGTAGACTTCTTTAATACTAGAACCTTATACCCCAAACTTCTCAAATTTTACACTGACCAGTCCATAATAGCTCAAGAAATGTACAGAACCCAATGCCATGGGTCCCTTTACAAAGAATGGTGAGGGATCATTTCAAGTTTACTACGTATGAAATCAGTGCGGGCAAGTTCACCAGTTGTTTGTTTATTTTAACATCCTCTTAATTCTTTGTTTTCTTTTTGGCATTCACTAAAATCCCATCAGTGCAGGAGACTGTATGGACATTTGCATATCCAGGTGGTAGTCCGTGGGTGCTTGTTAGTAGCCAGTGAAGATGATTCTGTTCTTGTTTTTCCAAGCAAGCTAATTGAGCCCATGGCCCCCTAGGACCAGGGTGATGCATGAGTGCATTGTGAATCGTGCCGGTTCTCACCAATTTCCTCTGTGACCTTATCCTTGGTTTCCTTTTGTGTAAAATAAGGAGTACAGAGAGTAGATGCTCATTGAAAGTGTGTCTCCTCCCCCTTTCCTGAGATCTTTCTACTTCTGGGAGTTTCTGATTAGAATGCCAAGACGGGCACTAGTGAGGGACTGGTGCTGATGGCTACACTTACAACTGGGGGCAGATTTGCTATGGGAAGGAGTCAGCAGATTTGCACATGCCTGCATGGTAGTTACTCCATCACTACCTACTGAGGAAACACATGAACGGAGTATTTAGACCGTTGGTACCATTTTACACACACAGTACTTTCTAGCAAAATATATAATCCTCTGGATGTGTGCTTCAAAATTAAAATTACACATCGAATGTTTAATGAATCCAGCTCAACAAGCATTCGTTAAATGAACAGAGATATTGTAAGCCACAGATAAGACCTAAGTGTAACTCTCACAGAATCCGAAGCTATGTCAGGAGATAGAAGTGTAAATAAAATGTGTAATGTGGTAGGATGCACACCACTATAGAGATGGAACAGTAGCAGAATGAAGAGGGAAAGTTCAGCTTGTGAGGCTCAGGGAAGAAAGGGGTAAGTATCCAACAGGCAGATCAATGTTGGAGCAAAGGCACTGTGGTCCTAGGGAATGCATGTGTCTAAGCACAGAGGCATGACAGTATGACACATTTGAAGATTCTAAGTAGTTTACTATGAGTGAAGAACTGAGAGGCATTGTTTTCTTTGCCTTTATTTTTTTTATTTTTAATATTTTTAATTTTTTTAAACGTTTATTTATTTTTGAGACAGAGAGAGACAGAGCATGAATGGGGGAGGGACAGAGAGAGAGGGAGACACAGAATCGGAAGCAGGCTCCAGGCTCCGAGCCATCAGCCCAGATCGTGACCTGAGCTGAAGTCGGACGCTCAACCGACTGAGCCACCCAGGCACCCCTTCTTTGTCTTTAATGAAGATGAAAAAATAGAGGCTAGGACATAAAGTTCCTTACATAAAAAGTTTGGAGTTTATCTTAGAGAAAATGAGGGACCGTTGAAGGTTTTTTAAGACGGACTAAGACATTGCTAGATTTGGGGTTTACAAAGATAATCTGGTAACTAAATATACATTAGAGGTGGTTAGACAGGAGTTTGAGAAATTAGTTGCAAAACTATGAGTGAGCTTAAGGTAATATATAAACTTGTCAAATCACTAAGTTGTATACCTAAAATTATACAGGATGGCTCAGTCAGTTAAGTGTCTTGACTCTTAATCTCAGTTTGAGATTAAGTCTCTAATCAAGACTCTTGATCTCAGCTCAGGTCATGACCTCAAGGTTCTTGAGATCCAGCCCTATGTTGGGCTCTGAGTTGACAGCATGGAGCCTACATGGGATTCTCTCTCTCCTTTTCTCCCTCTCTCTCTGCCTGTCTCCCACTTGTGCGTGCACTCTTTCTCTCTCTCTTTCTCTTAAAATAAATAAATAGACTTAAAAAAAACTTGGGGAGCGGGGGGAGGCGCCTGAGTGGCTCAATCAGTTAAGCGTCCCACTTTGGCTCAGGTCATGATCTTGCAGTTCCTGAGTTCAAGCCCCGTGTTTGGTTCTGTGCTGACAGTGCAGAGCCTGGAGCCTGCTTCAGATTCTGTGTCTCCCCCTCTCTCTGACCTTTCCCCATTCACTCTGTCTCTGCCTCTTTTTCAAAAATAAATAAACATTAAATTTTTAATTTTTTTTTAACTATATGGGATGTAATTATTTTAGTGCAACTTCACCTAAAACACTTTTTATTTTTTGTATATGTTGCCATATAATTTATAATCCTAGAGGATGCTTTTCGGAGTAAAATCGGGTGCCATTAGTAATAATTCCAAGAAAAACAGAAATAAACCAGAATTGTCCCAACAAACCGGGACGGGGTGATCTTAAATTTAGAGTCCCTCAGGTACTCAAATGACAGCTTTTCTTGATGGTACATATTCCCATATTTTTCATGTATTGCTTTTCTTGTCTATATCCCTTACTTAACTCTATGATCACTAAAGACAGAGTCTCTTTCATTTCATTTCTAGTCCCTAACATTGTACCAGCCAATGGGAGGCTCCCAATAAATTTGATTGAAGATGACTGACAATGAATGAATTAGAATTCATTTCTAACTGGAATTAGAAGAGTTGATATTGGATTGCATCAGACTGAAAGAATTTTTCATATTAGGTTATTTACATTCTTACTTTTGACTACAACATCTATTCAATAAATGGCCTTAACTTCTCTGAGACATTAGTTTCTAGTCTGTAAAATTATGATAGGTATTTCTGACATTCCATGTAATGCAGAATATTAGATAAGACAACAGATGGGAGAATGCTTTGTACATATGAGGGTTAAGTAGTTTTTTGCATCCACTATGTTCTTAGAATGTTGTTTCTTTGTTCTACTCTCCATAGCCATTTGCACAAATGTAGCAATGACAAAATTTTAAAAAGTCAGAAAAGACTTGGGAACTTTTTCCTCAAATTTGTCTTTCAGCCACCTATCAATTTTATAATTTGCTAACATAGCCAGAATGTCTCCAATTTTCTTAAAGCTTTGGAAAACATTAATTCTAAAAACTCCAGCAGCTGAGTTTTCCTTCCATCAGCATCTATTCAACCCAAACTACAAACTAACATCCATTATTGCTTTGTCTCACCAGAATTCTGCATAGACTTTTCCTTCTCAAATAAAGTGTTTGATTTTCAAGGAAGACTACACATGCTAATTCTGCTGTGTTCTCATATGTTAGGAAACAAGGGTCCCTTGGGGTGGCTGGGTGGCTCATGCAGTTAAGTGTCTGACTCTTGATTTTGGCTCAGGTCATGATCTCATGGCTCTTAAGATGGAGTCTTGTGTCAGGCTCTTTGCTGATAGCACAAAGCCTACTTAGGATTCTTTCTCTCTCTCTCTCTCTCTCTCTCCCTCTCTCTCTCTCTCTCTCGGTCTGTCTAAAATAAATAAACATTAAAAAATTTTTAAAAAGAAACAAGGGTCCCTAATTAAGCCAGCTAGTTATTTTTTCTTTAAGAGAACAAAGAACATTTTTTTTTGTTTTGTTTTATGTTAGTTTGAGGCTATAACAAGATCCATAAAACCCTAATGCAGCTTGAATTGGATGGGCTTGACAATATTAGTTTTAATTTTAAAACTGTTCCATACAGGGCTGGAGAGGAAAAGAAAGAAAGAAAGAAAGAAAGAAAGAAAGAAAGAAAGAAAGTCTGTATTCACTTAAAGAACAACACCAATACAGAAATTAGAGTTACCTTTTAAAATATCTCCATTTGATTTTTTTTTTATCATGACCTAAGATTATTTTAGGTAATAGGTTTTCCTACCATATTTGACAATCTTCAATGATAGATATTTTGCTTATTTTTTGTGATTAAATTTCTTTAAATGGCCAGCCATGCATTCACATTTTATGAGTCAATGAATGATGTCCTCAAAACTGGAAAAAAAAAATTCTTTCGGTGATGTTAATTCTTTTCAATAATAGCTTTTCCTATTTGCTTAGATTTTGGCCTCTGTTCATATTTAGGAACTAACTACATTTTCAATCTAGTTTGACCAGCTGAAAATCATACCCCAACAATATTATACCCCTATATTATACTCCTTCTTTCCCAGTGGGGAAAATCACTACTTTTTCCAGCTAGCAAAGCCACTAACAATGATAGGTGCTAATTCCAAATGTGGGGATGCAAACTGATTTTGAAATATATTGACACAGAAGACTGAGATCCCGGAGATCTTGATTCTAGTCTGGGCTTTGTCCCAAAAGAGCAGCGTGACCTTGAGCCAAGCCACCTCTCTCCCTTGGCCCAAGATGATCTCCTACAGAGATACAGATTACAATTTACTTTTTCAAATTCCAAAAGTCTGTGATTTGTGGTGCCAGATGACAGTGAGCATCAGTCAATATCCAGGCTACGACATCTCGTTAAGGTCCTTCCGGGCCATTGATACACTACTTGCCCACATCAGGGTTGTTTGCACAAGGTAGACTACTCAACAGTTCAGATACAATTTAGGATCCCCTTGTGTTACACAATATTCCTGGGTGATTAAATTTTAATTAATGTTAATGTATAAAATTCTAGGTGTCAGAATAATAGGACAAATATATCAAAATTTAGTCCTCATTACTTCTTTAGGCAAATCATAGGTAAGAGGTCCCGAAGGAACAGCTGACCTTCAACTTCATCTCTGCATATACAACATTTCAATATTTTGAATATATCCAAAATGCCAGCAGAAAGAGTATTTTCATCTTCCATTACTATGTGTGAAACCAGACACCTCTTTAAATAGAAAAACTACTTTGGAATTCTGTTTGCTGGCTGTGGATACTGATTAGCTCTCTGTGGAAGAATTTTTGTTTCAAGCATAAGAAGAAAAACGTTTGCAGCCGCTAATGAGTGCTCCCATATGGGAATGATAAAAATCCCTATTACATTCGGTGCATAGGCTGCCCAAAGTCTGGGCTATGCCCTCTGAAGTTTGAGGCTGAGATCCCAGGCTGAGGCCTGTGGTAATTTAGACAAAGCATTGGAAATGATCTCAGCCATGCTAATACAAATGGATTTAATTGAAACATTTGGTTTAAGGGCCAAAGCAAATCAAATATTGCGAGATGTTTCTATTATAGTGATTGGTTCTCTTGAAAGAAAGGTTTCATATGCAATAATTTCATTCTATGTTCCATTTGCTTCTCTGAGCTCTTAGGAAACCCATTCGATGGCAAGTTTCCTTGCTATCATGATGGGTAATTAGATCTTACTGTGGTGTGGATGACAAGTACCATTTTACTGTAGCACATTTACCTGAGTTATGCATGTGGGCAGTGGCACTAATTTTGTCTTCAACCTGAGTTGTGCAAGACAGTTCGCTGGAGAAAATATTAAAATGTATTAGTGCAGTATTTATTGTTCATCAAAAAATAAAAAGGTACGTATTACTAGTATTTATATTCCTTCTGTGGTTGCTGTTTTGGTTACTGTTGTGCTTACTCAGCGTATGTAGTAAGAGATGTCCTGATAGGAAAGGTGACTTAAAGTCAAAAGGTCTAAACTACTGAGTATTTACCCAAAGAATGCAAAAACACAAATTCCAAAAGACATATATACCCCTGTGTTTATTGCAGCATTATTAACAATAGCCAAATTACGGAACCAGCTCCAGTGTCCAGCAATATATGCATGGAGAAAGAAGATGTAGTGTGGATACACGATGGAATATTTTCAGCCATAAAAAAGAATGAAATCTTGCCATTTGCAACAACACGGATGGGTCTAGAAAGTATAATGCTAAGTGAAATAAGTTAGAGAGAGGCAAATACCATATGATTTCACTCATATGTGGAATTTCAGAAACAAAACAAATGAGCAAAGGGGGAGAAAAAGAGAGAGAGGTAAACCAAGAAACAGACTCTTAACTTTAGAGAACAAACTGATGGTTACCAGAGGGGAGGAGGGTGGTTATAATGAGCAGTGAGTAACGTATAGAATTGTTGAATCACTATATTGTACACCTGAAACTAACATAACACTGTATGTTAACTCTACTGTAATTTAAAAAAAAAGTCAAAGGATTTAATAAAGACACTCTTAAATCCTTGTTTATTTTCAGCATTTGCAACTTAATTCATTTATGCTTTTCCAGTTGAGACAAATAAGAGAGAAATTAACTAATTAACTAACTCTCACAAAAATGTTAATGTGGCTTGAAAAATTCATAGAAAGGCATTGCAGATTACATAAAATGTTTATAGTGTAAGCACAAGCAGACAAGAAAATGGCAAAGGACACTTCTCTTAGAATTAATGTTAAGTCCCTTCCCCTCCACTTCTGTATTTGTACCTAAGTCTGAAAAACTTTACCTTATTCTCTACTATTCCAAATCAAAATTGTCTTTGACACCCACTTCCAAGTTCTGTTCTGTCCATGATGTCTAAACTTCTGATTACAGATGTCCATGGACTGACATCAGCTCAGCTGAACTTAGGGCAGAAACCGTCATTTTTATGCCTTTGATAATTAAATATGCATGACCTTATGATTGCTCTTCTATTAATTAACATCAAGTATTTGTGTCTTCTTTCTCCAGTTGCTATGGAGGATATAAGTTTTATTTTCTTAATGGAGGACTTTCTAATAAAACTTTCTGCAATGAGCAAATGTTTTAAGTCTGCACTGTCCTATGTAGTTACCACTGGTCACAGGTGGCTTACTGACCTTGAAAAATCATTAGTGCAACTGAGCTTTTATTTTATTTAATTTTAAATAATTTCAGTGTAAATAGACTCATTTGTCTAGTACCTATCACATTAGATACTCTAGCTCTAATACATCTGACATCTTCCGAATATATTAAGTGTTAATTTCTACTCCTTTGCTCCAAAGACATGAAAAGACTCACCCAGTTGCTCCAAGTCACTGAGAGTTTAGGAACCAGTCTTCATTTGTCATAAAGACTCTACCACATTTATCTATCCATTTTTCAATATATAAAGGATTCGTGAGAAAATAGTTAATTCTAAACTCTCCCTTCACTCTTAATCTTGACCTGGCCTTTTTCATATATTACCCCTGAAAAAACATTTTAATATCTACCTCATTAAAATGCTTAATTGGAAATAAAAATGTGGATCAGCTACACGCACACAGTATTTCTTATTATGTCATGACTCAGTTCAGAATATTTGTGCCTTTTCTCAGAATAAAAATGACTGCTACGTTAACATTCCCATACCAACTGACTATTATCAAACTATAAGTTCACATACCAGTGAAATGAGATAGTAAAGAGAAAGACCTCAAGCAAGAGGAGGTAAAAAGGAACTTAATATCTTATCATTTTTTCAAAAAGTGAAAACACAGATATATATGTCTCGACACAGGAAAATCTGGAAGTATATAAATAAAAATGTTAATGGTGGTTTTATGTGGAGGGTAGAATTTCAGTGGTTCTTTTAAAATGTTCATGTATTTCAAGTGTACCAACTTATAAAAATTGAACATATCTTTCATGTGTAATGAAAACACTAAAAAAATTAAATCATGTATGTATACACATTTTGTAGTCTGGTATTTAGAGTATATAACATCATATCAGAAATTCAGTTATCTGATACTTGGGATTTTATTCTCTGATTTCAGAGGTCCTATCTCTGGACACATACTTCCATCGACCTCAGGGAAGCTCACACACGTTCACAACACATCTGCATTGGCCTTCCGATTTGAGCGTATTGGTAAAGCAGCCGTGTCCGCCACTGCTTTTTGCTGTATGACAGAGTCACCATTTTCTAAACCCTTCACTAAACTAGTCTCGCAAGTCTTTGAATCTCGGTCTCTGGTCATTCATCTCAAACAGTTTTCTCTACACCTGTGCCTTGTATTCAATCACTTAGCCCCACATTGTCAACTGCTTGACCTTCTGCGGTCCTTCATTTGGTCTCCTAGGCACCTCCTTCATTAGCAGGGAGGACTGAAAGAAAACCACAATCCAAGACAAACTGTTGCAGTCAGCTGGAACAGGGAAACTAGGGATTCTGAGTGCTGGTACCAGCTATGCCATTACCACGTTCATTCATCAGGTCATCCCCTACAGTACTGTCTACAAAGTACATGTTATGTACCAGGCATATGCTCCGTCCATACCTGCGGTGTGATAGTGAGAGGGAAAGATCATGTCTCTGCCCCACTGTTTGATACTGAGTAAGCCATTTCACTTCTCTCCATTTGTGCTCTTTCTTCTATTATGTAGGGCTTGGGAGGGTCTCAAAGTTCCTCTTCAGCTCTATATCCTGTGGATTTAGAGCTTCTTTCCTCTCCAATAACTCAGAAACAGAAGACTATGCTCCTGCCCACCCTAAAACAAACACACAGGATTTTGGAGAAAAGAGAAAGGGAAGAGGAATGTGAATCGAGAAGTTTTCAGTACTGCAGTGTGCCCTGTGAGAGTCCTCTATCTTCTCTAGAAATAAATGCAGCAATGGTAATGACATTTTCTGTTAATAACCTCATAAATACTTTTACTACCTTGTCTTGAAATCCTAGCCATTATTGAGTCAAGTTAAAAGAAAATGAAATCATCACATGCTATTTGGTGTCTAGCTAGGATAATGGCCAATGGTGTCTAAGACCATGACCACTTGCAATGTACTGCTTTTGTGTACCCTTGTATTCTAGAGTACAATGGCTTCAGTACAACGCAGACACCTAAAACTGTGTATCTTTTGTTCACACACTTAGATACAGCCTTCAATTTCTATTGCTCAGAATGTCTATGTGATTGAAAGTATGGTTCCCACACAGGTCATTAAATGAATTTCTCCTTGCTGAGGATATCATTAACAGACTTACATTGCCAGTGTGGCAGTGTTAAAAAGTTCATGGCCATGTACATATATCTCAAGGGATCAAGTTAATGATCTGAGATGTTATGGCCTTGAGCAAGGTGAGAAATGAGGGGTTTGAATCACAAAAAACAAAAAACAAAAAACAAAACAAAACAAAAAACCAAAACCAAAACCAAAAACAAAAAAAAAAAGAGAAAGAGAAATATTGAATATTCTATGGTCAGGCAATCTATTCTCCTTAAAAATAAACTATAGTAAGTACACATTCATATTTGGAAATGCATTGAGGAAAATCTTCCTATGCCTCATCTGTAATTAATTGGTGGGTGACACTTTCATGCAGTGTGGAAAGTATTGAAGGACCTGCCATCTCTAAACAGTGTGATTATCAGAGCCTGGTCTGCGGACTGGGGTCTTTAGTTAGCAGAATCACACCTTACTTACAAGGCAGCTGTTTCATGGTGGACATAACTTTAGGGATGTTACTGCATACAAAGGATTTTCAAGACATTTTGCTTTGTGCTGTGTTGTGTAATTGCTCTTTGATACCCCCTTAAGAAAATCTTCAGTAAAGATGTATATGATTTTTTCAAACCTTTGGAAGTTGTTATGTGGCCATTTGTTCAGATTGCTGTGCTGAGACCAGCCTGTTTTTATGTTGAGAGCAGAATGAGCCAGTTTTATTTAGATTACCCATTAATGTTGGTGAGGTAGAACAATGAGGTAGAAATTGCAGTATTGACTTTTAAGTCTAATATGCAAAACTTACAAAATATCTTTTCTATGGCCCTCTGAACAGTAATGATTTCTGATCTGAAATTATATGCAAACAATTCAAAAGACTGATTTTATTATTACCATCTGTTCCTATAGTGTACTGGAGACTCTTTCTGTGCTCCAAATCCAAGGATTTCAAATCATTCCTGACCACCTTACATGTTCCTTTCCTCTCCAATCCATGGAGGGTCAAAGTGTTATTATTATTATTATTATTATTGCTGCTATTGTTGTTACGGTTATTATTAATTTTAATAGCATGAAATTAAAATGAAATTAATGTAAAGGATAGCAATTAAGAATGCTTAATTTTAAGGAAAGGCTAATCTATTTCAATTTTGATAAAATGACTTAAGCATTTGATGTTTCAGACTTCCTTTCTCTATTAAGTACATTATTCTTTTTGACTCATTGAAAATTGATTTTTCAAAATTATTTTTTGAAGTGATCTGCTTTATGGCCCTTCATATCAAATGTCTTTACCTGGAAACTTCTGACAGACTACCCATCAAAACTTGTGTCTTAGGAAGATATGACTTAATGGAAAGTGGCCTTTGGAGTTTTAGGACCTGAGTTTGAATTCTGATTTTAATTTTAAAATATCAATCTCCTTATCTTTTTAACTATGTGAATCAAGGCATACTGCTTAACTTCTCTGAGTTCCACTTATCTATAAAATAATATTTGGAGAGTATTAAGTATATAAATTTACATGTCTGTCTAGATGTATTTCTCAAAAATAGTTTTTTGCTTCTAAGATCACATTTTAAAATTCTAAGTACTTCTTGTTTATAGAAAATATAATTTTGATTCACTCTTTACCTGCTTTTTTGACAGCATTGCTCTAATCAAATGATCTTCTTTACAATTTGGGTAATATTTTTCTTTTAATTAAGAAGAATTTGGAGGAATTTTTTTCTTTTGTGAAAAAACTGTTATCCTCTCTGGGGCGCCTGGGTGGCTCAGTCGGTTAAGCATCCGACTTCCACTCAAGTCATGATCTCAAGGTCTGTGAGTTGGAGCCCTGCATTGGGCTCCCTGCGTTGGGCTCTGACAGCTCAGAGCCTGGAGCCTGCTTCCGATTCTGTGTCTCCCTCTCTCTCTGCCCCTCCCTTGCTCACGCTCTGTCTCTGTCTCAAAAACAAATAAAAACGTTAAAATTTTTTTACAAAAATTGTTATCCTCTCAAATAGGAGACTGCATTGATTTTGATAATCCTATACTTTACATTAGCCAATATCCTCTATTCTGAATTAGCAGTTGAGTTACTCTCAATTTTTATTTAGCTCAAGATGAAGTTGCCTGTAATTTTGTGGAGCCACTTTCCACAGTAACATAAAAATGTATATTCACTAACTGTATGCACTTGAGGCTCTGAGCATGCGCCTAATCTTTCCTTGGGGGCATTTTATGATTGTATTATTTAATTGATCCAGGGTCAACATACACCATGATCAGTAAATGAGATGATGTTACAAATGTCTGCTCCCCCTATTCATACAATGTGGGGGTTCCTAGTCCATAATAATCTGGATCTGAGTAATGAATAGTTAAAGTAAGGATGGGAGGAGGGAAGCAAGTGAAGAGGTAAGCCATGAGAGTGAGAAAATGAAAGTAACTTATGATACCTTGGAAGCAAGGGCTGGAAGAAATGGAGAATAAGATAAATTCCCCAAGGCAAACAGTTTCATATTTATGATGGCTTTTATTTCACAGATGTCTATAATCTTGTAGTCTCACAAAAAAATTTAAAGAACCTTCATGAAACACATATAGACATGACAGAGCAAAGGGGTCCCTTCCAACCTCCTCATGATATTCACCAAGCACGCCTTCTTTCCAAGTCTACTTACTGCACATGACTGCGGGTCTCTTTTCTTAGCAAAGCTAGACCCAGTAACATAAACACACTTATATATCCACTTCACCAGAGTATGCAGGGGACCACTAACTGCTTTGAAAGAAAAGTCACAATACAATCAGTCTGAGATTATGAAGAAACCATCTCTCTTCACAACACAGGGTGTAAAAATTTAGCACAGTGATGGAGCCTTGCTCCATGGAACTCTTGAGATAAAATAAGTCTCCTATGCCTTTTAGATAAAGATGACAAATAGGTAGCTCAGCCGCAGAGCAGGTCACAGGGGGTGCCTCAGATCACCCCAGGCCATAATCTTTTTTTTTTTCCATGTTTTATAATGTTTTTTTTTTTTACTTTTGAGAGAAAGAGAGAGAGACAGAGTACAAGTCGGGGAGAGACAGAGAGAGAAGGAGACACAGAATCTGAAGCAGGCTCCAGGTTCCAAGCTGTCAGCACTGAGCCCCATGCGGGGCTTGAACCCACAGACCGTGAGATCATGACCTGAGCCAAAGTCGCTCAATCATTTGAGCCACCCAGGTGCCCCCTTCCCAGGCTATATTCTTAAAGTCAAAAAAGATATGTCAATCAGATCTTCGTTCCTGGCCTGCCTAAACACAACTGGTTAAGTGCTTTCTTTAGAAGTCTTAAACTGCTTCCTCTGATTTTTTTCTTTGTAAACTCAACAATTAAAATATCTCATGTATTTTCCACAACAATTTGGGTCTACATAGATGCAAGTGTAGTAATTATTCCCCTTGCTTCTAGAGGGACTAAGGGAGAAAACTTTAGAAAGCAGATAATCAAACATAAATAAATAATTTTAGGGGTCCCAGGGTGGCTCAGTTGGTTAAGCAGTTAAGCTGTCCGACTTTGGCTCAGGTCATGATCTCACAGTTTGTGAGTTCAAGCCCTGCATCAGGCTTTCTGCTGACAGCTCAGGGCCTGGAGCAGGTTCAGATTGTGTGTCTCCCTCTCTCTCTGCTCCTCCTTCACTCATGCTCTGCCCCTCTCTCTCCTTCAAAAATAATAAACATTAAAAAATATTTTAAAAAATGATGTTTGTATTAAAAAGACAATAGTGGTGTTCATGGTATAAATTACAGAAAGTAAAATTTAACAAAATGTGTATGGCTGGGGAAAGAGGCAGATTTTACTTTTCCCTGCTAGATGGTGGAGGGTTATATCATAATCTGGAGGAAAGCAGAGTTCTTTTTCACCTTGAGGTAGATTGGATTAAGAAAATAATCCTGTTACAGGGTAGCAAGCAGGAGAAGAATGTTTTCTTGTTGTTTAGTAACCCAGTGATAAGCATGCAAGTCTCAAGAAAGTACAAATGTTTGTCTGGTGAATATATGGCCTCTGGACTCCACCATTAAATTAAAACCACACTCAGGGCATCATCTGAGAAGCTACCGGCTTCTTATGAGGCTTTAGCTAATTGGGCGACAGTTCTTTGTTCCATCAATGAATCACCCTGGATAAAAAAAAAGAAGAGCCAAAGGTAATTTTTAGACTGCCAGAGAGTGAATTTTAGTTGTTGTAGAGGTTTTGCTTTAGGATTTAAGAACTCCTTCTCTGCTGAATGTGTGCTTGAGCTTGTTAGCGTCAAAGAGGCTGATGGACAGCCCACGTGTTTGGCACCTTTCACCTGGCTTTATCGTTACACCTGTCTTATTCCAACCACTACCAGATAGCAAATGAACAGTGGTCAAACTTCTGATATCTTATTATTTTTCTAGAAGACGAAGATAACAATGCCTTCCTCAAAGATATGTAATCGGACATGTCGCAAGAGGACTTCAACTGCTTCCATTTTGACCTCAGTCTGTACTTCTAATTAAGTTCTTCTTTCCAGTTTATCTCTTAATTTAGGCCAAAGCCCCTGTGGGCAAAGCATCTCCTGATGGGTACTAAAACTACTCCCTCAAGCAATAAAAACTTTAGCCAGCAAGACTCTGTCCAGGATTGACTTCAAGAAGATGGATGATCAACTTGACCTTCGCTACCTACCTGCTGTACCTACTGACCTTCGTCCCACATTTTCCTTATATAAACCTAGAAGTATTTTTGGTACCTCAGAGATAGTATTTGAGATGCCAGTCGGCTGCCTTCCCGGTGTTGGCCTCACTGGAATAAATGCCTTTCTTATTTCACAGCACCCATCTCTCTGCCTTTGGATTTTGTCAGGGGCAAGTGGCTGACTCTAGTCTGTTTGGGACCCCGGGAGCTAGGGGCTCATCCACCCTTGTGCCCCAGTTAACAATGTGATAGCAAATGTAACTTTGTCCATCTAGAAAATGGCTTGCTACATTCCAACAGCTAAATGTGTTCCCTAGTATTGCATTTAAACAACTCTTGTAGACTAAAAATATGTTAATTGGTTTTAAGAATACCTATTTAACCAGAGACACTAAGGATTGAAGACATGGCGGGGGGGGGGGAGAGAACTAGCTGGACAAACCAATGATGTCACTTTTTATCATTTTTTGGTTGATGTTTTTTAAGCTACCTGGACAAAGAACAAAATTCAAACTTACATGGGGTTTTAGGCCAAAACAATAAATTTTGAAAAGATTCTGTTTGTGATAAGTTTTGGAGAAAGAGAACTCATTTGGGCAATAGCCAGGAGAACTGCAGTAGAAATTCAAAGAAAGTAGAAGCAGAGAAATAGAAACTAAAGAATTTAAATTTTACAAAGAAACAGAGCGAGAAGAATAGCAGAATAACAATAAACGGCATAGCTAAAAAATAGGTTTTATCAAACATTTAAAAAGGTGACTTTTGAGTTAAAACAATAACAAATAGATTCATCTAAATTTCTGGGAGCTTTTCCAAGCTACTGTGCAATTCAGAATTGGTGGCATTTTACTCCTTACACACTTTTTTTAATAAGTTGTTAGTAATGAAGATAATATGTTATCGTTATTTTTAATCTCAAAATGAGTCACTTAGAATTAGTTCTCCAAAAATAGGTTCTATTGCCTCACATTAAACAAACTCTGACAGTTATTATTTTGAGAACCTACATGCGTTCTTGTACTGACTGTTCTATTACAGAAAAAAAAAAAAAAAAATATATATATATATATATATTTAAATTTAGGATATGAAATAATTTTTTTTGGAACCAGGTGGCTTCTCGTATAAAAATGAAACCAGTGTCCAATGCCGCTTAGAGAATTACAGAAGAGAAACTCAGGATGTTACTTTATTTTATTTATTGTTCAATGTTTATTTTTGAGACAATGAGAGAGACAGAGTGCAAGTGGCAGAAGGGCAGAGGGAGACACAGAATCTGAAGTGGGCTCCAGGCTCTGAGGGGTCAGCACAGAGCACCACAGGGGGCTTTAACTCATGACCCGTGAGGTCATGACCCATGAGATTATGACCCCTGAGATCATGATCCAAGCCGAAGTAGGAGGCTTAACCCACTGAGCCACTGAGGCGCCCCAACAGGATGTTAGTTTAAGAGATCTTGGTCACCTGTGTTTTACAGATGAGGTCACTGAGGCCCAAAGAGATCAACTGTCTTCCAATAGGGGTACTTAGAAAAAAAGAGAGTAGCGAAGTAATTGCTAATCAATTTCAAGAAAACAAATTTGAATCAAAGACAAAGCAGAGACCAGAAGGAAACTGTCAAAATTATTAACAAAATCAGCCTTTAGAAGTCAGAACCATATCTATGCAAATATGTGGCTGAGTAAGGGTGGTGGGCATTATAGATTGAGTAGAAATATTAGCTTCTCTGCATGGCTCCAAGCAGAAATGAAAGAAACACAGATTTTTTTCCATAAGTGTAGAATATGTTTGACTAATCTCTGATTGCTATTTTGCCCCCATGGTCCTACTTATTATTAAGTTTCCTGGCAAATCAGATTCTTTCATTTGCCGTAGCTATAATCATATGAATTATAGGTTTCATTTAGACTCATTTCACCTCTCCCAGTGGGAAATATCCTTCTGTCATTTTCACCAGACAAAAATAACATTTGCTAATATGAATAAGGAATCAAATATGCTCAATTACACAGTCGATCTTTGTGAACATCCAAGAACCTTGTGCCTTACCCAGAGCTGTGTCCTGATGGAAAAATGTCTGATGCATATTTATCTCTAGAATGTCCTTTTGGGTAATACACACTTTGATAGTTATCAAGACCTGTTATAACCTGTATTCTGTCTGTTATCAGAAACTACACCTTTGCCTCCCTAGGCTATTAATCTTCCTGAGACCTCAAAATTGCTCAACAGTGTTCAAACTTGAAAATAGACTATTGGTTTTGCAAGAAGTTTCATTCCCCATTTATTCTGACATTTCCATTTCAACCCTGCATTCTAAATGTCTACACAAGAAGCTTAAGGAAAATGCTTTTAGAAACTAGCCAGAAAGGTGAACACACCTGTACAGGTATAGGACATACCTGTTAAATCATTGTGAGGATGAAGAGGAGAGAGGGAAATTGACCCTCTCTGTACATTGTATGTACATTGCTCTGTACAATATATGATCAGGTGGGTCTTAATGCCATTTTAACAGGTGAAGTATTTCAGTGACTTGTCTGAAGCCCTATAAATTAGGACCCTACTTATGTATCACCTCCTCCAAAACACTCTCCCAAATACTTTATTTATATCCCTAAGCTGCAAACTAGATTGGGTGCTTCTGTTGTTACCTGTTCTTTCCTAAAAATAATATTAAAATTATATTGTGAAAGAAAAGAGTTCATCTATAATGAGCACGTTTCACCTCTCATCTTATATATTCCATAGAGCACACTATCAAAATTGTGTGTTGCCTCCGTTTATATATGAGGAAGGTGAGGTGTTGAGAAGTAGTATTCCCAAGATCACAAAACTGGAAAATTACATATTCTTTCAAAGCAGAGCCTCCCTCCCACCTATTTGTGTATTGTTCAGAGCCTGCAAAAAGACTGTCCCCTATCATGTGCTTAAAGAAATGTTTGTTTTCCACACCACACACCTTCTAAAATAGGCTTTAGAGTAAACTTTCAAAATGTAAAGTTCTATTTAAAAATAATAAAGTAGCAGTAGAAGCTAGCCCACTCAAGCAAAGGGATGCTCTTGGGTTGGGTTATATTTGAAACTTTTCCTTTCTGTATCACCACAGAAAAGTCAAATTCTAAATAATTATTTAAGGGACAGAGCTCTAAGGATGGCTGCTCCATATGTAGCAGATTAGGCAAAAAGAAGTATGTATTTTCTTAAAAGAGAGAAATGTTTTATTTATTTTTTTCATCATCTCTATATCGGGGTGCATGGGTGGCTCAGTTGGTTGAGTGTCCGACTTCGGCTCAGGTCATGATCTCACAGCTCATGAGTTTGAGCCCTGCGTCAGGCTCTGTGCTGACAGCTCAGGGCCTGGAGCATGCTTCGGATTCTTTGTCTCCCACTCTCTCTGCCCCTAACCCACTCACATTCTCTGTCTCTCTAAAAAATAAATAAACATTAAAAAAAAAATTAAATAATCTCTCCATCCAACATGGGGCTTAAACTCATGACCATGAGATCAAGAGTTGCACACTCTATGCACTGAGTCAGCCAGGTGCCCCCAAAAGAAACACTTGGAGTAGGGTAGTGGTAGAAGGGAAAGTATCGTGGGGGAAAAAAGGATACTTCAGAAACTAGGAATAAGGTAGCTTCTTCTCGTTATGCAAGCTACTGCTTATTTTATTAAATGTGTGTGTTCTATAATATGAAGTAGCTCACACAAGTTTTTAAATAGCCCAAGGATTTAAACATTTAATGACAGAGAATTGTTAACCTAAGCCATAATCTAAAACCAAAGAGAATGGTTCCTTTCACTTCTAAGAATTTGGAAGCAGTAAGAGCTGAACCCTACAGGAAAGTAATGAGGTTCACATTTTGTGCATGTATTTTTACAGATATCCGTAAGGCATGAGAATTTATCCTTTCACCAGAGACTATAATTAATATTTCAAGGCTGAATTAGATCTGCTCACCAAAGATGGAACAGAAGACCCCAAGGAAAACACTGTCGGGAGAAGGGTATATAAAAAAGGCAAGATACTGTCTGAAAATGTACCTTAAAAAAAGTCTGGGAAACTTCAACCAGAAAGGAAAATGCTGCCAACTTTTTCCTGAGAAAACATAATAGAAATTTCTGTCCAGGTCCCTTCTGCCTGAGGTAAATATTTAAAATCTAGATGCAGTATATTCCTTTTGGAGATGGACTATCAAATCACTTGAGAGTCTTTGAATATAAAACACAGAACCAAACAAACCAAAGAATAATTTAAAAGACAGTCTTCCTCTACAGCCCAAGTTAGTCTTCCCAGACCTCCTACTTAACCTAATTCCCCAGCCCATAAATAGAAAATCAGATGTCCAAATACTGATTCACAAGGAGAAAAATCAATCCCCTATAGGCCAATTCTACCCTGTAGATAGTTGATTCTTGAATAGAGTTCTTATATTTAATAACCACTTCAGAAATACCTTCAGATAGAGAAAGATCCAATTAGAACCCAGGCATCTAGGAATAAGGATAACCTTCTCATTTAAAATTGAGTATACTGGGGCGCCTGGGTGGCGCAGTCGGTTAAGCGTCCGACTTCAGCCAGGTCACGATCTCACGGTCCGTGAGTTCGAGCCCCGCGTCGGGCTCTGGGCTGATGGCTCAGAGCCTGGAGCCTGTTTCCGATTCTGTGTCTCCTTCTCTCTCTGACCCTCCCCCGTTCATGCTCTGTCTCTCTCTGTCCCCCAAAAAATAAACGTTGAAAAAAATATTAAAAAAAATTTTTTTTTTTTAAAAATAAAATTGAGTATACTGAAACTAACCTAAGTCTTGCTTAAGCCCTTTTCATTGGCACCGATGAATTTGGCTCTAAGCTCGTGGCACTTCTATAAGTGGCAGACTACGACCCACAGGCCAGATCTGGCCTGCTGACTGCTTTTGTGTGACCCATGAGTGAAAGATGGTTTTCACATCTTTAAATGGTGGATAAATATTTAAAAGAAGAATACTATTTTACAGAAAGTGAAAATTATGAGAAATTTAAATAGTATACCTAAATAAAGTTTTATTGAAACAGTCATGCTCGTTCATTTATATATTATGCATGATTGCTTCACCCCTACAATAGCCAAGCTGAGTAGTTATAACAAAGAGTGTATGACCCACATAGCCTACTGTAGTTGCTATCTTGCCCTTCACAAAAAGTTTGATGATCCTTGATCTATAATTCTCATCTTCTAGAACAGAACTAATTTTCAATGTTATCTTCTTTGTGAATGCATGTGTCCTAATTGTTTCATGAAACATGTGCTAACTATAAATCTTCATCTGAATAGTATGAAATGATTTGACTCTCAAAATAATCAAATATATGACATTAAGTAGGCACTCAGAATGGGAGTTTGTTATTCCCTGAGTCCTTGTATCATATTTATCTAACACCAAATGGCCAGGAATCATTCATAGTACAACATCCCTAGGGATGACATGGGAGTCAATTCATTCAACAGCTTTATACCTGATGTGAGCCAACGGCTGTGTTTAGGAAATCATCCAGGTTCTTTTAAGTGTAGGACTTTAGCAATCCAGAGAAGAATATGACTGTTTCTACAATCAAAAAACTTCCAACGTGTAGAAGAACACGTAAGGTGAGAAATCACAAGATGTGTCTGGGGAATAAACTGATTCTATGGCTTATACACCATTAAGGGAGTTCTTTACAGGTTGTTGCCCAAATGAGGAAAGCAAGTACATGATTGTGAGTTTTTTATGAAAACAGGTGGGTCCAATTGAAAAACAGCCATTTATTCCAAATTTGTAATCTTTATAATTTTTTAAACTTAAAAGTCTTTATTTTATGAAATAATGAAGATAGAATTACAGTAGTTGGTATTTTTACTTTTTGTTAATCTTCTATGTTATAATTTTATATATTAAGGGTATGTCCAAAGCCCAAAATCAAAATAGTAATTATAATAACAATAATATAAAAATCCATGAAATCCCAAAGTCTGGAAACTACCAGTCTAGTTGGCAAGACTAGAGCATCCAGGTATTGGAACAGTTTGGTTCAAAAGTGAGGTTGGTGCATTCAAATTACCCAGAATCATGATAGCCAAATAGAAAACTTAACATTTAGTTTAGGATCCAAAAGGAAGGCATTCACTTTTTGCACTAGAGAATGACATAATGAGAGCTGTGCTTCGGGGTGATGCATTTGGCAGCAGGGAGGATGGGTGAGGAAGAAACTGGAAGCAGAGGATCACTTAGGAGAAGCCTGTCCAAATGAGATGTACTGAAGTCCTGAAACTGATAGTGACCATGGAGTAGAAAGAGAAGAACAGATGTTAGATACTTGTAGAGTCAGACTTGACAGGACCTTGAGACTAACTGGAGAGAGGAAATGAAATAAAAAAGTCAAAGAAGTTACCATGGTTTAGGGTTAGGCAACTGGTAGACTTGGGTGCCATCATTAGAAACAGAAAATGGTAAAAAAAAAAAAAAAAAAAGTAACAGATTTGGGAGAAACTGCAAACACAATAGAGATTCTACAATGAAGGACAAAAGCTAGTCTCGATTTAAGTCTTGATTTAAGGCAAATCTATTATTTATTGACTAAATAAATGCTGCAACATGGTTGTGACTTGTTCATTATAATTTCTGCCACAGGAACAGAAACCTGTATTTCCAGAAGACTATGGCATTTACAAATTTAAGTAAACAAATACAATGAAGGCTCTTCCTCCTTAATTGATAAAGTACCCTAGAGGAAAAGTAGATCATGAAAATTGAACATCTTTACATTTTCCTTAGTGTTCCGGACATGATAACAGCTCTTTAAATTCCCACAAGAAACCAGCACTTTCTGTGTATATGCTGCCTGGCTTCATCAGCTATCCATTTGGCTCAGGGAAACAGTCAGTGTGCTGCGGTGTAAAATTATCACTCCCACTGCCTAGTTACCAGCACCTAAGACCACGGATCATAAATAATTCTAACAATTCTAAACTTCAAGAATGTAATGAATTATGAGCTTTTCATCAGAAGACACGAGGATCAATAGAAGCAGAAGGTTTCTAGATAAGCACATTCCATAATTACTGCTTAGGACTGAATAAATCAATTTAACACCACACTTCAGAAAAGTTTTCAAAATGTATTTTCCCCCAGATTTATTAGAGTAATGGTGTGTTGGTTCATGGTTCCATCCCGTCTCCTTCTTAATATAACCTTTTAAGGAAATTTAATTTCTACTTCAAAAGGAGTTACATAAAACATCAATTCTCTGTAACTGGATTTGACACATTTCTGTTTTATATATTTTTTCCCCTGGAGGAGATGAATCAATCATCCACTTACTTCTCAATTTATCTTATTTTTTTCAGTGTGCCGCTAACTTAAATTTATCAGGCTTATTTAGCAATTAGATAATAAATAGGTATTTAAATATTCTTTACTTACGATCTAATCACCCAGGTAATGAGGCTGAAATAGATTGCATGATGCATGACAGGCTAGCCACTTCTTTTACATTTCATAAACCTTTTGTAGAATAATTAAAAATGCATACTTGCTGATCACCTAAACAGTCTACAAAACTGTAAATAATTGAACATTTACTGCTCAGTGCCAATAGCTGTAAAAAAATCATTTGGGTTATTATTTCTGTCATAAGAAGCACATTGAAGATGAATAGGGAGCATACTACATATGTATATATTTGTTTTTGGTGTGTGTGTGTGTGTGTGTGTGTGTGTGTGTGTGTGTGTTATAATATCTATCATTAAAAATTCACTGGTCTTCTAAAGAATTGTCTGTGGTACCTAAAATAGGATTGTTTAACAGCTCAACACTGCAAAATGCTGCAAAATCTAGATAACTGATGAAGTTTTCAAAGTGAAAAAAATGATAAAACTAGTGCCATCTAAATCTTCAAGGCTTTCTTATTGTTCTTGTCAAATGAATATTGTATTCATTAATTTTAAGTGTGCACAAGTTTTTAAAAAAATATTCTATAAGAAAATAAACCTATGTCTATACAAAAAAAATAATAAATAAATAAATCAGGGTGAATATCAGCAAGCTCTTACAGAAGAGATTTTAGTTGTAAAATCAAGTTGTCACTAAGGCCCACAGAAGTTCTTTTGCTATTGAATTAGAAAGTAAAGGTCTATTAGCCAAAGAAGGTCAAGAATTCACAGTGAAAAGGAAAAATAACAGACCGTGGTAGTCATGAAAACTCCTTCTTCTTACCTGAAGACGTGAAAAGGAAGGAGGGGCAAGCTAAGGTCCTCTCTGCCCTCCTCCCTTAAGTCAAAGGACCCCAAAGAGGGACACCTGGGTAGCTCATTCAGTTAAGTGACCAACTCTTGCTATAGGCTCAGGTCATGATCTCATCACAGGTGGTGAGATCTACTTCTGCTGTCAGTGCAAAGCCTGCTTGGGATATTCTCTCTCTCTCTCTCTCAAAATAAATAAATAAACTTTAAAAAATCTTTCTTTTCTAAATCATATACTGAATAAAATAGGACCCTGGAATTGGAGTGTGATTCTTCATTTTTTATGAAATATTTCTAATAAACAGAGAATTTGGTATCAAGAATACGTCCTGGGGTGCCTGACTGATTCAGTGGGAAGAGCATGACTCTTGATCTCAGGGTTGTTGAGTTCAAGTCCCACTTTGTGTGTAGAGCTTACTAAAAACATATATACACACACACACACACACACACACACACACACACACACATATATATATATATATATATATATATATATAAACTTAAAAAAAGAAAAAAGGTCCTTGAGCAAAGCCAAGTCACAGAATAAGAATTTGGTCTAACCTTGGAAGTATTAGCCAAAATCCTGAATTTTGCTTGATATAAAAAAACAGGTTAGTCCCCCAAAGCACTTTACATATGACTTTAGAAATAACTTGAAATGGGGCACCTGGGTGGCGCAGTCAGTTAAGCGGCCGACTTCAGCCAGGTCACGATCTCGCGGTCCGGGAGTTCGAGCCCCGCGTCAGGCTCTGGGCTGATGGCTCAGAGCCTGGAGCCTACTTCCGATTCTGTGTCTCCCTCTCTCTCTGCCCCTCCCCTGTTCGTGCTCTGTCTCTCTCTGTCCCAAAAATAAATAAACGTTGAAAAAAAAAATTAAAAAAAAAAAAGAAAGAACTTGAATTAAACAATTAGTTACTCATAGAAGTTCTAACCACAAAGTAGCAGATCCATATACATTCCAGTATTCAGTCTCTCTCTTCAATATTAAATATTAGAGGAGCACTGGGGTGGCTCAGTTAGTTAAGCGACTGACATTTGATTTTGGCCCAGGTCACAGTATTGTGGTTTGTGGGTTTGAAACCTGAGTGGGCCTCTACTCATGTTTCGGAGTCTTCTTGAGATTCTCTCTCTCTCCCTCTCTCTCTGCCCCTCTCCTGCCCTTCCTCTTTCTCAAAATAATAAATAAATAAACTTAAAAATATATATATATTGAACATTAAATGTGATGATTATGTTAATTTCTGAGAATGACACTTAGGAAAATACCTGAGGGCAAACAAATAGAAAAAGATGGCTTTGAGTTATCAATGTCCCAGTGATTAAGGTTGTAACTGGAGTTAAGGACTAATTTCTACCTTGAAACACTTACTAAAATTATTTGCTTGTCTTGAAAATGCTTCAAAGCATGAATGAAACTGGAGGTTTCTTTTTCAGAGACTCGGTTGGCATATTGAGTTTCCCTCCCCTTGTCTAGGCTCTTCTACCAAAGCATAGTTATTTCAGGATGACTTTTCTGGCAATGTTACAAGTGCAACTAATCTTACCAAAGGAAAGATTTCTGTGAAACCTTTTCACTAAATCAGGTGTCTCTACCTACAACATCCTTCTCAGCCATAGTAAACAATCTTCCCAAGGATAGGGAAGGCAGAGATAGAAACAGGAACATCATAGAGGATGGTTCCTGCACTGTAGACACACAGGTCCTTGTGCGTGGCTGCTTCTGACTGTGCACTTCATTTAAGACCTCTGGAGGAGTCAGGGTGATGAAAGCTCAGTACATAAGGCAGCCCAGTAAATGAAACACGTTGTAACTGGTAAACACGAAAAGCTTTATAAATAGTAAACACTTAAAGAGATAAGCAGGAAGACAATACATTCTGAATTCCAGACACCATGATGAATTTACCTCTGATATATCAAAAGTAGAATCACACCCCTTTAGGGAACAGACTATAACTTGAATAATCCTTGTTTGGAAAGGACACCTACAATATCTCTGATTATGAAAGAAGAAAGAGAGAAAGAAGAGAAAAGAAAAGAAGAGAAAAGAAAAGAAGAGAAAAGAAAAGAAGAGAAAAGAAAAGAAAAGAAAAGAAAAGAAAAGAAAAGAAAAAAGAAAAATGGAAAGTAAGGAAGGAATGAAGGAAGGAAAGAAGGGGAAAGGTGGGAGGGCAGGAGAGAAGAGAGGAGGTAGATTCCAAAGAAGGCACACGGGTCAAAAAAATTTCAAATGATTAACACACAGAATATTCTTTCTTAAGTAGGTTTTAGGATACTGTCAATGGAAAATGCCAATCTGACCATAATAGCACCCAAATGCATTTTATCTTGTACTCAATATATATTTGGATGTCAGGTTCTGCAAAAACAAACAAATTTAAATGAGTCTGAATTGTTCTAATTATTTTATAGAAAAAGTATTACTTTATGATATTTTCTGTTATCTGTGATATCAAACACAGTCATATACTTTGTGTTCCTTTTCTACATAGTCTTACCACTACTTTAATGAGGAAGGGAAGTGCAGTGCAATAATTAAAAGTATTACCTTTAAAGCCAGAAAAGCATCAGTTTGATGACTAAATCTCCTATTTCTGGATATGCAATCTTAGGAAGGCATCTTAGGAAGGCTTTTTTATGTCTCAGTTTTCTCATTTATAAAATGATAGTAATAACAGCTATCTAAAAAATAAAAAAAAATTGTGTGTATTAAGTGAGATAATGTAGATACTTCCTGAAATGGATGTGTCCACTGATACTTGTAATTCTTATTATGATATTGATAGGATTTTTATTGTTGAAAACTTTTTATGTTACCCATAAGAAGTTGATCTACTCCCTAGGATAAGTATATTATACTATCTAAAGAAAATAGAGATATCTTTAGCTTCAGGCTCACACACCATAATGATCTTAATATTTTCCTCTTCCATCTTGGTTAAAAAAGGGAATACTGGCATTTGGGGAGAGAATTTCTGTACTATGACTGCCTTTCCTTATCTGCATCAGAGCACTTTTAATTATATCTTTCAGTGAAATGGAAGAATAAAATGAAGAATATTCAAATTAAATTCATCAGGGAGAGGATTAGTGAAAAACTCTCAGACCAAGTGATATCAACTGCAAACATGTGAGTGGCAACTTGACCTTCCTGAGACAGGAACGAGTGAGAGAAAAACAAAAGGCTTATTTTAAATAAAGTGCTGTGAGATCTCAGTAAGTAGTCTCTTTACAAACAGTGCATTTCTGCTTGTACTACAAAAAAAAATATTTTATTCATAGTGCAAAGGCACCATAAAAATCAAAAATCCTCAAATCTGAGAAGGTCTTTGTCCAACCTTGAAAGGACATTAAGAATAAATCAATGTCTGTTCTTACAATTTTATTTAAATTGCAAATTCAAATCTCTCTTCACTATGGGGTTTTTCTTCTATTTGTTAATGTTATCCTTGCTCTAGAAGGAGAATTCATGACTCAAAACGCTCTACCTGACAGGTAGACAGACCTCTCCAGAGGTTACTTGAAACAGAGGCAGTGCAGAATAAATCTGGAAGCAATCCACTTGTGGAAAAGATTTGGAGAAACATCTAAAGATTTAGTGTTTGCATGGTCAAGTTCAGATCACTTCCATTTCAAAGCTTGTGCTTGATTGGCAGGGTAGCTACCTCTAAACATTTTCATCTCAGAAAGGATAAGTGACCTTAAGGAATCCATCAAGGCTGCAGTTAACTATTCGTGCTGCAGAACGGGAGACCTGAATAAGTTTCAAGCAGTAAATCCCAAGTGTTGCAGAAGAGACCCATCTACTACTCTTCAGTTCTGCCAGTCAAGTCCACGGTGCAGAGGCAAAAGAATCTATAGCCCATCACAGACACTGAGAGCTTTAATTTCTCCCCAATCTCATTTGGTAGATTAGGTAACAGCAGAGAGAAATGGACCACAAAGGACTTCTTTTTTTTTTTTTTTTAATTTTTTTTTTAACGTTTTATTTATTTTTGAGACAGGGAGAGACAGAGCATGAACAGGGGAGAGCCAGAGAGAGGGAGACACAGAATCCGAAACAGGCTCCAGGCTCTGAGCTGTCAGCACAGAGCCCGACGCAGGGCTCCAACTCACGGACCGAGAGATCATGACCTGAGCCAAAGTCCACCGCTTAAGCGACTGAGCCATCCAGGCGCCCCACACAAAGGACTTCTTAATGATACACAAGAGGAATTGAAATACAGTCATTCAGTTCTCCCCAACCCACCTAACATTTATTGAAGACATACGACATATACGGCACCCACAGAGTTTATAATCTACTAGAAGACAGACTTATAAACATCCAATTATAATGTAAGAAAGGTTTTTGGAAGTGTGGTTATTAATTGCTGCCTAGGGCTGTGGTGATGGCTTTTAATAAAAAAATTACATTCACATTCACACCAAAAACAATAAAAATAAGGTACCCAGGAATAAACCTAACAAAAAATGCACAAGCTTTTACACAGAAAATTGGAAAATATTAAAGTTACTTTCTTAATTAAATTATTTAATTAAATCAATGCAAATTATATTAAAATCAAAATAGGGTATTTCATGTATCTTGATGAATCTATCTAACCAGTGACCTATTTACCTGACTATCTAGCACCACAAGACCAATAATGATAAAGGCAATTTTGAAGAATAAGGGTGGAGGAGAAAATTTACTATATATCAGCACTTAGAACATCATTTTATTTTATTTTTTTATTTCAAAATGAAAAGTTTATTTTTTAAATGTTTTATTATATATATTCTCTTTTTAAATGGTGAATGATTTTTTTAAATACGAAATTTATTGTCAAATTGGTTTCCATATAACACCCAGTGCTCATCCCAACAGGTGCCCTCATCAATACCCATCACCTACTGTCCCCTCCCTCCCACCCCCCATCAACCCTCAGTTTGTTCTCAGTTTTTAAGAGTCTCTTATGCTTTGGCTTCCTCCCTCTCTAAACTTTTTTTTTTTTTTTGCTTCCCCTCCCCCATGGGTTTCTGTTAAGTTTCTCAGGATCCACATAGAAGTGAAAACATATGGTATCTGTCATTCTCTGTATGACTTATTTCACTTAGCATAACACTCTCCAGTTCCATCCACATTGCTACAAAAGGCCATATTTCATTCTTTCGCATTGCCACGTAGTACTCCATTGTGTATATAAACCACAATTTCTTTATCCATTCATCAGTTGATGGACATTTAGGCTCTTTCCATAATTTGGCTATTGTTGAAAGTGCTGCTATAAACATTGGGGTACAAGTGCCCCTATGCATCAGCACTCCTGTATCCCTTTGGTAAATTCTTTTTTTTTTATTATTTTTTAAAATTTACATCCAAATTAGTTAGCATATAGTACAACAATGATTTCATTTTAATTAAAATACAAAATGATATTAGCAGAGAGACAAATTGACCAGTAACTAGACTAGCAATCACAGAAAAGAAAACCTCAAGAATGTGTTAGCGATATTTTTATTTGATATTTTCTTAATATAATATAATATAATATAATATAATATAATATTATTGAGAGGCAGCACTATTTAATAAATGATGCTGGCATAATTACTCATATGGATCTGTACTCTTATTTTATTAAAAGATTTTGTTAATGTTTATTTATTTTTGAGAGAGACAGAGACAGAGCGCAAGAGGGGGAGAGGAAGAGAGAGGCAGAGAAGACACAGAATCTGAAGCAGGCTTTAGGTTCTCAGCTGTCAGCACAGAGGCTGATGCAGAGCTTGAACCCATGAGGTACGAGATCATGACCTGAGCCAAAGTCGGCCACTTAACCAACTGAGCCATTCAGGTGCCTCAGGGTCTGTACTCTAAATGGTACACAAAATAATTTCCAGACATATTAAACATCTACAGGTAATAACAAAAAAATTCTTTTCAAAGGAAAATATAGGAACACATTTAATGGCCAGAACACTGAGAATGACTTAGAAAGACATAAAAAGTATAAACTACAGGAGTAAAGATTGATACACTAAAAATGATTATGCAAAAATAAAACTTTTATTATAATAAATAAAAAAACTATAATCAGTTTTGAGATAATATTAGCAATACACAAGACTGACATTGTTTTCTGTTTAAAATATACAAACTTCACTCTCCATCATAGCCTATAAATCAATAATAAATAAATAAAATAGGCAAAGAATATCAATAGACAATTCACATAGGAGAAAACACAAATGACCAAGAAAAATGAACATACACTCTATTTCACTAGAAGTCTAAGAAATAAAAATATAAATAATATATCATGAACAAACGTCTTCCAGTTTTTTTTCTTAAATCTGAAAATGCCAAGTGTTGCCCAAAACAGAGGAACTTGAATTCTCATTCTCTCCTGGGGAGGAGTATAAATTGGTATAACTATTACTAAAAAGTATTCTAGCAATATTATGTAGAGCAGAAGATACAGAACTTCCATCTACAGGCAATTCCTTTCTCCTTTTTTTAAAATATAATTTATTGTCAAATTGGTTTCCATACAACACCCAGTGCTCATCCCAATAGATGCCCTCCTCCCTGCTCATCACCTGCTTTCCCCTGTCCCCCACCCCCCATCCACTCTTAGTTTGTTCTCATTCCCTAAGAGTCTCTTATGGTTTGCCTCCCTCCCTCTCTGTAACTATTTTTTCCCCTTCCCCTCCCCCATGGTCTTCTGTTAAGTTTCTCAAGATCCACATATGAGTGAAAACATAGGGTACCTGTCTTTCCCTGCCTGGCTTATTTCACTTAGCATAATACCCTCCAGTTGCATACACACTGCTGCCAATGGCCAGATTTCATTCTTTCTCATTGCCAAGTAGTATTCCATTGTATATATAAACCACATCTTTGTCCATTCATCAGTTGATGGACATTTAGGCTCTTTCCATAATTTAGCTATTGTTAAAAGTGCTGCTATTAACTTTGGGGTACATGTGCCCCTGTGCATCAGCACTCCTGTATCCTTTGGTGGTGCAGCCACTCTGGAAAACAGTGTGGAGTTTCCTCAAAAAAGTAAAAACAGGCAATTCCTTTCTTAAGCATGAACTCCTGAAAAAAATCCAAGAACAGTCAGGAAGATGTATGAAAAATATTTTTCACGTCATTGTTTTTAATAGTGAAAAATTAGAAAAAGCCCAAATATCCATCACAGGAAAATGGATAAATATGTTGTGATAAAGCCTTACAATGGAGTACCATAAACATCAATGCAAATGACCTAAATCTTTATTGATACCTACGCCTACCTATATCATTACCTACTGGCCTAGATAAGTCTTAAAAAAGCAGTTTTAAGTAAATAAAGGTGTCGATTGAAAACATACTGTGATACTATTCAAAGAAAGTGTAATAATGTGGAGAATATATTATTATACTACACATTTTATATATAAATAAGTATTAAAATGTTTATATATTTTGTTCCAAATGATAAAATGATAAAAATATTTGTGAAGAAGATAAACAACAAATCCAAAACAGTGACTACCTTTGGAGTAAAAAAGAAAACATTGGGAAAACACACAAAGACAGAACCAACTGTAGCTATAAAGAGAGAACAAGAATAAAAAGCAAATGTGAAAGCTAAATTTAAAATGGCAAAATATAAGATTTGTTAAAAATTGGGTGATAGGCACAGGTGCTGGTAATATTCTCCATAATTTTCCTTATATTTGAGATAATTCACTAAAATTATTTAAACAGCTGACTCAAAATTATTAAGAACTTCCAGCGAAAATATTTAACTGGAACTACTTAATGGGAAACTCATGAAGGTTTTTAAATTATAGAGTAGCTAAATAAAGACCCCAATTTCCTCAGCTTAGCAGCAAAAAGTTTTCACTTCCTGCAAATAATTATGATCAGCCCTGACCTATTTTCTGAACTCACATATAGAACTGTATTCTTTACATCTGTACCTGCATGTTCTACCCAAATGTCCCAGATAGGGTTCCCGGACTTCCTTCTAAATTGTGATGCTTCTATAGTCTTCTCATATTCAAATAATGGCAATTCCATCATTTGAGTTGCTTTATAAGCCTTGGAATTATCCATCACACTTCCATTCATTTGCCCTATCTTCAAATTCTACTGGTTCTACATCAAAATATGCTTGGTTTCTTACCATTTCTTAGCATTTCTATTACTAGTATGTTTATCCAAACCACCATCTCTCTTGCCCTGATTATTGTAATGACCTCTACAGGTGTCCTTCTATTTCTATTCCTAATGTCTTATATATTAAAACAGATCCAGAATGAGGCTTATGAGAAAAGTAAGTTAATTTCAACACTTTGTTCAAAAAATCACCAATACCTCCATGAACTGAATGCCAAAGGTGTCACCCAGATATCTATTCTCATGCAATAAAAGGACATTTATTTCCCCAGTCGCTGGGAATGTGGGCTGCTAAGAACTTATTGGCTGAGTGTCTTTCCAGTAATTGTCCTTGGCCAAAGCAAGTAGCCTCTCCCAAGATTGGACTCCCTTCCCAGAAGCAGCTCCCATCTAATGGCTGGTTAATGCTTGAGTACAAAGGTGTAGCCTCCTTGCCTCAATTTGCAACAACTCTGAAGGATCCACTCAGCCCCAAACCTCCTCACATGATTTTCAGAGTTTCTATTGCAATCAGTTACATCATGGTTCCACTTCTTCCTTTGCTAAATCCTACTTCTCTCACTTCCTTCAGGTTTTGTTCCTCAGAGCACTCCCTAGTCAACCTCCTGTTCATCTCTGCCTTTAACTCCCTACACTATTTGCTTTCCTTCGACCCCCTTACTTCTTTTCTTTTACTCTCTCCCTCGCTCCTGCTCCAGACCACTGGTCTCCTGGCTGTTTCTGAGAGGTACAAGGCACATTCTTACCTCAGAACATTTCCACTCAGGCTTATGTTTGCCAGGAATACTTCCGAAATACATTTCTCTTCCCTTATTTTTCAGCTCCATGTGTTTAAAATGTACCCTTTTCTACGCATGTAATTTAATAATTGTAATCCTCCTCCACTGCCCCACTCCCACATCCTGTGCCCATTACTTTGCTTGATTTTTTGTCTACATTGCATTCATCTCCATCTTATAACAATATATCTTATTTAATGTCTATGTTCTCCACCTGGAACAAAGCTCCATGAAGGCAGGGGATTTTGTTGTTGCTCTATTTTCTAGGGCATAGAACATGACCTAACACACACTGGATGAACCAATGGATTAAAGTGCATTCAGGACCAAATTAAAGAAGATAATTTCCATTCCAAAGAAACTTCCAAAGGAGTTTATTCCCTGTCCCAAATGTCTCCATTCCTCCTCAAATGAATGGTTCTCTGAAGTAATACCCTTACCCCAAGGTAAACTAATGCTCTTGCCAAGACATTAATTGGCACCCACCTGGTCAAATGTAAGCAAATTTTCAGCAATCACCGATTCCCAAATGGGATTTTTCACTTTCTTTAATCTGAATTTTCGTAATAAATAAGAGTATTCCCCTTACCTCCCCAAATAAGGGGGTGGGGTAGGGGAGAGGCAGAGGGAGGGTTGATTTTAAAAGAGGTCCCAGATTACAGCCTTAGGGACAAGGACTGAGGCAAAAGATGGCAGAAGTTTCAAGGCTGTAAAAGTGTCATGACAGCAGATATCCAAACTTGCTCCCTAATAATGTATGGCTTATAGGACACAAGGTCATGAAAACTTACATTGCTTACCTAGCATTGATTTATATATTCCTTAGAAGAAAAAAAATATATATATCCCCAGAGACTCTTTGGTAATATTAGTATTCTGCATTTTGAATACATTTAATACATGTCTACAATGATTTTATATCCATTATCTCATGTCATTTTCACACAAAGCCACTAGCGAAATCAATACGACCAACCAACCTTATTCCCAGGTGGCATAAAAGGACAGTCAAACACAAACGCTTCGTTAAATGTTTAAGATCACACTAAATTCATCAAGGACTTTGAATCTTTCTACTAAATATATTGCTCCTTACTGTTTCCTGTTAGAAACTGCTGAGCTTTGAAAAGGGGACTAAGAAGCTTCAATAGATAATTATGAATCTCAGATCAAAAGGTGTTTTCAGGTTTGTGTCAGAAAAGATCTGTTAAGAAAATGCAAACTGTAAAGACATTAAAGAACCATATAAGAAAAACCATAAGCTCACAGTAGGAAGGAAAAAAAAAAAAGGACTTTCTTGAAAGGAGATAATTTAGTACAAGTAAAATTGTAGTTTATTGCACATTAAAAAAACATATCCCCTTTGTTTTGTTTCCAAATTACAAATAACATCAATCACTCAGGAGAAAAGAAGGAAGACAGAGTATCTAAAATCCCCTAGGTTCACTAAAATCCTTAATTGGTATAATTCAGAGTACCCTCCCCTTAGATTTCTTAGAATCTCATTTTATTATAATTGAAATGTAATCAATATGCAGTTCAGATTACTTATACTCGTGAACAAGTTATTAAGACAGTGCTTACAGGATACCATAACTACCAGTTGATTAAGTAAAGGGGGGAAAAAAGGCAAACTCAGTGCTCTGGAGACAAAAATAACAGTGGATTGATTCAGAATTTCATTTTTAATGACTGTGTGTAGGTAGAGTTTAAATCATTTCTCAATTATCTTCACTCATCTGCCTAAGATATAAAAAGCTATAATTTCTTTGCCCTAAATGCACTCCACCAAATGAGTGTAAGTTTGTGAAATAGTGTGTAGCATGAGCCAGATTAACAGTGAAAGATACCTAGTACTATCTCACCAAATAGTCCATGATTCTTGTTACCGTCATTATGATTGTATATGTGTTTGGCAGGCCCCTAAGTTCTTGAATAATTAGATTTTTAATGTTTATTTACTTTCGAGAGAGAGACAGAGAAAGCTCATGAACAGGGGAGGGGCAGAAGAGAGGAGACAGAGACTCCCAAGGAGGCTCCACACTGTCAGTGCAGAGCCCCACGCAGGGTTTGAACTCACCTCCCGAAATCAAGACCTGAGCTGAAAACAAGAGCCAGACACTTAACCAACGGAGCCGTCGGGGCACCTCTTGAATAATTAATTTTTAAAAATTAAGAAACACCGTTAACAGTCCACCCTGTGTACATATAGACATTCTGTATAAAAATAAAACACTGTAAAGAGAGAAGAAAAAAAAATATGATGGACAAGGGCAGGCTAGACTTTAGCTGTGCCACTGTGGCTTTTAAACACAGGCTACCACATTCTTGACCTACTGGGAAATTAGTATGCAAGTGGGTCCCTAATTTCTACCTCTAGTCTCAAGCCATTTATGGTAAAGGAAAATGGTTCCTTTGTCTTCCCTTTCAAATCCACCACTGATGGATATTTTTGTAAAACACAGTAAATACAGATTACTAGAAAAATGAAATAAAAAGCTAGAAGTGTGTAAAACATAGCCCTTTGTCATTGGATTCAATAGACACAAAATTACTCTGGCAAAGTGCCATAAAATTATTTAAGTGCTTACTCTCAATTTTGGTACTTCTCATGGACTAGTAACAGTTTGAAGACTGACAACCATCTGAGGAACACCTACCAAATGACTTTATAGGTCATGATGAGAATGTTAACGGAGATGGTTAAGGATCATGAAAGTCTTACTGTATGTGAGGCATCGTCGCTAAATTATTTCTATACATTATCTTATTTAGTCCTCACAGAATTCCTGTGAATTCTTTATTTCTTTTTGATCAAATTTAATTATTTATTTTGAGAGAGACAGCCTGAGCAGAGGAGGGGCAGAGAAAGAGGGAGGGAGAGAATCCCAAGCAGGCTCCGCATAGTGCAGAGCCTGATGCGGAGCTCAGACTCACAGACCAGGAGATCATGACCTAAGCCAAAATCAAGAGTTGGCTGCCTAACTGAATGAGCCACCTAGGTGCCCCCCTATAAAGTCTTTCTACATTTTAGCTTCATTTTACACATGAATAAACTGAGGCTTAGTCTTTAAGTTTTTATTGATATTCCAGTTAACATACAGTGTAATATTAGTTTCAGGTGTGCAGTATAGTGATTCCACACTTCCATACAACATCCGGTGCTCATCAGAGTAAGTGCCCTCTTAACCCCCATCACCTATTTCCCCCATCTCCCCTCCCACCTGCCCTCTGGTGACTATCAGTTTGTTCTCTGCAGTCAAGAGTCTGTTCCTTGGTTTACCTCTCTTTCTCTTTGCTCATTTGTTTTGGTTCTTAAGTTCCACGTATGTGAAATCACATGGTATTTGTGTTTCTCTGACTTATTTCACTTGGCATTTTACTCTCTAGCTCCATTCATATCCCTGCAAATGGCAAGATTTCATTCTTTTTTATAACTGAGTAATATTCCATTACACACACACATTATATATATATATATATAATATATATATATATATATATATATATATATTATATATATATATACATACACACACACACACACCACCTCTTCTTTATCCATTCATCAGCTGATGGACACTTCCATAGTTGGGCTATTGTAGATAACGCTCCAATAAACATAGGAGTGCCTCTATCTTTTCAGAATTAATGTTTTTGTCTCACCCTCACCTTCGATGTCTAAATCCTTAGCCTACTTTTAGCAAGAATCTTGTTCAATTCAGAAAGTATCCTCCCAAGCTTAAGTTCTCCTCTTAGTCATTTTCCATCCACTGAGCCTCTCACCCTGCTGTCTATAAGCTCCCAGCTGTCTTCCTGTTATCTGGATTTGAGCCTGATCTCTCCCCCGTATTGTGATAGATTTGAACAAAGTCTTCCTTACCGTTTTAACAACTGTCACATGATTTTTTTCTTTAAATGTAGGCAAACCCTTCTTATTCATAAAACCCAACAAACAGTCTTGGAAGGAAGAACTACAGAATGTGTATCTTAAGTGAACCACAGAAGAGACCATTTACATAACTCATGTAATTGTTTCTGACAATCAGGGACCATTTTCTTAATTCTAGGAAGTAGACCATAGCGGTTAAGAGCATGAGCACTGAAGAAAACTTTTGTTTGGATCCTGGCTCTTCCATTTACTGGCTGTAGGACTTTGGGCAATTATATACAGAGAGCACCTCTACTCTTCAATCATCAGTAAAACTGGAATGTGGCACTCCATAACACTATTAGACGTTAATATGTATAAAATGCGTATAAGATTGCCTATCACAGAGTAAATGTTTCAGAGTTAATTATTTTTATTCTTGTCCTACTCCTACTCCATACTCATACTCCAGTAAGGGTTTTAGATATCAGATATGAAACGTGATATTCTTGAAAAGTTTGGGTTTTTTTTAGTTGTGTAAAATCTTGTCCCATCCCAGGTGGATTAATAATTGGGTTCACTCAACTGGATTAGGATAAAATAGCAAACATTTTTTGAATGTCCAGCATCCTACTGGTATAGTTCATGAAAGGAGCTTTTCGGATTATCATGATAAGAAAATGATGTAGTTATCACAACTAACACCTTTAAAGTGGCTCAAAATCTTTCCCCCGCTTTTCATTATCCAAGAACATGACTGATGAATTCTCAGGTGCTCTAAAGATCACCAATGATGCTTTATCATTTATTTCAGGGCTTGGCTAGGACATTGGATTTTTTTTTTAATTTTTTTTTTCAACGTTTATTTATTTTTGGGACAGAGAGAGACAGAGCATGAACGGGGGAGGGGCAGAGAGAGAGGGAGACACAGAATCCGAAACAGGCTCCAGGCTCTGAGCCATCAGCCCAGAGCCCGACGCGGGGCTCGAACCCACGGACCACGAGATCGTGACCTGGCTGAAGTCGGACGCTCAACCGACTGCGCCACCCAGGTGCCCCTAGGACATTGGATTTTTAACCGATTCTTGATTTTTTTTTACTGGGTATAAACTCAGACATTTTCCCTTTTGCTGTATTCCCATAAAGAAAACCAAGTATCAGAAAATAAAGTTTGCTTCAAATCATTATAATATGATGGTCCTTGAAATATTTCATAGTACATTTTAGTTTTTGGTAACATAGCTTAATTTTCTGACTAGAAGGGTAATTTGCAAACTTCAAATCCCTGTCAGTTATGGGTGAAAGGAAAATATACCACATAATTACCACTGACCATGAAATAAATTAATTCACACAAATAAGCAACTTATATGTATTTTTATTCCTTGTCATTACAGAGTCACATGAGTACTAAAGTTGTAATGGTCAAAAAGGAAAGCGTCTCTACCCACAAATCTCCCAGGATATTATCTGAGATTCTACAATAGATGCTACCTACCCTTTTAGAGAAAGAAAGAGTGTCAAGAAGTTTGTCAAGCTTCCGTGGCCACTGAACCAGATGAATGTATGACACAGTCTATCATTTGGGCAGCCAGAGGCATCTCATGAGGTCCAGGTATAAATAGAGATATCTTAACCACACTTGGTACCTTTTGTGAGTGGGAAATAGAGACCTATTTTTCATGGGACTTGTTCCCTCCTTCCTTAAGAGATTTTTGGCACAGAGAAGAAACTAGTTTCACTCTGAAAAAGTCTTTATGGGACCAGTACCACAAATTCATGTACATAGCATTATGCTTTCTGACTCATCCTCCAGTATACAGACTGATTTTTGTACCTCTAGTAATGAATTGATCAGGGCAAGCCTTATTTCAGAATTAATTATGTCTTAAGCATTTTCTAAACTGATACTTATTTCCAGGATGGCAGAAATAACCTTTCCTTTAGCTGTGCATCAACCACATTATCAAATCCTGATGCTTTGTGCCTAGAGGTATTATTTTCTTTCTTTCTTTCTTTCTTTCTTTCTTTCTTTCTTTCTTTCTATTAATTTAGCTGATTATTGTTCATCTCTATAGCTAGAAATAATGTGTTTATTTAGGGAAAAGAGGGCTTTAATGACTTAAAATCCTGAGATAAAATGTTATTTTGTTATTCCAGTCATCATGGCTCTGTGAATACAGTTACACAGAGATAGAGTTAACATAATCAAGGACAAGACATAATTGTCCTAATCCAAAATGCCAACATTTTGCAAATTATGTCAAAAAACTCACCATAGAAGCATGTTTGTGTTTTTTTTTCCTCCAAGAACAATTTAAAGGAGGAAGAATACTGTTCACTTTCAATAATGAAAGTGGGTAGAATTTGTCCTTAAAAGTCATGCTGGAATTGTTTTTAAGGTTTGCATGACTGTAATTCCCCTGGGGCTGAATGTGGTAAATACAACCTATAAAACAAACAGACAAACAAAAAGGAAATAAAATTAGCCTCACTCCTTAAATGATTATGGCTTCTGATCATAGGGGGGAGGACAGCATTAATTTTAAAAAGTACATTCTTCTTTGGATTGCTGAAGAGAATAGGTCATTAGAAGTATTTCTCCTAAACATCAATATGAACATCTTTGGCTGGCTTCCTATTTAAATAAAATAAACATTGAAAATAAATAATTCAATGAATTTTTAAAATGCTGATCAGAGAAAGAAAATTAAAATATTGAGTTCCTAATACATTTTCGTGATATTTAAGATTTAACCCATTATCAAAAATAAATAAACAAAAATAATAAGGTTTAACCCATATCCAAATGATTTACTTTTGCTAAGGCTTTCTGTACATATATATGTACCATAAGTCACCACCAACAAAGCATGTCTTTGTGCTATCAACTGTGTGAGAGAAACGATGGACTCTACTGAGCTAACCAAATAGCCTACCAGTCCCCACTCTCACCTTATGAGACTATCTTCATGAATCTTAGCAACTCTGACCCATGCAAAGTTGGGCTAGTTTCTGGTTATGCTACTGTAGCACACAAGTAGGCTAAGTCACAGGTACCTATGGAAATGGAGAGGACTTTGCCTTCCTCAAAACAGAGGTCAGAAACCAGAGTCTAATACCAGCAGTGGATTTGAGTGAAGTGATCCTACCTCATCCAAAGATCTTGGAAATATCATTACATACTGATGAGAGTTAGGGAAGACATACTGGCACAGAAATGATAGAGTAAATGATTTTGTTTTCTGTGGGCAGCGAATACAAATGGTTAAAAATGCTATGCCAGTACCAGAAGTTCTAAAATCTATTGTCCTGGGCAACTTAGCCCAACCTCGTAGTCCTATCCACCCACTCCCATATGTATATCAATTCTATTATATTCAACCATCATCTTATAAATATTTATTGTGCACCTACTCTTTACCAGACACTGTGAATCACAGAGAATAAAATGGTCTTCACTCAGAATCTAATGGTAACATATCTAAGAAAAATAATTGTAGTAATAAAAAAAATTTATAATAGAGGCATACATAAGTGAGTAGCAATTCTTCACTGAAAGCCCATGGAAGACTTCTAACAGTCAATCAACCAAACAATGTATATATTTATAACTTGAAGAGAAGAAGGAGGGTTTGTGAAACTTAAGAGTGTAACTCTCCAGCTTTAAGCCATCCATGGCTTCCCATTGCTCTGAGGACTGACTTTAAAGTCTGCCAGTAAGATCTTTATGGTCCATAGGATTTGTCTTCTCACTGTATTTTGTCCACTATAGTTTAAGAATACACACTGGCAAGTATTTATTATGCTTCCACAATGACCCAGGCATTGTGTTAGGCTCTGGGAGCACAATTATGAATCAAAGAGACATACTGATAGAATGGCATTTAAAGTCTAGTGGGGAGGGCAGCTCACTTGGTCGAGTGTCCAATTTCAGCTCAGGTCATGATCTCACAGTTCTTGAGTTTGAGCCCTGCATCAGGCTGTCTGCTCAATGTAGAGCCCACTTCGGATTCTCTGTCCCCGCCCCCCTCTCTACACCTCCTATGCTCATTCATTCTCTCTCAAAAATAAGCAAACATTAAAAAAAAATAAAATAATAAAGTTGAGTGGCAAAAATATAATAAGTGAGTACCCAAATAAAACCATGGCATATAGTAGGTGAGACAGAATGAAGAAGGTGTGGCAACAGAATGATGAAGTGGGAGTTAGTCCAGGGAAAGGAATAGGTCTCATTGAGTAAATGATACTTAAGGGGAGATTTGAAGTTTAAGAAGAAACCTGCCTTGCAAGAGCCTGAAAAATATTTTTCCAGGCCGAGGGAACTGTTAATACAAAGGTCATGAGATAGAAATTAGTTTGTTGTATCAAAAAAAAAAAAGTAGGGGTGCCTGGGTGGCGCAGTCGGTTAAGCGTCCGACTTCAGCCAGGTCACGATCTCACGGTCTGTGAGTTCCAGCCCCGCGTCAGGCTCTGGGCTGATGGCTCAGAACCTGGAGTCTGTTTCCGATTCTGTGTCTCCCTCTCTCTCTGCCCCTCCCCCGTTCATGCTCTGTCTCTCTCTGTCCCAAAAATAAATAAAACATTGAAAAAAAAATTTTTTTAAATAAAAAAAATAAATTAAAAAAAAAAAAGTAATATTAGTCAGGAGGGGTGAGCTCAATGACACAGAGCTTTGTAAGTCCTTAACAGCATGGGTTTTATTCAATGCACAAAATAGTATGCACTGTATTTCTTACTCACACCATATGTGGTCCCCTCTACCTGATCTGATCTCCCCCTACCTTCTTTACTTACTGTTAGTCCCTAATATCAGAAACCACATCTGAATTCATTTTTGCTTCTTCAAAGCTGGTTTATAATAGCTGTTTGATGACTGAAGAATGGAAATATGGAAAACACTCTCTTGCTTAATAAGACTTTTGTAACACTGTAGAAAAATCTCTTCAGAATTTCAATGAGAACATAGTAAATGATACTAAGATCTGATGGAATAGGAGGGGATTAACTCAAGTTTGAGGAAGAAATCCATCTGCCATCTTTGAAGAATATACACATAGTATATATTCTTTATCTTTGAATTAGAAAAGTCTAATTTGGTACCTTTTGCACTTGGTATTTTAAAATCAATATTTTCATCCTGATTTATCCCATCCCTTTTGCAAATATATAGATATAGGTATATTTTAGTTTTATAATGTGAAAATAAAGAACACTTTTTCATGAAGCCACCAAGCATATTGAAGAACACCAATGAAGATAGTTATAGTGAACACTCAGGCCTTCTCTCCTTTGTGAAAATGATTTTTTTAAATTATTAATGGGTCATTGGTTATTACAGAGTGTAGTCTATAGGATGCATGTTACCAACTAATGATACTTCTAATGATGCTATCATGGATCTCATAGATACACTGAGAATGTATCTAACAGTGCTGTTGTTGTCAAGGATATGTTTAACACATTCCACAAGGAATTTCTTAGCTCAAGGGTCATCTTCACAGAGCAAATTTCCAGTAATAACTGGTGACCAGAAGCATCACCCTTTTTCAATGCAGATAGCTCCCGTTGTGCAAAGTGAAAAAGAACCAGTTGCCACGAATAATTAGGACTAATTAGGAAAATTTTGACAAGGGTATAATTTCAATTCGTGATTCTCAGCACTGAGATAATTTCATGCTTTGTGAAAACCATTTGGTGAAAAGTTAATTCAAATCTAAACTTTAGTTTTGCAGGAATTCAGTGAAATTGATTTGACATTGGCTAATGGTTTTATAACAAGCAATCAAGATGAGAGGCCTTTAGGGAAACATTTTTAAATCCCCCTTTTTCTTGGTTGGCCTCCCTTTTTCCACTATGATTGTTTGATTCTTAATAAGAGAAAACAAACTGATAGTGACTAGGGGGGGGAGGGGCGGGGGGGATGGGCTAAATGGGTGATGGGGATTAAGGAGCGCACTTGTCCTGATGAGCACCAGCTGTTGTATGGAAGAATGGAGTCACTAAATCGTACACCTGAACTCACATTACACTGTATGTTAACTGGAATTACGTAAAAACTTAAAAAATAACCCTCTTTTTCCCCTATGTCCTATGCACTATCTTGGCAGTATAAGAAAGACTTTAGCTGCTATCAATGTATGGAAAAGTATATAACTCAATCTTGGCTAGGTGGGTGTGGGAAAAAGAAGCGTGTATATTTATTTTATCATATTCACTGTGCCACAAGCAGCACACCTGTAAACATTCATTTGATTTAACTTATGTATTTTAACATATCAATTTGCCATATTTAAGACTGTCTTTGAATCCCAAAGTGTGAAATAGATGGACCTCTTTACAAAATTTGGCATCCAAAAGTAATATCAAATTCTATACAAATTCTTTGCTTGAGATATTTGAAGGGAATTGTACCTTCAAAAATTGGTCCAGCTAATGTAATTCTTCTTCCCTTTGTAGCATCTATTTTCAATGTCAGACATATCATTTAAAATCCTTTGATGCAATGAGGATTGTGTTGAACATTAAAAAATTTCACAATTCCACAATATGATTCATATTCTATGTTGTAAAATAAATACCCTGTAATAAGTGTTCTAATCAATTAAGTAAAGAAATACTGTAAGATCTATTCGTGTCCTAGTGGAGCAGGAATCAGCAAACATATTCCATAAATGGCCAGAAAGTAAAGATTTCAGACATTGTGGGCCATACAGTCTCCATCATAACTATTCAATGCTGCAATTAGAGTTCCAAGCAACCACAGATAATATGTAAAGTGGTGTGTCTGTGTTTTAATAAAACTTTATTTACAAAAACAGGCCACGAGCTGAATTTGACTCATGGGCTAAAATTTACCAACGTCTACTCTACAGGAGTAAGAGGTAGTTCATATTAAAATGTTTTCAAGGCTGTTTTCTAAATCATGTGGAAACTGTCAGTTTTTATTCAAGCTTCAGAAAGGGCCAAATACTAAATGATATTTTATAGAAATATTTCATATATTTATGAAAGTAGGTGTCAAAGAAATTAGTAGCACTCTGTAGCCATTTGTGCTAACACACAGTAAAAATATTTCTTTCAAGTTATTCCATATTTGGGAAATTTAATAATTTAGACCATTCCTTGTGCACCATAACCCAGATGCACTGCCAAATCCCATAAATTCTACTTTCTCATTTAAATCTATTCACTCATCTCTATCCCTGCACCTGCTCACGTCAGCATCATCTCTTTTCTTGACCACAGCAACAGCTTCCTAACTTATATCCCTGAAGTCAGTTACCCATCTTGTTCCACAAGCCCCTGTCCAAATCTCCATTTAGTTGTAAGAATTATCTGTGATAAAGGAAAATCTACTCATATCCTCTTCTCTCTTCTGTTTAAACCTTCCAAACTTCTATGTTTAGGATAAAATCTAATCTTAATGTGACTTGCAAAGTCTGGGCTTGATTTTGCCTGTCCACTTCTGTACTGCTATTCTCTCTTTCAACTCATTGTGTTCCTTTCGCTTAAAGACATGTGCACATATGATTTGCTTTGCCTGGAATTCATTGGTAAACAATTATCTCCCCACCAGGTTCCATGAGGGGAAGCGTGATAATGTATATTTCAGCACTTGACCCAGGGTTGACATAGAATAGATAGCTGATATAATAGGTGCTCAAGAAATATGTGTAAGGCATGAATAACTGAATGAATTGGTCTCCTAGATGTATTTAGATATTTGTTGAAAATATATCATGTTCCAGGGACGGAAATGGGACAAAGCCATTCATATTGCTTTTATCAGTGGTTAACTATATGTATACGTATATGTATAGCTATATGTATAGCTTTCTAGTTTATAATGTTTTCTTCTATAAAGCCCTGTAAGAGTTCTTCCCTGCGCACCACCCACCCCCGCCGCCCATATAATATTTCAATCAGCTTTCACCAAATCCAATTGAGATTTTGTAACTTTTTTTTTTCAGATCACTAATACTAATTATCAAGTAGGATCTTTCATTCCCTTAAAGCATTCCCAATCTGAGACCCCTGCAGAAATTTCAGAATAACGGAGAGCTGGAAACATTCCCAGGTCTTACATTCAACTCGCTGACAGGTTAAGGTTATAAACTATTTAGAGAAGCAAAGCTGTTAGATCAATTTGTCTTGTAGAAGTTCTAAGACAGTTGGTTCATGAACACTTTCTGATATGTTCAGCAGTCTACAGTTCTTCTGCTGAGTTGACAAGAGACGTGACTTCCCAGATGTTAAAACAGCTGTCATATTCACCCCTAAGGGATCACAACAATTGCTAAATTTTTTGTATTTTTGTTTTTATTTTTCCTTCTGGATAAAATTGGCAAAATGTTTGAAACTTTGTCCAGAGCTGCTACAAAGCCTCCTATGCATTTGTGAGCTGTGCAGGTGCAGGACCAGCTCTGGAATGAGGGTAGAAAGGTCATAAAGGAACTTGGGATAGGATTTGTAGGGGTGACGCTTATTTCTTGATGCAGTAGACTGAAGAGTATCTTCATTTCAAAACTCAGTTAAAAGGCCCAGTGTTTAAAGAAAGTTCACTGGGGCAGGTGGCTGGCTCAGTCAGTGGAGCATATGATTTTTTTAATCTCAGGATTGTGAGTTCAAGCCTCACATTGGTGTAGAGATTACTTAAAAATATTTTTTTTTAAGTAAGTAAATAAAGAAGGCCCACTGGAAAGAAACATGGAGTACCAGAAAGATACCAACATGTATTTGGCTCAATGTATCCCCAAAACCCTATGAATTGTCTGAAAATATACAATTACAAGTTAAATATTCTTGATTAGGAATCTAAATGCATTCAATTATTTTTAATGGCTTTTAACAGCATTTTTTATAAGAGGAGAGGAAAACTAATTCAAAGACACACCAATTCATAGTAGTTATATGTATTGTGTGTGTGTGTGTGTGTGTGTGTGTGTATGCATATATATGTTCACAAATCTTTTTGGAGAAACCAGAAATCATATCATCAAAATACCTTATTCTGTAGATAAACAACTCAAATAAAAACATGAAATGTTAAATCACTTGCCAATATCACAGAAATAGTGGCACGATATAAACTAGCATCTAAATATGCAAGATATTTTCCATTACATCATACAGATTGTTGTTTTAAAAGAAAAAAAAAACCTCAATCCTATCATTCTACAAATAAATTTCTAGTTTAATTAAGATTCATGAGGATTTAGGGGCGCCTGGGTGGCGCAGTCGGTTAAGCGTCCGACTTCAGCCAGGTCACGATCTCGCGGTCCGTGAGTTCGAGCCCAGCGTCGGGCTCTGGGCTGATGGCTCGGAGCCTGGAGCCTGTTTCCGATTCTGTGTCTCCCTCTCTCTCTGCCCCTCCCCCGTTCATGCTCTGTCTCTCTCTGTCCCCAAAATAAATAAACGTTGAAAAAAAAAATTAAAAAAAAAAAAGATTCATGAGGATTTATTTTTTAACTGTACTTTAAAATTTACAACTCTAAATCTCATGCAACTAAGACTTTCCCCCTCTCGTCTTAAGAAACTGAATAAGATTCACACATCAACTTATACTAATTAGGTGCATTTGACATCCAAAGGAATAGAAGCTTTCAAGAAATAAAGAAAATAAGAAAACAAGAAAAATAATTCTACATACTTAAAGAACATTCATATATTCTTTTCAGAAAGATTTTTGTGCTAAACCAGAGTTGAACAAATTGCAAAATAACAGCCTGAGGCTTATTTACTATAACTAATACTTTATCTTCAAATGCGGTTTGAGCCATTCCTGCCTTCTGCTCTCCTCAAATTAGGATGGGTTACTTACAGTAAACCACCTGGATAGTTCCAAAAGCCCCCGCCCTCTTCTTTATATGTATAAGGTAAGCATAAACTCCCCCCTTGGATATTGAAAAAAGAACATTATTTTCTGGTAAAGATTTAAAGCGACAAATGAACATCAGCAAGTTTTACATACATAAAGGAGAAAGGTTTTAACACAAGCGGCGGGGGGGGGGGGGGGGGGGGGTGGTGACTGACATCATCCCTCCTGCTAGCATTTGTAGTAATAACACTAGTACTTCTGGTAAGCATGGCTACAGTGTTTTCCATTTTGCCCTAAACAGAAAGAAGTCTTGATAGATCTACTTGTTTGTTATACCGCTTCTGTGCAATGAAGTAGCTGGAGAGGATCCTTGACCTAAAGGGGGATATGTATTATACTTTGCCACACAATTATGCAGTCATGTACTGATTCACATCCTGAGCCAGAGGAAGTCAACTACAGACACAACATTAACTTATGAAATCTCCTGGGATAAGAACTCAGTCCAAAAGAGCATTCAGGATTGCATACTGAGCACTTAACCCCACCCTGTTAAGAGCTGCCTCTTAGGGCATGTGAAGTCAAGATGGGAGAGTTGCTCACAAAGCTCAGGACACAGAACTGGTACAGAATGAATACTAATCATAAAACTTGTATTCTGAGTTGCTATAGGATCAGCCTAAGGGAGAAGACAAGCTGAGGGATGAGAATGACTCATTGTTAGAGCTGCTTGTGGTTTATAGGGACATTCTGTATGAAAAGTTGTCTCTCTGATGACTTACTGAGGTCACCTCCTGAGCTTTCAGACCTCCTTTATTTCTGAAAAATTAGTCCCACCTCCTTAGTTGATCTCTGTTCTCACCACCTCAAAGAGCCTACCTGTGTAGAAGGTACCTTGAATGTATTATCATATGTCAGAGAAGACATTTAAAATGCTTGGGAAGAGGGAATATTATTAAGCTGTCAACTTTCTGTCCCTTAATCTTACTTAGTGAACATGTAAGTCACTTTGATAGAAGTAAATGGACTTTTCTTCATAAATGTCTAATATTCCGAAGTATACCTTGTTTAAGGAGTCAGTATAGCCTCATGAACCTGCCACTTTTCCAGTTTGTCTGAATTGCCAAGAAATATTTTGAGAGAAAACTCAAGACTTAAGAAACATGAAAACTCAAAACTTTACAAACTGGTTCTTTAAGGATGTACTTAGAAATGACTCTTGCATTGTTTTGTTTTGTTTTTTCTTTTGATATTTGTGGACAAAGCTGAAAGAAATAATTAGTTATGGTCAATGCATCATCCTGTGCCAATAGTTCTTGTAATTGAGAAAAGCAGCATAATACCATTTGAAGGCAGTACCATATTATAAAATGTATCCAAACTGCAGAATGTCATAAGAGCATCAGAGAAGAGCAGCACCGCATTGTGATTCTTATCTTTGATAATAGTATGAAGACAATAGAATATCTGCTTTCTTTTTACCTTGAAAAAAAGTTGGACTAGAAAAGATCTAGGAACATAACACAATCCATAAATCTGGATACAACACTTATAATGAAGAGGTTTCAAGTAGAAACTCTAAGGAGGGGAAAGAGCTAGGACAGACTTAATTGAGGGATTTAACCTTGTGAAGGTCACAAACTAAAATGGTTTCTATGTATGCTTACTCTCCCTCTCTCACTCTCTGATTCTACAAACCTATGGACTAAAAATTACTCTCTCAAATTAAAATCCTAACATTCAGGGAAGCTGAACTGAAGAATTTCTGTAAGCAGTATGTATTTCAGAGTTAGTTTTGGTAGATGACCTTGGGGATATGGTAGATATTCAGTAAGTATTTCCTGATTTGCAATGCTTAATTTTAGAACCTGAAGGGACTTCAGATAATTATCATTTATCAAGCACAGATGATGAGCTAGGCATTTTATTTAGATTATTTCATTTTATCCTCACATCAACCCCCAAGTAGGGACTATTATTATTTCTATTTTAAGGACAAGATATACAAGGTTTGGAGAGGTCAAGTGATTTATTCAAGAAAATATCAGTGACTGGTGGAATTGAACTCCACATTGAGGCTTCAAAGCCTGTGCTTCTAGCTTTACGTATCACTTATTCTAATGTCTATTCTTTCCACCAGGAACAAAAACAATTTTTTTCTTTCAAAACTGAGATTTTGAAAGACTAAGTAAATGACTAAGGTGATATGACAAGTTCATGACAGAGTTGAAGTGGAAATTAGTCTCAGTGCTATTAGTTCAGAACTCTATCCTTCCAGTCACTCGATGTTATGGCTGTAGTTTAAAGAATGCTGATGCTGGCCCGGAGGTCACGTGGCAAAAGTCTGCAACTTGCTAGGTGATCTTAGATAAGTAATTTCATCTTTCTGTGTCCCATTTACTTCATGTTTAATATGAGGACATTATGCTATCAACCAAGACTCTTTTCATTTCTAAAACGTGATACTTCTATGTTTCTGTAGCCTATAATACTATTGTCAATCTATTTAGCAAATACCTCAGCTATAATTTCAATTTGTTTTTTGATCAAGATGTTTAGGATAGTGTGATTTCTGAGACAATAGTCATGATCTAAGGAACCCAAAAACCTAGGTTTGAGACCCAGAACTGTTGTCTAATTATGAGAACTTGGGGAATTTCCTTAACCGTTCTGAATCTCTCAGATCTCTCCTTTGTAAAACAAAATATAATATCATCCCTACCTTAGAGGGTGGTAATGATAAATGAGATGTCTGGCATAAATTCTGAAGAACTGCCACCCAACAAGTAGCCAATGATGATCTAATGATGGGGACAATACGGCAATGAGGTTGGTGGCATTGGGATGTGTCCTATGGTTACAAGGCTTTGAAATCTGTTTTTGTGCTGTTAAGTGCAACATAAATATCTTCCCAGTATGGACATAATCTTTGGTAGTGATGTTACACAAAGACAAATAGAACAAAAATTATAGATGGGGATGTATGATTGCTGTTATAATTAAGGCCCATAAAGCCAGAAGTCACAGCACAAATAGGACTAGTTTCTTTGTCTCTGCCCCCCATATCTCTCCCTTCCTCCATATCCTGTCTTTTCTCTACCTTCCTCCCTTCTTTGTTCTCTGACTTAAATGGATGATTTCCCTAACAAGATAATAGTAATAAATTTATAAGGATATAAAATTACATATAGGATATGTAAAATTATTACAAAATATGTAAATTACATACACACTTATGAATATATATACATATGTATTCATTTGCATAAAAATTCCCTCAAATGTTAACATATATGGATTGTGGAATTATTGGTGATTTGAACTTTTTTCTTTACAAATTTCTGCCTTTCACAAATAAGTGTGCATTACTCCTAGTTTAAGAGGGAGACTTTAAGTCAATAAAAGAGCAAACAAGACCATAAGGAATCAAAGTTTCTTAACAAAGGCTATTTCTAGGTGGCAGGTTTAAAAGGTGGTGTTCATTTTAGTCTCTCATCTACTATTTTCTAAATTTTCTAATTGAGTGTACATCCTTTCAAAATTGCTTTTAAAGTGTTTAAAACCACATATAAATACTCTATAATGATATGGTAGAGAAGTTTCTACCAGTATCGAACCACTTGATTTATGAGCTGAAACAGCTCCCCCCGTACACAGGTACATCTTCACACCTCAAAAGGTCTCCACTCATTTGACAGTAAGCAAATTATGTATGTCTCCCTTTCTCTTCCTCGGTAATGGAAGATAAACACATCCCTTTCAGAGTGATCATGAGGATTAACTGGGAAAGTATACATGGAATGCTTGTAACAATGCTTGTCACTTAACCAACCGCAAAGCATCATCACTGCCCCTGATCCAGCATGCTCTCTGACCCCTGCTGATGTTTGCAGAAAGAAGATGGAGGCCTCCTGCCCAACAAATCACTGAACTCAACCTTCCCTGGAGTCTCTAGTACATCCCTGCACTCCCATCCCATTGTAAACTGTTAAGAGTTCTGAAGAAGATTATAACCATTAGGGTGACACCACATAATCGAAGAATTACTATGTACTTTAACAAAGCTGGTGTAAATGTCTTCAAAAGGAACAAATACAGGGTTGAATTATGATCCTGAAGCAAAGAATTGTTTACCATAGTGCTTGTTTCCAGGCTTAAGTGCAGGACAATTTGTCCACTGAGAGTGGTCTCAATGCAGTTTTTCTCATCAGCACTGGTGCCCTTCAGTGATGTGGGTTTGAAAGGAATTGCTTTGGATTAAAAAAACATCACTTCAATTCACCATGAATTTAAATCTCCTGTTGTGTTTTCACAGCCTCTGCCACACACATTCTACCACTCCATGTTTACTGACAAACCAAACAGCAGAATAAACTTAGAGGAAACTTAGAGTTAGCTCCTCAGTGTGAGCTAACCTTGAGATGTGGGGAGTGTCATCTCACATGGATGCCAGTGTCTGTCTGATCAGAGAAGATGCAGGTTTATCACACACTTCTTGCTGGCAAAGATAGTGTTACTAAATCAGGAACTGCAGTAATTATTTTGCTGGGCCAAAGGCAAAACAGACAGTTTCCCCATGGCCGATTATCATGGGCTGTATGAGAGGTCCTGGTACATAGTAGGCATTTGATAAGTGTTTATTTGGATGCGTCAGAAAATACACAAATAATTAATAGTGACTTAAATCTCATTTGGATTTTAGTTTCTTGAATAGTGAACATAAGTATTATTAACCATCTACTTTATCAAACATCTGAGCTTGATATCCTTAAATCCATAGTTCCTATTTAGGTGGAAGTGAGGCTGGGTGCATGGGGTGCTGCAGAGAAGTACAAAACCCATAGTACAAAACCCAGTCATAATGGAAAAAATCTGAATTGAGGAAGTATTTTCAAGAACAATGTATTAAATCTGCAATGTACTGTTTATTATAAATCAAGCATTTTAGTATTTTATTATTTCATTTAGTCTTCCCACACAATTGTCTTCCATTTATGACTACTGTTTCCATTCTGCACATGATGGAACAGTTTTTTGTTGCTAAACAAACTATTCTGATATTCAGTGGCTTGAAACTATAACCATTTTATTATTCATTATACATTTTATCATTTACGAGAATGGCTTTTCTTGGCTATGATATCTAGGATCTCTTCTGGGAAGGTTCAAAAGCTGGATGATTCAACAATTGGAAGACAGAATGATCTGGGGTCTCCTTCATTCTCAAGTCAGGTTCCACGATGACTTAGAAACCAAGACTGCTGAGTGGCTTGTCCTCCTTAAAGCATGTCATATTCATGTTGACAGACTCCTCTCCTGGTGGCTAAGGGCTTCAAGCCAAGTGTTCCAGACATCAAGGCAGAAGCTGCATCATCTTTTATGACTAATCTTTGGGAGCCACACAGAGCCTTTGCTTTTGGTTGAAGAATCACAAGCCACCCAGAGCCAATGGGAAGATACATAGTCCCTGCAACTTGGTGGAAGAAGGGTTAAAGAATTTGGAAGCTGTAAGACTTAAAGGGATGAAGAAATATGACAAGGTTTCAGACCTAGAATTGGGACCTAGGTCTTTTGAATTCAATGCACAGGCCATTATGTCTCTTATTCAGACGGCCAATTAAGGTTTTCATGGAGGACATTTTTGGGGGATCAGTTTCAACAACAAACAGAAAAAGTAGGGGGAATGTTGCAATCAATTTAATTTATCATTCAAGAGGGTTTAGTTTATAAGGTAAAATATTCCCCTATAATTTTCTTTTATTATGTACATCTTCCAACAAATTCTTACAGAAAAACAAGCAAACCAACCAACAATAATGGTATATTACAGCCCAGTCAGCCTGAATTATAACAAATATCAAGTTAATGAGGTCTGAACTAATCAAGTTTAATGCAGCAATAATTGTGCAGTCCCAGTGAGAGAAAGGAGAATGGTTATTTAGGCTTTATTTGGCTTTAGAAGAATAGACTCTAGCTTTCAAGGTACTTGCTAAGTGACTGAGCATGTGCACATGCAAACCTCTCAATCTAGTGTTTGTCAGGAATATAAATGTGTCATATTCTGGAAGACTTTCACTGACGAATTGCACAGACCAGAGCTCTAATTAATATAAGAATCCATTCAAGACTTGTGGGTTATTTTAATTGCTGAGAGACCTAGTCCAGGGTAGGCAATTTTGTTTTATAATGGATGAATAGCAAATATTTTTCACTTTATGAGACATCTAGTCTCTGTTGCAACTACATAACTCACCTGTCATCACCCAAAAGCTGCCACAGACAATCCATAAATGAACAGGCATGTCTGCATTTAGTAACACTTTATTTACCAAGACTTGCAATAAGCCAGATTTGGCCTTTGGGCTGTAAGTTTCTGACCTTTGTCCAAACCTTTCAGTTTATAAGCAAGAAGACTGAGGCCCAAAGAGCACAGTTTATTTTTCCATGTGAACCTTACAACAATGTGATGAAACATAAAAGATCTAGAAAAAATCCAATAACATAAACACATATGTTGGATATCCCCTGATTTTCATCATCATCAATGAATATTTATTGAATATCCCCTGAGTGTAAAGTTCTTTACATCGCTTTTGGCTTCTCAAGTGTCTCTTTAGCTAGGTTACATTCACTGTACTGGTTTTTTTTTTCTGTCTTCTTGCCAAAGATATTCAAAACCTCCCCAAATTTCATCAGTTTCAGTATGCATGTTTGAATGTATTCAGTTTTATTTTACTTAAGCTTCAAACATTCTTTGAATTTCTCCATCTATGCTTTATTAGAGGGCTCAAACAATGATAGCAGCCTGTTAATGATGTCTTATCTCCTAGCTAAGAGAAGTTAATATTTTTCTGCTCCTATCAAGCATCAAACATCTCCATCTGAGCAACTAAAAAGATAAATATGTTTGCACTGGCCATGGAATGGCCATCTATTTCAGCGCTCTGGCCAATGCCTGTTCGCCTAAGAATCAACATGTGAAAACACAACAACCTTCCAGGTGCATGGGGATACTCTGCGCAAGTGAACCTCACAGAAGAGGGGATGACGTGTAATTTTGCATCAACTCATAAGGAAATATATCTATCCCAGCTAATTAGTGAAAAAAAAAGATGACTACATAGAAGAATGTGGCAAAGATGACATACAGATGATCAACAGACCCATGAAAAGATGCTCAACAACATCACTCATCATCAGGGAAATGCAGATCAAAACAATGAGGTATCACCTCACATCGGTTAGAATGGCTAAAATTAAAAACCCAAGAAAAAACAAGTGTTGGTGAGAATATGAAAAAAAAAAAAAAAGAAAAAAAGAAACCTTCACGTACTGTTGGTAGGAATAAAAACTGGTGCAACCAATGTGGAAAACACTGTGGAGGTTCTTCAAACAATTAAAAATAGCACTATCGGGGGCACCTAGGTGGCTCAGTCAGTTAAGCTTCCAACTTTGGCTCAGGTCATGATTTCACAGTTGGTGAGTCTGAGCCCCGCATCAGGTTCTCCACTCTCAGCATGGAGCCCACTTCAGATCTTCTGATCTGAACTACCGCAAGACCCAATAATTCCACTGCTAGCTGTTTACTACCCCCCCAAAAAAACACACTAATTTGAAACAATCTATGCACTCCTGTGTTTATTGCCAATATGGAAGCAACCCAACTATCCATTGATAGATGAATACATAAAGAAGATGTGGTAGAGATATACAATGAAATATTACTCAGCCATAAAAAAGAATGGCATCCTCCCATTTGCAACAATGTGAGTGGATCTAAAGTGTGTACTGCTAAGTGAAGTCAGCTAGAGAAAAATATCATATGATTTAATTCACATGTGGAATTTAAGGAGCAAAACAAATGAACAAAGACAAAAAGATATAAATGAAAAATAGATTCTTAAATACAGAGAACAAAGTGGTGGTTGACAGAGAGGGTGGGGCAGGGATGGGTGAAGTAAGTTAAAGGGTTTAAGAGTACACTTATGGTGACGAGGGCTGAATAATATATAGAATTGTTGAATCATTATATTGTACACCTGAAACTAATATAATACTCTATGCTAATTACACTTGAATAAATAGAATGTGACACTTTAGAGTAAGTCCTCTTTTTCCATCTTCAGGTATATATTGCCTTTCTTAAGTCTGGCTGAGATGCATAGAAAATTTTATCTGTAAGATATAATCGAATGAATACCTGCATCATGTTATGCAGGCTCTGGGGCCCAAGAGGACATATGCATCTGCAGATTAATTGCTATTACTTCTGATAACCTACTTATATCCCATCTACTGAAAAGAGGAAATGACCAAAACTCATGGATTTGGCATTCAAGGTACCCAACATTTTTACTTTAGTCTCTCTTCTCAGCCTTATTATTTCGAATTTTCCTTTGTCAATTCTACATGTAGCATAAGCTTTATACCCAAGCAGCTTTTTCAGCTTCAATGCACCATTTCCCTTGTCTGTAATTCTGTTCCTCCCTGCCCAATACCCCTTAAACTTTTACCCTTCCTGGAGGATCATCCAAATATCTATTTCATCATGGCATCCTTCTTAATGCATCCAGCTAACTTCTTACATATTTAACTCAGAAATCATATAAATAACTATCTTTGTTATGACATTCAGCATCTGCTGTTTCATATTGTAATTGTTTATACATACCCTTCTTCAAGATTTTTGTTTTATGTACCTCTGCATCTTATTCAACACAAACAGGTTTCCCCCCCTTCATGTAGACATTTATGAATTGGTTAAGGACACTGGATTATAATTTATATTCTATAAAAACGTGTTCAGTCATGCCTAATGACAAAAAATTAAATTTTGATGAATGTTATCTTTTTCCTTTCACACAACATACCATCCTATTTACTCCTTTTTCTTTTTTATATGGTCAACTTTAAATACACTCAAATTCCTTGAGAAACTGGTTCATTTATAATAATAAATAATACTGTTTCTCTCATTATTTAGGAATAATATTTTGAAGATATTTTATATCTGATCTAGTAGAATCCATGTATTTTTATTAAGGCCAACCAAATACTGTTTAAATTTGTTGGAGTTCAACTAGATTTCAATGGCCATGTCACCACATAATATCTTCTTCTTGTCCTTAACCAAAGCTAAGTCCATGTCCTTATCAGCCTTGGATATTCTTTAATTTTTTTTCAGTGTTTATTTAGTTTTGAAAGGCAGACAGAGTCCAAGCAGGGAAGGGGCAGACGGAGAGGGAAACACAAAATCTGAAGCAGGTTCCAGGCTCTGAGCTGTCAGCACACAGCCTGACACGGGGCTCAAACACACAAACCATGAGATCATGACCTGAGCTGAAGTCAGATCCTCAACTTAATGAGCCAACCAGGCACCCCTCAGCTTTGGGTATTCTTAAATACCAGAAGGAAGTTTAGTTTTAATGCCCACAAATTGTAAATTACTCTGAATCCACCAGTCCCCAAGGAAGTTTACAATATGAATTTTGTTTTTTATTACTAATCAAGAGAATTGAGAATGTCAGGGTATAAAAACTCGTGGGTCTTTTATGTTGAAGACAATTAGAAAAGTTCAAAAACTGTAAGAGAGAAGACAAATACAAGCATCCTTGGAAACAAATTCTTGCTAAAGAAGCTTGGATTTTGGAAGCAGTTTTGTCTGAATGATGTACAGGGTATTAGCTGACTATTGGCTAGTGAAATGGAGAATACTCTTTATTTTTTATACTAAATAATGATGGTAAGTAGACACATTCTCAGATTGTCTGCCAGAGCCACAGCCCCCTTCTATGTAAACTGTCTCTTCCACAGCCACCATTTTTTCTTTGCAAAAATCTATGCACAGGCTGTATGACCCTGTCATATACCCAAGGATGATGGGATTCTAGGACAGTAATACTCCACAACAGTAAACTTTCAGGTTGGCCAGTTGAACTGTTACAGCCTGAAAAAATAATGGACTGGATCAAATAGGGTCTCAAGAATTCAAGCAAAAAACATAATAAAAAAATAAGAAAATTAACTGAATCAAAGGGTGCCCTAAAACAGAATTTGATCCATAAAAGTCCTCATATGTCAAAGCTGTGAGTGAACCCAAGTTATAAGCAGCACCATAAAGGGAAAAATGATCGACAGGATATAGAAAGGGAAAAATACCAAAAAAGGAGAGAGGTCAAATATTTAAGTGGTCCCAGAATTTCTGAGTTTCCTTCCCTCTGGTTGGTCTGGCTTATCAGTTGTGTCACATTGTACTCAGAGTTTAGATTCTATAGTGACTGCATACAACAGACATTGAAGATAGTCATCATTTCCCTTGAAAATCCTTTGGGAAAATGTCACTACAGAAACTAAAGGGTTTTTTTTTCCCCCCTTCTTTTCCTTCTAGCTTCGGAGCAAATCATGGTTTCTTTCACTGAGTACCAGATGAAGTGACTGTCTTGCTTTCGGGAGAAATTTTAAGCGAAAAATATGCTTCTTTAAACATTATAATCTCCTTAGGGTTTCCTGTGATGTTCTTGCTATGACAGAAATGCCCATCTTCCAGCTCATGCTCATTCCTGGGTATATATTTATTAAATGAAATAGTCACAGGAATGCCCCACACATTTTAAATGTTCCACTCCTCTTCCCTTTCAGAAAAGCAAGTACGGTGGAAATTGCACAAATTAACAATGCCTACCTTAAGATGTGCCCTGGGTTATAATACATGTGTAACTTCCTAAAAAAAAAAAAAAAATCCTGGTGCTTTAAGTCAGTGAGAAAGCCTCAGTCCCTTGCAACCAAAAGAATTCAATAGAATGGGAAAACCATGGTTTTTTATCACTTTATCTTCTTTCAGAGAAATAGACAATCAAAATACATAAATTTAGACCAGTTCAAAAATCAAGGAGATTTGGACAATGTGTAGCCTACAAAAATGTTATACTTCTGAGCTGCAAAATCGATAAGTTAGCTCATGGTTTTATTAAAAATAACCCCTTCTTGGGGTGCCTGGGTGGCTCAGTTGGTTAGGCGTCCGACTTCAGCTCAGGTCACGATCTGCAGTCCGTGAGTTCGAGCCCCGCTTCGGGCTCTGGGCTGTTGGCCCAGAGCCTGGAGCCTGCTTCCGATTCTGTGTCTCCCTCTCTCTCTGCTCCTCCCCCGTTCATGCTCTGTCTCTCTCTGTCTCAAAAATAAATAAACTTTAAAAAAATAATAATAATAAAAAAATGACCCCTTTTTAGGGCACCTGGCTGGCTCGATCAGTTAAACATCCAACTCTTGATCTCAGCTCAGGTCATGATCTCACAGTTCGTGGGACTGAGTCCCCTGCCATTGGGATCTGCACTGAAAGCACTGAATCTGCTTGGGATTCTCTCTCTCCCTCTCTCTTTGCCTCTCTCTCTCTTTCTCTCTCTCTCTCTCTCAATAAGTAAATAAATGAACTTAAAAAAAATAACCCCTTCTTTCCAAGATGGATTTGCCCATTATTTCATAGACACCTCTCTTCCACTTCACTTAGCCTATTTTATCAAACACACCATGTGCTCCCCACCACCATCCTTTGGCCCACTTTGTATTCCAGCCACTGCTGTAGCAACCAGACTCTTACAGATGTAACTGAAGAGCATCTCACACGGAGTGTCATTGCTCTGACTCTGTGCCATTCTACCTCTCTGGCTTTGCAAAGCTGGTGCTATTGGATAGCTTCTGGAAACCAACTAGCACTCACACATATGCAGACCAGAAGGGAGAAGGAGTTAACAACCCAATTAGGAGGGGTGGAGCAAAGGGCCCAAAGATCAATTCCCCTTACTTCTGTTCTTCTGGTGAGTAATCTCGAGGCACATTCAATGTGTTCCCCAGGCCACATCTGAACAAAAGCTTTCCCTCTTTTCCTAATTCCCTCTCTCCATCCTTCTGCTCCTGTTTCCTGAGATCACTCCCAAAATACACGACCCACGTGCAAGCTCTTGGTGAAGCTTTGTTATCCAAGAGTCTTCAAAGTAAGACATACCGCAAAGTAAGAGAGAGGACCCTGAAGACAACTGCTATTTACTGAAAATATTCTATTCCCGGGGTTCTCTGCATGTATTATTTCATGTAATATTCCTCCAAACCTTATTAGTTGGCTCTACGACTCATTTGTTTCACCTGAGACAGCTTTGATTCTCAAAGGTAATGGGATTTGTGGAGGTCACAGAGTTAATTAGAGATAAAAGAAGGACTTCAAATCCTTATCTATGATTCCAAACTCAAATTCTTTCCACCATATATTGTTATGTTAGATAAAGCAGTTATGTAAATGAGCCAGGGTTGACCTCTGTGTATTTGCCTATTCATGGTTTAATGCCTTGGTGGACTGAGACCAAACAGTTCAACAGCCTGCAAGCACCAAACTTCTTTTTAAATATATTGTTGTTTTAAATATAAGCCAAAGAAGCAGACTTTTAGGTATTTAGAGACTGCCTACTTTGCATGCCTATGAAGCTCTGCTTAACGTGTGCTAGCTATAGATGAGCCCTAGGGCTGTGCATACCTCAAGCTGCTGTCGCTCTTTGCAGCTCTGTGACCCAGAGACTTCCTACTGTGCTGCTGAGCAATATCACCTAGATATTAGGCCTCTTCTCTGATCCTCCTCTTCCTGGGAGTTCCCTACCCTCTTTCCCTTCTCAGTGGTGTTCCCCTCTCCTGTAACTTCTATGTGTCCTCAGGCTATGAGGGATTTCTTCACCTGCAAACCTGTCACAGGGTCGCCAAAATAAACCTTGTGTGGGCTATTGCCACCTAGTGGCCATATCTTTTTCTTTGTTCAGTTTCCAAATCCCTCAACCACCGTACTCTGTGCTCTCCAGCTTGACTACTCTTTCAGTTCCTGTGACACTATGATAAAAGTTCTTCCTTAAAGTCAAGAGAATTGTGGGCTGATAACAGCAACACTTATTTGAGAGAAAAAAGGAATAAATCTATAAAATGTATTACCACAAGAGGCGACCCACACTAAAAACATAAACCTATATCAAGAAAAATTAAAAGATGACAAGACAGTATTGGTTTATTAAGACTGTGATTACCATATACTCTTAATCTCTGAGACTTAATGAGGCTAAAAAGTTGAAAAAGAGGGACTTTTATTACACAGGCTTTCTCCATACCTACCTAGCACAATTCTTAGTAACAATACTTAATGGGTGCTCATTAAGAAGAAACCAATGATTTTTCACAGCCCATTCTTCAGTGTTTCTACCAGAGAAAGATTCTGATTCTGTGACTAGAGGCACTTGAGGCTGGACCAGGGGGACAATTTTAAGATTTTGGGGTCCAATTTTGGTCCAAATCTAAAGCATTTGATTCTATGTAATGTATTTTACTAATTTTCATAAGGCTTATGTGCTATCCAAGAATTAACCCATTCAATTCAAGGCCATCAGCTGGAACAATTTAAGATCTTCAATACTTTAATCGCTATCAAATTGTCCAAAGTATGCTGACATGCTCTAAAATTTTTATGACGTGACTTGAGTCACGATAATCCTCAAATTACTTATTACAAATAACAACGATTAATATATGGATTTAGAATAGGGGGCATTAAGGAAGTTTGGAGTATGTTTTGGTTTATCACAATGAATGGGGTTATGACTGGAATCCAGCGGTTGAGTGGCAGAGATGCTAAATGTCCTACAATGCATGATTGTATCACCCAATAAAGAATTTTTCTACATCTTGCATGACTTTTAGATACAACTTACTTGCAAAGATTAATGCTTTCTCATTTCTCCACTTCTAGATTTTCTAATTTCTCCTTGCATGTTATCCCTATTTCACATAAGCATTATCTTTCCTTCTTGTGCTCTACTCAAATCTAGTTGACTCATACTTAATCTGACATTAGTTTGTCTTCTCGTGTCTGCTCATATAATTTTATTTCAAATTCCTGAGTGTGTTGTATAGAAAAGCTTGTGATCTTTTACATCTAAATTAATTAATTACAGGTGGGTGCTACTTTTAGAATTATAATTTAATACAATCGTGCACAAGTATTTATATATAAACACATTTTTCTCTTATATTCTTTCCTCTTATTTTTTCTTCATATTACAGGGTTTTATATGAATTGTTTTATTATGTATTTAAGTAGGTTATTTATGAGTATCATCTTGTGACACTAGATGAGACATAAAAATATTTGCAACAAAAAAGGAAGTGGCTAGGTCTGACAGGTCTGAAAACCACTTTTAGAGTCTGTTAGAAAAAAGATCATCTTACCTCTTATGACTGTTGCTTAATGGCTATGCGCTCCATATGTTAAGTTTGATCCCTTAATCTTAGATTTTTTTTAAAGATTACTTATTTATTTTGAGAGAGAGCAAAACTGTGCACAAGTGGGGGGAGGGGCAGAGAGCTAGGCAGAGAGTGAATTCCAAGCAGGCTCCATGTTGAGCTTGTGGACCTTGATCCCACAACCATGAGATCATGACTTGAACCAAAATCAAGAGTTGGACTCTCAACTGACTGAGCCATCCATGTGCTCCTTATCTTAGATTTTGTATATGTAAAAATAAAATCATGATACCTGCCTTATCAGAATAAGTTTAGGCTGAAATGAAATAATACATTCCAGAGTCCCTGGAACATATAGATCATCCTTCCTACACTGCAGTCTCAAATTCTACATTAAAAAAGATGTTTCCTCCAAAATAAGAACACAAATGACTCAATTTTTAAGAAGAGTCAAGAGATCTAAACACATATCTTACCAAAGAAGATACACAAATGGGAAATAAGCATATAAGAAGATTCTCAACATTACTTGTCATTAGGGAAATCAAATTAAAAAATGACAGATCACTGCAGACCTATTAGAATGGCTCAAATAAAAACAAAAACAAAAACAAAAAACTGACACCACCAACTGCTGCTGATGATGCCGAGCAATGGGAACTTTCCTTTATTGGTGGTGGGAATCCAAAATGGTACATCCTCTTTGGAGAACATCTTGACAGACAGTTTCTTACAAAGCTCAACATGATCTTACCTTATAACCCAGCAATTGTAGTTATAATTATTTACCTAATTTGAACCTGTAGCCACACAAATATCTGCAGGGGTTTAAAACTTACAGAAGCTTAATTCAAAATTACCTAAACTGGAAGCAACCACAAGATGTCCTTTGATAGGTGAATGGATAAGCAAATAGCAGTACATCCACTCAATGGAATATTATTAAATTAATAGAAGAGTTCTCAAGCTACCAAACACATGGATGAAACTCAAAAGCACATCGCTAAACAGAAGCAGCTGGGAGGAAAGGACTTCATCGTTTGATTTCATTTAGATGACACTCTGGAAAAGGCAAAATTATAGAGACAATAAGCAGATCAGTAGTTGACAGACATTGGATGGGAGAAGTTTGAGGACAGGTTGTTTTTTTGAGGAGGTGAAACTATTCTGGATGATACTGCAGTGGTGGGACATAACATTATGCCCAGTCCAAGACCTACAGAACTTTACAGCACAAAGAGTAAACTTTAAGTTATGAAAATTTAAAAAAATTATTTAAGAAGGCAGGGGATCTGAGACCTTGATCTCACAGTTCATGATTTCAAGCCCCACATCAGGCTCTGCACTGACAGCATGAAGCTGCTTGGGATTCTCTCTCAGCCCCTTCCCTACTCTTTCTCTCTCAAAATAAATAAACTTAAAAAAAAAGTCAGAATGCAGAATATGAAAAAAATCTAACTGTATTGGAGATGTATGAAACAATGTCATTGAAGAGGATGGAAGGAAAAATGTTGATATATTTGGGAAATGAGAGGACTCTGTAAGACTAAAGACAAAAGAAATTGTACATAAGAACTGTACTCCAGTTGAAAAGTTGTTTCCAGTGGGGATATAGGCTAACAATTCTGAAACCACTGTTGTAAATGGGTTGAACTATATCCCTCCAAATAAGTTCTGTTGAAGTTCTAGCCCCCAGTACCTGTGCATATGACTTTATGTGGAAACATGGTTGCTACAGATGGAATCAAGTTAAGATGAGGTCATTTGAATGGGCCTTAATCCAGTATGACCAGGGTACCCATAAGAAGAGATGAGACAGGGAGAAGAAAGTGAAGGGAGCCTCATGAAGAAAGAAGCAGAGATTGGAGCTATGCTGTCCCAAACCAAAGAATACTTGAGAGACAAAAAAGGATCCTCCCCTAGAGGCTTTCAAAAGAGTATGTTCTTGTCAACATCTGGATTTCAGACTTGCAGCAACAAAGTAGTAATAGATTACAACCCAACGTGTAAAATAAATATCCATGAATATATACTAATATAAATAAATACATAGAGGAAACAATGAAGAGAAGAGACAAATTTCCCATGAAGAAGAATTCCAAATAATTTATCTAGATAATTAATTTGGATACTTTATCCAAATAATGTATCCATCCTTAAGGAGGTGTAGTGCAACTCCCCATTCTATAAGTGTGGGCTATCATAGTAACATTAAAGAAAACCTTAGGAGGAGCGCCTGCGTGGCTTGGTCACTTGAGTGTCCAACTTTGGCTCAGGTCATGAGCTCACAGTCTTTGATTCTGAGCCCACATCAGGCTCTGTGCTGACAGCTCAGAGCCTGGAGTCTGCTCTGGATTCTGTGTCTTCCTCTCGCTCTGCCTTTCCCCCACTCATGCTCTGTCTCTCTCTTTCTCTGTCTCAAAAATAAACAAACATTAAAAAATTAAAAAAAAGAAAACAGTAGGAAACCTGAAAATAGGATGGAATGAATAGTAATGTTTCAATATTGATTAATAGTGAATACAACTTAGTAACGTAAAATAATAATAGGGGAATCTTGGTGTGGGGTATATGGGAAATCTATTACTTATTATTGTAAAATTAAAGTATACTACAAAAATAAACTGTTGTTTAACTCTCAGTTTAAATCTTGTTCCAGCCCTTCTTTATATGTGATGGGCAAGAGTTCAGTTTTGTATCTTTAATATGCTAGGATCCCTAAGCTAGAAGACTGGTAAGGATTAATAAATTAACCAATATGAAGGGTCTACCTGCTAAATTCTAACATAATGCCTTGAAGGATTCTTAAACATTTAAATATCATTTTTCTTTTGTCTTTCTAAATATATTTTCAGACCTAGAGAAGCCAATTAATTAGTGGGAAAGGGGGATAATATAAAAAAATAGTTAATTGTGATTTCAAAGCTAGGCATCCCAAACTATGTTTCAGTTTGATGTGAATTTGGTCACAGATGAATTTCTTGTTGGTTTAAGTAGGAGTCTACTGGAAGTTGAATTTCTCTTGGATGAAACACAAGGTCGAGCTGTCTCCTACATCTTGGCTACTGGCTGCCCTTCGTCAATGTTTGTGGCTTAAAGTGATGATATCATGAGGCCTACAGATGAAATGAAAATGTCTTCTCACAGAACGTTCAAGTCACTTAAGAGTAAAGATGGAATTGTACTCCAAATCTAAACTTACTGAAGAGCTATTATCCAGTAAAATGGTATTAGCAATCAATATTTCCCACACAGAACCTCTTACAAACAATCTATATATAATCCTCAAAATAATAGAGAAAGGTTTTGTTTAAACCAGCCAGCCCAACTCGATAGTTGTGTAGACAAACATCAATTAATGTAATAGAAGTCTTGTCCTTATTTATCATCATCTCTGCCTACCCACATGGGTAATTATAACAGCATTATTTCAGTTTGAAAGAATTGTGCAATATGGAAAAAAAATCAAAGAGTCATTATGAGTCTGTGTACTTTTGTTTCCAATACTATCTGGACAAGCTCTAATAACGAACATTTTCAAACTATGTAGTCTCCAAAATACATACCATCATCAATGCCCTTAAGTGTACAATAACATAACCAAACAAAAGTTAGTAATATATGAGTGCTTCAAGTTCTGCCTTCCTTTGTCCATTAAAAATAATTTCGGCTTGGCTCTCTCACTGTCCTTCTTCATGTCCCTATCCCTAACATTTCAAGAATGGGGGTGGGGATAAAGATAGGAGACTGACTCGTGGGATGGGCTTTGGGAAATTATCGTTGCAGTACAGATTCTCTCACATGGTACTCCAAAACCCAAGGTAAGAACTTGAGTCATGTTCATATTATCCTTGGTTTCTAAATTGTTTTATTTTGAAACCCTTGCATCACCGAGAAGGATCTAAGTAGCCAAGATGAGACCTTTACTGGGTAGCAGACTCTCAGTTTCACATGTCACTGGTTACAAAGCCTGCCCTACTTCCACTACATTAAACATTATGGTGAGCTCATGTTGGAACTCACCTGACAGTATTTGGTTCCCAGTCCTTTCACTACTTGGGATTTAGATCCCAACTTTCTGGCCCTTGGTGAAATTGTTTCACATCTCATTATCTCACATTCCTCTAGTGTAAAATGGAGAGAAGAGTAGCGCATAGCTGGTAGGATTAGTAGTAAGAAGTAAACCTTATAACCAGTGTAGAAACAACATAACAGAGATAGAATAGTAAGTACTCAAGAAATGTTAGCCAAGGTTACATTTTCCTTTGTATCACTTCTCCCTATCTCCATCTTGTTGTTTTGTTAAAGCTTTTTAGTTTTAAAGAAATAAGATATTTACATTAAACAGATATGCATTAATTTTCATTTTGTTGGGATTAATTTTCATTTATTGGGACAGCTAAGTTTTAAAAGTGTAATTAAGACGTTCAACCCGGTGACTGTGTGATTTTGTTCATTCCTGCTCCTGAATATTTTGTATTCAGTGAATGTAAAATGTAAAATAACCAATTTTCTGAGCAACACAATTTTTTAAATGTTTATTTATTTTTGAGAGTGCAAACAAGGGAGGAGTAGATACAAGAGGGAGACATAGAATCCAAAGCAGACTCCAGGCTCCGAACTGTCAGCACAAAGCCAGACACAGGGCTCGAACCCACGAACCTTGAGATCATGTCCTAAGCTGAAGTTGGACGCCTAACTGACTGAGTCACCCAGGGGCCCCCTGAGTACCACCATTTTAAGAGATGTGTCTTAATTTAAATAAAGTGCTTTCTAATTTTCCAGGCTTTGATGAATGGTGCCCCTATCAAGTTGAACTATGATACTTAGTCTTTCTGATGCAGGTTGGCCATTGACACAAAAAGAAAATCAGCCACATTGGAGCTATCGCAAATGGTTCACCCAGCAGCAAGAATACTTTATGAGCTGAAAAATCAGCCAATAGGGAAAACATACAACAACAATAAAAAGATCTCTCATCATTTAGATCTTTTTAAAAAATTATCAACTTTACAGAAGCAGCTGAACCACATTTTACACCCAATTGCTGACACTTTTTGCTAACCACATTGAGAATCCTTTCTCCCCAAGATACATTTTTGCATCTTAATGCTTTTGGGAACCAATGGACTAAAAACAATATTATTTATGTTAATTTTGCTGTGAACTGCATTAATAAAAGAGTTTTAAAAACATTTGTGATATTATGCATTTAAATTCTGTCTGTATCTTCACCCTTCGGTGACAGCAGCATTTGCACAAATGGTAGAGGACTGAAAATAAATTCATTTTTTATGACAAGCTTGCAAATGTGAAGGCGGATATTAATGGCAAGGCATGGACAAATGGAAAGCACTGAATTTTCACAAAAGAGAATTTGAGTTGCAATGCACCCAAGAACAGAGTTTACGGGTAAACAACTCATTCGTGTGAATTCCTATAAATCAGGACTATGGTAATACACCTGCGCTTGCTAAAATGAAGGAACATACTGAATGTTACTAAGGAGATCAACTATCAATCTCTTCTTAACTCAAATAAAGAGATAAAGATTCAAAAGCTCTAAGTGAAGAATCTAAGGTGGATGTATAATTAATGGTAGGTCACAGGGAGTAGAGGAGAACTCATTAACACTTCATATTTCCACTTAAATAGCTACCATATTATAGTTGTTATTGGCTTCCATGTACTAGGTGTGATAGTTATTAATTAAAATGATATCAATTTAATCTTATAATAATCCATTATGTAAGAAAGGCAAATATTACCTTTCTAGAGATGAGGACACAGAACAAAGAAATTGTGACTTGAGCAAGTTGAAAGGCAACTATTGTTCTGCATTCATATAATCAACTTTGTGAGAACAAACTCTTTCAGAGAAATGCATAGATACTGCTAAATCAACTCTCAGGTTGAATTTTTAGTCTTCCATGCATTTACTGACTGGTAACATTTAATCTGTTTGAACAGCGATCCTTTCTGCCATACAAAGTACATTTTTGGCATCATCACTGTTGTATTGATCTAATCTTGCATAACATTATCACCACAAACTTAGAGGTTAAAAAAACACACATTCACTATCTCCCAGTGTCTGTGTGTCAAGAATCTGAATATGGCTAAGCTGGATCTTCTGTGTACAGTCTCACAAAGGCTGCAATAAAGGCAAATTTTCAGGGGTTGATCCCCAGGATCAACTGGGGAAGTTTCTGCTTTCCAAGCTCACTCATGCTGTTGGAAGAATTCAATCTCTTGCAATTATAGAACTGAGGGCTTCAATTTCTTACTGACTATTGACTAGAGACATTCTCAGCTCCTAGACGTCACCCACAATTCCTTGCCATGTAGGACTCCCCAGGTAGGACCACTTACTTCCTCAAAGCAAGCAAGAGATGGAAAAACTCTAGCAAGAAGAGCATTACAAGCTTGTGTAAATCATGTAATCATATATGAATAATCATGCACATTCTATTACCATATTCTAATATAAAAAAATCATAGGTGTGGTCCACATTCAGGATCCCCACATAGGGGATCACATATCAGTATGAATAGCAGGGAATAGGAATCATTAGGGCTACCTTAAGAGCCTATTTGCCACGATCACTATCAACTTATGCAATGATATGAATAATACATTGTATTTTGCCCTTATGAAAAGATTAAAGAAATATATATGTGCACTGATGTTACTGATAAAGATTATTAGGTTTATCAGTTCAATATAAAGCTAGAAATTGTTACATAAAAATTTAGTCTGACAGATGCTATAATTCAAATTGAAATGAAGAAAAAAAGAAATTAAATAACATGTACAAAATTCTAAATATATATTGACATAGTAACTGAAAGAAAACTGGTGAATTTATCATTTGTTGAAACTCTTTTAGAACTGTTCTTATGAGGTGTAAGAACACAGTTTAATTTTTGCACAAATTTTATACAACTACACATACATTCACTGGATATGAAAGCATTGCCCCTAGTTAATTAGTGGCCAAGAACTCAAAAGTAGATTCTATAATACTTACTGGAGTTTTCATCTAAAAGTTTACCTGTCACAGATTAGATCTAATTATGGCAACAGTGTTTAAAATTGTCCAAAAGCTTTCTGTTGCACATAAAATAAAAATCCTTAACAGGGCCACAAAGAAATGTGATTTGGTTTCTGCTCACCCTTCCAAGCACTCTCCCTACACTCTTACCTCAACGCTGTTGGCTTCTCATATCCTTTGTATATACCACTCTGGCAGCAATGAATGTTCCTTCATCACTCTTTTCTTCATTTATCACTTTACTAAGCCAAGTTATTACTTTCTTGTTTAAGAATGATGCTCCTTTCCTTCATACAGTTTATCTCAGTTCATAATTATGTGTTCATTTAAAAAATATAATGCCTTTATATTGCCTGTGATATATGCCTATGATGAATGCCTTTCTAGCCATTGGTAAAGGCAAAATTCACCAAGTCAAATAATGTGCACTATTGTTTGCTTAGTGCTTGGGACCATGCTCAGGACATAGATGATCAGTAACTATGTTCCAAGATGAATCAACATCCAAATGAGCAATCAATGACTACCAGTGTTTTTACTCCTTCCCATCTCTTAATTCAATCTCTTTAATTTTTTGCCCCCTTTAAATCATTGATTCTTCTATGTACTTTTAGAAGTAAACCATATCCATTTTCAATAGGTAGAGTTAAACAGGATTTTTTTTTTTAATTTGGAGATGAAAGGACACAATTGTAACTTCTGAGAATAAAAAGGGGCTTTAGATTTTTCTTTGCTGTATTTTCAATGAAGGTAATGGCATTAAGCTTCTACAATGAGTAGTGGCTTTTCTAGTATTAGTTTCATCATGGGCAAGTGGGACCTAATCGCTCTCATGTAGCTTCCAAGAAAGAACTGCTGGAATCAGGAGGTGGATTTTGTTTAGATTCTTTATTTTCTTTTCCATTTTTTGAATTGCAGTGAAGTAACAAAATACGTTGTTTTTTTTTGTTTTTTTTTGTTTTTTTTAAGAAATAAGGGAAATTTCCTGAAAACTAAATATAGGAAGCAGTCCTCATGGAAGCTAAATGACCAAAGAGAATCCATTTTTAAACTAAAAAGCTAAAAGGCAAGTAAAAGGTTTTTTTTTTTTTAAATCATGGTCTCATATTTAATCAGCAATTATGTTCGAAATCAGAGAGAATAAAGAAGTTCACAGTGATTCTGGGATAGGTCTGCATGATTTACCCATTGTTATTTCATGCCAGGTTTGACATGGAGTTAAATTTTATGTAATTCTCTTAGCATAAAAGCTGATTATAAACAGATCTTGGGTAACTGCCCCCTTCCTCCTACATTATATAACTATTTCAGCTAAGAAGTTTTCCACTTGCTGGCTCTATAAGCGAACTGTATAGGTTCTGCCATTGCAAATTGTTTTGTTGGCCAGACTTAATCAAATATGTATTAAAATCAAGTGAGTATATCACATGTGAATTTTTGTATATCCCCTATAACTTCTAAGGAAATTCTGCAGAGACAATTTGGTTAAACTATCTCCATTAACCCCGGAGTGGATGTTGGGATCGAAATCACAGAGTAAACACATCTGCTATATAAAGGAAGCAATAGTATCTGGAATCAGCTATCCTTTTCTCCTACTTCTGCTGCACAGAAAACTAGAGCAAGACACACTTTTCCCCAAAGCATTAATGCTACATTTAATCCAAAGAAAGAAGGCTCTTAAAACTTCAAATTAATTTTAACATTTCCTCTACACATAGCATCTCTGCTAAATTCCCCCCATCGTAACAAGATATTTGAGTGCCTCAAACTATTTTTTATATAATTGTTCAAATCTTAGATTACTGGTATTATTTAAAGTGAATGCCTAGATTTTAATGGGAAATGATGCAATTATGGCTGAGGTTTTTAATATTTTTGTAAGTAGTTGAGGTTTAAAGAAATCTAGACACTTTTCATGAGGAAACAGAAGATTTGTCTTCAGAGAGATCAATAGGGCACAGTTTTCAAGCTCCCTCTAGTTATCAAACAGAAAGAAGCGTGAACGCCATTTATCCCTAGCGTTTGTTCCAAGCTGGGTCAATCAAGCCCCAAGCACCTGTTTTCTCTATTAGCACACACAGTGCCTGAATTACCCTGATTATTGTCTCAATTCTTCCTTTTACCTTGCCTGTGGGGACAGTCTGCCAACATTCAGGGCTTCAACCAAGAATGAGAAAAACCCACAGGAGGCTCCATTTGGCTCTTGCTAGCCAAGAAGAGAACTAGAGCAGAAATAGGAGGTACTCCTTTGATTTTCCCAGTTGATTTCAGCCTTTGTTTGTCCTTCTAAAAATAACAGAAGGTATTTTTCAAATGTATATTATAGATCAGATCACATCCTTCACTTGGGGCTCTCTCTCTATCCCCTCTTTCGCTCAGACTATTTTAAATGGCACCCAAATTTCCAAGCAAATGAGGATTTGTTGAATCAAAGTTGCCAAATCTATCAATAAGGTGTTGCCAGTTTGAAGATGGAAAAGATCAATTGAGCCTCAACAAGACATGCATCATCAGACCTGTTTTGGTAGATTCCAAAGAATCTGAGTGTGGGCTGAGGAATGCTGGGGCTGAATACTGCACAGTTCAACAATATCACTTCCATTTCTATATCCAAGTGGTTAAGAAGAGCCCATTCTACCCAAGGAGTAGAAGAGGCACTGCCGAAGACAGGACATACCTGGCTGGCTCAGTCAGTAGAACATGTGACTCTTGATCTCAGGGTTGTGTGTGTGAGCTCCATGTTGGGTGTAGCATTATTTAAAAAATAAAATATCTTTGGGGCACCTGGGTGGCTCAGTCAGTTAAGCGTCTGACTTCGTCTCAGGTCATGATCTCACGGTTCGTGAGTTTGAGCCCCGTGTCAGGCTCTGTGCTGATAGCTCAGAGCCAGGAGCTTGCTTTGGATTCTGTGTCTCCCTCTCTCTCTGCCCCTCCCTGCTCATGCTCTGTCTCTCTCTGTCTCAAAAATAAATAAAACATTAAAAAAAATTAAAAAATAAAATCTCTTTTAAAAAAAGACATAAAAAAGGCATTAATGACTTTATTTCTGCCCCTGTCTCCAACCTAGAAGAATATAATTTGATTATGAAAGGAAGGGTACATATACAATTGCTAAGTAAAGGATTGACTAAAAAGAAGTTCTAAAAGCAGATCAAGGAAAATGGTTTACATATGGAAGGAAGAAGAGAACATTTCTGACGGTGTCATGTGGCAAAGTAAGAAATCAAAAAGATTTCAGAGAAATAAGTATATGCTTGAAGAATAAATTAGAAAGAAAAAGGGGACACGTCATGAGCAAGGTCTTCAAAAAATCTGCACATCTTTGAACGTGATCATCTTTATTCGGTTATAGTAACTCAAATAAGTAATTTTTTAAGAAAAGCCTGTACTTAGTCAATACAAGGAATTTGGCATTCTTAAAGGATGCAATCCTGCACCAATAAAACGAGGATCTTTGCACAAGAATAGAGTGATTACATTTAATCGCTGTGGGAAAGACTAAGTAGGACAAAGTCAAGAAAGAACAAATGTCTGAACTCCAAAGAACTGATACACTCATTTCCTTATGCTGTTTAACAAGTTATCACAAAGCTAGTAGCTTCAAACAACACATATGCATTTTATTACAGTGTTAGGAATCCGGGTTCCATGTAAATGGGTTCTCAGCTCAGTGTATTTATTATAAGGCTGTAATGATGGTGTCAACTAGTCTGTGATCTTTTTTAAAGCTAGGGGTCATCTTCCAAGTTCATGTACTCATTGGCAAAATTTAGTTCCTTATGGTTGTAGGACTGAGACGTTCTCAAGGGCTTACCCAGTTCCTCGCCATGTGCACATCTCCACAGGTAATTAACACAGCAGTTTGCTTCTTCAAGACTAGCAGAACAATCTCTCTGTCCAACTTCCCAAGATTGAGTCTTATGCAAGCATTCCATCATCTTTGACATACAACCAATGATGTCCAATTATGTTTGCAATATTCTATTGGTTAGAGGTAAATTACAGATCCCATCCATACTCAAGGAGAGAGCTTTATGCCCCTTGGAGGGGGGCACCTGATATACCCAATCCTACAAATGGAAATAACATAAATGGAATGATGGGGGAAAGTTCGTCCATGATAGTGAGCAAGATGTACAAATTGGGCACTTGTCTTTGCCTAAGTATGGACTACCATAATTCATTTTATCTTTCTTTGTGTATATAAAAGAATAAAATTTACACGCAATAACAACCTTAGACTCAGGCAACTGGGCCACTGTCCTGGGTCTTACGCTGTTGAGTTCCCTGCTATAGCACTCTTCTAGCTGTATCCCTCCATGTAGGAAAAGGGCTTTGTGAGGCCAAAAAAATAAATAAGTAAATAAATAAGCCCAACTTCAGCCCACATACCTACTTTATGCTGCCCTCTGGATACTTAAGTCTGCAGAACTCCCTATCTGAATAACCCCAAGCCTGCTTCCTGCAGCATATAGTTCTTTCCCTCAGCCTGTACTCCTAAATGCAGAGCATGACAATGAAGTACCTTTAAATCCTAGGAGTCAAGAGGCAGCTCTTTTCAAGAAGGCACTGAATGACAGAACTGGGACTTATGGTCTGAGGTCTTCACAAACAGGCTCCTGGCTCTCCACAGTACAGCCTGGAATGAGGGAAGATAATTGAAAATGTAGGCACTAGATGAAACACTCTCCATTTGTCCTCTTTCCCCAAGCCTCGCAAGTGGTATCAGTGGGCCTGTCTACCTACAGAAAGCAGAAATCCCACTTTTAGTATGTAATTTCATTCATGCTCAAGATGTGAATTGACAGCCGACTTACATATTTTCACTCTTTGCTGAGTGAAAAATGGTCTCTTGAGAAGTTAGAATAAAAATGGTACCTCATCAATAAAAGCAAACACATGGAAAACAAACAAAGTTTCACAACCATTTGGCAGGTGGGGAAATTCCCATAGGGTAAATGATACTTACATGTTTTATACTATGCATATTTTTTAAGGAGGCAAAAGGATGTGTGAGGATTAGTTTAGACTCTCATCATATAAAGCATGAGAGATACAATAAAATATTGAATGTAAAACTCAAAAGAGATATTGGGGAAAAAGAAATTTCTCACAAAAACACATTAATTGGAAATACTGTTCAGAGTTGAAAAAGACATCTCCGACTTGGGGTTTTAGTACTGAGCATACGTGCTTTTGTGCATCCTCTATTACTAGAAGAACATAAGAGAATCAGGTATTAATGCTACCCCTTGGAGGCTGTCCTGCCTGTTTACAATATGGCATTGGAGAGGTTTTAGAACTCAATAGCTCCCTTCCAAGTTTTCAGCTTCCAACTTCATGGCCATTCCAGATAAACATCTGTGCTTCATATCGTGTGCTGGGCATATTGCTACTGATGCGATATCAAATAGCTTTCCCTCCATCTGTTGCCTGCTGATATAACACTTGATTAAAGATTTTTTAAAAGCAGTTGAGTCAGATCTGCGCTTCCACCATGTTTGACCCCTAAGAAGTCAGAAAATCTGAACAAGAACACATTTAACACCAATAGCAAAACGAATTTGCATAGATTGGACTTACTGTAAGTTATTATCATTTAAGCGTCTTGGAAGGTACCTATCACAATTGGCCATGGTTTTCACTTAGCGTATGCATCATCATGCTTAAACTTTCGTGGCAGAAAATATGTTTGATAATAAGGCCACAGGAGTAGTGTGGGTGTGTATGGATGATGTTACACAGTTATTAATTCACTCTCCTTGGTCTAGACCCATTTTTTTTCTTTTACCATAAGTATCTTCTTGGAATATAGCTGGGTCACACCGAAAGAATACTGATAGTCAAGAAGATAAAGTCCAACGATGTTTTAATTTTCCACTTTAGTTGCATCAGTACTGACTTCACTACCAGTTCAGCTTGCCAAACAATTTTTTTTTTAGAACTATTTTACTTTATTTTATTTTTTTAAATTTACATCCAGATTAGTTAGCATAGAGTACAACAATGATTTCAGGAGTAGATTCTCTAATGCCTCTAACCCACTTAGCCCATCCCCCTCCCACAACCCCTTTGGTAACCTTCTGTTTGTTCTCATATTTAAGAGTCTCTTATGTTTTGTCCCCCCTCCCTATTTTTATATTATTTTTGTCTCCCTTCCCTCATGTTCATCTGTTTTGTCTCTTAAAGTCCTCATATGAGTGAAGTCATATGATATTTGTCTTTCTCTAATTTCACTTAGCATAAGATCTTCCAGTTCCATCCACGCAGCTGCAAATGGCAAGATTTCATTCTTTGTGATTGCTGAGTAATACTCCATTGTGAATATATACCACATCTTCTTTACCCATTCATTCATCCATGGACATTTGGGCTCTTTCCGTACTTTGGCTATTGTTGATAGGGCTGCTATCAACATTGGGGTGAATATGTCCCTTCAAAACAGCACACCTGTATCCCTTGGATAAATACCTAGTAGTGCAATTGCTGGGTCGTAGGGTAGTTCTATTTTTAATTTTTTGAGGAATCTCCATATGGTTTTCCAGAGTGGCTGCACCAGCTTGCATTCCCTCCAACAACACAAAAGAGATCCTCTTTCTCTGCATCCTCGCCAACATCTGTTGTTGCCTGAGTTGTTAACGTTAGCCATTCTGACAGGAGTGAGGTGGTATCTCATTGTGGTTTTGATTTGTATTTCCCTGATGATGAGTGATGTGGAGCATTTTTTCATGCGTTGGTTGGCCATCTGGATGCCTTCTTTGGAGAAGTGTCTATTCATGTCTTTTGCCCATTTCTTCACTGGATGATTTGTTGTTTGGGTGTTGAATTCAATAAGTTCTTTATATATTTTGGATATTGACCCTTTATTTGATATGTATTTGCAAATATCTTCTCCCACTCTGTCAGTTATCTTTTAGTTTTGCTGATGGTTTCCTTCACTCTGCAGAAGCGTTTTATTTTGATGAGGTCCCAGTAGTTCATTTTTGCTTCTGTTTCCCTTGCCTCCAGAGATGTGTTGAATAAGAAATTGCTGCAGCTGAGGTCAAAGAGGTTTTTTCCTACTTTCTCCTTGAGGATTTTGATGGCTTCCTGTCTGACACTTAGGTCTTTCATCCATTTTGAGTTTATTTTTGTGTATGGTGTAAGAAAGTAGTCCAGGTTCATTTTTCTGCATGTCGCTGTCCAGTTTTCCCAGCACCACTTGCTGAAGAGACTGTCTTTATTCCACTGGGAATTATTTCCCGCTTTGTCAAAGATTAGTTGGCCATACGTTTGTGGTTCCATTGCTGGGTTCTCTATTCTGTTGCATTGATCTAAGTGTCTGTTCTTGTGCCAGTACCATACTGTCTTGATTACAGCTTTGTAGTATAGCCTGAAGTCTGGGATTGTGATACCTCCTGCTTTGGTTTTCTTTTTCAAGATTGCTTTGGCTATTTGAGGTCTTTTCTGGTTCCATACAAATTTTAGGATTATTTGTTCTAGCTCTGTGAAGAATGCTGGTGTTATTTTGATAGGGATTGCATTGAATATGTAGATTGCTTTGGGTAGTATCGACATTTTAACAATATTTGTTCTTCCTATCCAGGAGCATGGTATCTTTTCCCATTTTTTTGTGTCTTCTTCAATTTCTTTCATAAGCTTTCTATAGTTTTCAGTGTATAGATTTTTCACCTCTTTGGTTAGATTTATTCCTAGATATTTTATGGTTTTTGAATTTTTTTTTTCCAACGTTTTTATTTATTTTTGGGACAGAGAGAGACAGAGCATGAACAGGGGAGGGGCAGAGAGAGAGGGAGACACAGAATCGGAAACAGGCTCCAGGCTCCGAGCCATCAGCCCAGAGCCTGACGCGGGGCTCGAACTCACGGACCACGAGATCGTGACCTGGCTGAAGTCGGCCGTTTAACCAACTGCGCCACCCAGGCGCCCCATGGTTTTTGGTACAATTGTAAATGGGATCAATACTTTGATTTCTCTTTCTGTTGCTTCACTGTTGGTGAATAGGAATGCAACCGATTTCTGTGCATTGATTTTATATCCTGCAACTTTGCTGAATTCATGAATAAGTTCTAGCAGTTTTTTTGGTGGAATCTTTTGGTTTTCCATATAGAGTATCATGACATCTGAAAAGAGTGAAAGTTTGACCTCCTCCTGGCTGATTTGGATGTCTTTTATTTCTTTGTGTTGCCTGATTGTAGAGGCTAAGACTTCCAATATTATGTTGAATAATAGCGGTGAGAGTGGACATCCCTGTCTTGTTCCTGACCTTTGGGGGAAAGCCTCAGTTTTTCCCCATCGAGGATGATATTAGTGTTGGGTTGTCATATATGGCTTTTATGACCTCGAAGTATGATCCTTCTATTCATACTTTCTTGAGAGTTTTTATTAAGAAAGGATGCTGAATTTTGTCAAATGCTTTCTCTGCATCTATTGAAAGGATCATATGGTTCTTGTCCTTTCTTTTATTGATGTGATGAATCATGTTAATTGTTTTATGGATATTGAACCAGCCCTGCATCCCAGGTATAAATCCCACTTGGTCGTGGTGAATAATTTTTTTAATGTATTGTTGGAGCCAGTTGGCTAATATCTTGTTGAGGATTTTTGCATCCATGTTCATCAGGGAAATTGGTCTATAGTTCTCCTTTTTAGTTGGGTCTCTGTCTGGTTTTGGAATCAAGGTAATGCTGGCTTCACAGAAAGAGTTTGGAAGTTTTCCTTCCATTTCTATTTTTTGGAACAACTTCAAGAGAATAGGTGTTAAGTCTTCCTTAAATGTTTGCTAGAATTCCCCTGGAAAGCCATCTGGCCCTGGACTCTTGTTTTTTGGCAGATTTTTTATTACTAATTTGATTTCCTTACTGGTTATGGGTCTGTTCTATTTTCTATTTCTTCCTGTTTCAGTTTTGGTAGTGTATATGTTTCTAGGAATTTGTCCATTTCTTCCAGATTGTCCATTTTATTGGCATGTAATTGCTTATAATATTCTCTTATTATTGTTTTTATTTCTGCTGTGTTGGTTGTGATCTCTCCTCTTTCATTCTTGATTTTATTTATTTGGGTCCTTTCCTTTTTCTTTTTGATCAAACTGGCTAATCAATTTTGTTAATTCTTTCAAAGAACCCGCTTCTGGTTTCATTGATCTGTTCTACTGTTTTTGTTTGTTTGTTTGTTTGTTGGTTTGTTGGTTTGTTTGTTTTGATAGCATTAACTTCTGCTCTAATCTTTATTATTTCCTGTCTTCTGCTGGTTTGGGGTTTTATTTGCTGCTCTTTTTCCAGCACTTTAAGGCATAAGGTTAGGTTGTGTATCTGAGATCTTTCTTCCTTCTTTAGGAAGGTCTGGATTGCTAAATACTTTCCTCTTATGACCATGTTTTCTGTGTACCAGAGGTTTTGGGTTGTGGTGTTATCATTTTCATTGTCTTCCATGTATTTTTTTAATTTCCTCTTTAACTTTTTGGTTAGCCCATTCATTCTTTAGTAGGATGTTCTTTAGTCTCCAGTTACCTTTAGTAACTCTTTAGTTACCTTTCCAAATTTTTTCTTGTGGTTGATTTTGACTTTCATGGTGTTGTGGTCTGAAAATATGCACGGTATGATCTCGATCTTTTCACACTTGCTGAGAGCTTATTTGTGTCCCAGTATGTGGTCTCTTCTGGAGAATGTTCCATGTGCACTGGAGAAGAATATGTATTCTGGTGCTTTAGGATGAAATGTTCTGAATATATCTGTTAAGTCTATCTGTTCCAGTGTGTCATTCAAGCCATTGTTTCCTTATTGATTTTTTTATTAGATATCTGTCCATTGCTGTGAGTTGGGGTGTTGAGGTCTCCTACTATTATGGTATTACTATCAATGAGTTTCTTTATGTTTGCGATTAATTGATTTATATATTTGGGTGCTTCCACATTTGGCACATACATGTGTACAACTGTTATGTCTTCTTGATAGGTAGACCCCTTAATTATGATATAATGCCCTTCTTCATGTCTTGATACAGCTTTATTTTAAAGTCTAGATTGTGTGATAAGTATGGCTATGCCAGCTTACTTTTGTTGACTATTAGCCTGATAGATCGTTCTCCATCCCCTTACTTACAATCTGAAGGTGTCTTTAGGTCTAAAGTGGGTATCTTATAAATGGCATATAGATGGATCTTGTTTTCTTATCCATTGTTACCCTATGTCTTTTTATTGGAGCATTGAGTCCATTGATGGTAAGAGTGAGTACTAAAAGATATGAATTTAATGTCATTATGTTGCTTGTAGAGTTGGAGTTTCTGGTGCTGTTCTCTGATCCTATCTAATCTTTGCTGCTTTTGATATTTATTTATTTATTTATTTATTTATTTATTTATTCATTCATCTTTTCTCCCTTCAGAGAGTCCCCCTTAAAATTTCTTGCAGGGCTAGTTTAGTGTCATGAACTCCTTTAATTTTTGTTTGAGAAACTTTTTATCTCTCCTATTTTGAATGACAGCATTGCTGGATGAAGAATTATTGGATTCATATTTTTCTGATTCAGCACATTGAATATATTCTGCCACTCCTTTTTGGCCTGTCAAGTTTCTGTGGATAGGTCTACTACAAACCTGATCTGTTTTCCCTTGTGGGTTAAGGACTTCTTTTTCCCTTGCTGCTTTCATGATTCTCTCTTTGCCTGAGTATTTTGTGAATTTGACTATGATATGCCTTGTTGATGGTTGGTTTTTGTTGAATATAATGGGGGTCCTTTGTGCTTCTTGGATTTTGAGGTCTGTGTCTTTCCCCAGGTTAGTAAAGTTTTCTGCTATGATTTGCTCACATAACCCTTCTACCCCTATTTCTCTCTCTTCCTGTTCTGGGACCCCTAAGATTCTGATGTTGTTCTTTTTTAATGAGTCACTGATTTCTCTAATTCTTTTTTTTTTAATTTTTTTAAGTTTATTCATTTTTTAGAGACAGTGAGACAAAGCATGAGTGGAGGAGGGGCAGAGAGAGAGGGAGACACAGAATCTGAAACAGGCTTCAGGCTCTGAGCTGTCAGCACAGAGCACAGTGCAGGGCTCAAACTCATGAACCATGAGGTCATGACCTGAGCCCAAGGCAGATGCCCAACCGACTGAGACACCCAGGTGCCCCAGCATTTATTTATTCTTAATATCTCCATTGTTTATTACAAAGGCATATGTATTGCTAATCAACATGATTCATATGTATGAAACAATCACTGGTGACTGGAATCAAGGTAAAGAGAGAACAAAATTATTTGTCTTTCAATTATCCATATCTTAGATTTTGAAATATGTAAGAGACAATCAACTCTTGTCAATCTTGGATCAAAGATTAGGAAGAGCATCCACTTCTAAGAGTTTCATCACTGTGAAATAAAGAAAATTAAACAATGTAGTGAGTTTTTCATTCTATCACATGTCTACTTTCAAGTAAGACTTTAGGGGCGCCTGGGTGGCGCAGTCGGTTAAGCATCCGACTTCAGCCAGGTCACGATCTCGCGGTCCGGGAGTTCGAGCCCTGCGTCGGGCTCTGGGCTGATGGCTCAGAGCCTGGAGCCTGTTTCCGATTCTGTGTCTCCCTCTCTCTCTGCCCCTCCCCCGTTCATGCTCTGTCTCTCTCTGTCCCAAAAATAAATAAACGTTGAAAAAAAAAATTTTAAGTAAGACTTTAGCATGAGCACAATATCTATTGTGATATGATATTCTTTCTACTTCTGCTAACAACATTGCTTTCTTATTACCTAATGTTGATAGCAAAAGTTTTTTGTCTCCTTCTTTTTCTTCCCTCCCATTCCCACTTTACTACTGCTGGACTCTGGTGTCTATTCTTAGCTCAAATTCTTCATAGATAATTTAATTAACCAACTTATGAATTGATGCCAACCCTAAATCAGCTCTCCATTTATGTTCCAATCAGTAATGGCCACTGAAGAGAAGATCACATGTTACATACATGTTCCCTGTATGCCATTACAATTTTTTAAGCAAGTTGCAAAAATCACATGTTAAGAATACAAATCAGTGTGGACGTAATGATCACTGCTTTTTAAACAAATAGAATTGTAGAATAAATTAGGAGAGAAAGGAGCCCCATCCTCGCATCACCCACAAGAGAAAGGTAGCTTCTGATCTCCCTGAGTCTAGTTCCAGGGTACTAGGCAGTCACTAATATAAATAAAAATTGATTAACACTTGACAATTTACTATAATTGTAGACACTGCTCTTGCCTTATGTCATGCTATAGCATCAGTACTTCAGTATTCTGACACTAGTCATTACTGGTGGTTTGAGCTCTGCAGAGGTATGTGTTGGAAAAGGGTGAACAGGGGAAATCAAGCATGAGAAGGACCAAAAGGACAATATTTGTTGTTTAAGATTAAAAAAAAAAAAAAAGAGGTTAGGGTGGAAGAGAGCCAAAGCATAAGAGACTCTTAAAAACTGAGAACAAACTGAGGGTTGATGGGGGGTGGGAGGGAGGGGAAAGTGGGTGATGGGTATTGAGGAGGGCACCTTTTGGGATGAGCACTGGGTGTTGTATGGAAACCAATTTGACAATAAACTTCATATATTGGAAAAAATAAAAAATAAAAAATAAAATAAAAAATAAAGGCAAAATTTGTAACTGATTTGTATAAGAAAGAGTTTTATGTTAATCTAACATCAAAGAGCCAGTTATCATACATTCAGAAATGAACACAATTCTCCATTATATATCCCTGGCTCCTTTGTCATAATCAATCAAATATATATGGGTATATTTCTGGGTTTTCTATTCTGTTTTATTGGTCTACATGTGTATTTTTATGCCAGTACCACACTGTTTTGATTACTATAGATTTGTAATATAGTCTCAAACAGGATATGTGCTGACTCCAGCTTTGCTCTTCTGACTCAAAATGGCTTTGGGTATTTTGAATCTTCATGGTTCCATATAAATTCTAGGATTTTTTTTTAAATATCTGTGAAGAATGCCATTGGAATTTTGATAGCAATTGAATTGAATCTGTAGATCACTTTTGGTTGTATTGACATTTTAACAAAATGAATTCTCCCAATACATGAACACAGGGTATCTTCACATTTATTTTGTCTTTTTTCAATTTAATTCATAGTTTTTGGTGTACTCCTTGGGTAAGTTTATGCCTAAGTATTTTATTATTTTTGATGCTTTTGTAAATTAGATTGTTGTGGGTTTTTTTGCATAGTTTTTTCTATGTTATAAAAATGCAACTGATGTTTGTATATTGACTTGGTGTCCTGAAAATTTATTTAGTTTATTAGTTCTAATAGTTTTTTTTTTTTTGGTAGAGTCCATAGGACTTTTTATACACAAAATGTCATCTGCAGAGACAATTTACTTTTCTGATTTGGATGTCTTTCATATTTTCTTGACTAATTGTTCTAGTTAGAATTTCCAGTACTATGTTTAATAGAAGTGGTGAGAGTGGGCATATGTGTCTTTTTACTGATCCTTATGAAAAAGGTTTCAGCTTTTTACCACTGTGTATGAGGTTAAATCTTGGCTTGTCATTCATGGCCTTTATTATGTTTATGTACATCCCTTATTTTTTTAATCAGAATATTTCAAAAGTTAACACTTTAGAAAAAATAATCTCAAGTATCAAGAACTAATCATACAATAAGAGACAGTTACAACATTAAGCAACTCAAGGTACATCATTCTCTGAATTTGATTATTCTCTATTACAAACCTAGTCTTTAAAATATCATCTATTGGGCGACTTTAGATAATATTTTTTAAAAGAAAAGAAGAAAGTTTATTTTGCACCAGTGATATTGAGGCATATTCAATCTATCTTTAACCAGCTCCAGAGCAATCTTTAAATCAGCGCAAGTGAGGTCAATAGATTGCATGTTACATATGATAGAAACAATTATTCCCTTAGGGGGAACCCTGTTATTTATAAGTTCTACACCCATTCTTCATGAAGGACTGTCAGGACACTACTGATACCCACTTAACCTTCGGCATGTAAGTCAACACTCATGTTGTTGGAGGAATCCAGTTCCTTGTACTTGTCAGAAACACCTCCACGGGTTGCTGGCAATTCCTTGTTGTGTAAGATTCCCCAAAATAGCCACTTGCTTCCTCACAGTCAGGGTGAGAAATATTTCAGCAAGAGAGACACTACCATTTTGTGAGATATGATTATGTACATCCCATTCCCTTTGCTATATTCTATTGTTTAGAAGCAAGTCACAGGTTCTTCCTACATGGAAGCACACGAGATCATGTAATAGCGTGACCACCAGGAAGTGAGGACGATGGAGACCACCTCAATTTCTGTCTGTCACCTAGGGACAGAGCAAATGTTTGTTGAAGTGAATAAATGGTCCCCCAAACTACTCTGCCATTACCAATTAGTCCTCCAATGCAAAATCAAAATGGGGTAAGAAGTGTTCTAGACATTACATGCAAAGTTAGGGGTGAGGAGAGGATGAAAACATTCAACAAAACATGTAATTAGAACTTAGGTTTGATCTGTTTAAAATAATATATTCTCTTATGTAACTATCTGCATGATACACATGGCTTAATTCAAAGGAAAAAAAACAGAAAGTGAAAAATAAATAACTGAGGTAGTTTGTATGGATTTGCGAAGATCTGCTTCAGTCCTTATTTTCTCTGAGCACATCTGTCAACATTCCCTATTTCTTTAAGATGAGCTAGAGAGACCTCTGACATTTCAAATGCATCACCCCAATCAAAACCTTATTCTCCAGAATGATTTCAGAGAATGTATGCAGGCCTAAGGAAAGTTCTGAATGCCTAAGATTTCAAGCACAATAGACCAACTTGGAAAAAAGAGATAGGGAGGGAAAAAGGAGGCCAGGGGTTTTAGAACAGGTGCCTTCACATTCCTCATGATAGAAGCAGGAAATTGTCCATATGTGCTTTGTAGCAAATGAAAGCATATATCTACACAGACACATAACATTAACTCTTTGAGTGATGTATTTTAGGTTTTGCTATTTGTAACGCCAAGCCAAAAGCTGTCCAGGTCAAGGGTGAAGCTTTGTGCATAAAACTTTCATTGGTTAGAAGATATGTGCCACATGTCTTCCTACACACCAAATGGTCATATCACAATGACTGGACTGCAGTTTTAGGCTGACAACACCTACTCTATTAAATATGACTTTGGGAAAATATTTTAACTCCTTTGGAACCTAATTTCACTCTGTGAAATGAGGATACATGTCTGCCATTTCCCTAGTCAGCCCACTGATACTTTGGAGACATTGTTTGGGGAGCTTATTTAAAAACACAGAATCACCAATCTCTCCCTGGAAAGTCTGATAGAGCAGGTTGGGCTAGTCTGAGAATATGCATTTTTAAAAAAATTCTCCCTCCAGAGATTACAATGCAGGTTTAGAAACTGCTTATCATTAAGTATATTTTGTAACCAATACTCCATGATTCTCCTATCAGCAGACTACCAGGTCATGTAAGTCAGGGAGAAATGCTAATCATGAAAGTGTGAGCTCTAGGTTAACTTGATTTGGAAAAGTAAGTTATTGACTCTTACTGCAAGAATAATCAGAGGATTTCTCACTGAGGCAGACTTTGCTTCAATTTTAAACTCTTGTTACATATTGTAGGTTGTGATTGCTCTCTTTTATTTATGCATGCTATAGACTGTGTGGCCCTCCCCACCCGCAAATTCCTATGTTGAAACCTAATCTTCAATGCAATGTTATTTGGAGGTATGGTATTTGGAGGGGCTTATTAGGTCATGAGGGTGGAACCCTTATGAATGGGATTAATTAGTGCATTTATAAAACAGATCCCAAACAGCTCCCTCACCCCTTTTTCTGTGTGAGGTCACAGCACAAATGATGGCTGCCTATGAACTAGGAAGTGGACACTCACCAGACTCCAAATCTGCTGGCACCTTGATCTTGGACTTCCCAACCTCTGGAACTGTGAAAAACTCACTTATGTTGTTTAATAAGCTATCCAGTGTAGGATAATATGTTACAGCAGCCTGTAAGGACTAAGACAGCCCATTTCATTTCATTACCTTAACCTCCAGTCAGTCGTCATCATTTTTCTGGAGAAATGTTTCATCTTAGCTTCTGTTTTATCCCATGGCTACATGTTCCTTGTGACTTGGAGCTGATATCTTTGTTCCAGGCATGCCTCTCACTATTCCATCCCTGGCTTATTTGCCTTCCACTTTGATTTACAGCACATCAACAAGGAGGATGCCAAAAGTCCCACTATATAATTTGATGTTCATAGGATCCAGGTTGCATTGCAACTGGAAGCATAGATACAGAGGGATCAAATGGACAATACAGAAATGTTAGAACAAAAGGAGAAATAAAAACTGAAGCCTACTAAAGTGATGGAAACATACTTTCACATATGTAATAACGATATGAGTTTATGAAACTTGATTCCCCTTCAATGGCTCCTCCTTCTCTATGGACATAAGGCATTACCCCTTAGCAATTATTCAAGGATCTTTACATTTAGTCATTTTATCTGGTAGGTAGAATAATACCCCTCTCCCAAAGATGCCCACTCTCATCCTAATTCTAGAAGCTGTAAATATGTCACTTAATATGCAAAAGGGACTTTGTAGCTATGGTTAAGTTAAAGACCCTGGAATAAATAAATTTTAGTGGATTACCCTGGTATGCCCAATCTAATCACATGGTTCTTTAAAATCAGAGTACTTTGGCTGTAATTAGAGAACCAGAGAGAGAGCAGAATAAGCAAGACCTGGCCTGCTGTTGTTGGCTTTGAGGATGAAGAAAGGTGGCCATAAACCAAGGTATGCAAGACCTCCAGAACCTAGAATAGTCATAGAAACAGATTCTCTCCTAGAGCTCCATGGAACTATGTGGACCCGTCAATTTCTTTGTTTTAGTCCAATGAGGATTTCTAACCTACAAAATTGTAAACACATAAATTTGAGTTATTTTAAGCCTCTAACTTTGAGGAAATTTGTTTAGCAGCCAAAGACAATCTACCACCCAGGAAAATGCTCACCATTTCCCTTGAACCACTCTTCTTCAGTTGAGCTAGTAAAGTAAGCAAACGTCCCCCAGATACTTAGCTTTCTGGAGTTTTGCAACTTTTGTTCACCAATAGTTTAGCCATTTGTGATTTTGCTACATTCTCTGTCTCTCCATTTGATCCTATATTTCCTTTAAAATCCAAAGTCCTACCTTCTTTATTAAACTTTCTCATATTATATCAAGTGTTGTATATGTTATTCAAACTTTCATAGCAGTTTATTCACCATTCAGTACATCTTTATTTTTAAGCTTATATTGTTAGTGAGTACTTTTGTCATTTTTTAACTCTTTAAAAAAAAAACCTGTATCTTTTAAAAGGCAAATCTATCTCATAACAATTTCAAATCCCAATTATGCCTCAAAGGGAGGTAGAATAGCTCTGAATTTCAGTACTATAAACATTTACTATAAAATCCATTCACCTGAGTGCAGATGTCTAATTTAAAAAAAGGTATTTAAAGATAAAAGATAAGAGGAAAAAAAAATATTTTATGATAGTTTCTTAAGCAGAAGGCGGAAGTGGATGAATTACTGTTACCTAAACTCGCTAGTCAAAGAAATGAAGTATGCTTGAGAATTGGTAAAGCAAATGACAGGACCTTGACTGGAAATTCCATCTTCTAGACAGCAAAGCAATCTAGTAGAGCAGTGGTTCTCAACCAGGGTAATTTAACCACTAACAAGACAGGTGACAAGGTCTGGAGAAACCAGGGACACTGCCAAACAACATGGAACTCACAGGATAGCACCTAACAAGAAAGAATTATCCAGCCTAAAATTCAGTAATGGTGAAGTTGAGAGATTTTGATGTCAGGAAACTGACTTTGGCCTAAAAAAAGAATATTGACTGGTGAAATAAAAGTGACCTACTTTTAATGGACTTCAAAACAACAGGTAACTGTGAATAAAATTAACAATTTTACTTGTTCACCTCTGGTATATGTAGTTGTGAAGCCTGGCTATCAAATGACTAGCATGGATTTTTAAGTAGCCAATTTTTTACATGTTCCAGTTACAGATGCAAATCCACAGCATTTCACTCTGGAAGGATGATGGCTTGAGGGGATTTTGAGGTTCTAACAAATGTAATTTGAAATCACAGGTATAAAAGGTATCAGCATAGGGAATGTAGTCAATGGCATAATAACTTTCTATGGTGACAGGTGGTCGCTACACTTGTGGTGAGCATAGCCTACTGGATAGAGTTATTGAATCACTCTGCTGTACACCTGAAACTAATACAATTTGTGCCAATTATATTTCAGTTAAAAAAATTAAGACATATCGTTCTGACCATGCATTTGTAAAGTACCTCAGTGAGACAGAAAAAAGGAAACGGGGTGGTTGTGTAACGAAACCTGTGATAAGCTTCAATGAGTGAGGAAATATAGAGATAATGTAAAGAAGGATATCATGACAGACCAGAATGATGATTGTCAGTAAAACTAAAACTGCTTTGTAAACACTATTAATGAAATGAGAAAAAAACAAATAAACAAAAACAACTGTTTCAATGCTGGCGATCGACCGAGATACACTTGAGCTATTCAACATCTACATTGTCTGCCCCTTCTCTGAAGAAGAAAAGTATATGCAAGTAATTGGGAAGTCTAAACGGAGTGAGGAGATTGAGTGAGATTATAACAATTCCAGGCTGAGCTTTAGAGGGATACCCTGGGATACTGACGGGAAATGTGAGTTATGTGACATACAATCAGGTTCTTGGAAGACTCCGAAAAATGGGAAAGATGCAAAGAAATTGGAGATGGACATATGTCTTTTAAGACGGAATAAAACAGGCAGAGTTTCAAATTTCTGACAGGCAAGTTTATGTAATTTCCCGGAAAACTTTGAGAAAGATGTTATAATGGAATGGTGTGTGAGCACTGGGAGACAAATGGGTTTGTTAAATACATGAGTAATTGAAAATGAGCACTATCAAACTAATCACATTCCATTTTCCATAGAGTTGAAAGATAGTTAAGTTAGAGAATATACACATGGGATGGCTGGGTTGCAGTAAAGCTTTTGAAGATCCTTCCTTGATATCTATATGTAATGCATAAAAATGAGTCTGAAACTAGGAAAATTTAGAAGATTCATAATTGATTAAAGTACCATGTTTAAAGAGTAGCAACTTAAGAATTGATTTCCCACTGGGCTTGTTCCCTAGTCTATTTGGATCAATATTTGGTCAGTGATATTGCTGAAGTTGTTAGAGACATTATTTATCAAATTTGCAGTGGCATCAGCCTGAGACTGTCATGACTTCAATAATAAAAAGAACTGGAATCTTAAATTAACTAGGCGGAACCATAGGAAAAAAAAAAAAAACAAAAACCAAGGCTGATTGTCTCAAGCACTTATGTAAACTTTAGTAATTTATAGCAGTAGCAAATACAGCAGAAACAAATTATCAAAGTCAAAATACCTACTGAATACTATTCTGCGTTGGCAAAGCTCTATTTGTTGATGACAGAGGCAACTAATTCCAGATTTCTTCCTCTTAGTTTCCCTACATTTAAAAAGTGTAATATAGCTCTTTATAGACACTATAAAGAAAAATCAGTCTCTCTGTACACCGAGGCTTTGTTTTTGAAAAAATGATTCACAAGAGACTAAACATATAAAGAATGCATTTATAAGGCAAACAGATGTGCTAGAGGTAAAACAAGAAAACAAAACTTTATTGTAAGCAAAGCTTATAGAAATAAAAATACACTTTGAGATTCTGGGTTCCTGGGTAATGTGTTGGCCTAAGAACTTGCTGTCACTACCAAATAACATCAGATCAGATGAGGGGTTTAATTACTTTGGGTCAATCAATGTCTGTCATGCTGCTCAATAATGCAAAAAAAAATCAAAACAGTCATATATGGGCATCATAAGGACAAGGGACAGCATTTCTGACAGCCTCACTTAGAGGAAATGGATGACACTTTTACAGCTATCCCAAAGAATCTCAAATCCAAAAAACTCAGCCTATGAACCCACAGGGTTGGAAGAGAAAGCTCCCGCTGCCACTCAGAGGACTAAGATTGGAAAGAATTACATGTTAACAATGGTGACTCTATCTGCTGATATAATTAAATGTTACAACTTCATGAGTATCAGACATTTTTCTTCCTATCCTCATTCAACAAATTTTGGTGAATGTTTACCACATGTCAGGTACAGTGGTAAGAGCTGGAGATACAAAGATGAATGGAATTCAGCCCTCACACCTAAAGCTTTAGTCCTTTAGGAGACATACAAATCTCCAACAAAATTTTGCAACAAAGCATGACACATCCTGGAAGAATCACAACTATTAGGTAAATAGTGATCTGATAGAAGAAGGGATAAGCAGATCAACGGAGTAAGAAAAGGATTTACTAAAGGAAAATCAGCACAAAACCAGTCATTAATAATCTCGGAAACTTCTGACTTTTATAGAAATCTCTGCTCAGAACAAGCAAAGTTGACATTTGTCATAATACCAGGGTATTGTTAGTATTACCTGAGCTTGTATTAGATGGAACCATAGCCACAGAATCTAGGAATCCCCAACCAAGTCCTATGCCAGAATGCATCTCCACTCCCAATTTTCTCGAGACAACTGTATAAACAATAAACAGTGGTATCACAAAGTATAATAGGACAAATTCCAAGTATAGTTCCAACCCCACATAAGAGGCCTCCTTCCCCCAGTGAGCTGAAACATGAATCTCAGATATTGTTGAACTCCAGCTACACACGTGGGTGGATAATCACAGAAGGAGAAAGACAACGTAATGAAGGTCAGGTCCATACCCAGGCTGAATCCTCCTAGCACTCAAGCCATGTAGAATACAGAGCCTGAGACAGTCAGCTACAACCATGCATAATAATCAAAGTCAAGCAAAAATCAGACCAATGTATAGCAACTCCTCCTTGTAAAATCTAGGTGAGGATGAGGACAAGCGTGAAACTAGAGGAGGTATTCCTGAAAACCCTTCCCTCAAGGGGAACATTGACCAACAGGAGAGTGGCACTCTCCCTAAGTTGTCAGTTCAAAATGTGACTTGGAAGCAGTTCATTAATCCTTTGTCCTACAGTATTGCTTGCGTATTAGAGTCTACAGAGGAGAAATACCTAACTCTCAATCTATTTTATAGTTCTGATCATCTAGAGCAGCATCCTATAAAATAGAAGTTTGGGGGCTTTTGTCATTTACAGACTTTTTTTTTTTTGAATTGTATCAAGCATAAAGACATTGGCTTTTAAAAAGTTTTCAGGTAAGTGCGTTAATAAAACAAAAAACAGCAACAATAACAGACCTCAACAAGTACCGTCATGATATGCCCTAAGGAAATAATTTTAATGTCAAAAAAGTAGAAAAAAGAAAGACAAAAGAACCACTGAAAATTAATGGCAATAGCATTAAGAGTTGACAGCATTCTCACTTTGTGACAGACCAGTGAAAGTAGCACCATAGAATTATAAGGGGCCAGTGATGGGCATCTGGAGAAAATTGCTCTCTAATCTTCATACCCCACCTACTCATCATCATACTGTTTAGAAAAAGCATCTTAAATATTTTGGAAATTATACCCTAATATATTGGACATAGGAGACCTTAGCATCTCATCCTTTCTTTGACAGAGGGAACTGTTCATTAAAAATCACTATTTTGGGGCACCTGGATGGTTCAGTCAGTTAAGCACCCGACTCTTGGTTTCAGCTCAAGTCATGATCTCACAGTTCGTGAGGTCGAGCCCCACATCGGGCTGTGTGTGGAGAGTGCAGGGTCTGCTTGAGAGTCTCTCTTTCCCTCTCTCTCTGCCTCTCCCGTGTTTGTGCTGTCTCTCTCTCTCTCAAAGTAAAAAAATAAACATCTTATTTTAAAAAAATCACTATGGTCACTCACATTGTGTATATTTGAAACAATTCTTGAATTGGTAGATTGACACCCCCACCACCATACAAATTTAAATCTCTTCAAACCTTACCTTCTCAGTCCTCAATGTGAGTGACATGGTTGGCAGGCAAGGACACTGACTTAGTGTCTGAGGGAGATTTGCAAGAATGCGGTTCTCTTCAAAGCCCCTTAGAACCATTTCAGTTATGAGAGATTATTTTGTTTTTGTCAGCATTTAAATGTTTTCCATGGTAAGAGAATGGGGAATGGCATATTAGCTACAGAAACAGGAGTTTTGCCCAGAATAATCAAACTCAAAACAGGCTTAAAATTCTAAAAAAAGTTTTATGTTATAAGTATATGGCACACAACTGTCAAAATAAGAATAATTTCTGGGGGGGGGGGGGTAAGGAAAAGAAAAAGAACAACGAGTCCCTTTAAGAATTTGCTACAAATCTATGCAGCAAATTGCATAATTCAAAACAAGGCTCTCAAGAGCCAGTGTCCCCAAAGTATGAGCTGAATTAGTTTCCTAGTCAGAGCATCAGTAGGGAATTCACTTCATCAGCATGACTTTATGTGTAATTGAAACACGATAGCTTACGAATAACCACTTACACAAAGGGACTGGTGATCCTTTACTACATTAAAGACCTCTACCAGGAAGGAATCGCCAATGTACATCCAATCTGGATGCCACTGCAGGGGTTGTATTTATAAAGAATTCTATAGACAGAGCAGATCATATTTCATAAAATTCCTCTTCCAAAAAATACAAGACTCTCCCATAGAGAAGCCCCTTGTCACACATCATTCTTTTCAAGCTAAGTTCTAAATATATTTGCTATCTGCAGAAGGAAACTAACTGGATTTTAGCCACTCGGCAGGACATAAGGCCCTAGTTACACAACACCGACTCAGTAAACAGAGTCAAGTAAGTCTCAGCTGGATTTAAAAGTTGAAGTTACTGTTCATGTGAAATTAAACAAGGCTTGATTAAGTTATACATATATATTTCCGGCCTTCATGCTCAATGTCTGTGTGTGGTAATGAACCGTCTTTCCTTATAACAGACCTTCTGTATCCCTTGCTACATTTTTAAAATACACAAGTGGATCCTGGAATCTGTTATGGTCTAAATGTTTACCTGTATGACTAGAAATTATCACCCCTGTACTGTATTTATGTGACACATTTTATTTCCCTCAAAAAGCACATTACTTCATTTCAATCTGCTGAAGTCATTAACTAGTAATCATTAACCCCACACCTGTACTCAACTCGCGTAAACAATTTGTCCATAACACTAAACAAAAAACTTCCTGGGAACCTCTACTTAGTGATGAAGACAGCATACTTCTTTCCTGCAAGTAAGGTCTTTCCAAGCATGTTGAGTGCCTCTACAGTCACACCCACGCTATTCTGCCTGACAGAGTGAGCTGCTTTTCATGTGTCATTCTAATCCATGTCATTTTAGGGAAACCAGCTTAGACTTCTTTGAATCCCCAATATATGCTGTAACATATTTGGCTTAAAAAGTAGCAATACTAATTCTGCCAAAATACGTCTATTTATTGCTGTTAGACAAGTAGCTGTCTAACTGCTGGAAAATGCAAAATGGGAACTCTTCTTTTAGTTCATGTTAAGATCCCACACTTGAAGTGACTCTTCCTTCAGAGTCAAGAAAACTCTCTGATTGGCAAGTATTGACGTCCTAAGTCATATGGCAGTCCTGCTCCAAGTTCGTTCAGAAATAGGACAGACACTTAGTTGTGATGGATTCTATGAGTGAAAGAATGATACAAAAGAATGTAAACAATATGATTCTATGTGTATAAAGTTAAAAAAAATGTAAACAAATCTGTGGTGTCAGAAATCAGGATGGTCATTGTCTTTGGGAAGAAGCTTAGAAAAGGATGATTCGGAGAGGATTCTAGAATGCATCGATGTTCTGTCTCAACCTTTGTGGTGGTTATATGGGTGTGTTCATTTCACGATAATTCATTAAGCTTTTTGCCTGTAATTTGTGAAGGTTAGATTTCATTACAAAACTTAATATGCACAATTCCTACTAAGCCTACTTCCAAACAGTTCAATCAGAATCTCTAAAGTTGGAGCCCTAGCACTGGTAATTTTTCAAAGCTCAGAGCACTGATAATGCTTCATTTGCTTCCCCACTCCTGGCCATTCTCAGATTTGTACTGTGGCAGGCTAACAGCCAACAATTGCCCCCATGTTCACCCAGCCCCCATGCCCTCTGCACTCCCAATAGATTTGGAGGAAGGGGGAATTTGGAGAAGGGGAAGGATGTTGGAGGATGAGGTTCTTCCATGATGCTGTCCCCCTGCCTGTGATTCTGAGGGTGGCACTGTTTCCTCCAGTGATCACGACAATGACTTTCACCGGCCTCAAATTACACTCCTCCCTTATTTTCGCCTCTTCCAGTCTGGTAAAATAATGCCACCGGAGAAGTCTGGCTCTGGTTAAAAACCTATGTGTGAATTTTCAGCCCTGACTATAGGCAATTACAGATGCTTTACCTAGATGGGCTTCATGGGGCAAAGTTGTACGGTTCACACTTGCCTTGGTGCACAACCAATACATTCCACTCCATGATGGGAGTTGAAGGCAAGGGCTCAGGTTTCTCTGGCTGGACATACTCGGATAGTTTACATTTCCACACTTTGTGACTTCGTTTGTAGGTCTTTATATCTGAGGCCTTGAGCAGGGGGTCTTCTTCAAGTGCCTCTGCTGAGACCTCTTTATCAGGGAAAGGCAGGGAAACCTTGAGATGTTTTTCCACCCTACCTCAATACCTAACTCTTTTCATTCCTAGCCCTTCCCCCACTGCCACCCTTTCCCCACGACTCCCCAACTCAAGGGTCCATTAAACTGCCACAGGCTCTTGCCTGGGGATCCCTCAACATTGAGATGACCCCCACATCTGTGCTAATACATTTGACCCTTGACTGATGTGCCCTTCCATGGGGAACAGTGGAACACTGAGCGTCTAGACTCTCTCTGGTTATAGACTCTTGCTTGTTTTACAATTTCCGACAGTTTGATTAAAGGCTTAACTCTCATTTTTGGCTTGTTGCTTAAATTGGCTACTTCAACATCTGGCAGTTCAGCTCTCCTTCTCCCAGCTCAAGGGAGTTCCTGACAGCATCTTGCTGCTGACACTGCTAGAGGCTTCACCATTATTTGGTTGTTCTCATAACCCTAGCTACACCTCTGTAAATAATAAGTTTATTAAATTCTCTTCAGTTACTCCCACGGAGCATGCCATGTGTCCTGAGAGCCTAAATGATACACTACCTAAATGGTTCTAGTATGCAGGCAGTGTTGAACAGTACTGACACAAACCTTATGAGCCGTTAGAAAGAATAAGCACTTGACCTTTACACTTGTTTCCCAAGTTTGCCATAACAAGGTATTACAAAGTAGGTGGTATAAACAAAGTAAATGTACTGTGTCACAGTTCTCAAGGCTCAGAGTCCGAAAATCAAGATGTTGGCAGGGTCACGTTCTAACTGCAGGTGCTAGGGAAGGATCTGATCCAGGCCTCTCTCCCAGCCTCTGGTAGCTCCCTGGATTGTAGCACAGTAGCCCCGGTTTTTAAATGATGTTCATTGTGCTTGGATGTCCACATTTCCCATTTTCATAAGGCCACTAGTCACATTGGATTAGGGGCCCAACATTCCCCAGTATTGTCTCACCTAAACTAATCCTATCTGCAATGATACTATTTCTAGAGGAGGCCAAATTCTGAGGTAGGAGAGGGTAGGACATCAATATATACATTTTGTGGGGGGCATGTTTCAACCCACAACACCACTGTAGGGGAATGACTTCATCATGAACTTCTGTTTTGCTGTTTGTTTCTATTTTTTACTTCTCCCTTTGGGAAACGGATCTTAGCAGATGTGGTTCAAATGGTGCCGATACCATTCACTGGCTCCATGTGGAACAATGGCCCAAATCTGACTACTCCGAATACGCCATCTGAGGGACTACATTGATTGTTAGTTCAGGGATGGCAATTGATTCAAGAGAGGCTAAGGACAGTAATCCCCCTCAGACTCTCAAGCAATCAGGAAGGGAAAAAAAAAAAAAAAGGTCCATGAGAACTTTCTAATCCTAGAACCGCCAGTGCCTTTCTTTATATATAAAGAAGCTACCTATAAATAAAATAGCCTTGAGGAAAACAGATCCAAGAGCTCAAGAAAAGCACTGCTATGACAACATTTGAACACCAGTAGAGTAAGTTTACCTGTGACTTCTTGGTTTAAACGCATTTGAGTTCCTGACTCCTGCAAAGAGCATAGTCACAATATAGGAGCCCAGGATGACACAAATAGGTATCAACTTTAAGTTACTGATTTTCAAACTTTAGTGAACACCAAGCTTACATGGAAGGCTTGACAAAAAGATTCCTGGCTCCCATCCTCAAGGTTTCTGACTCCAGAGATTTGGGGACCATGTTGAGAATTTCATTTCTAACAAGTTCACCAGTTATGATGCTAACGTACCCAATGCTGGTGATCCAGAGCTGCATTTGGAGAACGACTGTTTTGGAGAGAACATGTAGCTGGTCGTTTGGTGGATGGAATAGTTTAAGCCAGCAGAACAGAGAATTATACTAGTTTTATTGTTCCTATCAGTTTTAAAATTATAACTGATTTGACAAAAATGTTACTTGGTATCTGGCATCATGCAAGTGTTTCTCTTTTTCAGTGATGTCCAAAACAAAATCAGGTCCCAAGTTCCAGGGCTTCGTCTAATTTCCATGCAAATGACTGGATCCGTGGGTTGTTTTCTTGATATCAGAAATCATTTGCACACCTTTTTCAGAGGAGTACTTCATTGCTACTGAACTGATGAGATTTTCCATGGCAGAACTCAAGCTGCGACAAATCCCTTGAGGCTAAAAGGAATTTATTATTACCTAGCATCAACGCCAACCAAAAAATGTAATCACATGCTGCCTGTTCATGTATGATAGATCAATTCTGACACCAGGCATTCACCTATGACCTCTCTAATGTGAAATCATTCCTCCAGGGATATTCATTTGGATGACAACCTTTCTCGAGCCTTAATAAGGTCAAAGTGTGTGATCAGTGAATACATTTCTGGATTCAAAGTGCACAGGCCGTCAGGGAAGACAGAGGAGAGGATGTTATGCCAAAGACTCCAAATTCTCAAAGCCTCAACACTCAGTAGCATGGTCCAAAGGATCTAAGATCTAGGAACGTAACACTGGCCGAGGAATCTAGACACTCACTTTCAGAATGGTTTTAGCAAAACTGGGATGGATTACCTTGGAAAGTTACTTAACTTCTCTGAACTAATCTGAACAGACGATAAATTAATAATTGAATTCTACATTTGCTTTCATCCCTTCATGTTCTGCCTGTTGGTAGTTTTGACCCCAGATGAAGAGAGGACATTCTGACTTGGTATCCCATTTGATAAAGGGAAAACGGGGTGAGGGAGCTCAGAGAAAACCAAATCAGGTCCGGATTCAAACTCAACTAGCTCTGAATCCTGGTTCTGCCACACGACTGTATAATCCTAGATAAATTTACCAAATCACTCTGAGTTAGAAATTCCTCATCAGTAAAACTGAAGTAAAAATACTTACCTTGAGGGTTCTTGTGAGGATCAGAGATAATATATGCAAAGCACCATGCATCAGTTTTCAATCAAGGGTCGTATAAATCACTTGGCAACTTAAAGAATTTCTGGAAGTAGAAGCTTCTGAATGTTGAACAGATTTTTTTTTTTTTCTAAGTGAAAATAAAATCGAGCAGCATCAGGACCCAGTCCCACAGAGTGTTTTCTTTGCTCCTGAGGAAGCATCTGACGTGTGCTGGGTTTGACCCACACTGGCTTTCCAGCTTCTGAATTGCCCTGAATTACTCTTACTCCTCAGCTTTAGCTTTACTGTGGCTTTATTTCTACTTCCCTGTTATGGCTAGTGCCTGGCTCTGCTCTCTCCAGCTTTGGACTTCTTTGAATGAATGAGAACCTTGATGCCTGATTCTGGCTTCCAACATGGTTGTTACATCCCTGGACACTGCCTCAGCCTTAATTCTAGTATATTTATACTGATACAGGTTTGTGTAATCAGTATTCTTAATAAAAATGAACTAAAATGAAACACTATGTTTGCAGTTTACTGCTTCTGAATGTAAAAGGGGAAAATGTTGCCATGACAGAAGCAACAGATCATGGAAATAATCAGAAAATCAACACAAGACTCAAAGGGAGCTTTACAATTAGGCAAAGGCACTAATGCCAACACAGGATAGCACTGTGGGCCAGTTCTCCATTTCTATATTTAAATGTGAGAGAGAGAGATACATAGATCTCCAGGGTAAAGATTATCTCCTATAATAAATAACAAGAGACTGGTATTCCCACACCCTGGTAACCAAGACAAGGACAGGTTCTGCAAAATAACTCTAAAGCTGGTAAGACTATGAACATCTGAATGTAGCAGTCACTCTGGAATCACCAAACCTAATGTTGCATTTCTGGTAGCTACAAACAAACTGGAATTATTCAGCAGGGCAGTCCAAATGTCTGAGCCACTCCTAAATCAGCCTAGAGGTAGGAAGATGATCTTAATGATGTATGACAAGACTTGCATTACACAATCATTTCAATGACTGGACACGTTAAAAAGCCACTTCGCAGCTGTTAGAAAAATTTACAAATGGACTTTAAACGCATGTAATGCAGAACAGACTCTAGCCTTCCTGTTTCAATTCTAATTTCACTCTAACTTGCAGAAACAAGCTGGAGAATGGATCCAGCAATGAAGACAGGGTGCTCCCAGACAGACTGGGATGAAACTGAGGCAAAGAAAGCCTTCCTCCAAATGAGAAGATACTTTCTCGACACATCAGGGACCAGATGAAGATGTCTCGTTATATATGTTGTTTCCAATTGCACCAAAAGCCTAACTCAACTTAAATCTTCACTGTATGGGCAACTAAAAAACTTCTTAGAGACCCTCCCAGAGAATTCTCACTGGAGTACTCAACTCTCTCTGAACTGCCTCCACTTCACCAGTGCCATCTTCAAAAGTGCAAGCTCTGTATTAAGACAGGAGTTGCATTTATTTTACTTATTATTGTGTGCCCTGTAAACCAGATAATTCAGGCATGTTGCGGAACTGCATAAAACCTAATTTTCTGGATTGTACACTGGAAATAAATCCTTCTCTGCAAGTTTGTTTTGAGATTTGACAAAACCACATTCTTCAAATGACTGATTTGGCACATTATAGTAAGACTAGCCCATATTATTAAGGGACATTATGAGCTCCAATCCCATTGGCTTATTGTCCTCCAAAGACCCCAAGGTTTTGCTATTTGCTCTTCACCAAAAGTAAGGTCTTGAATCTTCTCCAACCACACACTGCCTATCTAAGCTTTAAGATCTAATTCAAGTCTCTAGTCCTCCATGAATCCTCTACATACCCAAACCATATTGATCTGTCATTCTCTGAAGCATCAAATTCGATGGTTCTTCTCATTTTGACAACTATAGAAAGCAGTTTACCCCATGCAACTGCTTCACAAAAGCAATCCTATCTTTCCAAACGGAAATGAAAATTGGTATGACAAGATGTTTTGTGTGTTGCATGTGTTTTCTTATTATTATTATTTTAATAGAGTTGGCACACAATGTTATTTTAGTCTTATGTGTAAAACTTAGTGATTTGACCTTTTACTAAATCTATTTACTTATTGAGAGAGAGAGAGGGAGCACAAGAAGGGGAGGGGGAGAGGGAGAGGCAGAGAGAGAATCTCAAGTAGGCTCCGTGCCCAGAGCAGAGCCCAACATGGGGCTTGATCTCACGACCATGAGATCACGACCTGAGCTGAAATCAAGAGTCAGATGCTAAACCAACTAAGCCACCCAGGCACCCCCTGACCTGGTTTTCAAACCTCTTTGTTACTCCCTTCAAGTGCCAATGCCATGAGATCCACAAACTAGTGTAAAAAGGTAATTCTCAATAATGTATTTATGCTTGGGGCGCCTGGGTGGCACAGTCGGTTAAGCGTCCGACTTCAGCCAGGTCACGATCTCGTGGTCCGTGAGTTCGAGCCCCGCGTCAGGCTCTGGGCTGATGGCTCGGAGCCTGGAGCCTGTTTCCGATTCTGTGTCTCCCTGTCTCTCTGCCCCTCCTCCGTTCATATTCTGTCTCTCTCTGTCCCAAAAATAAATAAACGTTGAAAAAAAAAATTTAAAAAAAAAAAAGAAGAAAAAATAATGTATTTATGCTTAATAAGTATTTTCTCACCACAAAGACAACCATAAATACAACTTAAAAGCCAATACAAGTTAATTTATATTGTAGCATAAAAATGAACAGAACATTAAGTCTGTCTTCCTCAATTGCAATTTATGAGTTTCATAACTAAGAAAGCCAGGAATACATACAGCAGAATGTCACAACTTGGTCTCTCGCTGTCTACTGGGCCCATTCAGCTGAACTCTGACTCTCTTTGAGTTACACTATGGAGTAGAGATACAGGCCCCAGTCTATCGAGATGAAGATGGCAAAACCAGAAAAGAGTGTTTTCTCCTAGTAATCCCAATAAAAGTCTTATTCATGGTATTGACTCTGATTATCTCCCTATCACTGAACCAAGTACTTCAGCCAAGTGCATGTGGTGTTCTCATTGGCCAGACTAAGAAATATACCCACTCTTGGAGCTGGCAACTTAGTGACTCCCCAGACAACCTGCGACCCCAAAGTGAGATAACAGGGTGGTTCCCCCCAGGAAATCTGAACCACTCTTAGTAGAAAAGTGATAAGTTTCTGGGTGATATAAACAATACAGGTCTCTGCCCTATATACAAAATTAATAGCTAGTTGATACTTAAATCTATAGATATGAAAATCTTCTACATCTCCCACCTCATACTTTTTTTTTTTTTTTTTTTTGATTCATGAAGAAAACATCCATGAACACATGGCATAAAATTAAGAATAATTCTTTGGAGAACCACAGTTTACTCTCTGAGCTTTCTCAATTATGTGACCTGTTAACTTCCCCAGACCACTCAGTGGTATGACTAAAATTCCCCAAGTCGATCTGCCTGGACTAAAATTAGGGTCAGATGTGAGATGAAAGTACCAGTCTCGTTTCAATCTTCCCATAAAGAATATACCACAGAGCTTTGGAAAGCCATGATTAATGAGGGAGCATGAGGCAGGCTGAAGGGCAAAACACAAGCTAGCACCCCACACACACCCCAGGTGGGATCTGTGTGATATTCCTTGGAATACTTCCAGCTCACCAAGAATAAAGGAAAGAGGTTTAAGTTCTTGCCATGGTAATGTGGGAAACTAAGGCAAATGAAAAATTAAATTCCCTTACTTCCTATAGCCCATTAACAAACCCTTGAGACCAGCAGAGTGACCTCCCTCTGGGAGCTCAGCTGCCTCAAACATGACACTTTGCTGGAGGCGGAAGAGAACCTTAGCTCAATATTATCCCAAACTTGAGGATCCTGCAAGTCAACTTCCTTTATCTCAACTGCCCCAAGATATATGCTGGCAATCATACTCCAAGCTTATGGCCCTTCGATTTACACCTAAAGGGTCTCGTGACTGAGGTTTTCTAAATGGTAATAAATGTTGTTTCCCTAGCAACACCTAGCCCCTCAAGGTCCTGGAAACCTTGCTTCCAAAATTCCTTAGAGACATACTCTATCCCTAACCCCCCTCCCTATATAAGGAGACCAGTGCAGCTCTTCCTGCCTGTGGGTCTTGCTCCATGCTTTAATAAAATCACCTTTTTGCACCAATGACATCTTCAAAAATTCCTTCTTGGCCACTGGCTCCAGACCACCGCACCATCACCCCAAAACTTCATCAATGATCAGTAAAAGATAAAGATAATCTTCAGTAGATTGTTTTTTCTTTCCACTAAGATGTAAAAACAGGATGCTAAGAACTACAATCACTATGGATTCTCATCCCCACCCCATCTTCTGACAAACAGATATCCATTTTGGTTAATTACATGCTGCTCTGAAAATATTCAATGTAGGGTTCAGTTTTCTTGCTTTATTTTCAGTCACACTTTTGTACTCTGTCTTATTTATTCTAATTCAAATCAAATTAAATGTTCTTGTTTGTTCAAAAAATAAAATCAACGCATGCCACAAAATGTCAAAATGTTGTGGAAAAACATCAAGAGCTAATATTTATGGAGAACATACCATAAGGCAGATACTGTTGCAGTCTCAAAAGATAACAGTTCTGCAGGGAATGAAAACACAGCAACAAGGTAGAAAGAGACCTGATGATGGTCAAAGGAAACTTTGTTTTTTTTTTTTTTCAAGAGGCAATAGTAATGTTGAAATCTCAATGCCAAGAAAGGTAGAAAGCCCGAATAAAGGGAACAAGCATTCCAGAGAACCTACTGCAAAAACCCTGAGTATGTGTCCTCCCTAAATTCCCATGTTAAAACTCTATGTTTAAAACCCTATGTAAAAATCCTATGTTACAATTCATTGTAATGGTATTTGGAGATGACCCATCGTGATACTATTTGGGAGATAATTAGTTCATGGGGTTGGGCTATCATGAATGGGATTAGTATCTTATAAGAGGCCAGAGCGCTAGCTCTCTTTCCCTCATGTGAGAACATAGAGAGGATTCAGCTATCTACAAACCAGGAAGTAGGCTCTCATCAGACACCCCATCTGCCGTTACCTTGATTTTGATTTTTTCAGCTTCCAATACTTTAAGAAATTATTATTTAAGCTACTTAGTCTCTGGTGTTTTGTTATAGCAGCTGAAAATGACTAAGACCTTGAAATGTGAGCAAGGTTAGTGTGTTGAAGAAATAAAGAAGCCATTTGAATGTGTTTCTTCTTCTTGATTACAATATATTTGGGGAAGGCTACTATGAAATGAATTCAGAGACTGGTCAGAAGCTTGGTCTGGTAGAATTCTTTAAGTAAGAATAAGGGGTTAGAGTGAGATTCCAAGTTCCTCTGGAGGGTTTTATTTTCAGCAAGAGGAGTCAAGTTATCTGTAAGTTTTTAAGAAAAATTTATCATAGACGCAAATAGACAAAGGGTTGCAGGGAAAAAATTGAAAGCCACGTATTTATTCAAGATATATAAGATGGGCTGACGATTGGATGAGAGCTATAGCAATACAGAGACAGAAGTGGGTCAATAATTGAGTCAGTAGTAGAGTAAAAAAAAATGGTAGTGGATTTCATACGGTAAAAAGAGGGAAAAGTAAGGCTGAAGATTATTAACACAAGCAACTTAGTGGGTGACTGTAAGGTTTACTTGCAGGGGAAAGAATACAGGATGAGTAGAACGAGGATAGGCAGCAATCAAGAATTCTGGTTGATAACTTTTAAGTTTGAGATGTCTGTTGAATATCTAAGCAGTATGGTAAGTAGATAGGTACATATACTGGTGTAGCATTGTGGGTGTAACTCATGCTGTGACTAGTTAATTCAAAGGTGCAGGGCAAATCGATGCTATGTATAGGCAGGAGGCTGGGTTCATCTAGGAAGACTGAGTAGTTACACAAACGAGGATCCATTACTGAACCCTGGGGCAAGGCAACATTACAAGTTGAAGAGGAGCAGTTAGTAAGGTGGGTCAAGAACAAGGTGACACCAAAGTAGAAGAAAGCTGGGAAAATGTTCTGTCATGGAAAGCAAGGGGAAAGAGTTTGAAGAGTAGTGTAATCACCAGCCATGGCTAGTACTTATGAAAGTTTCAGATAAAGACAGAGAAGTAATTATTGAGTTAGCAACCTAAACGTCATTGATAGCTTTGAAATAATGGTCTCAGTGGAGTGGCTGGAATAAGAAAACAATCATAATGGGTTGATAAAAGGATGAAAGATGAACAAGTAAAAACGGAAACCATATACCACACACTTAGGAATCTCATAACAAAGGAGAATAAAAACAATAGGGTATTGGTAAGAAGTCTGGTAGAGTCCACAGAATGCATTTTAAAAGCAGAAATATTTGAACATGCTTTAATAATGATATGGGGAACTAACCAATGGAGAGGGTAAAATGATGCTCAAGATAATGTGTATAAATCAGTATTGAGACCCTTGAGCAGGAGAGGGTAGATTTAGGGGTCAGCCTTGCTTAGGAGCAAGAAAAATTCCAGTCATTCTAAGATAAGGGCTGTCAGAATGAGCAGAAATGCGAGTCATTGGTATATTTGATGTTGGAAAGATGAGGAAGTATCTATTGATTTATAAGGTTAATAAATTATGAAGGAAGTTATTAGCTGAAGGAAAAGAATTGGTAAAATGGAGGACACTTGAGGAAAGCCAATAAGGTTATATACAGTTGTTTGGAGAGTGGGAAAAGATATATAGTTGACCTATATAGTAGGATTGCTAGAGACTAGTATGTCTGCAATTGAGAGAAAATCAGCAGAATAAACAAAATCACCATTTGACTATTCTCTACCAATCCTGGCCATCTGCCTATAAGCAGAGAAAAAAGGAATCTTTTGAGGTAAGTCTATTATTTTTGTAACAAGAGGTATTAGTCATGAACAACCAAGGAATGTTTGTTCAGTAAAGGACAAAAAGGTGTAAATATTGACCATACAGAGCCAGAAGATACTTATAAAGGAACACAGCGGAGAGAATGGTAGGAAGCTGCATTGTACACAAAAAGCAAAGCCTTTCCCCAGTTAAGTAACTAACAACATGCAGGACTAGAGATTAATATACCAAAGGTGACTAAAGCTCCTTGCAAATCACCCGAGAGACAAGTGTACTAGCAACGTGCACATTTTGCAGTGCCTGCCCATGCCACCAATGCCTGTCTGCAATATTCTTCGCTGCTCATCTTGAGGAATGGGACCCTGCAGCCCCTTTGCCCTAGTGATCTTTCCATGGTCCTTGCTGATATGGGTACCTCATCCAAGGTGGTAAATCCACTTTGTCTTGGTTATTTGAATCAGGATTAATTGCTGCTTATCAGTTCTGGTTCATCATTTGGGCTAGATCTATAAACTCAGGACCTAAAGAATGAAGGAGATATGCTGAAAAAAAAAAAAAAGAAGTGATGAAACTGGGTCTAGAAAGGGAATCATTCTTTCAGTAAGCTTTGATTCTTGAGAGCTGTACAACCCCAAGCTTCAGAACCCCCACTCAGACTTGATTTCAGTCTGAACTCGGGTTCTGGGACAAAGTCCTACATCCTTACTATCAAGTCTGTTCTGTGGCTAAGCATTTTGAGTGGATTTTTCTTATGTGTAACAAAGAGATTCCTAAGGCTAAAAATGAACTTTAAGTACATGTAATGATGAGAATTTCCTGAAAATTATTAGATATGATGAGGAAATAAAAACTTAAGGTGGACTGTCATGTGCTTAGTCATAGGACATGAAGAAGAAATGAAGTAGAAATGCAGGTTCTATCAAAACAGACTCTTTCCTCAGCCATGTCCAGCTGAGAGATTTCACCTGATACTATATTGGGAAAAATAAGGGGCACCTGGGTGGCTTAGTGGGTTAAGCAGTTAAGCATAGGACTTAGATTTAGGTTATCATCTCACAGCTCTGCTCCTGAGTTTGAACCCCATGTCCGGCTGACAGCTCAGAGCCTGGAGCCTGCTTTGGACTCTGGGCCTCCTCTCCCAATCTCTCCCTCCCTCTCCCTCTCCCTCTCTCTCTCTCTCTCTCCCCCTCTCCCCCCTCCCCCTCCCCCCTCCCCCTCCCCCTCCCCCCTCCCCCTCCCCCTCCCACTCCCCCTCCCTCTCCCTCTCTTTCTGCCCTTCCCCTGCTCACACTTTTTCTCTCTCTCTCTCCCTCTCAAAAATTAATAGATATTTAAAAAATGTAAGTAAATAAACAATAAAAATTCAATATTCGTCTCTCTAACATCAGAGTTGCCTTAATCAAACTAATATAAAATATATAGCACAGTATATATACTTATTCAACAATGTGGATTCATACAGTTTCAATCTTTCAGCTGTTTTCATGAAGTTCTAAAACATCAAATGTCTTCTAGAAGATGTTAGAGAAAAATAACTCAATGGAACAGACATACTCTACCGGGCTATTTTATAGATAGGTTTCTTGTGGTCAGAGTTAGTAAAATACCAGTGTGTCTGAAAAACATGTTGCTTTAACCACAAACATCAATTTAGGTGCATTAGGAGTTACATCACAACTAAATATTGCAATAAATCCTGGGCCTTGGAAGAGACACGGGATCAACAGGACTGATGTAATTGTCATTGCTGCCAAAATCTGCTATTAACTGAAACTTGCTCTTTGATTTCAGCATGGATGTCCTGAGGAACGCACAGTATCCACAGTATTTTCACTACTGGGTTTCCCAACCCCTAGCATGCCACCTTCCCGATGGAGAACAAAAGACAAGACAGACTCATGGACAAAGTCCAAAAACATATCAGAAAAATAAAATCTTTCTATTCTAACATGGCCAATGCTCCATCATTTTGGCTTGTAGCCATGGAGTCTGTAAGAACTTTGGGAATTCTGTTAGTTTCTCCCAGCTACTAAGTAGATTTAGTTAATCTCTAGTAATCATTTGTGCTTTTACAGTTTATGACACTAAAAGTCAATGCAGAATTTCAATTTCCTCAACTCAAATTTGGCAATAAAAATATTTACTCAATATTGAGCTTAAAGATTTGTTATATATATATGTAAGCTACCAGAGTGTATCTTCCAAGCAAGGATTGGCATTTAACTGAAAGCAGGGAGCTAAACCTGTATTTCTATTTTAACTGTTTTAATGCTTTGCATGAGCCCTCAAAGATGGACTGTTTAATCTTTTAGTCGATTTAAAAATCTATACAAGCAAATGAGTAATAAATGTGAAGGGCACTGTATTGATTCAATTCAATTTGACATACATTTATTGAGTAATTATTATACGCTGATCTGTGCAATAGGTACAGACTGTGACATGGTTCCAGATCATGAGGTATTCATAATCTTGAAGGGAAAGAGTTTTACAAGGAACATATACTAAGGATATAGTATATGCCTGTCTGCAATATACCAAGGAACTCATATAAGTTAGAATAGAGATATGTGTTGACATGTGTGAATATACGTGTATGTAATTTCAGGTGAAGATAAAGAATGGCTAAAAGTAGAAGGGTAATGGGAAGAGAAGGTGGGCATTCCATCTGTGTCAGTCAGATGAGAATTCTGAGGAGGAAACATTTTAAAAAGATATACATGAAGTGAGGGGGTAAGCCTTAGGAAAAGGTAGTAGAAGAGTCGGCCAGGCAATACAATAGCATGCTGCTGAGATACAAACAAGTTGGCGTGCCCAGGAAACCATGAAATGGCCAGTGTGGCTAACGCAACACGAATGGGGAAGAGGGTAGGAAATGTGGTCAAGGAGGTAATCCATGGCTAATCAGAGAGAGTCTTATTCAGTCACAGTAAGAATTTTATTCTGAGTATGATGGGAAACCACTGAATGGTTCTGAGCAGATTAGTGCACTGATGTGGGGTTTTTCTAATGTCACCGTAGTTAATGCGTGGAAAATTGATGTAAAAAGGACCAGGTGAAAATGCAGGAGACCAGATTAGAGACCAACAGAGTCTTCCAGGTCAGAGAGAATGTCGGCTTGGATCAGGGTGCTAATAATAGAAGTGTGCAGACTGGGGATAGGTTTTGAAAATACAGCTCATGAAACCTGCTCACTGGATCTACGTGTGATGAATCCAGGATGGCACGCGGGCTTTTTACTTTAACAAGTGGTTGGAAAGTAGAGCTTGAAATTAACAGAAAGAGAAAATTTTTAAGAAAATTAGTGAAGTATGTTTGTCGAGGAGGTATCAGAAGTTCGGTTTAAGACATTCTGCTATCAAGATGCCTATCAGATATTCAATATAAGAAGCTGAATAACTCTATGTTTGTGTATGGAGCTCAAGGGAGAAGGCAGAAATAGAAATTAAATTTGAGAGTCATCAGAAATAGGCGACACTGAAAGTCCTAAGACTGAATGAGATCACCTTGGGAGCGAGGATAGAATAAAAATAAGGAATAATGAGTAACTAAGATTAAATGACATGATATATGTAAAACAAAGATAGAGCTCAGTCAAAAATGACTTTAGGAGTTTCGTCATAGACAAAGGTATATAAATGATGGGCAGTATACACACATACGCACCAAAATTCCCTATAACCTCACCGGTACAAAACAGTTATTACTTTTGTATTGTCCTTTACTATCTTTTTTTTTTCATACCTTTATCCTTTCTGCTAGAACTATAATAATACTTTACACAACTTTCTATTACTCAAGTATGTATCATAAGCATGTGACCCACACTGAATGAAGGGCACCAGAGTGTCATTTCCACATGATGGAAGAAACTACAGCAAAGAGCTCAATAGATATTTGCTGAAATAGAGAATGAGTAGGTGTACTCCATATCCAGTCTCCAAATCAGAAGTTATATTTATGGGTCACTAAGGACAAAAAGGTCAGAATTGATCCTGTACTCATTCAAGCTCCTCAAGAGTATTATTGGAATACTTTTTCTCTTTCTTTAGGCAAATGTGCCACAGAGTCACATAAAGCAAGAAGGTTGTGCATTGTCTTACCAGGTTCCGCAGGCTTACTTCATTTAACTAAAAACCTAGCATTTTAATGGAACTTCCTCAATATTTTATTGCTTGACACTGAATAATCGAGAATCAGTTTCAGTATAGATCTGCCATGAAGGATAAGAAGGCACTTTCCTTATTCTGTGATTTCCAAAAGGATCATTCTATAAAAGGAAGAGTAAACTTGAAGGACTTAGGGAAGGATGGAGCAGACTCATTCATGTTAATGGTAGAAGTCCTGCTGACCAGGTCCTACTTCACCCACCAGCTAATTCCATTTCTTTATCTTAGTTCTGTGGAAGAAGAGAGATACATTTCACATGGTGTTTTCCTTACTATAACCAGGACAGACCCACATAAATTCCCTTTACTAATAATGATGTAACAGTAACTACCATTTAATAAGTATCTACTATGTACTCAGTTTATAACAGGCTTAACACAGCATCTCATTTAATACACATGACAATCCTATAATGTAGATTTATATGAAAAACATATATATGTGTGTGTGTGTATGTGTGCACACCCAAGGTCATAGAGGTTATAGGTGACAGAGCTCGTACTTGAACTGAGATCTGTCTGATGCAAAAGCTGCAATCCTAAGTACAAACGTTATACAAAAGGTCCCTTTTGGCAGAGGGCACTGGCGAAGGCAGTGGTACGGTAGAAGATGCATGGATTTCAGAACCAAATAGTCCTGAATTAAAATGCCAGATACTAAACCTCTTTGAGACTCTCATTGCTCATGTGTAAAAACTGAAATAATAATTTGTTTCTTTCAGGACTGTTATGAGGATTAAATGAGAAAACTGATGCCAAGTCACATATTATTCATCTGAGATTACTGGATTCCCATCTCCTTAAAAACATCTAGGTGCTTGTATTCTGAGCTCCTAGCCCTGTATCTGTGAAAAAAGTCTAAATACATGCATGTTGAGTTGTACACAGTAGGTGATCTACATAATAACTGCCCTCGTTTGCCTCAGGAATCAGCAAAATGGTCTGTGAAGGTCTCTCTGCCTTTGATAAGAGAGAGAATTAAGAGAGGTAAGAGTTTTCACCATTGTAACTATCAAAGTACAGCCTTCTAATTCAGGTATTTTGCTTTGTATTCCATCCCTGGGTGATTCCTAAGAAGATCACAAGCGCATCAGAGGCATAGAGATCAGCCTAGGCTGAAGCATTTTCCAGGCAGTAGATTAACATACTTGGCACACAGCCTTACCAACATTGCTTACGGTAAGTTGCTTTTAGTAGGGAAAATTAAGTAGGACTCTCCTGGGAGCACTATTTTAGATGAAGATATCCCCAGAGCCCTGAGGACACTTATAGAAATCTGTGGTGCTGGGACTAACTGATGTCATTCCATTTGGATAATAGGTAATTTTCTCAGGAAACCCAAAGCAGAAAGACTGTGTGTGTGTGTGTGTGTGTGTGTGTGTGTGTGTGTGTGTGTAATACAGTTGATACAAATCACAAGAATGAGAAACCAGAATGGCAAAGACAACACTCAAACGACCTCCCAATTTGGTAGAATCTCAGATCTGACAACACAGCGGGGGAGTCATAGGGACACTAGTTATAGTCAGAAAGCAATGAATGGAGACAATAATGTGGAGAAAAGGGACTTGCCACACTTGCCACAATGAACATATGTTAGGAGTGAATCCACTGACAGAAGACAGGGAACCAAAAGCCCAGCCAGAACAGACAAGATAGAGGCCAATGTTTTCATGAAGTCTCAGTCATTTAGATCATGAGAGTCAGACAGACATGGGCTTGAGTCCAGCTCTTTTATTTACCACTTGAATGACCTTGGGCAAGCAATTTCTAAGTTTCAGTTTCCTCATCTATAAATGGGAATGGTAAAAATGCTCAGCTTATAGGGCTGTTAGGTGGTTTATAATCACAATGCAAGCATAACACTAGGCATTTATTAAAAACTTAATAAATGTTGGTGGAAGCAGTGATAGCAGGCAGCACTCAATAAATGTTATTATCATCTAAGAGCTGGGATAAATGCATTTAATCCTACCAATAACCTTAAGAAGTAAATACAGCTACTTTCCTCCTGTAACAAATGAAAAGACTGAGGCAAAGAAGCCTAAGTAATTTAACTGTGGATCTACGGCTTGTGTGAGGTATAGTGAGAACTGAAGTTAAGGCCAGATGGCTCTAGTGTCTGGGCTCCTAACAGCTAGGGCATGACAATGGCAGTGGTAGACCATAGAAGAGTAGTAGTTTATTAAAAGACATTAACATCATCCTTCTTTAATAATGCTTTCAATAATTCATTCGTTTATCCTACAACATAAAATTCCTACGATACAAAATTCCTACAATACAAAAATTCCTACAATAAAAATACAATGTAAGTATTTTCTTCCTGTCAGATGTTCACTGACATTTAGAAAGCAGTAACTAGCTTCATGGGAGCTTGCCAAAAAATCCAGAGAGCATACAGACTCTGGGATTTGAATTCAAGCCCTGCTAGTGTGTGTGACATGAGTAATGTTGCTTAACTTTTTTAGCTTCCATTTCCTCTTTGGTGAAACTTCAAAGCATTGCTATGAAGATTAAATTAAAGAGGATGATCATATAATGCACCCAGCACATCATAGAGCAGGTGATAAATGTGAAACCTGCTGTCCTCTCTCTTTCCTGTAAACCAGGGGTAGATTTTTATTTACATGTGAAAAGTTAAGCCAAACAGTGGAAGTTTAGGAACACCTAAACATAATGCATGCAGAAAATTTTTCTTTCTTCCTTTGGTCTTTCCTTCTGCCCATCTTTCTTCCTCCATGGGACACCATTTAACCATTGCATATAACCATGGATATAACCATTGCATGCCATGCTTTGTGCATAGCACCAAGGATATAACAGACAAGAAATATATGATTAAGTGCCACACTTAGTGTTCCAGAGGGAGAGATCACTCTGTGCTGAAGTGACCAGGGACAGTCTCACACATAAGATGAAACTTGATTTTGCCCTTGAGGATGAAGGATCTGGATAGGGAATAATAATGTAGGATAGGGGGAAAAGACAGAAAAAAATGTAAAAAGCCAGTTTGTGTGAGATATTTGCTGGCCAGTCAAGAGGCATCTTTGATGAAATAAATAGTTCATAGAGAGCAACCAGTATAATTAAATAGTATAATAAACCAGCATAATAAAGCCAATATAATTAAAACACCTATGGAAACTTATTTTCAACAATAACCTTGCAGTGAAACCCAATGCATAAGCCAGATAAAGCTGAGGTATTCTAAGTGAAGTTGGGGAAAGAAGTCCAGAGATCTTTCCAGGACCATGTCTTTTGCTCCTGGGCATCTACAAACATCCCTTATCAAGTTTTGGAATCAAATGTAAAGAAAAACAAAATCTCCCTTAAGAGAGTAATGAAAGTTTAAAAATTCATGTGAGAACAACCCAGGAGAATTTTGAATACAAGTCTGAGTAAGCCTGTACACAACAGAAATTGAATCACAAATGTGAACAGGAAAACAATATAAGGAAAGTCACGTTGAAGAAAAATAACCCGACTTAGATGAACAGTTTGATTTGGGTTACTAAAATACTGCCTGCAAGGTGACTAAATGGATATTACTGCAGTCTAGTTTTAATGTGTTCCCAAGATTCAGGTAGAGAAATCAAAATGGCCTGAGAAGCAATAAGGATCTAACCACAAATTTATAGAAAACTGTCCTTCAAAAAGGAAAAGGGAGCCCTCCAACTCTCTCTCCATTCTTGAAGCATGAACCCTTTTGTATATGAAATCAAGTGCATGAAACTGTTCTTCCACAGTGATTTCCTCAGATCCACGACAACGTGAACCTCCATCAGCAGTTTATGTCTTTACCCATAAATCCAGAATACCAAATACAGGCAAAATTGTGCTCAGTAAATAAGAATTTGATTTACTCAAAACACACATTCCTGAACAATCTTAATATTCTGTTGCTTTAGAGGAATGATGCTGATTGGTTTACTTCTTGAGGAATTCAAATAAAGCCTCTGAGGTATTTTCCCAACTTATTTTTATTCTCTGTATGGACCATGTAGTAGGTGGAATAAGAAGCCCCATGTTCTAATAAGATATCCATGTTCTAATCCCTGGAGCCTGGGAATAGGTGACCTCATATAACAAAAGGGACATTTTCTTTATGACTAAGATAAAAATCTTGAGGTAGGATGTTGTCTGGATTATCTGATAGGCCCAAGGCAATTATAAGAGTCCTTCTAAGTACAAGAGGGAAGAAGAGTTAGAGAGAGAGAAGACTGAAAGCTACAGCCACAGTTATGCCACCTGAGAAGGACTCCCTGGCTATTGCTGCTTCAGAAGATGGCAGAGAGATCTCCAGTCAAGGAAGGAATGGCCTCTAGAAGCTGGAAAAAGAAAGGCAATAGATCCTCTTCTAGTCTCCAGAAGAACACGACCCTGTCAACACTTCCATTTTAGCCTAGTGAAAAACCCATTTTTTTCTTCTGTTATTCAGAACCATAACATAAACAATGTGTGGTGTTTTAAACTACCAAGCATGTGGTAACTTGTAGCAGCGACAGGAGATTAATACAAACAATCCCAATACCTAACTTCAAAGGTAGGTAACTAGAGAGAATATCTTGAGGTCAAAGAGGCTCATTGACTTGTTCCTAGATTTAATTTTAGAACCTCTCTTTTCTGGCCATCTTATATTTCTTTAAAATTTCCAGTGACTAATTATGTCCTCAAGTATTCAAACTGCCTGGAAAACAATACTCTAAGACACTCATCAGTTGTATGTTTATGGGAAAGTAGTAATCTTTTCTAGATTTCAGTTTAAATTTCTTAAAAGAAGGTCAGTAAAAGCACTTTCTTCCTAGGTTTTTCTAGGGAGGAGGGGGACTGAAAAACAAGAATTGTATAGCTTAATGTATTAATTTTAAAAATGTGTACACAGGAAACAAAATTACTCTATACTAACCGTTTTGTTCAACTTAAAATAAACAACACAGCCAAGGCCTCTACTTCAATGACCTTACATACAGTCTTACACATTGCAGGTGTTCTGTAAATATTGGACCTACAGTGTTGGCATAGAGTAAGTGCTTATAACAGTGACATGTAGTCAACTTTTTATGATTCTGGAGACAGTGAATGTCAGCAGATGTTTACCAGCATTGTTAGTGAATATATGTTTAGCTAATAAAGACATGGTGGGTCCCTCAATACTATTACACAGTAACTAATTATCTTACACACAAGCAAGAATGGTATATAAATGTACAAATATTTTCTCCATGACTGTACACAACTCATCTGACTAATTATTGAAAGTTTACTAAAATATGGCCTGTGTCATGTTGATAGTGAATTCCACCATGATAGTTATTCTCTCCTTAAAGTCCGTTGGAAAAAATCTTTTGTAGTTGTGGTATACTATGAATGGTCTTTTCTGGTCCATGGTGTTATGCAGAAGTATGAATGTATCATCAATGCACTAATGCTCAGATTAATGAGCTGTAACAACTTGTCCTATATGTCAAATTGACATGAGGCATTTAGCAAATACAAGGGAATTTCTAAGCAAAAGGGAGATTCTTTACTCACCTCCTGATTTTTTCCGATGTTCAGGTCTCCCCAGTAACACGCACTCCATAGAAGGTGCCAAATGAAAACAGGACTACAAATAGATTGGTACCCTGTCACTTAAGTAAATCACACCAGCCTTGAAGGCTGGGGAAGGTGGCAGGGCAAGCTGGACTTTCGTGAAGATAAGATTAAAGTGCAGTTCAGGAGAAAGTCACTGAAATGAATACTTCATATTCGAAGGCAACATATATTTACAGAAAATGAAATCCTGGTTAAAACATTTTTGAATCATGTCTAAGTGTTCCCTATAAACTAGAAAGATTTTGCTTGATTTACTTGGTTCAATTTCTAGGCTTTTTCCCCCTCTGTGCTAATGGCAAGCTATCAATCATCAAAGCTGTAATCAGATTTTGCAGAAGGCCACCGGCATCATTTTCAATCATTTAAACTTTGCCAGCCTGCCTCCCTTCTTTGTGAATCACAGAGATTAATGTGAAAGGATTTTTAAATGCATTTTGGAAAAATTAGCAAATTATGATTGTTCTTTAACTCACAGCTCACCATTTCACCAGGCATTATGCACAGTCTTTATTGTGGTTCCTAACAGCTTTATTGCTGGGAGGAAGAAAAATAGAGAAGGCATTCTATACTAAACACTGGGATGGCTCTTTGGACAGATAATCCATGTATTCAAAATATAAAGCTTTAGATAAATGTGCTTTTGTGGTTATATTTTTCCTCCAAGTTATTTTCCTGAAAAAAAAAATACCTCCCAAAGTAGACTATGGTTTAAATACCAACTTTTTTTTTTCAATTATGTATTTTTTTTTTCCTTTAGTTTCCTTTAGGTCAAAATTCACCATTTGAAATTCATAAGCCTTTCAGGTGTAAGATTAAATTGTTTCAAGTTAAACAAGAACATTTTTAGATTTCAACCATAAATATTTTCTTTCAAAAAGTTTTTCCAATCCATTAAAATCAGATTTATTATGTTTTCCTGCTAAGTTTATTTATTTATTTATTTTGAGAGTCAGAGAGGTGGGGGAGGGACAGCGAAGAGGGAAAAGAGAGAAAATCCCAAGCAGGCTCTGCAATGTCATCACAGAGCCCAGTGTGGGGTTCAAACTCACAAACCATGAGATGGTAACCTGAGCAGAAACCAAGAATCAGAGGCTTAACCAACTGAGCCACCCAGGTGCCCGTTTTCCTGTTTGTGTAAACATTGCTTGCTCATTTTAAAATAGGAAATGAGGGAATAAAGTATAACAATAAATTTAAAATGACCTAAAATCCTATTAGCCTGAGATACCATCCATTAATTTTAAGATTATTAGATCTACATAGATTTTTATTCTTCATTGTTCCTTCTCTTTCTCATTCTATTTTTCTTATATATTTTCCCTTTTGTCCTCATACTTCAATACCCTTCATCTCTTTGTTCATCTTACTTGAAACCAAAGTTAGCAACTTGATGGATTCCTTCATATTTTCCCCATATTTAAATAAGACATACAGATGATTATGTAAAATATACACATACATATGCACACATGTAGCAGACAAAAAGTAAGGACATAGTGGAACTCAACAATAACAGCAATCAATTGCATATAATTGATATCTATGGACTAATTCATCTAACAACAGCAGAATGCACATTCTTCTCAAACTAATATTAAATATCTACCAAGATAGACCACATTCTGGGTCACAGAACACACCATAATTAAAAGAAATCATGCAATGTATTTTTTTTCATACAACAATGGACTTAAACTAGAAATCAGTAACAGAAATCCCAAAGAGAAAATCCCATGAGAAAATCCCAAAGTATGCAAAGATTAAAAAACACAATTCTGAATAACACAAGAGTCAAAGAAGGAGTCACAAGAGAAATTAAACATTTTTAATTAAATGGAAATGAAAATGCAACTTATCAAAAGTATTTGAATGCAGCAAAAGCAGTGCATAGAGGGAAATTTATAGCACTGAACGTACCTTTTAGAAAGAAAGACAGATCTAAAATCAAGCATGTAAGTATCCATGTTGGGAGACTAGGAAGAGAAAATCACATGGCAAGTAAGCAGAAGAAGATAAGAACAGAAACCAACAGATTCTTAAGAAACAGAAAGAAATGAAACTAAAAGCTGGTACTTCCAGAAGATTAATAACTTTGATAAGCCTTTAGCCAAGTTAACTAGAAAAAGAGAATATACAGATTACTAATATCAAAAACGAGAGTGGGAATATCACTGCAAATTCTACAGACATTAAAGGAATACTTAAAGAAACAAACAAACAACAACAACAAAAAAAACAAAACTCTAGGCTCACAAATTTGATAGCTTAAATGAAATGGACCAATTTCTTGAAAGACACCACTTCCCAAAACTCACACAAAAAGAAATAGACAGGGGCGCCTGGGTGGGGCAGTCGGTTAAGCGTCCGACTTCAGCCAGGTCACGATCTCGCGGTCCGTGAGTTCGAGCCCCGCGTCAGGCTCTGGGCTGAGGGCTCGGAGCCTGGAGCCTGTTTCCGATTCTGTGTCTCCCTCTCTCTCTGCCCCTTCCCCGTTCATGCTCTGTCTCTCTCTGTCCCAAAAATAAATAAACGTTGAAAAAAAAAATTAAAAAAAAAAAAAGAAATAGACAATATACCTGTATCCAATAAATAAGTTTAATCAATGATTAATAACTTCCTAAAATAGAAAACACTAGACCCTGATGGGTTCACTGGTGAATTCTACCAAACATTCAAGGAAGAAATTATATCAATTTTCTAAAATCTCTTAAGGAGAATAGAAGCAGAGAGAATATTTCCCAACTCATTCTGAGGGCAGCATTACCTTTATATCAAAACCAGAAAAAAAACTGACAAGAAAACTACACATCAATATATCTCGTGAACATAGATGCAAAAATCCTCAACAAAACATTAACAAACCAAATCCTACAATGAATAAAGTTAATTATACACTATCATTAAGTGGGTTTTAATCCAGGTAATACAAAGCTGTTTCAACATTTGAAAATCAGTTAAGGTAATTTATCACATACACAGACTAACAGAAAAAAATCACACGATCTTATAAAAAAATGCAGTAAATCATTTGACAAAATCCAACACCCATCCGTGATAACAACTTGAGGTAAGCTAGGAGTAGAGGGGAAACTTCTCAACTTGATGGATAATATTAAAAAATTTATAGCTAACATTAAATTTGATGGTAAGAAACTTGCACTTTCCAGCTAAGGTCAGAAACAAGGCAAGGATGTCTCCTCTCACCACTTATTTTCAACACTGTACTGGAGTAAAAATAATGCAAAAAAAGAAAGATGAAAAAACATTCATATTGGAAAAACAAAGACATAAAACTGTATTTGTTTTTAGATGACATGACCACCTATATAGAAAATCTGAAAGAAGTAACAGTAAAACTCCAGGTACCAATAAGCAATGATAGCAAGGTTACAGAGTATAGATTAATACAGAGAAGGCAATTGCTTTCCTGTATACCAGCAATGAAGAAGTGGAATTTAATTAGAAATTGAAAACATAACATTTATATTTACATCTCAAAAAATAAAATACTTAGTTATAGAACTAATAATACATATAATACCTGTATGAGGAACACTGTAAAACTCTGATGAATGAAATCAAAGACCTAAATAAATGTAGAGATATTCTATGCCCATGGAGAGTAAGGCTCCATATTATCAAGATATCAGTTCTTTTCCACTTGATCTATAGATTCAGTACACTTCCAATAAAAATACCAGCAGGTTATTTTTGGTATATCAACAATCTGATTCTAAAGTGTATATGGAGAGGCAAAGGACCCAGAATAGGCAATACAATATTGAAGAAGAACGAAGTGGGAAGAGTGATGCCACCTGACTTTGAGGCTTACTATAATGACACAGTAATCAAGACAGTATGATATTAGTGAAAAAGTAGACAAGTAGATTGATGTAACAAAAACAGATAACCCTACAATACGCTCCCATAAATACAGTAAACTCATCTTTGACAAAGGAATAAGGTCAATACGATAGAGCAAAGGTGTTCTTTTCACCAAATCGTGCTAGAACAACTAGGCATCTACATGTAAGAACCTGAATCAGACACAGACCTTATATCCTTCACAAAAATTAATTCGAAATGGATCACAGACTTGAATGTAAAATGCATAACTATAAATCTCCTAGGAGATAACATAGGAGAAACCTATATGACCTTGGGTTTGGCAAAGACTTTTTAGGTATATCATTGATGGCAAGACCTATGAAAGAAATAACTGAGAAGCTGAATTTCATTAACATGATAAACTTCTGCTCTGTGAAAGACAGTCAAGAGAATGAAAATACAAGCCACAGAATGGAAGAAAATATTTACAAGACACATGGGATAAAGGACTGTTACAAAAAAAAAGACAAAAAACAAAGCTCAGCAGTAAGAAAATAAACCAGATTAAATAATAGGCCAATGATCTTAACAGACAACTTATCAACAATATACACATGACAAACACATGAAAAGGTGTTCCACATTATACATCATCAGGGAAATGCAAATTAAGGTAACAATGAGATGCCAGTACATATCTATTATAATAAGTCAAATCTGGAACCCTGAAAACACCAAATGCTGGTAAGGATTTGGAGCAAGAATAACTCTCTTCATTGCCAGTAGGAATGGAAAAATTGTACTGCCACACTGAAATACAGTTTAGCAGTTTCTTACAACCAAACCTACCCTTACCATATGACCCAGCAAGTGTATTCCTTGGTATATACCCAAAAGAGTTGATTACTTATGTCTACACAAAAATCTGCACTTGAGATTTATAGCAGCTTTATCTATATTTGTCAAAATTTGGAAACAACCAAGATGTCCTTCAATAAGTGAAAGGATAAATAAACTATGGTACATCTAGACAGTGGAGTATCTGTCAGTACTAAAAATAAATGAGCTATTCCACCATGAAATGACATGGGGGAACATTAAATGCATACTATTAAGTGGAAGAAGCAATTTCAAGAGGCTACATACTATATGATTGCAACTACATGACATTCTGGAAAAAGCACAACTATGGAGACAATATAAAAATGAGTAGTTGCCAATGTTTGGGAGAGTAAAGGAGAAAAGATTAGGAAGAGCCTGGAGGAATTTTAGGGCAGTGACGTAATCTTTATGATGCTACAATGATAGACACATGCTGTGTCCAAACCCACAGAACACACAACACCAAGAATGAACCCTAATGTAAACTTTGGAGAATCATGTTGTGCCAATGTAAGCTCGACAACTGTAACAATTGTATAACTCTGATAGACTGATGTTGTTAATAGGGAAGATTACGTGTGTGTAAGGGTGGGTGTATTTGGGTAATCTCTCCACATGAAAGTGCTTTTAAGTAATAGTCCTTTCAAAATTTTTTCAAGGGTAATTTTGAATCTATGCACAAAAGGATTTCATTGGCTTTTGTATATGTAGTAAGGCCAGAGGCCCACTGTCTTAATTCAGTGTTTGAATTTGTTTATTCAAAGCTTTGTTTCATTCCTTTTAGAGGGCTTTCAATTTCCAGTTTACTTTTATTCGCCAGATGTGGCACATTGGGGATCAAAGCCTACTTTGCATACTTGTGTTCCTCCTCCTTGGTGGACCATGAATTGTGATATTTTGTTCCCCTAGACATTGTGAGATTATTTAAAGCTCTGCTTAGTTTCTCAGTCATGAGGTTTACTTTCAGAAATAGCAGGGATAGGGCGCCTGGGTGGCTCAGTCGGTTAAGCATCCGACTCCTGCTCAGGTCATGATCTTGCGTTTCATCAGTTGGAGCCCTGTGGTGGGCTCTGTGCTGACAGCTCAGAGCCTGGGCCCTGCTTCAGATTCTGTGTCCCCCTCTCTCTCCGCCCCACCCCTGCTTGTGCTCTGCATCTCTCTGTCTTTCAAAAATGAATAAACATAAATTTAAAAAAAAGAAATAAATAGCAGGGATAGCCAGCATTTAGAAATTATCTCAAGGGGAAAAACAGCATCAAACAAATGTCAACTTTTTAAAAATCCTCTTGTCTTCTAAATTTGCCCAGTAAATTATCAGTGTTTTTGGTAAGTCTCTCATTCCTTCAAAGAAATTCCTATTTAATACTTTATTTAGTTTAATACTGCTTAGTGGGAAAGCTATCTGAAACAAACAATACTCTGGACACACCATCCATTTGTAAATTTCTTAGCCATTTCCTTCTTCATTTTTTTTTTTTTTTGCTTTTGGATCATTTGCCTTGTAAAATAAATTTTAATTAATATTGCATAATTTTGCATATTATAATTTTAATAAGTTAGTATCAATAACTATACCTTTCACCGATGAAAACTTTTCTTTCCTTTTAATTTTTTAACCAAAAAAGATTAAATGATTTCATATTTGTGAAATACTACACCAGCTGCTAGGAATACAATGAACAAGGGAGTGACAGGTCCTGTGTTTATGCAACCTCATGTCTAGTGGGAGAGAAAGAAAACCAATATTAGCCTAAACATTTAAAATAGAACTAGTACTATGAAGAAAATGCATGGTGTGCAGAGAGGAATCTTGCCATAGACAGAGCAGTCAGGAAAAGTTCTGAAGAAGTTACTTTGAAGAGAAATGAAAATAGCTTTATCTGGGCAATGGAAGAAGATAAATGCATATGCAAAGGCTTTGAGGTGGCAAGGAGCAGGGTGGGTTCCAGGAACCAAATAAAGAACAGCTAGGTAGAAGCTGTGGGTGTCAGGAGGAGTGTGCCGAAGGATGAGCCTCAAGGAGCAGATAAAAGAGAGAGAATTGGGGTCTTATAGGACGTGGGTTATTCGTAGGTCACAGAATAACCAACTGCTTAACACTTAACACTTTAAAACAATAAACATCCATCATCTCATATAATTTCTGTGGGGAAGAAAGCTAGGAGTGAGTTCACTTGGTGATGCTTGTTCAGATAGGTCATGAGGTTACAGACAGCTAAGGATTCTACTGGGGCTACAGCATCCACTCCCATGAGACCAGGCACAGGTGGCATTGTTGACACAGGAAAATGATTTTTAGTACCAATGTCCTAATCTTTTCTTTCTTAATATATTCTGCAATCCCACAGTTGCCAGGATATAGAAATCCTTTCCTCAGACAATATCTCCATTAAATTAATTAATTGTGTGTATACTTATCCACATACATACATGTATATTTATATATGTATATGTATATGTATATGTATACGTATACGTATACGTATATGTATATGTATATGTATATGTATATGTATATGTATACACACACGCACACACACATACATATATATATATAAAGTAGAAAATGCATAACCCTTATTCATATTTTAGCCAGCTAGTTCCTGGCCTGTAACGTGCCTTTTCATGACTTATATCCTCCCTAGATTTACAAAGCTCTCTTCTGAAGTACTATTTCTTGAGCATCAAGACTTAACTTGTCAGTAAAATTACCACAGAGCAGCTAAATAAACCTTACATGTTTGAGGGTCTTTGATTTATTGTTGTTTTGTTTTTTTTTTTTTTCAGTTTCAAGGGGCTTCTCAAAGGGCATTTTAAATTTGGTATTAGAATGAAGACTGCCTCCGGAAAAGTAACTTTTATCCACAGATGTACCATTTGTCCTTGTTCTGAAGCAATATCGTATAAGCATAAAATAATCTTCACTGAGTTCTCTTAGACTATATAACATTCTGGACAACTGGAAAGACTCTTTCCTGGAATTAGATATGGAACACCGCAGAACATTTCTGGCTCTCTTTGGTTGCAGGGGTACATTATGTACTAGGGCCAACACTTTTATGGCTCAAGAAAGTCATGATCTGAATCATCTGGAGTTCAGAAACTTGTTTAAATATTTCAGAGAAGAAATAAATTGTAGGCAGGATGTGATATGAAGGTTAGTGTGCAGGAGCTTATCTAAGACACTGATAGCCTCTCATCTCATTTGTTTTAAGGATAAATCTATTACAAATAGAAATCCAATGCTTTTAACGGAGCAGATGCTGACAATCTAAAACTAAGTAGAAAGAACCACCTCCAATAAATTCATCAGTCAGTGATCATTATTCTTTCATTTTATCATATTCCCAGAAATAAACTTGAATTTAATTCATGGAACTTCAGGAATCAGCTATTAGCAGAGTAAGAGCAGCAAGAATCTGGTCTTACAGGGTACATTATTCACTGCTATAAAATGAGTTATTCGATAACTAAACCTTGAACTTCATCTCAAACTAGGCACTTGATGAAATTAAAAAAAAAAAATGAAGGATAGTGTCTTTGTTTATGTATTTACTATTTTAAAAAATAAAAAAGAGAAAATATTCGCAAATAATTTTTAAATGCTGTTTTGGGTAGAGTTTTAAATTGGGGAGTATTATTTTGAAGGCTAGAATTCAACTGGTTGAAGTTTTGGAGTCACGCAGAATTCTTACCTTCTTTTTAATCTGGAAAAATTGCCCAGAAACCAGAGGATTTTAGGTGAGCTAAGAGCCGTATGTGGGAGAACCAGAAGGATTTTTCCACCATGTCCACTTCAGCAAATTGCCACATTCTCTAAAAATTACGAAGGATAAGAAAGTAACCCCAAATAGGTTGACTCCTGTCTAGGCCTTAACACCCTCACATCCTCAAATGAAAGTTAGTTCATCCAAATAGCACAATTATTTTAAAATGAGTCAATCAGAGGGTGAGTATTTTGGGAATTTAATCAATCTTGTGATAAGGTAGCATGGAAAATAGGCCATCAATGTCATTCAGGCAACCCAATTGTTTTGTTTATAAAAAGCCTGAGGCCCACATTTGAAAAGTCATATGGTTAGTGATCTAATTAGAAAGAAAAAGTTGGTTCCTTTATTCTTAAACCAGAACCCTTTCTACCCCCAGAGCAAAAGCTTGCTAGCTTAAGCTGGACCTGATGAAAATTTCCACGCTGTGTCTTCCGTTACATGTTGTATATTCACAAATCTGATCTGATCTGGAAAAATGCTGTCTCTAGAGATTTTTATAAGTAAATAAAGATATAAACAGATTAAATGATTTTGCCTGAATGTCTTATTGTGATATTTCTCCTAAAACCTGTTTCTTTTTATCACCATTACATTCAAATATAGTTACAATTTCCAGAAATTACTTATTTGGGGAATCCTCTGGGTTTACTCGATGAATTGGGATTCTGAGGTCTCAGGAGGAATAGCCTTTATTTGTTCATTTAAAAAAAATTGTTTAATGTTTATTTTTGAGGGAGAGAGAGAGAGAGAAAGAGGCAAGGGCAGAGAGAGAGAGAGAAACAGACAGAATCTGAAGCAGGCTGCAGGCTCTGAGCTGTTAGCACAGAACCCGATGCAGGGCTCCAACTCACGGACTGCAAGATGATGACCTGAGCGAAAGTTGGATGTTAACCGACTGAGTGCCCCAGGTGACCCAGGAGGAATAGACTTTAGATAGCCACATTCCTCATGGCATCATTTATTTACATGACTTATAATTTAGTATGTTTAAAAAAGAGCCATTATGAATTGTTCAGTATACCAAAGAATAGTTAAGCAGTCCATGTGATATGTCAGCATATTTGGGAGGGAAGTGAGATGGGATCATATATACCATATTCTTGGGGAAAATGATTTCACAATTTCTATTCATTTTCATGCAATTTTTTAATTGTGCCAGAGACAAAAAAAAAAAAAAAAAAAGGACAATGTGAGAAAAAGTAATCAGATTTTTACTGATTTTACTATGGAAGATTTTTAATAATCATGAGATGGTATGAACATTCCTACTCTATAAAAGCAACAGAGCTCTTTTCTCTTTGATCTTTCACCTAACTTTTATTAAAAAAAAAAAAAGAAAACAAAACTTCTGAGGTTAAAGTAGAATTTATAATTTGTCCTTTCCTTTTTCCTCAATAGTAGACAATGGTCTAAATACTGAGTCCAATTCCACAGTTTTGAAATATACAGATATGGCTCTCACTTTAAGTTAGCAGGAAGAAATTTAACTAAAAAACCTAGGTATCCCAAATGATTGTACATTATTCTCCATTCAAGAACAGACACTTGTTGTGATGAACACTGGGTAGTGTATGTAAGTGATGAATCACTAAATTCTATTCCTATTCCTATTTCTATTCCTATTAATTAATTAATTAAAATCACCAAATGCATATTGAGTCTCTGCCATGCCTCAGACACTATTCTTTCCATATTTTAGTAGGAAGAGACAAAATATAGACCAAAAATATATCAGGTGGTAGCGCATAAAAACAAAGCAGTAAAGGGGACATGGAGAGTGAGGCATCATGTGGGTGCTATTTTATATGTAGTCATGGGGAGAGAACTCTCTACTAAGGTGGTATTTGTATAGAAATTGGAAGCCAATGGGGGAGTGAATCAAGTCTATATATGGAAGAAGAGCATTGTAGAAAAGAAAAAGTCAAGTGCAAAGGCCTTGAAAGGGGTGTGTGCTTAGCATGTTAGAGGAAAAACAATAGAGACCCAGGTAGCTGAAGAGGAATGACTGAGGGGTCAAGTGGCAGGGGATGAAGTGGGAGAGATGGTAGGGTTTAAGTCATATGGGACTTTGACTTTTCCTCCGAGATAGAAAACCATCCCACTGGTTTTGGAGGGTGTTTAGCATAGGGTTAAGGAAAAGTGGCTGATGGGTGGAGAATAAACTAACAGGATACAAGTGGATACAGGAAACCAAGTTAGGAATCTACTATAATGATCCACTTGAGAAATATGGCAGCTTGTATTAAGTAATAACAGATGAATATGTGGTTTATTCTTTCTCAGGAGGCCTTTCCTCACCTGGCTGAGGCTACCTACCCAAGTAGCCTGCTCTCTGCTAAATCTGCCATAGAGAACTCCTGGAGATTGCCACCTTGTCTTTCTCCCCTCTGGCCTGGCCTGTCACCACTACTGTGATGAGCACTGAGTCAGACTCTCAACTCTATTCAAATATTTGGAGACCTAGGTAGGGTCACAAGTGCAAACCATTAAATTCATTCTGTTCTCACTAGGGACACCCCTCCCCTCTCAGCTCTGCTTGGGTCTCATGTTATTAGGTTTCTCCCAGAATATGGGAGAAAGCACCTGTGCTACTTGCTTTCCCCTCCAACCATACCTAGATGTAGACAAGGGTACATGTGTGAACAACTCTTCCCCCATCCCTTCCTTTTAATCCCTTCTGGGATAAAAGGGCTAACTTTCCTTTATTGGCCTTTAGAGCATATTACTGTAGTGTTTAAGCAGCAAGAGTTTGCCTGAGTGTAATAGAGATGCTTTTTCTGAGAGGAGAAATAACAAGGCCTGAGTCTGGGCTGTGTTCTTCACAGATATTTGGGAAAGTTTCTGTTGCCTTGTTAATGACTACTAAGTGCTTTACTTTAGAAGTCAGGTACTTACTTTCTCATTATTTGGGACAAAACACATCATGGTTCAAACCTGTTAGCTAGGTTTGAAATACTGAGATACTATTATTGACAATATCTTAACAGTCCAAGAATGTTATGCTATTGTCACCAACTGAAAATAAAGAGATCACAAGTGTTATTCAAGAATTTGGTGAAAGCTAATACACATTAACACATCTCTCCCCCCGTCTCTCAAAACTATCATCTCTAAATATGTTGCAATCACCTAATACAATTTGTGGAAAAGCCATAAGCATCTTGTGAAACCTTACATAAAAACATTCATACAATGATGCAGATTTTTGCGTCAGGAAAAAGGGTAGAGTAAGGACTAAATTTGAAACAAATCATCTCCATAAAAGCAAAAAGAACACCATCAAAAAAAGAATCAAAACTTTTTTTAGAACTCTGGAAATTAACCAAAGGTTTGCGGCAATCTGGGGAATGCTTAGTCAAGAAAAACAGCTGACTCTCTGTAAGAACTCCAAGGTTTGTGGCAATTTAACTTGCACTATTCCCAGGTCTCCCTCCTGATATCTGTGGTATCCTTGAAAACCGATAGTCCACAGTCACAGTAAAAAAAAAAAAAAACCAAAAAAAAAAAACAACCTGGGAAAGACAAAACAGTGTTAGAGCGACTTCAAAGCCCAATTCCCAGGGAATTTTCTTTATTTGACCTGTCTTTTGGCTTCCTGGGATATCAGGTTTGCAAGAGTGACTTTATTTGACTTGACTCAGCACACACAATATAAAAAGCCTTTTGCCTCTAGGCATTTATTGAAAAATCACACCTAATCGTTAAATTTAGTGGCTGCTTAAAGTTCTGCTTAACAGGGCAAACAACTAGCTAGCCAAAAAGCTTAATAAGAAGAGCTGGGGAATGAAATGTCCATAAGTGAATTTGAAAAGCTCAAAAATATTTCCAGGAAACTAGAAGATCGCACACATATACAGGGCAGTGCATATGCTGAGGAAAGACCTAGGAAGGCCCTAAACTCTTACTTCTAGCTAATCTTGAGGCTCTGTGCAAATAGAAATTAAAGGTTAGTATGGAGCTATAAACTGCCTGGCTGAATGCAAACACCCAACACACACATGGATCCTCAACAAAGACTAAGGGACTAATTGACTGTAGGTATCAAAGGAAATAACTGTCTAATCATTGACTGTTGAATTAACTGAGCAAAGGCTTTAATGGCCTTAGATGATTAAGAATTCAGACTTCACATAATTCAAAAAAGTCACTAACGAAACAATAACAACAACAGTAGGAAATGTAAAAACTCGAGAATTGTCACGTCATTTAAAATGCCCATTTTCGGGGCGCCTGGGTGGCTCAAGTGGTTGAGCATCTGACTTTGGCTCAGGTCATGATCTCACAGCTTGTGAGTTCAAGCCCCGCATCAGGCTCTGTGCTGATGGGTTAGAGCCTGGAGCCTCTTCAGATTCTGTCTTTCTCTCTCTCTGCCCTTCCTCCATTCACACTCTGTCTCTGTCCCTCAAAAATAAGTAAACATTAAAAAACTTTTTTTAAATGTCCATTTTCAACAACAACAACAAACAGCAAGTCTTGCAAAGGAATAAGAAAGAATGCCCCATAGAGACAAAAATAAAGCAATCAATAGAAAAAGAACTTGAGGAAATCCAGACATTGATTTTAATGACAAAGATTTTAAATCAGGTATATTAAACATCTTTAAAGTCCTAAAGAAAACCATGCCTAAAAATAAAGAGAAATATAAAAATACCATCTAACCAAATAAACAATATCAAAAAATATATAGAAGTCATTTAAAAAACAAATATAAATTATGGAGTTTAAAAATATAATAATAAATGAAAAAAAATGACTACAGGGGCTTAACAGCAGATTTTAACAAGCAGAAGAAAGTATCAGCAAAATAAAGACAGGTCAGTTGAGATGATCCAGACTGAAAAAAAGAATGAGAAAACTGAAGAGAGGCTCAGAGACCTGTGAGACATTGTCAAGTACCAATATATGCATATGCATTCTGGAGGAATCCCAGAACACAAGAGAAAAAAGAATCTGAAAAAGAATTTAAAGAAATAATGGCTAAGATATACCAAATTGGATGAATAATATTAATCTATGTTTCCAAGAAGCTGAACAAATTCCAAGTAGGATAACTCAAAGATATCTACACCTAGAAATGTCATAATCAAACTGTCAGAGACAACAAATCTTGAAAGTAGCAGAGGGACATTTCCCCATGCACAAGGGCTTCTCAGTAAGATGAACACTGATTTAGTATCGAAACTTGCGGAAGCCAGAAGACAGTGAGGTGACATTCAAATGGCTAAAAAAACAAAAACTGTCAACCAAGAATTCTATATCAAACTGAATTACCCTTTAATTATGAAAGTAAAATTAAGACAACATATTCAGGAAGGAGGTAAGATGGTAGAGGAGTAGGGAGACCCTAAGTTTGCTTTTTTCCCTCAAACACAGTTAAATATCACATCATTTTGAACACCCAAGAAATCAATCTGAGGACTGAAAGAGCAAAACTGCACAACCGGAAGTAGGAAAACAGATACATCATGGAAGGTAGGAGCTGCAGAGAGTAGATTTGGGGGAGGTAAGAAGTCCAAGTGCTGTGAAGTGGAGGGAGCCCTGGTTACAGAGATAGAAGAGAGAGCGAGAGAGGGAGAAAGAATGAAAACATGCGCAACGAACTGCACCACAAAAACACTTCCCCAAAACAACGGACTGGGAAAAGGAGAGGACCTGACTGCCTCAAGCTATTATAAGCAGCAGAGCACAAAGTCTGAAGATTTAGAAGTGCATGGCATTGCCGGGGTCATGCCTGTCAGGCTTAGCAGTGTTTCTGTGAGGAGGAAAGGCAGAGACCTGGGAAGAGGCTACATGGTGTGAGGACCCCCGGGGTCACATGGGGACAAAGAGCTCCCATGCTTGGAGTGCATTTGGGAGTGGCTGCCTGGACTCTACAGGGACAACAAGAACCAGCAGTCCCAATATGCTGCTCTGTTCCCTAGCATAGGAACAAAGACATCGGATGAGGGCAGCAAAATTTGACACAGGCTTTGTGCTGCACTCAACCATAAATTTTGAACCACTGCATGGTCACACAACCACTTTTTTGGGACAAACCAGCAGACGGAAAAAGTATGGTGAGACCCTCCCCCAGAGGATCGGTGCAGGTCCCTAAAATTTGGAGTTTGGAGTTTTGAAACCCAGCTGTGTGTGTAAAATAAAACACAGGAATCCTTCACTCCCTAGCAGGCAGTCACCTCAGATGCAGGCAAGGTGAAGGCCAGGATCCGGTAGAAGGTGGGGACACAAGAGAGCTGATTGTTGGCTCTTCTGTGAGGGCTCACTGAAAAGTGGCATGCACAAACTCTTCTCTTTGGGGAAAGAAAGAGCAGGGCAATGCAATTCCCCTGTGGGTGCATCTCTACCAGGCAAGTCCCCCTAAGAACCAGCACAGAAATCCCCCCCCACACACACACACACAAGACCAGCAAAAACCCCTTGCTTGCACCAAGTCTACTGATCATAGAGTGCTGCAAGGCTTTAGCTTTAAGAGAAATAGGATCTAGCCATCACCACCACCACTACCACCCCCCCGCCCCGCCACCGCCTTTTTGGCCTCTTCTTAATATAGCCATTACTCTTAGAAGCAAGAATACAACAGACTTTTCTATTACACACAATAAAAAATAGTGACTGAGGAATTCACCCCAAAACAAATGACAGGAAGAAGTCATGGACAGGTATTTAATCAACACAGATACAAGTAAGAGGTCTGAACTGGAATTTAAAACAAAAGCCATGAGGATAGTAGCTGGCTTTGAGAAAAGCATAGAGGACACCAGGGAGTCTCTTACCACAAAGATAAAAGACCCAAAAACTAGTCAGACAAAAATTTTTAAAAAAATGCTGTAACTGAGATGCAAAACCAAATAAAGGTGATGACAACGAGGATGGATAAAACTAGAGTGAATCAGTGATATAGACGATAAAATTATGGAAAATAAAGAAGCTGAAAAAGAAAGGTATTGGATTATTAATGTACAAGTTGGGAGCTCCGTGACTCCTTCAAGCATAATAACATTCATGTCATAGAAATCCCAGAAGAAGAAGAGAAAGAAAATGAAACAGATGGTTTATTTATAAGCAAATTACAGCTGAAAACTTACCTAATCTGGGGAAGGTCACAGACATTGAAATCCAAGAAGCACAGAGAACCCCCATTAAATTCAGCAAAAGCTGGCCGTCACCAAGACATAGATAGCATAGAGAAATTTACAGAATGAACAAACAAGGAAAGACTCTTGTAAGCAGCAAGGTGGGGGAGAGGAAGGGGAGAGTATTTAACCTGCAAAGGAAGACAGATCAGGTTCACAGCAGATCTGCACACAAAAATGTGGCAGGCCAGAAGGGAGTGGCAGAATTTATTAAAAATGCTGAGTGGGAAAAATAGGCAGCCAAGAATATTTTATCCAACAAAGCTATCATTCAGAATAGAAGAAGAGAGAAGAAGAGTTTCCCAGATGAACAACTAAAGGTGTTTGTGACCACTAAACCAGCTCTGCAAGAAATATTAAAGGGGACTCTTTCAGTGGGGGGTGGGGGGAAGACCAACAAAGACTAGAAAGGAACAGAGAACATCATTAGAAACACCTACTTTACACTCTGAATGTAAATGGACTAAATACTCAAATCAAAAGACATATGGTATCAGAATGGATTAAAAAAAAAAAAACAAGACACATCTATATGCTGCCTACAAGAAACTCATTTTAGACGTAAGGACACCTATAGATTCAAAGTGAGGGAATGGGGAAAGATCTATCATGCTAATGGTGGACCTCAAAACAAAGGCGGAGTAGCCATACTTATATCAGACAAACTAGATTTTAAAACAAAGACTGTAATAAGAGATTAAGAAGGTCATTATATCATAATCTATAATTTACCATAATTTATCAACATGCTAAATTTATCTATGAAAACCTATAGTAACTTCATACTAAATGTTGACAGACTGAAAGCTTTTCCTCTAAGATCAGGAATAAGGAATAGATGTCCATTCTCACCACTATTATTCAACATCGTACTGAAGTTCAAAAAATTAGGGAAGAAAAAAACAAAAGTCATTTGGAAAGACAAATGGAAAATTATTACTATTTTCAAATGACATGAATTTACACATAGCAAAGTCTAAGCATTCCCTCAAAAAAACAAAAACTATTAGGATAAATGAGTATAGCAAGGTGAAGGATAATAGATGCATGCACAAAATTCAATTGTTATTCTAAATATTAGTAGTTGACAGTATGAAAATGAAATTTAAATAATGACCTCTGATATACCATCACCAATAACAAAATACTTATAAAAATTAACTCATTCCTGCAAAATAAGAGAAGTGCAAGACTTGCACACTGAAAACTATAAAACATGGCTGAAATAAAATAATGAAGGGCTAGATAAATGGAAAGACATCCTGGCTTTATGATTGAAAGACTTAACATTGTTAAAATGGTAATGAGATTGTCAAATTTTCAGTTGCCTTTTCTTCTTCTTTTTTTTCTCCTTCTTTTTGTAAATTGCCTTTTATTTTAAAATGGAAAAATTGATCCTAAAACTCATTTGGAAGTGCCATGGACCCAAAATAGCCACAACTTGAAAAAGAATAAGATTGGACTCACTCTACCCGATTTCAACAGTTTCTATCTACAAAGCTATAGTAATCCAAATAATAGTGGTACTGGCATCAGGACAGATGTATGAATAAATGGAATAAAATTGAGAGTTGACAAACAGGTAGACAAACAGGGAAGTAGACAGATAGATATCCACACATCCCTTATCTCACACATCCATTTGTATAGTAATCTGTAGTGTAGTAAATTTTTTAACATACAGTTCGCCCTCGCACAACACAGGGGTTAGGGGTGTTGACCCTGCAGATAGTTGAAAATCCAAATACAACTTTGACTCCCCCAAAACTTACCTACTAGCCTACTGTTGACTGGAAACCTTGTCAATAACAGTTGATTAATGTATATTTTGTATGCTATAATGTATTACATACTATATTCTTACAATAAAGCTTGGAGAATAATGTTAAGAAAATCATGAGAAAATACATTTACAGTAGGGAATTTATAAAAAAATAAAAAAGGCGATGTATATGTGGACCTGTGCAGTTCAAACCTGGATTGTTCAAGGGTCTATTATATTATTTTTGAAATACGGATTTAGGCTATGACTGAGGAACAATGGCCACCTGGTAAAAGTATATCTAAATTTCAATAGACATATTTTATATAAAAAGAAAGCTACTTTCTTTTTCTATAAAACCACCAGGGTGGCACAGTTAAGTGTCAGACTCTTGATTATGGCTCAGGTAATGATCTCAAGGTTCATGAGATTGTGCCCTTCATCAGGCTCTGGATTGACAGCATGGAGCCTGCTTGGGATTCATATTCCTTCTCATTCTCATCCTCTCTCTCTCTCTCTCTCTCTCTCTCTCTCTCTCTCAAAATAAACATTAAAAAAAAAAACTAAAAAAACAAAGCAATCCTGCCAAAGAATAGACGTGCTTTTATGCAAAAAATAAACCTACATCTTGATCCAATTAGACTTATGAAAGTACTTTTTTTTTTTCTGTCTTGGTATCCTCTCACAGTTTTAAATGTTACTTTATTAACTTTTCTGCAGTTACAGTCCAGATGATTGCAGAAAATAAAGTTAGCAGTAGCCTAGTAAATGTATAAAGAAAAAAATTATATTTTTAAGAGTGACAAAATAAATATGATTAGACAGATAAAGCAATGGAGTCATGTCTCTCTGACAACTGGGCAATCTATCCATATGCAATAATGCAGAACGTCTTCTTTCCTAACCATTGTGCCTAATTGGCTCTACATTATGTAGGCTCCAACCTTCCCTCTATCCACTGATTGGAAATATATTACATCATTGTCCTACTTTAAAGATCGAGACACCTACCTGCCTTGAGCTCTAACAACTGAATAGTGAATAACAAGGCAAATAAATTATCAAGCCCCAGAAGCCTGGCTTCTGTAATGAAGTCTTTTGTTACTTTTCACAAGTAATCCTTGGGATATGCAGAATGGCAAACAGCACGTTCATTGATGAAAAATGAAGATTATTCTCTCTTTCCTATGATTAAAATTTCTGAGAGCAAAGAGCACAAAGGAATTGCATAATGCCAACGTGTTAACAGAAACATTTGGTCCCCTCACCCCCAAAGTATGCTGTCTAGTAGGAATGAGTGAAAGTTCTTCATTTTCATAAAGCCCACTGCCAATCCAGAAGATTAAGATGATATTTCAGATTTAAGTTGCTACCTCTTAATTACATGGCTCATGTAATTAAATAATTAATGCCAACTGGGATTATTTATTAGTTTAAAAGCCCCCCCAAGGTTTTTTCTGATTTTATTCTTATATCACTGCATAATGAGTTAGCACAAATTTAGTGGCTTAAAACAAAACACCTTTTCACAGTTTCTGTAGGCCCAAAGTCTGGATATTGCTTAGCTCAGGCCTTTGCTCTGGGTCTTAAAAGGCTATCAAGTCAGTTGGGCTCATTCTCATCTGAAGGGTCGACTTGGAAAGAATTAGTTTCAAACTCATTCTAGTTGTTGGCAAAACCCTTTCCTTGCGGTTGTATGACTGATGAGTCCAAGCTTTTGTTATTGGCTAGAAACCATCCTTAGCTCCTAGAGGCCATGCACAGTTCCTAATGGCTCCCTCTAGTTTCTTACCACACAGACTTCTGTAACACGGCTACTTAGGTCATAAAAACCGCAGAGTCTCAATCTGCCAAGATGGAGTCTCACATAACAAAATGTAGCATCCCATCATCTTTGCCATATAACATAAACTGATTAGTAGGAGAGTGAGATCCCACACGTTTGTTATATTGGTTAGAAAAAAACAAGCCCCAAGTCGCACCTACACTCAAGGGGATCACACAAGCATATATACATCAAAAGATAGGGATGAGTATGATTCTAGTCTGTCTACCACACTGCTCTTTGGCTACTTCCAAACTCAAAAACTTATTCCAAAAACCTAGAGGGTTAAAAATCTATCCTCAAAATAAGGCAGACATTCCCGTGACTCATTTTATGCTTCAATAACTAATGGGCATTTCTTCCTTCAGGAATATTGCTGCAATAACCACCAGTTAATTGGTGCCAACATGCTGGAACTCTAATTTCCTCATCAACACCTCCATTGGTTAAATCCATGAACCTTGCATCAAAACTACAGTGATAGGAATACAAATACAACTCTTAGATGGGGGCCAATTTAAAAGATAGCAACCACAAGCTGCATTGTACTCTCCCATGGGAGGATGATGTGTGCATCCTTATGCCTTTGTATTCTGGGCATAACTTTCTTTTGCTTCTGAAACTAGAAGGCTCAGCTCTTGATGCCTTGAGGACCCAATTAATCAAAGGCCAAAATAGAACATTCCCTCTCTCACTTTCTTTTTTTTTTTTTTCAACTGCAATTATCTGAAGCTGAAAACACATGCACCTGTGGTATCCTAGGGATGAGTGGAACCATACCTGTCACCTGTACATATCTATAAGGAGGCAAACTCCAGAAATCCACCCAGATGCTTAGCTCACTTTAAGCAGTATATATGTATACATACTATGTTCTCTTTCATTTTGAGAAACTAAATTATGCATCAGACTTCTGCTTCAAATGGATGACAGACTGATTCAAACACAAGCACTCATTGCTGCTTTGACTTAGCACTGAATCATTTCCAAAGCAAATTTCAATTCTGGCAAAAGTGATAAATTCTCAGGGAAAAAAAGGCATGAAGATCTCAGGTGGGAAAAAGGCAGTTGCAGATTGAGGGGGAAACAGGCAACATATCAGTATTTGTTTTTCCTTTCTAATTCTTGAAACTAATGCTCTATGCTGATTTATTTGAGACAAAGAATTAGTTCCCACTACCATTTAAGCACAGGCCATTATCTTGTTAATATAAGGCATTATCAAAGATTCCCCCCCCCCTTGCTCATTAAGAAGATAGAGGATGGTAAAATCATGCTATAAATACCTCCTAACCTACTCCTCTCCCCCTGCAATCAGCTTTCAGAGGTGAACTCTGCGAGGTACTATGCATTTTCATCAAACACAGATTCTTAAAAACAATGTGGTGGTGGAAAATGGCGGGGTAACTCCACAAAAGAAGAAAGCACCTCCTGGTTTGGGTGGGAGGAGGAGTGGAATAAGAGAGGGGAAAGAAAAAGCATGGTAAATGGCTGAGAGGCCACAGTGATATATTTCCAGCAGTTTTAATGAATTGAATTTTAAAAGGTGTAGATTCCAGTAGTTCTCAATCCTGGCTGCACATTAGAACTGCCTGGGGAGCTTTTAAAAATGCTAATACCAGGGCCTAATCTAGACTAATTATACCAGCATCTTTAAAGGTGAGACCCTGGCATCAGCTTGATTTGAAAGCATCCCAGGTGGTTATAATGTGCAGCTATGGTGGTAAGCCTTTGCTTAACAGAAAATACCAGTTGCATTTGAACATACATGCCTTCCTCAGTGCTAACTCTCTTGGGCTACACTTGCAAATTCTGGGGTACATCCACAAATCCACACCCGATTCTCTGAGGTGGTGCTCTGAATACTTTTTTTTAAGCTCTCACAATTATGATGCAACCCTCTTGGCTGATCCATGATTCATAGGCTTTTAGAAAGCAATTCTCTAGACTGATCATCTTGCTTCTTTTTTTTATATTAGCCAATAATCATTTGGGGTTTAGGATAAAACAATGTCCTGGAAAAACTGTCATTTACTAGACTCACAAATGTTTGTATCACATCAACTTTGGGCTCTCATATACAAAGATACATAATACTTGGTTCTTGTGCACATATTGCCAGCAATCTGGAAAGCCTCCCATTTGTGGTATGAGTTATTGCTCGAGGGATTCAGGAAAAGGAAGTTGTCATGGGGCAGTTTGTGAAGGTAGAGAAATCTGCATAAGGGGTACACATAAACGGTAGCTAGGATTAGAGCTACCAGTGAAAGAAGTATGGAGAGGTGTTTATAGAACATAAAAAGAGGTGGGGCTCTTGGATGCCTCAGTCAGTTGAGTGTCTGACTTCAGCTCAGGTCATGATCTCATGGTTCTTGAGTTTGAGCCCCACACTGGTCCCTCTGCTGCCGTCAGCGCAGAACCAGCTTTGGATTCTGTTCGCCTCTCACTGTTGCTCCCCTGCTCACACTCTCTTTCAAAAATAAACAAACATTAAAAAAAAGAACAAAGAGAGGAATAAAGATTAAGACATATTTCAGAAATAGTAAACATGGCTTATGCCAAGCAATACGATTAGAGGATACTGACAATGGATCCCCAAGGAGGACTGAAACCAGCACCTAGGGTTTTATCCTAGAGACAACAGATTATGGTATTTGATAAGTTTATGAAGATGTTTTCATTTTATTAAGGTGCACAACAACTCTAACAATAAACAGGCACATGTTGTGACTAATTACTGATGAAGACGTTAGCCAAAGGTGAAATGGTTATCTACAGACTTTGTGTAAGCTTGACATTTTTTCAGGGTCCAGATTTTGTCTATTTACTAGCATTTTCATCTGCCTGTCCTATTTTTGCAAAGCAAATACACATACATATATGCCTACACATGAACACACATAAAACTCCATGTGAAATGAAAAAAAATAAATTCTACATGTGGCTCATCCTCTGGAGAGGATCATGCCAAGAGGATGCAGTAAAGATATTAAGAACTCAGAGACACTGAGATTCGGTGGAAAGAATATCAAGATTTTCATTTCTTTCTGGTAGTAGTAAGTAGTGTCACTTGAGGAAAACTGCTTCCAGATCAAGGAGTAAATTTCTACACACAGAGAGAAAGGGTGAGGGTGTGGGAATTAGAGAGGGGGAGAGACAATGACAGAGAAAGTCCTTCACATTGCTAGAATTATACAGCATAAATGTTTTTATATATAACAGATGTACTTGGACCCTTTCCAGTGAATAAACCTTACCTTCTGACAATATGAAGATGATAAAATATCTATTATCGAATGAGTTATTAGAATACATGTGGAATCAACTGGCTGACATCACGATTATTTGCAGTTTGCCAAAAACTCAGCCTTTACCCTCACTACGTCCACATCCTAACACTCTGCAAAACATAGGTGCATAAATAAATAAATAAATAAATAAATAAATAAATAAATAAATAAAACCAACTAGTCATCATTCATCACAGCACATCTGTACAGCAGTCTCGCCCTACTTCCAAATTAAAACCAAGCTATTTTCACCACATTTAAGGACTTGTATGGATTTACTATGGGTTTAAGCAGCTGTTACCATCTTTCAAAACTGCACAAAGTTAAGTGATTGCTTACCACAGTGAAAATTTCTAGAGAACTTTTTTTTTCAATTCCACTATAATTATTATACAGTGTTATGTAGTTTCAGGTGTACAATACACCGATTCAACAATTCTATACATTACTCAGTGCTCATCATGGTAAGTGTAATCCCCATCACCTACTTTACCCATCCTGCCACCCACCCTCCTCCCCTCCTCCCCTCTGGTGACCATGTTTGTTTTCTATATTTAAAAGTCTGTTTGTCTCATTTTTTCCATTGTTTTGTTTCTTAAATTCCATATTTAAGTGGAATCATATGTTATTTTTCTTTATCTTATTTCACTTAGCAGAATACCCTCTAGATCCATCCATGTTGTTGCAAATGGCAAGATTTCATTCTTTTTTATTGTTGAGTAATATTCCTGGTGTGTGTGTGTGTGTGTGTGTGTGTGTGTGTGTGTGTGTCTACACTTCTTTATCCATTTTTCTGTAGACACTTACAGGCTGTAAATAATTGTAAATAATGCTGCAATAAACATAGGGATGCATATATCCTTTTGAATTAGCATTTTTGTATTCTTGGGTAAATACCCAGTAGTGAAATTACTGGATCATATGGGAATTCTTTTGTTTTTATTTATTTTATTTATTTATTTACTTTTTGTGGAACCTCCATACCATTTCCCACAGTGGCTGTACCAGTTTGAATTCCCACCAACAGTATATAAGCATTCTTTTTCACAAAGAACAACTTGTATTCCACATACAGATATAAAAAGATGTTTAAGCAGAGGAGGATAAGAAAGTTAAAAGTAACCAAAAAGAAGTGATGTCTGCACTTGAAGAAATAACATCAGGCTCATTGATAAAACAAAAACTTGTACTGCATCCATTTTCATGAACTTATTCAATGGATTATAAATCAGTTGGTAGACCAGTGCTACAGATGAGTTTGAGACAAAAACTCTTTTGATGAAATGGCTCAAAACTAGTCAAATCAAACATTTTCCAGAGACTAACCTTCCCTTTGCCCTTGGAAATCATCCTAAATGTGAGCAGTACATTTCTTTCTAGACATCTAAAGCCATTTAGAACATCAACTTTCTCTAAGTTGGATAGAGTTAAGAATAAAACTCAGAATATACTTGTGCCACACCCCCTGCAACCCATGACGGTGGCTTTCCAGGTTTCCTGCTAATTCTTCCTTCATTTTCTTGAACATACATATTTCTCAATCTTAAAAAAAAATTCTAAAATATTTAAAATACAGGAGAATATGGCAATGAACTCCCAATATGTATTACCGACTTTCAACAATTAACACATGACCAATCTTGTTTTATGCAAACTTCCTACATTCCCCTCCCTCCTTCCTAGCTGACTTAATAGGTCATTTCCTCTCTGAACACTTCTCTATCTCTAAAAATATTTTTTATTAAGTCATTAAACTATTACCATGTCTAAAATAATTCAAAATTATTGGCATCAAATATCCAATCGCTACTGAAATGTCCTCTTTTTTTCCTTTGTATAGTCGGATTCTTTATATCACAATCCAGAGGTACCACATATTTAGTATAATTATCTCTCTTTTCTTAATTTTTAAATATTTAGTAAAATTTATTTTTAATTCTTTTAGAATATAGAGAAAATTTTAAAAAAATAGTACAAAATTCCTATATATGTCTCTTTCTCCTATTATTAAAATCCTACATTACTGTCGTACATTTGTTTTGATTAACGGACCATAACTGATATATTATGAGCTAGAGTCCATGCTTAGAGGCCTTAGATTTTTCCTAAGGTCTTTTCTTGTTCTAGGACCCCATTCAATTACATTATGTTTAGTTATTATGTCTTCTTTGGCTCCTCTTGGCTGTAAAAACTTTTCACTTCCCTTTGTTATTGATGACCATGGTAGTTTAGAGGAGTCCTGGCCATGTATTTTGTAGACTGTCCCTCCACTGGGATCAAATGAGGTTATGAATTTTAGGGGGAAGATCAGAGAGATCCAGTGCCATTTTCATCACCTATCAGAAGTATACACTATCCACATGACTTAAATTACTGTTATGGTTAACCCCAACCACCTTGCTGAGGTAGTGCTTGTCGGGTCTCCATTGTAAAATTACACTCCCTCTCACCATTTTTTCACACTGCACTCTTTGCAGTGAAGACCCTCCAGGCAGCACACACTTACGTCATGAACAATGACGCTCCATCTTCTTGAGGACAGAGCATCTACAGAACTATTTGAAATTTCCTTGTATGGCATACTTTCACAACTTTCCACTTACGGATTCATTCAACTTCTTAATTATATCAGTATGGACTCACAAATATTTTACACTTGGAGTTACAATGTATTTTGCTTTATGCTTCCATTCCAATACTACTTTCTTTTGTTACTCAAAATGTTATAGGTATGGCCCTTGGGCCTTCCTTCAGGAGATTTCTCATCATCACAGCATTTTGTTTTTAAACACTTCCCTACTTTCAGGCACTACAACAGGCTCTAGCTTCACCCTGTACATTTCCCACAGCAGTCCTACCATCAGCCGTTTCTCTTAAGGATTTTAATTCCTTTTAATGGAGAATGGTATTAGCAATCAAATTCTGGGCACTAGGGGTACTCATTGTTACTGAGGTATCATTTTGTTTAGGCCCTCTTAGCTGATGGAGCAGAGAACCATATATGTAGTTATTAGCCCATGTACATACCTCTACCTATATAGATGTGTTTCTTTGTAGCCATCTGCATATTGAGCTACATGTAAGTTCATACTCTTGTCTCCAACTCTAATTTATTACAAGAATTATTCCATTCACCCCCTCTCATCTGTAAATTCTCACTCTAGTGGTGAAAAACCTGGTTCACATCATCTGCTATCTATTTATTTAGCTATTCAATTCCATTGTATATGTACTGTAGTATCAGATTCATCAACTTACATCCCTCTGGGAAATTTTATCAAATGGCATGTAGTACTGAGTATTATGGGTAGAGTTTCTTTTACTTTGTCTTTACAAACCTCATTTACAAAGTTATTTGTGTTAGCACTTTTCCCATTGCTTCAGTGAGTTCTTCCATATTTTTGTAATACAGATTGTTTTGTTCCATTTTGCATTTCATCATGAAATCCCCCCACTTTCTATATGCTTTTGTTTGTTTGTTTGTATACATTAAGGTTTAATCTCTGTCATTAAGCTCAATTTTGACAAATGCATACAGTCATATACTTACACATGGTATCACAGAATAGTTTAAGCACCCTGAAAGCCCCCTGTGTGTAACATAGTTAACACTACTCTGTCCTCCCAAATTCCTGACAACCACTGATTTTTTTAACTGTCTCCAGTTTTGTTTTTTCCAGGACATTAGCTAATTGGAATCATATGGTATATAACCTCTCGTGCTGCCGTCTTTTATTTAGAAATACGCATCTAATATCCATCCATGTCATTTCATGACTTGATAGCTCATTTATTTTAATCACGGAGTGCTCTGTTGTAAGGATATACCAATTTGCTTATGCATTCACCTATTGAAGGACATCTTGATTGCTTTTAGTTTTTAGCCATTATGAATAAGGCTGCTATGTGCACAGAAACTTGCATGCAATGTTAAGAAGTTTTCAGATCAGTTGTGTAAATACCTAGGAGCGAGATCACTGCATTATGTTATAAGACTTCACTGAGCTTTAAAAGAAAATGACTGTCTTCCAAAAAGGTTGTAACATTTTGAACTCCACCAGCAACAAACCAGAGTTCCTGGTGCTTCACATTCTTGCTAGCAAGTAGTATTTTCCTTTTAAATTCTCTTTTATTCAATATGCTCCTCTTTCTTCTTTCTTTTGTTGCAATTAATATGTTAAGGAAACTGGATTGTTCTTCTCTGATATTTTAGAGATTTTAATGATTTGTCTCCCAATATTTGTCTGTCCCCTATATTGCTTACAATTGAATGTTACATCTCGAAGTATCACCAGATTTACATTTGATTCTTTTGCTAAAAACACTTCTTAAGTTGTTTAGTATGTTACCTACTGCAACCCAACTGGTGACACATCATTTTTGGTTGACAATTTTTGTGACCTCAAGCCCGATCAATAAGCTAAGGTGTAGTCATTCTAACACACGTGTATAATAGCCCTTATCAGTTTATTTTTTAATTGCCTTGATCCATTATTTTTTTTTAATTTTTTTTCCCACGTTTTTTATTTATTTTGGGGACAGAGAGAGACAGAGCATGAACGGGGGAGGGGCAGAGAGAGAGGGAGACACAGAATCAGAACCAGGCTCCATGCTCTGAGCCATCAGCCCAGAGCCTGACGCGGGGCTCGAACTCACGGACCGCGAGATCGTGACCTGGCTGAAGTCGGACGCTTAACGACTGCGCCACCCAGGCGCCCCTGCCTCGATCCATTATTAAGTTTGCCTCCCATTTGTAACCAGTGACCCAATGGAAATTATTCTGACTTCAGTATTTTCACACCTGTTCTCAGGATTGTTTCAACTTCTCTTGTTATTGCAAAGCAATAGCATGCTACCAAGTATTAATTTTAAAATTCCAAATACTTGTTTTCAAACCATATGGCACTCATTAGGTTCAGATATCACTCTCTGATGGGATTTTTTTTCCACGCCCCACTGTCCCATGACAATTCAATACCTTCCACCAATTTTTTATTTATTTATTTATTTATTTATTTTAATTTTTTTTAACGTTTATTTTATTTTATTTTTGAGACAGAGAGAGACAGAGCATGAACGGGGGAGGGGCAGAGAGAGAGGGAGACACAGAATCGGAAGCAGGCTCCAGGCTCTGAGCCATCAGCCCAGAGCCCGACGCGGGGCTCGAACTCACGGACCTTGAGATAGTGACCTGAGCTGAAGTCGGATGCTTAACCGACTGAGCCACCCAGGCGCCCCTACCTTCCACCAATTTTACCTGCTCTGTACTCTTTAAATAATTGTGTCATTTTATGTCCTTACTTTATCTCTTTTGGACCACATTTATTCCTGACAGAACTCTCTATAAACTGTCTCACATCATAAATCACCACCTGAAGCTTTTCATCTGTCTTCTCTTTTCTAAACTGCCTCTTATTTATTCATTTGGTAGCTTTTAATCAATGTGTTACCCCAAACTCAAACCGTGATGCAAAGGGACAATTAAAGTTAACATCAATCTCAAAAGATTGTCTTAAAGACTGAAGGAAATAATATACATAAAGTTCCCATTTTAACACAATATTTAATAGCTTGCTTTGATGTTCCCCAATTTTATGACTTCTCTCAAAAAAACTTTACTGGTACATATAAAAATTTGTATTTTTTTCAGGAGGGTGTTTAATACTATATTGCTATTTCATCACAGAAAATTTGAAAAAGTCATATATATATATATATATATATATATATATATATTACTCCCAATCTTAACCTGCAATAATAAAAATGATTGCAGTTTCAACTTATCTCCTTCACTTTTTTCTGAATATTGTTTACATGGCCGAGCACATGTTTTATATACAATTTTGCATTCTTATTTTTCATTTAATAATTGGTCTTATAATTTTATAATGTTTTAACATACTTGGTAAATATCATACTTAATGCTACATCTTTTATGCAATACATTTTACACAGGGCTGTCTCAGTTACAATTTTTCAGGCCTATGGTCTGATTTCACCTTCTCTCCCAACCCAATCTTTAACTTGTTTTTTTTATTTTTTATTTTTTAACGTTTATTTATTTATTTTTGAGACAGAGAGAGAGCATAAACGGGGGAGGGGCAGAGAGAGAGGGGGACACAGAATCGGAAGCAGGCTCCCGGCTCTGAGCCATTAGCCCAGAGCCCGACACGGGGCTCGAACTCACGGACCATGAGATGGTGACTCGAGCTGAAGTCGGATGCTTAATCGACTGAGCCACCCAGGCGCCCCTCAATCCCTAATTTGTATCAATACAATTCATCTCCTTTCAAACTTAAACTTTTTTCTCTATTGGATCAAATATTCCCAAGGCAACTTCTCTTAAGAATCAAATATACCTTAGAACTAGGAAATTTCTTTTAAAATATCTTTCTTTTAATAAATGAAAAACTAAAACATCAGAGAGCCTCTTAAACCAAATACAGCTTTTAGAGCTAAATTAAAGCCCAGGTCCAAATGTTTTGTTGTACTTTTTGCTACTAGATCACTTTACTTCCAAATTTTATCACATTCCTACTTCCCTTAAAAATAAATAAATAAAGGCAAGAGGAAAAGGACCATTATGTACAGGTCTCATTGGCATGCACTTTTGTGTTACATTTTTCATTCTTCTAAACTGATAAGATTTCTAGTAACAAAACTGTCTCTTTAAGATCTCACATGAAGTAATAAAATTCAGCTTCTCTCAAAACTGGGAAAAAAATTACTTTCACTTTAAACCCAAATGAATCAGAATAGCATAATCTTTCCCAAACGATATAATTTACTCCCCCCCCCCTTTTTTCTTTTTTTCTCTTTCTTTCCTCTTTTTTTTTTTTTTTTTTTTTTTTTTTTTACTGTTTGAGAACTTAAGCAGTTTTTCACCTACAGGCACTACTCATTTTCCAGAAAATTTGAATTGATATAAATTTCACTAGAGACTATCATGTATAATAAAATAAAAACATATTACAATCACTTCCTTTCCATAGTCTATTAATTTGGTAATCCTATCAAAAAGTTATTAAATTCCATCTGTCACAATTTTTTTTATAAACCAATTCTATTTATTGTTCGTGATTTTGTTACCTTCGAGAGGTTTTTACAGGTTCTTCCTTTTAATAGTTGTCCCATTATTGAAGGATTTAAGTTACATTCACTGAACCATAATTACTATAATAGCAGTTCTTTCTACCCTGGAAAATTGATACAGTGTTGGCATTCAGTTCTGTCATTTCCCAGTTCTCACTAAATTTTCATAAATAACCATCAGCAGTGGTTCAGTAAGTTTTTCAACAAAATCTATTAACACCTTAGATGGTAGATCATTCAGACCTTCCACGCTTATTTTGCCCAAGTGCATCCTTACCTGCTTTTAATCAACAGCTATTTTTAAAAGCATTATGTTACATTATAATCCTAGAGTAAGAATAATGATTTTGTGTAAAGCAATTTATTTGCGTGAAATAGAATTCTCATATTTGTCCTGCACAGTAAGAGTAGCAATATTCTAAGGAGATACACAGGTAGGCTTATAACGAACAGTTTGAGGTTTGCATTTAGAGAGTATCTCTTCCCTGGATATCAATGTTCCAACTTATATCTTTCCCTCTAGATTCCATGAAACACATCCTGTTCATGCCCCCAAGGCATCCTTAGTTTCTGAATGTGGAAATGAACCACACTTATCTGAATATATAATGGACATTTTAGGTTGGATAGCAAACCCCAAAAGAGAGATGCTCGTGCCCTTACCTCCAAAATCTGTGAATTGATCTTGTTTGGAAATTGCAGATGTTTTTAAGTTAAGGATCTTAGGATGAGATTTTTATTTAAGTGTTCTTATGTAAGAAAGGTAGGGTTGGGGGGACTTGGACAGGAATACACAGAGGGCAAGATCATCTGAAGAGTGAGGTAGAGATTAGTGTTATGTTGCTATAGCCAAGGGATGCCAAAGATAGCTGGCCACCAGAACCTCACATAGAAGCATTGAATGATAGTCCCTCTGAGCCTCCAGAAAGAACTAATCCTACGGATACTTTGATCCTGAACTTCTAGCCTCCAAAACTTTGAAAGAATACATTTCTGTTCTTTTTAAGCTATCCAGTTTGTGGTAAATTCTTACAACAGCCATAGGAAACTGGTACAGATCTTTTGGGGAGAAATGATAATACTGGGGTCAGTAATATTTAAATATACAAATCTATTTTTAATCAATTTGTGTTTAAGTTAAAATTTAAAGTTTTATTTTCCCTATAATCTGATATTGTTTGTGTTGATAGTTTCTAATTTGTATTTATTTTCCAGATTCCTACTCTTCTACCCACAAGTCAACAGATTTACCTTAAGGGGTAAATTGGAAAAGTGGATCCTTCCCCAGATAGGGCTAACATTATTGGTGCTCAGAGTCCATTACTTTAGCCACCGAAAAGTAGGATTAGTGAGGAATTTCAGAGTTCAAGTATTTGTTGCCCTCACTAGATATTGACACGATTCTCATTTCTAGCCTATGGACTTTAAGAGGGGTTGACTACAAATGAATACTTGTAAAACTTTAAAAGTGATTGATGGGGAAAAAATGAAGGCCTCAGTGGAATGTAATTGTTCTATGAAGAAACTAAAATATTCATAAGATGCACATATTTCACTACAAAGTAATAAAATAACTCATCCAAAACTATTTTTCTAGGTCTTTAAAACATCGTGGATACAATCTAGTGCTCTTGATTCATCACAGTTCATTTGGAGTAACATAATAGGTACAGTCATCTAACTGGATTCCAAGTCAAGGTACTTCCTTTGAGCAACACCTTTCTCTCTCACTAATGAATGAGAATCTAGAAAAACATGTCCAAACTAGTAGAGAATATTAAATAAACCAAATATTTAATATTTAATATTAAATAAATAAAATAAAATTTTAACATCCATTGATGGCAAAGGCACAAGGATACTCCCAGATAGAGAATGGAGATGAAAGGGGAAATGGCAGAGCTAAGAGAATAAAGACTATTTTAAAGCAATCTATGATGAAAAGCTCATTTTTGTGGACAAGACATCAGACCACCATTCACAAATAGGTTCAGTGAAGAGAATCAAAGAAAAAGTCTAAAGATAATCAATAAAATCTATAGACATAAGTTCATAAAGTAGTGATGTCTACCACCATGACATGTGAAATATACTAAAAATAAAGATATGAAAAAAATACCATAAGGCTGTAATTGGAATTAGGTTTAGGTAGGTAACAGAAAACCTACAACAATAATACTTACACAAAATAAAAATCTGCATTACAAATATACTTGTAAATTGGGGTTGGTCATTCCAGGCCTGGTGTGTGTGACATTGTTCCACCAAATTTTCAGGAACCCACATTTCCTTTGGTTTTCTATTCCACTATCATAAAGGACTGACCCACATTCTTAATATCTAAGATGGAATTTGGATGATAAAATGATCAGCAATATTATATTCCAAGCTTTACAAAGGAAAATAGGCCAATAATGCCTGACATCTACCTCTTCATGAAGTTCCTCAAGACTGATAGATACAGTTACATGGAGGATGAAAATATTGTCCTTATTCTAAGAAACAATGGGCCAATTAAAAAGTTATATTATAGAAGGGATTAATGGGCAGTTTGTAGTGTCTGACATATATACAAATCTTGAAATAAGAGAAAATATTGTTTCAAGTGTGTATCATACATATACTAAAATTGACTACACACTTATCAAAAAATGAAATAGACTCTCTAAAATAGAAATAGAAATAGCATTCTAAAAATTGTATTCAATACAGTTAAAACTTACTATCAAATGATAGAAAACAGTATTTTTTCCAACTTTAAGGGTAAAGGAAAATTATATCCAAAATAATGCAAATCTATCTCTGAGCAGATAAAGCAGAGATCAATGAAATAAATTACAGCCTTCATTATTTACATTGTAAACAATAAGTGATGAGAAAAAATTAAAGGGTAACATTTAAAGCAAGGAGACAGCTGGACTGGCTATACTAATAGCAGACAAAGGAAAGTGTAGAACAAAGGAAATTAAATAGGAAAAGGAGAAACATCGCATAATGGCAAAATATCAGCTTTCCAAAAATAGGTAACAATATCAAATGTATATCTACCTAATAACAGAGTTTCAAAATACATGAAGCTGAAATAAAAGATCTGAAGGGAGAAATGGACAAATCTATAATTATAGTTGGAGACTTCAACATTTCTCTCCCAATTACCAAGACCATGAGATAGAAAAATCGCAAAACTATCAAACTGAGCAACATCAACTAATAAGATTTAATTGACATTTATAGAACATTCAACAGAAGCAGAATACACATTTTTTTTCCCAAGTACCCAGGAAATAGCCACCAAAATAAGGCCATATTTGGGGCCATAAACTTTACTAAGTATAAAAAACTTGACATCATACAAAGTATGTTTTCTGAGCATATGGAATTAATCTAGAAGTAAATTACAAAAAGAAAACAAATCTGAAAATAATTTGGACATTATGCAACACACACCTAAATAATCTATGGGACAATGAGTCTCATGGGATATTAGAAAATATTTTTAACTAAAATAATATGGAAGTACAGCATGTCAAATTTTGTGGAAAGCTCCTAAAGCAGTAAATAGGAAGAGCTTGATAGCAACAAAACTCTTGTCAGAAAAAAGAGGGTGGAGGAAATGGGAATATATTGGTCAAAGTGCACAGAGTTTCAGTTACCCAAGATAAATGAATTCTGGAGATCTAATTTAGAATATGGTGACTATAGTTAACAATATTTTATACTTGGAGTTTGAAAGTAACATCAATATTAAGTGTTCTCGTACAAGAAAAAATAGGTAACTACTCAAGGTGATGGATATTTTAACAGCTTAATTGTGGTTATCATTTCACAATGTATACATTTATCAGAATATCAAGTTGTACAACTTAAGTATATACCATTTTTATTTTTTAATTATGCCCCAATAAAGCTGGGGGGTGGGGTTTCAAAGTTAGCTCATTTTTTTTTCTTTCAAGTTTTTATTTAAATTTCAGTTCATTAAGCTACACTATAATACTAGTTTCATGTATAGAATCTAGTGATTCATCATTTGCAAACAACACCCAGTGTTCATCACAAGTGCCCTCCTTAGTACCTATCATCTATTTAACCCATTGCCCCCTCCACCATCCTTCCGGTAACCCTCAGTTTGTTCTCTGTCATTAAAAGCCTGTTTCCTCGTTTGACTCTCTCTTCCCCCCCCCCATATTCATATTTGTTTGTTAAATTTCACATATGAATGAAATCATATGGTATTAGCCCTTCTCTAACTGCCTTATTTCACTTAGCTCTATCATGTCATTGCAAATGGCAAGATTTTATTCTTTTTGATTGCCAAGTAATATTCCACACCTTTACCCATTCATCAGTCAATGGACATTTAGACTGTTTATATAATTTGGCTATTGTAGACAATGCTGCTATAAACATTGGGGTGCATATACCCCTTCAAATAAGTATTTTTGTATAATTTGGGTAAATACCTAGTAGTACAATTGCTCGGTTGTAAGGTAGTTTAGTTTGTGTTTTGAGGAACATCCATACTGTTTTTCATAGTGGCTGTACTAATGGATTCTCACCAAATAGGGTAGGAGGGTATCTCTTTCTCCATATCCTCCCCAACATCTGTTGTTCCCTGTTGTTAATTTTAGCCATTCAGACTGGTGTGAGGTGATACCTCATTGTGTTATGGATTTGCATTTCCCTAATGATAAGTTATGTTTAGTGCCTTTTCATGTGTCTGTTGGCCATCTGTAGGTCTTTTTTGAAAACATGTTTATTCATGTCTTCTGCCTATTTTTTATTTGGACTGTTTTTATTTTTATGTGTTAAGTTTTATAAGTTCTTTATATATTTTGCATACTAACCCTTTATCAGATATGTGATTTGCAAATATCATCTCCAATTCCTATGACTGCCTTTTAGTTTTGTTGATTATTTCATTTGCTGTGCAGAATCATTTTTATGAAATCCCAATACGTTATTTTTGCTTTTGTTTCCCTTACCTTAGGAGACATATATAGTACGAAGTAGTTACAACAGCTATCAAAGAGGTTACTGCCTGTGGTCTCCTCTAGGATTTTGCAGGTTTCCCATCTCACAATTCGCTCTTTCATCCATTTTGAATGTATTTTGGTGTATGGTGTAAGAAAGTGGTCCAGTTTAATTCTTCCAAATGTTGCTGTCCAGTTTTCCCAACACCAATTGTTGAAGAGACTTGTTGCCCCCCCCGCCCCTCCACTGGATATTCTTTCCTGCTTTGTCAAAGATGAGTTGACCATATAGTTGTGGGTCTATCACAGGGTTTTCTACTCTTTACATTGATCTATGTGTCTGTCTTTGTGCTAGTACCATGCTGCCTTGATCACTATGATTTTGCAATATAACTTCAAGTCGAATTGGGATACCTCCAGCTTTGCTTTGCTTTTTCAAGACTGCTTTGATTTTTCTTTTGTAGTTCCATCTACATTTTGGATTGTTTGGTCTAGCTCTGTGAAAAATGCTGGTATTTTGATGGGGAATGCATTAAATGTGTAGATTATTTGGGGTAGGATAGACATTTTAATAGTATTTGTTCCTTTAATCCATAAGCATGGAATGTTTTTCCTTTGCTTCATCTTTAGTACCTTTCATCATTGTTTTATAGTTTTCAGAGTACAGATCTTTTCCCTCTTTGGTTAGGTTTATTCCTGGGTATCTTATGGGATTTGGCACGAGTGTCAATGGGATTGATTCCTTGATTTCTCTTTCTGCTGCTTGATTTTTGGTGTATAGAAATGCAACAGATTTCTGTACTCTGATTTTGTATCCTGTGTTTTAATGAATTCATGCATCAGTTGTAGAACTTTCTGGTGCAGCCTGTTTGGTTTTCTATATACAGTATCATGTCATCTACAAATAGTGAAAATTTGACTTCTTCCTTGCCCATTTGGATAACTTTTATTTTTTTTTTCTTTTTGTTGTCTGATTGCTGAGTCTAGGACTTCCAGTACTATATTAAATTATAGCACTCTTAACATTGTTGAGAGTGGACATTCCTGTCTTGATCCTGATTCTAGAGGAATAGCTCTCAGTTCTTCCCCATTGAGGATGATATTAGTTGTGGTTCTTTCATATGTGGCCTTTATGATGTTGATGAATGTTCCTTCTGTGCCTACTTTGTTGGGAGTTTTTATCAAGAATGAATGTTGTACTTTTTCAAATGCTTTCTCTGCATCTATTGAAAGGATCATATGATTCTTATCCTTTCATTAATGTGATGTATCACACTGATTGATTTGCAAATACTGAATCACTCTTGCAGCCCAGGAATAAATCCCACTTGATTATGGTGAAGGATTCTTTTAATGTAAAGTTGGATTCAATTTGCTATTATTTTGTTGAGAATTTTTACATCCATATTCATCAGGGATATTTGTCTATAGTTATCTTTTTTAGTGGAGACTTAGTCTGGTTTTGGAATCAGGTTAATGCTGGCCTTGTAGAATGAGTTTGGAAGTTTTCATTCCATTTCTATATTTTGGATAGTTTGAGTAGAATAGGTATTAACTCTTATTTAAATGTCTGGTAGAATTCCCTGGGACACCATTTGGACCTGGACTTTTGTTTGTTGGGAGATTTTTGATTACTGATTCAATTTCTTTGCTGGCTAACAGTCTGTTAAAGTTTTCTATGTCTTCCTATTTCAGTTTTGGTACTTTACAGGTTTCTAGAAATGTATCTATTTCTTTCAGATTGTCCCATTTGTTGGCACATAATTTTTCATAATATTCTCTTATAATTGTTTGTATTTCTGTGGTACTGATTATTCTTTCTCCTCTCTCATTTGTGATTTTATTTATTTGGGTCCTTCCTCTTTTCTTTTTGATAAGTCCAGCTGGGCATTTATCAATTTTATTAATTCTTTCAAAGAACCAGCTCCTGGTTTCACTGACCTGTCCTACTGTGTTTTCTTTTGTTTCTTTATCATTTATTTGTGCTCTAATCTTTATTATTTCCTTTCTTCCACTGGCTTTAGGCTTTCTTTGTTACTATTTTTCTAGCTTCTTTAGGTATAAGGTTAGATTGTTTAATATTTTTCTTCCTTGAGATAGTCCTATATTGCTATGTCCTCTTATGACCACTTTTGCTGAATACCTTTTGGACCACCATGTTTTCATTTTCACTTGTTTCCATGGATTTTTAAAATTTCTTCTTTAGTTTGCTGGTTGACCCATTCTTTCTTATTAGGATATTCTTAACCTCCATGTAATCATCGTCTTTCCAAATTCTTTCTTGGTTGACTTTAAGTTTCATATTGTTGTGGTCTGAAAATATGAATGATATAATCTAAATGTTTTTGTCTTGGAGGCCTGGTTTGTAACCCATTACATGATCTATCCTAGAGAATGCTTAGTGTGTACTTAATAACAATATGTATTCTGATGCTTCAGGGTGAAATATTCTGAGTATATCTGTTAAGTTCATCTGATCCAGTGTGTCATTCAAAGCCATTATTTCCTTGTTGATTTTCTGCTTAAATAATCTGTCCATTGTTGTTCTAAGTGGGGTGTTAAAGCCCCTACTATTATTATTACCAATGAGTGTAAGTTTGTTATTAATTGATTTATATATTTGAGTGCTGCCAAGTTGAGGATGTAAATATTTACAGTTGTTAGATCTTGTTGGATAGTCCTCTTTATTATGATATAATGCCCTACTTTGTTTCTTGTTACAGTATTTGGTTTAAAATCTAGCTTATCTGATACAAGTATTGCTACTCTGGCTTTCTTTTCACATTCACTGCAGGAGAAATGTTTCTCCATCCCTTCACTTTCAATCTGCAGGTGTCTTTAGGTCTAAAATGAGTCCCTTGTAGGCAGCTTATAGGTGTTTTCTTTTTTTTTGTCTTTTTTTTTATTACTATCCATTCATACACCCTATGTCTTTTAAAATATTTTTTCAGACAGAGAAAGAGAGAGGGATCGAGAGAGAGAGAGAGAGAGTGGAGAGAAAGAGCAAGAGAGAGAGAGAGAGAGAGAGATGAGAGAGAGTGTGAGAGACAGAGAAAGGACAAATGGGGTAGGGACAGAGGGAGAGAGAGAAAAAGAATTTTAAGCTTTTCCATGCCCAACTTGGGCTTGATCTCATGACTGTGTGATCATGACCTGAGCTGAAATCAAGAGTCAGATGCTTAACCAATTGAGCCACCCAGGTGCCCCATGACATCCTACATCTTTTGATTGGACTATTTAGTCCCTTCACATTCAGAGTAATTATTGATAGATATGTATTTAGTTCCATTTTATTAATTGTTTTGTCATGGTTTCTGGAGATTTTCTCTGTTCTTTCTAGTCTTTGTCACTTTTGGTTTTTCCTTCCCATTCAAAGAATCCCTTTAATATTCTTGTAGAGCCAGTTTAGTTTTTGTCTGGGAAACTCTTCATCTCTCCTATTTTGACTGATAGCCCTGCTGGATAGAGTATTAGTGGCTTCAGATTTTTCCCATTCAGCATGTTGAATAAATCATGAAACTCCCTTTTGATTTGCCAAGTTCCTGTGGAGAGATACGCTAGTAGCTTTATGGGTTTTCCCTTGTAACTTAGGGATTTTTGCCTTGATGCTTTTAGGATTTTTTTTTTATGTGTGTATTTTGCAAATTTAACTACAATATGTGTTGGTGTTGGCCTGCTTCTGTTGATTTTAATGGGAGTTCTCTGTGCCTCCTGGATTTGGCTGTCTGTTTACTTCTCCAGATTAGAGAAGTTTTTAGCCATGGTTTCCCCAAATAAACCTTCTTTCCTCTCTTCTCTCTGGTCTTCTTCTGGGACTCCTATGATTTGATGGAGTCAATGAGTTCTCTATGTCTACTCTCATGATTATTCTTTCTTTCATTCAGCTTCATTATTTTCCATAATTCTATTTTCTTTTTTTTTTTTCAACGTTTATTTATTTTTGAGACAGAGAGAGACAGAGCATGAACGGGGGAGGGGCAGAGAGAGAGGGAGACACAGAATCGGAAACAGGCTCCAGGCTCTGAGCCATCAGCCCAGAGCCTGATGCGGGGCTCGAACTCACAGACTGCGAGATCGTGACCTGGCTGAAGTCAGAGCTTATCCGACTGCGCCACCCAGGCGCCCCCATAATTCTATTTTCTATGTCACTTATTCATTTCTCTGATTCTTCCATCCTTGTGGTCATTACATCAGTCAGTTTCAAATCTCAATTATTCCATTATTCATTTCTGCCTGATTGTTTTTTAGCTGTTTTATCTCTGCAGTAAGGTTTCCATGTTTTACATGCTTTTCTCAAGCCCAGTGCATATCCTTATGATTCTTTTTTCTTTTCAAATTTTAATTTAAATTCTAATTAGTTAACAAACAATATAATATTGGTCTCAGGAGTAGAATTCATCCCTTACATACAACACCAAGTGCTCATCATAACAAATGCCCCCCCAATACCCATCAACCATCTAGCCTATGCCCCACTCGCCTACTTCTATAACTCCTCAGTTTGTTGTCTATCTTTAAGAGTTTCTTATGGTTTGTGTCCCTTTTTTTCCTCTTTCTTCTCTCTTCTATGTGTTCATCTATTTCTTTTCTTAAATTCCACATAAGTGAAATCATATGGTATTTGTTTTCTCTGATTGACTTATTTTGCTTCGCAAAATACATTCTAATTCCATCAGTGTGACTGCAAATTTTGGAATGAATTCCTCCATCTTGGCATTTTGTCTAGGTCTTTGTCTACGTGTGTTAGAGAAGCCTGTTAATTTTCCTGCTCCTGAGAGTAATGGCTTTATGAAGAAGAGGTCCTCTAATTTCCAGGGCCTGGCACTCAGGGAGTGTCTCTGGTATGTGCTACATGCACTCCATTGCTGTGTTTTGGGTGCACCTTTAGGTCAGTTGTTTGCAGAGGTTCTCCTTGCCTGCAGTGGGCAGTGTTTGTACCTTGGCCAGATTGTGGAGGTTTTAACTAGGTTTGCTCTGGTCTGCTTGTTAAAACAGACTTGATTCTATTTCCACTAGAACTAAAGCATTGCGGAATTCTATGGTCAGTAGACATTGCATGTGTGGAGGGTTGTGCTGGTCTTCTCAGGAAGGGGCCCACTGCACTGGTCCTCAGGCATACTTGCCTGATAAAAGCAGTACCAGTGGAGTACAGGGGTGGGGCTTGGTATAAGCAGGTTAGGCATCCCGTGTTGGCAGTGTGCTGTTTAGTGAAGTTGGTTTATACTGAGGGGTGGGTAAGTGAAATGATGCCAGCCAGTTCCTTTGTCTCAGGAGATAGGAGTCTATGCTTGCTACTCTCAGGGAAGCCCTCCCAGAGGAGCAAATGATTTCCCCTAGTCTGTCCCAGGCATTTTTTAGATCAGTGTTTTCACACTGTCTGTCTCCGGATTGCTTGCCTGCCTGGAGCAGTGCAGTGCACTCTGACCTCTATCCAGCCAAGTCTGATGACTTTTATAACACCAAACTTCAGAGGTACCTGGTGTGGTGGGGAGCTGTGCTGCTCTTCTGGGGAGAGTCTCACTGAGCTGGGACTGAGGCAGGTTTAAACCAGAAAGGCCAGGGCACAGAGGCATGGGATTTGGAGCAAAGCAAGGCTAAACAGTCAGTGTCTGGGTTAGCAGGTATCTGTGCCTACCAGAACAATAATCTCAGATTTCACCTTAAGAAATAAGAAAAAGTAGAGCTAAATAAATCCAAAGCAAGCAGAATAAAACAATGAAGAGTAGAAACTAGTGAAGTTGTAAAATGAAAAATAGAGAGTCTTAAGAACACTAATAAAATTGATAAACTTGAAGCAAGGCTTACCAAAGTAAATACACACAAATTATTCATATTAGGATTGAAATCAAACTATTGCTACAGAAGCTGAAAATATTAAAACTGTAACGAAAGAGTACTCTAATAACTCTATGTACATTTAATGATTTATATGAAATGGTCCAATGCCCTGAAAGTCACAAATTGCCCAAACCCACTCAGGAGACACTAGATAACCTGAATTGTCCTGTAATTATTAAATATATTAAAATAATAGTTAAAATCCTAAAATAAGACTGCTCGGGCCCAGACCGTTTCACTGATGAATTCCACCAATCACTAAATAAGAAATAGCAGTTCTACATGCACTTTTCCAAAAAGTGTTAAAGAAGGAAATACTCCCTTCTCATAAAATGAGGCCAAAATTAGTGATCCCAAAACCAGACAAAAGTGTACAATAAAATACTACAGGTGAATGTATCCTATGAAAAGATTCCAAACACATCCACCAAATACAAGTGAATCAAATTTAGCAACATATAAAAATAATATATGACAATCAAGTAGAGTTTATCCAAGAATGCAAGACTAACACAACATTCAAAAATCAATGTAATCTACCATATTAACAGTCTAAGAGGAGCAAAACTGTATCATCATATCAGGTGATCATAAAAAAAAAAAAAACTTTTGATAATTCAACATCTTTTGGTGATAAAAAATTTTCAGCAAACCATAACTGCTAAAAAACAAAAAAAAAACCCCACAAAAACACAAATCATCAAGAGCATCCATGCAAAAACAAAACCTATAGCTACCATCATCCTTTGTTGTACAAGACTGAACATTTTTCTTCTAATATCAGTATCAAGGCAAGGTTGTCTAATTCCCACTATTCCTAATCAATTTTTTAAAATTTATTTTGAGAGACAGAGAGAGAGTGTGCGCATTAGGATGTGCACATCAAGCAGTGAGTGTAGAGCATGGCATGGGGCTCAATCTCAGCATGAGATGAAATCAATAGTCAGAACCTTAACCTACTTAGCTACCCAGGTGCCTCCCCCACGATAACTTTTCTATGACAAGTCCCAACCTAACAATGAGTCAAAAAAGAAAAAGAAAAAAGAAACAGAAGAAATATAGATTTGAAGAAATAGGTATCCCTATTTACAGATGACATTGTCTCTTTGAAAGTTTCAACAAATCTACCAAAAATAAACTTTTAGAACTTATCTGAGCTAAAAGGTCACAATATACAAGGTCAACAATTCATCATATGTCTATATACTATTAATTTTTAAGTATGAACTGATATATAGTAAATAATCTCATCTAAAATAGTTTCAAAATATTTTGTTATAAATCTAAGAAAACATGCACAGGATCTATACGCTGAAAACTACAAAAGACTGATAAAAAAAATCAAAGAAGATCAAAATAAATAAAAGGATATACTATGTTGGTGGATTTGAAGATTCAACAAGGTTCAGTATCTTGTGGAAATCTATGAATGGGTCTAGATAACTGAGGCTCAGTTTCTCATACTCTCCTTTCTGCCTTCAGTCCAAATTCAAGCCCTGATTATGCAAAAAAGGCAAGAGAAAAGGAAAAGTCAGCCTCAGTAAAATGTTCTGCAACTTCTTGTGATCACTGACAAATGTAAAATGGTTGCTTTTGGTTGGCTAAGGTCAAGTTAAGAGCTTTGGAAGCATTTGTGAAACAAGAAAATCAATAGTTTTGTGTATTTAATGTCTCCTCTGCAAGCAGAGTCACAGAAGAAAAACAATGCCACTTTGTATGTAGTGTTCTACAAGAGATAAATCCTTTCGAATGATCTAGCTGGAGGTATACATTATCTGAGAATTGGCAATTTAGCACGAGCTGATAAATCATTTCATTTGACCTAAAAACGTGTAGAGAAGATGTGATAAAATGGCACACAAGGCACACTCTCCTGACATGCATATTTTATGTGGATGACTGATGACTTTTTTCACTCCTTCTCTGTAACATAAATTTAATGTACTATTTCAGATATGCGAAGCAATTTTTTTTTACTCACAAATCAACTGCATTGAAATTATTTAATGTCAACGTTTGTTGTTGCTGTTGGTTTTCAGTTAGTAACAGTAATGCTTTGCTCATGTGGTTGTCCTACATCCAAGTGGAATGTCCCCACAATTCACTCTAGTATTTATTTCAACATGCAAGTGTAGATCCAAAATATATATCTGCAAGTGAGAGTAATTCACAAATCCTTATACAGTCTCCTTTTACCATATATCTCACATTCATTATGCCCTTTACATTCTAACCCTTACTATCTTAACTCAGGTCTGACATGTTCCTGTCTTATCCTAATACTAGCCCTTTGATGTTCCCAGTTTATATTTTCCCAACTCCAGTGCAACCTACACATAAATGCCAGGTTTTTCTTTAAAACACCATTCTATTAACAGTCATCCTTCTTGGTGTGCTTGGGTGACTCAGATGGTTTTGTGTCCAACTCTTGATTTTGGCTCAGATCATGATCTCACAGTTCATGAGATTGAGTCCCATGACAGTCTCTGTGCTGATGACACAGAGCCTTCTTGGGACTCTCTCTCTCCCTCTCTTTCTGCCTCTCCCCCAAACACACATGCACGCACTCTCCCAAAATAAATAAACAACAACAAAAAAAGCCCACCCCAGTCTTCTTTTATTATTTTGTTATTTAAAATAATTATTCTTCATTATTCTTTTAATCACCCCCAATGCATACATTCAAAACCCTCTGTAATCTGGTGAAAATCTGTCCCATACATATGCACACTCCAAACTCAGCCACACAGAACTGTTTTCCATTTCCTGAACATAGTTGGTTCATTTTCATGTTACTGCTATACACAAAGTTTTCATCCTTCTAATATAATCCATATCTACTTAAATGCTTCCTTTCATTAAGACAGATTTCTTTAAAAATCTTTTCAAATGTTTATTTTATTTGAGAGAGAGAGAGAGAGAGAGAGAGAGAGAGCGAGCAGGGGAGGGGCAGAAAGAGAGGGAGGGAGGGAGACACAGAATCACGCTCCAGGCTCTGAGGTCTCAGCAAAGAGTCTGATGCAGGCCTCAGCCTCACAAACCAGGAGATCGTGACCTGAGCCAAAGTCAAATGCTTAACCCAATGAGCTACCCAGGCACCCCCATGAAGACATATTTCTAATGCACCTTCCCCCATGAAGCCTTCTGTAATCATATCACAGATAAAGGTGATCTTCCAGGTCTTATTAATTCCATAACACTTTCCATTTAAATTCTGTGATAACCACTAGCCAAACACTGAACACAATCAGATTCTTGCCCATTTTCTATCCCTTAGTGATTACAAAGGGCACAGTCTACTTTCTAGGATCTAGGGATGTTTAGTTCATATCTGGTACTGAAGTGTTCGATAAAAACATGTGGAAAGATGGAATATGAAATCAGCCATGATCTGCCCAGTTTTATGATTTCTTCCTAACATATAAGATATTTAAATTAACATCTACATCTTTGTTTTAAGAAGTTTTCTCTCACAGAAAACCCATTTTAAAATATAGATCTTTCTGGGAGGGGAAAAAGATTAAGGTCCTGATATTTTATATTTATCAGATTCCTGTTTTTGATAAAAATTGAGTTTCTTCATAGGAGAGCTCTTTAGAGGTATATGAAGGGGATCAGAACTGACGTCAGCCCAGTAAAGGGCAATCCCTGAAGACAAAGGTCTTCTGGCTTCAACACTAATGAGAGGTGTAGTATAATAATAAACAGACATTATACAAAATGAGTGAGGAGAGCTAGAGAAGGATAGAATGTTAACACATGAAGGAAAGCAATAGCACAAGTAAACCTTCAATTCTTTTTTTTTTTTTTAAGCCTTCAATTCTAAGAATGGCCCATGATGGGAGTATGTCCAAAATTGCCTTTGTGCATTTGAAACAAGTGGTCTTCCCCAAATAGTAGGAAATGGGAATTTAAAGAGAGCTAATGTTTACCAAGTTCCAACCATATACCATTAACTTATATCTATTGTCCTATTTGGTCGCCATGGTATATAGCCATCATTACCCTCCTTGTACAAAGACAAGTAGTGATGTTGATGTACTTTCTAAAGTACATGCAGTTAGAATGGATGTAACAGTTTGAAGTCAATTCTGTCTGATTGTCATTCTATGCTCATTTCAGTACATCATGTTGATCTAGCAGAGGTCATTTCTCCAAGATAGTTTACTTAAGACATGACCAAATTTGGGCACATTAGGGTTAGGTGGGGGTAACTATGTATAGTAGACATTAATCGTTGATCATAGTACTACAAGTCAAGATTATGAATCAGCATTCTTAACACAGTATTCTGAGAGACCACTAAAAATAAGAGTTCTTTGTATAATTTAAACTTATTGAACATTCTTAGTACCAGTGAATCTTCTAGAAGCAATGAAATGATCACTGTGATCTTTGACAATCTCTCTGGCCTAGAGATTATAACAACAGTAACACCAACTCGCTAACCTAACAAAACTTCAAACTCATTTATGATTAAATACCATTTTTTTAAACATGTACATCTGGAGAAATCTATTATGGAGGCAATTTTTTTTCTTACACACTTCAAAACTAGTTCACTACAAAACTCATTATAAGAGTTTACAATAATAACTATCAATTACTCAACACATTTTAAAGGCTGAGCACTATACCAGACTTCTAAAATATGTCACTGCTATTAAGTCTTGTTACATCTGCCACTCCCTGATGTCCAGATTGGGATGGTTCATTTGAGAGATCATTCTGACCACAAAAGTGTTCCCTTTTTCCCAAGTTTGTCTCTTTATATTTTCTTCAAAATCTGCACAAGTGTTTGAAGAGGGCCTTCCCAAATAGAAAATATTCTGCTGTGAAAGCTACAGGCTATCCCCTGGAAATTCCCATATGGTTTCCTCAAGTCTATTTGCAAGAAATCTAAGTAGCAGTCCCATGGCAGCTTGTATACACACTTGAATCAACTAAGATACCATCCCAGAATTGTTATTTGGCAGTTACAGAATATATGGCATTTGAAAATTGGTCCCATTTGTTGACTAATCAGTCTCCCCTTTATTGTTCGTCTCTTTGGGGTATAAATAAAATTTATCAATTTGCATTGCTTAAAATATTTCCATGTACTCCTTGTTTTCTCAGAAGATCTAAAATACAAAATGTCTTCCTGATCTAGCATTAGCCTGCTTCTCCCAGTTTATCTCCACCATTCTTCCCTTTGCTCACAATGCCCTCATTTTGTTCAATCCCTGCTGCCATCACTTTCACTGTGTATCTTCACTTCTTATTCCCTTTGCCTAGAATACTTTTTCCTTGTTTCTTCTCAAGGCTGACTTAGTCTTTCCCTTGTAGGCCTCAGAAAAAAATGACATCAGCATGCCTAATGACTAGTCTACCTTATGGCCCCGCTTACTGCCTTCAGAGACTGTATTACAATGTCTATGTTGTATTCCTAGATTATTGTATTTCTCACCATACTAACATACTATATTTGTCTCAAAATAGCATTATCTTTGATTACATCATTATTGAGCACTCATTATCTGTCAGGCACTGTTTTAAGTATTGGGCATGTGGGAGCAAACACCAAATCCTTGCTCATAAGTTTCTATCTTGGAGGTGAGGGTGGGGTGAAATAAAGAAACAAAATTCAATCAATTCTCATTATTAAGCAGTAATTACATTCTATAAAGTCACCACAAACACTGAATTAATGAAACCACTGCTCCTAAGGGGAAAAAGGTTAGGTACCTGCAACCCTCTGGTCACAACATTTTCATCAAGCAATCAATACATAACCTTTTCTTTATGTATGTGTTTCTGTTTAGAAACACCTTACTTAATATATATTATTAATTCATTTACATTGAACTCACGGCCAGCAGCACTAACTCATGCCTGAACAAAGCTTATCTAATAAAAGTATTTTCTCTTTCAGGAACACTATAGAGACACAGACCCCAAAATGAGAAAAATCTGGCACTAACAGATTACAAGAACTGTTTACAGTTTGAGAACTGAAGTAAGCAGAACATCAGTTGTCTGACCTCAGCTAGGACATGCATTCATCAGGCACTCCAATTTTTCACCACTTTGCATATATCTGTGAATGGCCATGAAAATGTTCCAAGTATCGATTTGGGGGTTACAAATGCATTTTAGCAAGTAGGAGAATTGGTAAATATGGAATCTGCGAATAATGGAGGCTCAACTATAAGAACAGATGATTGGAAGGATAAAAAATACTAAGAACAATTTAAAGGGAGAGTAAGGAGGATACATGTGTAGTCCAGAAGGCTTGGTCAGGGAAGGCCACTCAGAGAAAGTAAAATTTAAGTAGTTAAATGAAATGAAAGACAAGTTATACAGGTATTTATGGTGAAGTACATACCAAGCAAAGTGAAGCCCAAGTGAAAAATCTGTGGGAGAGATTTGTTTGGAGTTGGAGGTGAACACAGAAGTGGTAGGTGAGAGGATAGTTTGGGGGAATGTGATCAGACCATGTGTGAGGCCGTTATTGGGACTTTGATTGTTACCTAGAATAAAATAAAAAAATCCCAAGAGTGTTTTGACCAAGGTTATACCAAATTCTTAATTTGTTTTTAAATGTCCTTGCTGGGTGCTTTATGGAAAATAGACTCTAAGGATCAACATTGGAAGCTGAGACCAATTGGGATGAAGTACAGTTTCTTATATTCCAGGTAAGAAAACTTGATGCCTTAACATAGCATAAGAGAAGAGACAATAGGGGCTCCTGAGTGGCTCAGTCTGTTGGGCATCTGACTTCGGCTCAGGTCATGATCTCACAGTTTGTGAATTTGAGCCTCGCATCGGGCTCTGTGCTGACAGCTCAGAACCTGGAGCCTGCTTCAGATTCTGTCTCATTCTCTCTCTGCCCCTCCCCCACTTGTGCTCTCTCAAAAATAAATAAAAAATGTAAAAAAAAATTAAAAAAGAAAAAGAGTAGAGACAATATTTGGAAGCCATAGAAATGGAAATAGACTTCAGATTTACCATTGACAGAATATACTGCCAATTGGATTTAGGAAAATACAGTGAGAGAGAATGAGGGAAGGAGGGAAGGAAGGTGATTACAGACGACTGCAAACTTTTTAGCCAGATCAAACAGAATGAAGCTCACATCCTGTGGGTGGAGAAGGGAAGAGGAAAAATAGACTGGCAAAGACATGGACAGTAAGAGGGAAAAAGTTCCATTTTTGACAGTTAATTCAAAGTACCAAATCATCAGCCCCTTCAAGATGTTGTCATCAGAGTTGGATGGAGATATATATATATATACATATACATATACATATACATATACATATACATGTATATGTATACATACATACATATATATACATATACATATATGTATGTATGTGTGTGTGTGTGTGTGTGTATATCTATCTATCTATCTATCTATCTATCTATATATATCTATCTGACGTTAAAAGTAACAGGTCGATGTTAAAGTAATTTGAGAGGCAACGATTTACGCTTGATATTAAGGCCCTGAGGTGGAGGACATTGACTAGGGAGTAGCAAAGTGGCAGAGGTAAAGAGGTCAGAGGACAATGGGTTGCAAGTTTCAAGAGGGAAGGGATCTTATCTGTCCTCTGACCCTTAAAACCTATTATCACTTTCAGTGTCTACCCAAAAATATCCTCAGTAAATGATGTTCAATTATTTGAACATACATTAATACTTCATACCAATAAAAAACATAAAGCAGATTTTATTTTGCTTGTTTCATATATCTGGTAAATATGTTTTCCATAGGTCTATGGACCCAGAAAGAATAATTCTGCAGTAGCGTAGTACTTTGGAATAGGTTTTTCCCCTTAATTTTCTTTTATTTTAACAGAATTTATATATTCTTGGGCCTTGCTTATGATTTTTCAGAGAGAGATGGATCCTATAAATCTAGGTTGAGGATCAGGGTAAAAAAAAATGCCTCCAAAAATGTCACTAGGATAGAGAAGGTTTATTCTTTTGTTTGACTTTCCACACCCACTTTGAAACTAACAGCTTTCTGAAATAACAATGATAATTACTGTTGTTGTTACCAATGTTGTGAGCTGGTACAGAAGCAATTTGAAAATGTTAATTCCTACGTTGGCTCATCAGCATTTCATCTTTCTTTCTCAAAGGTTATCGTATCCTCCTAATTGAGCAGCCTTCTCAGGAGAATGAGCCCATTTGACTCATCATTAGAATACAGCCTGAAAGGCATCAAAAGGAAAAATACAAGAGACAAGGCAGCACATGGCCCTGCTGTAGGCTTTTCCCTTGTTGCATTGTACATATCAGAGATCTAAAATTTCCAAAAAAAGAACTAAATGTTGCCCTGAAGACTTTGAACCAAAATTGCAAGGATCAATCTCCCTGCCCTGGTGTCTAAATTTTCTTGGGCAGCTGGGCACCTTTCAACATAACCCAGACTTGTACCTAATTACTGTGTTTCCAACTCAGAACTCCAGACTAAATTACTTTCCCTGGCTTACTCACTTTGAAGAAAGGTTCCCATTCAGGGCTGGAGACGGAGAGTTAGTCTAAAGTTATACTACTTTATATGGAGCTGTAGAAAAGCAGGGGTTTTTGTTGTTGTTGTTTTGTTTTGTTTTAAATCAAGTATAGTTACTGAATTTGGTCCACTTACAAGCTCTTAATGAGTAGTATTTTACTCTTCTATCCCTAAAGCTCTTGACAAAGCACTCTTAAAATGTTTGTCAAATGAATGTATGTTTAAACCAACTATATCATCATTTCACTTTGACAGTTCTGTTTTCTCCAACAAAGTAGCCTAGTTCCTGTTATCCAATAATCCCTAATCAGTCATTTCTCATGAGATTACAACAACTAAGGTAACAACTTGAGACAGGTGGGCATCATAATTACTTATTCTCAAGGAGTTCTTGAAATAGTGCCATGGCAAGGCAAAGTTACTTTTCCTGATGTCAGACAGAAGATAAGTAAGATATCACATAGGTCTTCCTAGATATCAGTATTCTGAGACACAGGTGCCTATGAATGACTCACAATTACTGTAATTCTTCATTCTTCAATAAATATCAGTTGAACTATGCATGTGCCTTAAAGGTATATGTGCAAATGTTTTGTCATAGACATTATTTCATGGTGAAGTTATCTCTGACCTGTGGCACTATCATTAGGAAGGATTTAACAAAGGCCCTTTATTTCTTAGAGTGAATAGAGAGCATCAGCAGAACTGAAATATTAATCTATCCTTTCAAATTAGCTAAGGATAAAGGTGTTCCTCTGAGTAAGAAACCCAAGTAGGACTGAAAGAGTCTGGGTAGGGCATCAAGGTGACCTTAGATGTTTGCAGCCAAATGAGTTAGAGGTAAAATGAACAATTGATAAACTTCTAGGTGCAGGAAATAAGCTATGAGCTGTCTCACAGAGAAATTTACTAAGAGGGAAAGAAATCCAAGAATGTCCATGTAAAGCGGTTCTAAACCTAAACTCTAAATTGTGTTTATAGTAGCAGCAGGACCTTGTGCTGCATAACCTTAACTAACTGAATGACTCTTATCTTATGTCCTTTCTATTGTTGCTTAACATTTAAAATGATACTTTTTAAAAATGTTAGTCTCTCCTGGACTTGTTAGTAGAAGGATAAAAGAGAGGCTGGGTATAGTGATGGCAACAAAAATTAAGGGGAGGGAAATCCCGTGCCTACCTGGGTGGCTTGTTACAAATTCCTATTATTGGCCCTTCCCTCCAGACCTACTAAATCTGAATGCATGAATAAGATAACCCGGAAATGATTTTTAAAAAGCATCCTGAATCTCCAGGTCATTAAATCTTGATCCTTGTACCTGAGACGAGGTTTCGATTCAGCTTCCCTTTCTACCCAGCTTATTACAGATTTTCCTCTGCCTAATATTCTAGGCTTAATGTTTTCTTTACATAGGTTTTTTTCTCTTATGAGTTTTTTAATGGATCTTAATTTTACCAAATTTCTATAAATAGTAAGAATTCTAAGCTTCTAAAGAAGTAAATTTGCCCAACTCTTTACCTAGCCAACATCCACCTATCTTTTGAGACTCAACTCAGATCTCAGAAACTTTCCGTATCTCCCACCTCCATCACTGTCTAAATTAGGTATCCCTCCTCTATATTCCTAGAATACTCTGTATTTACTACTGAGACACTCGGGTAGAATCATCTATTTACTTGTCTGTTTCCTAAAGATCCTTCATATCAGATTTTGCGTAATTTGTCATCATGTTTTTACATTCAGCTTCTCAACCAGCACCCAGAACACGGTAAGTACTCAGTAAGTGTTGGCTGAAAACAAACATGCATGCATGCATGCATGAAAGCATCAAAGTCTGATTCTGAAAGAAGCACCGAAATAAGTAAGCTTGAAGCTGCAATTTTAGGAACTAGAGCTCCAATTTCTATTTGACACTTAAGGACATAGAATTATCTGGGAAACAGATCAGATTATTGGGATTCTAGGACCTTGAGGAAATCAAACCTAATAGTTAACTTGCCACAGCATCTATTTCACAAACCAACTGAAGGAAACAGCCAAACCCATTATTCTTTGTGGTGGATGCAAGATAACTAATGTCTTGGGTGTTTTACTAACAGTGCTTTCACACTAATTTTTTTTTCCTATTTGTCATGAAGTATGCAGACTGAAAAATATAATTAACCAACTAACAGCTATAGAGTAATCAAAGAGGAACCCAAGACACTAGTAGGAGAAACTTTAAAATATTACACTTCCACAGGTCCCTTATGCTCTGACCAAGATGAAGATTTTCCCAATCAAGGCAAAACAAATGTCATGGCTGCATACATATATAGTGAAGCAGTACATTTAACTTTACACAGCACAGACAATTAAGAAAAACAAAGTATTTTCCTTAGTATTAAAGGGTTTTGTTTTTTACATGGTATGGGGTTACATTATACTAGCAGAGTAAGTTTTCAGTGGAGGGCAACTTTCTCAGCTCATTTCCAGCGGATGGCCTCAGAGTCACCAGCTCCAACACTAATGAGCTGCCGTCTAGTCGCTTCCCTACAAATCACCAATTAAAGGTAGCCTCTTGTCAGTCCAGGTACAGCAGAAGAAAACAACACAAGTTTCCCAGCACCCGTCTGCTGAAATTAAGTGGGATATAGATTGACTCATGGTGGCTTCTAAAATTAACCCATAAATAAAGGATGTTTATAGAAGATCAAGATGAGAAGAATGGCCTAAGTTAGCCACCTAGCTAAGGATTGCCCCTTCAAGACTAATTTTTCTGCCCTAATTTAACACTAAAAAATTTAACTTTATCCAGCGCATAACATTAACATTTTCAAACCATCTATAATGATTCTTGTTTTGTTTGTTGGTTGTTTAATGTCAACAAATCAAGATTAAAGAGAATTCTTTTTTGGTTACGTCTTTCTTTGGAGGAACAAAACTTGTACACTATTGGCTCTAAAGCACACATTCCTCTTATGTGATCTCCCTCCCTTCAACTGAAAAGTTTTACTCAAGTACACAACTCTCCGTAGGAAAGCATAGGGCCAGGAAATCTCATTTTAGTGGAGAATCTCTGGGGCACTTGGAGGACCATTCTCTAAACTCCAGTCTGGTAACATGAAAATGGGTGCCCTGGCAAAACTACGGGTCATTAGAAGATTAGGAAACCATGGAGATGAACCAACATTAACCATGCATGTAAACCACACCATACAAAGTGTGGTTTATCTTTCCCCAAAATTGCAAGCAGCGAAGTGACACAAATAGCATAACTTAAAATTTTAACACCCCATTCTTTCAGTCACTCATTTTTCATCCATTCCATAATTACATTGAAAGCCAAAGGAAACCCCCTTTCTTAACAATCATCACAGTCAATGTTTTAGAGAGCTTTTTAACTGTGAGGCCAATGGTAACTTACATATAATCTCATTTACACATTGCAGGACAGGAACTCATACTTTCATTTCTATTTTTGTTTTTCATTGAAAAGAGTACTACACAAATGATAAAATTTTAAATGTAACAAAGAAAAATACAGTACAATGTGATTCCTTTTACTTATGTCTTTGGTGTCCCAGACAACGTCCATAGAGGAATGACTATAATCATTTTTTTATTCTGCCACAGATATGAAAGAAAATGTATCATTTTTCATGCAAATGGGAAGACATTGTACACTGCCTCTTACAGTTTGCTTTTTTGTACTTCACTGTTGACTTTGAACATCCTGCCGTTTTGGCACATGAGGCTCTACCAGATTCTTTTTGATGGCATCACACATTAGGTGTACCATCTCAATAGATGCCCAGCACAATAAAAACACAAGGATAAAAACAAGATAGTGGTTTTGCATATTAGCGAATTTAATCCCCATAATAATTTAAGGAGATGGGGGCTATTAATTTCATTATAGAGATGAAGAAACAATCTTGAGAGGTCAATTACCCTAAGTCACAGAACTAGAATCTAGGCACTTAATCATGGTGCTTATCTTTTTTTTTCTTTATATCCCCTTTTTATTGCTTTTTCTTCATCACTTGTCCTCACTCCTCTATCACACACACATACTTGCATTTATTTTCTCTGACTTCTCTTACCATGGTTGGTCAGGTGTGTAGGCAAAGCCCAGTTATATTAAGTCCAGAGTTAATGGACTCACAAATCTTACCACAAGAGCCCCTCAAGAATAAATTTCACTTATATAGGTTCCATCACACCTTCCTGAGGAATTCTGCCAACTGTCTCATTCACGGTGGAAATGATCACCACCTATAGGCTGGGCTCCTTAACACATACCTCTTTCCCCTCCTCCCCCCTCCCTTCTTCCATTCTGTCTATATTCCTCCTTCTTGCAAATGTCTTCAGTTGTAGTCAATCCCATATAAAAATAAGATACTTTTGATTCAGGAATAAATAAAGATACACAACCATGGAAGCAGACCTTTATCTTACCAATATATGCTCAGTTTCCACTTTGTCCACAATCAAATCTTTGTTTTGTGTTTTTTAAATTTTTTTTTCAATGTTTATTTATTTTTGGGACAGAGAGAGACAGAGCATGAACGGGGGAGGGGCAGAGAGAGAGGGAGACACAGAATCGGAAGCAGGCTCCAGGCTCTGAGCCATCAGCCCAGAGCCTGACGCGGGGCTCGAACTCACGGACCGCGAGATCGTGACCTGGCTGAAGTCGGACGCTTAACCGACTGCGCCACCCAGGCGCCCCTTTGTTTTGTGTTTTGTTGATTCATTTGTTAGTTGGCTTTCCTGAAGATGTCAGTCTAGACTATTAATCTCTAAAGCCCTTGCTCTTCTCTGCTGGTCTGTCATGTCACCATTCCAAACCTGCCTTGGACTGGTCAATAACTGGTTCTAGTATTTCCTGAATGACCCTGATTTATACACATATCTTTGCGGTACCTGTGCATCACACATTGCATTGTACTCCTGGCTTTCCTCCTCTTAACTCCTAGAACAAGGCCCACTCACCAAATGACCAATGTCAGGTAAGGCAGAGTGAGTAGGAAGCCAGGGCTGTGACAAAACAGTATTAACATCAATAAGGAAAACTAGTAATAATTGAGAACTTATGAGTCAGGCAGATTATGCATATGTATTAGTTCGCTAAGGCTGCAGTAATGAAATGCCACAAACTAGATGGCTAAAAACCAGAAATGTATGGCTTCAGAGTTCTGGAAGCTAGAAGTCTAAGATCAAGATGTCCGCAGGATTGGTTTCCTCTGAGGGCTGTGAGGGGCAATCTGTTCCATCCCTCTTTCTTAGCATCTGGAAGTTTGCTGGCAATCTTTGGTGTTGGTTAGCTTGGAGATACATGACCCCAATCTCTACCTTCATGTTCAGAAGCTGTTCTCCCTATGTACCTGTCTCTATGTCCAAATTCCCCCTTTGTATTAGGACACCAATCATATTGGATAAGAGTCTTCCCTAATGAATTTATTTAAACTTGATTACCTCTGTCCAGACTATTTCCAAATCAGGTCACAATCTAAGGTGATACCTTCTTAGGGGTTAACACTTCAATATATTTGGTGGGGGGTTGGGGGGGCACAATTTAACTCCTAACAATGTACTATCTAATGTTAACTACTCTTGAGAAGTGTGTTACCATCCACACTTAAAAAAAGAAAAAAAGAATACAGAGACTTACGTCATTTACCAAAGGTCACAAAAATAGAACATGACAGGGCTCAGACTTAACCCAGGGCACCAGAATCTACATCCTGAGTCCCTAACCACCATGCTCTATTGTCTCTATGGATAATAGAGTTCCTCTAATGTGTATACTGAGCTGTGCTGATATATATTCTCTGAAGTAGCATCACCTGTGCATGCTAGGATATCTTTACTCCAAAAGCATAAAGCTTCAGCTCAGGTAAACATTACCCATTAATCTTATCTATTGATTTCAGAGAGGAGACTGAGTTCTTATAGCCAAAGGCGGTTTCACTGTCATCCACAAAAGAACCAAGAATTATGTTTTATTCCTTAAACTGCAAACTGATTTGATGGGCAGACATCACCACTTGATACTATTACATTTTAATTATATGCCATCTCTGGCCTGAGTACATTTAAAACAAATCCTTTTGTCAACCTTCCCTTTGTTTTCAGTACAAAATCTGCAGTCCTAAGTATGAAATCCAAAGGTTTCCTTTTTTTTATCTAGACTTATCTTCAGAATCACCTAATATGTGTTATCTCCAAAAACCTCACTTTGCCAGAAATGACACTCCCCATCCCATCCTGCTTTCTCATCTTCCCAAATGCCCCTGTCCTAAAGGCTGCTCATCACTTTAGAATCCTCTGTCTTTTTATGTCCTTCAGAATTTATTTCCTGACCCTCCCCACATCCCTGATGCTATGCTAGATATTCCTCGTCAGGGCCCACAGTAAGTACTTCTCACGTGTTACTGGTCAGACATAGGTATCTATTAGCTTCTATTTTTTACCCAACCATGAGCATCTTGAAGGCAGGACCCCCAGGACTTTCAGGACCAGATAGTCTTCATGTGGCAGGCGACCACTACTAAATAAATATTTTAACAACTAGACTCAACTCAAGTTCCTACTAACTGCATCAGCTCTGAACATTGGGGAATAAGTTTATTTTCAAAGAGGTAAAAAATACCACCACTAACCAAACATCTGTACATCGAAAACTACAGGACATTGATGAAAGAAATTGAAGACAAATGAATGGAAAGGTAACTGGTGTTCATGAATTGAAAGAACAGTTAAAATGCCCCTATTATCTAATGCAGTCTACAGATCCAGTGCAATCCCTGTCAAAATTCCAATGTCATTTTTCACAGTAATAGAATTAACAATCCTAAAATTCATACGAAACAAAACACCTTGAACAGCCAACACAATCTTGAACCAGAGGAACAAAGCTAGAGGCACCACACTTTCTCATTTCCAATTATATTACAAAGCTGTAGTAATCAAAACAGTATAGTATTGGCATTAAAACAGACATGGAGACCAGTGGTGCAGAATAAAGAACCTAGAAAATGGACCCACACATAGGCTGTCAACTAGTCTTTAAGCAAAGGTGCAACAAAACAAAACAAAAAATACACAACAGGGAAAGGATGGTCCTTTCAACAGTGGTATTGGAGAAACTGGATATCTAACATGCTTAAGAATGAAACTAGACTCACATCTTATACCACTGACAAAAATTAATTTGAAGTGAATTAGAGACTTAAATTTCAGACCTAAAAGCATAAAATTCCCTGAAATAAACATAGGGAGAAAGCTTTTTGACACTGTTTTTGGCAGAAGATTTTTGGATATGACCCCAAAACACAGGCAACAAACTAAGACTGTTAAAAATTTTCTGTATAGCAAATCAATCAACAAAATAAAAAGTCAATATACAGAATGGGAGAAAATATTTGCACACCAAATATCTGATAAGGGGTTAATGTCCAAAATATACAAGGAACTCAAACACTTTAATAGCAAACAAAAACAAAAATTAAACAAATCTGATTAAAAGTTGAACAATGCACCTGAACAGAAATATTTCCAAAGATGATATACAAGTGGCAAAGAGGTGTATTAAAATGTGCTCAATATCATGAATCATCAGAAATATTCAAATCAAAATCACAATGAGATATTAGTTCACAATTCTTAGGATGGCTTTGATAAAAATAAAAAGGCAACAGATTAAAAAGTGTTGAAGTCAAAGGGGATCCCTTGTATACTGTTGCACAGAAATGTAAATTGGTACAACCATTATGGGAAAGAGTACGGAGGTTCCTAAAAAATTCAAAGTAGAACTGCCAGATGGTCCAACAATCCCACTTCTGAGTATATATCCAAAGGAACTGAAGTCAGGATCTTGGAGAGAGAGCTGCCCACCTATTTTCATTGCAGCATTATTTTTAATAGCCAAGATATGGACACAACCTAAGGGTATGTCAATGGATGAATGGATAAAAATGTGAGAGGACAGATTATAGATAATGGAATATTACTCAACCAAAGAGGGTAAGGTCTCACCATTTGCGAGAACATGTACGAAACTAAAAAGTATTAAGCTAAGTGAATTAAGTCAAAGAGACAAACACCACATGATTTCACTTACATGCAGAATCTAAAAAACAAAACAAATGAAAAAACAAAAACAGATTCATAAACACAGAGAAAAACTGGTGATTGCCAGTGGGGAGGTGAGTGGGGAGGGGATGGGCAACATAGGTCAAGGACATCAAGACATACAAACTTCCGGTTATAAAATAGTCATAGACTTGAAAAATATAGTACAAGGAATATAGCCAATAATACTGCGATAACATTGTAGGATTACATATGATGACTATAGTTATCATGGTAAGAATTGTGTAATGTACAGAATTGTTGAATCACTATGTTGTACACTTAAAGCTAATATGACATTGTATGTCAATTATGTTGCAATAATAAAAAAATTAAGTTTTTAGAAGATGTGGTACACATACACACACACACACACACACACACACACACACGATACACAGGAATATTAGCCAGGATAAAGAAGGTAACTGTACCTTTTGCAACGCCAATAAACCTGGAAGGCATTACGCTAAATAAGCCAGACAGAGAAAGACAAATACTGAATACGCTCACTTCCATGTGGCATCTAAGAAAAGGGGGAAAAAATTTCCCAGAAAGAGCTAAGAATGGTGTTTATCAGAGGCTGAGGAGGGAAGGAAATGGAGATGCTTGTCAAAGGGTACAATCCCGCAGCTGTAACATGAACACGTTGTGGGGATCTCCTGTACGGCATGGTGAATGCAGTTATTAACACTCTACTGTCTACCTTCAATCTTCTGAGAGGAGTGTAAGCATCCTCATCATACACGCAAACAGGTAGCTCTGTGAGGTGATCAGAGTGTTCATCTACCTGCTTGTGGTAATCATTTCACGATGTACACATATCAAATTATCAAATTGTACACTTTGAATATATATAAGTTGATCTGTCACTTTTACCTCAACAAAGCCCAGGGGAGAAAAATGGGCAGGGACTTGACTGGGTTAGAAATTTAGCAAAGGCAAATGAGATATCAAGGCAAAAATGAGGCAAATGGGGGGCTACTTCATGCCAGCTAATCTCAAACTTCATTGCACATAAACTTCAGATTCCTCCTTTAGCAGTTCTTAGGTGGGACAAAGAAATTTGCCATTTTAATAGGCATCAAGAGGGACTATTATAAACACTAAACTCAGAATAACTGCCGTGGGCCTTACTATAGAGTCAATAACAACAACAAAAAAGCAACACAAGTTCTGGCTTTTTTTCATTTTTTTTTTTTTTTTACTCCTTTTCTAGGTATAATGTTATAACTTAAAACCACAGCAGGTTCATTAGTCATTCTGGCTACACGATTTTCTCCCTGTCACACATCTCCACTTTTCTTTGTGCAAAGCCTGGTTAAGTCATCTCTCCTACTTCTAATTCAACACAAATCCCTTCCTAAAAATCTGAGCTTCATTACTTAATTACATGTCATGGGGGCTCTGATTGAGAAATTCATCCGAAGACGTTTTATTAAGTTGTCTTGAAATAAAGCAGAGCTATAGCTGAAGACAGGAGTTTGTGAAAAATCAGGTAATGAATGCAGGCTAATACCTCCCATCTCTAAATAGCATAGTATAAAAGCTTCCTTCTTAAAGATGATCATGGAATTTTTTAAATGTAAATTTATCCCTGGCCTCGATAAAAAAAAAGAACCACAAACAAAGATGTAAGAGCATTTGTTCAAATAGTTCTATCTCAGAGAAAACAAGAAACCTGACCTTGTGTTAGCAAACTATCCAAGCATCCACCTCTCAAATAGCCTACAAATTCTCTATCTTTAAGGGTGTTAAAATAATCAAACCTATTCCCTGGATGAAAGATATTGCCATAAACTACAAGTGCTGTGAGAAATCACAGGCCTCAGAAGGCTACCCTGTCTACTATGGTTTACTAGTTTTATCATGCTAACAAATCACATAGTACTTACTCCAGGTCAGTGATATTGTGTGAAAGGAATTTCACATCCAGAGATTTAAGAGAATTAGGAACTGTAACAACCTCTCTGGCTATACGTCCAAAGTAAAGTTAATCATCTTTCAGGAACTGGAAGTGACTTTAAGAATAAATATAACCCTGATGGAAGATTAAAGCCTATCAAAAGAACATGTTGGCTCTATACCCAAAGACTTCACAACTGCTTCAAGAATTTTTGCCAGGCTATACCAAAGCAGGCTGGCCCTTCTGACTTTCCAAGAGGTGTACTTAATTTCTTGATATAGAATGCTGGAGAGCTCTCCAGAGGGGATTTGTGGACTCCTATCCACTTAGGATGGAAAGGTCATCAAGACTGCTAAGATTTAGGCTTTGATGATTTGAACGAGTCTAAAGATGTGCATGTTGCCTATTTTTTAAAAAAGAAAAAATATGAGTTAGCTGAGAAGAGGAAGCTAAGGAATTTCTTAATAATAAACTCAATTACAAGAGCCATTTAAAGATATTGAATATTATGTGTCAGGGACTGTTCTTTGTGTGGATCAACTTTGTTAACCGTCCTGACAACTCTAGGAAGTGGCATTATCTCCAATCTGAATTTGCTCTGAGGTGCACAGGGGTTGAGCAACCTGTCCGAGATCCTACTACCAGTATTAGCAGAACAGAAATTCCAGCAAGGCAGCCTGGTTTTAAAGCCCAAACACTTAAGCACTGTGTATACTGCCTCTACCTACTTCGATGGGTGCCTCGTTGTCCCCATCTCCTTCATGGTAGAAGAATGAAAAGTTAGGCTTCATGATGATGAGATTTTACAGATATTGCCAACTATTTCATTTACAAAGCACCCTGAATAGGCTTGAGTTAGGAATAGATTTATAAACTCCTGTGCCAAAGTCAATGTGAGCTATTTTGAGCTTCAAAATCATTTACACTCTTGAAGTTTTCCCTCGCCTCCTATCTTCAGAGCAGTATTTGTAGTTCTGAGTTTTGACAGAAACCCAATGAGCCAAAATTCAGTTGGAGCAGCTGTTGTTGAAGTATTTCTAGATTGACTGGAACCAGGAGACATTGAATACACCCTATTTATTCATAAGCATTAAAAATGGAGGCTTTTTGTTTAAAATCACCAGTGACAGTTCATCAAAATTTACCAGTGTGATATACGCAGATGACAGATTTCTACCCTTTTAAATGTGTTTCCTTGAATTATACTTTATCCAGAGGCCATCCCAAACACTAAAAGTAGTTAGTGAGTTTTTTAGTATATAATAAATACACTACAAAAAAAGTGAGTATTTGTTGTTATCATGTGTACCAGAAGAATGCTAATACTCTTTATTCCAGATGTTCATTGAGGTGTATTTATTAAACTGTAATAGTCTCCTTTGACAATCTGGCATACAGATGAGCATTATACAGATGACAGGTTTTTCTGGCCACTGTGTTAGTGGGTAAATGAAATCCCAAGCTTGCTGGTATTGCATCAGCGTTTCAAATTATGATCTTTCCTTTAGGTATCTTAAATTCATATTGAATATGTATTTTATAATTATTTGAATGAACTTTTTTTCCCATTAGAATTTTGGTGAATGCTTTGCTCAAAACATTCAAGGGCTGTTAAACTCACATTTAACCTATTTCTGCCAAACGTATCTTGCTTCATACCAGAATTTCTCAGACAAAATTAAAGCCCTCTGTGTTCTAGTTTGGTTCACTAGGTGTTCTGAGGAAGACTGCACATTCAAAGGCATATAAGCTTTTCTCTACATAATATTCAGATAGAATAAATCAGAATTCTATAACCTAAAGAAATATAAAAACACATCTAGTTCAGAGCTTTTCAAATCATGTCCAGTGGAATTCTGCTGGTTTTGTAAAGTAGCTACAATGCAAAGCCAACTTCTCAAGGAATGCAGAACCAAACTCTGGAAAGAAACTGAATCTCAAAGGATGTCATGGAACTTGTCCTAGGACAGCTTATCTCTGTATTTCTTGTCCATTTTGAGTTGCTTCTTCCGTGACCCATCAAAAGCATGCTAATTGATATTCCCTCTAAATCTATATTGTCCAATATAGTAGCCCCACCTCCTGAATGTGAATATGATGTCCTGACCAAAGCTGAATATACACTTGAAACTAGGCCTCAAGAGGGACACTTCTCCTTGATATTTAGCAGTGCAAACGCACACACACATCAGAGATTCAACTTCTTTATTCCGTGCTTTCAACAAGTGATTAATTCAGCCTTTAAAGAGAAAGAGATTCTGAGTTCTGAACCTTAACATAAGGACTGTCAAATTAAAAGAAAATTAAACTGAAGCAATGTGAAGTGTTCTCCATTCATCAAGCTGGTGTAAGAATCGGTTATTCGTGCTTTTAACTTGCATCCTGGTGTCAATGTTGTATTGGGTTTTCTTTGTGCTTTCTTTTTCTAGAGAAAAATATTTTCCTTAATATTAAGGAAAATAACTCCTAAGAAAACCCAAGGTAGGGCAGCTCCAATGTAAATCACTCATTAGTTCAACATCAAGGACACATGTATCCCCTCTCTTTTCCCTTAACCATTTTCAGTTTGTTGGCTTGGTCTTGAGGGTCATCAAATGGCTTCTATATATATGTAGCTTTTAGACACCAAGATTTCCAACAGAATAAGACAAGGTCTTTGTGTCTGTTATTACAAATACAGCTTACTTTCCAAGAAGGATTTACCTTGCCTGCTATTGGCCAGAATTCTATCATGCACCTATTTCCAAACACAGGGAGAAGAGGAGATTCCTGGGACTGGCTTAGTATGATGTAGAACCATGCTTAGAAGAGTGAATTACTAAGAAAAAGTATTGTTTTATTAGAATCTATTGGATAAGCAACTGGCCATAGCTTCATGTCCATTGAGGTATGGAAGGGTAAAGCTGGTTACTTTGCTTTTACTAAATAGCCCAGAATTCATGTTTGATTGCAAACTTCAGCAAAACAAACAAAAAATAAGACAAAACACACACACACACACACACACACACACACACTGCACAAAACACCAGAAAAAGTTTACTAATTTTTTAAATCTTTCAGAGTAACTACTTGACTAGCAGAAGATAAGGCCAGTCTAAAGAAGGGGAGGCAGTAAATTCATTTTAGATATGGCAGGGTTGTAGTCCGTATTTTCTTAATGCTTCTAGGAGTCAAATCTCAATAAACATGTCAAACACCCAGAACCACTCTAAGAAAGAGGCAGCAGGCAGAAGCTTACCTGTGATTCAAGGGGCTCTGCAAGTCTTCTCCAAAGCAAACACGGTTCCCCAAATCCTGATCATCAGGGACTCCAGATTCTTGAAAAAAATGCAAATATGGTCTCTTTAAAAGTAAGTAGTAGCAGGTTGAGAATTAAACCTCACCCTTTACCTCTATTTACATTTTAATGTGCCCTGCTCCTAAATAACTTTTCAACATAATTTTTAATGTAATACTAAAGTACAAGGAAGAAAATGTAGTTTCCATAAATATCATGGAACCATCTAAGGAATGCTTGCTGTATTGGGATGTATTAGTTCCTCAACAATGTACAGTTTTTATAATGATGAAAAATGAAAGCACAAATCTATCATCCCAGATAATGACCACCATCATACCTACATATTGTGTGGATATCTAATACTCCTGGTTTTATGGTTATTTCTAAGGCTGCCATCAGCCAAGGGATTCTGGGAAAAATCAAGCAATGCAAAAATACACTTTTCCCCTTTCTGGAATTTTCCTCATGTATAAGAGAGGCAAGAACCTAATGATCTGTTACATAACAGGAGCCCTCTCCTAGCCTTCCCCTCCATTCAATTTGACTTCTGAATTACTAGAAACAATTTATTGAAAGAATTTGTCGGGATAGAAGGAACATACTTAAAGATCATAAAAGCCATTTATGAAAAGCCCACAGCTAACATCATCCTCAACGGGGAAAAACTGAGAGCTTTTTCCCTGAGATCAGGAACACGACAAGGATGCCCACTCTCACCGCTGCTGTTTAACATAGTGCTGGAAGTTCTAGCATCAGCAATCAGACAACAAAAGGAAATCAAAGGCATCCAAATTGGCAAAGATGAAGTCAAGCTTTCGCTTTTTGCAGATGACATGATATTATACATGGAAAATCCGATAGACTCCACCAAAAGTCTGCTAGAACTGATACAGGAATTCAGCAAAGTTGCAGGATACAAAATCAATGTACAGAAATCAGTTGCATTCTTATACACTAACAATGAAGCAACAGAAAGACAAATAAAGAAACTGATCCCATTCACAATTGCACCAAGAAGCATAAAATACCTAGGAATAAATCTAACCAAAGATGTAAAGGATCTGTATGCTGAAAATTATAGAAAGCTTATGAAGGAAATTGAAGAAGATTTAAAGAAATGGAAAGACATTCCCTGCTCATGGATTGGAAAAATAAATATTGTCAAAATGTCAATACTACCCAAAGCTATCTACACATTCAATGCAATCCCAATCAAAATTGCACCAGCATTCTTCTCGAAACTAGAACAAGCAATCCTAAAATTCATATGGAACCACAAAAGGCCCCGAATAGCCAAAGGAATTTTGAACAAGAAGACCAAAGCAGGAGGCATCACAATCCCAGACTTTAGCCTCTACTACAAAGCTGTCATCATCAAGACAGCATGGTATTGGCACCAAAACAGACACATAGACCAATGGAATAGAATAGAAACCCCAGAACTAGACCCACAAACGTATGGCCAACTCATCTTTGACAAAGCAGGAAAGAACATCCAATGGAAAAAAGACAGCCTCTTTAACAAATGGTGCTGGGAGAACTGGACAGCAACATGCAGAAGGTTGAAACTAGACCACTTTCTCACACCATTCACAAAAATAAACTGAAAATGGATAAAGGACCTAAATGTGAGACAGGAAACCATCAAAACCTTAGAGGAGAAAGCAGGAAAAGACCTCTCTGACCTCAGCCGTAGCAATCTCTTACTCGACACATCCCCAAAGGCAAGGGAATTAAAAGCAAAAGTGAATTACTGGGACCTTATGAAGATAAAAAGCTTCTGCACAGCCAAGGAAACAACCAACAAAACTAAAAGGCAACCAACGGAATGGGAAAAGATATTCGCAAATGACATATCGGACAAAGGGCTAGTATCCAAAATCTATAAAGAGCTCACCAAACTCCACACCCGAAAAACAAATAACCCAGTGAAGAAATGGGCAGAAAACATGAATAGACACTTCTCTAAAGAAGACATCCGGATGGCCAACAGGCACATGAAAAGATGTTCAGCGTCGCTCCTTATCAGGGAAATACAAATCAAAACCACACTCAGGTATCACCTCACGCCAGTCAGAGTGGCCAAAATGAACAAATCCGGAGACTATAGATGCTGGAGAGGATGTGGAGAAACGGGAACCCTCTTGCACTGTTGGTGGGAATGCAAATTGGTGCAGCCGCTCTGGAAAGCAGTGTGGAGGTTCCTCAGAAAATTAAAAATAGACCTACCCTATGACCCAGCAATAGCACTGCTAGGAATTTATCCAAGGGATACAGGAGCGCTGATGCATAGGGCCACGTGTACCCCAATGTTCATAGCAGCACTCTCAACAATAGCCAAATTATGGAAAGAGCCTAAATGTCCATCAACTGATGAATGGATAAAGAAATTGTGGTTTATATACACAATGGAATATTACGTGGCAATGAGAAAAAATGAAATATGGCCTTTCGTAGCAACGTGGATGGAACTGGAGAGTGTGATGCTAAGTGAAATAAGCCATACAGAGAAAGACAGATACCATATGGTTTCACTCTTATGTGGATCCTGAGAAACTTCACAGGAACCCATGGGGGAGGGGAAGGAAAAAAAAAAAAAAGAGGTTAGAATGGGAGAGAGCCAAAGCATAAGAGACTTAAAAACTGAGAACAAACTGAGGGTTGATGGGGGGTGGGAGGGAGGAGAGGGTGGGTGATGGATATTGAGGAGGGCACCTTTTGGGATGAGCACTGGGTGTTGTATGGAAACCAATTTGTCAATAAATTTCATAAAAAAAAAAAAAAAATAAAAATAAAAGATGTGTAATTAAAAAAAAAAATAAAAAAAAAAAAAAGAATTTGTGAGTTAAAAAAGAAATTGTGGGAGGACTAAACTTTTTTTTTTTTTTTTTGGAAATTCAAGAGTAGTTTTTTTTTGCTTTGTTTTGTTTTTAAATATCTAGGTGGTCTTTAGTGGATCATGAGCAAACTGGGTAGAGTTGACAAATCCTTTTGGAGTTCAGTCTGAAGTCCACTTTTTCAAAGAGCTCAAAGTCCTGTCTGAGGAGAAGACTTTTAGCTAGACCAAAAGAATCCTCAAATTCTGCTATTAATCATTCTCCAGGCACAACTCAGACTAGCTCATAACAGCACATTTTTTAATTTCAAATTTCATTAACATCCTAAGTATTATTGATTTTCCTACTGTTTGCTAAACCAGATCTTTTTTTTTTTTTTTTTCTTTCCCAACAGATTCTTAGGGCAGAAGGCAACTCTGAGGCACTTAGCCTGTTTCTCAATTCTATTGAACTTCACTCTATTCCTAAATCCCCACCAAAAGTGAATTTTCCAGCTAAATCTCCACATCACTGAGTCTTCTAACTGCTACAACCTTATCAATTAGATAAAACCAGAGTCCCTTTTTATTTTGGAAACAGACCACCAAAATCCATTGTCAGATGTCAGATAAATGCTGCCCAACCGTTTTAATTAAATCAGCCAAATGAATTAGTTCCATGGGTGTCCAATGGATCTGGTCACACGATAGGAAAGTGATCCGCTGTGATATTCCTGTGTTGATGTACAAAACAACTCCACTCAGTTTAAGGTCCCAGAGGGATTATTATTAACTCTCAAATGCAGGCACCCCAGCTCAGTCAGTTAGGCATCTGACTTCAGCTCACATCATGATCTCCAAGTTTCTGGGTTTGAGCCCTACTTTGGGCTCTGTGCTGACAGCTCAGAGCCTGGAGCCTGCCTTGGATTCTGTGTCTCCTTTTCTCTCTGTCCCTCTCTCCTCACACTCTCTCTCTCAAAATAAACATTCACATTTTTTTAATTGGTTTTCCCAAGGTCATGGAAATAATTCCGAATAGTGAAGATAAAGAAATTATCAAAAGTGTCTTCAGCAAGGCTTCTTTAGTTGACTTTCTATGAGTCCCAAGAGACCACGGTCACTGTGCACATGTACTACAAACAGAAAGAGCAGTAACTTTTACAGAGTTTTTTACAGTTTTACCAAGTACTTCCATGCCCGTTGCATTATCGGACTCCACATAAACCTGCGAAGTAAATGGTTTTGTGCGTCCCAATTTGCAGGTAAGTAAACTTGACTCAGCTAAAAGAAATAATTTACTCAAGCTTTAATGCTCGTACCTTGAAAGCAGGGTTGAAGATTTTGCCATTGCAGCACATTTAGAACATCAAAGATTATCCCTGAACCTCACTGTGATGGCAAAGACTGTGTACAGCCCTTTCCGTAGTCTGGGTGCCATTATTTCTCCGATGACTTCTCTGTCTCTTGTTTGCCAAGCTGTTATGCAACTGAGAGAGAGGGCATTTTCAACACTGTCTCACCATCAAATAATGCAGGCTAGGTATCTAGTTTCCAGTATGTTTGTCTCTCAGTAGGGTTTTCTTTTTTTCCCTTTCCATGTAATTACAATACAGTTTTTATTTGAAGTTTTAACAGAGTATTAGAGGGGGCCCCTGGGTGGCTCATCATCTCATCATTAGTGGGATCAAAGCCCTCATTGGGCTCTGTGCTGACAGTGCAGAGCCTACTTGGGATTCCCTCCCTCCTTCTCTCTCTGCCCCTCCCCCCTTGCTCCACTCTTGCTCTTAAAATAAAGCTATAAAAAAAGAGTATTAGATTTCTTTACTACTGTGTTCTCCAGTTTATTACAAGTATATGGAAAAACTACATGTTTTCATATATTTGCAGTTAATTGTTTTAATGAAATAACTGCTTGTTCTTATCAGTTTTCATTTTTTACATCTTATTTTACATCTTTTATTCTATTGTTCAACAACAAAATTAAACCTACTTGTTATAAAATAAATCCATGCCCATTTTAAATTTTTTTTTTTCAACGTTTATTTATTTTTGGGACAGAGAGAGACAGAGCATGAACGGGGGAGGGGCAGAGAGAGAGGGAGACACAGAATCAGAAACAGGCTCCAGGCTCCGAGCCATCAGCCCAGAGCCTGACGCGGGGCTCAAACTCACGGACCGCGAGATCGTGACCTGGCTGAAGTCGGACGCTTAACCGACTGCGCCACCCAGGCGCCCCATTCCATGCCCATTTTAGATGAAAAATACTGAGAACAGGAAAGGAAAGCAAATTTTAATCCCACCATTCTGAAAAAGGTCATTTTGAGAAGTATTTGGGTACATCATGATATAAAAAGTTTTCCACTTTGTTTTTATGTGTTTGTGGGATGTTTTTTTTTTCTTTTTAAAATTTTTTTCTACAAAATTGGAATTTTAGACCATATACCATTCTATCTTCCTGTTTACTCAATATTCTTGAGGTAATTTTCTCATACCATCTAAATGTGATTTCAATGACTTTATTCCAACAAATGGATACATGAGAACTTAATAGCTGGAATGAGTTCAACAGTGGTCCTCAAAAAAGATTCATTCGTATCAGAAAACCTGAAATCTGAGAATATTACCTTATTTAGAAAAGGGGTCTTTTTGCAGATGTTACTAAGTTTAGGAGATCTTGAGAGTAGGGCATCATCCTCGATTACCTAGTTGGGCCCTAAATCCAATGACAAGTGTCCTTAGAAGGTCAGTATAGAGGGGCACCTGGGTGGCTCAGTTGATTGAGCATCTGACTTCAGTTCGGGTTGTGATCTCATGGTTCATGATTTCGAGCCGTGCGTCAGGCTCTGTGCTGACAGCTCACGGAGCCTGGAGTCTGCTTAGGAATCTGTGACTCCCCCTTTCTCTCTGTCCCCTCCCTAGCCCATGCTCTGTCTCTGTCTCTCAAAAAATAAATAAACGTTAATTTTTTGTTTTAAAAGAAGGTCGGTATAGAGAAAGGAGGCACCATGACCATGAAGGCAGAGACTGAAATGATGCAAGCACAATTCAAGGATTTCCATCAGCCACCAGAAGATAGAAAATGCAAAAACCAAATTCTCCCCTAGAGCCTTGGCAACACTTTAACTTCACTCTCCTAACCTACAATTTGAGAGATTTCTGTTTTTGTAAGCCACCAGGTTTGTGGTATTTTGTTCAAATATGGACTCAACAAAAACAATGGCCAATATAATATTTTTAAGTGTTGACATTAGTTTCAATTTGGAACATTATAAATAACACTATAGTTTGTGTTCATCTGATTTTGCACTAGATACGTAATTACTAGGTGAAAGGATATGAACAGGTCAAAAATCAATTCCAGCAAAGTTGTACTCACAACAAATAGCATTTCCAAAAGCAATAGAGGATGGTACCTATTTTGCTGTAACCTTGCCTATAATGTAATTTTGCATGTTTGAGGACAAATACTTCGATATTTTAATTTGAAATACTCCAATTATTGGCATATTTGCATCTATTTTCATCAGCTTATGAGCTCTATCTCTTCTTTGATTTATTGTTATTCAAAATTATTTTCTTTTGGGTTGTTTATAAAAAAAAGTGTATGTATTAATATACTAATACTTTGCCTTGTAATATTGCCAATTTCATTTTACTGATATTCTCTTTTGTCTTTCAATTTTATCTAATTTATGCAAGAAAACCTTTTTTTTTCCTTTTGAAGGATTCAGTATTATGTTATTTTCCCCATTTTTTAGACATGGATACAGATGCATATTTCACACTTTTATGATCATATCTTGCTATCAGAGATACCTTGATTTAAAAAATGAAATTGCATAATATCCCACCAATACGTTAATGGGCTGAAATTATACATTTCTGTTGTAAGTTTTGGTTTGGTCTGAAAAAGGGAGGGAGTTTACAGGCACCTGGGAGCTGTATGGCAAACTGATTAACAGCATGGTGTTATTTAGCTATTTTTAGCTTGCTGAACTCAGTCTTTGAGCCCTGTGAAGCAAAGAACTGCAGATACCAGCTTCAAGACAGGATTCATGTTTTGAGGGATGCCAACACAAGTGTGACAGCCTCTGGAAAACAGATAGTCTCCATTTTCTGTATGGAACCTCACAGCCTCTGACACTGTGAGCCAATAGGCCATCAGGAGGCAGTCCTGGGGGCAGGTGTGTTGGGGTCTCACAGGAGAAAGCAGGAAGAGTGGCACTGCTGCATCATGTTCCAGAGGCTTCTTGGTCATCAGGCATCATTTGAGGGGGAGGGGTACCTACACAGGAGAAGAATAAAACTGGATTCTCCATGGCATGTGCAACTAACCAAAGGGCCTGTGAACACATATCCACTCAGGTTTGGGCAAGGCTTTTTAGGAGCTGAAAGTCCTATGGGGACCGGGGGGCGAGGGGGTGGGGGATGGGAAGCACCAAGAGCCAGCCAAGTTTGAGTTGGTTTCACCCAAACTGAACCCAATTAGTGAGTCATAGGGAAATTTAACCAGTATGAACATCATTCCTCCATGGAGCCCTCTCAGACCCCAATGAAGTGGCAAGAACAAGAGTTTCTCCTATATTGGCCAAGAGTCTCCAATGTTGACTAAATAAATGTTTATTGAATTGCTAAGATCTCTCACTCTCCCTACCAAAAATAAGGGACTATAAAAGATCCAAGTATGGGAAGCTGAGGTCCTGCCATAAATATTTACACAAGTCAATATTATGTCAATTAATGGAATCTCTTGGGGGTGAGGTAGAGACAATATACGATACTAGAACAATTCTACAATAAGAAAACATACAAGCTTAAATTAGACATATATGAATCTGGGTATTTTTCCCCTCTATAATCACTAGCCACATTTCTTCAATTTTTACTTTTATTCAGGAGCACATTTGATTTGAGGGTGGGTAGGTGGTACTTCTGCACTTTATACAATTTAGGAGAGGGGTTGTGTGCATTCTCATTGGTCAGGAGTAACCTGACCAAACATAAACTAATAATCATTTGTATTTTTTTTTTCTTTTTAACATCAGAAATAATTGCCAAACACTAACCTGTGACATGATGAAAACAGGCCACTCTATTCTGAAAGTGTTCTCTCCAGGGAAAAGATCATGGCCTCCCTTTTTCTGGCAACTAAAAGGATATTTTTTTTTTATTTTTTTTTTTCACGTTTATTTATTTTGGGGACAGAGAGAGACAGAGCATGAACGGGGGAGGGGCAGAGAGAGAGGGAGACACAGAATCGGAAGCAGGCTCCAGGCTCTGAGCCATCAGCCCAGAGCCTGACGCGGGGCTCGAACTCACGGACCGCGAGATCGTGACCTGAGCTGAAGTCGGATGCTTAACCGACTGAGCCACCCAGGCGCCCCAAAAGGATATTTTTTTAAGGAAACCTCTGTCCCATAGAAGCCAAGGAAAAGGAGAGTAAATTTTCTTTCCTTGCCATTTCCTGAATGATCTATGTATTTGAAGCCAAGAAATGTTTGTTTATTGGGGACTTTTAGTGGGCGTCAGTTAGGAGATTTTTGCAAATGAAAGACACAGTTAAGAACACAGTTATATGTGTGTGTACCACAATGTTGAGATCATCATGTGCTTACCGGAGATCTTTTTCCCATCTGTTAGAGCAAATTGGTTTCTGGTCAACTTCTAATGCTTGCAAAGACGGGAATAAACTAATTTTTCTGCACTTTACATCACCAATCATTTCCTTCTTAAATTCTCTCTACCTCTTTGGCATTGGATTTTCCTTCTCTCTTTTCTAGGACTTTGGCTGCTTTTTCTCAGTTTCCATCACTAGATTCTGTTTGTATCTCTCCTCACAACATGTAGCCATTTTTCAAAGTTTTGTTCTCAGCCTCTCCTTGTGTTCCCTCCCCATCCTCTCTCCAGTCGCTCACTGGTCTTATGTGCCCCCAAACTTTGGCATTTGTCTCATGGAGGATAGCTTCAGGGTCTCTAGCCCAAATTATATGCCAACTGCCTGTGGGGTAGCTTCTCTCCGAAACTGTCCACACAAACTTTAACCTTCTTCATGTGCATTTCACTCCGTGTTTCAGGTACAGCACTACCTTCTTTCCAACCACTGGTGCTTGAAATCACAGTGAATTCTGATCCTCCCCACTTCCCTCAGTTTCCAGCCCATGACTCAGCATCCAAAATCTTTTACATTTGGCCCTGGTGGGCTTTCCTATCTATCCCTCTTGCTGCATTTACTACTAAAAGAATTACAGGGGCACCTGGGTGGCTCAGTCATTTAAGTGTCTGACTCTTGATTTTGGCTCAGGTCATGATCTCACATGATCATGGGATGAAGCCTGCATGAGGCTCTGTGCTCAGTACCGAGCCTGCTTGGGATTCACCTCCCCTCTCTCTCTGCCCCTCTCTGCCCATGCTCATGCTATCTCTCTGTCTCTAAATAAACTTAAAAATTTACATCTTATTAAGATTACCATGACAATTACAATAACCTGTCAACTGGAACTTGTATCTTCTCCCGAACAAAATGGGCTGATGTTCTGTAAAATTCTACATTTTTACACAGTATACAAAGGAAGTTGTTGCCCAATAAGCCCTTGTATAATGTATAAAAATGTGGAGTTCTGATTTTTTGACAGCTCTACACAAGAACTTTCCATTGCTCTCTATCACCTCCATCCCGGCATATAAAGCTTTCCAGTCTCAAGCTCTAATCTATCTGTCCAGGCTTATGTCTCTATACTCTCTTAACTATTGCCTCAATTTTATTCAGATAAGACTAATTTTCATATATATCCCCTGTGGTAGAGTTCTAAAGAAGTCCCCTACCTCCCACCTCAGACTTCTGTCCTCTGGTTATTCAATGAAACAGTAATCTAGGTACTTCTGAAAAACTTTGCAGGTGGAAAGTACCAACTGGTAATTACCAATCAGCTGATTTGAAAATAGGGAGACTATCCCACATTATCCAGTTGGGTACAGTGTAATTATATTAGCCCTTAAAAGCAGAATGGGGAAGCCTAAGAGTCTGCTGGAGAGGGAGGAGGAGAAGACAAACTCCCCCCCCCCCCCCCCCCCCCGCCCCCGCACTGACCAACCACCCCAGCAGGAGGGAGGTTGCATGCAGTCAGAGAGGAAGCAAGCAGCTGATCAGTCCCCAGCTGACAGCCAGCAAGGATGTGAGGACCTCAGTCCTACAACTACAAGGAATTGGGTCTGGCCAATAAAATGAGCGAGCCTGGTAGTGGATATATGTCCAGAGCCTCCAGAAAAGAACACAGCTCTGCTTCCCTTGCTATAGCCTTGGGAGACTCCAAGCAGAGAGCCTAGCTAAATGAGGTTGCACCCAGACTTCTGGCCTACACCACCAGATGATAGATGGGTATCGTTTGAAACCACTAACTCTGGGGTAAAGTGTTATAGCAGCAATGGAAATCAAATACATCATCCCATGCAAATACTGCTTTCTTTCTCAATGAATTCTGGCTTCCAAACTGAAATATTGTTTTGTACCCTGCCCTAAGCCCTTCCACAGTGATGTTATTGGCTAGAAATGCCTGGGGGCACTCACCTAGGCCCAAGGAGAACCCTCACACATATTTCCCCTTGTTGTGGCCGGACCTGCCCTTGTGCTGTTTATTATGATTGCAAGACTCACCTCAGCCACAACCATCAAATAAATTAGGGAAAAAGAAAAAAAAACAAAACAAAACCAAGTCTTACTACTCACCAGTCCTGGAGAGTACATCGTAGGCTGGGGTCACACAGCAAGGGTGCCATGCACACAGGCCTGGCATTCTGCTTTTATGGGGGGCGGAAGGGGGGGTTCCTCAGGGTTTCTTCTCAGGGTGCACTCTGTATTGGTGAATGTAAAACATATGAGTGGGAAGGGAAAACAAGCAATCAAATGGTCAGTTACTAAGTCAACCAGAGAGCTCTCAAACAAAGACACTTCAGGACGGGCAGCCTGGTTGTTTTTCTAGGCCGGTATCTGGCAAAATGTTTATGGAGCACAGCTGTTTTCGAAGTGGATGCCTCATCGAAGCAATCAAAAACTTCATGTCAGACACTTGGGTTACCAAAAAAAAAAAAAAAAAAAAAAAAAAGCAACTTTTAGGTATTGTCAGATACTTTCTCCTTGCTTCCCTTTTCTCCCCACAATCTGGCCAAATCTTATCTTTCCTTTAAGAGTATGCTATCATTTTCATGAAATCTTTGTAAACATAAGGCCTCTTACCTCTCCTGTGAACCCTCTTCCCCACAATACTTTATACTTCTTTCAAGACACTTATCCTATTTATTGAATAGTATAGTCATTTGATAGTATAGATATTTAAATCAGCCATTATTTCCCGTCTAGATTAAAATTCTTGTGAGGGCCACCTTAATTTCTATTTTCCGTTTTTCTCAGTGTGCTTTCGCTGTGTAGCCAAAACTCCAATATCTTAGTAGCTTATACAAAACATGTATTCTCCTTCTCTCGATCAGGTTAAAAATAAATTAGCTGAGCTCCAAAGAGCTCTGCTGGTGAGTTGTGCTTTTGCATAATGGGGTCCAGCTGTTCTAGCGTTGGGTGTGGATCTGCTCCATGGATTTTCTTTCTCAGATCTGGGCAGAGGGGGAAATATTTCAGCAACGAGCTTTATGTGGCAGACCTAAAGACACAAGAGCAAGCCCAACTAGACCAGCACATGCCAAGCTTCTGCTCCCATCACATCCATTAACAACTTATCTGCCAAAGGGAGTCACATGGCCACGACCAAGGTGAAAGGAAGCATACAACCCCACTACATACCAGGTCTGGGTGTAGATGTAGAATTCTATCATAAGAAAGTGAAAAATCAGGACCTTCCATTCAATTTACCTAGGTATTCCTCACAATGATATCCTTATTCTTCCCCCATCCAACATAAACATAATGTTTAGCACATAACCTTTTGTATGTTAGATGGTCAGGAAGGAATTGATTTAATCTCTCCTGCTGAACCCACTTCTTTCCTCCATAGTTCCCTTTCTGATCACTCAAAACATGCATTCTCTTCACCATCCATAGTCATGCACTTGCCTATGTTGAATTTAAGCATTCAGTTAATTCATGATCTTTTAAAATGTTTATTTATTTTTTTTAGAGAGAGAGCTCAAGCAGGGGAGGGGCAGAGAGAGAGGGAGACACAGAATCCGAGGCAGGCTCCGGGCTCTGAGCTGCCAGCACAGAGCCTGATGCGAGGCTTGAACCCATGAATTGTGAGATCATGATCTGAGCTGAAATTGGATGTTTAACCCACTGAGCCACTCAGGCGCCCCAGTTAATTCACAACTTAAAAAAATTATTTCCAGAATATATGCTTTACCTTCCCAGAGAAGTGATGAACTCCTAAAAGACAACTCTGCTTCATTTACTTATTGTAAGGTTCTCGCACAGTGTCTAGCCAGGGGCTGAATAAAGTGGATACCCAATACATTTCTGATGACTGCTATTTCACACTAAAAATGATGGCTCTTCTTCTTTGGGAATTTTCAGAATGTGTTCCCTGCCTTACTATACAGAAAACATCAATGGTGTTCATCTCATTACAAACCTGAGTGTCAGTTTTAGCTGTATTTTATTTAAAGGTGAATAATGATATATAAAAGCTTTCACAGACCCTTGAGAAGCTGATGTGTGACATTTCCTGCCAATCAGAGCTGGTTCTGTCAGGGTAACTGACACCGCTATGGAAATTCCCCCCTGATAGAGAGCACACCTGTACTGTTGGAGAATTACAGGAATTCTTCCTTGTAACAAGCTATTGGTGATAATCTAATGCTACTATTTGATTGTTGGGCACTGGTGTTGGTTGTTGAGGGAATGCAAACGAGCAAGGCAGGAAGCACAGGGGTTGGAAGAGTGTGGCTGCTGCATTTGATTACACTCTACAGAATGGAAGTGAGAGCAGGAAAAGCTCTTCAACACTCCCTTTATGCTGCAAGGTAATATCATCTCCTGGCTTCATTATTATTCACAGATATGCCTCTGACAGGTTAATAAACCATCGCAAAAGGCTCTGGCACTGTAATCCACGCTATTAGGAAGAACCATGACATTAGAAGTTAAGCTGAACACGTTTCTTAAAGACCCCCGGCTATTTTATCCCACAGCAGGTGACTGAGTCAGGCTCTGGCTCCGTCACAAGATCAGCTGACACCAGAAGTATCGGCACAGAAATCACTTTGGCAGAATGTATATGAAAATGAGTGGCTCTCCATAAACCAGAAGAGCAGAATCACATGGGTGTAATGCTCTCAGCAATACATCAAGGTCTCATGTTTAAACTGACTTAAGTAGACTATAATATGATAACATTATGTAGGCTTGCAGCTACTATGGAATCAGAGAGAGAGAGAGAGAGAGATTTAATGAGTGGCTGCCTGCCCACTAACTTCAAAGCTTCAACTAGACAGAAACTCTGTAAGTATCCTTATATTTGGGGAGATTCTAGAAATCGTCCTACAAACTGTACAGGAGTTTATGCCACAAACATTCGCATTGAAGTCATGGTGTTACAAAGACTTTGGGCGAGTCAGTTAATCTCTCTGAGCCTCCGCTGTATCATCCATAAAATGAAAAACAGTCTTACCTGTGCCCTCTACCTCCTAATATTGTTTGAAGGTTGCATGATGTCATTTTTTAAACATGTTTATTTATTTATTTTTTTTAATTTTTTTTTTCAACGTTTATTTATTTTTGGGACAGAGAGAGACAGAGCATGAACGGGGGAGGGGCAGAGAGAGAGGGAGACACAGAATCGGAAGCAGGCTCCAGGCTCTGAGCCATCAGCCCAGAGCCCGACGCGGGGCTCGAACTCACGGACGGCAAGATCGTGACCTGGCTGAAGTCGGACGCTTAACTGACTGCGCCACTCAGGCGCCCCAAACATGTTTATTTTTGATAGAGAAAGCATGAGCAGGGGAGGGGGCAGAGAGAGAGAGAGACAGGCAGAGAGAGAGAGGGAATCCAAAGCAGGCTCTGCACTGACAGCAGAGAGCCTGACATGGGGCTCCATCTCACAAATCATGAGACATTGACCTGGGCCGAAGTCAGGCACCTAACTGTCATATGTCATATTTTGAAAGGATTCTGTAAACTAAAAATAATCATGTATAAAGACCAATGGTGAAAAGTTGTCATTTATAAGAGAGGCAACTAGAATTCAGATAAACTGACTTTTCCAAAGCAAATAATTTTTGGTATCTTTGCATACTTATGGGATAAAAATAATAGTAATAATAAATAGTTAGCATTTAGTGGAAATTTACTATGTGACAGACACTCTTAAGCATACTATGATATATTAACATATTTAATCTTCTCAGAAACAAAGTATGAATTACCTACTGTTATTATTCCCAATTTTCCAGGTGCAGAATCTCAGAGATTTTAAGTAACTTGTCTAAAGTTATACAATTAGCAGATGATGGGGTCAGTGTTTGAACGAAAAAGTTTAGGTTCAAAGTCTCTTCTTGCAGAATGAATTACAGTAATATTGTTTTCACAGATATGCAAGATCTGCTTTAATTAATTGGTAAGAGTTTACTGAGTCTCTGTTATGAATGTTAGAATAGTGCTTTCTACTTTCCAGAAGTCCTATTTGGTGCTGATGAGTTTGTTTTGTTGTTCTGTTTTGTTTTGCTTTCCTCATGGCTCTGTCAATCAGTTTGCTGAGTATTATATCTGAGCAATAAACAAACTGATCGATCAATCAGCTGAATGTGAGCTAATTCATACAGTCTGTGAATCAGCCACATGGAACCCTGACTTCTCATGACAAAAGCACCTTAGAAATGAAAGACATTTCAGTCCTAACATGGAATTAATTACCAGGCTCAACTACGTTACAGCTCTAGTAGCTTCCCTAGATTAAAAATGTGTATGAGGGGCGCCTGGGTGGCTCAGTCAGTTGGGCGTCTGACTTCGGCTCAGGTCATGATCTCACGGTCTGTGGGTTCAAGCCCCACGTTGGGCTCTGTGCTGACAGCTCAGAGCCTGGAGCCTGCTTCATATTCTGTGTCTCCTTCTCTCTCTGCCCCTCCTCCACTTGCACTCTGTCTTCCTCTCTCTCAAAAGTAAATAAACATTAAAAACAATTTTTTTAAAAATGTGTATGGATTTCTATCTAAGTCTTAGTGACTACCCGACCCTGCTAAAACAGCATTTAATCCTTTTTATTTATTTTTTTTTTAAGTTTATTTCTTTTGAGAGACACAGTGCATGCATGAGTGGGAGAGGTTCAGAGAGGGAGGGAGAGAGAGAAGCCAGAGTAGGCTCCATGTTGTCAGCGCAGAGCCAGATGTGGGGCTTGATCTCATGAACCACAAGATCACGACCTGAGCCAAAATCAAGAGTCGGGCCACCAGGCCACCCCAATTTAGTCCTTTTTAAATGAAATACCTCTCCCGGTCTCCTCCTCACTCTGTCTCTGTCTCCCTGTCTCTCTCGCACACACACATAGGGAATTTCTTGAAGTGTCTTGCTTTTTGACTAAAAGAATTAGGCTTAATCTTAGAGACCAAACTCTCGCTTAGTTATTAAATATTTGAAATATAACATGCTTTTTGGTGGGAGGAAAGTTCTCATAATTTAGCTCATGCCTGTACACTGCCAAAACAAATGAGAGAAGACATAAGGCTAGAGAGAAATAGTTCTGCAGAGTTGCTTATAAAGCTGAAGATTGCTGGGAAGGGTTAGAAGACATTGAATCTCTTCTGTAGACACATGGATTAGGTCAGTTACAAAAAGTCAGCTGCACCTTAATGACTTCCCCTACTACTACATCACATCCTGAGCTCCTGAAATATGTGTTAGATAAGTATATAGAGAGAGTTATGTTATATAACTATAACTGTTAATATTTTATTTCTGTTTGACAAAGAATGAAAATACATATATCAAAGTGACACCAAGTGGTTACTTTGCAGATTAGCCATACGAATTACTGGCACAGAGCTGCATTTCCATGTATATGCAAATCTGTAACTTTCTCATATATTTTGTTTTTGTGGAAATTCTAAGTGTGCTAAGCTTTCTAGGTAAGTATAATACCTATAGTAGTAAATCACCGTTGTCTGGGTAAAGACCTACCCAACATTTCTCTCCTGTTTTGGACCAGGATCAGAGATTTTATCTGAGGAATCACCTTTCTTCCAGTATATATGCTGTTGGTAGGATGTCCAGTCAGGTGACGTGGCATGCCCTTTTGTTGTTTTGTTTTGTTTTGAATATAAAATTTATTGTCAAATTGGTTTCCATACAACACCCACTGCTCATTCCAACAGATGACCTCCTGAATGCGCATCTCCCACTTTCCCCTTCCTCCCACCCCCCATCAACCCTCAGTTTAGTCTCAGTTTTTAAGAGTCTCTTATGGTTTGGCATGCCCTTTTGTGACTTGAGTCAGACAAGACTGACTCTCTGTCCCTGGAATTTATCTCTTGAGAGGAATAATATAAGGGCAAGACATGGATGGAGCTCATCAGTCCCAACTCTGGAGATCTAAATCAACTTTCCATGAAATCTGGTTACTTCTACCTAGTTTGTCTTTTCTGTGATCTATTTATTCAGTTAAGTCTTTGAACTGCTCCATATCTTCTGTTGACTTTCTCTACAAGTTTTTGTCAAATAAAAAAAAAAAATTAAAAACTAAAAATCTGGACTTAGGAGAGACTTCATTCAAAAGGACTAGTGTAAGGCATTGGAGATAGTGAAGGGACTGTTACAATAAGGAGAATGCTCAGACCATAAGATATGCAAGTGTTCCCAAATATTGGGCAACAAAGTTTTCTTTTAAAGAGAGGAGTAAACAAGTTTAGAAAGAATCAACAGGGGCTCCTTGGTGGCTTAGTTGGTTAAGCAGCCGACTTCGGCTCAGGTCATGATCTCACGGTTTATGGGTTCAAACCCCGTGTCGGGCTCTGTGCTGACAGCTCAGAGCCTGAAGCCTGCTTCGGATTCTGTCTCCCTCTCTCTCTGCCCCTCCCCTACTTGTGCTCTGTCTCTCTCTCTCTCTTTCTCAAAAATTAAACAAACATTTAAAAAAAAAAGAAAAAGAATCAGCCATAGGAAAGTGGAGGGAAAGGCTGGGTTGATGGACAGCAGGTTAGAGAATGTTTTACCCTGAGAGCAGCCTATTCTCTGAGGGCTGTAAAGGAGATGCTGTCTGAAGCTCAAGCTGAGGATAGGTCAAAGTTCAGGGACTTGGAGAAGAAAGCAAGTTAACCAAATTTGACAAATGAGCATTTTGTTCCAGTTGATCAGTGGCGACAAACATTTCAGCTGATCGTTCAGGAGGGAAAAAGAATAGGAATTTGGAGTGTCTGTGTCTGGTCTTATCATAAGTAAACAAGAGGGACATCCATGGGTCTATTTAAGTCCTATGGGGAGGAGTCATTCTTTAACCTGGTTCCCAGAACATAAAAGGGTTGGAGGATTTCCTAAAATTCACTGTTTTTCAGAATCTCAGAATGCCCAAGAAGTTCAATATTGTTAGTTTCCATTGCCTACCAAAATAAAAAAAAAAAAAAAGGAATACAAATAACACACTACCTAAATCCCCAGATTATTCAATCTACAGTTGCCATTAATCTGGTTCAGGAAGGAAGGGAGAAAGGAAGGAAGGTAGAAGGAAAGAAGACAAGCATGCTAACTTTAACCACATGAGGCAAACTGGAGAGAGTGACTCCCCCGCAGAGCTCATATAAGAAAAATGTGTACTCCTCGCAATCTGCAAAAATATGCCAACCTGCAAGGCAAACAGAGACCCAGCTTACTACTCTCCATGTTTTATCCAGCCAGGGACACCGTTGGGCACATTCTGACCATTCTCTGTAGTACATCTCAGAAGTAGCTGCCAGAAGTCTGCCTTATGCATTCATTCTGGTGTAAGAACAACACACATAATGTAATGAACTTCCCCAAATGGTTCATCCTCCAAAATAAGAAAAGAAAGGACATGAGGTGTGAGATACACTGATAATAAAAAGAGCTTTACTCTTGAGTTCATTTTCTAGTCTCTGCTCCCAAGCCTTGCACGGAAGCCACCGTAAATTTTTCAGTATCATTCCAAATAGGATTGTATACTAAGATAATCATTTAGAAAACCTGAGGAGCCCATTGCATGATGATCCATAACCACTCTAGAAACAGAACAAAGAACAATTTAACACACCTTCTGTCTTGAAATAGAGCATACCACAGTGCAGTATCTTCTTGAAAAAGATACGAATATGATAATCTCATCCTCACTGCTACGACCATCATTGTAGATGTCCTAACTATGGAAATTGATCAGCAACAGGAAAACTTGGTAAGAATATTCAAAGAACCCTGTAACATCAATATGTTTCTTTAAGAAAGGGAAAATAATCATACTTGGCCTGAAATACCTATAAATTTCTCATTAAGATCTCAAAAGTACATTATATATTCCCATTTGTCTCTGAGGACATGACTCAATTGTTCCTGGCTTCTAACTCTTCATCATCTCCTTATGCCTATTTTAACCTCTTTATGCCTATTTTATGGAGTCCCATCATGAACAACAATCTGCTTCTCTTAATAGCACCTCCTTCATGGAGCACATCATTTCCATTTATCTGCTCTTGGACTGTGTGTTAAATCCAACTAAATCAATTTTAACAAGCCCCTTCTTCAATTGTGAAGAAGCAATTAGCACCCAGTGATGTCACCCAAATTCCGGTAATTGTGAAGCAAATGTCTTCCATCTTTTCTCACAGGTTTTAAAATTCTGACAACTTGGCATTACTGATCCATTTGCAAATGGGATTTAATTTGTCTCTTAAAAAAAAAAAGTCCCATTTTCCTTAAGAAGTGTGAGTTACATAAGAAAAAGAAAATATCCTGACACCCAGTGAAATATCTAGGAAATATCTTGGCTTTTTGACATTCTAGGCTCAGAGGCATTCTTTGTATTAAAGATGGGGACCGATTCTAAGAGAATATAGTACCTGATGGGCAGCTCTTCTCTCTCCTTTCGTTCGTGCCTACCCTGATCTGTGTTGCCTAAGTGAAGAATCTTCGCTACTCTCTTTACAGTTTTCTGGTTCCTTAATTCCGGTCTCATTACGTTATGCTAATCCTCATCTTGCTGAATTTGTTGCCTATTAGACCACATGCTGAAATAATCAAAACCCTTCAGTGCTTCAGTGTCATGGTCTTTTTATCTTCCCTTTTACTGAACCCTTCCAATATAATTTTAGGCTGCAATCTTTCCGGTGACTGGAAGTCTCCCTTCTCATCCCAGCATCTCCTGTATCAAATGTCATGGCAATGACAGTGAGCTTTTTGAAGATGTGATGCCTTTGATTATTTAAGAGTGACCCTGTTCACAAAGTTCCCATTATTTCGAAGAGCAGTTAAATTTGGTTTCAAGTTGTCTCAACTCCACCTCTAGAGAAAATGGCCCAGGGTATAAAAGCACATCCCTTGCTTGCACCTACTTTCATTGGAAGCTTCCAATTTTTAAATCATAGAAATATAACCATGACTTTCTATTTGGAGGAGGAAAAGCCATGCTTTCTTTTATTTGAAAAACAATAGAAACGGTACTTTTTTTTTTTAATTTTTTTTTCAACGTTTTTATTTTATTTTTGGGACAGAGAGAGACAGAGCATGAACGGGGGAGGGGCATAGAGAGAGGGAGACACAGAATTGGAAACAGGCTCCAGGCTCCGAGCCATCAGCCCAGAGCCTGACGCGGGGCTTGAACTCACGGACTGCGAGATCATGACCTGGCTGAAGTCGGACGCTTAACCGACTGCGCCACCCAGGTGCCCCTAGAAACGGTACTTTTTAACGTGTTGGCCCTTAGAAGGGAAGTAGAAAACATGCATTACACTCTTGAAGACTATTCGATATTGAACACTTAATGCCAGGTAAGCCTGGAAAATGGAGTGAAGGGTAAAGGAACACAAAGGTGAGTTCACACTGTCCCCCTTTGCTGGCACTAATACTCCAGTAGGAAGACAGAGAGAGAGAGAATGAGAGAGAGAGAACTTTAGAAATAACAGAGATTTCTTGAAAAACCTTAAGAGTGTTTAGAGATTCTTTGGGTGAAGCAATGAAGGGCCAGCACAGCTAGCTTGTGAATAGCCTCCTGAGAAAGGTTAGTCTGCATGCTTTCTGCACCTCTGAACTTTAAAAGATCTTCTCTCTGTATTACGTCTATTTGTTCACTTATCCTCAAGCCATCTGAAATTCCACTCATTCAATATACTTTGGAATTAAATAATTTTTGAATAGAAGTGCATAGGGAGTGTTGTCACTCTAGCAGCAGTTCTGAAGTTAGTGTAAATTAGGCTTTTTGTTTGTTTGTTTGTTTGTTTTTTACTTTTCCTTTACAAATAGGTTAGACCAGAAGTACTGTGGAGATAGAACATGAGAGGGATATATACTCCTGGTGCCTAAAGTACCTTGAGGTGGAAACTAGGCAAGGGTTTAGAGATATAAAAGGCTGGGGTGATAAATAGAAGGAGAAAGAGCTAGAGAAACACAGAATGCTTCCAGAACAACTCTTCTTACTCAATTTTCCTGGGGTGAGCCATCTACTCTGGAATTGGAGAGACATTGCATTCCCTTCTTTTTATAATTTCTGCCTTTGTGTGCTTTATGTTTATTTGCTTTCTATTTTCTTTCTCCATGTCCAACTCATCCTCTCCTCTCTTTCTCTTCTTCTCGTGCCTTGATTCTTTGGTTCAGAGATTCACAAACCAAGCCAGTGTCATGTGTATTCAATTGCATTATAAGTTAAATCAGTTTGGGGTCCTGGCTTGACATAAAAACAAACAAACAAACAAACAAACAAAAAACATAAGTCTGTAGGAAAACTATTAAGAATTTTCAATAGCCAATTCACAACCACATTTTGGAACAAAAACAGTGTGGAAATTGGGTCCTGAATTCTTTTGTACTCTAAGACACAGACCATTCATCTGATTATACCAATCCTGATGGAATAGTTTTTGCAAACATAGCTGACCCTTGATGGCATGGTCCTGGCTAGTGCCTCAGACCCACAACAAACATGCTAGAAAAAATTTTGAAATATAAGAAATCAAACACATTTTTTCCTCCCCAAAATTACCATGGCTTTGACCGTTTCTGTTGACTATAATCATCAGATGTAATCACATTTGTATAACTGTATCATAACTACTTCCCTGTTTTTGTTTCATTGAATTTGTTTGGAATCACTGCAAAATACTTTCTATTCTTGATCACTTCATTGAAACCACAAAAGAACATTCTCAATGCTTAAATGCTTTGCCCTGAGATTTTATGCATGAATGTTATGATCCCATAGGTTGGCCAGAGATGAAAGAAATAGACTTTACCCCTATAAAGAAGCTAATTCAGTGAAACAGAATTTTCCTCTCTGAACATAACATTTCTATGAGTTGTTGGTTACTTCAAGGGTGTGTGGCCATTTTTGACTTTGTCACATGACATCAGTTAAATAATAACTGATGACTACCCATTAGCTTATCAAGGTTCAAATACCTATCATGTAAGCCACACTACTTGACACAAAAGTATAAAAACTCCCAAACTCTAGAGCTACAGTAAAGTTCTGCACACTAGTGGTTTGATAAAGAGTTCCAAATGTGGGTCCCTCTTGTAGAGCTACCATCCCCATTATAATGCATTAGGCCCAAATCCTGACATTAAGCAGCTTTTTTCTTCTCATCGTTGCTCAGTCTTTCCCACTGCCATTGCATTTTCACCTCCAATCACAGAGAAATACACATAAATCCATGATTTCATTTGGGTCATTTGACTCTTCTGACTCCCATCATAAATTGGCATTAAGTGAAACAGTAGACAAAAGATGGTATTGCTCAGGAAGAGGGATTAGAGCACAAGAGAATGATAAAACAATGTCTGTAGTTTATTCAATGTGGTAAATATTAATTGTGAATTAAAATAAAAATAAAATAAATTTACCACCATTTAAGAACAAAGTCAGCCCTCAAAGAGCTGGCAGATGATCAAGCTTGGATTTATAGGTCTCAGTATCATCTTGTTAATTCTTCTAGGTCCTTCTTGTGCCCTCTCACCTACTCATTTATGTATGCACGATTCATCCCACCCACAAGATGCTTTTGGAAGCACTACTTAGAGGGCAGCATGAATTTACACAAACCAATGAGCCAAGAGAATACAGAATTCACTTTTAGCCTTAGCTACAGAGGTCTATTTATCTCTAATCTCTGGCAGTCTGATTACTAGACTTCCCTGCAGACTGACCCCATAAAGCTGAACCAAAGCTCAATTCCTCAAATGCCAAAAGAGCTTTTCCCATTTAGAGTTCTACCACTGGACTACTCTTCAAACTTCACTCCTACTTAGGCAGGTCAGTTTATTCATTAAAAAAATATATTTTAATGTTTATTTTTGAGAGAGAAACAGAGACAGAGAGACAGAGACAAAGAGTGAGTGGGGGAGGAGCAGATAGAAAGGGAGACAGAATCTGAAGCAGGCTCGAGACTCTGAGCTGTCAGCACAGAGCCCAACACAGGGCTTGAACCCATGAACCATGAGATTGTGTGACCTGAGCCAAAGTCGGACGCTTAACTGACTGAGCTACCCAGGCACCCCTAGGCAGGTCAGTTTGAATGCCCCTTCCTGGACTAATTTAGATCCTATGGACTAATGATGAACTCTCAAAAGCATCTTCAATGTTTCCTGATAACAACTACACACATTATAATAAATTCAGTTCATGTAACAGTACAAATGGTTGGAAGATACGATATTGTTAGGCTGACTTCTACAATTAGATAACTGCCCTCAGAGGGTCTCTGAGTTTAGTTAAGTGTGGCAGCCTGCCAATTGGCACTGTCTTTGAACATTCTGTGGCCACTATGAAGTTCCCCAATCATTCTGTGACATATTCCCAAGTGTGGCCCTTAATGTTGATGGAGATATGGAAGAATTTCACCCAAAAGTGGAGTTAAGTTCCAAGGTGGACTAGGCACACTAAAGGAATTCAGCCTTGAAGGAGAGAAGAAAATCACCACGTATATAGACATTGATGGTACAGAAATGAACGGGTTGAATCACAGGGCCAAAAGGGAATAGTGATTCCAAATATGGTGTGCGACTGTCTCACCACCTCCTTAACCCAGGCTCCACTTCTATCCATGGAGGCTCATGGGACAAATGTCTCATGATAATGCGATTCATTCATTCTGAGGACTTTCATTCACAACATATACTATCTTGGCAGAAGATAGTAAATATATTATCAGGTATGTCACAAAAGGTGGTTACTTCTGCTCTGTCACATTTGATATCATCTCTTAAGTACCCATTCAATTATCTGCTTTTGTTTTCATTTTTTTCAAGGAATTTACTGGTCACTAAATAATTGTGCTAATCAGCCTATTCTTAACTTGAGACTTCTGGAAACATGCCAGGAGCAAGTTCTACATTTTTTTGGTTGTAGTTTCCATTTTGGTCTCCGTCTACGTGGCTTTCTCTTGACTATTAAAGACTCATTTCTGGTCCTGATCATCATCAACTATATCAAGGACATAAAAAATTCCTGGCCAAGGCTCCTAATCCCACATTTATTAACGTATTCATTTTATGATATCACACAACATTCTGTCAGGAAACTTTTCTCCCAAATAATAACATTTATTGAGACTTTACTATGGAAACAGCACCATTTTAAGCACTTTCTACATATTCAGTGATTTGATCTTTGTAGCAACTTTGGTGAAAGCAATCTGTACTCTATAAATGATGATACTGAGGCACAAATGCAGCTAGTAAGTGGTAGAATAGGATTCAAACCCCAGTCTAGTTTCATAGCCCAAATCCTAGCTTCATCATTTTAATAAAATTTAAGTATCCTTTAAATACATGCCAGCTCTATCACCAGATACTTACAGCAGAATAGCACCTCAAACAAAGCTAAGATTCAAATATAAAGTTTGTGTTAAAATCACTTAATTATCAATTTAAACTTCTGAAATATAAATTGGACTACAATAGATCTTAGTGGGAAGTCTTTGTTTCATTCTTCAGGGACAGTAATTATAGTCACCAACAGGATGGCACCTAGAAGATAAAAAAACAGAGGCAAAGATTTCTATTGATGATTGATGTTGTGGAATGACTGCTGCATTTAGTGTCATTAGTGGATTTAATTTTATCTCCAACACTTGCTACCTGTATGATCTCTAAAAGTTTACTTTTCTAATACTCTGTTTCCTCATGGTTCTGGAAACTAATGTTGTGCTGATTATCTACTAAATGCCAGGCTCCCTGCTGGTCCCGTACGTGCATTACTTCATTCAATTGTCAGATCTGTTGGGTGTTTAATGTAATCTATATTATCTAGGTTGGGAACCTGAAAGTCAAAGACATTATGTAACTTGACCAAAGACAATAGTTATTCAATAGCATCGTTAGAATTTGAATCTAATTCTACTTTGACTTCAAGATCTCTGGCTGGTACCATGCCAGTTTAGAGAGATAATATATGAGGGCTGCCTCAGAGAATTTTGAGGTTTGAACACAGAAGTGTATAGGAAAAGTAACTAATATTATAACTGATACCTACTAATCAACCAAAGAGGGATATCGATTTGACTTTACAAACAGATCTCCAAGTTTTGTATATTGCTTCTTTAAAGCAGAGACTTGGTATATTAATGAATTAATTAAACTTAATTTAAAATCATATTAGTCATATAGACAGATAGCTTTCAGGGGATCTCAATGCCAGAACTTCTAAAGCCTGTTTTACTTGAGGGGTTCAATGCCCACTACACAATTGACCCTAATAAAGCTTTCATGTCCAGCTCTAGAGCACACTGTTAAGCCCTTTACATAACACTTACCCTTTTCTATTTCAGTACATATGGGCTACAATTTCAACTTCCAGCATGCGAATAATGTTGCTATGCATTCCTGGCTATGGCTCCAGAACCTTCTGCCATACTGCAGGCCTGAAGTCTCAGAGAATCAATGCTCTTCAGGAGCAGCTCCCAAATCATAACTGATGGAAGGTGTTGTATAAATGGCCCAAGTCTCTCACATCTTGGTTGGGGTAGCCCTAGTCTGTTTCCCAAGTTCCCCAGCCGGATAAATGTCAAGTTGATCATCATGGACACTGGCTTAATAACATGTCCTTTACCCACCTCCCTCCCTTTCCCTACTAAATTATATGCTCTCTAATCTTCACTCAGGGTCAACCTCTGTGAGACTATAAAATGAGACAGATCCTTTTAGGCAATCCCACTGAGGGAGTTTGTGGATGCCAAATAAAAAGCTCCCCTGTTTCCAGCAGAGTTCTGAACCAATTGAAAGTTGTTATATGAAACTCAATTTAAAAAAAAAGTTATGGGGTGCCTGGGTGGCTCGGTCAGTTAAGCGTCCAACTTTAGCTCAGGTCATGATCTCACAGTTCATGAGTTCAAGCCCTGCATCAGGCTCTGTGCTGACAGCCTGGAGCCTGGAGCCTGCTTCAGATTTGTGTCTCCCTCTCTCTCTGCCCCTCCCCCACTCATGCTCGCTCGCTCTCTCTCTCTCTCTCTCTCTCTCTCAAAAAGTAACAATAAACATTAAAAAAATTTTAATTAAAAAAAGTTGTTATAAGAGAACAAAGGTAGGGACCATAAATATTTTTATTATTGATAAATCTGGTCAATATCTTGCAAACAACTAACCACATCTAACTATACCTGGGCCTCCTAACAATGACCTCCAGGTAGCCACTTAGTCTCAGGTAACCCTGGACATGGTTTGTCTTGCGTCTCTCTGGTCAGAGGTAACCCTGATAGGAGATATGGCATGGAGAGCAAAAGAGAAAGCGCAAAACTTTAGGTATATCATCCGGATAGAGGGAAGAGAAAGGTGTGGGGGAAAACATACCAAGCTTACTTCAGCCTCACAAGTCAGTGTCTCTGTCTCCTGGGAGGAAAGTGAGTCAAGAGGCAAAGAGAAGTGAGGAGTATACTAACTGCCAACCACCCATATGGAGAGAAACAGGGGAAACTATGTTTCTAAGTATGTGTTCCAAAAGTTTAGAGCCCATCAATATGCAAGACAACACTTTAAACTTTGATGCCAGCATCCCTTTTAAAAAATGCTTGATTAAAATTTTTATCTAATGTCACTCAAAAAACAGTCAGATTCAAAGTACAACTTTTCCATTTCCTGTATTTCTTGAACTGCCCTGAGAAAATGATCAAGAATATAGAGAGATTACCTATCTCTTGTTAGCGTTAGATTCTACAGGTGCCAACCAAATCAAGTTTTATAATCTCAATACAAATACTAAGCTGGTAACATGTCTCAAAATCTGCCTCCTTAAAAAACTGGGCAAACATTATATGTATAAGTTATATTATAATGCAAAATGCCCATCTATGTCTTAAACACTCACCACAATATTTAAAATTGTATTTAAAAAACTTCAGGTAACTGTTATCATTTAAAATAATGTATTCCTGGTATAGCACATAAAAGTTAAGAATAGTTTAATGATGGGCCGCCTGGGTGACTCAGTTGCTTAAGTGTCCAAACTTGATTATGGCTTAGGTCATGATCTTATGGTTCATGAGATCGAGCCTGACGTTGGGCTCTGTGCTGACAGTATGCAGCCTGCTTGGGATTCTCTCTCCCTCTCGCTCTGCCCCTCCTTCTCTCTCTCTCTCTCTCAAAATAAATAAATAAACTTAAAAAAAGAGAACAGTTTAATGATGGTTTGTTATTTCATAATTAGCAACTTAGGAAGTTTCGAGATATCTTCAGATGTTGGGTTCAGTGATAAATTAGAATGGAAGAGGAGATTTTAACACTTGTTAAATTAAAAATTTTTAAATGCATTTAGTAGATCTTCTCCAAAGAGCAAATGACCATTGTCAAATAATTTTAATTTTACTTGACGAGAGAGAACTAATGGTCGTCAACGTCTTGCTAAAAGGCACAGCATGATTCAGGGATTTCAACACCAGATGTTCTACTGGAAACCACACAGACCCCCCTCGCATAACCTCCACCCAGCTTTTGCCCACCAATAAACCCTTATAGGGTCCCTTTGACCTAAGTCAAAAGTCAGCTGTCCATTGATCCCCAACACAGCCACCAGAGTCTCTTGAAACCACCGTCATCACTGTATATGACAAACTCTATTATATCAGCACCCTGTACCATATTTTCAGGTCTCTGATGACAATTACTATGTATTACTCATCGCCTGAATAAAAATTTATTATCAATACATTTTTTTCAATGATCATATAAGCCCCCTAAATACATTCATACAGTTGAGGCATCTAGTTTGAAACACATACCATTAACACTGTCATGTATGAACTATCTTTCCTAAATCAAATAACACAAAATTCTGGGAGTCCTAACTGAATATTTACCCAGGAAAATTTAAATGTAGTATTTTGATTCTCCTACTTCTTTAGTCAATCAAGAATATAAATAGAATTTATGTGTAGAATATAAACGTATTCTGTCTAAACATGTGATATTCTAAAGTATGTGCCTTTCTCTTTAATCAAAATTGAAGAATTTAGGGCACTTAACACATTTATCAGACATGTGTATCACAAATTTACTGTGATCCTTTCTTTGCAACATTTAATGCAAAGCTTAGGGAATTACCATCCAATTTTTCAGCCCTCTTTTTCTCCACTGTGTTATGATATAATGTTTTAAGGTAATTATTATATTATTTAAAGACTATTCCTTTATCTTTTGAAAATTCTAGGCAAAAAGATTCTTACCTATTGAATTTTGTATGCAAATTAATACAATAGTATATCCAAGAATACAAAGTCATTGCCAATGTAAATACCACTAATTCAGAATTTAAAATAGCCATGACCAGAAGCCGATCTGTAGTTTATCTTTACAAACATTATATAATCATACACATAGATATACACACATACACACACATACACATTCAACAGGATAATTATTGATAAAATTAGATTTGAGAAGTATGAGTAATACAAAACCAAATTTTCCCCCTTTGGATTTTTCTAAAACCTGCCCTTTTTTCTAACTACATAAGAGAACATATCTGGGGTAGAAAATTAGGAAATGAAGAAATGTCATCTGTTTTTACCTTGAGACAGATTTGATGGTTGGTATTTTAGTCTATATCACTAACATACATATTTAGCTGAGCTCTTTTCAGCCATCTCTAACATCTCAATATATTTTTCCCTTTGATTTCTTGTGTTGCACACTTTTTCAATATGCCATACATTAACCAAGCATCTATTTAATTGTTCTCAAGAACCGCAGAGGAATAGAAGGTAAGTTATGGTATTTTAATGTAGTTGACTAGAGAGGATATAAAAACACATAAAGTGGTGTTAAAATAGCAAGAAAGGATGTTATTAACACATTTAATAAACAGGCAATGATCTATAAAGACCAGGGTGCCTGAGAAAGACTTCATGGAGGAGATGACATGAGGTTTCCCTTATTGATTTAATAAGTCAATACAATCTTAGAAAATGAACAGTAAAAGTAAAAACCCTTTATACAATCTTCTCAGAGGAAGGAAAACCAGAACTTGAAGTGAGGGGGTAAAAAAGGCAACTAAAGTTCAATAGTTTAAATAGATGAGAACAAACTATGAAATCATTTGTACCATTTTTATTGAGACTCTACTATGGAGAGTGTTGGAGGTTATACAAGATAAAAAAGGACTTTTTCTCTGCCTTCTTGGATCTCACATTTCTATAGAAGAGAAAATGTCTAAGGAAATAGTAATGCCAATGATCATTATGTGGCAGTATAAAAAAAGGCTATGGTCAAAACACCTATGAGTGCCATGAAAATGCCAAGTGGTAAAAGATTTGTTCTGCCCAAGGACTGAAAAGAGAACCACTGGTTAAAGCATTTCAAAAGCTGGTAGATTTTTTTGACATTATTTGTATGTGTCTCTCATCCATTCACCCATATACCAATAATTGTACCCATAAAGTATTAACTGAAATAATATGTTTTTCCAATGGAAAACCATCCTTCTTCTACCTCTATCCCAAGCTTTGACAAATGACCCGTGTCTGGTCAATTAAACACCCTTCATGACATCTAGTTGGAGTAACTGAGTCAGACATGGGCCTGGGATCCAAACCAATGAAAGGCAGGCATGGAATTGCTGATTATGCTCAGCTAATGAGACAAAAGCCTCGAGCTGCGAACACCGTCATAAAGTGGAAACCCGCTTAAGAATACAGCCCAAGAGGGGCACCTGGGTGGCTCAGTCGGTTAAGCATCCAACTTCAGCTCAGGTCATGATCTCACAGTCGGTGAGTTCAAGCCCCATGTCAGGCTCTGTGCTGACGGCTCAGAGCCTGGAGCCTGCTTCAGATTCTGTGTCTCCCTCTCTCTGCCCCTCCCCTGCTTATGCTCTTTCTCTGTCTCAAAAACAAATAAAAACATTAACAAAATTAAAAAAAAAAAAAAGAATACAGCCCAAGAGAAGGATAAACTGACAAATGGAGACAAATAGACTAAACTCTAATCACATTACTCAAGGTATGGAATATAGTTGTGAATAGAACAAACTCCAAACTGGGCTTTTCAGTGATGCAATTTTGAGAAGAGAGGGTGTGTGAGAAACTTCCTTTTGCCTAACCCCCTTTGAGTTGGGTTGCCTTCAGTTCAGAGTGGACAATGTTGAGTGTTGAGTGTTATAAAGAATTAATGATGAACAGGTTATTCTCAGTGAGGAGTCAAATACATATATGTATGTACGTATATATAACAACGTTAGCCTGCGTGAACAAAGAAAGAAATTTTCTGAGACAACCTATCATTTCAAAGTACTGTCACCAGCAACACTTGGCATGGGGTCGTGTATTTTGCTTTAAGATACACCTACCAAGAACCAGAAGCTCTCTATCACTAATTCCGTGAATCATCATCACCAAACGGACACTGTTGTGCTGATAAAAAATGCTCTTAGAGCCCTTCCTTTGTTTGTTTTGTTTCAGACATAGGTGTTTTTTATCCTCCGTGCAATTTTTCTTTTCATTGATGTGCCAGTGGTGTTAGAGACAGATTGGTGTGATTCCATTCATTGGCACCTCCTGAAATGAAGGCTGCCACAAAGTAATTACTGGTGAGAAGGTGCCTGGTTTTAGAGTCATCGCCAGTACTAACAAAAATAGAAATGAATTTTACTTAATCTGCCTCTCAGGAGGCAATTGTCTCATCATAGAATCTGGAAGCTACTTTTTTTTTTTTTTTTTTTTTAAGGCAACAGGATAAAGACACAGTGAAGATCTGCATGTTTTCAATGAGTGTAGGACTAGAAATTGTTACTGAACTGGAAAATGACTCTAATAATACCAGTAAAAAAAAAATGAGTGAAGATAATAAAAGGTATTTGTCACTATCAAATGCAATGGTTTTCTTCAACTTGTTTGTAAATCCCCATTAGGGAGTAAAAAAAGTGCCTTTAGCTACCACCATCATGGGGTTAGTTCAATGAAACAACTGATTATTTTAAAAGTAACTAGGTCAATGGCCACTGTTAAAGGGACACTAGAGGGGCGCCTGGGTGGCTCAGTCAGTTGAGTGTCCGAGACTTCGGCTCAGGTCATGATCTCGTGGTCCGTGAGTTCGAGCCCCACGTCGGGCTCTGTGCTGACAGCTCAGAGCCTGGAGCCTGCTTCTGATTCTGTGTCTCCCTCTCTCTCTGACCCTCCCCCGTTCATGCTCTGTCTCTCCCTGTCTCAAAGATAAATAAACGTTAAAAAAATTCTTTTTAAATAAATAAATAAATAAAGGGATGCTAGAAAAAGCCATGACTGTGGTAGATTATGGGGACAATTATTCTCACATTATTCCCTAGGATCTTTCAAAAGGGCTAGAGAATGAAACCAAATTGAGAAGAACTGTAGAAAAGAAATGATTATATCAGCATCAGTTTCATTAACACAATTCAGAAATGTGCTCACTGTAAATAAGGGCTACCCAAATGCCAAGTACGAATACCCTCTGAATGCATTCCAACAACTGATTACTAACTACTTGTGTAAAACTGATTGTATAGGAATTCATGACTTCAACTGCTTTCTTGTATGTTTTGCTTTTGTCTTTTTTGGGGGGGAGGTGGAGGTGGGTGGTTGCGGGGTTGTCGCCACATAACAATGGAGGGTTTAGTTTTGCCACCCTAAACAAAAGGTCATGGTGAGGAGGACCATCTGACAGTTAATTTAACCACAGTCTATTGTTAGTATCCCTTAAATTGCCTAGTGGGAAACTATACTTATACCCTTATACCACTATTCTATATGCCACTACTACTTGTGGGTATCGGACAAAGGTTAGCAAAAAAATAAAAATAGATTTTTTGGGGCGCCTGGGTGGCTCAGTCGGTTAAGCGTCCGACTTCAGCTCAGGTCACGATCTCACGGTCCGTGAGTTCGAGCCCCGCGTCGGGCTCTGTGCTGACAGCTCAGAGCCTGGAGCCTGCTTCCGATTCTGTGTCTCCCTCTCTCTCTGACCCTCCCCCGTTCATGCTCTGTCTCTCCCTGTCTCAAAGATAAATAAACGTTAAAAAAAAATTAAAAAAAAATAAAAATAGATTTTTATAAGTGTAGCTTTCCCAAAGCAGAAGTACACATTTTTTAATGAAGCAGGAAAGTAAAATGAAAAGGGTTGGCCTGGGGATATTTTGAGAGAGAAGCAAAGCCTATACCTTTCTTGAATTACTAAGTGAAATCAGCAGACGTTTGTTTGGAAAAAAATGACAAATATGTTGTAGTTAGTCTTGAATTATCTGAAAGGAGAAATCAAAATCAACCAGCCAACCAAACAAACAAAAAACACAGAGGGAACCCTCAAACATTAGGAGATGGTGTATGCATTGAAGAGAGAGCCCACACTTTTCTAGTAGCTTCCCATCCCTTGAACATACACAATCCCGTGTCCGGCCCTTGGTGACTTTGAGGCAGTGACCCACCACGTATGGATCAGTCTTTTGTCATCACACTTCCTAGAAGCTTGAATCAGGAAATGGGCCTGGAATCCACTGGTGGATCAGTGGGTATGTGGGCAAAACGAAAACCTCTCCTCCTTCTGCTCAATTCCAACCCAAAGAGTCACCCATGCCCTCTTCTTTCCCTAACCTTCACCTCACACACATCTCACCTTTCTTTAAAGGTCCTTAACAGATAATCTAACTTTCATGTTCAAAGTCCTCCCTGCTCCAGAACGAGGAACAAAGCCACATCTTCTCCTATCAGCTTTCCTGACCTGTTTAATTGAACTAACATTCTTCAGCCATTCAAGCTTGAAAAATATGGTGGCCTTTGATGCATGTTTCTCACCTTCCTTTCCTTTCAACTAGTCATTTGCTAAATATTATCAATTCCACTCCTCTGGTGTCTTTCATATACTTTGCCACTATTCACTTCAAGAGCCTCCTAACTCACCTGTTTCCTTGTCAACTTGGCTGCTATACTAGTCTACATCAAACACCTGAAGGAATCTGATTGTGCACATGTTCATCTCAGAAACTTTTCCTGATTCCCAGCTACCCTCAAATGTTACTCCAACTCCTTCAGCCTTCTCTTATCTACATGGTTTCTTACAAGACCTTCATTCAACACTGTTCAACTCTAAGTCCACAGAACCCTAGGAAAAGGTGCAGAGAGCTATGTGGGCTTTTTGCATACTTTCCCATTTTAAAATTTAATATTTGACTTCTTCACATTTTTGGCATCCATTCACCTTGAGTAAATAAAAGAAGTATATCAAATGTATCCACCATGAAATGAGAAAACAAAACAGAACAAAATTAACTAGCTTTCTATGGCACATGGATCTGCTCTGAGAAGTATTATGTAAAACATGCCCCTTAATGCACACAGGTAGAGAAAATCATCTTACCTTGGCATACAGTTAGAATAGATTAGTGATTTCCTAGAGTGAAGTTGGCTTCTTGCACAATCAAGTATGTCCTTTGAATTTCCTTGACTTGACCAAATCTTGAGTCAACAGGAAAGGAACAGGTGGTAGGATATCTCTGCAGGGAAACTTGCTCATGGTTTCTCACAGTTACCCAATTCATGGAATTGCAGGATTCCCACTTGGTTTTGATTAATTTTCACATTTCCAACTACCTGCAGGATAGCTCTGCTCTGAATACCTCCAACAGAACATGGTCGAAAGAAATCGACCACAAATCGACCACAGCTTCGCCACTAATCACCTCCTCCTTGAGACCTCCTGACTTTTGTTAACGACTCCACTGTTTAGAAAACACTGATGTAGACTTTGTATTTCTTGCCATTTAGCCATCCTCTGCTTTGCCATGGTGTTGAACTTATCGAGGCTCTTAAATCTGAGTTCTCCTTTGTACGTCTGATACCATCACTGTGGTTAAAATTCTCACAGCTTCTTAGCTGGAAAGCTTAACTGAGCTCTGGTTTCCTGTCTCCTATTTGAATCTATCCAATGTTCCACGGCTGCACTTCCAGGCACTCGGTCTTGCCTAAGCTCAAAACCTCCTATGGTTACTTTGCAAAGGCAGTGGGCCCAAGTTAAACAGTTTGTGGACAGGCTTAGTAATACACTAGCATGACACTGACAGGCTTGCCCCCAACCTCTTTTGCCCTATTTTCAAGCGTTAGCATTTTTGTGCCCTTAACATCAGTACAGAATGTATGATGCAAATACATCTATGATTGTCTTTTAGAGCTATGTTGCACTAGACAAATAAAAAAAAAAAAAAAAAAGATACTTGTTTAAAGGTTAGATAATGGTTTCATATCATTTATGGAACAATAACAATTCCTGTACAGTTCTCACCCTTTGCCAGACACTGCTCTAAGAGCTCTACTCTATTAACTCATTTAATCATCACAACAACTCTATGAAATGAGTAGAAGGAAGGAACAATACCACAATTCCCTCCCCCCACCGTCAGATTCATTGTTCTAAATCACAGCTCAAAACATAGCATCACCTCTACAATCCTCAAATATTTCTCTGTTGATTTATAATAGGTTCCACTATGTAACCTGGAAATCTGATTCCTGCACGTTGTGACTCTAAGCTGCAGTAACACTTTCTGTTCCACTAGCACAAGGGCGAATGAAGCCTTCCTCCCTAAACACATCTCCTGCTTCCCCACTTCCCCATCTTTGTCCAACTTCCTTCCACTACTCCTAGACCTGCAAGGTGAAATTACACCCAGCCTTCAGGCACCACGTCTTACTACCAGCTGTTTTCCTGAAGACTTTTTTTTAATACTTTTTTGGGAGGGGGGAGGGGCGGGGGGGTGGAGGACAGAGGATCCAAAGCAGGCTCTGTGATGACAGTAGACAGCCCGATTTGGAGCTCAAACTCATGAACCGTGAGATCATAACCTGAGCCAAAATGGGATGCTCAACTAAGCTACCCAGGGGCCCCATTTTCTGAAGATTTTAATTAACACACCTGAATGTGATTCTCCCTCCCTAATACCTAGTATATCGCAGCAAATCTTTTAGCAAGGACCAGTTTACCACGTTCTGAAATAAATTCCTGAAATGTAGCAGTTTATGAATATACATATTTTTCTCCACTGTGGTGGAAATTCAGTGAAGACAAGTCCGTGTCATTTTTATCTTTGTCTTTCCCCACAGGAGAATGAAATAAGTTGATGAATAGAAATGATTAGAACAGCACTTACTATATGGTAAATGCGCAATAAAGTATTATTGGCTAGGGAAACTACTGAATTTTCCTGAGAAATTCAGCAGCACCATGGTCCCTTTGTCACCAGGTAGACCCCAAGACCTGACCTTTACTGCCCATATGCTCTACCCTTTGCCCCAGGAGTTTTGTTAAGCATTTCTTTCCAGCTTATCTCTTAACTCAGGCAAATGGAAAGCAAAACTGCCCCTCGAGGGGGTATCAAGTGCCCTGACAAGACCTCCAGCCAGGCCAGACCATCCAGACCACTGGGAGCTTTCGGTCTAGGTCACTCCACGGTCCATCTGCAGGGGCGCGAGTCTGCAGGGGCGCGAGTCAGGGCCTAAACTCAGCCTCGTTTGCATAACATACAGTGTGCGTAGGCATGTTTCCTCAAGGCGCATGCGCCACCTTCTGCTCAGTCACAGTATCAGATGACAAGGCTTTCCTGTCTAAATCTTCACCCTAACCCTGAACAGAAGGAACCCCCCTTCACCCTTTCTCGGAGTCACAGCTTTGGAAGCCATCCCCTGTGGTCTCCTATGTGCTGCAAATAAAGTTTTCTTTGTGCGACAACTCCACCTGGAACAGTTTCTGACGCACCAAGGAGCGAAGCAAACTCTCCTTGATTCGGTTACACCCTGACGTCCTAGCCTTATTCCTATTTTAGAAGTGAAGACGCTGTGTCTCACATATGCTGAATGGCATTCTCATTTTTATGCAGCAAATCGTGGCAGTGTAAGCAAGGTTTCGAACCCAGATACTTTTTTACTTTAAAGCTGTCACCAGCTAGACCCCAAGACCTGACCTTTACTACTCACCTGTTTATACTCGCTGACATTTGTCTCACATTTTTCCTTAAGCTTTTCTGTCCAGCTTATCTCTTAACTCAGAAAAAGGACCCTGTGGGGGTAACACCCCATGAAGGAAACCGAAACTACCCCTCAAGCAATAATGACTGCCCACAGGAAGACCAGTTTGAACATAACCCCAGACTCACACCTGCACAGATGGACCCTGGAGTGACCTCTGGAATAAACTGCCTTTACCTCATTGTGATTCTAAAATCTCCGCCCAAGGAGGAGCACAAACCTCATTTACATAACAGACAATGTGTGTGTTAGGCACATTTCCTAAAGATGCACGGCCTTCTGCCCACCTCTACAAACAAGGACAAGGCTCTCCTTTCTAAATATTCACCTTAAGTCTAAATAAAAGGAACTCATTCACCCTTGCTCTCCGAGTTACAGCTTTGGAAATGATTCCCTGTGATCTCTTTATTTGCTGCAAACAAAGTTCACTTTGTGCAACAGCTCACCTAGTGCATCTGTGACTTGCCAAGGAGTCAGGTCACATTGGTTCGGTTACAAAGCTAATGCTCTCTTTAGTATATTCTGCTGTCAGCACATCATGATGGACGCCCATTTATTAAATTAATCACCGATTCTGAGGCAAAAATTAGTATTGAATCCAAATCCTTCATCTCAGACCACGTACATTTTAACATTGTTCGTGTTAAAAAGAAAAGCATAGGTCCAAAATGAGTCATTTAGGCCAAATCACCAAACCGGGGCTTAGTACTTAACCTACTCAATAGTTCAACCTCCCCCAGAAAGGCTTGTTCAAGAATTTCCTCATCCACCCCAAAGAGGCAGTTTGTCACAGGGGTCCTCTCCAATACCCACCTCAACAGATGAGGTCATCTGCAAGGTAAGAGCCCTGCTCTTTTCCCCCTAAGGGAAAGCAACCTTGTTGGAAATAATCCTTTCTTTTCTTTGGTTAATTATTTCCTTGCCCCACCCTCTTTCCTATAAAAACCTCGCATTTTGTACAACTCCTTGGTGCCTCTCTCTGCTTGACAGATGGGATGCTGCTTGATTAATGAAATCAATTAATAAAGCCAATTAGATTTTTAAAATCTAGTCAGCTGAATTTTAACACTGCCTTTGGTTATTGAAAGGATTATGGAACCTAATAACAACGTGTGTGTGCATGGGAGGAGGCCCCATACCAAGCGATTTTCTGACATAAGCTGGGGGTCCTACAATTCAATTCAATGCTGATACTCTTCGCCCAGAGGCAGCATCAGATTCTATGGGTTATGTGCTCAGCCCCACAAGACCTCCCCTCCCTTCCCACTTTAAATGCCAGTCACAGTCTCAGGTCCTTACCTATGCTTCTGATCCACCAGCTATAGATTGAGGGTCCAACGACCCCCTCCTTGGGGTTGATTAATTTGCTAGAAGGACAGAACTCAGAAGAACATTTTATTTACTAGATCATGGTTTCTTATAAAAGGATGTAAATCAGAAACAGCCAGATGGGAGAGAAGCCTCAGGCTACATGTGGAGAAAAGGCACAGAGCTTCCAGGGGTCCAAGCGTGGCACCTCCCAGATCTCATTTTCATGAATCCAGAAGCTCTCCAAACCCCATCCCTTTGGGATTTTATGGAGGCTTCATTACATAGGCACAAGTGATTAAATGTAGGCCATTGGCGACCGATTCAACCTCCAGGCGCTGACTTCTCAGCGGATGTCTGGCATCCTTAAGTACATTCAGAAAGTCACTTGATTTATATAACAAAAAACACCCTCATCATTTAGAAAATTCCAAAAGTTTCAGGAGCTCTGGGACAGAAATGAGGACAAAGACCAAATATTTCTTATTATAAATCACAATTTCACAGTTGCATATAGAGTTTTACCAGGATGCAGCCATACCTCTTTGTTTACATATTGTTTATGGCTGCTGGATGGCAGTTACTTAGTTATTACAGAATTGTGTGGTTGTGATAGGGCCTAAAATATTTCCCATCTGGGCTTTACAGAAAAAAAAAAAAATGAGAAAGCTGACCTTTGGTCTCCGTCAGTGATTCTCAACTCTGGTGCATATTAGAATCACCTGCCACGAGGTCCTCCTACCTCTAGAGACTCATTACATTATTCTGGGGTGGAAATGTGGGCATTTATGGTTTTTAAAAACCTCTCAGGTGATTCTAATGTGCAGCCATGCATCAGAATCAATGACTAGGAAATGATTTTACAAGCTGATTGTGATAACAATCAAAACCACTGGAGACAAAATTGGAAAATACGACCAAGTCACAATTCAGAATTTTGTAATATGCCTGGTTGGTAAAGATACTGGTATGATTTACTCAGTGATTGCATGGCACTCACAGTGTATAAGCGCTAATTTTGTGGCTCTGATGATAAAGCCACTGCAAAGCAAAGAGAGGAGCCCCGTAATAAAGTCTGGGATGAGTCTGACACCTACTTGATTTCCCTAAACAAAACTACATTTTATTCCAGAGGATCAGACAAAAGGCAGTTAATTAGAAGATCATCTGTGCCTTGATTAGAAGCCTCACTCTGTGAACAGTACAGAATGCCACTTGTATTAAACACAATTGAAACAAAAGGAACACAACCACAGTACGCTTGTGTTGTCAATTATCTACCTAATCGGCTTATAATTGTAGCTGCTGCTGTCATCTGTATCTCATAATAAAGAATAATTCTTTATAAAGAATAGCCCCCCTCCACACACGCATGTAACCTCCAGTTCACATTTATGTAGAAAGGCTTATAAATCATTCAATCACAATTTTTTGGCTGTATGTGTGGTGTGTGGGTGTGTGTGTGGGCGTGTGTGTGTGTGTGTGAGAGAGAGAGAGAGAGAGGAGAGAGTGAGAGAGAGGACAACCTAAGCACTACTAAGATTAAATTCTGTAGCTTGTGCCCTTCTAATTTAATAGAAATGTTGCTGTTATTGTGAACTACAAAAAGAGATCCAAAGAGGAATCAGTGTGTGAAGAGAATTTCTGTAGAGTTTTCATACTCACCCATCTCATAAAAGATGCTTTCATGCAATACTTCCTACAGAGTTTGAGGAGCTCCTACAGTTGTAAACTAGTAGGAAGGATATTCAGAGTATGACACAACCAGGGTCCAGAATTTACTATCCAGTGTCATTAGAATGAGTTCCGGTAGCCAGAGAGAAACCGTGTCCAAAGCTCCCACTAGGCACTACTCACTGTGAAATTATCTGCCGTCTTGCCGTCACTGAGCCTGTGCCCCTAAGATCCTCACAGAGAGATGAATCCTTTGCCACTGAAAGAGAAGGGATGATAACGGAGACGATAATATTTATAGAAATCATTTCCTTCCCCTTCACTCTTGCCAACCTGTATACAAGGAACTTCTAATACTCAGAGAGAATGGGGAAAAAGAATCTACCCCTCTTCCCTCTCTCCCTGTTGGCAGAGGGATCATTTATTTGATTGGTGAGACCACTGAAGTTACTACTGTCAATTGTCCTTACTTCTCTCTCAGGCAGGGCTAATATGGGAAATGCTGATTGTGCTGCTTGGATCTCGGGATCTTGCCCTTTCTACGCTTGATAAGGTGGGGGGTTGTCTGTCACCTTCCATATATCCAGCCAGGTGAGTGTGTGCTCTGCAAATGCAGCCTGCCATCCCACCTGCTTTTTATGTTTAGAGAGGAGAAAGGATCTGTTAGGAAACCTAAATTCATGTTTCTGCTATGTTGTTGTTGTTGTTGTTTTAATGTTTATTTATTTTTGAGAGGAAGACGGAGACAGAGCACAAGAAGCAGAGGGGCAGAGAGAGAGAGGGAGACACAGAATCTGAACCAGGCTCCAGGCTCCGAGCTGTCAGCACAGAGCCCGACGTGGGGCTCAGACTCACAAACTGAGAGACTGTGACCTGAACTGAAGTCAGATGCTCAACCAATTGAGCCACCCAGGTGCCCCGTCCTTCTAGGTTTTTTAATCAAAATAGGCAGAAATAAAGCTGGCCCACTGATTCAGAATGTGGAGGGGAAAGGCATGTGATGAACTAGTAGCTTCAAACTCACAACAATACTCTTTGACATATTTATAACTATTCTTCCTATGATTCGGAGCACAGGCTCTTCATATTAACCCGATGAGGTCACTGAAATAGGTATTTGTTTCAGATCACTTTTGAACCCTTCTGGCTATCCCTTCTTATTGTGTTCATTCATCTGCTAAGGATCTACTGCAATTTATTCCTCTCTCTGTCCATCCTTCCACCACACCTCCAACAAATTTGTTTCTTTCTTTTTTTAATGTTTATTTATTTATTTTGAGAGATAGAGCAAGCAACAGAGAGCACACTAGCAGGGGGAGGGGCGGAGAGAAAGGGAAAGAGAGAATCCCAAGCAGGCTCAATGCCATCAGTGCAGAGACTGATGTGGGGATTGATCCCATGAACTGTTAGATCATGACCTGAGTGGAGATTAAGAGTCAGACACTTAACCGACTGAGCCCCCCAGATGCCCAGCATTTATTTATTTTTGACATTGTCCCAAACGTTGGTGTTCCTTCTCCAACAAACTCTACCAAGCAGACTGGTTATTCCTCCTAAGAAGACTTTTTCAGTCCTTTAAGCATAAGGAGTCACAAATTGCTGGTAAGAATACACTTAGGTGTAGAGAAGGGAAGAAAGTGAGATTGTCAGTTTCATTCTCTAAATAAAAATTTTTGACTCCTACTATGTGCTAGAGCACTGGAGATACTAATGCAAAACACCTGTGGTCTCTACTTTCAGAGGGATCATATTCTATTGGCTAGTTTAGTGGTTAGAAGTGGGTTCAGTGGGTTAAGCATCAGGCTCTTGCTTCCAGCTCATGATCTGTGGTTAATGAGTTTGAGCCCCACGCTCACAGTGAGGAGCCTGTTGGGATCCTCACTCTCTCTCCCTTTCTCTCTGCCCCTCCCCCACTCGCACTCTCACTCTTTTTCAAAATAAATAAATAAACTATGAAGTTTAGTGGTACATTACCTTGGCCAACCATTGGATCCTCTACAGGCCCCATTTTGTGCCTTTGTTGCCCCATGACTGTGCTGCCCCAGGACGGTACATGTGGTACTGTGAAGAAGGAAATGCTGATAACACAGCTACAGAGAAGAAAGGCAAGGGCAAAAGCCATTTGGGGAACCATCAACAGGAGTTCTATTTCTTGTACCTTTTCTTCTTTGCCTCATCCTAAGTAAGGACATGAAGGGGATTTTGTGAAATCTGTTCCCCTTCTTCCCCAAATCACAGAACCAGAAAAGTAGCCATCAGATAGAACAAAGCAGCTCTCATCCTCATGGCAACTAAGGATAAAGACAGAAAGAAAAAAAAAATTACAACCTCAAGTAGAAATAGGTACTATCATTTAATAAACTTTTATTATTTTTTTTAATTTTAATGTTTGTATTCATTTTTGAAGGAGAGAGAGAGAGACAGCATGAGCAGGGGAGGAGCAGAGAGAGAGGGAGACACAGAATTCAAAGCAGGCTTCAGGCTCTAAGCTGTCAGCACAGAGCCCAACGGGGGGCTCAAACCCACAAACTGTGAGATCATGACCTGAGCCGAAGCTGGACACTCAACTGACTCAGCCACCCAGGTGCCCCCCATTTAATAAACTTTTAAAAGCAAAAATTATTTCTCTATTCAACTGTCTTCTGGGAGAATTACCTAAAAATTAAAAAGTAAATAAATAATGAATATGAACAAGACTGAATGTAGTAAATACCCAGAATTGTTTCAAATTACTGCTGAACATTTTTGTAGAGATGGCCCTGAAGCATCAAAGACTCTTAATGATGCAGCAATCAAATAAATGCAATTTGCACAACACTCTACATTATTATTATTTCAGTAATGAGGAGCACTTCTCTGAGATTGGTTCTACATTAACATACTGGAAGGCAGATGGCCATCATAATTTTAAGAACATCATGAGTTAATCTTGGCCTTGGCTTCCTTCAAACATTACAAATCATACAACTTTAAAATCTGTCAGTTTGAGTGCAAATTGTATCTTTTATGTTCTTTTTTTTTTTTTAATAAGCTCTAAAATTTTCTTCTTGAGAGGATTCATCAGTCTCTCATGGATTGTGGAGAGAGCAGGGAATCTTGAAGAAGTTAGCTCAGTTTGGATAATTGCAACAAACATTGTAATCTTTACTAACTGACTCATAAACGTTAATCTGATTTTTGAAATGAACTAGAAGACAGCCATCAAATTAGGTAGGCCCACAGTTTGTTGGCATGTTAACAATATATTACTGCAATTTTTTAAATTTCTGGTGGTTGTTTCCTTTTACATATGTTTCCTTCTATAACTTTTATCATGACATTCTCCTTACGGTTATTAAAAATCAAGTCTGAAATCACCAATGGTCCTCCTCTAAGAGCACACAAAAAGGTAGAAAAATCTGTTTTGAAATACTAATGCTGCTGTTTCTCAGCTGAATGTCTTTGGAAAAGTTATATAGCTTCTCTGAAGATTTCTTGTCTGTAAAATAGGAATAATAGTACCTACCTTCAAGGTTAGCATCAATAATAAAGAAATTTTACAATATTCTCACTTCTGCAAGGCAACCCACATGAACCTAATCTCCACATATATTCATTCATTCATATAGTCAACATTTTCCCAATTATTCTGCTCTGATATATGTATCAGTTCTCATGCAAAAAAAAAAATATGATTTTGCTGAAAGGTATTTGAACCCTGAGAAAAATGCTAAAAACCAAATTATTCATGGTTCTCCTGCTGAGTTCAGGTTTTAGACTTGAGATGTGAGTTTTGGCACTGGCGTGGAAATGGTTAACGGCTGCCAACAAATACTGCTGGCCTCTAAATATATTATCGTTTACCCATGTGAATTATCTCCTCATGTTTTCTGAGAGAACAGTGCTTACCTGAAATGCTGCAGTATCATAAAAATCATTCTTCAATAATACATTCTGGGTGAAGGGGGGATATATCAGTCAGACAAGATTCTCAGGCCACAAGATTTAAGTAATCAAGTCAAGTAATCAATGCGTTTTATAGCTCATAATGGACAAATTCATCTTTCACTTAAATAACCTGAGTAGCTAAAAGCTTTTGGTAATTTTCTCATTATAAAATTCAGTTGTTTAAAGACAAACTGTTTTTCTCAAATCGACCAGGCATATTCTGTAAATCACAGCTCTGGCACCTTGCTCTTACAAGCCCCTATAAATACCTTCCTTTCTGAAGTAGATTTCAGATTCATAGAATATTCATTTGTGTGCCTGGACACTCCATCAAACAAAAAAAAAAATTCTGCATGATTAAACAGAATATATTATTCTGCCTCTGTATTTGCATAATAAATCAGACCTACACTGTGGGTCACTGAGTGCTAGTTACAGCATCTAACAAGTTGTACCTTCAACCTAGCTCTCAATTTTTAAATGAAAATAATTTTAAAGGAATACAAAGTTTCCATAATTATTGAATTGCAAATGGGTATTCAAGAATATGTGAGCTATTTTAATATGAACATTGCAGCTATGTGATGCCAAAGCAAATAATTCTGTCCATTGTACAGATCAAGGTTTGACCTATCATACAATGGCTCATACTCCTACTTTTGCGATTGAATACTGTGTCAGGGTATCATAGATATAAAATTCTTTCATAGTCCAGGCTCAAGTATCAACAATGGGATGTCTTTGCTTATATCACTCTGTGTTCTCCCTATTGCCTGTTTAGGTAAAAAGATACTAACCATAATATCCTCAATGGAGGGATATACAAAGATAACTGGACTCAAGTCATAAAACATCCAACCATTAAATGTTTAAATTGTTAAAATATTAAAATTGAAAGTAACAATGATCCAAAACAGATCCTTGGGGTCCCCCGAGTGGCTCAATAGGTTAAGCGGCTGACTCTTGATCTCGGGCTCAATCATGATCTCATGATTGGTGGGATAGAGCCCTGCATTGGTTGGGCTCTGCACTGACAAGTGGAGCCTGCTTGGGATTTTCGCTTTCCCTCTCTGCTCCTAATCTGCTTACGTGCATTTGCACTCTCTCTCAAAATAAACATTAAAACAAAACAGATCCTCATTCTGTTCATAATTAGCTATATAAATGCCTTATATATGAAAAAATGTTATTCAGAGTCTCTGTGATGATATGACAATTGAATTTTTATTTGTGGTTTTTTTTTTTACATGTGGATACTTGTAAACAATGGAAAAATATATTGAATGTAAAATACACAAACTAATAACAGTGCACATATATATTAGAGTGGATGTTTCCAAGCAGGAAGCTAAATTATATTCTCTCAATGTTTTAGATTTATCTGATCACGTCTGAAGATGGGTGAGGCAGGCCCTCCAGAAGACTGTTTATATAATGGATCCAGTAACCTTCTGAAAAATATCTTATCTCAAGAGAAAAGAGAGTTGAGCAGTACTAAATTGGTCCAAGAACGATAAATTAATGCCAAAGAGCAAAAGTGGTCTTGAGGAGAGAAGAGTATTGATCATTTATAATCCAATCTTCATGAATTTATGTCTGACAGTTGAGTAGATTGGCTAATTTTTTTTTTTTAATCAGTAAAATAAAAGAACTGTCTTAGTGAACTCTGTAAAAACATAGAGGAAATGAAGTAGTTCTACTTTGTACCTGGGAAACAGAATAAATCAAAAGTAGGGGAATGAACTACCATCTCTCTAGGTCTTATGTATGTGAATATGAAATATGAAAGTTCATGTGAGCAAAGATATAGACCAGAGAAGGAAGGAAATAACATAGAATATCCATAGCCTCAACAGAAGACAATGGAATAGAGCAGAAACAAACAAACAAACAGAAACAAAAATGGCATATAAGATGTCCCCTGGAGAGTGTGATAACTATTTGGGTTGAACTACATGTTTGTAACTTTTCTCCCTCTGATTTTATCATATATGAACAGTGCAGGAAAAAATAATAGAAAAGGCACAAATTATAGCAAAAATAATTCACTTTTGACCTTACCAAATCAGGAAGAATTAGAGGAAAATGGAGTTCTTGCAGGTGAACACAACCAACAATAACCACAACAAAATTCTACTACTGTTATTGTGATCTTTTGTTTACTCTTAACTGGGATAATCTTGTTAATTTCCTATGTTCCCATTAGAATACCGTAGTTTCCCTAAGTATAATACTCCTTGTGTTACAGAACCTGGTCTGGACCACCTGGCAGAAGAACCAAGCAGCACTTGGAGCTCTTGGAAGGCAGGAAGTTTATTTTACTTTGGTGGGCTCAGAAGAGATCACTCTCCAGAGGTCTGAATCCCGTAAGCAGAGGGAACAGTTTATAGTCTGTTACTTCTGCATTCGCATTAGAGCAGCGAGCGGAGTGGGAAGAAAAGCCTGGAAGGGGAGTCTTTGGTTGGGGGCTGGAATTTTCCTATCAGTCCTGTTGGCCATCTTATAACAGATTTTTCCCTATCATTCCCCTCTTTGATGTCCCTTTAGACAGATCTAGGCTGTATTAGAGGGCATCATCTTCATTTATTATGGGCTCGTCCTTTCCCTTAGTTCCCTGACTTTGGTTGTGACCATTCCTGACTACTTTACAAAGTAACAGCATTGTTCTCCAAGGAAGATGTTGGTGTCCCCTTTCCTGGCAACAAAAGTGCCTGTCTGTTTTGGAGGGCAACTCCTGCCAGGGAACGTATTTGACTCTGTAGGGACACTAGGGAGTCGGCCACTTGTTAGTCCCACAGAAGAGCCTATGCCCCTTATGTCAGTCCCTATCCCCGTGGCTATCCCTGCCCCTGGGAGGACAGGTAGCAACACCCCTCATTTAGCCTGGGCCTTAAGGCTGAAGGTTAATCTAAGCACCAACTTTTATCTTGAGAATGATTTAATCTCTTTTTTCTGAAGCTTGAGGCACATTCATCAGTGAAAACACTTTCCCAAAATGGCATTAGTAACCTTCTTACTGGCAGGCAAACCAGCAGACCGATAGAGGTTTACACCACATTGAAGCTTTTCAGCCCCTCAGATTCTTCCACTGAAGACACCCTGCTCTTACAAATGGGGCCCAGATCAGAGGCAATCAATACCAACAAAACATCCTATCCATAAGAGGAAGGTGAGTGTGAGCAGGAACCTCTCGCTGTTTCCCCAGCTTTCTGGGGCAACCTCTGCCAATCCGATGGCAAGAAGTAAGGACAGTCTATTCATTTCATCGGACCAGTGATTCCTCAAGCTTCTGCCATGGGTAGACCAGCCAGCTTCCAGCGTGTGGCTGGAGCAGGGCAGAGATTGGATTTGGGCAGTCTTTCAATTCTGGGGCTCCTCAGGATTGGCACTATTGACTCTGGAGTGGTGGACCCATGGAGTGATATACTTGTGACCTTGAGGGCAGTAGGGGTGGTCGAAATAACAGTATGAGGCCCAGTCCACCGGGTTTGAGAGGGTCTTTTTTCCAGTCTTTGACCTAGACCGAGTCCCCTGGTGAGAAGGGGCGTACAGGGGACCCTAAAGAGATTGGGGCCCTCTCAATGGTATATCGTTGTGTTCTCTTACTCCCTTATCCCCTATTTGGTGCAGGTTCCCTGGGAGGCTCCCTAGACATGGAGGGGGCCTCCCGTATATTAGTTTAAAATGGGAGAAATCTTGAGTTCCTGATGTGTAACGGACACGCAGGAGGGCCAGGGCCAACAGGTCCGGCCATGGGAGGTCTGTTTCCTGACATAACTTGACTAAGGTTCCTTTGAGTATGCAATTCATCTGCTCTACTTTCCCTGAGCTTTGAGGCTGGTTTGTATAATGTCAGCCAGGAACATAGGTCTGTTATCCCTGTGGATTGTGGCTGGCAAGCAGAACCGGGGACAGGGGACAATTTCTTCTTTGAACTCCTGGTGGGGGTCTCAGTGCAGATAAGGGAGGGAGCTATGTCTACCTCCTTATTAGCTGCTATCTTGGCTGCTTTGTCTGCTAGACAATTTCCTTATGCTGTAGGGTCGTCCCGCTCCTGGTGTCCTTTGCAGCATAGAACTGTAACTTCTTTTGGACACCAGAAGGCCTCGAGGAGCATTAGTATTTTCTCCTTGTTCCTGTTGGTCTCTACCGCGGTGAGGAGGCCCCTCTCTTTGTGGATTGCCCCATGTATGCGTATGGTAGCAAAGGCGTACCCGGAGTTGTTGACGAGCTTGTCTTTACTAGAGCTGAGCGCTTGGATTAAGACATGTCACTGCATACCCTGTCATTTGAATGCCCTCTGTGATGAAACTGCTACCATCACTGAACAAAGTGAGGTCTGGGTTCTATAGGGCCTGGTCAAGAAGATCTGGGCAGCTTGTGAATACCTTATCTATCACCGAAGAGCAGTCATGATCTGATGTCCTTCACAAGGTAGGAAAGTTGCAGGGTTCAGTGTCCATACTGTTTTAAGAGTGACCCGTGGATTCTCACAGAGGATTCCTGGTATTGTGTTAGCCGAGAGTTAGAGAGGCATGAGAGACACAACAGCATGAGGAACCTTGACGTTTAGTTCTTGTCAGGGTGAGTTTATCTGCCTCCTTAATGAGCAGAACTGTGGCTGCTAGCTAGTGCCCTAAGGCACAGTGGCCATCCTGCCACCATCGGGTCCAGCCTCTACAACAGGTATGCTGCTGCCATGGCCAAGGGCCAACAGTCTGTGTGAGAACCCTGAGGATGACCTTTACCTTCTCATGCACAAAGAGATTAAAAGGCTTTTTATATTTGGCAGGCCAAGGGCTGGTGTCTGTCCCAAGGCGGACTTTATCTCTAGGAATGTGGCTTCAGCCTCCTCTTTCCAGACAGGGGGTTCTCGATCCGGCCCTACCAAGAGATTATAGAGGGGTATTGCCAGTGCTGAGAATCTGGGAATCCGGATTCGGCAGAATCCCACAGCCCCTAGGAATTTTCGTAGCCCCTTCTTAGTTTGGCGCTGGGGTAGGGAGGTCTCTGGCCCTAGTGCTCATTTTCCTTGGGTAAGGAGGAAGCCTAAGTATCGGACTTGCTCTTGGCAGATCTGTGCCTTTTTTCATGAGACCCGATACTCTGAGTCTGAGAGTTGGTGGAGGGCCCTTCTGCCCTCTGTACAATTCTCTCAGGTATTGCTGGCAAGGAGGAGGTCATGCACATACTGGAGAAGGGTGCAGTGTGTGGCCTCCCTTGGAAAGCCAGCAGTCTCCAGCCAGTGCCTCCCCAAAAAGGGTGAGGTGAGTTTTTAAACCCCTGTGGGTTTAAACCCCTGTGGAGGCACGTCCAACTCAGTTGCATCTGATGCCCTGTGTCTGGTTCAGTCCATTCAAAGGAAAACAAAGGTTGGATCCGTGGGGGGAGGGGGGGTGCCAAGAGAAGGCAGAAGAAGGCATCCTTTAAGTCTAGGCAGGTAAACCATCTGGAAGAGCCTGGAATCTGGGTGAGGAGGGTGTACAGGTTTGGGACCACCAGGTGCAAGGAGCTTGAACTGGTCGGTACTTTCCTACCGACTTCTTTACTGGTAAAAGCAGGGTGTTCCAGGGTGATTGGGACTCAACCAGAATGCCTGCTTCTTTGAGTCTGGTCAGGTGTTCTTGGATGCCTGCCCTTGTCTCTTGTGGGAGGGGGTATTGCCGCTGTCTCTGCGGTTGAGCCCCTGGGATTAACTCTACAATGACTGGGGCCTGGTTGTGGGCAAATCCGGTGGGGGAGGGGAGGGTTGTCCTTGGCCCATACAGTGGGAAAGGCAGTCCTGAATTCGGGCGGGCCACTTGGTTGGGCTTGGGTGCAGAATAGCCTCCCTTTGGGTCCAACTGGAGGCTGGTGCGTCCCATTGGCTCAAAGGTTATTTGGGCCCCCAGTTTTGAAAGTATATCCTGGCTAAGGAGAGGGATAGGGCACTCAGGTAGGTAGAGGAATTCATGCCGTACCGTGTGGCCCCCAAATTCACATAAAAGTCATAGTTTGGCCCCCTACTTTTATTTTGACATGGGTTCATGGGGGCCAAGAAGTAGTGAGCCTGGTCCCCCTCAATATGAATCTATTCCTGCTAGGCCTATGAGGTCTTTTTTGCAGGGTTCTTGTGCATATCAGCTGGGTTTCTGGGACTTTCCCCAGTTGGAATATTTATTCTTTTAATGTTCTTTCTCCTTGTAGTAGGAGATCCCTTGCTAAAGAGGTTTGGGGCCTCCCCACATTTGACGGCTGGACCTTCCCTGTCCTTTTGTCGTGTCTCTCTTCTGCCTCGGATCAGACAGGGTATAAGCCTCGCAGAGACCCTCAAAATAATCCCCGGGATTCCCCTTGCTGCAGGGCATATTCATGGGCTTCTTAGCCCCTGCTCAGATGCCCTGGAGGACAGCCTCTTGGTACCAGCAGGTGTGGACCAGCATCTGGAGGATGCCTGAATCAGGCCGAGGGCAGAATTTGGCCACTGATCTGGGGGGGAGAGAGGATCTGCTGAGTCCGGAGGTGGTGGGGAGACTGAAGGTGGCGGAGTATTGGGATACCGGGGGTTCATATAGCGGGGTAAGATTGGTTCTTCCTCTGGATCACCAGCAAGAATTTGTGGAGGTCAGGACTTCTGTTGACCTTCTTTGGGCCACTTTGTCGAGGCCACTAAGACACTAGCGTGTCCCTGTTTGTTGCAGGTAACTCGCACCCAAGGGGGAAGGGTTTGTGCAATCTCTAACCAGGAGTCGATATAAGGGAACTGATCAGGATAACCTGGGTCTCTGCCAACAACATGCCAGATGCGGTGCACCATTGGGACACCTAAGGTTCCCTCCGAAGGCCATCCTACACCAAAAGTAGGCCATTCCAACTCGCATAGGGTCCTTACTTGCCAGGTGTCACCTTAATTCCATAGTCTCCCAAAAACCCCTTCTTTGCTCTGTCCTGACCCTGCAATGTTCCGTGGGATGGAGTCAAAAAGACAGACAGACGGGTAGGGGTGACCCCTCTAATGAGGAGACCAGTCAGATGCCCATCTGGCTGTGTCCCAAAGGAACCTAGATGACACTTAGCCATAGCAGTCTCAGCTTTGTGACTTACCACCGGAAACTATTCCGATGCCGCCATAGACTGTATGCCATTCACCACAGAATCACAGACAGGCCCACTCAGACTCCATGGGCTTCTGGGGACCTTAAGGGTGCCCGCCCATAGAGCCACAGAATCGAACCTGGCAGGCAAGCCAGACCCAGTCGCATATTCACTCACATACACACCAGAGGTTATGACATTCCCTCCCACGGAATTTCTACCTGTGAGACCTCTCAAGTCCCCAGGGAGTGATCAGGTCCCCCTTCTGCCCCTATGGGTGGGCCAGACCGAACTGGGGCCCCAGGCCTTACCTGTATCCCACATCGGGTCCAGATCCTCCACGGCCAAGTCTCCTCCAGTGCAGTGGGAACGGCAGACAGACTGGGGCCGGCCTAAGGCCACCAAGAGGGAGACTGCCGAAATTCAGGCAGGGCGCGCCTTCTCCGTTGCGATTCCTCGTTCCGTCACCGCCTCGCCGTTTTCCCAAACAGGTGGCAACAATGGGCCAGCACGGTTTCCCGGTCAGGAAACCAAATGTTACGGAACCTGGTCTGGATCACCTGGCAGAAGAGCCAAGCAGCACTCGGAGATCTTGGAAGGCAAGATTATTTCACACTGGCAGGTCAGAGGAGATCACTCTCCAGAGGTCTGAACCCAGGCATAAGCAGAGGGAACAATTCATAGTCCGTCACTTCCGCATTCCGTATTAGTAGTCATTTGGCGCATGCGGGGAGCTGGGTGGGAAGAAGAACCCGGAAGGGGAGTCTTCCTGTGGGGACTGGAATTCCCCTGTCAGTCCTGCTGGCCATCTTGTAACAGATTTTTCCCTATCAGTTGTACTCACTGACTCATTCCTTGAATAAACCATTTTGCACGAATTACTTAGAAGTCAGCTTTCCCTGTCATGTCTATATTTGCAAATATAGGCAATGGCATCCCTAGAAGCATGGGTCATGAAACCAACACAGTATCCAGATCGTCGCATATATTTGTTCTTCTCTTTGTTGCGTGCTGATGATCTGGGCTTACTTTTTTCCCCCTTGATTTTTTTTTTTCTTTTTCTTTTTAAAACATACTAGGGCAGTCTACCTCCGGAAGAAATCAACACAATGATGAATACTGACCCTTGGGGCATAATTTCATGTCATTAGCACAGTGAAACCAATGGCAGTAGCAAAATGATGCATTTTTTTAAGCCTCTCTGCTCCGTCCCATTTCTGTGGTTTTTAATATGCTATTAAAAGTCAAGGTTTGTCATTTTCTCAGAAAACTGAATGTCTGGGACGATATTGCTTTCATTTATTAATGCTTCGACAAATGTTCATGTCCACAATGTCATCAGACAGAACCCTAAAAATTGCACCATGACAATATAACACAACTGAGTTGTGGGTTGTGGTATAAAAGACATCAACCCAAGGCATTACAAAAGGAAGCATCTTTTGTTCAAAAACTTCATAGATAAAATTATTTAGGGATTTAAACTGAACATTTTGAGGCACAGTGTTTCAGCTCCATATCTTTAACCAGTTTCTAAACATTTGTATCCCCACAAATTGCATATTCCCTAACACGTGACAGATTTTTAAAAAAATATGTATTGAATAAACGAATGAAGAAATCCTTCAAATTTGAGAGTGCCACAGAGTTGCAAGTACCTACTTTCATTAGACTAAAGAGCGTTTGTAAGATGGACCATAGATGGTACTGCCAGAATACCAGAAGTCATTATGTCACTGCCTGATTGCTGGCACCAGTCACACGGGATCTGTCTGGTTGGTTTTCCTGTTCAGTCTGCCCCTACCTGTCTGTCCAAGTCCCATTCTTGGTCATTGCCTCTTCTGTCTCACTTCTCTGACCAAAGCTCTTCATTCCCTATTGCGGTACCTGTGAATTATAATTTTTTATACTGACTTTTAAAGATTTCCATGATTTGTGCCTTATTGAACCCCATTTTCTATCCATCTCTTTCCTGTGAATTACCCTTTCCTTGTCCTAGTGCTCTGGCCTTACTGATCTGTGGCCATTCACCAACCATTCCTACCTCTGTGATTTGCATCATCAAGTTCTCCATTGCTACAAATACTCCGCTCCTTTCTGTCCTTTCAAATGCTAATCAGTCTTCAATAGTTAGTTAGAGGGCTTCTGTGAAGTCTTTTCAAACTCATTGATATCTCATTGATCTTTCAATCATTCACTGCTCATTTACTACGTGCTGAGATGCAAAGTTACCAGCTGCCAACAATGCATATACTAGTATAATTCAGGTCCAAGTTTTGAAATTCTTATATTCTAGTGGGAAAGATAAATGTGTAAATAAATAATTACAACGTACAGGGGCGCCTGGGTGACTTGGTCGGTTGAGTGTCCGACTTCGGCTCGGGTCATGATCTCACGGTCCGTGGGTTCGAGCCCCACGTCCGGCTCTGTGCTGACAGCTCAGAGCCTGGAGACTGTTTCAGATTCTGTGTCTCCCTCTCTCTCTGCCCCTCCCCTGTTCATGCCCTGTTTCTCTCTGTCTCAAAAATAAATAAACGTTAAAAAAAATTAAAAAAAAATAATTACAACGTAGAGAGATAAGCACAAATCTGAATATATACAGATGGCTACAAGAGTACATTTACAATCCTTAAATATCTTTCACATGAGAACACATTGTATATTTATTGCCCTGTTGTTTTTGATGTTGTACATGCATTCAGTATGGTTTTCAGGACATGCAACTTGAGGACAAAAACAATGTTGGATTGCATTATGTTTGTGTGTTCTTCACACAGCCTAACATAGGGATTCTTATTAGTTGATTTTTCCTTTCTCCCTGGGCTTACCTCAATTTATAGAAAAAAAAAAATTAGCAAATGAAAACAATTATTTTTTGACATTATTCTTCAATATGTTCTCTTTTAAAATTTTTTTTGACTTATTCAAAGGGAATAAGCAGATAATTCATACAAAGAGAATAAAAGTAGGAGAATAAAAGTATAGAAGGATATTCAACTGTACAAACTATTAAAGCTTTCTAAAAAAAATTGACAAGAGACCATTTGATAAAACATTTTATAGCTTTAGAATATTCTGGGTTATATAGCATATAAATTACACTATATTCATTGGTAAATAACTGACCACCTGGGTAAAAACCATTTATTTATTTATTTATTTTTAAATGTTTATTTATTTTGAGAGAGAGAGCACAAGCGAGTGAGGGGCAAAGAGAGAGGGAGAGAGAATCCCAAGCAGGTTCCACTCTGTCACACAGAGCCTGACATGGGGCTCAAACCCACAGTGAGACCATGACCTGGGCCAAAATCAAGAGTCAGAGGCTTAACTGGCTGAGCCAACCAGGCACCCTGTTAAAAGCCATTTAAATACTAAGGGTTTCTAAGAAATCTAGTGACAGGTATAGCATCTCAACAATGTTGTCAAAAAAAAAAAAAAACAATGTTGTCAAACAGTCATTCATTCATTTATCCCCCTGGGGATTCAGCAGTAAACACAATAATTGTTATCCTCTAAAACTATTATTCTAGCTCTATTTGGGTTGGAAGTAAGAGACAAATGGAAATAGTAGACAGGTAAGCAGGTAGATAGATGACTGATGGATAGATAGAAGATTTGCAGATGAGAGATGTGTTTGTATGAACACACACACAAACACACATAAGCACACACATGCAAATTAGAGCATATAGTGATAACTATTAAGGATAATAAAGCAAGGTAAGATAGATAGTTTGGGGCTTTTGACTTTCTAGGCTTCCATATTAGTTAGCAGTATCTCTGTTCCATATTAGTTAGCAATATCTCTGTTCATGTTCACAGGATGGCTACAGCAATATTGTTCGCTATAGTAGAGGCAATGACCACACATGGGAGTTGGACAGGCAGGTAAGGATGGAAAGAACAGGAAAACCAACCAGAGTGACATAATGACTTCCTATAGCCTTTAGCAGAGAGAGAATAAGAATCAAGCGATTCTTTTCTTGAAGCTTTCTGTTTTCATGGGATGTAAAATATTTCCCAGAATTCACTTAGCCAACATGCCCCTATTTCTTGTTGGGCAGCAGTGAGTCACATGTCCTCCCTGACACTGACTGAAAATGGTGGGATTATCATGAATGGCATAAAAATGATTTGTCCTCTAGAGCCACACAAGGAGTTTCCCTTCCCACCAAGCACGTTACCCAGTTTGACACAGAAGCCAAATCAGTCCTCTGTTACCAGGGAAAGAAGGAGGCAGATGGCTTTAGGGGAACTCAACCAACATTGTCGGTCCACAAGGTTAACTTAAGAAGTTAAACTGGCTGTCCATAGTCACAGGGCTATTAATTTGCAGAGCTCTGACTGCAAACCGAGTCTTTTGACTCAGGTCTCTGCTTTTTCACTGCTGAGCAGACTGTAGCCTCCAGTTGTTTTGTTCTAGGCACAAGGCAAGCATAGTCACAGAGTAGATGTGTATGGAAGGAATGGATGAAGGCACAGAATACACTAAATAAAAACACTAACATGTTTCTCCAGAATGTGTTTGGGTTTTTTTAAACGCATTCCAGTTTTTCAACTCCCTTCTTAAAATGTGTACACAGAGCTGAAAACACTGCTGAATTTCAGTTCTTTTATTATAAAACAAAGGGCTAAACCTTATGATTTCAATGGCCTCTCAGCTTTATGTCTCCCAAGTGAAGATGTATTCTTACTTTATCCAGTAAATAAATTCTTATTCCTAATCAATAGACCTCTAAGGACCTTAATAATTATTTAAAATGCATCATTTCAAAATCATTATAAATTATTAAATAACTTGCTTTTCAAAGGGACATAGCATTATAGGAGCTTGTACCCCAGAACAGGCACACATGTTGATGTATAGAGAAAATACACATCTCATCCATGGACATTTTTATCAGCTAATCCCATCCATACTGATTTCCCCTTGGCTTTGGGTTGACTTTCTCCATGTGTAAGAGATTTTCTAGAAGAGTGGGTAGACCTCGAGCTCTTGATAGTCACTGTCCCACCTCTACCACTAACTTGGCAAGTGGTCTTAAAAACCATGTGATCATTTATAATCTCTATTTCTTTCCTTTAGAAAGAAACTAGTTGCATCTTCCTTGTTGAATTTTGGTAATGATCATACGTGATTTTCATATGTGATAATAAATGCACAGTGCCTGACACATAGCTATCATTTATTAAGTGATAACTCTTGTTTGTTTTTTTTCAATGTTTTATTTATTTTTGAGAGGGACAGTGTGAGTGGCTGGGGGGCGGTAGAGAAAGAGGGAGACAGAGGATCTACAGCGAGCTCTGCACTGACAGCAGTGAGCCCGATGTGGGGCTCAAACTCATGAACCGTGAGATCATGACCTGAGCTGAAGTTGGTGCTTAACCGACTGAGCCACCCAGGTGACCCAACTCTTGTTTTTAATAATACGTTGCACCGTTTCCATCTATAATTTTGTTTTATTCCTTAGTAACTTAATTTTACCTGTTAATCATGTCTTATTGGACCATCTCTAAGAGCTTAGGAGGCAAGAAAAACAACAAATTATTTCTTTACTATGTTTACTCTTCAGATTTCTCAATGCATAGTAATTAATAATAAATATATATCAAGTGAATCTATCTATGTATCTATCTATCATCTATCATCAATCTATCTGAATATAGTGCTTGCTGTGGACATTCCATAAAGAAATGTTGAATAAGTAACATTGAAACTCAAAAATCTTATGATTTGGTGGTCCTAAAATAATAGACTTTGACTTCCTGTGAATCTGATAAATTGTATAGAAAGCCCTGAAAATAATTTATTTTTTTCTCTTAAAGCCAAAATAGGGATAAATACGCAAAATAACATGAAGTATGTTCTCAATCTGCGAAGACTGAGGTTATCTAGTATAACTTCAAAGAGGTTAGGTAGTATAACCCCTCATGAAGTATTGGACAGGAAAGGAAACTATCAGATTTAGCCAAGGTATTTGAAATTAAGTCTGGTGTGAAGTAAGGGGAAGTGCATTAATCCGGTTAAGTCTTCTCTTATTTTATGCTGGAAGAATAAAAATTATTTTTATCAAAAGCATCCTTTGATGTTGATGCTGATGTCAGTTCAATTGCCCTTTCAAAGCAGAAGTTCAGAGCAGGGGCCCAGAAGTTTGTATTTCCCATTCAATTATCTCCAAGGAAGATATATGAAGCATATATTTGCATGAGTCTGAAACACCAGCCTAAGGGAAAGAAACTGAAGCCTATCTGCTTGTGAACAATGGGCTTCATTTCATGCTTTGTTCTAGCGGGCAATGGACTTTATTCAATCACTGAGGAACAGTAGCTAATTTTCCCTTCTAGTCCCCAGGGCACACTTGGTATTAAATGAAAGCAGTAAACTGGCATATGGAAAGCATTCAATAAATGGTGGATAACGTCTTATCTAACCTTTGGATCAGTCCTATTGAAGTAGGCTTTATTATTCTCATTTTGTAGATAATGAAATGGAAGCTCAGATACATTATATACATTTGGCATCCAACAGCCCTGGATTTGAATCACAGTTCTGCCAAATTCTAACCCTGTATCCTTGGGCAAAGTCTGTCCTATCTTTACTAAGCCATAAGAAGTCCATTTCCCCCTCTAACAGCCAGTCGACTTCAATGGAAGTCATATTTTGTGGACCTTGCACATCTATCACCTGAACTTTACTTGGGGTTGTACAGACTGGGTACAGACCTGCACTGTGCTCTGCGGATTTATCCCCATCACATCAGGATGCACACCCTTGCTCTTACATTGTTAGTGCTGAGGGAACTCAGAGCTTATTGTTCTGCTTATGCAAAGCTTAAACTTATGAGCTAGGGAATTGTTTCAGCTTTTCATAAATGATTTGTCTTTTTGATAAAATTTCATTTGATAATTCATTAAAAAATGACGAAAGGCCATCACTACAGGGCACCTTGGGTAGATCAGAGCCTAATATCACAGAAACCTTTCCCCAATCTTTTTAGATCATCAAGCTAAATAATGGATCTGAAGTTTCCCGATGTCTTTTCTGCCATGAAGTTTAAATTAGATGTGGTCTCCCTTGGGTACCATTCAAAAGAGTTCTAATGACAGTGTAAAAATATTGAAAGAAGCTAAACGAGATTCTTTTATTTAAATATACATAACTATATATGTACTAACTTCACTTGATTGAAATGAAAAGGAAAGAGCTAACTTCAGTATTAATATCATTCCTTCATTGCTCGACTTTATATATAAATGCCAATAATTCTGAGGTTTTGCAAGATGGATATTTATAATTACTGCAGATTTCATTAGCTAAAAAGCCAGAATTAGAAGGTAAAAATTAGATTTTAATGAACAATTCTTTGGAAGGATGTCATGAATTGGTATCTGGAGGATATAAGCACAACTTAAAAACCAAGCAGATTAAGTGAGTGTGAGTCCAGAAAGGACTGGATAGAATAAAGATTAAAATAACTTCAAAGACAGGTCCCTGTTGAACCACTTTTCCCACCCCCTGAGGAAAGTGACATAGTATGCAAAGAAATAAGGAAGAATATGAAATGCATGCTTGAAAAGGTAATTTGTGTTTTAAGGCTTCATATTTGATGGGGAAATTTTCAGTTGACAATTTTTACAGTTGTGATTTAACACAGCAAATTAAAGGCTTTGGCAGCAAATAAATAGATTCACAATGATTGGTGCTGAAACTCAATGGCCTTCCACAGGATATTGTTCAAACTCTGCCTTGTCAGACCTCATGAATCCAGCAGCATCTCGGGCGAGGTTAATGATCAAAAATAAATTTAGGGTATGGGTTTTCCAATCCAGCCTGGGAGGAGATCTTCTGCTGAGGATGATAGAAATAATAACAAGTAATATTATTATCATAGCCAAATGCACAGAGCAGTTTTCTATGCCATGCACAATGCGAACATTTTATATGCCTAAAACACGTTTACTTGAAGGTATGATTTAACAAGGAGATCGAAGAGACAAAAATAAGGAGAACTTTTGCCTTGCAGTCTTGGTTTATTTCTGTTAAGTAGTGTGTATTGGAAAATAGTTTCATATCAGTTAGACTTATAATGGCATTTATATTTTTAAAATAATAAAGTGTTTTTAAAAATTTTCTTTAATGTTTATTTATTTTTGAGAGAGACAGAGCATGAGTGGGGGAGGGGCAGAAAGAGAGGGAGACACAGAATCCTAAGCAGGCGCCAGGCTCCGAGCTGTCAGCACAGAGCCTGATGTGGGGCTCGAACTCACAAACCATGAGATCATGACCTGAGCCAAAGTCGGATACTCAGCCGACTGAGCCACACAGGCACCCCAAGTTTTTTTTAATATAAGAAAAGGGAATAGAACCACTTTTATTTATATAATGGTATTCATTACACATGAACACTTTATTCTGGGAGCTAACACTTACTTACAAGAAGTCATGGAATCACTATGACTGCCTAACAGTATTGTGCTTGGCAATAGATTACAGCAAGTGTGTGTTACTCCGGCAGAGGACTGAGAATTATAATTCAGTCTAGGTAGTGGGCCAGTAATTCTCAGCTCACATCCATGGCCATTCATAATCTCCTTCCCTTTTGCTAAAATATATTTTCCTTTCTGTGGTCTCATTCTGAAATATCTCTATCTCCTATGATTTTTATTTTATAAACGAAGCAAGGAAAGGAGATTCTTTACGGCTCTTTGTTCACAATTCTATTGTGGGACACTAATAGCAAATCATTTCAAAAACTGACCTTGCTCACTTGTTTGAAATATTTTGGCCCTTCTGGAAACTTCATGTTAGTTTGGTGTTGTTATTGTTTTTGTGAAATTGTGTGTTTGTGTGTGTGTGTGCACGTGCGCTCATGTGATGATTAGGGCATGGACTTAGAATTACAACGGGGAAAACAGAACACATTAGCATCCCTATTTAGCCCTCAGATGTCTTTCCACCTTCTTCTATTCCTCTGTGAATCCTCCTAATTCTAGAATACCTGGAATAACTGGGCTAGTCCTGGCATTTTCTACAATGGAGTCTCTTCTGCCACAAAATCTCTGCTTACACAGACACCTAGCACTTTCATATGTGCCTATTGAAATGTAACCTATTTGGGGGATGTGTAGGTTAAAATGTCACCATATTTGTCAAGTTACCCATTAACTGCTAGTCAAAGCTTCCATTCTAATACCAAAAACCTTTAGAAACATCCTATGGAACTCATCTCTGTATTATGATGCTTTGCTAGTCACACACTTCCTCTTACTAACTAAAAGAACCTTGAAGACAGCAATCCATGACTTACATATCTTTATTCTTGTCACTGCTTCTTATTTAGGGATCTGCATTTTGAACATGTTCAGTAAATGTTAGTGAATGATGTATGCCTAAAATAAAATTGAAGTCCTATAGAATTTCGTCCTTCAAGACTCCATTACAACTTTTTTTTCCTTTTTTAAGTGTTTATGTATTTATTTTGAGAGAGAGAGAGAGAGAGAGAGCATGGGGGAGGGGTAGAGAGAGAGACAGAGAATCCCAAGTTGGCCCCGTGCTGTCTACACAGAGCCCAATGTGGGGCTCCAGCTCAGGAACCGTGAGATCATGACCTGAGCCAAAACCAAGAATCAGGCACTTAACCGAATGAGCCACCTGGGTGCCCCCACCCTTGCCCTACAATGGTTTCTATAATTAAGAATTTCTTAATTCATTCTGCAAACCCCAGGTCAAACGCAAAAACTTTGCCATGAGAATACTTACCTCCAAATCTTAGTTCTGTTGCTAACTCTGTGTGAGTTACCTAACTTCTGTTATTATACACAATATGTTTTAGTGTGCTTCCAACATGTAAAGGAGGATATTTTACATTAACTCCAGTTTCCTGGGTTTTCTTGGGAAATCATGGAAGGCTTGTTTAACAAGAAACCTTTACTCAATGAAAATAACCAGCTGGAAGCAAATAGTCCTGCCCTGTGTAGACACCACAGGTGTTCTCCAGTGTTCTGGGCTCCACAGCTGTGTGCTGCCTCCCTGACCAGGATCCTGAATACCACCTGCCACTCCTCAAATCACACCTGATCTGGGACATGTTCAAGTTATCTAGCTGGAATGTGTAGGCACTGGATTTAAAACACTCCAAAACTTAAAAAATAATAATTTGTGAATAAGGGACTTATGGTCACCCCCAGCAAAATGACAAGAGCTGGATGTGTAAATATTACAATTGCAATAACTATGACCTTGACTGCCTGTCCTATTACTTGTCCATGTTTATTGAATACACATTATTTACCAGGCACTGTAATAGATGCTTTACATAAATCACTTCTGTTGCTTATGAGAAACTTGCGAGGTAGGTGTTATTAGTTTACTTATTTTACAAATGAGGGAATGGAGGCTCAGTAAAATACAGCCACTCGCCCAAGGTCAGTGATGGTGTCAGCAAGAAAACACAGGACTACCAGGCTCCAAACCCAATGCTTTTCCACCATACTAACCTACCTTCCTCTTGTCAATCTTTCCAGTTTCTCTCACACAATATTTATCTACCTCCTGAGGAAGACTAAAAAAGGATGATTTTAGCTTTACTGTATATAGGAGGAATGAAAGTACAGACTCTTAAGGAAGAGAGTGACAGAAGTGAGTCACCATTGTCCTAGGACAAATGCAGACATGGTTTCTCTATTAGAAATATTAGGAAAATTAACTCGGGAAAAAATCTTGCCCCCATCCATAGTAGAGCCTCTTCCAATTGAATCCTCTGAGGTGAGACAAAAGCCTTTAAAGATATAATTTTCCAGCTGCTGATGCTCAGCCTTATTTTAGAAAATATAAAACTTCTGTTTTGGAAGCATAACAACCCCTTTCTAATGAGGCAAAGAAATAATGCATTTCCATTAACATTACAAACTGAGAAGCGTATTTCAAACCAGGGAAAACTCACTATACATATAAATAGTGAATTAGGTATCCATTATTCATTCTCATTAGGACACACAACAAATATTTTCATAATTTTACTAAGAATAATTTTTAGTTCCTTTTAATTTTTGTTTATAGTTTTATTGAGCTCCTTGGAGCTCAAATGTTTATTGTTCTGCCAGATCATTTGTAAGATTACTAAAAATTATACTTTACGATGTCTGCTGGGGACAGAGGATCCATATTTTTACAAATCCTGACTAAATTTTCTGATTCTCCAAGAAGCAAAGTACTCAATGCAATGCTTTAGTTTCAGAATAAATTACTCAAGATGCCCTGAAATTCTGTTTTCTTTTCTTCTCTCTCTGGAAAAATAAGAAAGCAAGCTATATTGCCACAGTAATTGTATGGCAGCTCTGATATTCAGTTATCAAATCATATTTATGATAGGGATTAATTAGTAATATTTTTCCAAAGATAACATTAAATGTAGATGAGCTGGATAATAATATTTAGGAGAAAAGAAACAAACAAACAAAACATTGAAATATTGCACGGAAATCACTTAGAGACCAATTCCTGAAAGCCTCGGAATAATTATATCCAGACAGTTCAAGAGCTCTGGAATGCTGATGGGCATTTCACCATGACAATCACTAAATAAATTCACCCAAATTATTTACAGATAAATGAGCTTTTCGTTCAGAAAGGGGAAAAACTATATATCTCAATTTTTTTTATATTTGTTCTAATTTCCAAGCTTGCTATGCTCCAAGAAGGCATAAAAGGAAGGAAAATCCTAATAAGTAACATAGAGGAAGAATCCCTTTATTTCCACTTATATGACAATGAGAATTGATAGCCTTAAGCAAATAAGCAAAGAAGCTCTGGGTTCTACTGGAATTCACTCTGATTTTACCAACCCATTTTATGGTAATTGAAAATGCCACAAAAATAATGCTCCCCCCCATAGTGTGAAATTAAGCAATTACTGTAAATAAGGAATAATCAAGTTCAACTATTTTAACAATAAATTGTCACAATGCTGTCTTTAATCCATATGTACAAAATAATTTATCATTTATATAGCACCTTCTCCCTTGAATATGTCAACACATCAATCTGGCTTTCTGTCTCCTGCAAGTTCTCAATCATCTTTACATGAGCAAACAGTAACATTCTAAGAGAAGCAAACATCCTAATATATTCAGGCTATTATTGTTCCTTGGAAAAGATCCAGAGCCTCAATAAGGCAGTGATTGGAAATGCACAAAGTATTTTAATATCCTAATTATTTTGATTTAACTTCCTTTAATAGTTTAAATTGATACTGAATTTATTTAGAACCCATTAGGGTTTTTTTTTTCTTTTTTTTCCAACAGATCATAAACACAGACTGAACTTAATCTCAAGACAAAATTAATTATTCATGCTTCAAATTGCCGATACACTTTTCCAAAAACCTGCCACCCCCTTCTGCATTCAGCCTTTTATTTTAATTCCTTTTCCATTTTAGGAAAGTAATTACTGGCAATGTATATGTCATTCTGAAGAGAAGTGAAGCTTTCTACTCACTGATCTGAACACAAAACCGATACTTGGAGCCACAAGGAGAGAAGTCATTAGGTGTCATCAATTCAGGCTTATTATTGCAGCCTACCATCATCCCCTTGAAGCTGCACTACCCTGGTGAAAAGGACAAAAGTTACAAGAACCATCTCTCCTGCATTAATAACAGGAGAATCAATTATTAAATTATCTCACACACTACAGAAGACTCAAGGCTGTGTTTTCAATGAACACAGTACACTTCTGTATAAATTAACCCTCACCTTTTGGTTGTTTTGCTCAGTTCAAATGGCTGTTTTCAAGAGGAGTAGGTGTGTGATTCAATGGGAGCATTACATATTCAAACTTGTTAATAACCAACGATGGCACTGCAAGTCTTTTTCACTCCTGCCTTCTCAAACATGAGTAGTTAGATATTCACAGCTACAATGAACCAGAAACCTACTAATACCACAAATGGTGCTAAGCATTTCACATGTATTAATGTCCTTCAGTTCTCGGAGAATCTTCTAAGATTAAGTTCTATTAGTATCTCCATCTTACAAAGGAAAAAAAACAAATCTAAAAAATCAGAAAGGTGAAGTAACTTGCTCAAAACTCTACAAACAGCAAAAAACAGAGCCAGGTCTGTTTACCTTTTAACCCTGATGTGATTAACTACATCATGCTGCCTCTCCACTTCGGGAACACATATACATTTTTTACACTGAAGCAGGGCATCCTTGTGTAGGACCCTGGTATATGCCAGGGGCTGTGAAAAATATGAAGATGGTTAAGACATGACCCCAATGCTCAAGAAACCCCTAATGCAAGAAGAAAGAAATACTTAACAAATATATATTTTGATTGTAAGGAATGGAAGTAGTGATTTTGAAGAAAATTTATTTTTTCCTTAAAATAAGAGACAGCCAATAAAGTAAGTGGAAGAAAGTTGAGAGTAAGGGCATAAACCATCTAGTTAGATCCTGCAGAATCTAGACCTGTGGTCCTGCTTAGCTCTGTCACTCACATCAGCATTATCCTGGCAAAGTTTTTGACTCTCTTGGCCCAGATTCCTCAACTGTGAAGAGGAATTACTGGATCACAGTAAGAAAATATATCTAAAACCACACAGAAAAAGAATAAAACATGATCCAGTCATGAGATGACATGATCTCTAGTTTCAGTGGTATAATTCATTTCATCTCTGTCGTCTATTGAACACTACAAGAATTGCTTCAAAAAACCTGCAAAGCTGATTGGTTTTGTGTTGTTTTTCAGGCAAAGAGCATCTTTACTGAAGGCAAGATCTAATTTTTTTTGGTCTTTTTTTTTTTTTTTTTTTGTCTCTCTCCAGGCTGATTTTGCTGACGTGGAGAGAGTCTGACCAGTGATATTACCTACAGCCCAGGGAAGAGAAAATGATGAAGTAAAAGACAAAGAACAGGATGATTCAAACAGGCTTTTCTTTTGTTCTAGTGGAGGTAGCAATGGAGGAGTGACTCCATAGGCCGTCTGTCTTGATACGGGATGTAATCAAATTCTGTGTTTCTGGTCCAAATTATTCCAAACCACTGCCCTGTGGGACAGTGCTCGAATACACAACCAGCCTATCCATGATATGATCCCAATAGATGTGACTTTGGCATAAACTACAAGTCCCCTAAATCATTGAGTTCTCTGGCCCTTCTTCTTCCCTCCAGTGATGGACCCTTCTCTTCAATCCCCATCTACTCAAATCACAAACAGCCTCTGGTTCACTTCATGCCATCCGTGCAGGCTTCCTTGCTCAGAGTTTGGCTATTAATTAAATTCCCTGAGGCTGACTTTCGGCACTGACACTTCATAACTGCCGTAAGTTGGGACTAGTTACTTAAAACTAACCAAAGTTTAGTACCTTCATCTCTAACAGGGGAAATATATAGTCCATTGTAAGAATTTAAATAAGCTAATATATGTAAATATGTTTAGCACAGTGCTTGACGCATAATAAGTGAACAAGAAATGGTAATTAGTGTGGCAATTTGTAATGGCCAAAGCCTGAATGGGCTCTCTCACTATGTGGGAATTATACAACATGTTTTGTCTGTGCCTCTCCTTTGGTCACTAGCATTAACTTTTTTTTTTTTTGACAGTGTGCCTTCTAGAATTCAGGTGTGGCTTTCTAATTCAATTCTGAGGATAAAATATATGAGATATGTATTTCTGCATTCTCCAGAATATCTAATAGATTGCATTCAAATAAGAGGTGCTCAGTGATATTTTTTTTGTATGAATAAATGAATAAAAATGTGGTTCACTTGGCTCCTGGAGTATGACCAGTGGCTAAGCTTCCTCTGAATATTGTACTTGTTGGTTCTTCCACCCCCACAAGAGTCTGATATTTGGATTATCTCCCAGCCTGTGAACAGTTCCTTCCCTTTTCATATTCCACTGCGTGCACTACTCTGCCAGTATTCAATTCTCGCTCCACTGTGGCCCATTAAGAGAGGACAAAATTCATACTGGGAGTGCTCAGGCCGTTAGACTCCAGGACATACAGCAAAACAGGAGTCTGGACATTTGGTTGATTGACAAGAGAATACATTAAAATTTCAAGAGTACCTTTGAGGCAAGTGTGCAAAATAATGTAGTCACCAAACATTTAAGATATTCTTTCTAGAGGGAGCAAAGCAAGCAGTCTTTTCTTGCATATAGAAGAGGCCTGTCATGCAAATCATCCTGGCCTGACGGTGAAAGCTACAAAGACTAGAATTCCTGAGAGGCTTTCTGTGAGCTTTGGGAAGTGACTTCTCTCTCTCTGCAGCTCAGCTTCCCTTGCAAAAAGGAAGGTAAACCAGATGTCCTCTCAGATTCTTTCAAAATGTACAGTTGTATGAACATAAAATGTATAACGCAGAGTAATGCATAACATAATAAACCAAAAATGTATGAAGAAGGGGGTGGTTAAAAATAGGGGTGCCTAACTGGCTCAGTCAGGGCAGCATGCGACTCTCGATCTCAGGGTTGTGAGTTCAAGCCCCATGTTGGGTGTAGAGATTATTTAAAAATAAAATCTTGGGGCGCCTGTGTGGCTCAGTCAGTTGAGCGTCTGACTTCAGCTCAGCTCGTGATCTCATGGTTTGTGGGTTCGAGCCCCATGTCAGGCTCTGTGCTGACAGCTCAGAGCCTGGAGCCTGCTTCGGATTCTGTGTCTCCTCTCTCTGCCCCTCCCCCACTTGTGCCTTGTCTCTGTCTCTCAAAAATAAATAAATGTCCAAAAAAAAATTAAAAAAAATAAATAAAAATAAAAATAAATAAGAAAAGTATGTTCTTACTTTTTCTAACTTACAGTAAGTCTACTGTAAGTTAACTTGGTTTTTTATTAAAAAAAAAGTTTAGCAAGCTAAAAAAAAATCTTTTACCTTGGAGAAACCATGTGCAGTTTTTCTTACAGCCTTTTGGATAGAGCAAGTAATGAAAAAAGGCTGATTTTTTTTTAATCATTTCTGTCTCAAGGAATGTGAATTCAGGTGTAGGGATCTGAATTTAAGAAGTTCCTATTGTTTCAAATCTGGGAGCTGAAAATCCTTCCTGTGAAATGCAAATAGAAACAATCTAACAATTTTCCACAGTCACCCCAGGCCCCTTTGATGCCTAGCATCTGCCCCACCCCCTCCAACACCCACACAGATCACATATCCCTGTCTCTCCCCAGGGAGATGCTCTGGGGGAGCATCTCCTCTGGGGGAGGAGAAGGCGGTGGAGGAAGCTATTTGCCATTCGTAACAATTTCCCAACAACCTGCAAATGTTCCAAGTTGCTTGGCAGCATGCTGCATTTAAAATTAAATTTGAAGTGCTAATTTGGCACAATTTTTTATTCATAACACCAATTCTCAACATTAATTTTGACATGTCCTTTTTTTGTGGGGTTTTTTTTTGTGTTTTTGTGTGTGTGTGTGTGTGTTGTTTCTGTTTTTTGTTTTTTGTTTTTTAATTCCCAACTGGAACTGAAAAATCTCTTGGCGAAAGAAGTATTTGGTAAGAAGTGTGATGATACCTCTGCTTTCTGGCTGTAGGTTGAGCTGTGTTCCCTGCCCCACCTGGGTAGGTGGGAGCTATTTCTTTATCAGGCTTAGGAGCCAGCTCTTCAATGGCTTGCCATTGACTCCAGAAAGCTGATAAATGGCATTTATTTCTTACTCATGACCTAGTTTGTAAGCTCATAAATCACCAGGAACACACTGAAACTCATTTGCTGGAGCCGCCTCTTGATAAACCAGAGTTAGGTACCTATGAGAGCTGAGGGGATCTGCTCAGAGATCTGGGCTCCATTCCTGAAACCCGTTAGGTTCAGGAGTCAGTCATTTCCTTCCTTAGACTTTACCATTGGAAGTGTGTGTGTGCACAGCCGTCGCCACGGAGAGGGTTTGTTAGTGCTTGGAGCACAGAGGGAGGAAGGGCGGAGCAGAGGGTGACTGTATAATGTAACGCTAAAAATCAGAGTTAGGTAATAAACCCTAGCTTGTGTCTTAAAGTAGTTTCCCCCACCCACAAAATGCATTTCCATATCACCTTGCCAATTGTGCTTACTGAGTTTGGAGCAAGACCAGCATGCTGTGCAGGAAAGTAGCTTGATGGTGTCCTTTTAGCTCATAAGAAACCCTGCAAAAATGGGAGGTTTATGCTGCACACAGAGCACAGGTGGAACGTAGGTGGCTCAAACTCAGCTTTAACTCTGGGAAAAGTCAGTGCTCTTGCTCTAGGGTTAGAGAGGAAAAGAGGAATATTCCTGAAAGTCCTAGAGGCTACTAGGCCATATGTTGAACTTTACTACAAAGACTTGGATGGCCTTTAGTTACATGGAAGCAGAACATCTCTGACCTTAACTATTTTTTAAACTGGATTCTGTTTTGATTTGTAAAAAAACAACTTTACTGATTTAAAATTTAATGAAAGCTTGTATCATCTGCATTATAATATGTATACTGTAACAGAAATTATATGCAATAAAATGTACCCATTTAAGTGTATAATCAGGAGTCCAAGCTATATATTTGTGAAACTAACACCACAATCGAGATAAAAAATACCAATACCACCAACTTTATCTCCCTAGCAGCACCTCTCTGTGGATTTATATTTTAAATGGTTTTATTGTAGGTAGTTTACAGTTGGAACTCCCTTTTTTCCAGTCAGGAAAACTTCTGCCTTTCAAACGGAGTTGTCTATATCATTCAAATCATGATTTTCAAATATGAATAGGATCCAATCTATAATCTTGTTTCTTATTTATCATGGCAGTGTCTGTTCTTTTTCTCTTTTCCCTTGCCTTTTATTGGATTGATTTATTCTATTCCATTCAACTTCCTCTGTTAGTTTAGTCAGTGCCTCACAGTTTGCAATATGTATCCAAAATGTAAAAATGTATAAGCCTTACAGGAATATTAATTTTCCTCCGCTTGTCCTTTGTGATATTCTTGTCAGACATTTTTCTACATATATTATAAACCCCACGATGCATTGTTGTTGTTATTTGAAATGGTCAATTTCCTTTGAAAGACTGAAAAAAATGAGGTAAGATGATTTTTGTATTTCCCATTGGTGGTGATCTTCATTTGCTTAAATAAACCCAGGTGACCCTCGCGTGTGACTTCCTTCCACCTGAAGAACTTTAAAAGTATCCTCCATAGTATGAATCTGCTGCCTTGAAATTCTTTCCACATTTGTGGTCAGAAAATTACTCATTTCACCTTAGTTTTTGGAGATTTTTTTTTCTTGGCTGGAGATACAATTGTAGGTTATCAGATTTTCCCCACAGACACTCGCCAGATTTGCTCCACTCTCTGCTGACGTGTATATTCTATACGACACCTTCAGTGATTCTTACCCTTGTTCTGCACTTGCTCTATCCTTTTCTCCATGGTAATTCTGACCTTTGTTCCTCAGAATTTCAAATGTCTCTTAATAGCCTGGTGCCTTTATGTTATTTTTATTTCATCACTATTTTTTATCCATTTGATAATGATGTCCCTTGGTATGTTTTTCTATAACCTGTGTGTTTATATTTGCATCAAATATGGGGAAAAAATGGTCATTTTTTCAATGCTTTTCTGCCCCTCTTCCTATTTTCGGAGACTCAAATTATATGTGTGTTATACCAATTGGTATTGTTCCAAAGGTCACTGAGGCAATGTTCTTCTTCCTGCAGTGTTTCTTTTTGTATCTGTGTTTCAGTTTGGATAAATGCTAGAGTTCCTTGTTGAAGTTAGATCATATTTTCTTTTGCAATCTCCCATCTTGTATTAATTCCATGCTGTGAATTTTTCAATTCAGATATATTATTCTTTATTTCTAGATATACCACTGGTCCTTTTATATATCATTTTTTTTCCTCATGCTAATCTTTAAAAACATTTACATATCCATAAAAGCTACTTTGACATCCTACTGAGTTACTTCTGTTATCTCTGTCATTTCTGGATTTTTAAAAATTCAGAGTTCAGTTTTCATAGCAGCTTTAGGTTCACAGCACAACTAAGAGGAAGTCACAGAGATTTTCCACATACCTTTTGCCACTACACATGCGTGGCCTGCCTCACCATTAACATTCTGCTCCAGAGTGGTACATTTGTTACAATTGGTGAACCTATATTGACACATCATTATCACCTAAAGTCCATAGTTTATATTACAGTTCACTCTTGGTATTGTACATCTGTGGATTTAATGGCTGGCATGTATCTATCATTATAGAACCATACAGAATATTTTCATTACCCTAAAAATCCTCTTGCTCAATCTATTCATCTTCCTTACCCCGAGCCTTTTGCAACTACTGATCTTTTTATGGTCTCCATAGTTTTGCATTTTCCAGAATGTCATATAGTTACAATCATATAGGGTGTAGCCTTTTCAGATTGGCTTCTTTCACTTGATAATATACCTTTAATATTCCTTCATGTCTTTTCATGGTTTTGACAGTTAATTTCTTTTTATCACTGAGTAATATTTCATTGACTGGATGTACCATAGTTTATTTATCCATTCAACTATTGAAGGGCATCGTGGATGCTTGCTGATTTTGACAAAGATGCAAAATGCTGGTATTAACATCTTGTGCGTTTTTTTGTGCAGACATAGGTTTTTAACTCCTTCAGATAAATACCAAGGACAGTGACTGCCGAATCACATGGTAAGAGTATGTTCAGTTTTGTAAGAAACTGCCAAATTGTCTTCCAAAGTGGCTGCACCATTTTGCATCCCCATCAACAATGAATGAAAGTTCCTGTTGCTCCACATTTCTCCAGCATTTGCTGTTGATAGCGTTCAATATTTTGGCCATTCTAATTAATGTGTAATGAAATCTTGTTGTTTTTATTTGCATTTTCCTGTTGACATATGATGTGGAACATCTATTTAAAAATTTTTTTTAATCTTTATTTTTGAGAGAGAGACAGAGTGTGAGCAGGGGAGGAGCAGACAAGAGAGGGAGACACAGAATCCAAAGCAGGCTCCAGGCTCTGAGCTGTCAAAACAGAGCCCAACATGGGGCTTGAACTTATGAACCACAAGATTATGACCTGAGTCGAAGTCGGGCACTCAACCAACTTAGCCACCCAGGCGCCCCTGATGTGTAACATCTTTTTATTAACTCATTTGTCATCTGTGTATCTTCTTTGGTGAAGTGTCTGTTGAGGTCTCTGGCCCATTTTTTAATTGGGTTGTTTGCTTTCTTATACTTGAGTTTTAAGCACTCTTTTGTGTATTTTCGGATAAGAGTCCTTTATCAGATGTGTCTTTTGCAAATATTTTCTCCTATTCTGCGGCTTGTGTTTTCATTCTTTTGATATTGTCTTTCCCAGAGCACAAGTTTTTAATATTAATGTGGTGCAGCTTATCACTTTTTTAATGGATCATGTCTTTGGTATTGTATCTAAAAATTCATTGCTGTACCTAACTAGGTTTTCTTTTAAGTTATCTTCTAGGAGTTTATAGTTTTGTGTTTGCATTTAGGCCATGTCCAGTGTGAATTAATTTTTGTGGAGGGTATATGGTCTGTGTCTAGAATCATGTTTTTGCATATGGATCCAATTGTTTTAGTACCATTTTTTTTTGAAAAGGTTATCCTTACTCCATTTTCTTATTTTCTTGTCCTTGCTCCTTTGTCAAAGATGAGTTTATGTTATGACTATATTTATGACTATGGTAGGTTTCTATTCTATTCTATTGATCTTTTTGCCTATTTCTTTACCAATATCACAATGTCTTTATTACTGTAGCTTTATAGTAAGTCTTGAAGCCAGGACTTCCTACTTTGTTTTATCCATCAATATTGGGTTGGCCATTCTGGATCTTTTGCCTTTCCATATAAACTTTAGAATAACTTTGTCAATATTCATAAAAGAACTTGTTGAGATTTTTATTGTGATTGCTTTGAATCTATAGATCAAGTTGGTAATAACAGATATATTGATAATATTGAACATGGACTATCCCTCCATTTATTTAGTTCTTCTTCGATGAGTCTGTTTTTAATGACAGATCTTTTTCCTTGGTTGCGGAATGCCTTTACCTGCTTTTTGACGTATTTGGTACTAGCTCAATGTTGAGTGTCAAGAATTAAAGAACACTGGGCTTTGTTCTGTCAGGCAGTTAGATTACTTGTTGATGCATATGATTTATTCATGGTGTGATTTACGCTTTTTTTTTTTTTAAGGTGGGTCTAGAGCTAGAGTAGTTCTCATTCCAGGATAGTTCAGCCTTACTCCTACAACATGAAATTTTGGGAATTAATTCACTGCTCTGGGACTTCACAAAGGACTTTCCATTCTGGCTATTTGAAGCCTGGATATCTCTTTACCCTCTGTGAGATTTGCCCTGTGATCACCTTACTGCTCTGTGATCCTTATTTGTTCATCTGTTTTTTTCCACCCTATAGAAGGGTAGCTTGTTACTTAGCAATTACTCAAGAGAACCCTTATTTAGATTTCTAGAATTCTTTTTTTCACATTACTCTACCTTTTCAGAGTTCTACTCACATTTCCAGAGGCCTCAGCCTCCTTCGATATTGACCTCTCTGTCTTTCATTCAGCAAGTTCCTCAGGCCCTGTTTATCTGCCCTTCCTTGTACCATGGTTCAAGAACTGTCCTTAGACATTTATCTAGGTAAGTTGTAGTACTCAATTCATTTATTTCCCTTCTCTCAGGCATTATATTCCAGCATTTCCTAGTGTCCAATGTATGAATGCAGTCAGTTAATATATTTTGCCCAGTTTTATAGTTGTTTATGGTGCTCTGTGTTTTTTTTTATTTTTTTTTAAATATGAAATTTATTGTCAAATTGGTCTCCATACAACACCCAGTGCTCATCCCAACAGGTGCCATCACCCACCTCCCCTCCCTTCCACCCCCCCATCAACCCTCAGTTCTCAGGTTTTAAGAGTTTCTTATGCTTTGGCTCCCTCCCTCTCTAACCTCTTTTTTTTTTCTTCCCGTCCCCCATGGGTTTCTGTTAAGTTTCTCAGGATCCACATAAGAGTGAAAACATAAGGTATCTGTCTTTCTCTGTATGACTTATTTCACTTAGCATAACGCTCTCCAGTTCCATCCATGTTACTACAAAAGGCCATATTTCATTCTTTCTCATTGCCACGTAGTATTTCATTGTGTATATAAACCACAATCTTTATCCATTCATCAGTTGATGGACATTTAGGCTCTTTCCTATAATTTGGCTATTGTTGAAAGTGCTGCTATAAACATTGGGGTACAAGTACCCCTATGCATCAGCACTCCTGTATCCCTTGGGTAAATTCCTAGTAGTGCTATTGCTGGGCCATAGGGTAGATATATTTTTAATTTTTTGAGGAACCTCCAGAGCGGCTGCACCAGTTTGCACTCCCACCAACAGTGCAAGAGGGTTCCCATTTCTCCACATCCTCAACCAGCATCTATAGTCCCCTGATTTGTTCATTTTAGCCACACTGGTGTGAGGTGGTATCTCAGTGTGGTTTTGATTTGTATTTCCCTGATGAGGAGCGACGTTGAGCATCTTTTCATGTGCCTGTTGGCCATCTGGATGTCTTCTTTAGAGAAGTGTCTATGTGTTCTGTGTGTGTGCGCGCGTGTGTGTGTGTGTGTGTGTGTGTTTTAATACTCCATTATAGCCAAGAATGGAAGAAATCCCTTTACCTCCCATATGTACCTTAAATTTTGATAAAGCATACTGTGGTTGAGTATGTTCACAAGGTAAGGTAGTTTGAATTTTCAACTTTCTGGATCTCCTATAAAACACTGAATTTTGTATTTATGTCATGCCAAGTAACTAATAAACCATAGTCTTTATCTTTTCCAAAGCCATAGAGAAATTTTACTGCTAGGAGAGAATAAAGGGAACATTTAAGTTAATCTTTGCATGATGCCTGGATGACCTTCTATCGAATTCTTCTGTTTTATTAGGAGCTTATATTTGAACATCTGTAATGTTGTGAAACTCCATTCTCCCAGAGGAATCATATCACATGGTAAGACAGCTGTTACAAAGTGCCTTCTTAAGTGGGTCTAACTTCTTCCCTCTGGTACTTCCCAATATCTGACCCTTATGCCAAACCCTGGAATCATCTGTAATGTAATATTTTTAATCATTCATATCCTACTTGCTTCCAAGTCAGATTTGAAGCAGTCTATTCAGAAGATATGCATGGCAGATATTTGATGCATGAGAATAGCTCTCAGGTCCCTTAGGCTTTAAGTGTTGCTGGTACCTCAATTATTTGTCATATGGATAGGGATTAGGGCCCTTTTAAGAGACATCAGAGAGTAGAATGGTGGTTGCCAGAAGCTAGGGGGTAGGGTAAAAGGGAAAAACACAGTTTTTGTTCAGTGGGTATAGAGTTTCAGTTTTGCAAGATAAAAAAAGTTATAGAAAGCTGTTACACAACTGTACTGTGGACATAAAAATGGTTAAGATGGTAAATATTTTTTTGTTTTTTTTACCAAAATTAACAAAAAATGACAATGGATCTATGTAATAAAGGCAGTTGAAGAAATATGCAAAAATAGAAGTCTCTTCCAAAGCTCATGAGGATGTTTTCATTCTGTAGGCATCAACGGTAGATCTTATCATTGGACATTGTCAACTTGAATTTTGTTTTAGAACTCTGTTGAGTGGGAGACAGGAAAGAAAAACGGAATTCAGACCATGGTAGGGGCTCCAAAAATGAGGCAATCAGTTAAGGCAGCTAGGTCTGCAGAACCAAAATTATAAGCCCTACTGTTGCTACTATAGTGACCAGAGACTTAAGTGTTTTTATAATGGATAAAAATCAACACCTTGACTTGAAGTTGGAAGCTGACCGAGACCCAGTTTATATTAAAAAGTTAACGTTGTTGGCTGGGAGTCAGTCAACTAGCTCTGGGATAAGTAAGCTGCACCCCAGACTCATCCCAAAGAAAGCCTCTATGTCATACACAAAGTGGGCTTGCCTTTGAGGCTATTAGTGTGACAAGCCTGAAGGTCACCGAATCGGGCCACTGTAATACACCATGGTTCTGCCGTCATATGGGAAGATTATGTTGTTCTGCCCATGCAGCATCCATTTCTCCCTCAACTATTCAGAGCATCTGATTTTCATTTTAATTCCCAATCTTAATGCATGAGTGATGCTAAACCTACTCCAATACTCAGCTAGACAAACAACCTTGGCCTTGTCAATCAGAGAATTTCTTCTTACTGGCCACAGAGATAGATTCAGGGATTGCACATAATCCAAGCAAGAACTCCAAAACTCAAATTTTCTGGAATTACTGAAAAAAAAATTCCTTCAGCTACAGTTAGTAAGCTAAAAGAAGATAAGGTTCTAGAAGCCATTCTAGAGACACAGAGTGAAGTAGAACCATGAGACAGGTAAATTTCAGGTGACATTTGTGAGCCTCTCTATTTGGCTGGCCCAAGTCCAAGGGTTCAAAATTCCCTTTTGTGCCTAAGTCAGTTTGCGCTGGTATTCTGTCATTTATAACAAAAAGTGATCTGAAAACAGTACCATACCAAGGTAAATTATTCCACGGATCTTTCTCCTCATAGATATATATCTATACCTCATGCCTCAACTGGTTTGTAAATGCCCAGAGCTCCAACAGAAGGACTTGTTCTCCTCTATTATTTATAATAATGCATAAATAATCCCTGGAACATGATAGATACTCAATAAATAATTGGTGATTAAGCTCTTTTTTTCCCTCACCATCCTCAGGTTAATTGCATTATTCCTGAGTTTGAAAGTTCAAGGTTTTAAGTGGAGTGCATTCTACTAGTAGTGTCTAGGTATTTTATTTATTTGTTTCTTTGATTTCTGTTTACTTTCTCACGAAAGTGAAACTCTAAGTGTGTGTTTTTAGAAGATGTTTTAGAAGTTGATTTTCTTTTGTATCAAAACCAACTCCAGGGTGCCCGGGGGGCTCAGTCAGTGAAATGCCAGACTTCAGCTCAGGTCATGATCTCACGGTTTGTGGGTTCAAGCCCCATATCTGGCTCTGTGCTGATAACTCTGAGCCTGAAGCCTACTTTGAACTGTGTCTCCCTCTCTCTCTGCCCCTCCCCCACTCATGCTCTGTCACTCTCTGTCTCACAAAAAATGAATAAACATTAACAACAACAACAACAACAACTCCCCCCACCCCCCCACTAAGGAAAAACAAGCAAACAAACACAAGAATAAAATCAATCTCTTTGGACATCTCTGTATCTTGGTACACTTTCTCTCTGTCAAAACCTCAGATCATATGTTCTAGAACTTCTATTGTAGACATGACCTAAACACTGTGTTCCATATTAAGAATTCAAGGAATCCTAACCATGAGTATACAAAGTCTGGTAATTACCTTTTAACTGTGCCGCATGTTTCCATTAAACGCTTTGAATATTTGAGATAACATGCTTTACTTTCTTATATCTCTAGGAATAAGTAGGAGGTGATAAATTGATATTTTAATGTCAAAAGGAAAGAGAGTAGATTGCCTAGGGCATAACTTGAATCTATCTATTGGCTGTGATATGTTTTCCTGAAAGAAAGAAAGAAAGAAAGAAAGAAAAGAAGAAAAAGAAAAAGAAGGAAGGAAGGAAGGAAGGAAGGAAAGAAGGAAGGGAAAGATTACAAAAGACATGGTGGTTGTCTTAAGTAGTGAAGTGATTTAAGCAATATCATGGTGGGGGACGGCAGGAAGGGTATGTCTGGTCCTATTCTATTCTGGTGATGGGATTGGGAGTGTTAAATTGTAAGCTGCTAGGGTTTGAATCATCACTGATTAGCTGTATCACTTTGAGTGAAGTATGTCACCTCTCTGTCACTTTGTATCCTCATATGTAAAATACATTCATAATAGAATCTACCTCACTGGATTATTATGAGTGTCAAGTAAGCCACTACATATAAAACTTCTAAAACAGTGCACAAAGTAGGCTTTCAATAAATGTAAGCTTTACGTTGGAGAGGAATGTAAGGATGAGTAAAGGCTCTTTGTACAGGGCAAGAAAATCCTCCTGAATGAAAGATTATTCGAATAAAACAAGGAAAGCAAACAAAAACAAACAAAAAAAACATTCTCTCATTTCCTCCAAATCGTTCATTCCTTTTTTTCCCTCACTGTGTGGAGAAAGGAAAGTTCTAAGACCTAATGAGCAAGAGATGTGTTTATGTGGGTAACTTCTACATACATCTTCCCTAGTTGCTAAGAACTTCAATTCTGATGCCCCACATTGAGGAAAATCATTTCATGTCTATCCTGATGTGCCAAGTTTATCTTCTCTGTTGATATCTTAAAAGAATGGTAAAAGTCAATACTGATGGAAACTGTATACATTTTTCTCATTGCTTGGCTAGTAAAATGCTACTCACAAGAGGGTAGAGTAAGTTGGATTCTTTTAATTTGAGTGTGAGGGACTAGTGGGACACGTATGAAAATAGGCAACCCATTTAGGCAGAAGAGTACCTTCATCAGTGCCAGCTCCATGGTGCCAACATACTAGGAAAAAGCCTATGTGTACAAATTGGTCATTGAGTGGATGTGACTGCCGGTTGACCAGTAAGCCAACTGTGCCACTCTGGAACTTTACTCACCCATAAGAACTGACTGAAAATTTATAGAGGGTGTTGGGGGGGGGAGGGCTTTGCTGTTCAGCCTCCAACTCACCACTAAGGAGTCAATCTCTGCCCTTTTCAGAGCTGAGTCCATCAGGCCCATCAACAGTACTGCCTCTTCATTTGTCCACAAACTTGAACTTTGCTCCTCCAACGCTTATTTACAAAGCCAGTGTTTTCATTCCCTGTCTCTATTGTTTCCTTTTCTGTTTTACTGGGGGCAAATCACAAGAAAAAAAAATAATGGAGAAAGAACTTAAAGTTTTTCTATGAGAGAGCATAGTTTAGATTAGTTGTATCCAAATTTAAGTTTAAAATGAGCCACTTTTTTATAAAAGACACACACACACACACACACAGAAAAACATTTCTTCCAAGTCATTGAGATTCAGCTCATATCTCAACATGAGAATCAACAATAGGAGGAAGAAGGAAAGGGCACAGGAATTATCGGCTTGAAAATCAACAGCTGGATTCTCTTGAACCCCTACATGGTTCTTTAAAACTTGTACACATTAAGGTTCACTTTTTGTTCATTAAAGTGCAATGGTTTTGAAAGATGCATAAGGTATGTATTCACAATTGCAGTATCTTCTATAAGAGTTTCACCTCCCTATTCAACCCTCCCTCCTCTTCCCTAGAATCCCTCGCACCCAGTTTTTTATAATTATGAATCAAGCTGCTACAAACATTTGTGTGCTGGTTTTTGTGTGGACGTTAAGTTTTCAACTCATTTGGGTAAATACCTAGGAGCCTTATTGTTGGACATATGGTAAGGCTATGTTGAGCTGAATAAAAACTGACAAACTGTCTTCCAAATGGCTGTACTATTTTGCATTCCACTAGCAATGAATGGGAGTCCCTGTTGCTTTGAATCTTTACCAGAGTTAGGCATGGTCCGATTTTGGGGGATTTAGGTATTCTAATAGGTATGAGGCCATATCTCCTTGCTTACTTTGCACTTTCCTCATGGCATCTGATGTTAAACATCTTTTCACATGCTTATTTCCCATTTGTTTATTTTCTTTGGTGAGAAGCCTCTTCAGGTCCAAGGTCTCTGTTGTCTGTCTTTGGGTTTTCCTAAGAAGTCTTCCTTAGACAGGGTCTGTGTTTGCAATTCTCTTAGCTGCAATCCCCTGGTATTATGCTGCTGCAGGGGTTAGTTGTCGGAGTGGAAAGCATTCTACAATCTTTTGTTTCAAACTTTTAGTGGAACTGTGTCCCTGGGCTGTGTGACCTGCACCATGTTGCTTTTTCCCCCTTAGATGAACAGGAAAGCTAGAGGTGTCTGAAGTGACCCCTAAACCTAAGTCACTTAGGGTGCTGGTAAAGTACTTTCCTCCTGAGAGCCAGCCTTTGTTACAAACGTTCTGGGTGCGTTCACAAGGATTACTTTTCTCCTACCCCTGGCAGAGCCATGAGAGTATCTTTCTTAGTTCTTGACCATGAGATCCTGGTGTATGTCCTGGAGGTCAAACTCACAAAACTTTGGGGGCCCCCAAAACTCAGCACCTCATGAGTCACTCATTTGCAAGTGAATCCACGCTCATCCTCAATGATTCATCACGATTACCATTGAAGTGCTCCTACCGCTTCATGGCTCTAGTGGATTCTTCTCCAAGTAAGCCTGTTTCAGCTGTGACTCTTGGAGTTCATCTGTCTCATCAAGTTTGGGAAGGGCAGTTTGCCTGTGACTTCAGTTCTCTGATGGGTTGAAGAAAAGTCACCTTTTTTTCCACTGTGTCCAGTTTTCTATTGTTGTTGTAAGGATGGGAGTGACAATGTCCAATCTCTTTACATGTCAGAGCTAGAAACAGATGACTTACTTTCATTTACTACATTCTTAGAAAAACCCTTTTATATAGTTTTCCCCATTCCTACTTACCTCTAAGGAAGAGCGGTTTTGACCAGGGCAGCTGATGGACTCGTAAGCATTTAAGAGCAATTCCCACACCCAGGTTTCAGGGTTCTAGCCCAGTGTTCTTTGTGGCACACCATCATCTTCCTCAATACCCCTTGCAAAACAGGTTAATCATTTATCTTTTCTTTCAACAAATATTATTGCGTATCTAGCGTCCACCATTGTTTCCCATGCTGTGCTTCGGTAGTGAACAAAAAGACAAACGTCTCTGCAATGGGGCTCACATTCTAATGAAGGAGACAGATGATGTATTTTACTTATCTTATGTTTATTTTCATTGTTGTTGCTTAGAGAGCTATAAGTCATAAGAAAAATAAAGCAGGGAAGGATTTTAGGAAAATTTGTAGACTATTGGGTATCCTTCCAATGGAAAACTGGGTTTTATGTGGTGGAGTCTCTAGGTATTATAGGGTTCTAAAGGAATCTGAGCCTTTGATTGACCTTGACTGTATGAGGGACAGACTGTAAGGTGCACCCACCGATCCATCCCTCTAGTATTCATGCCTTTCTATAACCCCCTCCTCTTGAGTGTGACTGGACTCTGTAACAAGGTAACAGAGTGTCACTTCCAAGATTATGTTCTATAAATCTCTGTCTTGCTAGCAGACTTGCTCTAAAGACTCTCTCTGCTGGCTTGATAAGTGGCCATATTGTTGAAACCCACATGGAAGAGAACTAGAGCCAGTCTCTTGGAACTATAGGTGGCCTTGAGGAACTGAGAGAGGACAGGCAAGAAGTCGGGGTCCTCAGTCGCACGACCACAGGAAAATAATTCTGCCGACAATCTGAATGAGCTTAAACATGGCTTCTTCCCCAGTTAATATTCCATATGATGATCTAGCCCTGGCCAATGTCTTGACTGCAGCCTGGTGAGACAGTAAGCAGACAACCGAGACAAGCCATACCCAGGTTCCTGACTCATAGAAACCATGAGTGTAATTTAAGTTAGAAGCTGTCTTCACATCTTACTGGTTCACTAATTAAAATTGATGAGTTAAATAAAATATTTGATATTTGTTAATTTGTTGTTGTATTACTCTGGGCTCTCCCAAAAAAACAGAACCAGTAGGATACACACACACACACACGCACACACACACACACACACACACACACAGATTGGGAGAGAGAGAAAAAAAGAGAGAGAGAGAAACAGAGAAATTATAAGGAATCGACTCACATAGTAATGAAGGATTTCATGTTCAAAACCTGCAGTGTGGGCCAGCAGACTGGAACACAGGAGAGTGGGTGGTACAGTTCCAGTCTGAAGGTCAGCAGCCTGGAGCTCTACAGATGTTGGTTCAGTTCCAGTCTAAAAGATGGCAGCTTGGAGAGCCAGGAGAGTGGGAAGTGCAGTTCTGGTCTGACAGCAGTCTGCCGGAGAATTCTCTCTTTCTTGGTCTTTTTCAAAACTTCAACTGATTGGATGAGGCCCACCCACACCATGGAAGGGAACCTGCTAACTTCAAGTTCACCAATTTAAATGATAATCTTTCCAAAAACACCTTCCAAGTTAACACATTAAAATTACTACCACACATGTTTATATGAGACTTAAAATTTTAAATAAATGGTCTCATATTAAGAAGGATAGGAAGGGCCAGATGTAGTGAAGTGATGAAATTTCAGAACACCTCACAGATTTAAGCCCTGGAGAAAATCAGGGGACGAGCACTGCAAGAATAGCTACCAGTGAGTGCAGAGGGCTAGTGTAGAAGTTTATTTCTCAAGGAACAGGGGATAGGTCAGTGTGGCTGGAACAGCAAGAACACAGGAAAGGGGAGAGGGAACTGAGGTCAGAATGGCAATACAGAGTCAGATCACAGACCTGGGGTTTGAATCTGAGTGAAATAGCAAGCCATTCCATGGTGGGAGCAGAGAAATAATGTAAGTTAATTTTATAACATGCTTTTATTGATATTATTTCAAGTAAAATAGTCCTAAATGGCAGAAAGGTAGGCACTGTTTCAGGCATGTCTCAGACTGATGTCGTTTGAACTAACACTAAGCATTTAAGTGAACTATTAAAGGTCACAAAGCTAGCAAGTGAGAGCCAGATCTGATTCTATTTTCTCTGTTGTAATATGCTGATGTCTGGGTCACTCTGCACCTTCTAATGACCTGTAGGGCCTCCAGGTCATTATTTGGTGATTTGGGGTAATGCTTGTTAGATCCATAATTTAGAATTTTCAGGAAGAAGAACCTAATTAGTCCAAACATGAAATGATACAAATCCTCTTTGCTTTTTTTTTTCTTTCTTTTCTTTTCTTTTTTTTTTTTTTTTTTTGTGAGCTCAAAACGAGGATTTATATGCAGTTACGGAAACCATGCCTACCTTCTACTAATGTCCTCTGCTTACAAATGTCAGCCTGTTCATTTCCCCAGATTTCAATCTACTTAGTGGTATAAAGAAACATATATTTTCCCCTTTCCTCTAGTCAGAAGGGTAAGAAATATTTCCCTGGATGATGCTATTACAATATTCAACAGCAGCTCCCTGGAGAGAAAGGATAATTCAAAATCTTAAATAAGATATTCAATTTGAGATTAGTTAAGTGGTTATTTGGCTAAAAGGGATTTGACAAACAAGAAACACTTCTATATCTTCAGGTAAAGGAAATATTCAGTTGGATTTAATTAGCAGTGGGATTTTTTTTGGCACCTCTCCATTAGGAACCTTCAAGCATTGAAAGGATAATTACCATTTCTGCAGGTTAATAATCACAATAAAGTTTCATTTTAAAAAATGAGGATTCTAAACTCAAATGCAAAACACTGGTGTGAGATTCCCAAGTGTATTTCCTCTGAGATCATAGTTAATATACAGACTGTAGTCATGCATTTTATTAGCAGTTGTGGTCTTGATCAATTTGCTTTAAACTCACACAGCTTTCAAGTCCTGTAATTTTAGGCTTGGAAGAACATACATCATGAATAAATGTTGGCACTGAGTTTCTTCTGAATTCTCCAATAAGCACATTATCCTCTGGCACAGAAGAAACACTTACAGTTTAGAAGAGCACCCTTTTCTTTGTATTGTCTTTGTTGGGATTCCTTTGTGGAGAGGTGGTGGCTCAGGACCAAGAATGCCTTTGTCCAAACTCCCAGTAATCATGAGAAATGTGAGTGTTCTCGCAGAGAAGTACTGGGTAGCTAGTCTTTCACCACGAGATCTCACGTTCTATATTCTGATGTCCTTCCTCTTTTGTCCCTTTATCCCTCACTGTTCTTATCCCTGGTCGGGGAGAAGGCTTTAAGCATGCCATATCAAAAATCTACTGAGAGATGACACATATTAGAAAGTTTTTTTTTTTTGGTACTTCATCCATGAAGAATGTGAGCGTTCAATGCAAAGGACTCGTACTGAAGAACTGTATGTGAGCTGCTGTGAGGTGAAGTCAGCCAGAGGGGAAGAGTGATGGAAAGGAAGGAGGGAGAGACACTAAGGACAAAGGAGCTGTAGGTGGACATGTGACACCAACAGCTAGGGACACATACAGTGGAGGAAAAAAAAATTCCTCTGTCCTTCCTCCCTCTGGATATTGTGAAGTTTTCTGGGATTATGCCATGCTTTTCCATAGTTAGAAGGGCTGGGTATAAGTTACCATACCTATTTCCAAAATGTTCAAAAAGAATACCTAACATACACCCATTCCTCTTTTAGTCCTCCAGTGATATTCTGCAACTTGCTCATATAGACTCATGAGAATCAACTGTCAAATTCTCAGGAATTTTGTGAGTCAACTGTTAAAGCGTTGATAGCTTATAATTGGCTATAATGGAAATGTTGACACCATGAAGTCCAACACATGCTACAAGTCAGGCCCTCCCCCCGCCCCCACCCCCAGAAAGCCAGTTGAAACCTTTTTCAGCACATCACTGAAGTCGTGCACTCACTACTCGATGCCATATCATGTGGGTTTTGCCTCACATTCCATCCCTCTTATAGCCCTCCCTTAGATGCCACAGAAGACATAATTTCCAAATACAGTGTCCCACAGAGTCTACATCCTTCCTGACTTCTCAGCATTTGAGAGGATAAGCTGACTCTGTCCTCCCACAACACTGGTATCTCTTGGGGCCCATGCAGTTCTAAACTCTCTTCTTGGGCAATTTCACCAGCTCTCCTTCCTTCCCTTAAATATAGCTATTTCTCATGAGTCTGAACTTGGCCTTCTTCGCTCTTTCAACTCATTCATTACCTGGTTTATGTGCCTGCTCAGTGCAGATGACGGCCACATCCACCCCTACTTCTCAGGCTCACCATTCCATTCCAGGTTAGTATTTCAACAGCCTGCTGGTGTTTGCACATGGGAGGCCAACTGATCATCCAAACTCAGCCTTTCCCAAAGCAAAAACATTACCTCCCCGTCTTTCCTCAGCTCATTCTCAGACTTCATTTATTCAATGGCATCATCATCAGACCAGTCTAGTCTATCATATCTGATGATCACGGGTAATTAAAATTATAAATATTTTTAATTTATAAATTAAAAATAGTTTGGATATTGTTTGTTCTTCCTTCCTGCTTATGAAATTTACTACATATCTTCCTAAAATCTTCCTTCATAATGTACCTCACATGTGCTGCCTCTAACATTTCTCTTACCACCACATTGTGTTAGCTAAGATCTCCTCGTTTGGTGTTCCTTCACCTCTGTACTAGCCTTCTGATGTTGGGATGGGATGGGTGGCACCAGATGTAAAGTAGAAAATCTCTAGAATGTCCTGATGCTAAGCTACCTTTACTATTATTTTAATTTGGGTCCTTAAATTCTTTGCTATTTCTCTAAGAAATGGAGACTAATTTCCCTCCCCTTGAGTGTAGGCTGGATACAGTGACCTGCTTCTAATGAATGAACCAGAGCAGAGGTGGCAGCGGGAGACTTCAGAGACTGGATCTCAGAATCTCCAGGCTTCCTCCTCACTCATGTTCTTTTGGGTCATCCATGCTAGGGGAAGTCTGTCATTACATCATGCAGACAAGGCATTTAGGAAGTCTTGTAGAGAGGTATACGTGATGAGAATCTAAGGATTCCTGTGAGAGCCATGAGTTTGAACTACCTCTGTGTATCTTCCAGCCCACTCAAGTCCTCATATGGTTATAGTCCTGGCCAACACCTTGACTGCAATCTCATGAAGAAGCCTGAGTCAGAACTCTCTAGCTAACTCACTCCTGGATTCTTGTCCTTTGGGAATTATGAGATAATAGATGTTTGTCATTTTAAACTGGGAAATTTGGGGATAATGTCTTATGCAGCAATAGATAACTAAGAGAACTTCTATCTTTAAACCTGCTTCAACGTAAATTTTATAAGTAGAAGTATAACTATGCCATTTTAATGCTGAAAAATTCCAAAGGCTTTGGAGATGAAATTTCTACTAAACACAAGTCCTGTCATTTTAGTCTGGTATTCAAGGCTCTCTACGACACATCACCAACCCATCTCTTCAGTTTTATATCCCAAAAAACTCACTGTTGGAGTCCATGTTCCAGCCAATCTGGAAGATTATCCATTCTCTGTACGTACAATGGGCTCTGTATTTCCTCTCCCATTCCTATTCCTAAAGAGGGATGCTGTGGCTGTGTGATGGTGATTGCAGAGACTTTCAGCTTCACCATCTTTTCAAACTCTCCTCCTTGAGGAAATCCAGATATTAATGCTTCTCTTAAGCACAGCGGAAGGACAGAACTTTGAAGGAAGACGAGGACTAGAATAGACTTCAGGCCATCTGTCTTTTCGCATTTAAAAACACTGGATCATTCTGTTTTGATTGCTCAGGAGTGTGACTCTGTCTTCTTTCTCCGCTTTTATCCTCTGCTGCCTATGACTTGGGCCCAGTTCTCTAGAGCTGCTGCTTTCTGCAGTCTCCTGTCTAAATGACCACTGCCCTGGCTCCTGCTTGGTCATGGCAGTTCGTTCCAACCTCCCAAATATTAGAGAATTGCTCCATTCCCAGTTTGACAGTAGGAATGACTACCTTTTGTTTCCTTTAATGCCATTCTCTAATTCCAAGGCTCCTCTACATAGATTTCTAATACATTCAGTTTAGCATCTTAATTTCTTAGAAAGCAAAATATGCAACATGCACTCCCTCCTTCTCAGAGGGTCTCCCAACCACCTCCACCCTGCCTGGAGTTTCAAAGAACCCTCCACCCCTCACCGCACACGGAGTGATGACTTGGTGGTTTGATGACAATTATGGCACGTGTCATCTGCCTAGAAACATTTCTTTATGCTCCCTTTCTTTCTCCCCTTCTCCTTTTCCTTGTTCTTGTGTTATTCTTTATTCTCTATCTTTTCCTTCTCTCCTGCTCGAGTGTCATTCTTCATGTTTGCAGCCTGTGGAAAACGTGAAAAACTGTTCATATTTTTTTAAATTTAGGGAAAACAATACAACAGTAGTTCAGTCCTTGTGGCCCAGCAGCTGCTGTGGCAAGGGCTGAGCTTTGAGCTCCCCTGCCTGCTACCTTTGGGTTTATGATGGGAACGTCTCCGGTCCTGATGTGCACTGCCCCCTGGGCCATCTTAATTTATTTCTAGGAATGAATTAAGGCCTATTTTTACTCAACGCTCCCTTGAGAACAGAGTTGTCAGGTATGAGCCAGCCATCTGGATACATCCTTAAAGTGGGCAGTGGCTTGCCAATACTTCTAACCTCCTGAAGGACCCAACTTTACTCATTTTCTAGCTGGAAGAGTAAAAAGGCTATATTTACTTGTTCAAGACTATTACATATGTGCATGACATTTTTTACACAATGACCAACTTTCCTAAATGAAGACAATCCCTAGAAAGGGGCATGAAAAAATTGGAAAAATACTCTACGGGAGAAAACTGAGGCTCAGAGAAGTGGCTTGATTAAGGAGACTATAGAGGAAAGGAGAATGGCAGTGAAAAGTACAGTACCTAATTGCCAGACCAGTTCATAGTCCAGGGAGTTATGCTGCTGACATGTGATGATTAATTTTATGTGTCAATTTGGCTAATGTGCTCAATTGTTTGTTTAAAAACAGTCCCAATTGCTCTGTGAAAGTTATTTTTTTAGACAGGATTAACATTTAAATCAGTAGACTTTGACTAAAGCAGACCGCTGTCCATAATGTGGGTGGGCCTCATCCAATCAGTTCAAAGCATTAAGAGGAAAGACTGAGCTCCCCAGAGAAGAAAAGGATTGTGTCTCCAGATTGCCTTATGAGTCAAGACTGTAACCTCAGCTCACTAGAATTTCCAGCCTGCTGGTCTGCCTTGCAAATATCAGACTTGTCAGCCCCAAGAATTGCATAAGCCAATTTAAAATCTATGTACATATCTCATTGATTCTATTTCTCTGAAGAACGTTAATATATGGCAGTACTACATTTAAGCTATGCTTATCATCCATGACCTTAAACAACCAGATACAGGAACATTTGGAACATTATATTACTATTAGTACGACTTACTACTACTAGAGTTCCTGGCCAGCACTTATGGAGTTCTTACTATATGCCAGACTGTGCACTAAATGTTTTCCATAGATTATATTTCTAAACCATGCATTAATCATTTGAAGTTGTTGGATATCTTATTTTGTACAACTGAGCTTAAAGAGAAAAATAATAAAGGAAAAGAAATGAGAGTAGAGGAAAGGCAAGGGAAGAAATGAAACACCTGCCCATGCCACATAGTAAGGGAAAGATCCAGGACATTAATCCAGATTAACTCCAAATTCACATTGAGACCAGTGCACTGAACTTGAGGGCAAGAAAATCCATTAATAACTTGTGAAGTGAAGCTCTGATACCAGGGACTCCGAGCACACTGATAGAAATCCACTTTAGTAATCCTATTTACTAGCATTACTATGGCAATGTCTAAGTAGCCAGCGCTGGTGAAAAATGGGTTACACCTGAAATGAAAAAAATAAGGATGAACAGTCTTTACCAAAAGACAGTTATGGCTCAAATGTCCAGATTTGCTGGTTTCTTGAGAATAATTGAAACACTCAAGTGTCACCCCCATTTAGTTTATTTATGTGGCAACTTTAGGGCATCGGGAGTTTTGCCTAAGTGAGGTTTTCTTATTTTCCTTTTAAAATAACTGAACCGTATCACTGTAAATGCCAAACTATTTTTTAACAATTGTCAGTGGATTTTTCTAAAATACGCTATACTTGCCACCCACTTCCTCCATAAAGAGACTCCGAATAATACAAATGCATCTTTCTGACGTAGATCACCATTACGACTATACGCCTTTGTTCGGAGAAGTACCTTCCAGAACTAAATAACGATGTACTTAGGATTTTTTCCCTGCACTAAAGAGCCCTGGATGTCTAGGTTTTTATATTTTTTCTACTTCTTATGTTCCAACATCCTTATACTATCTGCTGGAACTGCTCAGCACTGCTGTCAGTGGGTCCTTACCACCTCTTGTATGCAATGTATCTAAATCTGAAATCATTATCTTTGCCAAGATCCTCTCTTTCAAAGAGCATTATTATCCTCCAAGTTCCAAATTTGGCATTACTGTTTAACACCACTTTATCTCTTGTTTTTGATGTTTGACATGTTGCCAAATCACATTGGATCTACTTCCTCCTATTAATACATACAATTCTCAGGCAAGATTTATGGAAGCATAAAGGTTCCCTCTCTTCCTCTCATCCACCTATCTAAAATACATCATTTGGAAGGCAGAATCAAGTGCACAGGGAGAGATCTGGCCAGGGACTGGATTTTAGCAGCAATCTGAGTTGATTTACACCACAAAGAGCCTGGAGGGGGGATACAAGCCAGAATGGAGGGTACAGAAAAAGTTACCCAGAGTTCCGTTTTTGCTGTGAGAAACTCCAAAGCAATCAGGAGAAGGAGAAAATTGGGACAACTCAAAAGTGTTTTTGAAAATTGTTGCTAGGCTTATGAATCATTTTCCCAATAATGGTCCTTGAAAGATGCAAGCAAAGGTTAGAATTGCTTTTTAAAAAATTACTGGTTGATGACTTGGCTGCTGCTTTAGAAGCTATCCACCTTAGAGACTGTCTTGTGGTTCAGTAGTTATTCAGATTGTTTGCTGAATAAATAAATGAATAAACAAATGCTTTATTTTTCATGGAGTGAGGACCATGCCACACCCTCAAAGCTGGGGTTAGAGGGTAATCATTTTTCTCACATTTACTGGATCCTGTTCTATTCATTCCAAGGATCCTGGCTGTGTTCTACATAACTGAAGATGGGAGAAGGTATCACAGAGAAAAGAACAGATGAATCTTTGCTCTGCTGCTAACTTGCTATGTGTCCATGAGAAAATAGCTGGGTCTCAAGCAAATGAGGTAATTGGTCAAGCTGATAGTCTAACATGATGCAGAGGATTTAATCAGTGCTTCAGAAATACTTAGAGAATGATTTTTTAAGTTCCCTTCCAGCTCTAGAATTCTATGATTCTAGCAAAGCAGTTTTGGCAAACTTGGACTCTTGACAGAGATATCCTCTGAGTGCCAAAAATATTGGACGCAGGTTGAGTTTTGTGCCTCTGCTTCCCATGAGTGGATGGATAGCAGTCCCATGTGTAGTGCCTCTGATATTATGCAGAGCGGGCCACTGTAATATGCTTAATAAACCATCCTGGTGTCGCCTTGGTTTTGTTCTTAAAAACTGCCTACCACGCATTATACCAAAGAGTGCATCTGCATATACAGAATAAACAAATGTGCTTGTTCACTAAAAAGCTTTCCCTGAGAAAGAGTTGAAGGTGAGTTGGTTACATGTTCACTGACTTTATTTGTTGTCTCCTAAAACTACACAGAGGTGGGCCCCATCTCAGTGCTGATGGTAAAGAGAGGCAAATAGTGTGAACGTGGTAGGGAGGAGGGGGAGAAAGTGCAGACGAAATCTACTTGAACCTGACAACAAATGGGTAGTTATTTTCATTTACTTAGCTCTTCTTTCACGTCACTTTTTGGGAAATTGTCAAAGAATCCCAGAAATAACCAGAGAATCCATTCCCAGAAGGTTTGGAGAAAATGGAGTCCATTTTGCCCCAGAACCAAGGCTACCAGGATTGAACAATATAGTAGAAGTTTCCAGCCCACTTCCTCAGTCTGAGAGAAAATGTCAATGCTTTTAGCTGTGGGTCCAGTGTGCTTGGGATTAGCTTTTAATTCTTAATGTTTTCATGAATCCCCACTATTCTCTGGTCCACCACATGGCTATGCCTAGGTATTTAGCCTTTGGTCTCAGTTTTTTCTTAGACTCCAGATGCCCTGCTCTGTCCTGCTAATAGCCCACTGAAATGGAACCCAGATGCTCTGATTTGTTCCTGCCATTCTGTCCATCAGGTTTAGACCTTGTTGACCTCCCAAAGCCAGGCGCCTCAGGAGAGTCTTACTCATCATAGACTAATACTGATGACTGAGGACATGTAGGGGCCACTGGGATCATGGCCGCCAGCCTGCCTTCTGGTATAATCACTGAGTGGAATCTTCAGGTACATGTTTCACTTATAGGATTGTGCCTAACACAACCTAAAATTTTTATACCTCTTTGGATACCACCTTATATTCGAGAAAGAGCCATTCAGCTGGGTCAGTCCTGTCTCACCAGTGTCCTTTCCAGTCTTGTTTTCTTTGTCCTTCCCACTCATATCTCATGATGACTACTCAGGACATCCCAACCAACTAGTTTTTTTTTTTTCCTATTTGCAGTAGTACTGTGGATTCTCATCAGTTAAAAAAACAAAACCCAAAACCACATTTGGTCAAATGTGCTCATGTATAATAGAGCCACGAGGCTTCATTGTGAGTTATTACAAGAAATGTCTCACTCCATGGGCCACAGCGGGGAAAGAAGGTCTTGCCCTCAGTGAGGCTGTGACAGGAAACCTCATGCAGAAGCATGAAGATCACAGTAAAAAGCCCAATCCCCAATGGGCTAAGCAATGTCTGTGGTTTACTCTCAGTGCTGTATGAGCTCCTGGGTTTCAGATTTCTTAGTGTTGGTATTTGGAAAACACTTCCTCTATATCCATTTGTTTGCCCAAGTTAGCAGCAAATATCACTTCTTTCCTCCGGGAGAGCTTAGATGGCCTGTCTTCCCTATGTACCACATCAAGTAAGGTCAAAAGGAATAAGTCTTCATTTGTGTAACTCGGTAGCAAGGGCTGAGAGATTTGAGGTGTGCTTTCAAAGGAAGGATAACTCTTTTCCTTGTGTAAACTCTTCCCCACAAGTACATTTGGAGCAGGGAGCTGCATGAACAGTTGCTGTTTTAAACCATCTCCTGTTTGCACCTTGCCTGTGGCAAGATTGTAGGGGAGGCGGGGTTGGATGGAAGGAGGAGTGGGCATGTCCTTTAGGAGTCTTGGGTTGAAATTCTGACTTTACTACTTTGCCAGTTTTGCAACCTTGGACGTGCCACTTAAACTTTCCAGACAGAGGTTTCTGCATTATTAAATGAACCTACTACCTTAAAGCATCATCATTTTTTTTCCTTTTCATTTTAGAGAGAGAGAAGGGGGAGCAGTGAGAGGGAGAGAGAGAATAACAAGCAGGCTCCATGCTCAGTGCAAAGCCCAAGGCAGGACTCAATCCCACGACCCTGGGATCATGACCTGAGCTGAAATCAAGAGCTGGGTGCTCATCTAACTGAGCCACCTAGGAGCCCTGCATTTTCACGTTTTAAATCATTTATTCCTTATAACATAGCAAATGTACCATGCCTCACCACTTTTTTCCCTTTTCCTTTTATACCTTATTGCCCCCTCCTGTCCCAAAGCCCCAACACCCTTGTATATGTTGCATGAAATTAAGTGGCTAAAAAGAAGAAATAATACATATAACACATTTGGAAATACATCTAGAAATTGGTAATGATATACTCGGCAGAACAAAGAACTGATTTGTTTGTCTGCCATGTTAAAAAAAAATAAGTAATAGTTCTCTGCCCTTCTAGATTTCCTGGAAGCATTTTCACATTATTTCTATTAGAAAACTCTTTTGTTAATTACTTCCCTTGTTCTCACTAGTCTAGCAATTCACCCCCCTCTCCAAAGTAAAATGCACATGTGTGATAGAGATCCATTTTACCAACTTATGTCCACCTTCCCTCCCTGGATGCCCAGTGATTTGATCCCATAAATCCCCAGGGACATCTATCTGATCCCAACCAGGAGAAAAGCTCTGCAGTGCTAGAAGGAAGAACTGAATCTTTCTGGGCATTCCTCCAGACTGCAGCTTGGCCAGGCATGACACTGAGGATGACTGTGTCTGCCTTGTTTTGAGCCATCTGAAATGCGGTGCACTGCAGGGTTCAGAAAACAGTCCTCATTGCATGGAGCAGCTTTCTTTTCTTTAATCCAGCGCATGTGAGGGCTTTGATTTAGAACAGATCCGGGAGCATTTCTAAGCTTCCCAAGCCCCAGGCCTGTCTGGTCTTTGAGTCTCGACTTACCCTTTGGGTCAACCCAGACCACCAATTACCCAGCCACCTACTAACCACAGAAATGAGTCTAAACCATTGCTCATCTTGTAGGAAGCACAGCACAGAAGGAAAAGTGAATGTTTTGATGTCATACAGACCTGCTATCCTGTGATCGCAAGTGAGTCATTTTACTTTTCTGAGCCCTGTTTTCACCAAATGTAAAAGAAGAAAACCTTTCTTACTTAAGAACTTGTGTGGATAAAATGAGACAATGACTATACAGTGCATTATGTAATGATACATAAATAATGTTGCAAAATGGCAGCTGCTTTATTACTGACATTAATCCATTTTCCATTCACAACTTCCTCATTCTATACTTTGGTTCCATTTGTATCTTTTATTTTTATGTAACTGAACTCTTGGCTTAGGAATTAAAATCATGATAGCCTTTGGCCCTTTGGACTTAGTGTTCATATATATTCACTTGGACCTAGTGCTTGGACCTAGACTTACACTATGAATTTGGTTTGCTTATACCTCTGGCTGGCAGTGTTGCCTCTGTGCCCTACCGTTGGCCAATGAGAACATCCTGCGCGGTTATTTAGGGAACACTTGGCTAAACCAGTCCCTGCCATTCGTCGTGTGTGTGTGTGTGTGTGTGTGTGTGTGTGTAATATTCTCTGCTGGTGCTATTACTGGGTATGGTTGGCACCTTCTTGTGGCCACAAGATGGCAGGGAGAGTGAACAACTGCTGGTTGAACAATTAACAATGCAACTACATAAACTAAGTCAGGGTATCCTCCAGAAGCTTCCAGATGCTTTTCCTCCAGAAGTAATTCTTCTGTTTACACATACCCTCCTCAGTGTAGTTCAGGTGCTGACCGTGAGTACCTAAGAGTGTGAAACATTCTTCAGAGAGCACTGGCTTGCGATACTCAACACACAATCTAATTTTATGAATTAGAAAAAGGGAGTGTTACTATATTTCAATCTCTCTGTCCCTATATGTTTTCTGTACAAATTGTTTTCATATTATGTAAAGTCTTAAATTCTGCATCCTTTTAACATCACAGGAGAATGTTCTCATGCCACTAAGTATTCTTTAGAAAAATAGTTTTAGTGGAAGCATTCTATTTTATTCTACGGCTATATAATATTTATCACTAATTAGTTTATAAATACTGTTTATTGCATCCCTTTTCTGCATCTGCAAGCTGTATAATGCTTCTGTTGGCAGGAAGATTTCATGGAGATATCTCTACGTGCATATATTGAAACATCTTGCTCAGGATTGTTCATAAAGTGTTTTTATGATCTAGATAGCTTAAGCTTATTTTTGAATATTTTAAAACTTCCAGTTTCACTTTTCATGGGATATTTATAAATGCCTTTTCATACTATCTTATTCTTTAACAAAGAGATTTGACCACAATTTAACATTCTTGGGGCCAAAGACACATTTCTTTTTTTTTTTATTTTTAATTTTTGTTTTTGAGAGAGAGAGAGAGAGAGAGAGAGAGTTCTGCATGCGAGCAGGAGAGAGGGGCAGAGGGAGAGACAGAATCCCAAGCAGGCTCCACACTTAGCACTGCGCCTGATGTGGGGCTTGATCCCACAACCCTGGGATCATGACCTGAGCTGAAATCAAGAATCAGACACTTAATTGACTGAGCCACCAGACGCCCCACAAATATATATTTCTAAACATGAGTTGTTGAGGTTGGTGGAAATTGAGTGGCACCCTGAGGTTTGTGCTATGGGCAGGCTGCTGGTCTCACACTAAAAATGCTCAGGTTGAGAGTGATGATGATGAGGACTGGCTCTATCTTCTTCTATTTTCCCTCTGCAGTCAAGTTAGACTTCTTCCTTCTATCAGTATATCCATATTACTTTTAAACTAACATCAGAATTACTGTTAATTCTGTGATAAAAATTTTTTGAAGATGTACATTTGTTCTAATGGGGTATATTAGAGAAAAAATTGAAGATAACGCAAATTTTGTATTTATGTGTGATTTTCCCTAAAAGAAACATTAGGTGAAGAGACAAAACTATACCTAGCTGAATTCAGCTGTGTAACAACACAACACACACACACACACACACACACACACACACAATCCTCCAGCATCTACCAGTTACCTCCATTTGCCTCATGTGATCCAAGCCACAGCATCCATCTGGTTTTAATAACTTTCTGTCAGATTTCAGGTAACTCTCCTTCTTTATGATAATTCACTTTACAATAACTCGTGTCACAATAACTCACTTTACAATAACTCAATAACAATAACTCAATTACAATAACAATAATTCTATAAGCACTCTAATGCCCTCTTTCACAAGCCAACTTCAGGTCTTTTCAAGGTGTTTTATCTGTGTATTTCTTTTTTTTTTATTTTTTTTAACGTTTTATTTATTTTTGAGACAGGGAGAGACAGAACATGAACAGGGGAGGGTCAGAGAGAGGGAGACACAGAATCGGAAACAGGCTCCAGGCTCTGAGCTGTCAGCACAGAGCCCGACGTGGGGCTCGAACTCACGGACCGCAAAATCATGACCTGAGCCGAAGTCGGCCTCTTAACCGACTGAGCCACCCAGGCGCCCCTTATCTGTGTATTTCTTAGCCATTTAATACACATAAAACTGTGCTACCATTTTTACTAGGTTTTGCTGTGGTCTGATATCTCCTCCCAAACTCTTATATCCAAAACCTCACGCCCACTGTGATGGTATTAGAGGGTGGGGCCTTTGGGAAGTGATTACTGCTTTTGCAGAAAAGATGCGGGACAGTTTCCTGCCCCATGAGGACCCAGTGAGAGGGTGCCACTTACGAGACAGAAAACAGGTCTCTGAATCTGCTGGCACCTTGATCTTGGATTTCTAAGCCTCCGGAACCCCGAGAAATAAATTTGTGTTAATTATAAGCCACCCAGTATCTGGTATTGTGTTATAAAAGAACAGGCTGAGAAAGGTTTGTATCTTTTATTAATGTGTCACAGACACATTACACATTAAGCTGACACATGGGAAAGTTTGTGTATGTTGTGTATTGTGTCCTGGTCCCATTTCTTTTTCTAAGCCTTGTGTTTTTATTGCATTATTTAGCATCACGAGGTGATATTTGAGGAACTCATATGTCACATAACAGAACGGACTGTATATACAGCTCCCTGGAAAGATTCGTAGGCATGACCATTGTGAAAGCTGCTTCTTCTTAATCTCAGAACAATTTCTAATTGCTGTGCTGAAGTCCAAAATTTTGTTTTTGGTTGAGGTTTATCTGAGATAGACATTGAACAAGTTCGGACAATGTATGTGTCTCCCAATGACTGGTTCCTTTTCAACTTTCATTTTATTATTTTTTTTAATGTTTATTCTTGAGAGAGAGACCGAGACAGAGAGTGGGGGGAGGGGCAGAGAGAGGGGGAGACACAGAATCTGAAGCAGGTTCCAGGCTCTGAGCTGTCAGCACAGAGTTGGACGCGGGGCTTGAACTCACGGACCGCGAGATCATGACCTGAGCTGAAGTCAGACACCACCCAGGAGCCTTTTAAAGTATTTTATTTATTTATTTTATTTTACTTTATTTTATTATTTTATTTTTATTGTATTTTATTGTATTTTATTTTATTTTATTTTATTTTATTTTATTTTATTTTATTTTATTTTATTTTAATGTTCCTTTTCAGCTTTCAGATCCCAGGGAAGCCAGGGACCAACTCCCATTCTCCCATCCCCATCCCTGGTCATTCTGCTCTCTGCTGTGTTTATTTAATTTTTACCTATCAAATTTATCTTATAGGTATTATAGCATTGTATATGTTACATTACATTTTATTATTTGTTCATGTTCCTTTTAGAAATATATGCTCATAAAGCCAGATAGCTTATCTGCCTTGTTCACTTGTATCATCAAATGTGCAGACCTAAAGAAGTCTGCAACACATAGGGATTAACAAATATTTGTATTTTTTCAACAGAAGATTACTTTTCTGTTATTTAACATGAAAACTATAATGCCTACTTCCTTTATGTGTCCATCTAGAATTCTTTTGGGATTTTCCCTACTACAAAAGCATCAGCCTCACATGCATTTTCAAAACACTATTAACTCCTGACAACTAGGTAAACACATAATGATTCAGAAACCAAACTTAGGCCTTTGTTTCTCACACTATTTTCTAACCTTTTTTTTTCTTTTTCTAAACTACAATGATTTCACTTAAATTAATATGTAAGAATAGGTCTGTGAATACAGCAGCTTGAGTGGTAAGAGAGATGAAGGGCAAGGATTTGTTGGTTCTTGACAAGCACCAATTTAATATGTAATTAGAAATGCTGGGTAAGGGGAGTCTGACAGATTGCGATTCAGCTTGTTGATCATGACAGGGAGCTGAAAAATCCAGGTTGAGTTTCAGCAAACATTTATCTAGTGCCCCCTGATGGCGATGTCCAGCGCTAGAGGCTGAAGCAATGAAATGAAAGAAAAAAATAAAGATCCTCTCCTACAGGACTGTAGAATTCGGTGAGAAAGGTGTAAAAAGTGGTGCACAGAAACATATTGCTAAGTTTGAAATACGTGCTGTTCAAAGGGAAGTATGTGAAAGAGGATCACAGGGCAAGGAGCGCCTACTATTTAACTAATTGCCTTTCAACTGTGGGGCAGTTTGGAGTTGAGGTGGTCTGAACTTAAAAGAGGTGCTGTGCCAGTCACTTGCCTGTGTTTTCTCAAGTTCATTCCCCTTCCCCCCTATTCTGCTTTGTACTTCAGGAAACTACATTTTCCAGGGTCCACGGTCCACTGCCCACTGGCTTATGGATGGGTTTGGCCAATGGGAAGCTTCGGCTGAAGATGGGAAGGCCAGCGCAAGGGGAATAAATGTCCTCTCTCCATCTTCTTTGCTTGCGCTATGGCTGTGGCTCCTCTGTGTTTCCAGAAAGTGCCAGCCATGTCCTCCATGATTTCAGTGTCAAGCTGGTGGTCCTGGTCCTGGGCTGTAGGAATCCCTGTGTCCTTCCAGCCTAGGCAAGGTAGAGGCTTCCTATTGATGCTAATCTTGTCCTTGCCTTGCTTTCCCCTATTTGGCATCTTGGCTCTTCAGTTACTCATGCAAACAAATTTCCTGTCCTCAGTTTGAAATCTCCAGGGGTGATTTTTGTGTGACTGCCTGTACCCTCGGGGAAACAGGAGATAAACTCCTGATCGGGAAGTACAGCACAGGCTCTGGCCTGGAAAAGAATGGAGGGGCCGGTGGAAGATTAGCTTGTGGGAAAAGAAAGGTTAAAGGCCACCTAAAAACAACAGGGATTCTCAGGCATGTTGAGGACAATGCTGTTGAGGCAACACCATTCTGAGCCTGGTGGGTCTTTGGAAGGTTAAGAAAGGTTCTGTCTATACAAAATATAAGGGCAAAATGTTGCCTAAGAAGAGATGCCACCCAAGTAAGTAAGCCACAAGGCTGGAGGATTTGGGATCCAGTCCACCTCGCTGTTTTCCATCAGGTTTAAATCAGCTGTCGAGGCCTCTCAGGAATGACTCACCCACTGACAATACCAAAACTGGAAGTTATCTTCTTCCTTCAGATTACATGCATGGGGACGCTGAAGCTTTCGTATGCAAAAGTCTTTGATCAAGGTCACACAGCTGGCATAGCCAGGAGGAGAGCTCCACTCTCCTAATTTCAGGGTGGGAGCCTCTTTTATGCTGTCATCTGGGTCTTTACCACTCCCCGGGTTTTTCAGGTCATTGTATCACATGGAGGTTCGCTCCTTCAGTAACTACAAGATTTTAAACAATTTGAATGGGTTTGTCCCATATCAATAAGTTCTAATTTTGAACTGAATATAATGAGGATGTTACACATTCCAAAGTAACCAGTTTGGAGTGATTTTTAAGTAGAATCATGTACTTTAATAAAGCAACAACACTATATAGTCCACTAGAATACAGGTAGAATTTAGGTATTTGTACTCTCCTTCGTTAGCAAAAACGAAAACCAAGCAAGCAAGCAAACAGAAAAACCCTTGGAGACTGTGGTAGTCTATTGTCACATAATTAGCCTTAATTAAAATCCTATAGTTGCATCACTTGTGTATCAAGACTGAATGTCACAGTTGGGTTCGAGATAAAATACACTCCTTGAGGCCAAGACTTTAGAGACATTATCTGTTTAATAAATATGATTGTAAAAGCAATAAACAAGAGCAATTATACATTACACTACATAGTATTTAACAAAAAAATACATCAAAAAAGTCATTTGAAAATTAGAAGTAGTTCCGGTACTATAAGAAAACTTTCTTTTTCTTTTTTTTTTTTTTTTAAATTGGCTTCCTATAAAAATAAGTTGGCAAATGAGGGATTTCAATGCTCAGTTGGAATCCTGGAAAACACAGAACAGCTGCCAAACACCCCATTGCTCTCAAAGTTGCTGTTTGGAACTTCTGAAAAAAAAAGCAAGGCAAACCTCTGCATTTTGGACAGTGAATCCAATTAGGAATAAGGCGAAGGAGAAAATGTTGGCTGGGTATTTCAGGGTAGAGCATGCACAGTTTGCCCTCTGGGAGTTTTGGAAAACATCACAATATCAGATTTTTAGCTTGCCCTGAATTTTCCCTTCCACGCCCATCCCTCGCCACTCACTCCTCTGGCCCACCAAACTCCTCACTGTGTTTGCACCTGCTGTTAGTGAGTAGGTAGGCACTTGGGTCCCTCCCATTTGTAGGCTCTCATTACTATGTTCTCTTTGGGATTGAGCTGGAATGGCAGGGTGCAGTGGTTCCCAAACTTCTGTGTGCATCACAATAACCTGAAGCGCTGGTAAAAACAGACTACTGGGCCCCATAGCCCCTCAGAGTTTCTGATTCAGTAGGACTTCAGTAGGGGGACCCCAAATTTCTAATAACTCTGAGGTGATGCTGATTCTGCTGGTCCAGGTACCACACTTTGAGAACCATAGAGCTAGATTGTAAGAACAATGAGGTCCCCTCTGAGCAGTACCTAGCCTCACTAATCTCCTACAGGTGGGAGGGAGCTTGGAGGAGAGGCACATGAGGACCCTGGAGATGCTCACTAGAGAGCTGGCCATCTGTGATCACTTTCCAAAATGCCAGGCATCTCATGTCTACCTCGATTTTTACTTAGGACTTGCAAGCCCATCCTTCCCTATGTTTTCTCACGTAGTCTTTTCATGTATCCCTTCAACGAGTGGTTTTCTTAATACCTACTCTAGGCAAGGCACTGTGCTAGATTCAGAGGGTTTTTCCATTTCTCATAATTTTCCGATTAAAATTACTTGAACTGCAACTCCAAGGACCCCCTGTGCTGTTTTGAGGGAGCCTCTTTTGGTTTCCCAACATTTTGTCTTCCAGATTAAACTTGGGCGGCTCCAACTGAAGCGGATCGATGAGGATGTGTCCTATGGGATAGGAAGCCTGGCAGGTTGGGGATCAATTGAGTTCTACAAACAGATGGTTGCCGCAGGCATAATCCATTTCCCAGATCCACACTGGGCATCCTCAATCACAAAAACTTCTGCTTGGTTAACTTCTGACTGCAGCTTTGTCACTCTTCTCCTGCCCAGCTACATAAGGGCAGGGCTCCTCAAGACCTTTGGGACACCCCCATTATCACTGGGACCCTGTTATAAACTGTTACTGGCCTGGGAACACGGCCAAGAAGGAGGCTGCTCCCTCTGAGTGGTTTTTCAAAACTGCTTTCTACTATATTTTAGAGTGGGCTTTACCCAACTCATAATCCTCCAAGGGCTTCTGCTGGACATGCTTCTGTGTCATTCTTTCTCTGGTGCTTCTTTCATTATTGCCCTGGGCAAACAGGGATTTTTCATGCCTTGAGTCATTCTGTTTTAGTTAGATATCTACCTCCTCCCCTTGAAGCTTATTAATTTTTCCTTTGCCAATACTACGATACTCAGAGATCAGAGATCACACATGTGAAATGTCTGGGTTCCTTCATAACCAAAATTGCATCCTTATGTAAGACAAGACCTCCATATGTTCTCAGACTTTTTGACACTCTTCAATATTAAATCCATTAACCTGCTTCTTCTTCTCGTTAAAATCAGTTTTATTTTACAAATAGTTTTACTCTACGGTGAGAGAACAAATACTGGGTAATAGCAACCATTACAGAAGGAAACTGCCCTGCCACACAGTAACATGTCAAAACATTTCTCGCGAGAATATTCTGGAATCTGCACACGAGAGATTTTTGTTAAGGTGTGAGAATACCACTACGCATCTGTCTGCTTTCTTTCCCAGTGTACGTGGCCAGGTCTGAATTGTTTTGCATGTATCAACTCTTTCACACACATTGCATGTTTCCAGGTGAGAAAAGGCAAGGCTATTTGCAAGAGGCAGGTTCTCCAGGAGGAGACAAAGGGTACATGGAGCTGAACCCTGCAGGGCAGGACAGCCTGGTCAGTGTGTAGGGAAGCTGGCATGCTGATGGATCAGAAATTTGAATGTGACAAGGGCAAGGTTGGCAGGCGCCAGGCCAGTATTTAGGAAATACCGAGGTTCATGTCCAGAATCTTGCAACATGTTTGGGAAGAAAAAAGTAGGGGGGCTTGAAAGACCACTTGGAAACTGGAAGGAAGAGGTACAAAGACATCAAGAGGTCATGATCACACATGGATAGCAAACACATGGGGAGGCCAGATGACGGGTAACTGGGATTCTCTTTTCTATGTTGGTTGGGGTGAGAGTAGGGAAGCTGCAATGGAAAGCCTGGGTGAGGGAAAGGTCCATTTCTCACATGCCTGCCCCCTGCCTGCCTGCATCACTCTGCCTGAGTATATGGAACTTCAACTCGCTTCTTCATCCCTGTGGCCATACAAAATGCAAAAAAGCAGCCCTGTGGTCACCGCTGGCCCACAGAGCTACCAGAGATAACTGAGAACAGAAAAATGGCAGTAAGGAAAGTGGAACAGAGAAACAGCTCAGGGTTTCACACTCCTGTGCATGTCTTTGTGTCTTATGAAAGGGGCTGGGGTGGCTAATCCACCCGTCAGCCCGTAGAGCTAAAATAGCTGTTAAATCTAGAGCCAAGAATATTTCCAAAAACACATGCAGATTTCCTTGGCCTCTATATGTTATGAATGTTCTACAAACACGACCGATCAGAAAAAAGAGAGAGAGGGAGAAAGGGGGAGGGGAGTGTTTTTTCCATTAAAATAGAGCACCTGTACACTGCCCCTCCAAGCATGTTCTCAAGGTATTGTCCACATGCACAGGCTTAAAGCTAAAAACCCTTGTTGTCTGTGTCTGAAGAATTAAAAAGTCCCGATGCAGTGAGTGTTTGTTTGTTTGTTTGTTTGGATTTTGATTGTTTTTATTTTATTTTTTTTGTTTGTTTTTGTTTTTACTGGCGTCCTCCATTCAAACATTTACATAGGTAGGGATTTCTTTTGTGCTTTGATTCTCAGCAACTATGGAAATACTTCCTGGCAAAATAGGAAACAGAACAACAAAGGAAAGAAAAAAAAACATAAAGTTAGTGGTCATGAAGGATGGTGCACTTGACAAGAGCGAAATTCTTTCCTGATCGGCAGGTCGCCTGTAGCCTTTGGGGGTTTTCCTTAAATTGCAAATTGCGCCCCAGCAGATCCCCGCTTTGGCGTTGAAGGCGGAGTGGCGTGTCTTGCTCTTTGCAATCGGAGAGATGAGTCACCAGGTTGAGTAGAAGGGGAGGGAGGGGAGGGTAAAGCTACTCTCCTAAGAGAAAACGTGTAACACTTACTCACTTAATGACACTGGAAATGGGAAGGTGTCAGAGACTGTGCAGTGTGCTGCCGGACGCTCCTGGCGAAGGAGGGATCGCCACTTTAATAAAGTCAACGGCGCTGTGCTTCATACCCCGTGGAAATGGGATTGAAAACCAAATGACCCACAAAAATGCGCTTACAAGCTTTAGAAGTAAATAGACAGGGTGAATGCTTCTCTGGACTTAAAGACAGAAAAGCCTTTTTCTTCTGAACCTAAAGCAATTACACACTTATCACCCTGTCTCCCCAAATAAAAGAAAGCACGCTCTGAAAACTGGACCCCAGTTGTGGCCACAGTTGTTATTATTACTTCTGATACAAGCCAGTCACTGCACTGAAAATTTCCCCAATACAGCCAAGAACTTTTCCCCCATCCATTTAAAGAGAGGGCTATGTTTCCACTTAGGTGCTCATTTCATTTTCTAAGTAGCAGATACAAAATCCTAGGCAATGAATGGCCTTCTCGAAGGTTTGGTATTCTGACATTAGAGGGAGGCATGAATGGTTAAATAATAATTTATCCACCCTGGGCAACAATACAGGATCTAGATGGCAATATTACAAGGTCAACTCCTGATTCCTGATGCCAACTCCTGATTCCTGGCAAGCCATGGATCCCAATGGTGGTTCCATGGGTTTGTCGACCTCCCTTGGCAAGTTTCCTCTGCCACAAATAGTAGGGTTCTAGACCTAGCTGTTGGGATTCCCATGCTTAATTCATAGGCAGAGAGACAGAGCTCTACTGATATAGAGTAAGGTCCATTTTAAGACTTCTGATAGGGGACAGGTAAAAATGAGGAAAAAATCTGCTGATCTGCTCTGTAACAGTCTAGCCCTCCAGTGGTCTCTTTCAGGAAACGTCACTCCTGGAATGTTCTACAAATTTTATGCCTCTTGTCCTCAGAATTCCCAGGTTCCGTGTTTCCTGGAGGACAGTTTTTAGATGACTGCCAAATTAAAAAGAAAAAAAAAAAAAACCAAACAAACAAAAACCCAGGGTCATCAGCCCGGTCCTCCTCTATCATGTCACTTCTCTACAAGTATTCTGGAGTAATTTCTCCTCCTTAGAGTTGTCTCTAGGTGAGGCTGTCCTGTCTTACCCTGTCACTCCATAGCCTGCTCCTCACAAGCTGCCTGGCCCTCCAGATGACCAGATCCAGCCTCTGAGGCCCGTCCTTCTCGTACATTGTTAGAAAAAATGCTTTGCTCTTTGCCCATGAACATTTTTGGAGCCCCATATTTAAAGGAAAAGTTTTTGCAAAAAGAAGAATAAAGTCACAAGAGAGGGAGGGGAAAAAAAAAACTACATAGGAGCAAGAAGGCTTTTGTTTTTTTCTTATTCCAATGGGAGGAAGCAGGGAAAAAGACATCTTAGCTGTTTCTCTCAGGAATGTTAGAGCAGAAGAAAGTGGTTATGTCAAGCCGGAAAGGGGTTAGGCAGAGTCAGCCATTAACTACCCAGGCTGAACAGCTGAGGGCTACTGGGAGTCATTTACCTAGGAGCTGGGAATCCACCTTCTCATCTATCAGTTGGCCAGGCCTCCTGAGTTCAGTCTGAGGGATATGGGGCCTGCTTTCAGTGGGACTGACTCGACTGACCATCTCTCGTTCTTTCTCATTTTGCATCTGGGCATAAACATTAATCCCCGGGATCTTCCTAAAACATTAACAGACAGCATCATGGCTATGCATGGGAGACGTACATCGCGGCATTTCATGCTTCTGAACCTGTCAGGGAGAAGGACAGGGGAGGGGAGACATGGACGGAAGGACACGTACCTTTTAAACTTGTAGATGACGAACACGGCCAGCCCCACAAACACCACTGAGAGCAGCATCAGCATGGCAGACCCACTGTGAGTTGGAGTGAGGTCCACCAGCGGGGCTAGGGGAGAATACAAGGCATGGTCACCGGCAGAGATGGGGGCATGCCTGGCTCTGTAAGAGGCTTACAACTCTCCCCACAGAGGCATGGTGAGTGCCAGGAAACCAGGTGGAGTCTGCACACAGATGAATGTCACACAGCTGACACGTGAGGGGGGCATCGGAGCCTGTCCTAGCCCCTAGGATGCTCCAGCTGGCCTATTTAAGAAGTGCAGTGGATGACTGGAAACACAGACCCTGGAGCCAGACTTTGGGGATTCCAGGCTGCTCTCCCATGTGCTGCCTATGGGATTCTAGGCACGTTATTTCACTCAACAGGCTTATGTGGTGAGATGAGAACAGCAGTACATCTCTCACCAGGTTTTTGTAGGGACCAGTTGAATTAATGTACATAAAGCACTGATAACAGTACTAGACACGTATTAAGTCTTCTGTAAGTTCCACAGTTTATTACTACTGCTGCTATTATTTTTAATCAACACCTATAAGACTATGATTACTATACTTTCCTATACTCTAGAATGCAAGCTTTCCTCGCACTAAGCAATGCACATCCCCAGAAAAACCAACAGGGAGATTTTTATGAATTATCCCCACCCCCCTCTGTCTCTGCAACCATCATGTGAGACAAAGAACTAGAGAGTAATGGAGCATCCTTATCTCTTCTGCACACAGGAAACTGATGGCTAAGTGAGTATTTCACAAAATCAGCCACTGTGATGCAGGCAGAGGGGTGTATGATTTAGGGTCGTCTGTAGAACTTCCCAAAGCCCTGACAGCTCATACCAGGAAAGACCAGCCTCTCAGATGCAGTGAGTTCTCCTCTTGGACCAAACAGATGCATTTGCATCCACAAAAGTCCTCCAGCCCTGAGTTTGCTCTCAGCGCGTAGCATCTCTCTCTCAACCTCCAAGTCCTCTGCAATCTTAGGGTCAAATCTGTTCGTGCTTTAAGGGCTTTGTTTGCAATTAATTTTCAATCTCTCAAAAACTGACATTTTGCAAATATAGCGTAGCTCAAGCATAAAAGCCAAACTGCATGCACACCTTAGAAGCCTGGATGCTGACCTTTATCTTCCATCATTTAAGTCAAGTCTGGTAGTCAGAAATGTGGGTGACCTTCAAGCACCATTTCCCCTGGCTTTTCTCTGTTGGGAGCCAAGAAGGCAACCTTCTCATCACCCGGGTACAAAGGTTCAGGAATGGGGACTGTGTACTGACATTCTCCAACAAGACGCGAGGAAGCCTCTGCTCTGTCTGGTTATTGTACGATTGAGTTCCAGCCACTCAGCGCTACTGAAAAGCCATGTTCTGGACACCAAATCGTTTTGGTGGGAAACACAGGTCAGGCCCTCTTTCTCAGAAAACAGGTTTAGTTGTTGTAGTAGAATCAGCTTTTAGGAAGCAGGCAAATTAAGCAACCCCTGTGATTCTCTCTTGTGTAAGTCGAGCAGCGCTTGTTCTTGTGGTGCCCGTGGGTAAGTCTGTGTGTGAGGAGGCTGTGGTGAGACAGCCAAGGCCAAGGTGCTTCCAGGTCAAAATGAGAACATGAAAGTGTCTTTCATTCACTGAGGCAAACACAGTGCCATCAGCAAAGGAGTCCGGAAACACTTGGGAACACACACCAGAATTGGCAGGCTGTCCCTGGAGAAGAGGCCACCTTTTGTTTTTCATGGACATTATCACGACTGACTTGCACAAATGGAAGGCGGGGGCAGTGTGACCTCTGCTGAACAGAAAAGAACAGTGAGGCTCTCACTGGTTCATGTCGTTCCAAAGGACACAGAACCCGGAAGTGGAAGTACTAAGCCTTAAACCCGAGCCCCATCCCAAACACACACCTGGGGCAAATTTCAGCAGAAGATACCAGAAATTTAAAAACATACTTCTGTCTATATACCAAGAACTGTATCTTCTATATATCTATGGAAGAACTACAGTGTGAGAAGCAAATTAAGTGGCTCCAGCTAAAATATTATCAAGCCTTAACAGGGCCAATTAGAATCACAGAGCATGCACTCTTACACTTGGGTGACATATATATGTTCATACATATGGTATGTGTGTGCACGCGTGCATGGTACATGTGCATAGAGAAACGTGCCCAGCACCTGGCTTCAACACACACCAATCCACAGACAACATTATTTTATTTTTCCCCATCTAGTCCCGACAACCTCAACTGTTGGGTTATTCTGAAGCAAATCTTAGCTATCATATAATTCCATCTGTAACTCTCAAAGAGAAGGTCTTGCTCTGTCTTGACATTATCACAACCGTGTCATCACACACAAGGAAATAAAAGTGGGAAGATACTTTATAGGTAATCCTCTAATGCAAACCCTTAGCTTGACAGGGAACACATGCAGGTTCAGGGAGGGGCCTCTGTTTAAGATGGTTTAGAGGCAGGTTAGCTGTATGAGGAAACTTCTCCTTCCTAGCTGCATGCTTTTTCAAAAGCAGCAGAGATCAGTGCTATGCAGTTACCAGGAAGGATACTGGTAACTGCTTGAAAGGGCTGGCATTTGGAATAAATGGAAAAGTAAAGAGAGGAAATTGCTTCGGCCAGGCTCTCACTAGCAGAGAAAGTGTGTGTGCGCACACACACATGCATACACACACACGCGCGCGCAGGCACGTGCACTCCCTTCCCTTCCTCATCGTCTATCTCCACATCACAGGCTTAAATCATTCAATTCCAAATCATTCCTCATTAAATCATCATTTGTAAATAAGCAGCAATGGCACTGGTAAGTAATTAGCAAAGTATTTTGGGAAAATGAACTTCTGTAATCTGAGTTCTAAAGTGCATGCTGTCTGCTGCCCCCATCTCTGCATCACTTAGCAGCATGCGGGTGGGGGGGTGAGGCAGCAGCAGGCAGAGCAGGGAGAGACTGGACGCCACTGCCCTCTGTGTTCCGTGGCGCTCCTTGCTGACCTGGCCCGGGATATAAACGGGCCTATTACTGCCGCACAACAGCAGCTGCATTATCTCAGTTTGCCTAACACTTAGGTGCGTGTGTGTGTGTTCTGCTGAGGAATGAAAACTTGTGATAAATGGGTTTTAGTTTGTTGTGTGGAATTAGCATAAATTAATCCCTCTCCAGTTGCAGCCTAAACAAGGTAGAAAAGGGAAAGAACATGCTGAGCAGTTTATTTGCCATTATCCACACACAGAGTAAAAGCAGGGACATGTCTCTTCTGTAAGTGAGTCCACATTTTCTAAGCCTGGGTGCTGGCTCACATTGTTTCTGAAATCCTGCAAGGACTCAGAAGTGCACCAAATTATGTTCTATTCATGAGGACCTAGGCTGATTATAGTAATGGCATTGCTTATGAGGATAACAAGTCTTCCTGTGAAAAGTGAACGATGTATATAGGATGTGCTGAATAAATGGTCATGGCCTGTGTGCATGAAAGCAATTTCAAAACTCCATGTCTGGGGTGAAGAAATTGATTATAGTCCCTTTTTGGTACCAGGTTCTGAGTCTGCCACTTCTGGGCTTAAGTGACTTACCCTGAACCTCAATGCCATCATCTACATAATGGAGCTAAAACTAAGTGCTTGTTTTAGAAAGTTGTGAGGATAAACCAAGACGGAATTTTTATAGCACTTGGCATAATACCCAGCACATAGTACACGCTCAATGTTTGTAACACTGTCCTGTCTTTGCTATTGTATCCCGAAAGGGTCTTCTATAGAAAACAAGCCCCGATGGATGATGGAATTAACCGTGCTAGATAATTCTGAAAATTCCCCATCTTAGAAATTTGCAATGCTCATCAGTAATTAAACTTTCACAGCAGTCCTGCAGGAAAGAAACTCATTGAACTCTACCATAGTGTTTCCCAAAATCATATGGCCAAAGACCCTTTGCAGACCTAGGTCCCATGCAACATACTTGAGGAAGAGCTTCATACTGGGTACCACCTCCCCCTTTGCTACAGGCTTGCCCCTTTGTTTGGTCTATTTCCATGCTGTAAATATGGTGCCATCCGCCGGTGAAGCAGTGCTAGAAATCCTTAGTGCTGTCTGTACTCTCGTCCTAGCAAAGGGACTTTCTTGGAGAACTCCTACCTGCACTCTGACCCTGAAACCCTGAACTACATTTTAAATTCATTTGTACATTTCTAATGCAGGACTTAGTGCTGTCAAGAAACTCACAAAAGCAAGTTTGCCAAGCTTTGATTTTCTTTTTGACTTTCCTGCCTCCAAAGCAGACCTGAGCTGGGCTTTAGTAACATGCCCGGATATCATGAAATCCACGTGATCTGAAATCTCTTTTCCAGAAATTAAGGTGATATGGAAATGGTACAAAGATAATCTAGAATGCAGAAAGAGCAACAGGTTTTCATTTACAAAAACACTTTTTGTTTCTGTCAGTTCAAATCCAAACTCAATTGAGAGCCATAAGGACTGCCATACTGTAATGAGATAAAGCCACAATCCTGGAGGCCTAATGGCCAGATTGTGTGAGAATTCCAGGGAAGGCACTAATGCCTTCACAATGTGAAGCATTGCTACTATTTTTAAATTGAAGATAGTCTTCAGGAACGTCCAGCCATAGAGTTTAGGTCACTTGGACATGTAAGGACAACTATGGGTGACTCAAAGACAAAACTTATCACTGTAGTTGACAGACAAGAAGAGAAAGGTGTATTTTCGTTTTCTAGGGTTGAAAGTTCCGGGTTTGAAAATCTTGCTTACTTTGTAAAGTGTTTCTCAAAGTATAAATTTATAGACCACCCGAATCAGAATCACCTGGAGAATGTGTGAAAATGCAGTGCCCTAGGCTTCACCTGAGAAAAGAAAAATCCGTATGTCTTTGAGAATCGATCTCAGAAAACTATATGCAACATGCTACACAGGTCACTGTTGTGCACAACAGTTTGAGAATACTGCATGCAAGGTCCCACCTACTATCACTCATAAAACATCCAGTCCTTATCTTTAGACTGTGCCTGACCTTTACATTCTCTGGGTCACTAAAATAAGACAAAATAAAAGACATACCCCTTGATTGCTAAAAGTAGCTTAACCTCATTGTAACTTTGGGAGAGCTTGTTAAACTACCTAAAAGCATTTCCAATCTCCCCTAAGAGAGTGGGCAGCCTTGTGGAGATTGACTGTATTGCTGGATAAATTCTCTACCCATCTTTGTATCCAAGCCCTCTGCAATTTGAGTTTGAAGCTTTTCATAACAAGAGGTGAAATCTGTTTCCTCACCCCTTGAATCGGGGCTAGTACTACAACATGATATGGCCATGGAATGAAATGGGAGTGAAAGTGTGTCAATGTGAGCTTCAAGGCCCCTGCACTTTTCCTCTATCTCTTGGAATCCTGTCATTGTCATGTATAAACACATCTAGAGTAGCCTGATGAAGCATGACAGATCACACTGATGAGAACTTAGTTCTAGAGCAGCCTACAGCCAGCAGACCTGGCACATGGGGCAGCCCAGCTAAGACCAGTAGAACTCCCTCCCCAATGATCTGTAGCTGATTGCAGACACACAATGAATAGAGACAAAACCAGGACCACCAAAATGATCCACAGACTCAACAGCAATAATAGATGCTCACTGTTAAGCCACTGAATTTCTGGGTGATTTGTTATGCAGCAAGAGCTTACTAATACCTTCTCTCTTCAAAATTCCTCTCTACTGGTTAAACACCCAATTAGTAATTCTTTTTTTTTTATTTTAATGTTTATTTATGTCTGAGAGACAGAGAGAGACAGAGTGTGAGCAGGTGAGGGGCAGAGAGAGAGGGAGACACAGAATCTGAAGCAGGCTCCAGGCTCCAAGCTGTCAGCACAGAGCCCGATGCGGGGCTCGAACTCACAAACTGTGAGATCATGACCTGAGCGAAGTCAGACGCTTAACCGACTGAGCCACCCAGGCACCCCACCAATTAGCAATTCTTATGTTTGGGCTCTACATTACCCAATTCTTGCCATGGAACTCTGCTCCCATGGGCAGACTGGTGGGACATAAGTAAGATAACCATAACTATTCTCTTCTAAACCAGAACACTTTACTGATGAAAAGGAGTGCTCTTAAAGCTTATGCACACACTATAGATACAACCCAGAGTACTCCTGTTCACCTCTAGGTAGAAGAAACTTAGTGTCTAAAAGGTAGCTTGTCCTAAGTCTGGTGTCTTCTCTGTATTTTATGTGTTCTCCTGCCTTCCATCTCATGCCAATCTCTCTGGACTATGTGCCTTGCCTTCCCTTTGGGGAACTGTGTCTACTGCATCCTAACTATTATTTCTATTTCCAACCAGATGCATATTTGTACCCTGTATCTGAACTGTTCATATGATCCCTCCCCCTGACAATTTTCCACCTAAGAGTTTCTAGAAACATCCTCAGGCCAGGCCAACTCAGGCCAGTTACCATGTAGACATTTAAGGCTTTTTTCTTTTTCTTTCTTTCTTTCTTTCTTTCTTTCTTTCTTTCTTTCTTTCTTTCTTTTCTCCTTCTCCTTCTCCTTCTCCTTCTCCTTCTCCTTCTCCTTCTCCTTCTCCTTCTCCTTCTTTTTATGGGGCCAGAAACATCTCAGGAAAATATGGTGAAGAAAGAATCTATTAGAAGCTACAGAGCAACCTCAATGCTGGCCTCTGATATATTTATGAAAATAACACATTCATGCGATCACATTGGGGAAAGGAGTATGTTTAGATATGCTGGCACCCGTTATTACCTGCCATAAGGCCATAGTGGCTTAATAGTTGTCGAAAGCCACTGAATCCGCACGCCTGTGAAAAAGCCTAAATATTTGCAGAGGACAAAAAGCGTTTATTTGGAGGAAAAATAGAAGAAGGGAAAAATACTACTAGGATGACTTTACTCACAAAGATTTGTGAATGATAACTGTGTAGATAACAAGGCAACCGGAGACTAAAGGGATGGATGAATTTACTGGCTGTGGAAGAATTTCACTAGTACTAATTTCATCCCTAAATGGAAAATGTTATTGCAACAATTTATTTCACTTTACAGTTCAGAGCCCCACAACTCCACAATATGGCATCTGCATCCATAATGATGTGACTTAGATGATATTGTACTTTCTAAAGCTTCTCAACTGATGCTAATTCCACCTTCAAGTGGAAAGTCTCTTTCTCAATGTGAAACTGTTGCGCACAATTCACGATGTATCCTGACCTAGGCTGAAATTCTGGTTCCTTACCCCCTCCCACATTTACTCATAACATATCCAAGGGTAGCAACTGAAGCCCGGAAATATTAATTCTCTAATATCTCTGCGATAGTTATCTTTTTATTACACCTAAGAAAGAAATTGAACCAGTCAGCAGCAATGATGGAGGCCAAGATAACACAAGATAACAGTTTTATTAAAAACCCACACATATCCTTGACAAAGGACAGCTTTCCTAAACCTAAACAGCTTCAACAAGGCAACTGCTAGACAGACAGGATGGGGTGGGAGTAGTTTGTATTTAAAAAAAAAAAAAAAAAAAAAAAAAAAAAAAAAAAATATATATATATATATATATATATATATATATATATATATATATTTAACCTGGAATTTGAGGCTCTTCCTTTGAGCAATATTAACCTTTCACATTTTTTATCATCTGCATCCAAAACTCTGGAAGAGCAGTGACCCCGCTGGAAAGCGGAGGGTAGAAGATCACCCTGGTTCTCTAACGCATGCAAAAAATACAGTGAAATGCAGAGGCATCATTTTCTGCTCACACTAGCACATTAATAGCATCTAGATAATACAATTTGTTCAACTTTCATAAAACTCATGGCTATTCAATTACATCTGCCACTAAGATTCTAGTTCACAGTTTAATCATTTTTCAACTGCCTCTCGGCCACAGCTCTTGGCTGGCCTTTGCCATTCATCTAGATAACGGATATAGTAGATCTCAGATTCACAGACATGTTTCATTTTTCCCCCCTTCCTCCCACTGCCATCTACCCATTCTGCCAATTAGGTTGGCTCCAGATATGCGGAAAAATTAGATTTTAATGTTTATTACTGATTTCCTCCTACACTTAATATCACAGGCCTTTCTTTTTTAATGCGTGCTTCTGTTTTAGTGGATGCCCTGAGCTATAAATCAGATTTATTGCTGGCGACAGACACGCACATTCCCTTGTCATACAGATGGAGTTGTGTCTGTAAAATGCTCTATGGGAGTGGTTGGTGAGCCTGGGGAAAGACCTGGCTGTATACACATCATTTGGGGAACTTGTTAAAAATGCACATTACCAGTATCACTCCTTGGGATTTGATTTATGTGCAGGAAGACCTGAAAAATCTCTACTTTTGTGAAGCTGTCTAAATAATCAGAAAGCAGAGTTGGGTCAAGAACAGATGCTTTATAACTGGGTTTGTCTACACTGGCTTATACAGAGTCTTTCCAACCATACATGTTTCCAGGGAAGGATCAGTTCCAGCACTTCTAGCTCTTGTAGGTCCTCTCTGTGGCAGCCACACCACGTAAGTTTCAGTTTATTTGTCCAATAAGTCATTCCTGTGAGATGCAAATCATCCCCGTGGTGCTGTTGTTTGTACTGTAGTGTGAATCAATCTAGTTAGGTTTTCTGTTCTCAAATAAAATAGTACCCCTTGCTTGTTCAGCCTTTAACTTCCATTCTCATGCAGAACCTCATCTCTTCTACCTTGAAAGAATCAACACATTTTTAAGCTGTTTTCCCCCACTCGCATGGCCAAATATAATCACTGAATTTACTCATGACTGTGGGTTCTCACTGCAACAAAGATACAGAGTTTGAAATAGCTTAGAAAATTTGTACCAGCAATTAGGGCTTTGATCTATCCACTGTCAGCAGACCCCTCCTACCCAGGAATCGGCTATAAGGTGGTACATTCTAGCTCTGAATTGAATGTGCAGTCTGCTCCTGGTCTCACCAGGGTATCAACCTTCTATTTCCAGCTTCCAGGTAGAGTTTTCCTCTCATCTGCTTTATGATATCAAACCCGACATGAACCACTGATCTTTGGCAACCAAAAAAGAGGCTCCTACTTCTAGGGCTCCGTCTCTATCAGATAAGTTACCATCTCTTGCCTCGTAGGTTGAAAACATCTTCTAAAATGTGTAAAAAAATGTTGTTAAAAAGAGAAAGCTTATTGACTGTTGCCCAAACTTATTATTTAAAAAAATCCTTCTTCCATCTGCTCCTTCTTTCCTTTTCCATATGCATCATACTTTGCAATTTCAAGGATGCATTATTGAGGGTTTTCTCACTAGCAAGCATGGGTGATGAACAACAAAGGTTGTAACATAAATGGAGTATCAAATAATGGCAGATTTGATTTCCCTGAATTTATCCCTCTCTCTTGCCTCTGCTCATAATTTTACCTTCAGTAGATATATCAATTAAGGATATTTAAGGATATATATCTAGATACCCCAAACCACATCAAATTATGCATCACTTTATACATAAACCACACAAAGTCACCTTGCTCTGCCTCTGCTCAACACAGCCCCTCAACCTGGCATGCTTATTTTCTCTTTGTTTTGGTGAATCCGTATTCAACCTTAAAGCTCATCTTTATTGAACCTGGCTGCTGCATGGAATATTTTTCATCTTCTTTATTTAGAATTAGTAAAGCTTCCTGCAAATCACTGTTGTGCCTCAGGTTCAGCCAGTGTGGACTGAGTGAGGCTCCTAGCTCATCTCACATCACCAGATGAACCAAAGGTTTAAAGGACTAATTGCAAAGTAAGGCACAGTGTCGCACGAGGAATAAGGTGATAAATCTGAAATGGACCTCACCCTTGAGTAAATTCCAAGTACGAGGGGCAATGAGAAAAACCGCTGGCATTTTAAGGATATCTTCTTAACAGCTTAACTTTGTCTTTTCATAAGCATCAACAGAGATCAAATGCTCTGCATCTGATTTGAAGCCTTCCTGTGAGTCTTACTGGAAAAACTCTCCCTGGGATGACATCGTAGCTCTTAAGATGTGGAAGAATGTAGGTAAATAAAAATAATACCAAGGAATAATAGAAGGCCAGGGTAAAACCATGGATGAGAGAAAGCTCAAGGGAGATGTCACAAAAGATGTGAAGAAGGTCTGGTTTGACAAGGTCAAGATAGTGCAGTCTAACGTGTTGACCCTGAGCTCTGCCATGAAGTGAGGCACAGTGTGACCTGGGAAACACTCCTGCCAGTGACCAGGGCAGGGAAATAGGGCTGCTACGTATACTTGGTGCAGTCTCCTTCTGGAACAGCTCTCCTGCCAGTCCTCCTCCTCCTCTCTAGGTTTCCTTAATCTGGGACACAGAACTCTAATTTTTCTTCAACTTTCTCATTTCCCACAACGTGGATATAAACAATTATAATGCCTCTTGAAGGGACATGTGACATAAGAAAAACACAAAGATGTGCTTTCCGCAGATGCTTATTGGAGAAGAGAAGGCCAGGTCTACTTCACCAGTTATTTGTTAAGAGGCAGGATGTCATGGAACAGATTCACAATCCAGTAGACTGAAGCTAAAGGTTCACTGAGGGAATGGGATATTGAATATATCTCTAGTGGTTATAAATTATTTACACATCTAATTATTTATAAAGGCAATAGTTATTGAGCACCTGATATGTGCAAGTTCTCTGCTAGGTACAATGGCTACCATCATCACTAGACAAATATAGATTTAAAAAGTCCATGTGAGTTGAGAGAAGGAATAGATGATATCCTGGGTAAAAGTCTCTAGAAAGACAACCATGCAAATGTTGGCATTGATTTAAGTCTTAAAAATCAAACAGACTTAGGAGATGCAGAGAGGTGGTAGATATATTCTAGTTGAGAACAGCATGAGCAAAGGTACACTTCAGTCAAAACACCGGCGTTCTAGTCCGGTACCTGGCTTGATCGATTTCTACTCCTTTTCCCCACTCTCTGCGTTGTTGCGGAACATCATGGCCTTTGTCCACTAAACACGGCTGCTTTCATGTCTCAAAAGCCAAAGAGAGCCACTCTGGCCACGGCCCTCCCTCAACTTCTTGTTAATAGTCTCATTCTCTCCCTACTCACATGCAATTTCAAATCCCTTTTTTCCACAAAGAGAATTTCAGAAACCTAGCTGTCATGAGTGGCTGAGCTCTCAAGAGGAAGTGAAAAGAAACGGAGAAGCACAGGAGTGGCTAAGAACAAAACACGGACGGCGTTCAAAGTTTAGCTCAGTGTAGATACCAAAGCTAATGAATTCCCAGGTAGAACATGTAGGGGGAAACAGCCTAAATCCAGTCTCTAATGACATCCAGACCTAGAAGTGCTTACCTTGTGTTCCCATAAAAGCAAACAGGGAACTGAATTTGAAAAACAAAATAAGGCCAGTAAATTCCTGAAAGGAGACAGTTCTTTTTCCTTGGAGACAAACCAAATTATGCACTGCCTCTCTCACCAGCAACATACTCTGGCTCAAACATTTTTAAAAGAAGCCTGCTGAACATCTGCTGGGCAATTAATGGAATGCAGCAGTGTGCTGGAATGGTCCCTAGGAAGGTATTAGCAATCCTGCTTAGGAGACATGAAATGTTGCAAACAGTGGTCCTTTTTCCTTTTTCTTTTTTCTTCTTTTTCAATTTTTATTTCCTCCTGCCTGCAGGGGGGATGAAAGGCAGGGAAAGGGAGTGAGGTAGACATTCTGCCTCAAATACTCTTCCTCACTGTTTTGCTCTTTCCCCCAGGGACCTTCAGCTTTCTCTTCCTAGCCACCCAAACAGGAGTGTGCTAATTTCAACTTAAAGAAAGTCTTGGCAGACACAATCTGCTACTCTGTTCAAACAGTTTACAACATCGAATGGCTAGGGCTAATTTAGGAGCAATCTCCAATGGGAAACTGATCCATCACACGTTTCACTTCCTCGTCACAGTCATTAAAGAGAGCACACCTTAACCTAAATCTTGTCTTTTGCAGTCAAAGTGAGGCCAAGAGTGATGTTGCACCAGTTCTAATGCAGTGATGGGGAACACGGCCACACTCAACACAGCAAGTCTCCAACTCCGTTATTCCATCAGCCCTTGACATCCTCTTCCTTTACTCTTCAAACTGGAGCTGATTATCTACATAGAAGTCTACATCTACTCCAGTCACTGGGCCAGTCATAATTGATCAATAATGCCACTTGATCAATGTCTGGAAGTCATCCTATCAAAAGGCCCTACTCTCCAATCTAACAGAGAAGAACCCTGAATAAGCCACAGTGGTTGGAAGTCAAAGACTTCTTCACTCTCTTCCAACTACCTAGTCTAACATTGGGGTTTTGCCTCGAACTACATTTTTCTTTTTTTTTTTTTTTAATTTTTTTTAATGTTTATTTATTTTTGAGACAGAGACAGAGCATGAACAGGGGAGGGGCAGAGAGAGAGGGAGACACAGAATCTGAAACAGGCTCCAGGCTCTGAGCTGTCAGCACAGAGCCCGACGCAGGGCTCGAACTCACGGACTGTGAGATCATGACCTGAGCCGAAGTCGGATGCTTAACCGACCAAGCCACCCAGGCACCCCAAACTTCATTTTTATTTTATTCTCTTAGTAATATTGCATCATATAGATCTATATTGCAGGAAGTTCTTCAAATGTCAGTGCGCTTACCTGAGCACCGGTAACATAACTTCCTTTTGCCACCACTTCTTCCCAGAGATCCACCCCCCAAATTCCCAGTGGTGGAACGAACTATAAACATTAATTGGATAAATTTTCCAGATCCTCCCAACTTTGCATTATTCCTTGCCTGCTGGAACTTACACTAGTGTAATTAACCCTCATGGTTATCAGGAATGGACTTTCTTTCCTATCTGCAACTATGAATCCCACATGGATGCTTTTGGATGCCTTTGCTATACTGGTTTCCCTTGGCCAAGCTGTGGCCAAACCAGTTTCAGCTAATCGCCCATTTCTTTGATCCCTATTTTTCAGCCTGATCCCAGCTCTACCAGTTGTCATTACAGGAAAGCCTCCTCAGGTAACATTTAAAATAAGATTTCAAATTTAGCAAAATATTCTGAACCATCTCTGGAGTGTGATGTGATAATCAGTTAAATAAAAGTCAGGCATATAAAATAACTGCTAGAGTAGAAGCATGGGAGGAAGCAAAGGTGGAAAATGCAGGTGGCCTCCAGAGCTGAAGGAGTGGGGTTAGTTCTCTGCCTCATTTAATCGAGGACAGTCCCCTTACCAACAGAGGTCCCAGGTAAACAGTAAGGGAGGTTTTTTTTCTAATAAATGAAGCTATTCCACAGAAAAATATGTTGCTTGAAGATAGTGTTCGTTTAGAATCTGAGTAGCTGTAAAGCAAATTTTGCACTATGGGGGATGGGCTAGTTGGCCACATCCCTTCAAACCCAGAGCTCAGTGTGGAGTATGGCTCAGTTGTCTTTAACCTCTAAACCAAAAGGGAACAAGGAACTCTAGCTGTCATAGGAGAGGATGGTAAGGTTCAGTCTGCCACCTAAACAAGCTGGACTGTCTAATTAGATTGATTGGTTAATCTATTTATTTATTTTTATTAAAAAAAGTAATGTTTATGCATTTTGAGAGAGAGAGAGAGCACAAATGGGGGAGGGGCAGAGAGAGAAGGAGACACAGAATCTGAAGCAGGCTCCAGGCTCTGAGCTGTCAGCACAGAGTTCCATGAGGGGCTTGATCTCTCGAATCATGAGATCACGACCTGAGCTCAAGTCAGTAGCTTAACCGACTGAGTCACCCAGATGCCCCAATTGGTAAATCTATTGAAAACAATTTGAAGTTGTTACGTTTCAGTCATTTGAAAAATGTGTCAATGGCGTGGCTATGATGCCACATGGGAATAAGTGCAACTGATATCCTTGTACTTTGTTTTCCAGTACAACCAGCCATGTGTAACTGCCCTGTGTCACCACCATTCACCAAAGACCACAGGTCAACCTTTTGGGAGGAAACAGCTCATCTAGATTATCAAATGCCCTGGGATAAGTTGGCAGCTTTCTTTCCTGCCTGAGGCTTAACAGTTGCTCTCACAAGTGTTACTTAATTGTTCTCGATGTTCTCACACTTTCTCATTTTCTTCATGGCATTTTCATGAGCAACACAACTCAAAAAGGGGCATTTGTTAATTTGTTCCTTGTGTGGCTTTCTCCAGTGATGGAAGCTTCATGAAGGCACAGACTCTGTCCTATGCTGAGGACATTGCTTGGATCAGAGTTGGAAGGTACTCGGTACATGCCTGTTCAATGGATGAATTAGGATGACAAGCTGGAGAATAGAAAATCAGCCCTCCTCAATCCTTCTTGCTCTGAAGGGTCATCTGAAGTGATACTCTGACTCAGTTATGTCTCCATTCAATCACCTTGATGGCTTCCCAGAGCCCACCAAAGTAAGTACAAATGGCAGCCTGGCATATTTCCATACTTTACTTCCATATCTCATCCTCACAACAGTGACTTTTAAGTATTTTTTAAGGCAGTGGGATTTTTTTTTCTAAATAAAATAGTTCATGAAACCCTAATAAAGAATAAAAAAAAATAGAATCCAAGGAGAAAACAGGCCAGTGGCCAACCTCATTGGCCTTCCTCTAGACCTAGGCACACCTCCAGAATCTCCAGACAACCAGAGAAGGGAGGTGGAAGTTGCTGTTTTATGTCCCCACTTATTCAGCATCTCCCAAACCCTGGAGACTTTCATGATCCTTCCTTGGGGCTTTGGTGCTTGAAATGATCTCTGGAAGTCAATCCTTTCTATCCATCGAGGTTCTTCCCAAAGACTACTTTCTCCGTGAAGCCTTCCTGTATCATTCTGACTACACACAATTTCTTTCTGTTTTACATTTCCTATACAACTTTGATTGTTAACAATAAAAAAAATAGAAAGAGAAACAATGGCTTACTATTATTAGTTCCAGGCACTACTCTAAGTACTTTACCCGAATTAACTTAATCCTCACACAATCCCATGGACACAGGTAAGAGTGCCACCTCTAAGCCTCAGAGATGTTAAGTCTCTTCTCAAGGTCTATATGGCAAGGAAGTGAGGGAGCCAAGATTGCAACCTATGATCTGGCTGCAAATTTGCAAAATCTAGTGCTTAAGTACACCAAGTCTCTAAGCATTTATGCATTTTACTCATTGAGATACCCCGTTACTGCCCATTTCCCAACCCCATGGCACCATCACCATTGCTGCCACCAAATTTTGTCACACCTCAATCAGATTATATGTTTTTTGAGGACAAAGACCATTTCCTATTGGCCTATGTATTCCATGGTATACCAGAACTATACTCTGTAAAAATACGTACTCAGTAAATATTAATTTATTATTAATGTAACACAAAAATATGTATTTATATACACTTGGAATTACCTGAATTATCACTGATATTTCTATATAGACTTAGCAGGAGGATCCCCCAACCACCTTTTGCAGGTGAATAGACAGAAGCTCAAGGATACTGAGATCATGCATGACCAACTTAGGGTTGATCTTGGCTATGGCCCTGTAAAGCTCTTAAGTCCCGGTTATTTCTACTCACTATTCCAAAACTGAAAAGAAGAAAACTCTTGATAACATAAATAACTGAAAATAAAGTTTTGCAACAAGATCAGAAAAAAGGTTATTTGTAAGGTTAACTTTATTTTTGAGACTCCTGCTGAGACAGAGCGTGTCATCATTTGAGGAGTGTGTATCCAGGTGATTCCCTGACAGTTTTTGCTGGTGCCTAAGTAGAAAAGTCAACTTACTCTTACAGGTCCTCATTAGGGCAAAAATACCAGGCAAGGGAACCTCCAAAGACTGATGCCCTATTTCTCGTTAGCAGTGGTACCACCTCATCTTGCTAAGATGAAAGGACAGACTGGGATCCCCCTTTGCTAGAGCCACTAGCCCAAAGCCAGGGACCTGTAAACTGACCTGCTGTTAAGTGAGCCGCATGGACAAGGATTTGGACCCCAGGCTTCAGCTCAAAGTGCACCGAGTTTTGATTGAGCTTGTGGATCAGCAGTTCTGATATCTGCAAGAAGAAGTGTCAAAATGAGTGCCACCAAAACTGTCATACCAACTACATGTTAAGAGATATTTACTGTAGTTACCAAGGCATCCCATGAGTTATATAAATGAGTCTTGTATGATTTTGAATTTTTATTCCAGAATATGCAGACATAATGGTGTTTCAAGCATGACCGGAATTTATATCCAACAAAATAGGACAAATAGTAAATATAAAAATTTCTGTTCTTAAAACATTATCCTATATTCTAGAAAAAGCCATGGCCAGTTTTCGGAAAGAGCATTTGTTATACATAAAAACTTAAGTGATTTTGTACAATTTACATATTCTGGTGAGGTTTGTATTCATTTATTTTACTTTTGATAGTAGACTCCATCTCATCTGTGCTCCCTTCTCCTTCCCCCAACTGTATACTGTGGCTTTCACAGAATACTTTATGAATATGTATTGAATGGTAAATATAGTTCTGCTTAAATAATAAAAAGCACAATCTAGGTAATGCATTGGCTGATCCTTGTTTCATGCTTATGGACATCAGCTAAACAACTCCCCAGGCTGACACAGGTAAACTGGGCAGACCTATGGAGTTCTGGACCACAAAATATTTAACCCTAAAAAGAGGCAAAGGACCATGTTTCAGTAGGAATAGCATAAGGACAGTTTTATAGACAAGGCAGCACTGTTCGCTTGTTCAAAGCAGAAAACCCACCTCAATTTTCTTCTTCTTTCGAACAATTTCTGAAAAGGTATTAGGGAAAACCACACCCCTGTTATTTTTATCTGGACTCCTTGCCTTACTTTTAACATTCTAATCATCAATTTAATATTTTATTTAGTATGCTATTTAAGTCCAATTAGATGCTTTCTGACCCACCATTTTTTTTCCCTTTTATATTTGTTGAGTTTTATGTAGTCCACCGATTTGCCAAAATGACACCTTTGATTGATTCCTTTTATCAATTAAGCAGGGGCTGATGGCTTTGTTTTGAAGCAGAGAGTTCCTGGCAGAAGCCCCTGATGGGTAATGGAACTGAACTGCCCTGCACATGAACTTCTTTGCTTAACAATGGGAACTTGGGAGGACTGTCAGTGACCCGCGGTTCAACACCTGGGATCCAGTGCAAGCTCAGCATCTCAAACGCTTTCATTTGGCAAGCCATGCAGAAAAACAAGTCTGTGATACAATTATGGTGAAAACAACTTTATCCTCTATATTAGGCTACTCTTTTTCCTGGACACGGAGGATCTTCCAGAATGCTCCAGGTTTATAGGAACAGATTTTTTTTTTTCAACGTTTTTTTATTTTTTATTTTTGGGACAGAGAGAGACAGAGCATGAACGGGGGAGGGGCAGAGAGAGAGGGAGACACAGAATCGGAAACAGGCTCCAGGCTCTGAGCCATCAGCCCAGAGCCCGACGCGGGGCTCGAACTCACGGACCGCGAGATCGTGACCTGGCTGAAGTCGGACGCTTAACCGACTGCGCCACCCAGGCGTCCCATATAGGAACAGATTTTTAACACAGACTATATAAGATGTTTTTCCTCTGTGATCTCTAAAGTGTTGCAATGTATAGGTTCCTATCGTATCTTATAATTCAATTGGTAAGGTTGTTATGGGACTCTGACAGAGGATTTTTAGTAGAGGTCAATCAGAAAAGTTTGGTTATGAAACAGACACACACAGACACAGAGAGAAATGTGTACAAATATGTGTGAAATATATGTGTTTATATACATATGCATATATGTGCATATGTGTGTGTGTATGCATATGTGTGTGTGTGTATATATATATATATATATATATATATATATTTTTTTTTTTTTTTACATTTGTAGTAAATTATCTTAACTCAAATAGGAAAGACTTGTCAGAAGTAATTGAAGAGCTGCCTTATTTTGCAGAGTCCATCTTGTGGCCAAAAGGGAAACATTTATTTGCAAGAGAAAGACTTCCCTCTTTCAACCAGTTGAAGTGATATTTATTTCTTATTCCCGAAGATGTTTTTTCCTCAAGTGAGAGATGCAAATAACTAAACCAGAAAATAGAGTTCATCAGAACAACAAATTTCTAATTTATAATCTCCAGGAGAGTTCCTTGTGAGATAATTAACTTCCAAGATTTGTTTTGGTTTATAACATTACTTCATTGGATTTATCTGTATCATTTACAAAATTAAGCAGGCTATGCCAAAATAATCTGGTAGCAGAAAGTAAGTTTCATGTAGTTAACTTGCATCAAAGGACATGCAATAAAGAACACATATCTGTGGGAAAGAAATTATGCACAGAAACAAAACTAAATGAAATGTACATTGCACACAAGAATAATCTCAATCATAACCATGCAATTCTCTATTCAAATAAATTAGTATGAAACTGTTGACAGATTTGGACAATATTTAAAATTTTTTCATGCCGCTTGCACAATTATTTACCTTATATTTTTCATCAGATCCTAAGCTAAATACTTTTTATTTATATAATACACAGATACATAATATACCATACAATTCATATGCATGGAACACTTTATAGTGGCAGAGTTGTATATTTGTTACTATCTTTCTAACACAGCCTGCTGGTGTCTCCACGGAAAGGACCATGGATCTCACCGGACATACCTAAGTTTACCCAGTTAACAGTTGAAGAGTTGACACCTGACTTCGGTTTTGTTTGACTCCTAATCCTGGGGCATTTTCATTAAAAATGTTTTCCTCGAACCAGGTGACAAAAAGAGAGAGCAAAAGATACCTGGAAAGAGGTCTGGCTGATCAGGTGTAGGAAATTAAAACAAAACAAAACAAAACAAACTGTAGCATTTCAGTAATTATGCTGCCATCTCTTATTCATCTGTGAGGTGCACGGCTTGTGACAGCAGTCCCATGTCAGCTGACCAGTATAAGCTGCGCGGACAGGCAATTGCCAACCCTCTCCTCTGGTCTGCCACATCCTGTTCACCAGTTAATACAATTTGTAATGTTTGGAAAAGACTTCGGCTACAAAAGGAGTGGAATAAGCTGGAATCCATAGGGATTGGCATATCCATAGGGAATCCAGAGTGGCAGCAGCCTGAATGAGAAAAACAAAACCTGGCATGATACAAACTAAGTGGAATAATGTGTGGCTGCTGGGACACTGAACCTGCTGAAGCCAGTTCCATATATTTATTTTTCTCTTACTGTCCAAAGTGTGTTGTCTTAGCAAATTTCATGTATCCTTTGTGCTGTGATCCCTCTCCTGCTGCTCTCCTACACAGTCCATTTTCTATTCTCCTTCAGCTAAATAATCACGATCAAAGAAACAACATATTATTCTTGGTATCCGCCTCGTGGCGGACTACGCGTGTGATTCAAGTTTCACTTGAAGTACCAGCTAAAAACACAGTGGGGACTCGATAAAAATGCTGGGAAAGCTGCCATCGGAAGAGCATAGTGGGAGGGACCTGCTACAGAGAGAATGCCAATTCTCTTCCTTATCTTCTTCACAACATATAACATTAAGTATAGCAATCAGAATAGGCTAGGTTAGGCAGAGGGAACAGTGTTCGAATCTCAGAGTCTTCAAACAATGAAGGCATATTTCTGGCTTACATTTCCTACCCCTTGCAGGTAGGCAGTGGTGCTCATTATGGTTACATAGGGACACAGCCTGGTGGATGCTTCTATCCACAGCACTACAGGAGGGAAAAGAGCCCTCAAGGGTCTACAACTGGCATTTGAATACTTCAGCTTGGATGTGACACAAATCATTTCTGCTCCCAGCGCATTGGCCAGAATGAGTCACACTGTTCTGCCCGCAGAAGAGACTCCAAGGTACAACCCTATCATGTATCCAGAAGGCAGGGAACTAGAAATATGTTTTTTAATGTTGATTTATTTATTTTGGAGAGAGTGAGGGCGGGGCAGAGAGAGAGAGGGAAAGAGTGACCTGCAAGCAGTTTCTGCGCTGTCGACACAGAGCATGACGCCAGTCTTGATCCCACAAACCATGAGATCATGACCTGAGCTGAAATCAAGAATCAGATACTTTAACCGACTGAGCCACCCAAGTGCCCTAAGCTGGACATATTCAGTCTACAGCAGTGATGGTTACCACACAAAGAACACATTTAACATACAAACAATTTTAAATGAAACCAATAGGGGAAAACACACTCTCAGGTTGTAATGGAAGTGTCAAAGACTGAAACATGAAAAAAGAGAAATTTAAGGACAGAGAAGTTGGTAAATCTATGAAACTTATAAGCCAAAGAAATGGTACAAGGTCAAACTACAGACGCAAAATGGTCGTTGGCAGATGTATCGATGATAAAGCTACACTGGGCCAAAATATTAATGTTTATCTCTGAAGTTGGCAGGAGGAATGCAAAGCCTACTGAACATAGACAGCATTCTGGTGCCCTGTTCAGTGATACTTGCCTGTATTGACCTTGGAGCTGACCCAAGTAGATCACTCCTGATCCTGTTACATTATTAAGGTCCTTTCAAATAGCAGTTGAAAAATCATCTTTTTTTTTTTTTTAATTTTTTTTTTCAACGTTTATTTATTTTTGGGACAGAGAGAGACAGAGCATGAACGGGGGAGGGGCAGAGAGAGAGGGAGACACAGAATCGGAAACAGGCTCCAGGCTCTGAGCCATCAGCCCAGAGCCTGACGCGGGGCTCGAACTCACGGACCGCGAGATCGTGACCTGGCTGAAGTCGGACGCTTAACTGACTGCGCCACCCAGGCGCCCCTGAAAAATCATCTTTTTGGAGTCAACAAAGAAGGATCTCTTTGAGGGATCCCTCAACAAAGAGGGAGACCTTTCCCACTTCACCCAGCATAATTTTTGGATTATATCATGGAGAGGGCAATGGAACCAAACACTAATTCTATCTAACACCAGCATACTCCATTCCTTCCTTCTTAGCCCAAAAGAATCAGCTTGATTAAAGTGCCTGAGAAGTTTCCTGCGTGATATAATGAAGAAACATTGGTTATACATATTTCCTTCCCTTGTATTCCCTATCACCAGCTCTAAGTTTCTGTCTCCCTTTGCCATATTCCTTCTGGTCCAACTCTTACCTAATCAACTTTCAATTAGAGTTTCCTGCCTTAATGCTCTTCTTCGTAAACTCCAGAGTATCTCTATAATTCATCTCCCCATGTTAAAAAAATCTGGACAGGGCAGATTATGCAGGTAATAGTCTGAGATTATCAATTATATTTCATAATGAATCTTTAATTCCTTAAAATGCTGCTAGTAGACTGTTCCATTTCCAGAGACACCTTTCCTTTCTCTGGATTTTGAATTTTTTTTTTAACACATTCATTTTTGAGAGACAGAGAGAGATGGAGTGCAAATGGGGGAGGGGCAGAGAGAGAGGGAGACAAGGAATCTGAAGCAGGCTCCAGGCTCCCAGCTGTCAGCCCAGAGCCTGATGCAGGGCCCAAACCCACCAGCTGTGAGATCATGACCTGAGCTGAAGTCAGACACTTAACCAACTGAGCCACAGGTACCCCTAGATCGTGGATTCTGCATCTGTCAAAGGTATATGGTAACAGAGACAGTTAAGGAGAAAATTCATTGTTGATGGTTGACACTTTTTTCCATAATCGTTTTGTTTCTTCTAAATGTTTTCATGCCCTTTAAGATTCTGCAAGACAACATGTAGGCTCCCTATCTCCCCAGCACAGCATCACAAACAACCTTGGCAGAACATGATGGTCTTTCCTCCTTCCAGGAGAGCCAGATACAAATCAGTTCGCTTCCAAGGACTCAGAAGCAAGGGAGTACAGGGTGGCGGGCCGGGGGAAGGTTGCTCCATACCTGAGAAGCTGAGGAAGCAGGATGTGTTATCCCTGATGAGGCCAGCTAAGGGCAAGTGAGCCTTTTCTTACTCCCCAGAGATCTGAAATAAAGACTGGTAGAACCCTCCCAGACAGAGGTCACTTGATTAACCCTGCCCACGTTATCCTGATAACAAGGTCAAGTACTTCTCACTGTGAGGAATTTTCAATTTATTTCACAGACAAGATAGCTTGATCTGAGCCAGCATCGCCGTTCCCCTGGGGAAGATAAGGGAGGAGAGCCAAGAGCCCTTTGCTGGGGCCTCACCCTTACAATCTTCTGGGTCCATCTGGCCAGGGTCCCACTTCTTCCCCTGCTGGGAGATCTGTGCTGTATATTTACAAGAAAGCAGCTGGAGCATTAAGAGAGGGGTAAGGTCAGCCCTTCCCAAGTTCCATCTGGGATTTGAGTGTAGACTTCAGGGCTCAGTGGGGAGGGGCGGGCGTTCCTTCTTGTTATTTGGATCTGCTTTGCATTCATTTTAAATTTCTGTGGAATTTATTACAAAGGGAGTCACTTGCATGTGTCTCCCTGGTGTTACTTCTCTCTCCCTATTTTTCTTTGAGGAACCATGTCCTTCCCCATCTCTGTCCAGTTGATTCTGGAGAGGCTTTCCGAACCCCCGATCCAGGCAACATATCAAACCTCTGAGTTGTCGGAGGCAGCACTCTGTCTGCCTATAGGGACTCTGTCTGCCTATAGGGACTCTGTCTGACTATAGGGACTTGTAAGAGATGCCTGCTTCACCCAGGCTAAGCCAGTGCAGACTCCTGTGGCGCTACTGGGTGAGAGGCAGTGCTTCCTGAATGGGGCTGACCGGCCAGCTGAATCGAGGCTGGAGATTCCTGTGGCCACCCTTGCCTTCCTGCCCATTGGCTTCATTCTCATATGGTAGCAAAGAGATGGGGAAAAGAGGGAAGGAGGAGCATGTTTGGTGACATTTTTGAGTGGCTCTGAATTCATCCATGTGGGCACTGTATCCTTGGACCTTCCAGTTAAATAAGCTCATAATGTCACTGTTTTTCCTTAAACTGGTTTAAACTGGTTATCTGTCAGTCGCAATCAGAAATAAAAAGAAAAAAGATCCCCAAACTCAAAACAAAACAGAACACTTCTCATTCATTTGGTGCAACAGCCTTGGTATTTTCAGGCCCATGGAGCAGAGTGGTATCTGATCCACGTCTGCAGCAGGGCCATGTGGGGGACAGCAGGCTTGAGTTCCTTGTAGAAACAGAAGCTGTGTCACCTCAGGCAAGTCACTGACTTCTCTGTGTTGGGACCTCAAATTCCTTTATTTTAAAGGGACTGAGTCAGAGAGAAGCGTCCAAGCAGCCTCTTAGGGTTGAAAACTACAGGTTTCTAAGGGCAGACCATGTCACGGCATCTTGACCCAAGGCTCAGTTTTATGTGTTGATTTTGTTACTGGACTTTTTAAATCAGGATGAGGACATTCCCTAATATAAGGACACTGATTTCCCATGTGCTGGGTTTGATATTTGCTTGCTTTGAGTCCTAGATAAGCTGGATACAGTTGTAGTTTCCTTAAACAGACTGACAATTGCTAGCCTGCTAGTCTGATTCCGTTCTTGATACAAATCCACTTGAAAACTCTGATGGGTCTTCCTTACTCCTGCATAGTTACTCATGTGCATGCTTTCTATCTCTGCCTGTCCTCCTTCTCTTCTTGATTTTGTGTGATTTCATTCATTTCTCTTTTTCTCACTCCCACCAGCATCTTTCTTCAATACATGCCCTTGACCAAGCCCAATAGTCTCTTTCACAAGCTTAAACTTTCCTTTTGGGGGCATCTGGGTGGTTAAGGCGGTTAAGTGCCTGACTCTTGGTTTCGGCTCAGATCATGATCTCGGGATTTTGTGAGTTCAAGCCCCACGTCGGGCTTGGCACTGGCAGTGTGGAGCCTGCTTGGGATTCTGTCTCTCCTTCTTTCTCTGCCCCTCCCCCACTCACACTGCTTCTGTCTCTCTCTCAAAAAAAAACCACAAAAAACAAAAAACAAAACTTCCCTTTTGCATTTCCATATATTCTCTTGTTATCATAAGATGACCACACATGCATCCATCATTTACCTACCATTTAATGAGCACTTATTATAAAGCCAAGTACTTTGCATATCATTTCTTTTTTTTTAAGTTTATTTACTTTTGAGAGAGAAAGAGAGAGCATAAGCAGGGGAGGGGCAAAGAGAGAAGGAGAGAGAGAGAGAGAATCCCAGGCAGACTCTGTGCTGCCAGCCAGCTCAGAGCCCAGACGTGGGGCTCGAACCCACCAACCAACTGTGAGATTGTGACCTGAGCCAAGACCAAGAGTCTGACGCCCAACTCACTGTGCCACCCAGGCGCCCTGCATATCAGTTCTTTAATGTTCTCTCAAATACCCTACAAAATGGGTATTACAGATTGTGTGACTTTGGGGAACTTACTTAACTTTCCTTATCCTAAATTACTTCATCTATAAATAATGAAAATAATGGGTATCAGAGCTGAAACTAGAAATGTGGTTTACATGTTTCCACTCCTATGTGTTCTAATAAAATGGCTAATTTCCCCAGAATGTGTGCCAAATGCTAAGTCACACAGCTTTCAAACAAGCCAGCTGCCTTGAGACCTCTGATTCGATGGTTCATCGGTGACAACAGGCTGCCTCAGGGACAACCACTCATCTCTCAGAATGTCTCTCTCAGATGAGAGAGAGAATAAAACAAAACAAGAACTCCAGAGAAAAGAGTCAAAACAAGATACATTCATAAACAAGCAAAAGAAGCTTCATAGAACGTACCCCTCTTCCGTCCACATTTCTCATCGAGAAAATAGGATCCTTTTAGGAAAAAAAATGAAAAGTGTGAGAAAGAGAGATGCACAGATGATGTGATAGGAAATTAGCTGGCTCTGAATCTGGACTCTCTTCCATACCTGAAAACATGAGAATCTGGATTTCATGGAGAACTGGTTAGATTTCCAGAGGAGGAACAAATGTACGTGTTTCTACCTAAAGGCTGTGGACACTGATGTACCTCCCGCCCAGCTTGTCAGCAGTGCTGGCAGAAGAGGCAATCCGTTTCTTGCTCCCACCAAGTCACAAGTGCAGATGATAACTTGTGGAAAATAATGGGAAACTGAGTGCCAGGGCTGAGCGGGGTCAGAAGCAAATCTGATGGACTCCCTCCACCCCCCTACCCCGCCCCACCTGCTCTTCAATTGCAGTTCTCTAGGAAATGGACTTCAACAGGGCTCTCCAGGACAGCTTTGTTCTTCCTTACTTGTACAAGGAGGAAATTACAGAGGTGAGCCTTCTGCCAAGTGAGAAAGCAGGGTCAAAAGGAGGGTGTGTGCTGGGAGGTGGGCCTGGCTGTAATGTGGGGTTGTTGTTATAAGGCTGTTATAGGAGATTCTCTAGTCAGCCTGGCAGACTACAGATCATGGGACTAGATTATGGGCTCATTCTTTTTATTATTTATTTAATTTAATTTATTTTTTTTTTAAATTTACATCCAAATTAGTTAGCATATACTGCAACAATGATTTCAGGAGTAGATTCCTTGAGCCCCTTACCTGTTTAGCCCATCCCCCCTCCCACACCCCCTCAGTAATCCTCTGTTTGTTCTCCATATTTAAGAGTCTCTTCTGTTTTGTCCCCCTCCCTGTTTTTGTATTATTTTTGTTTCCTTTCGATTATGGGCTCATTCTAAGCAAACTGAAAAACTCCACGTGCTCGAGGGGACAAAGCCAGTATTTATTCAGAGCCTGGGAAGAATCCTATTTTTAATCTTTCTGCCAGAAAGAACTGAGAAACCAGAATCGTTCAGTCTCTAATGAGGTAACCAGCTCCAGACTGATCATTTTATCTCAACAGATGATGAAGAAGGGGAGCAGGGGGAAGGGGAAGGAGAGGGAGAATAGGAAGAAGAAGAGGAAGTAGAGAAAGAACAACAGCATAATAATAATAATAATCCTCACAACACAGATTAAAGAATCTTTTGAAGTTAAAAGGAAGAGAGGGAGAGGCCAAAGATCAAAGGGGGCAGGAAAGAGAAACACTCACACACACACACACACACACACACACACACACACACACCAGTCTAATACTGCAGGAGATGGTGGACATGAGGAAAAAAATGGACCCCATGAACCACTAGAGATTATCTGGAGCTAATATTACTTCATTTATTACAAACACAAATCAGGTTAACTTCACATAGTGGGGATAAAGATGATTGATGATTTGTATACAAGTCATACCTTTTAAAAAAGACATCATGGGGGCACCCGGGTGGCTCAGTCGGTTCAGTGCCCGACTTTGGCTCAGGTCATGATCTCACAGTCCGTGGGTTCGAGCCCCGTGTCAGGCTCTGTGCTGCCAACCCAGAGCCTGGAGCCTGCTTCTGAATCTGTGTCTCTCTCTCTCTTTCTGCCCCTCCCCCACTCACATTCTGTCTCTCTCTCTCTCTCAAAAACGTAAATAAACATTTAAAAAAATTTTTAAAAATTAAAAAAATAAAGACATCATGTGTGTCACGCCATTTGATTCTTGCGACGCGCTCGTGATAAAAGTAAGAAACAAAAGGAGTAAATGGGTTCAACCTCCATGCATTATTCAGCCACTTCCTTTTTCCCCCACTTAGTATCTTGGACAATTTGTCACACAGATTTATCTAATTCATTGTAAATACCGTGTTCTCTAGTGTGGAGATATGTTCCCAATGGTTTAGCCACTGCCTACAGTCACCACTCCTGCGTGAGTTTTGTGGTGATGCTGTAGTTAGGATCACCAGATCACGGATGAGACACAGAGGACCACGATGCAAAGGCTCCACAAGCAGCCAGTGTGCTCCCTCTCAGGTCCAGCGCCCTGAGAGCTGCTGTGCTGGTGATCGGTACCAGCAGGGGTGTGGCTCAGACTGCTGCAGAACCTGAATGTCACCTGGGGGACTCACCTGCTCCAGGTCTTCCGCTGACCTTTTGCTTTCTCCAGTTGGATCCTGATAGGGCAAGACAAAGAGCTCAGCTGCGGTGGGCAAGCCAGGGAGCACTGCCACCAAGATGTGCTCACCTGGGACCCCTGTGGCCTGAGGGAGAGACGGAAGCTCCGATAAGTCCCATAGGAAAAGGTGGTGAGAAGCATGGAAAAGCACGGAGTACTCTGAGAGGATGGGGGGTGCAGGCAGGCAAGAAGGACGTGAGCTTTCTGGAAAGGACCTGACATGGTGCAAGGCTGCTGAAGACTGTGCCAATGACACTCCCAGGGGCAAAGTTAGAGATCTGTCCCCAAGGGATGTGGGTGCTGCATCTCTATTTCTGCCACAGGACACGTGGCAGGTAGAATAAGGTTAAACAGTGGCCCAAGGCCACCCAGGCAGTGTGTGGTGATGCTGAGTTTGGAACTGTGGTCTAACCACGAAGTCCATGTTCTCAAGCACGGCTGTACTGCCTCCCTTCGCCTGACGCTTACATGCAGGAGCCCCTATCCCAGCTAACGTCCTCTTTTAGGGCCTTCCTCGATTTGAAACTCAGACATTATATCTGAATCATCCTCATTATATGCAAAAATGTTGATTGAATGACGTTTGCGTAAAGATTTCACTGTGAAGTGTCAAGAGAAAAATCCCATTTGATGAGATAAAGGGAACCGGTTTTTAGATAATATTCTGTTACATAGTAAATTGGAAGAAAAATGCCAAAAAAAGTTGACCCCAAGTTGTATCTCTTACAGGGTTTATTAGAGTCCAATTGATAGTACGGTACCTTAGGGCTTAAGGAATTAGCCAAGTGTAACTACCCATCTCAAAGACAGGGTGGGATGCTAGGAACCAGGGGCTGGGTCAGCTGCCTCCTGAGATTGGGTAGCCAAGGAGTCTTTGAAATTGGAAGGGATTGGCCCCTCCACCCTACAACACCCTGTCCTGAGAGATGTTGAGTCAACATGTTTATTCTGTATTTAGCTGATTATGCTATGCGGCAGTCTGGAAATATTGATGAGCAGGAATTTCTAGCCTTCTGGACAGCTGGTGGAAAGGTAGACGCCCAGGGGATGTGATCCCTAGACTATAAATGTGAAGACAAAGCAGCCTGGAAGACTGGTCACTGCCGGGCTAATGCCTAGTTGATAAATCACCTGGGGGAGTCGGGCAGCTACCTGGGAGGCCTATAGGGATATGGATCCCCAGAATGCTACAGATGGAAGGAAGGTATCTGTGGACTCATTGAGGGGTGTGAGTCATCTCTCTTGGACAGCGGAGGAGAGAAACCAGTTGTCATCCCAGGGACAAACAGCTCCAAGGGCAGAAGGATCCATTCCAGGGGGCCTGTAGTCTAGTCGTTGCGCCCCTTGGTGGCCATGATATTTAGCCACCACCAAGGTCTCGGACACTGAGTCATGAAGACAAAGGTGAGGTGGCATTTACACAGAGGCACATGAAGGTAGTCCTTCTCCACCCCACTGTTCCATGTATTCCTGTTTCTCCATGTAATAAAGCAAAGGATGGCCATCGAATGGAGTGGTTGGGATCCCACGAGGGTGGTCTGATTCGAGTCTGATTTTTAACAGTTTGGCCTTGGGCAGGATACCTAAGGTCTCTATTTCAGTTTCCTCAGCTGTAAAATGGGAATTATCAGAGTACCTACATCAGAAGCTAGTTCTTTTGTGATTAAATGTGCTAACAAAGGAAAAGCGCTGAGAAGAGTTTTTGGAATACTGTTAAGTTCTACATAAATATCAACACAGACAATGACATGAATGAGGACAAGGCTGGCCCTTTGTCAAAAGGCTGGACATGAGATCTGTTTTCTGAGCAGGGGTTATCTGAATGCCTTTAGCCCATCAGCTTCTTTATGTCACAAGGCATGATGTTCCTGGGTCCAGGAAACAATGGCTAAAACACCCTCAACTGATTTTCCTTTTCAGACTAAGAAGATACCCTGGGGAAAGACAGCTCATCTCTGATTTTCTGGGTTTGTGCAATAAATCCAAGCAGCTCCATGAGATGATATCCCCATTCCTCTGCTTACTCACGAAAATGGCGTATGCAGGGGAAGATGTGCCTAAAGAGACTGTTTTCCCAAATTATCAGTGATACTCAGACAGGGATAAACCACACCATCTTGGTATTCTCCCAGAAAATTTAGGGGGTTGTGTTTCATGTGTACAAACCCAGACACTGGACTCAGACCCTTCACTTCAATGCAGGAGCTTCATCACTTATTAGCTGTGAGACCTAAACAAGTTATTTAAAGTCTCTGAAACTCAGCTGTTTTGACGGCAAAATGAGGACAATAATACCCTCCCATTGGGGTGGTTGCAGGAAAGAAATGCCTTTAAAAGAACTGAGACACAGAGAGGCGGCTGACCATCACGTGCCGAGGGCTCACTGCCTGTGGGGCTGGAGGCCAGGGTTGCTCTCACTGATCGTATTCATGCTGTGTCCCTTCAGTGTTGAGCAGGTGGCTGATCTTACACTTACTAATGACCTGATCATGAACCCTGCCGTATGAATATGATGGTCATAAATTTCCATGTTTCTCTTCTCTAAGCAGAAGAAAAGTTTCACAAGGCGGAAGGACCATGTGTTTGCTCCCAGTCTCATCCCCCTAACTCAAGCGACTGTGCTGTGTCTGCCTGCATGGGGATCCACTACGCAGAAAGCAGGTGTTTAGCCAGACCTCCCACGGGCTCTAGCTCGTGCCCTGTCAGCTCTCTGCACAAGAGGCACTCACCATGCAGCTCTTGGAAGACAGAGAGAAAAACGTGTCGGGACAAGAGAAGGAATTGTCTGCACTCACTTCCACCAGGGACTTTTTGATGACTCGGCTGATGTCCCTCCTCCACTCGGGGATATCAGGATTGTAGTCGTCCAGGTTCGGAGAGAAGGACAGGCGAAGGGACCGGAATTCCTCTGGGGATACAACAGTAGGGTGATCACCGTAAGTCCATGAGTTTTCTCAAAAGTGTGCTGTACTTTATGTTTTATGCAAAGCCTTCGTAATGTGTCTTTTTCCTCCACACTTGCCAGAGAGCCTTCTGGAAGGAAAATCTGCTATTCCCGTTCTAAGCCTGCTACCTCTCCCAGCCTTTGTTTTCTAAACCAAAGCCCTAGGTCTGGCCCATGCCTTGCTCTGCAGCCTTTGCCCACGGTTCCTAGTTCTGGACTGTGCATTCCCAGACACGAAAGGCCCGGCATACCCTGAATGCATGGCAGGTTTCTGACCCTGAGCTTCTGCACTTACTATCTGTCCCTTCCAAGGAGCACCCCATCCTTTCTATTGTCCACACACACAGTATTCAAGCTCTAGTTCGAGCACTTACTGATTGAATCCTTTCCCCACCATGTTTCATTGTCTTTTTTAAGGGCACTACTGTGAGTAGACCTATCCCCATTATCATTATATGATTGTATTATTATCATTATTATTTGATTACATGATTATAATTATTATTATTGTCATTCTGTTGCTATGTTTTGTGTGTATGGAACTGTCATTTGATGGAATTTTAAGCTCCTTAACCCAAATAATTTGTTCACTCTCTCTGTAGCTCCTGAGTTCATCGTGATCCTCAAGATAGGATGGGATGACAAAAGCAAGGGTCTGATGGGGAGAATACGGGAAGCCAGAGGAACTCGGAGAACCACGGCACCAAGACAGACGCATATGTGACATTTATGGAAGAGAGGGAGCAAGGCTTGCTGACCACCCTGCAGTGTGAAGAAGGTTCAGCAGGACCGTCAGGGAGTCTCCGAAGGCACATCAGTGATGAAGGAGTACCCTGCACCCTGGGAATGGGTCTGCTTTAATATCCCTGTCACACTCTGTCATTAGTTGGGATTGGCACATGGGAGGCGTGGCCTTGGCCCAAGCACGGTGACGGGTTTGAGAGCCCAGCCCTGGATAACTTAGCTGAGTACAAGTCAGGTCATGTCGCTGCTCTAAAACCTGCTAGTGGCCCCACATGGTGTTTAGAATAAAAATTCAGCTTTAAAAAAATTTTTTTTTTTTTAAATTTTTTTTTTTTAACATTTATTTATTTTTGGGACAGAGAGAGACAGAGCACGAACGGGGGAGGGGCAGAGAGAGAGGGAGACACAGAATCGGAAACAGGCTCCAGGCTCTGAGCCATCAGCCCAGAGCCTGACGCGGGGCTCGAACTCCCGGACCGCGAGATCGTGACCTGGCTGAAGTCGGACGCTTAACCGACTGCGCCACCCAGGCGCCCCTAAAAAAATTTTTTTTTTAATGTTTATTTATTTTTGAGAGACAGACAGAAACAGAACACGAGCAGGGGAGGGGCAGACACAGAGAGGGAGACACAGAATCCAAAGCAGACTCCAGGCTCTGAGCTGTCAGCACAGAGCCCCATGTGAGTCTCGAACCCACAAACCGTGAGATCATGACCAGAGCCAAAGGTGGTATGTAACCGACTGAGCCACCCAGGTGCCCCTAAAAATTCAGCTTCTTAACCATGTCCTTCATAGCCCCACATAACCCAGTACAGGCTTTCTCTCCTGCCTCACGTCCACAGGCTTCCCTGTGCTCCAGGACCCTGTCTTCCCCCTGCTTCTGCATGCTGTCATGCTCCTTCCCATATTAGCACTCTTCCACTTCCCCAGAGACAGCACAGGTGGCTCCTTCTCATCATGCAGTCTCTCCTGGGAGAAGCCTTTGCCACTCGCAACCTGAGTTATCCTCTCTTCCGCAGCCTCAGACATCTTTCATCATATGACCCTATTTGTCATCTTCAGACTTCTGGCCACTTAAAGTATTTTGTTTTTACTGTCTGTCTCCCATACTGAAATACTAGGTCAATGAGGATGGAAACTCTGGGTTCCTGGCCCTGTGGGATGGTGCCCTGCACATGGTAGGTTTTTCTAGTCATTTAATTAATAAATTTTTATTGAATGAATGAATGCGTAAACTTCTCTAGAGGTTCTCTGTAATCTGTGCATGTGCTCCATTCCTTTCTTGTTTTAAGCATGTCCTTACGTTTCAGTAGTGGCTCAGTGACATCAGCAATGCCAATTACACATTTGGAAAACATAAGAGCCCACTTCTGCATTTCCTAACAATGCTAAAGACTTATTAGGCACAGGCTTTGAAGATTCTTAAATTATAAGGTGTGTATTTCGGTGGTTAGCCCGTTCCAAAGTCCTATTTTTCAAAGCTTGTCCATTTTATGAGACACTGGTCACCTATATGAATATCACCACTTCAGTTCTGGTGGAGAATAACAAAATGCATCTTAATTAGCAGCATGGAAAATGGAAGCCCCAAGGAATCACTCACTGAACCCTAACTTTTCACTTTAAAGATGTAAGGTAGGGGCGCCTGGGTGGCTTGGTCGGTTAAGCGGCCGACTTCGGCTCAGGTCATGATCTCGCGGTCCGTGAGTCTGAGCCCCGCGTTGGGCTCTGTGCTGACAGCTCAGAGCCTGTAGCCTGTTTCAGATTCTGTGTCTCTCTCTCTCTGACCCTCCCCTGTTCATGCTCTGTCTCTCTCTGTCTCAAAAATAAATAAACGTTAAAAAAAATTAAAAAAAAAAGATGTAAGTTGATTTTTTTTTCATTTTCCCTGAACCTCTTACCAAACCATAGAAACCAAATCTGTAAGGGAAGGTGTTTATCTTAATAAAAAGACACAAACAGAAAAATGATACAGCTCTCTCTGTAATAACTTAGCGGGCCCACTAGCAGGGGACAGGAGTTGCACACTTTAGTTTACTCAACAAGCAGGGGGTGCATGTGGGAGCAGTGGAAAGCATAAGTAGCCGAAATACATACATACATACATACATACATACATACATACAGTTAAGCCTTGAACAATGTGTGCGTTAGGATGCCCTCCCTCACCCTGGTACACGAAAATCGACATTTAACTTTTGACTCCCCAGAAGCTTAACTATTCATTTAAAAAAAATGTTCTGTTTTGTTTTGCTTTGCTTTTGAGAGAGAGAGACAGAGTATGAGCAGGGAAGGGGCAGAAATTGAGGGAGACACAGAATCTGAAGCAGGCTCCAGGCTCTGAGCCGTCAGCACAGAGCCTGATGTAGGGCTCGAACTCACGAACCACAAGATCATGACCTGAGATAAAGTCGGATGCTTAAGGGACTGAGCCACCCAGGCGCCCCAAAGTTAACTATTAATAGTGTATTGTTGACCAGGAGACTTACTGATAACAGAAATAGTCGATGACCACATATTTTGTATGTTATGTTTCATATACAGTATTCTTACAATAAAGTAAGCTGGAGAAAAGAAAATGTTATTAAGAAAATCATAAGGAAGAGAAAATACATTATAGTCCTGTACTGTATTTATCAGAAAAATCTGTATATAAGTGGACCTGTGCAAACCCGTGTTGTTCACAGGCCACCTGTGGGGTGTGTGTGTGTGTGTGTGTGTGTGTGTGTGCACATGTGTTTGCAGCATATTTACATTTTTTTTTTAAAGCAAACCTGTGCCCTGAAGCAAATTAAGGAAAACAATGCAAATTAGATTTTCTTTCCTACAGTCTGTTTTGTGGCTTTGGGTGGACAATCTTTTCCTGGTCCATTTCCCAAATATAATGCTTCCTTCAGTCTGACCATGATGGCTCTAATGTTCCCCTCAGCTTGACTAAATTTAGGCAAATTTCTTCCTGACCACAGCCACTGACCTCCCTTTTCCTAGAGCATTTACTACTTTCAAAAACTTGCAATTGTAGATTCTTCCTCTGCTCTTTTGAGATGCACATCTTCTCCAACCCAGGAATGTCTTTCTTAAGGACCTGGGAACCATATCTTTGAAATGCAACCATCAAGAAAGATAGAAAAATAGTATGGGGTTCCTCAAAAAATTAAAAATAGAATGACCAGATGATTTAGGAATTCTACTTCTGTGTATTTACCTGAAGGAAACAAAAACACTAACTGGAAACGATATCTGCACCCCTATATTCACCACAGCATTATTTACAATAGCCAAGATATGGAGATAACCTACTCTCCATAGAAAGATGAACGGATACAGAAAGTGTGGAATGTATATGTGGAATGTAGAAAAAACAAAAACAAAACAAAATCTCAGATACAGAGGACAGATTTGTAGTTGCCAGAGGCAGGAGTGGGAAGGTGGGCAAAATGGGTGAGGGTAAAGAGGTACAGCTTCTAAGTATAAAATAAATAAGTCACGGGGATATAATATAGGGCATGGTAACTATAATTATTAATGCTGCATTGAATGTTGAAAATTGCTAAAACAGTTAAAGTTAAAAGTTGTCATCATGAGGGAAAAAAGAATTGTAACTACATACACTGCTAGAGGTTCACTAGACTTGTGGGGATTAATTCACAATATATACAAATAATCATTATGTTGTATACCTGAGACTGATAAAATGTTATAGGTCAATTGTATCTCAATACAAAAATAAGATTGACATACTCTTGCCATGTGTACCAGGAAAGGAAGGAAGGAAGAAAGGAAGGAAGGAAGGAAGGAAGGAAGGAAGGAAGGAAGGCAGGCACAATGGACCTCTGTCCATGACACAGAAGGAGCCTACCTTTCATGAGCACCATTTAGCAAACACAGTCAGCCTAATGACGGTGATAATCCCTCACCTCTGAATTCCTCCACTAGTTCATCCCCGGGTTTAAAAATATTCCTGACTTTTATTTTAGGTGAGTTCAATCTTGCCTGTTTAACTCTGTGTGATATAATGTATCTTTAATAGATCACACACTTCATTAAGATTTTCTAGTAATACAGGGGCGCTTGGGTGGCTCAGTTGGTTGGGCACCTGACTTCGGCTCAGGTCATGATCTCACTGCTTGTGAGTTTGATCCCTGTGTTGGGCTCTGTGCTGACAGCTCAGAGCCTGGAGCTTGTTTCAAGATTCTGTCTTCATCTCTCTGCCCTCCTCTGCTCATGCTCTCTCTTTCTCTCAAATATAAAATAAAACATAAAACAATTAAAAAAAAGATTTTCTAGTAATATGCCTGAAACTCTGACACTTCATCTAACTTAAGATAAATGAAGGATGCTTGCTCAGAAATTTGCTTAGAGGAGGGAAGACCACTTCCTTGCTCAAGCTTTTGATAAAGAGACAATTTTAGTGAAGGTAGCTCATTTGATGGAGAGCGATCCACTCTTGGATGACACCTTTAAAGACATTTTAGTGAGAAGGATAACTAAGCCGGGCAAGTGGGTGGAAAGTGGTTAGAAACATTCCCTCTGGATTCAGATTCCTAGGCTCTATCTGTTTATTATACTTAGCTCATATTTCTACATTTGAAAAATAGGAGTAAATATAGCCTATTGTTCATAAGTCTGCTCAGAGAATTCAATAAAACATCATATGTATCAGGTGCTTTGAACAGATGTTGGTAAGGGCTTTGTCAATGTTAATTTTTACCACTACCATCACCATTATTATTATTACTGGAGCTGTCACTGAATAGCAGAATGACTCAAAGCCAGTAATTTCCCATTTCTGGGCTACGATTTCCTCTCTGTGAAATGATGGCATGAGCCAGGTCAGGCCAAAGACCTTCTAGGTTTAACGTTCTCTCTGTGGTTCTGATGAGGTTTCTGATAGGCTTAACCAAGAGAACATCTGTTGGGAGTCATGGGTCAGTGCCCATTAGTGTCACCTATGACATCCAGGAAGGAAAGAGAGGAAAGGGAGTCTCAGATGGAAAAGACATGAAAGCTATTTAGTGGGGGTAATTTCAGAGCATGGGCCCTGGGTCTAGATGGGCAGGGTTAGAAGCCCAGATCCACAACATACTAGCTGGGGCAAGTTATCTGTCCCGCTGAAGTAATGAGAGTATTAACATCACCTACTATATGCTAGGTCGTCGTGAGGATTCAGTGCATTCACTGAGCATAGAAAAGAGATGAAGAAGGAAAGAGAGGCAAAGGCACTTTCCATTTTGGCCACCTGGCTAAGAGGTTGCCTCACTGACGGGACCTTGTTAGGAAAACCACAGCCCTGGTTTGCTCTCACTTACTGTTTGGGCTTAATCAAGCTACTTTCAGGGGCCTGTGGGGGTGGGGGGAGGGGAGGGAGGAGGGAGGACACATTATGACTCTTAACACTCAGCCATGCGAGGAATAATGTCCTCAGACTCGTTCAAAAATGCTTATAAATTGCTTTTTGAATTTGAAGGTCAAGTTCGCAAGATGAGAAATGAAAGCAGTACCTGCATCAGACCAATTAATTCTGGGACTGGGGCAATTGATAATATTTGGACCACTAGCTAGTTTCTCTTTGTCTCTCTCTTTCTGTCTCACTCCTGGTCTCACCCTCCCTCCCTTCATCCCTGTCTTTGGTTCTCTCTCTCTCTCTCTCTCTCTCTCTCTGCACAGCATTTACCTTTCCTATCTACTTTTAAATTTTAATTTTTCATGATGCATATATACCACTTTCATATTAACAATAATTTCCACATTTTTATCATCCACCTATAACACTCAGTGCATACCTATCTATCTTTTGGTGTAGAAAAAAAAATTACCAAAATGAGATCGATATGTATAAACTGTCTTTAATCCCCCATTTGAAGTCAGTGATCCTATCTTTCCATTTCAGTATATTTTCATTCTGTGCAATACTCTGACTACATTCAACTTCCCCAACTGATTAGCAGACTGTTCTGTATCATTGCTTGTTCAACCAATATCCAATCTATGATGATACATGACATCTGCATGATATTGCTTTTAATTTAATCAGAGTACTTTTTTTAATGATATGTATTTCTGGAAGAGATCTTCAGAATATTTACATATTGGTAGCTTCTTCTTAATAATCAAGACTCTTAAAGTTAAACTTTAAATTGTTTGAAATTTATTTATTGTGTGTGTGTGGGTGAGAGAGAGAGAGAGAGAGAGAGAGAGAGAGCATGAGTAAGATAGGGACAGAGAGAGAGGGAGAGAGAGGATCCCAAGCAGGCTCCACATTCAGCACAGAGCCTGATGTGGGACTCAAACTCATGAACTGTGAGATCATGACCTGAGCTGAAATCAGCTGTCAGATGCTTAACTGGCAGAGCCACCCAGGTGCCCCTTAAAGTTGAACAAAAGCCTAAATATTATCTATTTTCTTTTATAATGGGGGTTTTAGTTATTCAAACACCACCAGAATACCAAATGGAATGGATCAGCTTTGTACATAATGAAACTCATTCCACCCCACCCAGGTGAATGGGTGTAGAGTTGCCCTTTGTGCCCCAGAGCCACTTTCAGGAAACAGTCCAACAAGCGCCCCCAGGGTCTTGTGACAGCAACTATGCTGGGGAACCACCTCTCCCAAAAGGAGGAGATCAGACTTGACTCAGCTCTTTCTCCACTACTACGCTCTTTTCCCTGGTTAGAGGTCATGAGCCAGGGTGGCCAGTGGGACGAAAGCACCAGGCTAGTTCATCTGAGCTTGGGCCCAGCAACGGGTTAGTGTAGACAGGGCACTCACCATACACCGCGATGCTCTTTGTGTCTTGCAGGATGGCATTCCCAGCAGAGACCTGGACTGTGATGGTGTTCATCCCTTCAGAAGTAAACTTGAATGATATGCTTCCCTCCAAGGTGATCAGAGGCTAAAATGGGTGAAGGCCCAGAGTCAGGGGACACTTGCTCAATTACAGATGAGACAGCCACTAGTTCTGATCCACCAACAAGCCACTTAAGTCAGCATAGGCTCTTCCTGGTGTGGCCCTGGGTGACCGGCTCCATGTATGCCTCCCCATCATCTCAAGTCCAGGCTAGAAAGGAGCTACAAGAACCACGACCCTAAGTAACTCTGCCCATTCCTTGTGAATATGACACCTCTCTTCCGGTATCTTTACACAGCAGTCTGGGGACACTGGTAGGTCTTGCTGTTTGGTGGGATATAGCTCTCTATCTGTAACCTGCTCAGAGCAGGCAGATCCCTTAATACAAAGAAATACTCAAATCAGACCCAAACAGGCAGTTCATATTAATCCAGATTTAAGCAGTAGTCATTGAAAATCTGTAAGCTTCCAGTTGTTCATCTCCAGGGTGTACCATTTATAGAAAATTACAATGGAACACAGTGACCGTGGACACCAAAACTGTACTATTTAGACTGGAGTGGCCTTGTGTGGCTTGGTTCCTCTGAGAAGCCCTATCAGCAGTTTTTGGAAGTAGCTGCTATGGAAACAAGTACTAATTGGATAGTGGTTTGAGGACTGAAAAAAAGAAAAAGAGAAAAAAAAAAAAGGATTTGGAGTAGTGCCTGTAATACAATCGGATGCTGGGGTCCTGGAGGAAAAGATTATTAGCTTACTGACCTCCCTCAACTCACTCCTCACAAACATTTTTCTTTCCTGTCTTTTCTTAATTAATGTTAAAATCTAAATTCATGTTCCTCCCTGTATGGCAGAGGGAAGACCAAAGCCCGGCATAAGAAGTCTACTCGACACAATCTGTGGAGAATTTGTTTTTTGCTGAAAGGTTTAAAAAAAAAAAAAAAAGGAGACACAGAAGAAAGTTGTTTAGTATGTTCACCTTCTAGCACTAGCTTTCAGGCAAATAACTTCGATTTCTCCCCTGCCACTGTGGGTAGTGGGCCCTACTGGGGTCAAATTTATATGCGAGGTTTCAGAAGAAAAAAAAAAGGCTTCTTTTCAGCAGCTGAGTCAAATTAGCCATAGAGGTGAGCGTTTCCTTCCCCTGCTGGGCATGTAGCAGGGCTGGGGTCAGGAGAGGTATCTTCCCTGGGCCTGTGCAAAATTAGGTCTCCAGTGAGAGCCAACATTAAGCTCTGGGGTAGAAACAGATTTGTATTGGAATAAGTTGCACTATATTTGAAGAGCAAAGCCCCCCAGTGCAGGAAAACAACTCTGCTGGAGGAAGATGAAGGGTTCTAGTCCCACCAACTCATCCCTGCGCCCCCTGGGGAGGCCTGAGGCTGGCTGCCTGCACGGACATCTGGAAGCCAGTTTGAATCTCTGAGAATGGAGTCAGTTCAAAACGGAGCTTGCAGCCTAGTATGAGAAGAACACAATTCCCATGGGCACGGGGAGGCCTTGGATCTGGCCTCTGGTGAAGCCACTGAATGAGGCGGGGAAACCACCTCCTGTGTGTCCTCCTCATTTTTTTCTGGAAAATGAAGGGCTTACAGTAAGTGAGGTTTATGGTCTCTATGGAGTTTAAAGGTGCTGCTGACTTCTGGTCACAGGCCATGGTTTTTCACAGGGAAAACATAAAGGGTAAAGCTGTGGCTACGTCTGATTCAGGGTGAGAAGGCCATTTGGGGGCTGGGTTGTAGTAAGTATTTGTTGCTTCGGACTCTCTGTTATCCATTGGCTTTTTTTTTTTCTTTCTGTGGACTGTTTTCTGCCCTCTCTTGGACCATGTGGTTCCAAGGAGACTGATTTCATCACCTCTTTTTCCATTCCCACCACTGGGAAGGCTTGGTCAATAATACTCCATTCTGGGACATCTGTAAGAACTTCTATGAAAGACAGTTCATTTTCCCTGCTAGGTGGTGACAGTTAAATAGCTCAGGTTGCTGCAAAGGGTCTTTGCAAAGGCAAATCTCACTGGAGAAGAAGGCCAATGTGGAGGAAGATAAGGGGTAGGGGTGGTGCGGTGAGAGACAGACAGAGAGACAAAGGCAACAAACTGTTGAGATGACTGGTGTACTAAGAGCCTGCTCTCCCCGAAACGAGGACTACCCTAGACCCTTGAGTTACAGAAGCCATTTCATTTCCTCTTTTCCCTTCAGCCAGTGTGAGCTGAGCTGCCATTAGATGCCGCGTGGAAGGCTGACCCACCTCTGTGTTGTTTCCATACCACCATACGTAGGTGAGGGTGCCCACTTGGCTGGGCCACAGCACTGCAGTTGCGTTGACCTCTTTGTTCTTCGTGGTGACAAAGGGAAGAGACAGGTGTACATGCTCCAGGGGACCTGAGGCACAAGAGAAAAGACGAGTCATGGAGAAGGAAGAACTTTCTTTGCTTCACCTTTCCCTGCTCTGAAGAGAATACGTATTAGTTCTGGAAGTCTCCAAAACGTGCCAGTCCTATTCCCTGAGGAAAGTGCCAGGGGTTGCCCCTGCTTTGGAGAAAAATATATATCGTGACCCATTGTATCTCAATATTTTCCACTTACTGGTCTTTCTTCCAGGCCTAAAACCTGAGTTATGTATGTGTAAAACTTTAGAAATTTACAAGTAATGTATGAAGTCCTTAAAAGAAGAGCCATGATACGAGACTTCACAGGAAGATGCAAAGTCTTTCCAAGAGGTCATATCTGTGGCAGTAAACAGGATGAAGGAAACCTCATGGAGTCCAGGTGGGTGGCAGGGGGATCTGGTGGTGGTGGTGACTTCACAAATCCCCAAACCACTTTAGATGTGATGATTCTCCACTCTTTGTTGGATTTTAAAGATCTGTGTATGTGTAGACACATATGTGTGTGTGTGTGTGTGTGTGTGTGTGTGTGTGTGTGTGTGTGTCGCTGCCCGAGCATATGTAACACCACCTGTTTGGTGTTAAGGTCAGCTTGTCTAGGACAAAGCGTGCATGAGCAGGTAGAGACAGCCCCGTGGTTCTCAGGTTCTCAGGATGTGCTCAACTGAAGAAAAAAATGGGGGGGGGGATGATTCTAACTACGGAGGCCCGCTAGATGGATAATATCATCCACATCCTGACCTTCAACTAATAAAGTTCATGCTTAGAACTCAAAAATCACCGACTTGACTCTGGACTCCATTAGGAGCCAAATGTTCCTAAGAAATTCATCATTTCCTACACGCCCCCCACCCCTTCTGTAATCTCCATATCTTAATGAAAAAAAAAAAAAACAATGTATATCCAGGGCACCAACCCAGAAGCATAAAGTCAATGTAGATTCCTTATTCCTTGCCACTCATTCTATGTTAGAAACCACGGATCTGGTTTCATAAATACCTTTCAGTTAGAGTTCCTCTCACCATCCCCAATCCTTCCCTGGCTCATACACCTGGACTGTCACGCTCCGTACAGATCTTCTGGCTTCCAGCCTGCTCCCATGCTAATCCACCCTCCCGCTCTGTGTGTTCACTGCCTGCCTGCCTCAGTAATAGACAAGCTGCACCAAGTGCCACGGTGCCCAGAACAAAACATATGCTCCAGGGTGAAGGTAGAGCAAGTGTAAACATCCTGAGGAATAACTGGATCTCCATGTTTGTGGAATAGCAAGAAAGTTCAAGTGGCTGCAGTGAGAGGTGGAGGGAAAGAGTGGAAGCCATTGAGACCTAAGAGGTATTTGTACATATAGCATGTCAGTCCGTGGGCTCTGAACTATGCATATGTGGGTTGTATGAGTTCATTCTTGCATGTATACAATTTATATGTTCATACAATGTATGGCAATGACTACGTCCTTCTCACCCTACAAACTGTTGTGAGAGTGATTTTTCTAGAAAGCCAAGTTGATCTTGCTTGCTCACTTGTTCAAAACTAAATTTCGTACTCCCTAATTATAATGATGATGATAGTTAAGACCTATTGATCTAACATTTGTGAGACAGAGAACACAGGCTGAAAACTTTTGGAAGGTAAGAGTCTTTCCTATTTACCTTTATACATAAAGGCTAGCATAGTTCCTGAGATGTAGCAGATAATCGAGTGTTTTGCTGGGTAAATAAACAGACAATGCAATTTCTTGTTTCTGCTTTTGTCTATGCTTCTCTCTCTTTATAGAATTAGAGTCTTGGTGACCAGAATACAGGCAAGAATTGATTTCCTGGTTTATAAGCCATATGATAAGAAGTAGTTGTTCATAAGTCAGAACGGTTCAATACAATAATGAAAGGGCAGCATTCACTGAGTGATAACTATGTGCTATGTATTCTGCTAATGACCCTTTTGAGTCTCATTTGCTCCTCTCCACAGCCTTATGGAGTAGGCGATACTATCACGTCTGCTTAGAGATGAACCAACAGAGGAAAGTGACTTTCCCAAGGTCACGCAGCCAGGAAACATCCATTCTGGGGTGTGAACCAAAGAAGTTTGATTTTAGAGCTCATGCTCTAGCCAGCTGACAAATGCTCAAAAGACCTTTCCCTTTTTAACAAATTAGCTATTAAGAGTCAGCATCCACTGATTACTTAAATACATTCCAGGCACTGGCAAATGCACTTTATACATGTTCTCATTTCTTACACGGCTCTTGCTGTTTTGCTCCAGCAGGCTAGGCCCTGTTCTGCCCTGAGGCCTTGGCTTAGACATCCCTCTCGAGGCACCTGCCAGTCTTCAAGTCTCAGTTCCAGGAACCACTCTTCTGGAATGCTCTTCCTGACTCCCCTGATCTGAGTTAAATGACTCAGCTAGAAGACAAGGACTAGATGAGCTTTGTTAGACATGCCAGTTCCATTCTAACGGGGTTCATTGTCTTTGTCTCTCTCACATATGAGTACTTAATATATTTTTATTTTTTTTAATTTTTTAAAACTTTTTTTTAATGTTTGTTTATTTTTGACACAGAGAGAGACAGAGCATGAACGGGGGAGGGTCAGAGACAGGGAGACACAGAATCTGAAACAGGCTCCAGGCTCTGAGCTGTCAGCACAGAGCCCGATGCGGGGCTTGAACTCACTGACCGCGAGATCATGACTTGAGCCGAAGTCGGCCGCTCAACCGACTGAGCCACCCAGGTGCCCCATTAATATATTTTTAAAGTCAGAATATCAAAGTGAGGATGGTGCCTGTGTCCTCTTAATGGCAACAGTTGAATCTTCTTAGTGAAAAATGGTCACTAATTCATTCAATAGTTTTAGAGTGCTGCCGTATGTCAGACATTATTCTAGGTGCTGGGGACACCTGGTACTTGGTGGGGCTTATGTATTATTGAGGGAGGCAGGCACTGAACACACAAAGCAGGGGTACGTGATAGAGTGCTAGTTTTGTGTCTCAGAAGAAATGACATTGGAGCAGTGCCCTGAATAAAGTGAAGGTGTGCACTATTTGTGATGCATCGGGGTGAGGGTAGAGCAAGTGCAAAATCTTGAGGAGGAAGTTTGCTCGCCATGTTTGGGGACTAGCAAGAAAGCCCAAGTGGCTGCAGGGGAGAAATGGAGGGAAAGAGTGGAAGCCAAGGAGACCTAGGATTCAGGACGCATAGCATGTTGGCTTGTAGGCCATGAAGTACACATATGTGTGCATGGGTTCATTCAAATGTGTGCAATTTACCTTTCATATTCCCACCTTGTCCTCTTGTATTCATTTACTTTTTGTGCATTTGACATACCTAGTTTCTGCTGCCCCAAACCTAGCTTTTAAGCATCTCTTCTATGTACAGAGGGTGCAGTCTGAGCTAGGGGAGCTGTGGAAGCGAAACTCCAGTCCCTGGAGGCCCCCAGCTGGCTGGCTGCGCTCAATCCAGAGCTGAACAGGCTGGCAGAGGTAGCTCCATGACAAACGTGCCTGTGGTGCCGAAGAAGGGCGGCAGGTGGCGCTGCATCACTCCATATGAATCTTTGCTGCAAGGTGGTTGAGGGAAATGGGAAATTACTTGTGTGAATCGGGTTTCCCTTCTCTTTTCTTGTTTAGTCCTAATGTGCTGCAGGAAGCAGCTGACGCCTGTGAAGCTGGACATCATGCAAGCACGTCTGTGTGTGTGTGTGTGTGTGTGTGTGTGTGTGTGTACACGTGCAATCACACACACAATGATCATTTGGGACTGACTCTACCATTTGTCCTGGAGACCTCTGACTGTAGAATTGAATATTGTGTATGCATTACATTGATGATTGTCTGAAATGTAAAAAATGCTCTAGGAGAAACTAAAGTAGTTCAAAGTATAAAGATGAAATCCTAAAACAGAGTCCCTTAAACTGCAATGTGCATATGGATTATACTAATCTGTTCAAGGCAGATTATGGGCACGTTTCTAGAAATTCCAATACAGCAGGTCTGGAATGAACACTGCATTATTATCAGGCAGTTCTGGGGTGGGTGACTCATTCAACCACGCTTTACAAAACTCAAGTCTAACATTTGCTGGCCAAGATAACAATCATGTGAAAAGTTGCGAAACTACATAGGTTTTCAACAAACTGATCACTTCACCCTAAGGTAAGAGCAGAAAGGCATCTGTAAATGGTACCTATGTTAGGAGGTAATTGCAGAGAGATCTAGAAAGGACTACAAAATCTGGCTCAACTACTTATTTTTAACCTTTCATTCTGCTAATATGCACAGTATTCGGTGACTTTTTTCCTGCAAGTCTGGTTGAGATGGGGCAGCTTTCTGAGCAGAAATGTGCGTGTCCTCTAAATTCTAGCTGCTCCCAACCAACACTGGCTGCACCACCACGTGTCCCGTTAGTTTGCAAACTAGCAGAGCACAGTAAATACTATCCCCAAGAACTTTCTGTCAGGCTACCACAGATTACCCAACCTCCCAGTGGGAATGGCTCACCCACTCCTGGAAACTTTACAGCAGGCACATCCTCTCCACTTGTTTCTGATGACTTCTGCAAACCCGTATTAAAAACTAAAACAAGAACAAAACCAAAACTCTCTGATTTGGAATCAAATCACCTTTCCGACTTGGAGGGTAGAGAGAATCTTTCTTCAAGACAGGAAATGGGGGAGAATTCTGGGCAAAGGGGAGGGTGTTAGTGAGAGAAGCGGAGGATAGGCTTGGCGAAATGACCTAAGGGTTGCTGCTCAGAACCCACTAAGTAGAAACGCACGTGCTACTTTGTGATGATGGGAAATCAAGCTTTGCTAGTTGACAGGTCACAGCATATTTTGCTTGAAAGAACCTTTGAGAAACAAGATGTGTGTTCCTCACATGACAGCAGAAAATCTAGGCTCAGAGAAATGGAGTGACTTGGCCAGGAGTTTGGGCCAACTCCCAACTCAGTCCAGTGTTTGGGTTTTGTTTTTTCTACAAAGACCACCCCCAGCCCTGCCCCCATACCCTGGTACTGTGGCTGAAAATGGCCAAGAGACCCTTCAGGTTTGAGATTTGGAGGAATGTTAATCAATTACGATCTTGTTCTGACTTCGTCTTAGTATACAATGGTGTCAAAGCACTTCTCCCATCTTCGTTTGCTCCATCTGCAAGAAAGGGCCGATGTTGCCTGTCATGGTACAAGTGTCAGGAGAAGCAAAGGAGGGCATGTGCCTTTGCACGGTGACATGAACTTTAGGAGAGAAGTGGTGACGTGAGCAAATATGTCAGACCTGCCGAAACTGCTTATGACGGGGGTTTTAGATGTATGTGAGTTAAAGAAAGTTTAGAAAAATCCTGTTTTGATGCAGTTAGTAAAAAAGAGTTCATTCTTATCCCCAAGGCCAGGCTTAGAAAGGGTTCCATTACATGAAGTATGCTTATCCAACCACTTAACTCAAGATAAGCCTAACAAAATTGTGATCAGAACACAAAACTTTCCAGGGGCGCCTGGGTGGCTCAGTCAGTTAAGCATCCGACTTCAGCTCAGGTCATGGTCTTGTGATTTGTGAATTCGAGCCCCCCCGTGGGGCTCTGTGTTGACAGCTCAGAGCCTGGAGCCTGCTTCAGATTCTGTGTCTCCTTCTCTCTCTGCCCTGCCCCAACTTGTGCTATGTCTCTCTCTATCAAAAATAAATAAATGTAAAAAACAAAAAATTAAAAAAAAAAAAGAAGAACACAAAATTTTCCACTACTAACCATCTTCCATTAAGGTGAAAGTCAAAGTACTGAGCCACTCACTCAACTAGGCTAATGCGAAAAAAAAAAAAAAAGCCACTGAACAAAGCAGTACATTTCTTCTAGAAGCCATGGCTTCAGCAACCTTTAATCTCTGTGCTGTTTTCCTTCCCAGGGTTGAGTAAGGTTGGGAGAAAACCAGGTTAGGGAGCCAGCTCTCAGAGGATCTGATCATGTTTAAGGGGTGAGGAAGAATCCACAGGGTGACCAAGAGACCAAGGTGTGGATGATCTATGGGAGACCCTGAGAAACTGTGACACAAAGCTAGTGCTGAACTTGAACTCGGTATTTACACATGGTTAGCATGTGGTAGATGTTTCATACACAGGCGAGATATGGAATAAAATCACTGTAATTCTTCAGGAGAGCCTGAATGGCTGTAAGGATAAAAATCCCCCTTACAGAATAAGCCATGGAAAAACGACAGGTTGCTAGGTAGGTGGCCATTCTCAGCAAAGGTACCAGCATTTGTGTGGCAAGTTAGTTTTGCTACTAATAACCAATGTTGGTGAGGTACTTCTGAGAGATTTTCTGATTATTCCTTAGTAAGAAAGATTATTTCTTAGCAAGAGGCAACTCCAGAAAGTCCATACAGGACAGCCTGGGGTGGGGCAGTCATGGAGTCAGCAGGAAGGGAGCCTATGGAAGGCACCTTGAACCTATGTAGTGGTACAGCAAGGAGTTCATGTTCCTTCGGGACAATCTGTGAAGGAGTGGAGGGGATAAGGGTTGGTGGAGACAAGCTGCATCACTGACAAGACTGACCTCAGTGATCAAGAGCTGGCACTCCTGAGTCTGCAGCCTGGCTTTGCCAGATAGTAGGTCTACAAATGCATTATTCAAATTCCCTGACACCCACAGCTCTTTGTAAGTAGGGTTTCTAATAGTGCCTACTTCCTCAGGTCATTTTGAGACGTGAGATCATACATGCAAAGAGCTTGCTTAGCACAAAAGTGGGCACATAGTAATTGCTTCAGAAACTTTAGCTGAAAAGAGGCAGGAGGAGTGGGCACACTGGGAATCTTGTACAACTTTGCTTCAACCCAAAGGAGGGAGGATGCGTTTCTTCAAAGCCCTTTTGTCATGAGTGTACAGGAGAGAAAGATCAAGAATTACTGGTACTGCTGAAATCCTCAGTAATTAACAATCACTTGGGGAATCCCTGGATACTCTTGTCCTCCCACTAGACCAAAGAAGCTTAAGAAAAAAAGATTCGAGTTGGTATGTTCTATACTCAGTTTAGTTTCATGGGCCAGGGGCAGGTGGGAGGCATGGGATACTGCCTGGCCTTAATATTCTTCGCTTAGAATTTGGAATTAGTTTGGACCAGGCTGTCCATAAAAGGAGCTTTCATTTTAGGAGGCCAGTGCCTTCTCCATTAGGCCACCAGGGCTTCACATAGCTACCTCCATTCTAAAGCAAAGCATTCTGTAGCAATCTAAAGATGTCCTAAGCCTGTTTGGGGATGCCCCCACCCCTGCCACAAGGGGCCTTCATGGCGCACGTTTGTACTACATGCAGCTTAGCAGCAGTCATGATGTCATCAGACTTAACACATCTTTAGATTCCTCCGTGGGGCAAGCGCTTCGACACCTCTTGGAACTGCTTCGTAATGCAGCTTCCACAACACTGTTTACACTCTTTCCCTCTCTTGACACCAACTTCTCTCTAGCACCGAATCATCACGGATAAAAGTCCAGGAAATACACTTTCAAAACAGGAGCACGAGTCTAAAAGAGTTATCAATAGTGAGGTGTATCATGGGAAGAGAAGAATAATGAGATGGGGAGAAATTCCATCACTAGTGCTAATTCTCAATGCAGTAGACTGAGCCATACATGGGAGTTGTTTTCAAACGTTTCTCGCTTAAAAAAAAAAAAAAAAAGACAAATCCATATTCAGTCAAATAGCTCAGCAAATTGCTTAGGCCCAGCCGTAGACACAGGTGTTTGATCTCAGAAGCATCTGGAAGAGGCACAGGAAGTGCCATGAGACCAATTTCAGGCAACGCAAATTCTAGGATTCTTCAAACTCTGTCCCCTGTTTTTATTTTCTCCCCATTTGGCTCTCTTATTCTCCTCTCCCCTGCTACTCAAAGATAACTTGTGAGCTGCTTCTAGATACGACATTTGGGGTTATATTTTAAAAGGACACGGCATTTAAAATATGTCATAAGCCAACAACAGTAATAACATACAAGTTACATGTAAGTACAGGACGGCGCTGTCCGACCCCAGACCGTTGTCCACCTGCACCGTCACTCGGAAAATGCCCACGTTGTGATAGACATGTTTGATGCCATCTTCCATGGAGCTGAGGTTGACGTAAGACACTGCCACGCCATCACCAAAGTCCACTTGGATGAGTGTCCTCTGGACGTCACCCTGAAAAACAGCCCAACATCAGGAAAGGGGAGTTGGTACTTGCTGCCTCCACTCTACGGGCTTCTCCTGGTTCCTGGCTCCGGGAAAATGGCAGACTCTGGCTCCCTCCTACAGCTGGGAGCATCTGTCTGTGTTTGACAGAATCCCTGTGACATTCCCTAGCAGACAGGAGCTTACCAAGATGGACGGTCTCCAAATTTGAAGGGCACTGATGACCGAAAGTTTCAAGGTTTGGAAAAATTCAGTGTTCGTTAATCAGCTCTAATTTGATATTCAATTTCTCAGAGGGATTTGTTTATGCTCTTAGCATCCACGTGAATAAAAGGTATACACACACAGCTTTAAAAACTCAGCCTACCCCACATGGTCACAGACCTCTCCCATGTGTTCGGAACCCCTGGGCCCCTTATTTCTGGTTCCCTAACCATATAAGGAGAAGCATAAAAGACATCTTGCCTCGCATCTGATATGGCATTGGACTCAGCCCTATTATTAAGATAATAAAGGTTAATGCTTTCATACTTCAGCATTTTGTGCTATCAGAATGATAACATTTTATTCTTCACGGAATCTTAGTTGGGAGAGAAAAAAACAGGCCAATATTTGTCCATTTTACAGGTGGGGAAGCTGAACGTTTTAATTATCTGTTCAAGGTTAACATGGCTAATTAGCAGCAGACCTGGATTTGAGCCCATCTCCCTGGATTTGCATCTCATTCATTACAGGTGGGTAGAACACTGATGGCTCCCTGTGCTTGGATCCCAGTGTGCCAGTAACAGGCTGCATGACTTTATGCATTCAGCCTCCTTGGGTGTCCATTACCTCATCTATGAAATGGGCATAAGAATACCTTACTTTCTTAACTTGAAAGGTTGTTCTAAGACATGTGAGTTAATCAGTCATCTGTAAAACTCTGCTTCAAAATAAATTACTGTCAAAACAACGCAGCTGTAAAGGACCTGCCATAACCCTTTTTACGGCTGGATTGGAATCCTATCATTCTAATATTCCCACCGGTAGGCCAGGAGAGGGAGGATCAGGTCTGCTTTATGAAATCCGGGACCTGTAAGAAAATTGCCTTTGGAATAACAGCAGAGATTATTTAGGAACAAAGTTGCTTAGACCTTAACCACAAAAAACAGCTTCCTTCCCATGCAGCCCATCCTTTATCAAGTTTCAAGTTTTCTGTTTTCTTAGCGTTTCCCATTTTAACTGGGAGAAAAAAACCTAAAAACAAACAAACAAACACCTTTTAAATAAAAAAATATTTTCGATTAAGTAAGGTTCATCTGGTATCATATTTTTTTGAAAAGGCCAAGTTTAAAATGCTGACATTTATTTATTTATTTATTTTTATTTAAAAAAAAAATTTTTTTTTCAACGTTTATTTATTTTTGGGACAGAGAGAGACAGAGCATGAACGGGGGAGGGGCAGAGAGAGAGGGAGACACAGAATCGGAAACTGGCTCCAGGCTCTAAGCCATCAGCCCAGAGCCTGACGCGGGGCTCGAACTCCCGGACCGCGAGATCGTGACCTGGCTGAAGTCGGACGCTTAACTGACTGCGCCACCCAGGCGCCCCTAAAATGCTGACATTTAAAAGGCTAATTCACAAGGAAAGGAAAAGCCGTTCAAATCCTATGAATCTCCATGACCTACTGTTCTGTTCTATGCCCAGCCAAGCACTGTGTGGGGGGCACACTAGCTAACTCTCAGTAGGGCATGGGCAAGAACTCTCCCCTAGGGTGGGAGAAAGAAACTCCATTCAGAACTACAAGACAGATTAGCCACAAGCCCAGACATGGTGCAGTTACCTGAATTCCCTTCACTAATAAATATAAATGTCAACCATTCTTGCTGACTTGTCCTTCATTTGCACAAATCAGACTGATCAATTTCTCATGCTGTTTCTGCTCATTTCTCTCATGTTTTCTGGATTTTCAACAGAGTTGCTGCCAGACAACCATAGGTATGGGCACAGAAGAAGAAACCACCTTAAGATCTCACATCATTTGGGACAAGTGTCCCGGGAATTATCAGGAATAGCTAGGGTTAACTGGGTTAACTGAGGAACAAGACAGGCAATATAATTTCTGAGAGGGCGAGAGGGAGATTAGCAGGAGAGCTCAAGCAAACTAGTGCGCAGGCACTTGAGTAGGAGGGAGGGGCAGGAAGGGAGAAAAGGAGAGACTGAGAGGGACAGTGAGGGAGGGGGAGAGAGAGGGGAAGGGGTGAGAGGGAGGGAGGGAAGGAGGGAGCCAGGGAGGGAGGGAGGGAGGGAGTTTGAGACAGAGACTGAGAAAGAAAGAGAAGTTTAGGAGCACCTGGGTGGCCAGTCAATTAAGCATCAGACTTTTTTTTTTTTAAATGTTTATTTATTTTTGAGAGAGAGAGTGAGACAGAGTGTGAGCAGGGGAGGGCCAGAGAGAGAGGGAGACACAGAATCGGAAACAGGCTTCAGGCTCTGAGCTGTCAGCACAGAGCCCAATATGGGGCCTGAACTCCAGAGCTGCGAGATCATGACCTGAGCTGAAGTTGGACACTTAACCCACTGAGTCAGTCAGGCGTCCCAAGTGTCCAACTCTTGATATCAGCTTAGATCATGATCTTGCGATCAGGAGATCGGCCCCCCATGTGGGAGCATGGAGCCTGCTTAGATTTTTCTCTCTCTCCCTCCCTCCCTCCCTCCCTGCCCCTCCCCCACTCACAAGCTCTCTCTCTCTCTCTCTCTCTCTCTCTCAAATAAACATTTAAAAATGTTAAAAAAAAAAAAGAGAAAGTGAGCTAAAGGGTTGGTTCTTTGTGGAGACAGAATGGACATCAGGTAACAGTCACCATTTGCAAGAACACAGAGGGGAGATTCACAGCTCAGCTGATTCTACCTTAGCCCCCATGCAACTGGGAAAAGTACAACCTTGGCTGCCCCTGCTGGAGTCCACCTGCCTTGCCCTTCCTGTCTGGTATTCACCGCTCTGCTTTTGTGGGCCTGGATTTAAACCTCTTTCAGCACTTAAAACTCTTCCCAAGTTCTGTCTGGGTGACTACTGTCTGTCATGTTAGCCTTCTGGCCTGACAGCATTCTTAATTATCCAGTCACGACAATGCTCCCCATGCATTTAATAGACGAAAGAAGAGAGCCATGGTGTTGGGTCTAATGTATCAGCAGGGCTGACTTCACAGGGGAATCATGCTTTTAGGGTATTAGGTCAGGTATTAGGAAGATCTTTCTCTCTCTCTCTCCCTCCCTCCCTCTGACACGAGTGCAGGCCCCCGGGCTTGGTACTCTACACAGGGAACTGAGAACTCTGAGGGGCCAAGGTAGCAGATTTTATTCCTGCTGTTGCAGCTTTGCCCACTCAAGCGGATCAAACCAGATGCCACACTTTTGCCCTCAGAGGCTCTCAGGTGCTTCCCAAGCCTAACACAGCTGTACCTGCTTCTCTTTGGGGCTCATCAGTCATCAGCCTCTGACTTCCTTGGGCTGAAATTACCATCTGAGACAGAGCTGCCAAGTCGTTTCAGAGAATGAAAAGCAGGGCAAGGGCAAGAGAGCCTAAGTCCTCCATCACCATTTGATTAGGCATACTCCCCTACTTTGACTGGCTTTCTGGTTATTCATTCAACCAACCAATGAACCAACCAACAAACCAACCAACTAACAAACCAACTAACTAACCAACCAACCAACCAACCAACCAATTGAATGGTTGCTTACTGAATGTCTATCTTGTGTCAGACATGAAATGGGAAAATGATGGTAAGTAAATCACAACAAACCAAGCAGAACAGATGTGGCCTATGGTTTCAGTGAGACAGATTAAATAATCAAACATAAGTAAAAAGTTATTACAGGGAATGACATCGTGTTGCAAGTTGTACAGTCGGGAGAGGTGGAGAGCTAAAAATTGGATCTGATTGAAAATTTCCAGGAAAGCTTCCCAGATAAAGTTATATCTGAGCTGTGATGACCTGAAGGGAAGAAATAACTTATCTACACAAAGGACACCAGTGACTGACATGGAGGTGAGGAGTCCAGGCAAGGGTGACAGAGGGAACCAGATGTGCAAACGCCCTGCAGCAGAAGGGGGGTGGTATAATCAAAGGAAGTTAAAGACACAGGAGGGACACACTATTAAATCAGACTGAAGGGGAGAAAAATTACATTTGGGAACCTGGGGCCTAGTTTCTGATTTTTATTTTGTTCCTAAGAGCAATGGGAAGCCATTAAAGTGAGGTTTAGTGGAAGACGGCATGATGATGGTTTTAATTCAAAAAGATCACTCTGGTTACATTATGGAGGGTGAATTGGAAGGAGGCCCGGGTATTCTGGGAAGCTAATTAGGGGGTAGCTCAGGGTAGATGATGGGGGATTGAGATATGAGTTGCAACAGGAAATTACATGTACCTTCCTGTCAAAATTAACTCCCATCATGTATTGGTTTTGAAAGCAGTGAATCTCAGATTTTGCTATCAGCATCTCTTGTAGAAATTAAAAGAAAAAATGCTGATGCCCAGTTACCACTCAAGACCCCTCCCCTCTTGGCTCGGGGCCTCTGGGGAAGATGCTCAGTGCTGCTGGGGTCCAAGAAGGTCCAAAGAGGATGTTGGGCTGTGCCAAAGGTTGAGGCCCGTGGGATCGGATGGTTGAATAGTAGGTTTTCTTGTCATTTAATCCATCTGCAGATGAATACAGCACGGCACCAGCTGATGCTATTCTCCTTCCATCTTGGCATGGTGGCGAAGCCTTCCCAGGATGTCTTCGAGGTCTAAGTGTGAAAGGTGCACCAACAAGGCCAGGAATGAAAGAACTGCACCTGTTGTTCAGTGTCTGGTGCACAATTACGCGCAAAAATTCCACACTATCTATGGCCAAGATTAGTTAACTTCTGGAGGAAAACGAGTTGCTGGCTAATCCATAAGTAGTTGGTATGAACTCCTCGGTGCTGAGATGTGTCCTTACTGGCTGTGCCCTCAGTGCCTGATGCAGGGCCTGCAGATCATTCTTTTAATTCAACAAATTTGGACTATTGTCCATTTGTTTGTTCACTGGAGTGCTTCCTTATATACTATCTCGTTGGCTGTCAGGAGTCCAGGGAGATAGCAAGGGAAGATGTTCTTTTGCTCTGCTACACCAGGAGGACTGGGGCACAGACGGGTTAAATAAGATGCCTGAAATCCCACAGCCAGTGAGACTTAAGGGTTTAAGATTATCTGTGGTTGAACTTTATCCACGCAGTTCAGTCATTGGTGAACTTCCTTAATTGAAAGTTACTTGTAATAGTTTCCAGCGAGAGAGAAAGATGATAACAAAGGCAAGGCATCACTTTCTTTTCCTGTTAGACTCCATCCCTGGCTTTGGCTCCCCACCCCCCCTCACCCTGACAACAGCTTTGTTTAGAAGGAGAAATATGGATTGACGTGAACACCATACTACATTCTTATGTCTTCCTTCTGGTGAAGCAGTGTCACGTTAAAGCCATAAAGAGAATAGACAATATGGGGAACAAGAGGTACTCATAATTCAGCAGTCAGGAAAATGTGTGTATAATTGAGAGTTACTTCAATTCAATAAACCACAAATCATCATTCCTGAAATGGAACCTAGGCTGGCAAATATCTCGGCTACCAGATAACGTTTTTTAGACCTGCTGCCCTTTCGTCATGTGCCCTGATATAGATATAGAACTATTAGCTCAAAAGATGTGCCCAAGAAAAGCACAAAAGCCACATGAAATCCATATGGGGATTCTACAAGGGCATCACTGACTTCTGTAATAGAAAAACAAATATATCAAATGGCCACTAAGGAGCCGAGATTAACCTGAGGAATGGAAGGTGTATGAACCTATCAGTTCCTGCAACATGGCTTGAGAGGAAAATGGGAAAACAAATGCTATAGTAACTCAACACTGACAGCCTCGTCCCAAGATGAGATTCCAAGACACTCCTGAAGGCATTATAGACTCACTGCAGAGAGAAACTGGGCTCATATGTCAGAGTCTGGCCCCTGCAAAGCTCCAGCTTGCCTCAGCCTTCACGAAAATTCAGTTTTGAAAGGGAGCTTAAAGTTCATGTGGCAAAAAGTACGATGCGGAGAATTGACTTGAGTATAACCCATTGTTGTCACAAACAGAAACACAACAGATAACAGTATATGTACTATATGTGTGTGTTCTTATGAGCATAAAGGTGATGGTAAATACAGTGCAATCTGTTAACACTGACTCCATGGGGGGCAAAGAGATGTGAGGTGCAGACAGAAACCAGCACTTAGGATTAAAAGAGGGAGGGAGTAAAGAAGAGAAAGTAAAGACTTCACCAAATTTCAAAGGCGGGGGGTGGAGTATGGTACGACACAAGAAATACCACAAAACACACCATTCTATTTCTACCATTAATGTAAATGTTTACATATTGACTAGGTATATGAGAAACAACCAGAAGGGGACACAGATTGATCATAGATTGATGAGGGAGTACAGCCAACTTTGGTCTCAGATTTCTGTTCTTTCTAATGCTCTTTGGACGACAAAGTACAATCAAAAAATCATCAGACAGCATTGAACGACAGAAACAAAAATAAGATATTTCAGCCCTTTCTAAGACTAAAAATATTTAGCAGAGTGGGGAGCACAAAGTAAAAGTAACCCACCTGTGCGTTGCATAGCCTACTCCCAGTAGGTTTAGTCAGACTCAGGTTAACAGAATCTCAACAAGAAACAGGAAAAGAGATCACTATGGTACACTGAGCCCTGGCTATCAAACAGGAGGTTTCTTCAGCTGGTGGAAATAAGTTCATGGGAGCAGTGCTATCCACCTTGTACTTATTCAGTAAGAGTGAACTCTGGCAGGTGACTTCTTATATAAAATATGCAAGTAAGACTATTCTAGAACATCTCCTGGTAGTCGCTAAGAGAAAAGACAGCGTTTCTTGAAAGTTCACTGTGGCAGAAATAATAACTGCTCTCTGTATAGTATCTCATTTAATCTTCAACCCCAAAAGACTGTTAAGATTTGCCTTGAGTCCCAAGACTAGTTTGAACCAAACTCTCTCTTCTTAACTCCAAGTTCAGCACTCCTACTACTGGTTCACAACTGAAACTATTTTATTGTGCTCATTCCCAGTGGGTGCTCTTGAAGAAAGGATTCACTCATATGTGAAACCGGAAAGCCTTTGTAAGTTCCAGTAGCTAAAACCCTCTAATGGAATGCCAACATGGATCAAATTCTTCATGAAATAGCAATGTAAGAGGAGCTCAGTATGATATGCCAGGTTCTGTAAAATACCATGGAAGCTGCAAAACTTCTTTGTGAACACCCTGCTGATGTGAGTGCTCAACAGAGTGAGAAGAACTCTAAACAAGAATCAACTGACATGACTGTGTTGAGCCTGCCCTTTTATAATGGTAAACTGAGTCCTTCCAGCACAGGATAACACTAGTCTATAAGAAAAGACAGTTGCAAATGCCCTATCTTCTGTTCCTAACCAAGTCTTGGTTCTCTCTGGTATCCTTTTCAAGAGATGCTAGCATTACTGAAAGCTGAGACTGCCTCACTAGATCTGCTGGGAAAGTGTTTCCTGAATATGTGGTTCAATTCATGCTCTCTGGGTTTCTCTTCAGCTTAAAAACTGAGCTCTGGACACAATCTCAAGATACTTACATAGTGGCATGACTGCATAATTATAGAGTCAGCTCCTCCCCTTGTCTACTCAGAGATCGTTTTCTCTGGCACAGGTGCCTCCCCAAATGTGCAGACCCCCACACCTCTTGCAAGAAAAGGTAGCAACAGTAAACTTGTACGCTCTGACCCGGAAGGAGAATATTCACACAAGGGAGGAGGGCAGTGCATATGGGGTTTTACATTTCACCGGAGAACTCAGGTCCAACAAGGTCAGTGATGCCAGAAGACCAGACTATGGATCCACCAAATCATTTGACTGGATACATATTTCACGTTCCCTAGAATGAAATACAGATGGCTGGGCCCTTCACTGAGGACTCTGATCCTTGGGATTTGCCTAGCTAAGTATCCAAACACTTCTGGATCTAATGCTCAGACCAAGAATTTCCAACTAGAACATTACAAAATGGTTTAATCCTTCATTTCCAAATGAGCCATAGCACCATGTGTTTGAAACGAACAGCAAATTTCCACATTCTCTTTTTATGTCTTCTGTACTTGGTGTCTGGCTTAGAATGGAACAGAATACCATAAGGCAGGAGGGACATTTGGCTTGTGTAAGCAGATCAATAACTATAAGCCAAGGTCCGCTTACGACATCTAGACACTGTGGTAGATAGAGCTCATACTTGTGACCCATTATGTTTTAAAAACACTTTTTAGGTAATATAGGACATCAGTACATTATTACCACTACATGATGGCTTTAGGAATCACCACAGCAAGCTTTGGTAGGAAAACTAGGGTGCCACCAAATGACAAAAATCATGTAAATATTTTTAAATAATTTTAAAAAATCAGTCTAAAGCATTCAGGTATGGAATGAGAGGAAAATGGTGCTTTAAAAAGGAGTAGGGAGATTCCTTTAGGAATAAACTTATGCAATGAATTTTTCCTACATATTTTTATGTAGTAAAATATATAATAGAAATATGTTAGGTTTGGGGTGCCTGGGTGGCTCAATATTTTAAGCATCTGACTCTTGATTTCAGCTCAGGTCATGATCTCATAGTTCATGAAATCGTTCTCCATATCAGGCTCTGTGCTAACACTGCGGAGCCTGCTTGGGATTCTCTCTGTCCTCTCTCTGCCCCTCCCTTGCATGTGCGTTCTCTCTCTCTCAAAATGAAAAAAACTTAGAAAATACTTTATAGAAATATGTTAGCTTAATTAGAAGAAAGAAGAAAAAAGAGAGAAAGTCATGGAAAATTCATAAAGAAAATGTAGGAAACACATCAAATGAGGAAAAAGAAAATTCAAATTGCTCATAATTGTATCACCCAGAGATGACATTGTTAGATTGGTGAATGTTATAGTAACCAATGAGAAGCACTTGAACATGTGCAAATGCATAGACACACACACACACACACACACACACAAACACACACACACAATCCTGGAATCATTATACTGTTTTATGTTATGCTTTCAAAATTTCTAAATAGCATTCAAAACTTTTTTATCTAGCATCACTTGCTAGACTTAACCAAAATCATAAGATCTTATCTCTGAAATGGATATGTGATTTCTTGCCCCAGATGCTTACTTCCTCACTTTTCCAAATTATTAGGTTCTTGAGAGATCTAAGTGACTTTATAGAGGTCTACGGAGTACTGTATGAAGAAGAAGTGCCCTACAGAGTCAGCTGGTAACTTGGGAGTTGGAAGACTCTGGTTACATGCCCTTTGAAATGCAATTTACGTTTGAACCTCAATTTCTTTACTTATAAAAATAGGCAGAATGACCATGAGCCAAATCATCAAATTTAGGGTAGGTGACCTGCTATTTTTCATAATTGTATTATTCTTGTTATGGGCATTAGTGAAGATCCACTCATATTCCAACACCCCTTCAGGCTGCTAAAATGATCTCAGCTCTTAGGTGAAGATGCATAGTTCATTCAAGTGTTACTGGTCACAAGGTGGAGACTGTCCACGCACACAAATGGTGAATCACACTAGGGGCGCCTGGGTGGCTCAGCCGGTTGAGCGTCCGACTTCGGCTCAGGTCATGATCTCACAGTTTGTGGGTTCGGGCCGCACATCAGGCTCTGTGCTGAGAGCTCGGAGCCTGGAGCCTGCTTCCGATTCTGTCTCCCTCCCTCTCTGTCCCGCCCCCACACGTGCTCTGTCTCTCCGTGCCTCATAAATAAAGAAAACTAATAGAAAAAATTAAAATTAAAAAAAAATGGTGGATTACACTAAAGAAGGAGCTGATAAGACAAAGTCATGGAATAATAAATGACAAAGTGCAAAGCCAGAAACCTGAGGAAGCTGCACACTTGGGCAAACCTTGCATGGTTGGGTGAAGTTCTCCTTCAGGGGTAGTGGCCAGCCGTGTGAATGAAATGGGGCACTGGTGTTGTAGGACCTAAAGCAGACAGGCTGAGAGACTGAAACTCTCGGTAATGAGCCAGGTGTCGCTCTTTGCTTGTCAAGGCAAAGTGCTTTGCAAACACTGATTCCCTGAAACCCTAAAGAATAGCAACACCCCAATGTATGTGGACCAGTATTGAGGGAAGGAAAAGTGGAGCCTTAGAAAGAGCTGCTAAAAGGGGCACCTGGGTGGCTCAGTCGGTTAAGCATCTGACTTCGGCTCAGGTCATGGTTTGCGGGTTTGAGCCCCACATCGGGCTCTGTGCTGATGGCCCAGAGCCTGGAGCCTGCTTCAGACTGTGTGTGTGTGTGTGTGTGTGTGTGTGTGTGTGTGCGTGTGTGTGCCCCTCCCCCAATCACGCTCTGTCTCTCTCTCTCTCTCTCTCTCTCTCTCACTCAAAAATAAACAAACATTAAAAAAAAAAAAGAGCTGGTAACCAAGCCAACCTGAACTTCAGATGCTAGGCCTCTGGCTAGAGACAACCTATATTGCCCGCCTCATTTCCCTCTTTCTTTTTTAACTTGAAGCAGCAAGGGAGAAGAAATCAAGTGGCTCAGTTACCTTGCTAGAGTCAAAGAGAATAAAGCTGAATAGAGTATGGGATAATACATGAGAAAGCCTCTTAAGTCCCCACGGCTCATTGAAATCAGCTCCTGTTCCTTTGTGTGAAAGGAGAAAACAGCCGAGCCTTCTGAGTCCGCCCTGGGCTGGCTTAGACACTGATACCTGTCTAGACTGAACACTGCCTACTAACTCTTTGTGCCACTTCTAAAGGCCCCAATTTTCCCCCAGATGAAAAAGTAGGTCAAATTCCTTTACGACTTCAACAAATGAGGTTCTCACAGAAAATTTTATCAAGAGTCATGTTCTCTATCATCCGACGGCTGGGAGCATCCTGCAATATTTATGAAGTGTTATTACACTGTGGTTACTTTTATGCTGCCATAAGTCTTTCAATGTATGTGAAATTACAGATCATTGAAATCCATTTAATGAGGACATAGCCTTCATGTTTTGAAGTTAAATCTCACCGAAGAAGTTATAATCATGAATTTTCCTTATTAAGTTCCAGTCTTTGTATGTAAATTGAAGTATTAAGACAATGAGATACAGATCAAAGTTTTAATTTTAGTCCCTTGCCTCAGATTTAATTTAAAAGTCTTAAATTATGCAGCGAATTGCATCTCCTTATTCTTACAGCTGTTTAAAACAGATTTAATTATCTTCTGTAACAGACAGACACCATTTCTGCCTACAGTCTTCTCCAATGAATGCCTTCCAAATGGGTTTTGTTGAGTTCTTAAGACTGATTAGGCTCTCTGCCATCCATCCTATGCCTTCAGGTTCTTGCATTGGATTTCTCCAGGAAGCCGAGTTATCGCACTGAGAAGTCTATAGGCTCATTAGGTGCTCATTAGTGGTCCAGAGAACATACATCTTAAACAAGTCTCCAGACAGAGGGATGCCACCTGTCATTGGATACCTGGATCTCAGGGCAAAACACCTTTGATAGGCTCCCTTAAATTCAGGTGTGGTTGGAAAATGTTTGGCTAGTCAGATATAACTTTATGGACAGTTTCTCTCCCCTTTTGGTTGGTCTCTGGATTAACTATTCTTTGTCCCCAAGGAAACAGTGATGCATAAATGCAGAGTGTATATGTATATGTGTTCTTTAAAATTTGTTTTTAACACTTATTCATTTTTGAGAGTGAGAGAGACAGAGCATGAGCAGGCGAGAGGCAGAGGGAGTGGGAGACACAGAATCCGAAGCAGGCTCCAGGCTCCGAGCTGTCAGCAAGGAGCCTGACGCGGGTCTCGAACTCACAGACCGCGAGATCATGACCTGAGCTGAAGTTGGACGCTCACACGACTGAGCCACCCAGGCGCCCCTGTGTGTTCTTGTATTAGCCACAATGAGGGAGTGTGCAGTGGAAGAAATATTGTCTCCTTTGCCTTGTTGCTTCTGGTGAAGGATCCTTCATTAGAGTACTTTGGGAGAGAACATGAAAATGGCAGTGACGGAGTTTCTGACAATAGGGGCTTTTCCTCAACTTTAACAGACTTATGTGGTTCTCTGAGTAACAGGTGGGGGAGCCAAGCTTTGGGAGTTTGAACCAGCTGTGTTACACAGCCCTTTCTGTCACCTAGATGTGGAGGGTGGCCCCATATGCTATTTGAAGGACACCTTCCATTTCTTGCACATGTCAAGTCTGCACAATTTTTACTCCGACACATATAAGCCAGCATCAGTGTACCTAGCCTTTGAGAATCTTCCGTCACTAAGACGTTCTCTTCTTCGCTCTGATGTTAGCAAGGTTTTCATTGATATTCTTATGTTAGAATTAGGACAAGCATTAGTACAGAACAAAGGAAGGGATTTAGATTTCAGATGAAGAGTTAAACATGTTTTGGATGTGATGGAAAATTTAAGAGTCTTTTCCTTTTAAGTTTGGGCTTCATCTCTATACTCCTTGGGGAAGCCTATCCAAATCCACACACGCTGACTGAGTTCTATCCATGTGTTAGGCGCAGTGAGAAGAGATGTTGGGCCCACAACTAAGCATGGCATGATTCACACCTTAATGGCATTTATTGTGTGGTAGGGGCTGCCAAGAATATTATTACAATATAATGCAGTAAACTAAATTGTATGTTTGTTTTCAATGAATATAAAATGTTTACTATTTTATATTTCATGTGGTTAGATTGTTATTTGAAAGTTGATATGGCAGAGACCCTTGTTCACCAAAAACACGGATCTCTACAAAATGAAATAGGTCTACTCATAAATGAAAAGTACATGCTGTAAACTTGGAACTTAGTAAAATATGTGTTGGAGAACCAATAAATACACACGATAACTATTTGGTGGCACAGTTGATTCCTCAGGCCATTCAAACTTCACTTGATATGTACAGGAGGTGGAGCCTACATGGAGGGGCTTGTATGTAAATAACTGGGGGCAAAGAACGGGGCATGATATCAGTCCCTAGCCCTACCCAATCCGATAGACAGAAGACAAGCCTATAGGAGAAAACTGAATTATGAGTAAGCCAGGAGACACATAGGCCTAATCCGTGGTGTCCAAATGACAAAATATTATACCAAACTGGAGAGTCTCATGCCTATTTCTGCATTAATCACACTGTCGTGTAATTATCAGAATGTAGTGGGGACTTCTTGGCCCCTTTGGTACCTTGAGGACTTGTTACTTTAGAAGCATCAGAAGCTTGGCAGTAATGTCCCTACTGTTGTGAAAAACTGGCACTAGGTATGGTGGCAAGAGCCTAATACTGTATTTAAAGCGAATTTAGGAGCGTCAAATTCAAATGAGAAGCGGATTCAGAGACTTTGAGGGGGATAATACAGACCGTGTGTGTTGCCAGTGGCATATGTCAGGGGTTTTGTTTGTTTCTGTTTTGGATTTGATTAAATAATTTTTCTAATCTAATTCATACCCAAGACTCTGGAGAAGTTGGGCATACATGGAGGACAAACTCTCTGAGTCCTGCATTCATGTCCTATATTTCCAATATTCTTTAGAATGGATAAAACAATACCAGATACATAGAAGCCATTCAATACAGATAGAATTTTACAAAGAGAAGGAAACCTAGAAAGGATTTGGGATCTCTGGTTGCTAAAATGGTCTTCAACAAATTGATCGCAAGCCATAATATTCTCGGAAAATCCAGGAGGAAAATTTGGCTTTATATATGACCAGTGTGTAAGAATATAGCAGCAGCCATAAGCCAGACTGGCTAGGGCATAGAAAATTTTGCCTATTTTTTCTACTTCTTGGTCTTTGTTACCATGTGTCTCCAGGGAAGTATTTCTAGGGAACATTAGGAACTACATGAGGTCCGTTCCCAGAACTTGGCTCTTTCCACCAGAGAGAAGTAATAAAAAGGCCAGATACCATACAGCCTGGATCTGACTCCTAACTCTATGTGTAAGTAGCTGTGGGATCTCAGGTAAGTTACTTTGCCTTTCTGTGCTTTAACTGTGCTATCTATAAAATGCAATGAGGAGGGTAACACCTACTCCCCTAGGGTTGCTGTGGGATCTAAATGAAATAATACAAGAAAACATTCACAAACTGGACTACACTCAGTGTTCATTAAAGGCTGGATATCCAAATTGTTGTCACTGTGTTACATTTATCAATGCTCCCCAGCTTCTCAGAGACACTCTACTTTCCTTTACTTTGTATGCCTGATCATGTGCATCACCCAAGCCTATGTATATAACCCAGAGATTAATAGAGAAACCGGGTGTTTCTGTAAGGACAGTTTGTGAACATCAGCACAGAGTCCCACAGCTGCATTTGAGGTCCCCAGGGCCTCTTGATGTGGGGACAGTCTTTTTGGCTTGTACTTTGCACTCGGAGACAAGAGCATCAAGGGGCCAGGTCTGACAGCTGAAGATAGCAGATTTCTTTCTCGCTGCTGTAGCTTTGCCCACTCAAGTGGAATGAACTAACTTGTTATTTTTTTTTCCCCTTCGTGCGCCCAGAAGGCATGAATTTACACATCTTAGAACCAGATTCCCCAATCTGTTCTCACATCATTCAGCCAAGTCTGAGATGCCTGATGATCTTTGTTACATAGAAAGCAAAGGTGAATGGATGAGAGCCTGGCCTCTGTCCCTGGAGGGTGTACAAAGGCCAGAGCCAACCAGGCGTGAGTTCTTGTTTCAGACCTTGCACTATTGTGCTCTTAGAAATGGAACAAAACTCTGAATTCTGAAGCCTGCTTCCACACAAACATCTGCTGCTTCAAAAGATCATGTCCTTCTAAGTCATCATAACCAGGTTCCTTATATCTCTGGGAAAGATGACTTCATGCTCACTATACAGGGAAGTATAGAATATAGGATTGACCCAGCAAGTACATCCTTTCCTAAATGTCCCCAAAGTTTTCTTTCCGTTTTCTTTTTTTTCCCTAAAGACCTAAATACAAAATGTACAGATAAATGCTATTTGAATTTCTCAAATGATTTTTAAGTAAGCTGTTTGTCGAGCATTAAAAGACATAAAGAAAAAATAAGTAAATCAAATATACGACTTGATTTTTTTTACAAAATGAATATATCCATTAATCAATGAAAAAAATTGAAAATTTCCAGTACCCCCAAATCCCACCCCCCACCACCTCCTCTCCAAGGGTAACTGTCACTGTCACTTCTGTTACCATAAATTAGCTTTGCCTACTTTTGCAGCTTAATTAAACAGAATCACATGATACATACATATATATATATATGTATACATATATGTATTTTTTTTCTCAGTCTGATTTCTTTACTGTAATAGTGGATATGAGATTCATCCAAGTTTATGTAGGGAGGAATAGTTTGTTCTTTTTCATTGTTGTACCACATTCCATTTTATAAGTATAATGTAACTTATTTCTTGATGACACTGTTGATACATGTTTGTTTCCAGTTTGACCTCTTATGAGTAAGTCCGCCATGTATATTATTTTCCACATATTCTGGTGCATATTTGTATGCATTCTGATGAGTGTACACTTAGGAGTAGAAATCCTGGGTTATAGTCTGCACATATATTTACAGAACAGTACAGTGATTAGTAGTTAATGTCAAACAGATCTCTAAAACTGTAACAATCCATGCTCCAAGCACTATTGTATGAATGACCAGTTACTCCAACAATAATACTTGGTATTATTAGTGTTTGAAAATGTTAATCTTCTGATAGGGAGATAGTAATATCTTATTTTAGTTTTCAGGTGTGTTCCTGATGAGCAGTGATGTTGAGAATTTTTTTCATATGCTTATCACCTATTTGGTTGCCCTCTTTGAGAAGTCCATTTAAGTCATTTGTGCATTTTCTAGTTAGTTGCCAGAATTTTTGTAGAATTGATTGTAGAATTCATTTATAATTTTCTGGGCATGAGTCCTTTATTGAACTTACGTATTGCAAATAACTTCTTACCCTCCAGGGCTTATCTTTTTATTTTCTAAATAGTGTATTTTCAAGAAAAGAAATTCCTAATTTTAATATAGTCTAATCAAATCATATTATTCGGTATATTTAGTACGTTTCATTTCCTATTTTAAAACAATCTCTGCTTAACAATTCTCTTCTGCATTTTCTTTAAACACTTTAGTTTTATCTTTCAAAATGAGATGGACAACCCAGTTGGAATTATTTTTGTGTTAAGAGAAATCAAGATTCACATATTTCCACGTGGACTTTGATGGCACTGAACTGTGTATTGAAAAGATAATTTATCTACTCTACTACAGTGTATCATTTGTCACAAAGAGTATGATGTGTATATACACACACACACACACACACACACACACAAATGCATATATATGTATGCGTGTATTTCTTTTTTTTTTTTTTTCAACGTTTATTTATTTTTGGGACAGAGAGAGACAGAGTGAACGGGGGAGGGGCAGAGAGAAAGGGAGACACAGAATCGGAAACAGGCTCCAGGCTCTGAGCCATCAGACCAGAGCCCGACGCGGGGCTCGAACTCACGGACCGCGAGATCGTGACCTGGCTGAAGTCGGACACTTAACCGACTGCGCCACCCAGGCGCCCCTGTATGCGTGTATTTCTTGACTCACTATTCCCTCTCTTGATCAGCTTGGATATATAGGATATATATATATATATATATATATATATATATACACACACACACACACATACATACATATATATACATATACATATATGTATATACACACCACATATACACACACACATATATATGTATATATGTGTGTGTACATATATGTGTGTATATATGTATACATATATATATATATCTTGACACGTTCTTAATTACTATAGCTTTATAATAAATTTTGATATCTGTAATGTAAACCATCCAGTTCTGTGAGTCATCTTTAAGATTATCTTTGCTATTCTTGAGCCCTTGCTTCTTCATATAAGTTTTGTGATCATGCAATTTTCACCCACAAATATATGCTGGGACTTCAGTGAAATCGCCTTGAATATAAGACCAATGAAGGGGAAATTGGCATCTTTTCATAACCTTGCATGTTTCAATTCACAATCATGGTATATTTCACTACACATTTTATGTTTTTAAAATTTTTTTCCAAATGTGTTGTAGTGTTCTGGGTAGATATATTGAAAATAAGGTGTTAGTTTTGTTTGTAGGTATGCATTATATTTTAATGTCATTCATTCCTTTATTCATTCATTTGTTAATTTAAATTCAAGTTGGTTAACATATAGTGTAGTATTGGTGTCAGGAGTACAATTTAGTGATTCATCACTTACATATAACACCCAGTGCTCATCCCAACAAATGCTCTCCTTAATGCCCATCACCCATTTAAACCATCCTCCCACCCAAAACCCCTCCAGCAACCCTTAGTTTGTTCTCTATGTTTAAGAATCTGTTATGGTTTGTCTCCCTGTTTTTTATCTTATTTTTCCTTCCCTTCCACTATGTTCATATGTTTTGTTTCTTAAATTTTTATAAAGTATATTATATATAATTATACATAACATATGATTTTTAATTGGTTCAGAGGATTTATATGCCCAATTATCAAGACTTACTCTAAATCTAGAGTACTTAAAATGTGTTTGATCAATTAACACAGGTTTGAAAATCAAAACCAATGGAACACAGTATCTAGAAACAAATCCACAGAGGTACATTTAATTGATTTATGACAAAGGCTCACGGCAATTCAGCATGAGAAGAACTGTCTTTCAGTGGTGCTGGATCAATGGATATGCAAAGAGAAAAACCTGTATCTACCTTGGTTTTATTCAAGATGGTATAGACTTAAATGTGGAAACTAAAGAAAAACTGTGGCATGATTTCACAACCTTGGGTTAGACACAGACTTCTTAAGCCACAAAAATCACTATTTATTTTATGTAATTAATGATAATATTTGGGTTTATACCTATTTCTGTCTCTGTTCTATTTGTCTTGACTGTAAGAATGTTTCCTCTCCTCTCTTTCTTTTCTTTTGGATTAATGAGGTGCATTTAATATTATTCCAGTTCCTCTGTCAATAACTTGATAGTTTAATGTCTCTGACTATTCTTTTAGCTGTTTCTCTAGATATTAAAGCACATATTCTGGACTTGCTGGTGTCTAATATAAATTAGTACTTTTACTTCTTTACAGAAATTTCATGGAACTGAAAACACTTTAATGCCATTTAATACACACTGAATTATTGTTGTCATGTATTTAAATTCTATATATATTTTAAACCCATAGCTGATCATTATTGGCCTGCAAAGTTATTGTTAATTGCAATTTACCCCCGAATATGCCTTCTTTCTTTCTCTTCACTCTTTCCATTATTGTACTTTTATCTGGCATCATTTTCTTTATGCCTGAAGAATTACCTTTAGTATTTCTTTTTATAGAAATCAGCTTATACAACTCATCTCGGTTTCTGTCTGAGAAATGTCTTTATTTTACCTTCACATTTGTTTTTCCTCCAGAACTTCAAAAATGTCATTCCATTTTCTCCTGAGCTGCTTTAAAAATTTTTCTCTGTGTTTTTAGATTTCAGTAGTTTGAATATGATACCTACATGATTTTTGTTTTCTTTGTATATCTCCTGCTTGGGGTTTGTGGATTCTCTCCCATCTATTTTGATATGCTCACACCTTTTGTCAGTTTCAGAATATTATTAGACATTATCTCTTCAAAAATGATTCTGACTCTATATCTTTCTTCTCTCCTCTGGGTCTCCACTTACATTTATGGTAGTCTTTCATCGTTTTCCCTTATTATTCTTTTTTTTTAAGTTTACTTATTTTGAATTTTTTTTAAAGTTTATTCATTATTGAGAGACAGAGGGAGACAGAGCATGAACATGGGAGGGACAGAGAGAGGGGAAGACACAGAATCTCAAGCAGGCTCCAGGCTCTGAGCGTTAGCACAGAGCCTGTCTCCGGGCTCAAACTCACAAGCCACAAGATCACGACCTGAGCCAAACTCAGATGCCCAACTGACTGAGCCACCCAGGCGCCCCTAAGTTTACTTGTTTTGAGAGAGAGAGAGAGACAAAGAGTGAGTACGTGTGTGAGCAGAGGAGGGGGATGTGAGAGGGAGAGAGAGTATCCCAAGCATGCTCTGCACTGTGGGCAAGCCCAACAGCAAGCCCAATGAGGGGCTTTAACTCACCAACCATGAGATCAGAAGCTGAGCCAAAACCAGGAGTTGGAGGCTTAACCAACTGAGTCACCCAGGTGCCCCTTCCCTTCCTATTTTCTCTATTTTCTATCCTTCTTCTCTTATGCCAAATGCTAAAGTTCCAATTGTCCTTTCTTCCAGTTAACTGATCCTCTATCTATATGGGTTCAGTTGGCTGTAAATCCATCTAACTTCTTAGTATCAGTTATTACATCTTTATTTCTGCAACTTCCATTTGTTGACTGCCTCCTACTGATTGCTGCTGGTGGGTTACATTTTCTATCTTAACCCATATTCATGAACATATTAAATATATCACAGACAACTGTTCTTTTTTCTGATGCTTTTTTTCCTCCTCATGGTCCTCTTTCTGGATATATATGTAATATTTTAAATTAAATGTTCAATATTTTATATGAAAAACAAATATGACAGAGTTTTCTAGAAGTCTCAAGAACCCAGTGTTGTATTGCTCACCAGAGCTTCCTTCCCTGATAGTCCCTGAACTCTAATTTTTATTTCCTCAAAATATAATCCTTCTAAAAACTATGCTTGACTTCTCATCCTTTTTGTGACTGCGTTCTATTTTTTCTGTATCACGTAGATGCTGCCAAACAACTCAGAGAGGGACAAAAATGCACAGAATTGTGCTACTTTTCTATGTTTCTCTTCTCTCTGGGATTTGACCTGAAGTCAACTTTTATCTTCCCAGCCTTGTGAGCCAACTCTTTAGCCAACACTTTCTGCTCGACCTTCTAACTGGGAATCTGAAATCTGACCTCCTCTACATGTGAAGTATGAACTGGCAAAGTTCTTGAGAGAAATTCAGCATGAACTGTTGGACTCATGGCAATGAATGTCCTATCTATGAACAAAAGAATTTTGTTTTCCTAAATCCTCTTGACAGTTCTGTCACAGTCTTCTTCCCCCTCATCTCTCTCTCTCTCAGAATCTTATTCTGGCTCTCTCTCTCTCTCTCTCTCTCTATATATATATATATACATATAAATTTATTTGCTGTGAGCTAATATGTCATAGCCTCAAGCACTGGTCCCAGTTCTGTGAAATGCAAGCAACTCCAATTGGCCTAAATTGGTCTGCATCTTTCTAGAGCCAACTGAAAAATTTGGGAAAACCTTAGTATCTAGGTGATTAGGTATGGTTGAAAGGCACTTATTAAGAAGATACCAGAAAGGAGTATTAGGTTACAAGAACGGTTCTCTAAGTGGTCCTTGGACCAGAAGCCTCAGCACCACCCTGAGCTGGAGTTTCAAACTCATTAATTCACAGTTGTTTTTCCTATAGGAATTAAAATACCAATGATTTTGATCAATCCTGACAAAGCAATCCTAATTGCTTCATCTTTTCCCCTTCAAGTCACACTGCAGAGCCTGTCAGGCTACACTATCCCCCTTGACTTTGCCCTTGTTTTGTTGTTTATTTTTTTTTTAAAGTTTACTTATTTACTTTGAGAGAGAGTGTGTGTGTGTGTGTGTGTGTGCATGAGCAGGGGAGGGGCAGAGAGAGAGTACGAGAGAGAGAATCCCAAGCTTGATGTGGGCTTGAACTCAAGAACAGTGAGATCATGACCTGAGCTGAAACCAAGAGTCAGATACTTAACCAACTAAGCCACCTAGGTGCCCCTGTTTATCTCAAAGCACAATGCATAACCTATGATCCTGTTGTAAATGTATATTCTTAGCCCCTGCCCCCCCAACTTACTCAGTCAGAACCTTTGGAGAAATGGCCTGGGAAAACTGTTTTGACATGTTCACCAGGTAATTTTTCTTCATATTACAGATCGAAAGCCACTGAGCTATCAGAAGTTGATGGAAGTCAATGATGATGATCTTAATCCTGGTGTCGTTATTAACTTTTTAAAAAAGTTTATTTATTTCAAGACAGAGAGAGTGCACATGGACGTGCAGGGGTTGGAGTAGAGAGAGAAAGGGAGAGAGAGAGAGAGAGAGAGAGAGAGAGAGAGAGAGAGAGAATCCCAAGCAGGCTCTGCACTGTCAGCAGACAGCCCAATGCAGGGCTCAATTTCACGAACCCTGAGATCATGATCTGAGCCAAGATGAAGAGCTGGACGCTTAACCGACTGAGCCACCCAGGCGCCCCTCATTATTAACTTTTTAAATCCTTTTGTGTTCACAAGGCCTAGCACAGTGCTTCCCATATTTTAGCACTCAGAAAACACGGCTGGATACAGCACTACCTGGCTTCATAATTGAGATCATTTAATGAAATTATTTCTCCTTTAGAGAACATCTTCCTCATTTGCAAGATGATAAAAATGCCTGTGTGTATTTTAAAAAACACAGTATAAGTTTCATTTTATCCAGTCTACATTTTCAGAAATCTCAGGTAACCATAATTTGTCAAATAGTAATTGATCCTCATAGTGATATTGCAGAGGTGCTACAAAAATACAAACTCTCAATTGCCAAAGACAGTATACTCAATTATATTTAGATTAGCCTTTGTGTTCCATGTATGGCCAGCAGGCTGCCTTCAGAAAAGAAAAGCCAAGACTTCAGGTTGAGAGAGGAAGACAGCAGTAATACCTTTTAGGCTGAACATGTGTGTGTGCTTAATTATTTTAGGAATACCATTAATGTATTCTGAGGAACCTTTTTGCCGGAAGTGCCAGTAAGGCACAATTAACTCCAAAAAGAATTCCCAAGAAGTGATAGATTAGGTCAGCATGAAGAACAATTTGCACTGAAATGAAAATAATTGAGGAAATGTGTCAGAGAAGGCGAAGTCGCAGCAGCAACAACCACAAACCAAAGACCTAAAGGTAGAAAAACATAAAAATTTCAATAACGTGTAAAAAAAAAATAAATAAACCAAAACAAAACCACACCAAACCTGATTTCCTAGGAAAAAATCACTGGCCCTAGAAGACAAAAGGGATTCCGGCTTTGGTCCTACCTCTTCCAGCTGCACCATGAGAGTAACGTTGTGCCCCTGTTCTGCCGTCAACTTCCCATCAGCAGTGACGATCCGCAGCCCCCGCGGGGCCTTCCCGGGACATTTCTGCGGTTTGGCAGTGTACTGTTCTCTTACTCCATCGGTGCAGTTATTGGAAACCACTTTCCTATACCTAAAACGAGAGAAGCTCACGTTGTAATCCGGCTCATTACCATTCAAATCACTCCCAATTTTTTAAAGCCAGACCTACCACTGTGTAGCCCTGAGGGCTATCAATAACTACACAGCATGGTTCTCTGAGGATTAGAGCTAATTCTTATAAAGCACCCACCAGAAAGACAAATCATCAGAGGAACATACTGTACATATTATTAGCACTTTAATATCATTCTTTTATTCTGTCAATGAATCATTTCACTTCAGAGCTACGGGAAATGCACAGCAATAGAAGCCTTGCTTCTTGCCCTCACCATGTTTATAATCTTGAAGATACATCTGTAAGTAGTCTAGGAGATACTTTAAAGGCTATATGATTGAGGGTTAGAATGAGTAATGCATATTGCAAGGGAATTTGCAATTCAGGCAAAGAATAGATTGTTATGGATTATGTGACTTAACATTAAACCCCATAGAGGATGCTATGGTAATGGTGTAGTACAGAAAGTTGGCTAAATGTGATCGTTTCTACTCGATATTTTATGAAGAGATATACTGGCTAATTATTGAAAACTCATAATAAGGAGACCAGTATGCAGACTGAGTAAACCTTCCCTCTTCTTTCACTTCTTTCTTCTTATTTTAACTTTAATAGAGAAAAAAAAAGGATTATTCCACAAATTGGTCCTATGCAGTTTATCAGATTCATAATTAATTAGAATCTGTGCTTTTAGGACAATTCACCTTTAAGACTTTGAGCTTCAGTGTTATCTGTTCATCATCTTTTTGGGTGGGGGCCATAGTAACCACTTTATGAATTAATATAATAGACTTCCCGAGCTCACTTAACTAGAATGAGTGGTGGAGCTCAGAGTGGACACAAAGTCTAAGGTCTTTCCACTCTTCTAGACCAGAAGTGGAGACACTTTTAACACAAAGAGCTAGATAGGAAATATTCTTGCTTTGCCAGCTATCTGCTGTTTGTCACAAGTACTCAACTCTTTGATTGCAGCATGAAAGCAGACACAGGTAATGCATAAAAGAATGGAGACAGCTGGCTTTCAGTAAAACCTTATTTCCCGATGCTGGCGGTATGCCAGCTATGACTCGCAGGCCATAGTTTTCCTACTCCTTCAAATCTAGCCCATGTCCTTTCCTGTGCTTTGAGTCTCAGGACTGACTGCTTAAGATCATGGTTGAGAAAGTCAAACACTGTCTGGGAAAGTACTCTGGACACCACAGATCACTCTAAGGTCAGTTATTAGTATGTAATTCACCTCACAAGGTAGTTGTACAAATTAAATGGATTGATGTACACAGAGTATTTAAAACCGCCCTGATGATTAGCAAGTGCTTATGAAAGGTTACCAGTTATTTTTACTTAATATTATTATTTCTGTGACCTGTTCATAATCTTCACAGCTTCCAAATGTCCTTAGGATAAGCCATAAATCCTGTCATCTTGTGCATGAAGCCCTCCGCAAGCTCACTTCACTACGTCTCTGAATTCTTTCTCACCAAAAAGCTCCTTCTGCCCTAGCCAAACCTCTATTTTCAATCCTTCTGAGAGTACTTATTTTCTTTTGCTCATTCTGCTTCTCTGTCTTCGTGCATGCTCTCTCGGCTGCCTAAAACTTACACTTTAAGCAACAAATCCTTTCATCTGTCTTTTCCTGACAAGGATAGTAAAATAAGAAGTGAAATAATAAAAAGTTCATATAGAGAGAGTGCTAATTATACTTGTCATTGTGCTAAGTTCTTTACATGACTTTTGCCATTTATCTTAAAAATACCCTGAAATGTTCTGCTTAAGGAAAGTATTATTCTCAATATATAGATGAAGAAGCTAAGATTCATGGAAGTTAACCAGTTTTCTCATGATCACATAGTCAAGACCCCAGAAAATGTGTCTCTAGAACACTTCCTCTCTTTACCACGACTGTACCGACTCTTTAAATAGAAGGAGATTGTCCCTCCTCTGAACTCTTAAAGGAATCCTTATGATTTGCCTGATAGGAACCCATTTATGCCTTCTCTGACTGTCTTCCTGTGTGACTTGAAGTTTAAGTTCCTTGAGGGCATCCTTGTCTTGGGGCACTTACAAAGCTGATAGTAGATTCACACTGGGATGACTGTACTGTGTGTGTGTGTGTGTGTGTGTGTGTGTGTGTGTGTGTGTATGTTTTAAATTAAATGTTCATTTGCTTATTTTTGAGAGAAACAGCATGAGTGGGGAAGGGGCAGAGAAAGAGGGAGACAGAGAATCCCAAGCAGGCTCTGCACTTCCAGCACAGAGCCCGATGTGAGGCTCGAACTCATGAGAAATGTGAGACCAAGACCTGAGGTGAAACCAAAAGTCGGACATTTAACCGACTGAGCCACCCAGGAGCCCCAGACTGTACCATTTCAAATGCTAAAGTATCTGCATAGCAGTTGGTTACTACCACTGCCCCAAACCCTTCAAGCACCTCACTCACCAGCCCAGCTGTGACCAATTCCTATCTTTGGAGTCCCTGCTTCTCCTTACAATCCAGAAACTAAGGGGTTAACACCTAGCCCCTCAGGCAGCCTCCAAATCTCTGCTCCTGCACTAGGATCCTTACCCATTCTGATTGGTCATTATCTTGGGTGAGCATTTTTAACATCACTCCATTTGATATTTAAGAAAATCCACTGTGCTTCAGTGCATACTGATTAAAAGAGAAAATAATGGTAGATGGGAGAAAGAGAGAGAGAGAAAAAAATGCACCAGCATTGCAGAATGGTGACATTCTGGTACCAGCAAAGGTAGCAAGAAAATGACCAGTGATGTCACACGGTAATTATGCCATCCCAGTGAGTTTGTGCATCAGAAACTCCCTGCATGTTTCACTGAAGGCAGGTTATGATTTTTAATCACTTAGCATCCAAGCACACCTGTGACTCTGTCTTGGCGAGCAGCTATAAAGACATGGGCTCACCATCACCACTGGCATCATCAGCTAGAGTACATTCCTTTGTTTGCCGCAGTTCTGACCAATCATTGCCCCAGGCTTTCCTGAATCCAGCAGCAACAGTTCTGCTTAAATCCAAAGCACGAATCCATCCCCCCTGGGATTCTGCCACCGAGAAGACTGTTGGTAATTTTTTTTTAAATGCTCATTAAAAACCATTCTGAAACCATTTTATTTCCTGGATGAAAATGGCATCACATTAGCCCTACCAGACCTGTCCCTGAAATTTAGAAGAAAATTGTGCAGAAATATAGAGTTCATTTACTCAAGTAAGCACACACCTGCTTTTTGCATTAGAGAATGGTTCTATTTTCATCCCAGCAGCTGTCCCTGGGTCTGAGTTACATAAATGAATAATGCATTTAATATGTTATTAAATGGGGCTGCTACCTCCATAATAACAAGGCAACTTATGATTATGTTGGACCTAAGCTCTGAATATTACTGGGATGCATTTAGTTGGTAAAGCATTCTTCAATCCGCCAAGAAGAAAAGTGCTTTGTAATGGCAAGGGAGTCTTTGTACAATTACTGAAAAGGAAACATTCTGCAAATGTGCCTTTGATATTACCGACCGCTCATCAGTAGATAGTGTCTTATTACTTCAACAGCCCCAACTTCAACCATTCTCTTCCTTCCCACCTTGAAACCCCTTTGTCACCTTTTCCTTTTTACCCTTACCTCCTTTGATTTTTCTTCGTTGCTGCCTGCCAGTCTTAAAACAGATGAAGGCCATAGCTTTTCTCTGAGAGTAAAACTGGAAAAAAAGCCATGAAAGTCCTCATTTTCTGTGATTTTACTATTTCGTATTTTGTTTTTTTTTCTTGCGATTTTAGGGTGGTGGTAGAATATGGATGTTTATGACTATTCCCTGTATGTTAAGGTGACACTGTAGTCTTGCTCAGTAGACTGCAACTCTGTCTGTCCTTTAGAATCACTTGCCGGCACTTTTAAAATAGATGCCAAGACCCTGTTCCCAGGGGTCTTGATTTCATTGAGACTTGATTAAATTGTGATTTAACTGAGAATTCTGGGCATTAGGGTGGTTTTGTTTTTGTTTTAAGTTCCCCTGGTGATTCTTGTGTGCATCCAGAACTAAAGACCACTTCCCTGGGGTTAAAACTAGTGTTGCGGAACCAAAGCGCCTGAGTTTAAATCTGGGCACTTACTGTATGAACCTGGTCAGTTACCCAACCTTTCTCTAACGCTTGGACTCTCTGCCTGTCAATTAGGGAGGGATAATTACAGCATCTTTCTTTTCATTGACGTTCTTGAGAAGATTAAATAAGATACTGCATTCAAGAGGGCTTAGTTTAGACTCTGATGCCTTGTTAGGACTTAATAAATATTAAAATATCAGTAGTTAGTTAAAAAGTTAGCATTTAAAGTATTAAACACGAACTTGCTATTACACAGCAAGTTTCCAGAAAACAGAAATTGCACTCTCATGATCTTAAAATCCAATCGGACTATGTCAATTTCTTTCTTAGACTCATTCAAAACTTCCTGTAGGCTTGTTCATAAAGGATCCCACTGAAGTTTTAAGTGCAGTCCCCAATCTATCCTCAGGGGACTTTTGTAGCTTCAGCCCTTTTCCAATGTGCTTCTTGAGCCCAGGCCACGCTGAAGGCTACATGTCTTCTTTCTCCCTGTGCTCTTCATTCTTCCTGGGCTGCTCTTTCCTCCTGTCAAGCTTTCACTCATTCTGTAAAAATCAGCTTAGAAATCATGTCTCTCTGTGGTGTTGTCTCTTGCCTTTTAAAGGGTAGTCATCACACATCATGACCAAGGCAGAGTTGTAACTGTAGGTCTTCTTATAGTCTAGGCAAGGCTTATGGTCACTGAGCTATGGTATCCCTCGTTTGTGCTCACAATGAGACTTTAAATGATTTATTTTCTTGGATCATACTATGTGCCTTTGCTTTCAAGGGAAAACTGCCTTGTTACAACACTCAGCAAAACAAAGGGCAGTGTGAGTCTTAGGGAGAAGGCAGCTAGCTGTGAGTACAGTGCATGACTAAGACTTAAAACCTTCCTAGACCCATGTTCCCATGTTTCAACACAAAACCTATGTAGTAGCCATAACATCAACATTCAGGAAGAATGGGGTTCTGTGGCTGACTGAGCAGGTTTCTCCAAGTTTCTCCCCCTCAAAGGAACAGTTCTCAGGACCTTTCCTTTAAACTGGGTAAGCAAGCTTGGGATTAGGAAACCAGGAGGAGTAGGCTAGCTGATGGAAAAAAAAACAAAAACAAAAACAAAAAAACAACTTTCCTTGCACTAAGCAGTAATTTATTTTGACTAGTAAATGGAATGTGACTTTATTTTGAATGTCAACGTGATGAAATGTTACATATGGCCCGGTTAAATGACTAAAAATCAAGAATCATGAGAATGACTCGTAGAATCCATGATCTGAGCCAGTGAGTTGTACAGCTAATTTATATAAAGAAATTTCCCCTTTTTTTGAGCACCTGGAGTTCTAGGAATCCTAATACTGAATCATTTCAAATTGGTCATGGACATGTCAGAGTCTGAAGGGATCTCAAATATCATAAGTAAAAGCGATACAGTTCCGAGTTCTCCAAGGTCACATGGGAAGCGGTTAACAGCTCTGGGTCTCTAGACTAAGTTTACTGTCTCCTGCCACTGTGCAAGACAACCTGGATAAGAATCATTAATGCCAATACCACTGACATGGGCAAGAATAGCTATATGAGGACCTAGGTCTCTACACAGCGACATTCACCCTCTTCATTTCTCAACCCCAATGTCATCCCATAAAAACGTGGAAAACTATATCCTAGCAAAGGTACGTACTCTAAAGAGTCAACTTCATGGCAACAAATAATTATTGAGTATCTGCTGTGAGACTGCACAGCTCTGCTAGACAACAGCTACACAGCCCCCTGTAGTGTTCAGTCTGTAAACTATGCGAGTGATCTCCTTTCTGTGGACTTTAAACACATGCACCACTTTTAGGACTGCTTATTCTCCATGGTGCACACTGACAAATCTTGCTGAGGAGATCACACTGAATATCAAAATCCCCTCCAAGCCCAGGAGTGGGGTCACTTGGGAAAAGACCACAGACCTCAAAGCCCCTGGAAATAGTAACTCCAGGGCAATGGCAGGTTAGCCAGGGTCTAAGTGTTCTTGTGGCTTATGTAGAAAGGAATATGTTTCTAGAAAGAATTTTTAAAACATTCCAAATGTGTGTTGATAGTATGGAGATTGCTATTTTGCTAGAATTTATGTGTGTGTGTGTGTGTGTGTGTATGTGTTTGTGTATTTGCCAGACACATTAAATGTTCTTACATAGATACTGAATTAATGTTAAAAATTAATGCTAAAAATCTATTTAGGCCCCTTGAGTAAATATCCTCATTGCATATATTAACAAACCAACCCTGAGGGACAGTAAGAACTATTATTGTACATTCTTTCAGAAGGGATTAATGGCTTCTCAAAAGAAGCTCCACAGACAGAAATTTCTATACACATACTTTTTTTTTAACACATCTAGAAATATCTCTAGCTTAATAGCAAGAAGAAATCTGTCCCGTGAGAAGATTATCTTGGTTTCTTATAATAAACCAATCCAATGCCCACTTTATTTTATATTTACAGAATCTTTTACGGTTGGCATGAAACAAGCGATGTCCTAGTTAATTTAGCAATTTGAATTTGCAGCATGTTCCCTGGATCCAAAATCGTATAAACAAGATTTAACCATATAGAAGTACAACTAGAGACTGTGTTTGTGTATGTGTAAACTGAGATATTTATAGACACAGATGGAGAAACAAAAAGAAACAAATTTACGGTAATTTCAGTAGTAAAATGCAGGAAAATATACAAATGAAAACTGATTTCATTCTATTTGAATAAAAGGAACTTGTTCACTAATCAGGTAAAGGTGTTATCTGCCTTGAGTGGTAGAGAGAAAGACATGTGTTTTGATGCCTAGTAATCCTGTAACTTTATGAGTGTATACAGGTGATTATTTGTTTTACAGATGAAAAAACAGGGGCTTAGATTAAACATGTCCTAGGTCACAGTAGTTGATACTATTAAGTATCAAATAAATGCCTGAGGCTATAGATACACCATGAAAGGATGTCTCCCCTCTTTTTTTCCTTCACTCCAGAGGAGCCCTTAGATGCTGACTATCGGTGATAGGCATATGCATTTTGTAAAGTGACCATTATCTGCTAGGCATTGTGCTACATGCTTTTTATATAGTGCTGCATTTAAGTCAAACCCCAAAAGCAAATAGCACAATCTTATAGGTTAAGAGGCTAAGGCTCAAAGAAAGGAAGCCACTTGCTAAGATAATAGTAAATGGCAGAAGTCATTTAAAACCCTTACTTGTTTCATTCTAAAATAACTCCCTTTTAGAACATCCCCATTACATTTCACTCTCTATCCATAATGCCTGAGGCCTTGGTCCAGCCTCCTGGCTTTCGGAATGGCTTGGGGAAGGTGTGAGGGCAAAGGATGAAAAGAGGCAGGGAGCTTACCATGGAGAACATGGTGGAACTTTGCTTACATGAGGTTCCATGATGTGAACCTTAGAAATCGGACACCACTGGATCAAGAACTAAGGACAGGTAGCGCCAGCCACCTGAGGGACATTTTGCACCCATTTCCGCTCTTATTCCAATTATCTTTTCTCAGATGTAGCTAATTGCTAAAACAAAAATTTTTCATGTTTCTACAGTGAAGCTGATAAAAATGTCGGCATCTCCTAAAAATAGTAATTCTGTTAGGCATAATCATAACTGATCCTAGACTGTTTCCATCCTGATGAAGTAAGCAAACCCGCGAACACTGCTATATATACAGGGTAATAAGCTGACTCTGAAGGCAACCATAACCATTTGTAAGGGTGAAGCAAAATAAAAGGAAGAGGAAGGTTTATCTGCATGCTTTAAACCAAACTCTCAGAAGGTGCTGCTAGGAGATTTCCTTGTCAAACCTGACTGACAAGGGGCAGTCATTCAGTAGACCCTTTCAGTTCAAGTTCTGACTGTGTGTCTGCACCGTGGGCTCTGCTGGAAGGGGTGCTGTGATGCGGGCAGGGCCCCTGGCCAGTACAACTGATGGAGTTGTCTCTCTTACCCACAGGCTGCCCTTTCCCTTGTGATTCCTCTGTATTTCATGCCTGCCTGATGCCAACATGGAATCCAGACTGACAGAGCATGGGTGCCCATGGACAGCTAAGACCAACTTGGAAGAGGCTTAGGATGCACTGTGGCTCCTTGGTCTATCATCAACTTCCAGGCATTGGCATCACGTGACCCTTTCAGCCTGGTCATCTCTTATTCTTTTGGCCTGAAATGACCTTCCTCACCTAGTGAACTTGGGAAATCCCACTCGGCCTTCCTCTCAGCTTTCCCTTAGATAAGCCATTGGCATTTTTATTTTAAAAGAAGAGGACAGTTAATACAAATGAATCTCTAACATGTGGGACTCCTGGTAGTGTGTGAGCAGGAAGCTAGTGTCTTAACCCATATGGGGCAATATTTGGCATGGACTTGGCGATATTAGACCTGGATCTGCAGGTCTAAGAAGCAAGCAGTTGGCTGAATGGGATTTGCTTTACAAGTCAGCAGAAACACTTCCAATTGCCAAAAGAGAATCTAATTATCTTTGGGTATTTTTATAACAATTATTACGGTACGAGCTTGTTAATTCCAACATTGACTATAGTGGCAGAAAATAGAAAATAACCCCAATGTCCATGAAAAGGCATGGTGAAACAATACCAGGTACTTTAATACTCTGGAATTAAAAGAAATTATATGGAAGGGAGACCTATATATTCTGTCTTGGAAAGTTGTTTAAGATCTACCTCTGAATGAAAAGGAAAAACAGAATAATAATATATCTAATAGGAAATGACATATAAGAACAACCTCTCAAATGAACTTTGTATATTCTTTCTTGGCATAATTATTTGCTGGTAAATGCAAAGTGTTCAGAAGCATGAATACCAAACAGATCACAGTTGTGTGGGAAAAGGGGGCAGGAGAGGGGTGACAATCTGAATTGTTTTTTTTAAACACAGAAAAACATACGTATATATTTCTTTTGCAATTAAATACTTTTAAGTGAAAAGCTAAATTGTTAATGGCGGCCCTGTAGTGGCTTACATCAAATACTGAATCTGTGTTTATAAATTCCAGTGACTCAACACAAAGCCAGGACAGTTCCAAGGTGAGGGGCTGGAGGGACATTTCATTCTTTTTCAATTTCATCTATTCTTTACCACTTGCCAACTTCTGAGCTGGCTCCAGATACAGCAAATGGGAATTTGATGGGAGGAGGCTTTCTACGAAGATGATTTCAGGCACCTGCTCCAGCTAAGGATCTTCTTGTTCTTAATGCAGAATGTACAGACAGCCAATACGCCAATCAGCAGGGTGACTATTCATACCCTTCCTCCTGACTGTAGCCCACAGGGCCCTGTGAGGGTGGTCACTCCTCCACCTGAGAGCACCTTGCTTTTGAGAGCAAGATGCTTATGGTACCAGCTGATGGCTGGCATTTATCACATCTCCTCTTTACACAAGCCTACTCGCTGATGTGGATGCTTTTCTGGAGAAAGTCTGCATGGAACAGAGGAAACTTGTAGATGTGGTAACTTTTTTTAAAATTTTTTTTAACCTTTATTTATTTTTGAGACAGAGACAGAGCATGAACGGGGGAGGGGCAGAGAGAGAGGGAGACACAGAATCGGAAGCAGGCTCCAGGCTCTGAGCTGTCAGCCCAGAGCCCGAAGAGGGGCTCAAACTCACGGACTGCGAGATTGTGACCTGAGCTGAAGTCGGACGCTTAACCGACTGAGCCACCCAGGCGCCCTGGTAGATGTGGTAACTTAACAAAAATCTTTTTGGGTCAGATGCTATCATGCAATACTCACGTGAACAAAGCTCTGAGAGAGCAGGTGAGTTGTAGGCAGTAATGTCTGTGATTCTGTGATTAATAAACACAACTGCATTGACTAACATTTATATACCTGGACACTTACCGCTGAGTAACATTTTTAATTGAAATTCTAATTTTATAGGATATAGATGAAAAATACTATTGAACAGACTCTTTATTATGATTCAATCATCTCTGAGGTTTTCTTTGATAGGGGTCAGGGTTTATTTGAATTTTACATACTAACTTTACCAAAGAGAGGGTGCAACCTATTTAGGGATAGCCTAAAATGTGTGTGTGTGTGTGTGTGTGTTGTGTGTGTGTGTATGTGTGTGTGTGTGTGTGTGTGTGTGTGTGTGTGTGTGTGTATTCTCAATAACCTGAAGAGTGAGGGTCATCGCCTACACTTAGTCTTATTCCAGTGACTTGAATAGTGTCTGGAACAATTTAGACCCTGTGTACTGGGACCTCCCCTCATCAATACCAAAGGGAAAATGATATAACTTCCTTGACTGAGTTAGTGAGAAAAAAATCAATTCTGAAATTAGCTTTAGGGGTTTCCAATGCCCTTTACAATGTCTAAACATGCTGGTACATGCACGTAATAAAACTCTTTTCTTGGGCGTTCCTTCACTGGTAAGTGTGGATATGTCAGCAGCCCTCTGCAGTTTTCCACGCTGTGCACGCTGACGGCCTCACTGACCCCCTGCTGTAAAAATGTCATTTGTATTTTCCTCAGGTTTTAGGCTATGCTTCGAATAAATCACAGCTTATCCCTGTTTTCCAAAGTTCTAGGAATCCCTAACATCAGAGATAAGAGTATCTGAGGGTACAAGTCCGTGTTGTTTCCTTCCTTTAAAAGAAAAATGTACGCTGTTTTGGTAATTCTTGTTCTTAATTAAAACATGGTGTTACAATCTCAAATACGGAAGTGCTCAAATGGAAATGTGGAAGTCCTCACCTGTGTACTGCAGCTGGCATGAGAGGAGAAGAGGAACTTTCACGTGGATCTGGCCCTGCTGGTGAGGCATCCCTCTCCCTCTCTCCCTCCCTCCCTCCCTCTCTTTTTCACATTTTAAGATCAGGATATTCAAACATGCACAAGTGAGATGGAAGGGTATAATGAATAGCCATGCCCTCCATTAACTCACTTTCAAAAAATTTCAATACCTATCTGTTTTTTAACATTGTATAACAAATTTCGGGATACCTGGGTGGCTCAGTGGGTTAAGCATCTGACTCTTGATTTCGGCTCAGGTCACGATCTCATGGTTTGTGAGATTGAGACCCGCTTCAGGCTCTGTGCTGACAGCGTGGAACCTGCTTGGGATTCTCTCTCTCTCTCTCTCTCTCGTATCTCTGCCCTTCCCTTGCTTGCACTGTCTCTGTCTCTATCTCTCTCAAGATAAATAAAGTTAAAAAAAATGTCACACATCATATATCCTTAAAGCATAAGGTTTCTTTTTTCTAAGTCAAACCAAAATACCATTGTCACACCTAAATAAGTAACTATATTTAGTTAACACAATAAAAGTAATAAGAATATTTATATTTAGAAATAATCTAATACCACCTTGATAGTTAATTTTATGCCTCAATTTGACTGGGCCATGGGGTGCTCAGATATTTGGTCAAATATTGTTGTGGGTGTTTCCGTGAGGGCTGTTTTTGATGATATTAACATTTTAAATAGTAGATAAAGCAGGGTGCTCTCCCACTGTGGGGAGGCCTTGTCCAATCAGGTAAAGGCCTGAATAGAACAAAAAGGTTGACCTTTTCCTGAGTAAGAGGGAATTCTTCCTGCCTGCCTTCAAACTGGAAATTGGCTTTTTTTTTTCTGCCTTCACATTCAGGCTGAAACACTGGCTTCTCCTGGGTTTTGAGCCTTCTGGCCTTTAGTAGCAGCTACACCATTGGCTTCCCTGTTCTCATGCTTTCAGACTTGGACTCAAACAAACCATCAGCTCTTGTCAGTGTCCAGCTTGCAAAGTCACCTTGCAGATCTTGGGGACTTAGACTTGCGATCCAATTCCTACACACACACACACACACACACACACACACACACACACACACATGTACATATATGTACATGTATATACATGTGTATATATATAGATACATATATATATGTATGTAATTTCCTATTTGTTCTCTTTCTCTGTCCCTGATGAATATATCACCTTATCACCAGTCCATATTCAATTTCTCCAAATGGCTGAAAGATGTTTTTATACATAATGTTTGGAGTAGAATCCAAATAAGTTCTGTATACTATTTTTAAAGTCTATACACATCAACTACACTTGTGGAAAAGTCATGAAATATTTTCTTTTATGGTATTTCTTAGATGATATTGGATAAGCCCCACAACACAGAACATTAAACACAAACTTTTAGAATGTAATTCCAGATTTATAAAGATCAGGATGCACGCCTTAAATGTGTCAAGACTGGACACAGAAAGAAAAAGAAACACACTTCCACGAACAGCTTTATACTTGTGATAAGTCACTGAGCTTCTTTGTTCGCTCTATGTTCCACATCGATAAAACAGGAAGTGCACCTATGAAATATTTACTTGGCCTTCTTCACAGAGATGCAATGAGAGTAAAAGGTAGTTTCACAGAAATAGTTCTGAAATGAAGTATCATAAAATGAAGAAACTTATTATAATCATCATCATCTTCTCCATCCAAGGAACCCATTTTGTTTCTTTATTTGCAAGTGGGGTCTCATTCTCAGACGAAATTTGTACTATTCACACAAATCTGTGCCACATTACTAAAAGGATGAAAAACAAATAAATCGTGCTGTAAAGCAAAAGCCCTGGTCTTCAAGCAGGAATAATTCTGTACGTTTCACACAGGCTGAAAAACAGCAGAGATTGACCTCTCAAGGTCATCACTTCAGAAACTCACCCGGTACTGTTGAGATAACTCTGTCCTAAGCTGCAATCCTTTGACAGAGAAGACGGATTGAACCAAAATGCTGGCAGACACTGACCATTGCTGTGTCGCTCATAACCGTAGTCACTGTGGGGGGAAGGGCCAAAAGAAACCTGTCAGTAGGTGGCAAAATTTCTGAGAATGGTTTCATGGTAGTCCACAGCCAACTTCTACTCTAGCCAAGTGGTCAACAAACAAGAGTTCACCAAATCAATACCTTTCCAAAAATGGAAGTATTTTTCCCCTGTGGAATATCTGTCAATTACCCAGGCTAATGCCGGAAGAGATAACTTGAAAGCAACAGAGATGCTTGTGTAGAGATGAAGACTCAATGACCAATAGTTCCAATTAAACGGCTTTAAGCTGAGAGAGCAGATTATGTTCTCATTAGGAGAATACATAACACTGATGGTGGCTGGGCCCCAAGACAGCTACAAAGAGAAAACTCACAGTGGTGGGAGCTCAACCCTCAGTGTCAACATCACTGACACAAACACAGCCACATGTGGTACGATTCCCATTACTGGTGATGTCTTTGGGGTGCTTTTCCAAGACATCTGGATCTACCAAGTAGAGCTGAGCCAGGTCTCTCTGTGCACAAGCCATATGCTTCAAAGTCACAGCAGAAAAGGAAATGTCCTTCAGGAATGTCATGAGCATTTCTCTGAGGAAAATTTTGTCCTAGTCAGTTAGCATTGTCAGTGGAGACTGACGGCTTGAAAGCCTCTCTCTTGCTTGGCAAGAGTCAAAGATTTTTCTCCCAGCCTCCTCTCTTTCTTGGTTCCAGAGCCCTCTGTGTGGCCTGATATTCTTGGCTTCTGGAGGATGAACTTGGGCACAGAGATTGACAACAAATTGACCTCCACATGCACAGACAAATCACAGGCAGTCACCAGCAAGCATTAGTATGAATCGGCCCATCTGTGTGATGGAGGTGAGATGTTGGCACACAAGGGTCGGGAAGGGAGAAACAGGCTTAGCCATGGGGCCTGTCACCAGGCAGCTGGCACTTAGAATCCTGCACATATCAGCTGGATTTGGTGCTGGTTCAACACAGCATGGAGAGGAAGACTTCAGAAATGCTGCCTGCAGGATACCCGGTGTTCATTTCAGGGAATTATTTTACAAGTGCTGGGGATGGCAGGCAAGGTCATCTGGGGGAACGTCCAGGGGAGAGCCAAGCCGAGAGGGAACATTTAGTGACAACCACCTTCTATTACGCTATAGTCAAGTGGACTCATTGAGGCTTTGGCTACTGGTAGAAACTCAACAAAGTCATGGTGAGCCTTCCAAAATATTTTTAGAAATCATGCAGTAACAAAACCCCCTTTTTTTTGACCAGAAAACCTTGCAATGGCCTCGTTTATGATTCATTGACCACTTCTCAGAATACATTTCAGTTAGAGGTAGATTCCAGTCACAAATGAATATAAGAATTGGGCCAACACTGTAGGGGAGGCAGAGATAAGGGAAGGGCAAAACCTAATTGCCTTCCTTACCCTGTGTTACTTTTACTCTAGATTAGCTTAAAATGGAAGAAGAAAAACAACACATGACATAACAAAAGACTCATTTACTGTGGAACCTTGTGGAAAAGACTGCCCCCAAACCAACACTTCCAGGAGACATCAGGGAATCAAGACATCTCATCTCATTTTTTCTCTTTGGTTTTCTACTAGAATACATTTGCTCTTTACAAAGGAATGACTATTTGGTAAGGCCAAAGCTAAATGACTGAGATAAAATGTCATCCTTTACAAATCCTCTTTGAATAGAGGGGATAAAGGAGAAACAGTTGGAAAGAAGAATGGGATAAATGACTTTAAAATTCCATGGAAGTTTTCCTTATGAATGCATTTCAGGGTGTCAGTCCTGAAAGGTAGGGCAGGAAAAATATATTTTTATCATTGTAATAATGTTGCACTGGCTACAATGGAAGTTACAGCTGGGGAGGCCCCTGCAGAATTCCTTGTGAGCTCCAATGTAATTGAAGTTCTCTTGTCCTCTGGCTGAGCCCAAGAGATCTAGCACTGGCTCTTGGCTTGCCTTGTCTACCAAAAGAGGGAAATAGCCTTGGGTTATTGGTCTGAGAGCTGGTGGCCAATTTTGGCAGGCCTGCGCAGAACTATTCACTCAGAGGATGTTTCCAGAGGTCTACCATGAGAGAAGACTTCCATTTTCTAAGCTAGTGCACAGTATCTCAGCCCAGCACTGATATTTTGACGGTCAGATAAGTGATCTATGATTGCTACATAGGTAGATATCCAATGTTAAAGGAATAACTTTGGTTCCTTATGCACGTCAAGTTTTAATCACTTAACATTGACGTATATATTTAACAATTGTTTCCTCTGAACCGAAACATATAAATAAATTTAAGGAAAAAGGAAAAAAAAGAAGAAAGGAAAAAGGAACAGAAAATGAGATGGATATGATGAGGGAGTTACCACCTACTCATCCTTAATAATTTCCAACCTCATTTGAATGCCAACACTGACCTGGAACAAAGTAAGGGCATTGCTGACAACACAGGCTAGCTTTCTGCTTATCAAATGCTTCAGGAAGAATGCTATCGTGCTCAAATATCTCAGTACTTTTCTGGTTTATACTATCTTAATCCTGGTAAAGGGAGAGGTCTCCCATACCACCATGTCCACAGAGCCATAGACTGCCAATGCCACTGAATCCTTGCCTTGAAATCAGAAAAGTCTTCCATAGCTTGCATACACAATTATCAGCTAACCACTGACTGAAAACTCCCAGTGACAGCAAACTTACTTTTCTTTATAAGCTCATTGTTCCACTAGTAGGAACCTAGATTCTAGGAAGTTTTTACCTTGAGCACAAATATATCTGCTCTCTGAAAAGTCAACTTACTGTTTTAAGTGCTGTGGTCTGAAGCAACTCAAGGGGGGATCTGGTCTCCCTTTTTGTCCTGAGATCTAGCAAACATGTGGGGATAGCTACAAGACATCTTCTGAATCCTCTTTCAGTCCAAAGAAATTCCTGGTTTTTTTCATATACACATGCACATAACCAATAAATGTTGTCCTCCAAAGGTAATTTCATAAGAATATGAGGCTTGTCGCTTAGCTCTGTATATGTCACTATTATTTCAAACCTCAGCTTTCATTAAGACTCACACAGATTTGATACACTGAGTATCAGCACAAGCTTACCAGTCAAAATCGGCCTCCGTGCAGACACAAGGTTCAGATTCCATAGCTCCTGCATATTTTCCTTGCATACACTTCCTCTCTGATTTTCGCTTCTTATATACCCTTTTTGCTCCCATGATGCATGCTTCCCCCTGTAAGGAGACAAGGATCTCACTCAGTTGGGCACATCACTTGGACCTTCCCTACTGCAATTCAGGACATTCAGAGAGATGTTCTCAAACCTTAGTGTAATGTGGACATAGGTCACCTACTTTGTACTAATGGCATTTTCTTTTTGATGTCGAGAACTCTGGTGTAGAATGCAACTATAAATGCAATCCTAAGAAGCAGTGAGGGTGTGTCAAAAACCATCCTTCACTCCTGATACATTCAGCAAACCTTTACTTGGCGAGGTTTGAGGTCCAGTGCTATGAGGGACACACAGATAGCCAAGACTCAGCTTATAACAAATGTATTGCCAAGAAATCTCTGGTAATTAAGTTTAATTCTTCTGTAATAAAATATTTATGCATTTGGTCATTTATGAGCATATGAAAGAAGGGTATTCCTAAGAAGTATAAAGATCCATTTGTCCCAATTTATTATGCCTCTGCCCACACAGCTTTATGGCACTGATTTTATGTCCAACTACCAGACAAGTGAGAGAAGTAAACTCAGTATTTCTCCACAAAATAAATAAAAGCTTTGAATAGCATAGTGATTGCACATCTCAAAAGGGAAAGTAACAGCAATGTACGTAATACTTTCATTACTGAGTCTGCGAAGAGTATATGATGCTAACTGATGCAGCCCTTACTGTCAAACGCAGCTTTCTTTGTGTCTCAAGGACGGAAAAAAGTTTTGTCCAGGCTAGTATACACGGTGTTTCTTGAGCAAATTCACTTTAACTGGCTCCACGACACATCTATATGTAAATATATTACTTTGACCCTTGAACAACACAGGAGTGAGAGGTGCTGACCATCTCGCACAGTAAAAAATCCATATGTGACTTTTGACTCCCCCCAAACTTAATTATCAATAGCTTACTGTTGACTGAAAGCCTTACTGATTACATAAGTAGTTGAATAACACATCTTTTGTATGTTATGTGTATTATATGTGGTGTTCTTACAATAAAGTAAGCCAGAGAAAAGAAAATGTTATGAAGAAAATCGTAAGAGAAAAATACACTTAAAGCATTGTACTGTATTTACTGAAAAAAAGTCTGCTTGTCAGTGGACCAGCACATTTCAAACCCCTGTTGTTCAAGGGTCAACTGTACTTAGTCTAGGTTTGGGGAGACGATGGGTTCCTCCCTGAGTATGGCGGTGGCTGTGCAGTGAGAACCTCTGCCATGTCCTCAGAGAGACCTGTAGAATGACTTCCACCTTGGGAAATCAACAGAAAAATGCTTTTGGCCAAGCATTCTGATACGAGCTGATCAGGGGAGGGGCCAGAATGAAGGAAAGTTTCCTATTAATAATTCTGCCCCCTTGTACCGAGAGTACCTTTGGAGGCAAGAGGCACTACCCAATCCCAGGGAATCACAGGGCAACAGGAGAGGATTTTACTGGCACTGCTCACGACGCATAATTTTATTATTTTACATCTCTGCATTGCTAGATAAAACTGAAGATCCTTTTGTCACCCCTGCCCCTACCCTGTAACCATATGACATGCTCAGATAAATTATGTTTGGATCTGCATGCTGAGTTGGTATTTCATTTTGAGTTGTAAGTCTAAGCCAAGCACATTTGAATTTTATCTCATTATCTCCTAGGACAATAAAGAAAAAAAAAGAAATTACTTCACCACAAGCTATAAATGTTGAGTTTGCTCACCGCTGTGGAACACAAAACATGCAAGAAAGCGGTAGATGGGCACTGTAACCTAGAGAACCCCCTATTCCTACATTTGAATGGCCAGCTTTCCCCCAACATGACCCATGCCTTCCACCCAGGACTTAACCTCAGCTGTCCTCGTCCTACCTGGCTGTGCAGCTGCCAGGGTCTGTAGTCCTCCTCGGCACACCGTCTATCAAAAATGGACTTGTAGTCCACCTTGACCAGCTGCCATTCGGAGCGGTGGCTGAAGTGTCCAAACACTCTACAGAGTTCAAAATGATAAAAATAATCACAAGAGTAACAGGGCCCATAGCTAGCGTTTGCCGGGTGTTTGCTATGAACTTAGTATGATGCTAAACATGTTACATTGATCATATCAGTCAATCCTCAAAGCACATGTATGAGGAGGGTTACTATTATTGGCACCCTATCACATCTGAGTAATTTCAGGCTCAAGAGAGTATTGTTAATATGCAAAGAAACAACTAAGACCTGGCTAATTCAGAACACAGGGTGTCTGACTTAAAAACCCACTTCTGCGTATCGTACCACAAGAATGGTTGGTTGACAGAAAAGAAAAAAGAAAATAAGAAAAACAGTACAAATGCTGCATTCTATGTGGTCCAAGATTACACTTGTAGGTTCTCTTGCTAATATACCTGGTTCCCATGGTTTCCATGCTATTTTACCTTCCCACCAGTCCCTAGGGAATGTGGTCAATGGGGCCAACTAGTTAGAACTGCTTCCTACACTGTGCACTCCACTCTCCTTATTCAGAGAAATTCGGGTATATAATGAGGCATTTGAATCACCAACCATAGATATCCACGGATAAAAGCCACAAAGTAGCCTTTTCAGTCAGTGTTTTTTCATCCGAGTTTTGCAAATATGAAAACTGAATAAAGATAAATTATGGAACAAATTGCTAATTGAGCTATGTATACCAGGGGCAAAGGGTAGCTATTAGGCATATTAAATTTATGTTGATCTTTTCTATCATTAAAAAAGGGGAAGAAAAAATTAGAAAATGTACCAACTATTCACTATGGTTTTTGATCACAAGGTCGACTACTTTAAAACCTTCTCTCTGTTTTCCATGTCTAATTTTCCAAGGGAAGAAAAAAACCTCACCATTTCATATTTCAAATTCAAAGCTCATGTTTTGAAACCCTTAAGCAGGCAACTCATTAATCAAGTCTTTCACAAATTAATGATCGTCACTTTCCAGACAAGAATGAGTGCAAATGCAATTTCACAAGAACAGATTGTTCTCACAGTTTTCCTAATACGCCTCACAATTGGGTTAGGTAAAGAGCCAGGGAAAAATAAAATCCTTTGTGGGGTTTTGATCAAGCTCTGCGTTCTGCTTTAAAGTGAAATCATTCTTATATGCCTGTGATTTTCTATATATTGAGTTTATTATTAAAGTTTTAAATTTATAGTTTTATTTTCTGTTGAAATAATAATTTCTAATTTCCCTAAACCCATTCAGCATAGGAAAAAATAGACTGTGCCCTTGTGCTGCCAGTCCTCAGTATGGGTCTCCTAATTAGTAAAGAGCCAAGAAATTGGCCACGCCCACATTTTTCTTTCCCCTTTGCGGAGGAATCATGAAGTCAGGTGTACTGACCTTGCTAGCAATTTCAAATATAAGAGTAGCAAAGTGAATAGGCTTTGCTGAAAACAACATATTCCTGGATTTCTATTAAGACTAGAGGACATCATAGTTTTCCACTTACGTCATGATTAGAGTCTCTTCCCCAGGCTCGCCCAAAACCCCATCCACAAAGAGTGGAATAGATGTGAAACTGTATTTGCTCCAAGATCTCCCTTCATCAAAACTCAACCTAATGAAAGAAAAAAATAACAGGCATCAGATCTCAAAAGAAAAAAAAAATCCTTTCAGAGGAAAAATACTATCAGCCAGGGAAGAATACATTTTAAAAGTACTGGGGACACTGTCAAAGTGAGCCTTTTATGTGAATACATACTCTTAATTACATCAGAAGGTAGAAATACAGTTAGCCAAGCGATTCGGGACCCAGATGTATTATAACAGCCATAAGGGGAGAGCTGCATGAAATCGGAATGATAATAAGTCTTTGATAGAATTTTTTTTTAATTTGGATATTTTATTAGATCTTAGATCTCAATGTGACTCTCTCCAAAACCTCAGTGCAATCTAGCAGCAAGTCTTACTGGTGATTCTGAAGAGCAATGGCCTTATAAGACCTACTTAGATGGACTTGAACCAGCTGCCTCCAAGAGATCAAACCCTTGGTGGCTTCCCTCTTAACACTGTTTTGCATCCTGGCTGACTCCTTGAGTCAATGGGTACAGGACTGGCTCTTGCGAGTAAGAGAAGTCTGCAACTCTGAAGGTCACCCAGGATGTTTCCTTTGTTCTGTGTTTCCCTGCGGATGCCTTCCCCCATGCTAAGCCTCCATTTCTCTTATTTCCACAGTTTTCTCTTCAGTCTCCTAAGTAACTCACACCAGGCGGAAAATCAGGCTTTTGGTTTTGAAGAAGCTTGCGCTGTGGAGAGAGCCCTTTTCAAAAACAGAGATGAAGGGGTCTACTAGAACCATTCTGGAAGTTAGGCCTTAAATGTCCATCTGGGCAAGACCTACCAGTAGAGGTGCAGACTGGTAACCTCCTTCCCCCAATCGAATCAGGGGGAAATGAGATAGGGACAGATTTGCCCTGAACTGCTGATCTCTGTGCAGAACACACATAACGGACACACGTTAAGCCTCTCTTGACTTCTACCTATTTTACCTGACACACCACTGTACCCACAAGTGTGCTCAAAGAGTAAGGTACTGGGGAGGGCACTGTCATATTTGAAAACCATAATGCAGCTCTTCTCTCAGGGGTAGAATCTCGGTCTTTCTCAATATCCTTCCCTCCAGCCCTACCCCCACCTCTTTCCCTCCTTCTCTCTGTCTCCTTTCCTCCTCTTGTGAAACCGCTGGCGATGTCTTATTTTAATAGAGCAAAGGCATAAATGCTGTTCTAGTAGACTTTGACAGTTTATTGCAAACACTGTCACCAACTGATAGCCTGACTCCTCAACTGGTCTTAGCAGTATGGAACCATCGGGTGCATGACTCATGATCAATGCCGTTACCAGAGATGTCGAATCGGGAGAGACGTGTGCTTCATAGCAACCAGGACTCCACCTTGATCCAGATACAAAACGCTGTGCTCTTCTTCAAAGATCTGCAAGAGGAAAACATCCACATGGACACACACCCAGAGTTCAGAGAATTAGCCTTCATATGAGGAGGAAAAGTCCTTCCCATGATACACCAAGGTGTCCCCACCTCTTTGGAAAGACACTTATAAATAATGCTTCCCAAGGTGGGCTGCATATACCACTGGCACTGTACAAAATGATTTTAGGTGCACCACAAATGAACCTGAAGAATTAATAGTTATGTATTCATGCTTCTATTCCCATATTTTTATGGCAAGTTCTGTTGATTCCCACTTAGGACCCACTTCTCAGAATGCAGGGTAACCATCATATTGTGTAACATCTTTGGACGGAAGAAGGCTTAGAGATACTTTACCCCAGCATTCTCATTTCTACAGATGAGAAAACTAAGGTTTAGAGAGATGTGGTGACTTACCCAAGACCATGTGTGTAGTAATTCACGGGTCTGAGACCTGCGGAGTTATAGGGCCCTTTCCAGACGTAATTATTTCAAGTTTTCCAAGTATTTCAGAGGAAAGCTGTTCTGGTTCAATTCATAGATTCTCTAGCAAGCCATATAGGAGTTCTGATCCAAATGGAATCATCTTTGGGTACATGTGTCATTTATGTTTTTCTCCAAAAGTGGAGAAACCAATTTGAAGTCAAATGGAGATGGGCTACAAACAAGTTTCGTGTCCTCACTATATGAGATATGCGCTGTTTTTTCATAATTGCTTTGTTGGTGTCACCTTGTCTGCAGTTACACTACAGACATGATTGTTTTTCCCTTTGTTTATTTCTTATATCTAAGATTTACCCCAGGATTACAGATGTAAATAGTCCTTTTCTTTGTTTGGGGTGTTGGAAGAAACAAAATGGGATCCTGGCTTTCAAGCTGTTCTCCAGAGGAAGCTTAACAGTCCATGTTCCTACATACCTCCAAGATCACTAGCCCTGGGGATTCTTTTTATTTTTTTTAAATGTTGTTAATGTTTATTTATTTTTGACAGAGAGAGACAGAGCATGAGTGGGGGAGGGGCAGAGACAGGGGGAGACACAGAATCTGAAGCAGGCTCCAGCAATAGCCCTGGGGATTCTTAAGCAAACATCTTCCTGCCTTGCTCTCCTCAACCCATGTGAATCATACAGAGGGTCCATAAGGGGTCAGAAGCTAGGAAATGGTAACTTGGACTATAACATGGGCATCTCTATCTAAAACATAAAGCAGGGAGCTCTCACTTCTGTGTGATTACCTGTGCATTAGATTTCAATTTACAGGGCTAGTTACTGTATGATAATTAAACGTCAGTACGTTATTAAAACATATTTATTGAAGTGTAACAACCGTGCATTAGGCACATATCTTGTTATGATTGCTAAATCTCATTAAATGCCTGTTTTATAAGCTGTGGGTATCTAATTTTCATTTAGAAGAAAGAGAGGAAGCATTTAAGCTAAACATGTTGGTTTACAGTGATTCCATTTCTACTTTTCCTAACATATGCACCCTGATGGTTATGACTCTGTCTTCTGCACATAACATATAGACATTTCAGAACACCACCTGGGTAATGGCTATTTCAGAATCATTGCTTTCCTCTATATTCTGACTCTGAGGCAAGGGGAATTTATGGGGGAAGCTCAGTGCTGGGTATACAATCTACCCTCCAGCTTCCATGTTCCCAATATGATAAACTCTTTAGGATCCTGGTTTCCTTTTATGGAAAAAAAATTCTGTCAGATCCGATTTGGTTTCATTGTCACTTATAAGCTTTCTTACATAGAGACTCTGAAAAAGGGTCATTTTTACTGAATGACAAAACAAACAAATTGCACAAATATTTGCTAAACTTTAAGACTCTCATAAAACAAAACAGGAAAATAAACACATTGACAAGCTTTAGGATTTACGTACAGCTGAATGAGTTCTCAGAATTTAACCCAGTTGAACAATTTTTATGTCATTTAAACTGCAGCAACTTGACCCAGGATACTTTCTCACCTGCCTCCAGGTGTTCCCTGCATCTGAAGAGACAAACATGCTGATGTCGCTGTCTGACAATTCGGAACCTATGTTACCTAGAAAGAGCACATCATCAATAGTGAAAGGAGCTTTTCACAAAAGCTAACAATGGGCTGTAATGGCCATTTCCACTGCTCGAGATAGACTTACACTGTAAACACTATATCTGAGCAGGGTTTTTCTGCAGAGTTGCTTCGGGGTCAATGGCTTTAGGTTGACTTTCAAAATATCTTTTTGCTTACTCATTAAGTTTCCAGCACAGATATCTAGCTTCTGAAAATAAATGCAATCTTCCACAGCAAGCCAACCAGGCAAGCTTCTTACCTGAAGCCACTATGATGCTGGGGGCTGTGTCTCTGCTGGCGATGATCCCTGAGGTGTAGGGGTTCTCAGAGACCTTCAGGTGAAGGTGCAGTGAGCAGTAGGGCTGAGAAGAGGAGAAATGAGTGTCATGAAAGCATATGATCAAAAAGGTCATCTAAAGTCCAGTTTCAGGGCATCCATCCATCCCATTCATCCATCCATCCATGCACGCACCTTTCATTCCACAGATACCTGGGGTCCACTAAGTATAAGACAGCTGCCAAATTGGTGAAGGTGGGGGCCCCTTTGATTTAGGCCTATTCTACTGCCTTGATTGCCATGTGGTCATTCAAGAAATATTTTAGTATTCTATCTGAAAAACATGAGATGTAGCTTATGAAAGACTTACACTGACTAAATTTTGGTCTTTGCCATTATGAGATATATAGCTTAAGATCTTTCTATTGATTACCATAAAGAGAGACTATTTTAACAGTCATAAGATCAATACAGACGGAATATGAAGTTTGAGAGGCTGACACAACTATGTTCAACGCTGGATCAGAAAAAGGCTTTGGGGAGAAAATGGTGCCTGAGGCAATGATGTGTAGCATATGAACAGCAAGTGAGATGTTCAGGAGGATGAAGGATAGTTCAGGCCTAAGTGATATCAATAACAAAGAAAAGAAGCAGAATGAGTTTAGCTATAATACAGTAGGCAGCCAGGTTACAGTGAGGAGGAAGGATGGATATGAAGTCTGAAAAGAAGGTTTGGTCAGACTGGGAGGGTTCTGAAGAAGTCAGATGGCACCTCCCAGCCACCCTCCACGGGAGAACTTGGTCTCTGTTGTACAGAAGAAGCTGCGTGTGAAACTGTCCTAACATCTATCAGATGACTGACATAGTATCCATGTCAGGGAATTATCAGGATCAGTATTATTCAATATAAAAGTCATACCTGTAGACAAAATGTACTGGTAATAACAATTTCAATGAAAATTTAAGGGACTTGATGTCTGTGTGTAACAATCTCGATCAAATTCTCTGATGAAGCTATCAACAGTTTTCAAATACAGGATAATAAATCTTACACGAATTTCATTTAAAATAGTTCCGGTACTGAGTTGTCAAAAACTACAAGTTTGTGTCTGAACCCACATCTCTTTTCATCTCTCAAAAAGATTATTTTCTAATCTTATCGACTTGAGTTTTTGGAATCACCAATGTATCTCTGTTATTACTTTCATTCTGCTCTGTAAGTCTCAGCCAGCAGATATTCAGAAAGCTACAGAGATACAGTGATTAAATTTATATAGGATAGAGTAAATGACAAACAACAAATGAATCTCAGGAAGAAAAGCAGCCAAAATACTGGTGAAATAAAACCGTGGGTCACAACTGGGCCTTCCTCACGGTCAACACAGAAGGTAAACTCTCAAGGGAGAAAGATAGTAATAAAGACCAGTTTTGCATGGAGATTTCATAGAAAGTTTTCACAAAAGGAATTTTTACTTTAAAATGTTCCGTAAGACGAAGGAGGGCTTCCCTTATAAAAAGAATCAGTGGCATGAGGTTGGGGGGCGGGGTGTCTCAGTCAGTTAAGTGTCCGACTTTGGTTCATCTTATAGTTTGTGAGTTTGAGCCTCACATGGGGCTCTAGCTGACAGCTCAGAGCCTGGAGCCTGCTTCAGAATCTGTGTCTCCTTCTCTCTCTGCCCCTCTCTTGCTTGTGCTCTTTCTCTCTCTCTCTCTCAAAAATAAATAAATATGAAAAAAAAATTAAAAATACAAATAAAAAGAATCAGTGGGAACTAAAAGCTTGGCTTCCTTTTGCCCAAGAAGAAGATGAGGACGGGTACTGCTACATGTTCCAGAAGTTCGACAGTGTTGCGTTGCACTCAGATAGATGCTAAGACAGGATAAAGAAGTGATATCAAACCATTTTTCCATGAAAGTTTTCCTGACGACAGCCTATCAGGTTCCCCTCCTTCTCTGATTTACAGCTGTTTACTTGACCACTTGCAATCTTGTCTTATCTGTCTGAGGTACCTACAGTTTTATCTCCCTAAGAGATAAACTCAACAAATAAGAAACCACCTCCCTAAGAGAGAAACTCTACAAACAAAGAGAAAACTTTGAGTGCTACTTTGAGTCTTCTGTGGAACCTAGAACAGAATCTAAAAAAGGCAGTCAATAAATGCTCAAAACATGAAGCAATGCTTTACGTTAGGACTTGAAAGACCTTTTGAAAACAGGTCTAGGAACAATTCCTAGGAATTGACCTAGGAACAATGCCAGAAGTATCTTGGGTTTATTTATAAACCACATAATCAGATTAATGTGACTATCGCCATGGCATTCCAAGACATGCATAACTCTTAGGGGATTAGCCTAGTCCCATGGGCTTTATGGAGGGACTTTTGTGTCCCCCACAGAGGGAACATCCCTGGCTAAGGGAGCACCTGGTTTGCAATCTTGAACCAGATGCTTGCCACCTACTTCACCACCCAACAGTCTAGAAGATTGTGATGCTCCCTCTCCACCCGGCCTGATCAAGGATTATTTGATATCTGGTCCTGGCTGTTCCAAAGAATAGAGGGTATTCTGGCTTGGTCACCTCAGCACTGCTCTGTTGCTATGGCTTTCAGAGCCCCGAGATAAATTAATTTGAGAAGAAAAGACACCAGTTCAGGCCGTAGCAGCAACATTAGACGTGCTCTTTCTGGTGCACTTTTTCCTCCACTCTCACATTTGCAGTACTGGATTGCCCCCAGCTGGTGTGAGGAGAATATTCTGTGGCTTTTCTTTTTTCCTTCTTCCATTTGTACAAGGAAGTTATAGAGCCTACATCAATGCTCAAAGAAAAACAATGTTAAGTGGTTTATCTTTACTTTTTTAAGTTAAACTTTTCTACCTGACCAGCTTTGAACATCTGTCAAAGTCAAATCACCAAAACTTAATAGAGAGGTTTATTATAATGCCACTGCCAATTCCTGCAGGACACAGGACAGGGCTCGCTAACTGTTATGCACATTTTGCCCAGGCAGGGGCACTTTGTCTACCTCTCCCTTCCTTCCTTCTTTCCAGCCTTCTTCCCTTCTTTTCTCCCATTACCTACCATGTCAGAAATACCGGAGTATCTTTGCAGAGTTATCTCCAATTCGGAAGAGTCAAAGTACAGTTTGTCACAAAGGCATCTATTTTCCTTATCTTTCCACATTAAGAAAATACAGAACTGTACCTTGAAACCACCAAGGCCTAGCAGCTGACTTACAGACAGTGAAGGGTGCAGCATACATGTTTGGAAACCATCCTTTGTGTATTTACTCACACACAGTCACAGGGCATGGCATATCATCAACTGGTCAATACTAGAAGCAACTAGATCTCTTGTCTTTAATCTCTTCAGGAACAGGTTCAGATTTTGAGCATCTGAGGCAAGTTAAGGACTCTATCCCAAGGAAAATTACACAAAGGCATATGCACACAGAGTTTAATGTTCAATTTTAGGGAATTCACAGATTCCTGAAGCCCATTGTGGACCTCTAGCTCCAAGTTACCTTTCTCTTGTCTTATTCTTATATTTCTTATTTTAACCAACAAAATCCTTTGGCCATTGTAAGTGTTCAATAAATGTCTGTTGGATTTAACCGATCCATTAACCAGCTACTATCTTCTGAGCATTGTGGTTGACCAATGGAAAATTACTAAATGACAGGAGATATGCCCCCCACCATGAATTAAATCAACTAAAAAACTGTGAGATTATTTAAGAGTCAACCAGCATCTCATTCTACCTCCTCTATTCCCCATCCTCTGCACTGACAGCCTTTGGGTCTCATCTTCATGGTACCCTTATCCCTAGGGCCCCTAATCTGAGTATTGTACTGAAAAGCCAAATCAGACCTTTTATCAATAAGGCAGCAGCTAAGGTCTTAAACAGTATTCTCCAAATCCACGCCTGAACTCACACATTTGTGCTATTTATGACCCTGAACTGGAGCTAGAAATCCATTAGATTCTTAGTAAAGAGTCAACAGCCTGGGAGAGACAGGGCTCTGCACCAACAGGCTGAGTCTGGGGGCATTGAGCTGCACTCCAATCCAGCACAGCGTGGGGAGTCACAGCCAGTGCAAAGGAGCAGAAAGCAGAGTCAAGAATCTCCTGGGGGTAGCTGGCTGCTTAGCTCCACTAGAGAACTGTCAACTGAATCCATAAAGAAGTCACAGCCTCTCTCTACAGAACACTCTGCTTTCCCTAGGGACCCAGGATTTGTCACAGGCTCAGCTCACATCTCGCCTCTTGGGAACCCAATTCTGAGGCTTTGGTGGCAGGTGGACCATGACCTGTAATACCCCATCTAAGTGTACAATGCACTCTTCAGAGAAAAGAAATCCTAGCTGAGCCCTCCAGGCAATCAGTCTAAAAGTCCCAAAAATACAGCCCCAAATTACTCTGGATGTCTTATTTCTATAGAATACATTTTACCAGGAACATTCCGTTTGGGGCTGTAATTCTGAACCTGTTCCACTCCACATTTGTAACAGCCCTGCTGGAAAATCTCCTTTCTAATCACTAGGCTGTGCTTTTGGTGACACTGTCACTTTCTAAGTACTCACAATCTAAAATCACTTTTTATCTCCTCTCTGCCACCAGCTCCCAAGCATAAAGAAGGTTCTTAACAGTCTGGGTCTCCTGTAGCTCAAAGATTTTCTTTTCTATTTTGTGCCTTTGGTAGATTTTTATAAGTGATCCTGCTCCCCACTCCCTTTGCCATTGCCTTTCCTCAGCGTGTTTTCTAAAACTCAGATTGAAACTACATCAGAGAGTTAATGAGGGAGGCAGGCCAAAGACTCCTGGGTGCCATACATTTAGAGCCCATTAATTCATCTCTCCTGGATCTTAATGAGCCTACTGATTTTCTTAACTGTGGGGTCAACCTAGGCCTCTTAGTTTCAGGGATGGATATTATGAATCCCTCTGTGTGGCTGTCAGTGGCAAGGGAAAGTTTCCACTCAAGTTGAAATGTGAAACTCAACCAACACCTGTCAGTGGAACATCGACTTCAGACAAACAACACCCATAACAACACATGTTGAACACCTACCACGTGGCAGGTAAGATTCTTGAGCTTATTCTTTGGAGTGGCCAAAAGACAGCTTAGTTCCTATACTTGAGCTCATATTTGAGCAGGGGAAGGTAGGCAAGACAGTCAACAAACATATGTGCTAATTTCAGAGAATGAGAAGGATCATGGATAAAAAAGAGTTGAGTCAACTCTTAGAGAAAACTTAAGAAGCCTCTTAGATTAAGGTAATCTGGCAAGGATCTGAATGCCAAGAAAAAGCCAGACGAGGGAAAAGGCATTTTAAGAGAAATAATGGTGAATGCAGAGCCTAAGACATAAATGAGCAGGGTGAGTTAAAGGTATGCAAAAAAGTGCTGTCCTCCCCCACAATGGACTATGTAGAGAAGGAGAGAGAGAGGCGGGAGAACAGGCAGAAGAAGAAAACAGGGGCCAGACCATATGAGACTTGGCAGGCCATGGTAATGTACTTGAACTTTATTCTACCTGAATTAGAAAGTCATTAGAAACCTTAAGAACAAGATCCGAATTTTTAAAGCTCAAGTTGATCTCACTGACATAAAATTTGAGAAAAGAGAAATCTAATCTATAGTAAATGAAAGCAGATTTGTGATTGCCTAGGACCGGGTGCGTGAAAACTCACTGCAAAGGGACACAAAGGAAGTTTTGAGTGATGAAAATATTCTATCTTGACCGTGGTAGTGGTTACATAGCTCCATAACATTTGTCAACATTCGTCAAACTATACTCTGAAAGTGGGTATTTTCTTTTTTTTTTTTTTTAATTTTTTTAACGTTTATTTATTTCTGAGACAGAGAGACAGAGCATGAACAGGGGAGGGGCAGAGAGAGAGGGAGACACAGAATCTGAAAAAGGCTCCAGGCTCTGAGCTGTCAGCACAGAGCCCGACGCGGGGCTCGAACTCACGGACCGTGAGATCAGGACCTGAGCCGAAGTCGGACGCTTAACCGACCAAGCCACCCAGGCACCCCGAAAGTGGGTATTTTCTATGTATGTTTTACTTCAGTAAAGTTGGATTGAAAAAGAAAAGATCGCGCTGGTTGCTATGTGGAGAAGAGATTGCCAGGTAGAGACGGGAGGACCAGTTAGGAGCCTCTCATTCCAGGGCAGGTGAGAAATGATGGCAGCTTAGATTGGAACAGTCCCAGTAGAGATGGGTAAACAAGTTGATACTGCGTTTATATTTTGGAGGCATGGCAATAAGACTTCCTAAAACGGGCTGAAGTTGTAACAGGGGGCCCTTCACTAAGTGCTTTGTGTCAGAGGCATTTCCACCCACGCATTTATGATGCCAGAGTGGTCACAAGCAAGCCTCGTCAGGTGATATGGTTAATTCGCTCTCATGGGCATTTTATCTCCAAAATGCACGGTGGGATGGAGGGCCATGTTGAAGCACTGGTGCATCCCATGCTTCTTTGGCTAAATACCACAATGCCCCGACTTGGAATAGCTAAACTTGGAAGGTGGCTCTGGTTTTTTAAAAAGCTACTGGACAATGAATACCCTGTACAGTGGGTATTCAATAAATAAGTGTTACATTTACTTACTGTCACTGACTTTGTGCATTTACTACCCCCCTCCCTCCCCCCCATAAGTTGCCAGTAATAAGGATGGTAGCTGAGTGGGAGGCTGAATTTTAACCCGCTTTCCTGATGCACAGTGACAACTGTGATATCCTTTGCAACTAATAAGGTCAAGCTATGGCTGCTGGCATCTTCTCGAGTATAAGGGTGACCCGCCTACAGCTGTATGAGATGAACCTGCAAAGTGACTGTTCAGACTTCCTGGGACAAAGCAAGCTGAGTGTGGATAACATCAAAGTGAGAATTGTATGAAGACTGCAAACACTGATATGTGCATGTGTGTGTGTGTGTGTATACAAAACTTTCTTACTAAAACTAAGAAGTCTCCCCTCTAGGTTTACATACTGATCTCTCCTTTTTATAAATTGTTTCACAGAAATTAGCACTACATTATACTTTGTTTTGCAATTAATCTCATCCTCCCTTCCTTCTACATTCACTCAGTATCTATCCATGTATCAAGCACAGGGCAGCCCCAAAACCACTATGAAGAGTGAGATGTGACCCTCTACTCTCTCATTTATTAATCGAGTGTCTTTCAAGTGGACTGCAAACTCCCTGAAGGCAAGACTCAGCTCTGATCCTTCTCTTGGACACCTTCATATAATCAAATATAGAAATAAATTCATGCTGATCTATCTACACATGTCAAATGTTAGGCAACTAAAATAAAGCTTTACTTCAAAGCAGGGTACAGTGAACTTTCTTTCTTTTTTCTTAAGGGCCAGATAGTAAATACTATAGGCTTTATGGACCACATAGTCCCTGACACAACTATTCAATTCTGTCATTTAGAGCAAAACCAGCCAGAGTCAATTTATAAACAAACATGACTGTGTCCCAGTAAAACTTCATTTAGAAAAACAATTGGTGGGCCATATTTGCCCCACAGGCCATGGTTTACCAATCCCAGCTATACAGAATGAGACATAGATGAATGGAACACATTACAAAGGGTACAAGTGAGGGTTTAAATCAGTGGTTCTTACCCCTTGTTTGAGGCATAAACTCCTCTGAAAATATGATTAAACATCTCTGTTGGAAAATACACCTGTACATTCTGCTGTCAGTTCATCAATTTTGCAGCTGAATTTATGCATCATTGGATATGTAACAAATCATTCATGCAAAAGTAAGGGTGTATTTCCCCACCATAGATGGAAAGGATCACATTCTCCCTTAAACTACAATTTGAGGTCCTCATCAGAACCTGGTCACAACTCAAAATCCTTGAAATGAGCAAGGAACTTACTCAAGTCCTCTTATCTCTTTGGCTTATCACACAAGGCAGCACAGCGCCCCCTTTTCTACATACTCTGCCTTCACTCCCAGCCCTGTCCCCTTTTGTTCACCAGTTAAGCAACAAGCCCTGGAACGATCTTCATCTGCTTATTTAATATCCAGTTCCAGCCCTTCACTGTGCGGAACATTCCTCTCCAATGTGAACACTCACCAGTAAGCAGTGCACGGGGTCCCCCCTTAGATCTGTGTCAGGTGCCTGCAGCAAACGCCAGTCTCGGCCTTTGTTATACGTGATAAAAGTCTTCACTTGGTTGTCAATCTTCTTGTTAGCCAAGAACATTCCCTTTATCCCTGCTACCTGGGAAAAATTGACATGGCTGAAAAATACATCAATTTGAGATGGGATATATTTATTTACTTTACAAAAAAAAAAGCAGATTGTCCAATTCAGCTGTGAGCACTTGTGGAGGAAGGAGAGGGTGGGGATAGTGGAGAGGTGGTAATCCTCAAGCAGAATGATTCCCTGAACTGTGGGACACACGGCAATAGGTCTATGCCCCTTATGGTATGGCTATTGTATTGTAAATTTGATAGAAGCTTCTTGTTTCCTCTCAGGTAAGTTGGTGGTATCTTACAGTTGCCTAGAGTTAAAATCTGGTGCTTTCATTTGTGGTGCCTGGTAAATGATACATAAATAGGACTACTTTAAGTTTATGTTAGGCATAGCACCCATGGTCTTAAATACTTTATCTCATTTAAACCTCTTGGCTAAGTATCACTTATTCTATTTCATATAAGAGGAAACTGAAGCTTATCCAGGTAAGGTGACTTCTCCAAGGTCATGCTACCTAAGGTCACACAAATAGTAAGTGGCAGACCTGGAAATTTAACTCTACTTACGGCTCCACAGACCATGCTCTTAACAACTGTCTAAACCATTGAGCTATTTACAGCCTTAGGCAATTGGAAAAGGTCAGTTAAAGCCCATGATCCAAATATTATTGCTTTTTCTCTCCTTTTTTTTTCTGTAAAAAGATCACTCTATTAAGTCACTGAAATACACTGAACAAAAAAGAACAGCTTTTAAATATAAAGACACAGTGATTTCCCTAAACTGTCAAATCATTCCCTCCTGCATTCCTATAGCACCTTGTTCCCACTAGAAACAGTCCTTGTTAATTCCTTGGCTCTGACAATATGATTGCCTTCTCTCTTCCATACTTTAGGAAAGAGGTAATAATTGGTAAGTTGACAAACTGCAATAACAAATCATTAGTGTGTACCATATTTTTCAAGTGTTTTAGAATGTATTAAATGCACTTATACTTCTTTTATATTCTACTTGTAATTATGGCAACCCAGGGTGAGTGGGGGCCAATGGGAGAAAGGTCTGAATGTGTGGAACAGCACATTCCAGGGCTGTGCACAAGCCACCTCCCTTAATGTTTGCAGTAACCATGAGATAGAGTTATCGGCAGCCATATCTTGAGGATAAGGAAACCAGAACCCAATGAGTGGCTTTGTGAAGCACAGACTGGGCACTATGCCCAGTGCATAGTGTTTTCACATATAAAATGTAGTATTTATACATAAAACATAGTTTTTATATATAAAACATCCGACACTCACTACAAACCTGCCTAACAGCTAGGACCTGGGTTCTATGGATGAGGAAATTGAGGTGTAGGCAAATTTTAATTGCTTATGATGACAGAGTTGGGGTTCGCATGTAGATCTGTCTGACTTCCAACGCCCTTTTAACAAATACAGTTCTGAATTTCTCAACTTAAAGAGGTTGGGTTTCAATCAACAGAATATGTACATTTTTACCTTGGCTTTTGACACAGTCAAACCCCATTAGTTTGTACCTGCTGATTTGGCATCTGGGGTAATTTAGAGTTGGGCCAACTTCGTACTCCTTTGGAACGACAAGTTTGTTAAGCAAATAAATGGTATAAATGAGTAGCTGGGAGGAATACTTTGAACTACTTAGGAAAACAAGCCTCATTTCGAGAGCAAGCAGACAATTTCTTCTGCATTGTTGATTCTTGACAAATGCGGAAGACATAAATTCCAGGAGCACTGTACCTCCCGACAATGGTACGTCAATTACAAATAATATTTAGTTATTCACTATCCCAGCTCTACAAGGACTGCTCACCAGGGAACCCCATATTGGTTTTGCATATGTTCCAGAGGCTGTTACATGTGTAAATATGACTAAATTGCCAGTTCTTTAAAAATTAGATTTCATAAATCAGAATTTTCACCAAGTCCTATTTTCCCTCCACAGCATACTCACACATGAGAAGCAATGCTGTCTTAACCACGCGACACTCTAGGTTACAATAAGTACGGAAAGAATAAAACGATCACCTATTCCAGTAGTTTCATTGCCCATTTTCCTTCCTGCCCTCTCCCTTTTTTGGCAAGAGTGTCAGAACAGGGTTATATGTGTTTAGGAGCTGGTTCATTTGATTTGCAGAAGCGGTGACTTTATTGGCCCCTGACTGCGTGGCATTATCAAATGCCACTTGAGCAGAGAGCTGCGTTTTGTAATTCATCTTTGGCAGCTTGGCCTTCAGGTTTATCTTGGGGAATAAAAACGTGCCAAGGCAGAGGCAACGTGTGGCAATAAGGGACGGATCTGGAGTGGGTCTGCTGATTTTCCTCTTGTGGCCAGGGCACTTTATCTGTGCAAATCCCATTTGTGGTGTCTTTTTCATTTGTCTTGCTTCTTTGGTCTGCAGAGATGGTCACCCCTGCTCTTAAGTTTCTTGTGCTCATCCACTGCTCCTTTTGCTCCGAGCCTGAGAAGCCCATCTCTGTGTGTGTCCAATGCGTGACACGCTTTCCTCAAGGGCTCTTTCGTGAGGTCTCACGCTACGGTTCTTGCAACCGCTACCCTCTTACTTTGGCTATCACTTTGGAAATCAAGGGAGTGGTGTTAGTGCCCAAAATATGGAATGTGTGTGTAGCATATAACAGTGCATCTGGGGTTCCACTGAGGATGGGGGGACATGTTTATGTTGCGAGAAAACCTCCCTCAGTATTTACAGTATGTGCTACTTTGGAATGAGGTGGGGCTGAAGGATGGAACAGGACAGGAAAAAGTAATAGTCCCAAGGGAGACATGCCTTCACATGGATATGGTTTCTGAGGAAGATGTTCCCCTGTGGGAATGACACAGCTCACTGTTGGGAGTTCGTCTTCCTTTGGGGAAAGACCTGTTACGTTTTCTACCCTTCTGAATTCTGCACAAAAATGCTGAGTGTATTGAGAAGCCACTTATCTTTCTTTGCCTTGCATATGGGGAATTTGATACCAGAAATCTCAAAGGTAATCAGTTATTATTTCTTCTTCTCTAATATCATATGAGCCCAAATACCATTTTGATTAGACTTTAAACATGAAGTGTTACAGCTCAAACCTCAAGCCGACACAAAGCACATTGGCACATTCATTGTACCCTAGGATGATAGCTTTGGAGGGCCACCCTCCCATCTCTTATTTTACTCTCCTTGTTCACATAGGCTGTCCCCAACTCCCTTGGATAATATCCAGAAATGTCTCTACCCAGGCATACCTCAAAACCCAGCTCCATAAGCTCTTTTCCCAGAAACCAGAACCCCTAACTGTCCCCAACTCTTCCTCTCTTACCTCTATTTTGTCCCCCAGATGACATCATGGCTCTCAACAACTGTGTAGGTTTTTAAGAGCATCAGTCTTCCCCCAAACTTCTCCAGGGCTCCTTACATTCCTTACCATGATATAGTCATCAGCACTTCTCCTGACAGATCTCACACTACAGTCTCCCACTCTAATGTAACTTTTGGATTACCATTCACTCCACCATACTCCCTCACGAAAATGAATATTAGAAGAGTCACTTTGTATAAGACTTATTTTGCTTTTAATAAAATAGGTAGTAAGAATTCTGCATTAGAAGATAGGACAGCAATAACACTATCCCATATTTACTGAGTACTTATGAAGCGTAAGGCACTATACGAAAGGTTTTGTAAGCAAGAGCACATTAATCTCTCATGCACTCGAAATGGCAGAGTCAATGATGTCCTCATTTTACAGGTATGCAAACCAAAGTTTGGATGGGGTCAGTTACTTCCCTAAGATCATTCCCCAGAGAACCTTATAGCTGAACTCCACCTCAATCTAACTCGAGAGCCCACACACTTAATGCTTTGGGCCCTACTATTTCTTCAAATTTCTCAGTCATCCTAGAGTATTCTGAGAGAAATGTCAGGGATGGGATGTCATACTTACTTGAGGCTACCTTTTATTCGTTCTTCGGTACGTTTTCTTAATAGTTATCCCATAAATATTGTTTGAGCATCAACTATTTATCATGCATTCTTCCAAGCACTGACGATAAAGCACCTAGAATGTCTAAGTAACTATATGTTCATTGAACAGATTGTTTTTGACAGTGGGAATGTGTTCGGTGCTGGGACTTGGGTTTCTTTGGTGATTTTAATGAAGAACCCTATATTCTTCCTTTGTTTTTTTAATATGCATCTCTAGAGGGTGCTCTTCTCTCCCAAACTTTCTTTCACATGTTGCATGTGGAGGCTAAGCTAGGAAAACCCTTGCACAGGAGTTTTTGCTTGTTTCTGACTCTACTGAGGATTGGGAGATGATTCCTCCTACCCTCTCTGTCTCAGACATTAATTACAAATCCAAAGTGTCAAAATTTGGAAAGAATAAAAAATATGAATCAACAAGTGTAGCTAGAAAGAGAACATATCTGTGACCATAATTTCTTCACGCTTTGGAGACAGGATATTTTTCTGTTCTAAAGAGAGAACTGCAGCCAGGAGAGACACATACTCAGGGAGAGCGGGGTCAGGGGTAACTCTGAAATCAAAGAGCCCACTCCCCCCGAAATGTCCAAGTGTTCTTTTCTTCCCTATTGCCTTAACCAGGCAACACCACCCTACTAAGGAGAGAGTAAGTAACCTTAAATACAATTAGATGGTACATTCTGTGCCCAGTAAGAAATATATCTTGGATAGGAAAGCATTTTTCTTCTCTAATTCCTATGTTGGATTATAAGAGGCAGCCTTTCCCTAAGAAGTCAAGGTGTCAGTACATCATCGCAACTGTTCGGCTTTCTCTTTTAAAGAGGTGCACTCATAGTGTGAAGAAGACACTATGTGTGCAATAGAACATGCGCTGCTCATTGGTTATGTCTTCCATCATGCCCATGGTGCCCACTCATGTATGCACACATTCTGTGCATCCCCAATTTGCCAGCCAGGTGGCTTGACTCCCAACACAGCCCTTTCCACTTGGCTGGGATAAACTGTCATTGCCCATTAAGCCAAAGTGCTCTTCATCATCATTAATTAATATTCCCTTCCCAGAGGAGGATGGATATTGTCCAAAGCTGTCAGACCCCCTCTCATCATCCACACCAGACGGATACACTAGGAATCACACGTCTCAGACACACTCGTCATGTCTTTTTTGCTCTGGCCACCGTCAGGCATGCAGTCCTCTCTTACCCATCCCCACGTGATGCCCCTGGAGAGTTTGTGCTATTCAGGAATGACAGAATTTTAGAACACTTGTTTCTAGGCTTCTCTGAAAGAAACACATCCACCAGACAAAATTGGAAGGGACATGACAGTGCTGCCTGAATTTAGCTCTAACTACAGACTAAGGTGGTTCAGAAGGTGGTGAATAGGTCCAGAGAGATCATTTGCAGATCCTGAGTTGGCCTTTCTCCAAGACTGTTTTCTTTTTTCTGTCTGGTTTCTTCTACTTCTAGGTAAAGTCTAGTACTATTTATCCTACCTTTCAATGTCTTTTCTTAGGGATATTGCTGGGCCACAACCAAATACAAGCCCAAATCTTTCTAGAGACACAAATAGTTTGTTGTTAAGAGTTTGCATACTCTAGGGACACCTGGGTGGCTCAGTCAGTTAAGTGTCCAACATTGGCTCAGGTCATGATCTCATAGTTTGTGGGTTCGAGCCCCACATCGGGTTCTGTGCTGACAGCTCAGAGCCTGGATCCTGCCTCAAATTCTGTGTCTTCCTCTCTCTCTGCCCTCACCCATTCATGTTCTGTCTCTCTTTCTCTCAAAAATAAATAAACATTAAAAAAGTTTAAAAAAAAGAGTTGCATACTCTAGGATTTAGATCTTAATTCTGCCACTAGCTTTGTAATCTTGCAAAGATGATTGCATTCTTTCTGCCTCTATTTACTCATGTTTAAAATGGGAGTAATTATAGTCCTAGTATCATAAAGTTAATGTATGGATTGAATGAGATAATAATGGGAGGTTCTTTACACAGTGCCTGGCACATACTGGCCCCTAAAATATTATCCATTGTTATTACGAACCTTCATCAACAAAAATCCTTATCTAGCATTTTTGCTCTGTGGACAACTCTCCTGGTTCACATTTCTTGACTCTTTCAAATGTGGTACATGTTCAATGGCCAACTGACACTGAGGGAACATTCTAGCATTGCAGTGATTAAACCACGTAAGATGGTCACCCAACACTTGGTCCCCAGCACTCCCTACGTCATCACATACACACACGTGCTTCTAGGGCAGAAAGGGCCACATTTGTTGTAAGGTTCTAATGTGTGTATATGAACATAATGATTGATTTTAATGAGACATGTGCTTCCTTTTGCATTTCCCACAAAGACTCATCAACAGTACATTTCCTCGATACACGGACTCCTATTGTTACACATTACACAGTCGGCCTCTGCTGAAACAGCTTAAAGAGCAAACAGCAATGGCAGGTAGTTGGCATGCAGAAGCATACAAGCAATGGACTCATGCTGTCCTCCTCAGTCACCCCCAAATGTGAGCAGACGTGCACTCCATATATTCTGTCTTTGTTACCCCTACCTCATATGTTGCTCATCTATGCTCCTTATTAATTCATTTACAGATTTGCTTACTTTTCATTTACCTCTAAGCACTCATCATTCATTGCAATTCTACTGGGAAATTCATGCTGGATGGCTTTCAACTTTCTGCTAGCCAGAACAATCAGAGTTAAGGAACATTTGTGCCAGGTTCCACGTCAGCCAATATTCTTTCTATCTAGGTAATCAGCAGATACGGCACCGCCGTTCTGATCACATCAAGTTCAATTCAAGTTGCTGTGAACTGTCACGCTAATAAAACCAAAGACTCTTCTTCCCCGGCCCCAGGACGCAGAACACCTTTACATAATGCAGTCACACCACCGCTCAAAGTGATGATAATAAGAGCCAGCAGTTTCCCTACAGACAGTCAACTGCAAGAGAGACACAAAGGGGAAACACAAGGATTAGCCAAGAAATGGTTTGTCGTGTCCTGAAGACACCCTGTTTCCTTTTCGTATTCCGTACCTGTTAGCAATGTTTGAATTCAGAAAATCATTCATGAAAACAAGTGTGAATCACAGAACATGGCAAAGTCATTCCTGTCCAAAGCTGTCATCTTTTCCATCATCAAGGGACCAATTAAAATGGTCTCTGTTTTGGCAGAAGACAAAATTTATCCAAAAACAAAACAAAACAAAAAAAACCCAAAAAACAAAACAAAACAGAACAACAACAACAAACTATTCCACAATAGATTGAAAAGAGGGGAGCAGTTAATCAGAAAGGGAAAAAAAATGCAACCTGAAAACCAGAAAATATTTTCGAGAGAACAGGACAGAGTCAAGACCAGGGAAACAAATTGGGTGATTGATCTGGGGCAGCTGCTTTGACTTCTTATGAGACTCTTGAAGCAAGCTATTTCCATCATAAGTGCTGGATCAAGGCACGAAAATGAATGACATTTCCACAAAACACATTTAAAGTTTAAATGTTTGTACAGCATTTAGAAGTGAGGAAAGAAATGTGGCAATTTACTCTTGTTTATAAGAAGACAAGTAGTTGGTGTTCAAGAATTACTATGGCCATGCTAAGTGCAATATGGGAAGCAAGAGAGATCCAAAATAGTAGAAATGTGTTGGGTATTTAAACAATATGGGTAGATTTTAAGACTATAAGAATAGAACATTGCATTGGGGCTTAAACTCATTGGACTATAATATTAATTATGCTATCTATAATTTGTTGAGCATTGGTGTATTTCTGGAACCATTTTACAGTACGTTAAGATGAACACAAGTAATCCTCAGAGAAATCCTATCAAGTAGATACTATGTATATCTCCATATTTTAAACAAGGAAACTGAGGCTTGGAAATTATTGGCTTTGTCTCTAGAATACATACACATGGGTATAGCTAGGATTTAAATCCAGTCAACCTGACTCCAAAATTTATACTTTAAATCACAAATATTATCCAACACAAATTTGAAACTAAATCACCAGAATATGTAAATATTTTCCAGAATACATTTTCAGATTGAGACTGAGATATATGATACTATATTTATCTGGAACATGGGCAGGAAACGAGTGGAAAAAAACTTGTGAATGTGTAAAAAAGTTTGCAGTGCATTTTTCTAAATATATACACACAAACTATGTCCCATGCTAGTCTGCACTCTGAATGGGACATACAGTTTGTTAATGCGCATTTATACATACAGAGAAGTTTAGATACTAGAAGAAAATCCCCAAGAGCCCCTAACGGAAAATAGAGGTAGACAGCATTAAAAAGAATTACAACAGTGGGTTTAAATGTCTTAAGTGAAATTGGATCCTTTCTTTGATATACTGGATATTATTCCCTTGCTTCCTGTTATTTAAGCAACTTCTTGACTTTCTGAAACTCATACTCAACCAAAAGATAGCATCATTATGACTGTACATATTTGAATCCATTCTAGATTTTTTTTCAGATAGGATATAGGTATATGATACAGACACTTCCCAAATTCTGAATATATTTTGTAATGGCTCATTATAACCCATTATAAATCTTTCATAGTGGAAGGTAAGACTGACAAATGGCTAAAATCCATCCCCAAATAGCAGCTTTCTTTCTACCTAGCTGTGCTTTAAATGGCAATTCAAGTGTTGGCATTTGTCATGAAAGCTCAGTGATCCAACATGTATGATTTTATTTTGTACCTTGGTCATTTTGAGAAGCAAAAGGCCGTAGTTCTCTTAGGGAATTATGGTAAACTTTGTTTTTTGTTTTTCTTCCCCCCTCCCATTTAGGAGAGTAAGACCTACATGTTTGTCTCACTCACTGGCCCTCTGAGAGGATGACAATTAGCCAATGGAAGTTATCTAATGAAAAAGGTATTCAGGTCCAGGGCACCTGGGTGGCTCAATTGGTTAAGCATCTGAGTCTTGATTCGACTCAGGTCTTGATTGACTCTCACGGTTCATGAGATAAATCCCCAAGTTGGTCTCTGTGCTGACAGTGCAGAGTCTGCTTGGGACTCTCTCTCTCCCTCTCTCTGCCCCTCCTACCCCCTTTCCAAACAAATAAATAAATATTAAAAAAAAAAAGGTATTCAAATCCAATGGGAGCATCTTCTGATCCAGTGCAGAGTTGCCTCTTTCTTTCTTCAAAGAGAGAGGGAACATGCCCACTACCCCTTTGCTCACATTGGGACACCGTGTCTGTCCTTCAAGATTATTTTCAAAATTCACATTAGGATCACTCTTGTTCAAACCTTTCAATTGTTTGACTGCTTCTCCAGATACTCTCTCTAGGTCTCTGAGACTACATGGCCTGTGGACTTCATGAAAAAATAATTTTTCCCACAGGTGTTCTGTAGATTAAAAATTAACCAACAAAAATGCTCTACAAATCCCTTCTTCTCCCGAATGACACGAGGCCACGTAAGGAACTAATAATTAAGATGATCAAGGCAACAGCCAATGGTAGGCCTTTACCTCCAGTCCAGGCACTACAGGGGCTCAGGACTGCACATGCTTCGTGACATACCTCATAGAGGTCAATCATGATGTTTCCCTCAGGACCTCTGCTGCTCTGAACATTCTCCAAGGCCAGCGTGAAATAGACCCCACGGGTGTCTGAGATATAGAGGTTATAGGTGTCATTTTGGTTCCATTCTTGCACCGCTGCAAACACTTGATTCTCATCTGTGCTGATGACGTGCATGTCCTGAAGAAAGATACAGAGGATGAAGAGGTTCGAACATTAACATGGCATGTGTCCGAAGAGAGTGGAATCTAATGAAGACCAACAGGATAGGCACTTAGGCACTGTAGTGGAAGATAGAAATTTTCCTTGTGTATATTTTTGAACTAAGAATTGATTAGGTTAGCATTAACCATGTATTTCCTTTGTCATTTGTGAAGTTAAGCAGTAAGGCCATGAGAAAATAGGACAGAGAAATGCTTGGTAGCTCACTTATAATTTAATTACTTCATTAGATAAATGAAGAATACCTTCTCAAATATGTATGACTCTGGAGAATCAATCATCTTGATATACTTGCCAGGCACAAACATGGTACATGTTCAGAAGGCTTGTGTGGGGCAAATATGAGGAAAAGTCAGAGACACAGCGAGAAAATAGACAAGCCCTGCACCTCTCAGTGTGGTTCATGGGCCACCAGCATGGGGGCATCACCTGCAAGCTTGTCGGGCACACAGAATCTCAGGCCCACCTATTGAATAAAAAATCTGCATTTAAATAAAATCTCTCACTGATTCAGAGTTCTGTTAAAGTTAGAGTTGAAGTTCGTTAAACTTTAACGGTTAACATGTGAAAGTTTGAGAAACACTGCCCAAGGCTCAGCAACTCCCAGAAGCCCACGAGGAAAACGAGGAAAACGAACGTTTCCTGAGAACCCCAAAGCACTAGCTGTCATGTAAATGAGGGCTCAAGCACTTGGTGGTTTATCTAAACCTTTACTCTGAGAAGTTCACTGGAAAACCTTAAGTGAGAGAGGGAAAAAAGTAGACTGCTTAACTGATGACACTTTCAGACTCTGATAGTTCTGGAAGATAAAAATAAGGCAAAGATAGTATGGAGGCAGTGAGTAGATGTCCCTGGGGTGGGAATTCCAAATCCTTTCTTCCCCATTCAGAACTCCAGAGTAGCGAATATTCAGGGAGAGGCTGACATAAACCAAGGCTTGCTGTCTCCCGCGCACAAGCTCTTGGAGGCCTTTCACCCTTTGCCCAAGGCAGCAGACACTGGTATAACTCTCAAAAACCAAAAACAGAAACAAAACGAAACCAAAGCCAGAATTATATAGAAGCACAAAGACAGAAGAACAATAAGGAAATATTCTTGGCCTTTGTGCAGCTTAATACTCAAATCTTCCCAGAAGGATCATCCTCCATTCTTGAAAAGCTTCGGGAGATTGTTCAATGCTTTTTGGCAAGAATATCAGTGCTAGAAAATTCTACCTAACTTCTATCCTAAAGCTCTTCTTGTATATGCTGACGTTCTTTCAATCAAACAAAGGCAATTCAGCTTGGATTCTGCTCTAATGTATAGGAACAAGTCTTTCTCCCCATTACCGGGATCACAGTGAATTCCTATGACCCCAGAAGGAAGAGATCCTCATGCAGACAGCTTCATATTCCTTCACCCCTACTAGGTACCACATGCCATACTCCAGAATTTGATAACGTTTTTATAAAAAGAATACAGAGTAGGAGGCCAAAAATGAATCCTTCCCATTAATTCACTGCAGGTCAATAATGCAGACTTATGTTTTGTATGGAAGTTGGCCATTGCTTATATCAGCCAAATGTCTATTTCCATTTCTTCAGCTAACTGTAGCTTGATGTTCTTTGACGAACACCCTCATTGCTCTCCGAGAAATTTCCTCCCTGTACTCAGTCTTTGCTACTTTCTTCCACCCTCAGCACCAGAAATGAGCGTGTTGAATATGCAATGTCCCTGACCACAGTGGTTGGATCAGTGATGGTATGTAACAAAAAGCCAGTAAGACAGAATTATAGAATGACTGCGGCATTATTAGAAAAAAATATATATATATATATATACATACATATATATATCTTACTATTAGTTCATAAGCAGTAAGAATAAATAAAATAATAAAAAATAAAATTAAAATAAAATAAAATAAAATAAAATAAAATAAAATAAAATAAAATTCTAGATCTGATGGAGACATATCTTAGGGGCAGGAGATGAAGACATTCCTGAAGAAAATAGGCTCAAAAGAAAGAGAGGCCACATTCTGTGAATGTCTTTGAGTCTTTGTGGACAGCTAAGAAGCCTGCCCCACCTGTAAACCTTTCAGCTAGAGAGAACACTAGGGAAAAAAAAAAAAGGTTAAAAGAATGGACTTTCAAGTAAAACTACTTGAGTTCAGATCCTCCCTCTGTAACTTAGCTGTGTGAACTAAACTCTGTGCCTCAGCATTTCTACCTGTAAAACAGAGATAACAGTGTGCCCTCCATGGAGTTGTAAGGATTAAATCAGTTACTAAGTGTTACACATTTATAGTGCCTGGCATGTAGCATTTGTTTCATACGGGCTAGCTATTTTCAGTGACACATGCCCTTAAATCTCTTCTGTTGATTAAGCAAGGTTGATTTGGCCTTTCTTTTCACCGCAAATGTTGGAGTGTTAACCAGTATACTTAATAAAAAGTAGTTCATGCAAGTATTTTGCTTCTTTTGAATGGAGGGGATTAGGTATGGAAATTAGCTCAAAGGCCATTCAACCACTGAGGGCAAACTTTCTATGGCTCCCCATTTCCTAAATTAGGACAAAGACCCAAATCCTTATTGTAGCATTTAGAATCCTCAAAGAACTACTCCTAATTCATGTTCACTCATCAGCAGGATGCAGTATTTTTCCTGAATTCATGTTATGATATTTTAACACAGATCTGGCCCCTACATAACTACTTCCTACCTCTGTCCCTTGGAGTGAATTTGTGCACTGGTGAACCCTTGAAGTCTGGGTCACCACAGACATCTCCTTAATAAATGCTAGGGACTAGATGGAGTACATTAACTGTCCTATCCCACTCAGACAAATCTTTATTTTGTAGATTCAGAACTAAAACACAGTGCCTCAAGGTCACATAGAGAACCAGTCACATAACAATAACAAATTCAAATGGCTACCTCTAGATAAGGGCCAAGATCAGCTCTCTCTCTCTCCATATAATCCAATTACAGTGAAGAGACTTAAAAAATGATGTTGGTCTTAGGTATTTGAATTGAAGGACCTGACATATTTCAATGGCATCTTTCTTTTTAATTCATGCCTATATTCTCCTCTATCAGGTAAATATGCTTTTTCTACCAGAATGGCACTTTATATTGAATGCTGTTACTGAGACACAAACTTTTAGAACAAGAAGTAGCCTTTTAGATCTTCTACGAGAGTGTTTTCCCAAGTCTGTTCCATAGCACACCAGCAATGTTGGACTTTTAATAGAATTAATTTTTTTAAGTGGATCTCTTTGGGAATGTTTGATCAGTGATGAATTATATAGTTTTCTTGCTCAAAGGACATCCTAGAAACTTCGACACCAGTGACCTACCATTACTCTCAAGGCAAAGAACATAGAATGAAATTTAGGTTTCTTCTTAAACTCATTTGATCATAGAGCCAAATTTTCATGAGGTATCTCTAAGGATATTTGATTCAGAGTAACATTTATTTTATTTTAAAAATGTAAAAACAAAACAAAACAAAAAACCCAAAACAACAAACAAACAAAAAACAGAGAAAGAAATTGATAAGCCAGTCCATGGTTCCACAGCAAGTTAGTGACCTATGTAGGTCTGGAATCCAGGCCTCCTTCTGTGAATCAAACAGTCTCTGTACCGCCCATGCCCTGGGTGCCATCGATCTCCCACCACACAGACAACGAGATCTATACTGATAATAATATTACCTTGCTTTTATAGAGTATCTGTCTCCAAAGTGCTTGAAGCACTTTCATATGTATTGCCTCGTTTATCTCACTTGAGGGGCTCAGAATGAGCTCCAAGTAAGTTAAGGGAAGGAAACCTTCACTGTGTCTCCTGGTCTAGGGCTTTCATGCTTTTAATAGCAGCAGCAGCATTAAAGTCTCCCCATCCCCCTCTCTGGTCAGCATTACTATTATATTATTATTATTATTATTATTATTATTAATTTTTTTTAAACACAGTTCAGGGTAACCATAGTCTTTCAAGAGCTGATACAAAGGCAGTGGATGATTACAGAAAATTTGACATCAAAGTGCTGGTTTGTCTTGATTCCTTTGTTGCGCATGAAGCTTTGTTCCTTTCCAGCCAAGGCAGCCCTGGCTTTGATAGAAGGCCACGAAATACATGCGCCTTTCCCACAAATCACTCCACCCAAGCTGGGGCTTCTCTTTGAAGGTGTAATGGGTTGTAATGAGGCATCTCATTGCCTTAAGTAAACATCTCCTTGGACTACATAATACATTCATTTGCTGTACTGACTCCTATTTTTCCAGGGAAAAGCTAAATTAATCCTTGCATTCTACCCTCCTATCTCACATCAAGCTAGTAATGGAGCGTGCTCATCTGGGATAGCAAGGGGAGGGGACAGACAGCAGATTCAGGTTCAAAGTACAACTGGCTAGATGTCACTGGGGGCAACTGTCAACAGCAATCTATGTGATGGCCATGAAGAAGCAATGCAAAGTACGTGTTTTTCCTAACACTCCAGTGCCAGGTCTGATGCTCCTTTGGGTTTAAACTACCATTTCTGGGGCTCCTTGGTCCATGTTTTTTTTTTTTTTCTTTTGATGGCCCTCCAGTATATCAAAATTTGTGGGGTATCTGCTATCTTATAATAGTAAACTATTCAATTATTTCAAGAGAAGAAAGGTATAAAGGATCCTAGTTTGGGAGCTCAGGGGAGTTCAGTGCTGGCCTCAGTCCTGCTGTAGACAGCATTTGGTTTGGCCCAGGCTTATTCCACTCAAAGAGTATATTCCCAGGAGCTAGAACAAGATGATTGACTCACATCTGCTGCTCCTGATTTGGTCTCAATTCCCACATGCCTCTTGAGCAAGGGCATCTCCCTGCATTGACTTTAACTCTTGTTTTTAAAGGTGTAAATATTGCAAGCTAACTACTGCATTTGCTGATCAATCAAAGAAATAGCAATTCATTTTGGCACTTGAAGGGGGAAAAAACCCAAAACGGCTCCATTGGACTTACTGAGTAGGCATGATCATATCCCTCCTGGGCCTTCCCAAAAGATTATCCAAGGTACTTTTAACAGCACTCAGATTTAGTTTTACATATGGACTCTCCCCATGTCTCATCCAAGGCACAACTCCAAAGTTGTAGCTTGTCCTTTTGTAAAACACGTTAAACTGAATCAAGACCAAGGAGCAGTTAAATGTATACAAGCACAGAAATAGTTCTGGGCAATTACCACTGTCATTAATTTCTTAGCTGCTGGAAATATTAGTAAATACTAACATGGATATTGTTCATGGAGTCAACAGGGAGATTTAATGTGTGTTATTATCCCAAATGTGTTGATGTCTCAGCCCACCTTACTCCTGTTAGGCTTAGAGCCAAAATGATGGCCCAGAAGGAGAATTCTGCCTGGAGAAGCCAGAGCAACTGGCTACCATTTACTTTCCTGGAAGAAGAGATCTGCAATGACCTTGTGCTGTGTCTGTCACACGATTCCCTGGCAGCTAGCTGGTGTTGGGCCACGATAACATACTACAAAGTCATGGACAAAAACACAAGACAAAGAGTCATGAAAACTCAGTCGAAAAAAGTTCTCTACGTTCTTTGCCCAACCCAAAGGTTTCAAAACTGAGCTACAACTATATTTAAACCTACGCTTCCCCCTTCCTACGGTCATACATACCTCCCTTGCTCTAAGATCAAGGCACAATGCATTAGTTACTTCAGGCCACAAATCCACAGCTTGGAGCGCCCAAGTCAGTTTGACCTCCACTAGGTGGCGCTCCATATCAACACAGTTCTTCAGTGTTTCTGGAAAGAGCCCAGGGAATGTCAGCAGTTGAGGGTCTTTAACTTCTGTCTGTCATTATTTCCAAAGGAGTAACGTCTTTGGGAAAGTCCAAAAAATTTAGCTGTGCCTCAGAACTCTAAAGACAGCCAGTATCGTAAGTCTATTGAGAGAGAAAGCAAAGGTTGGATGCCGTATAGATGTACCCCCTCTCAAAAATTAATCACAGTAGAATGGGATAGAAATGTGTCACCCCCGTTGTACTGACATAATATCCAAAGCATGTTTTCTGTTTTGCTAGAATACCAGTACATATTTCTTGAAAAGTAAAAGCAAATCAGTTGACAATTTATTTAGATGCTCCTATAACAAGAATTCCAGAGAGAGAGACAGAGAGAGAGACAGAGAGAGAGAGAGAGAGAGAGAGAGAGAAAGAGAGAGAGAACGTGAAAAGCAGTCATGAGGGATGAGAAGAGATAAATGAATACGAAAGACTGAAAGGGTTCTTGGGAAAGGGGTGAGGTCAAGAATATGTGAATTGAAGAAAATACTAAAATGAAGAAATCCATTCAGCTCATACCTTGGGCAAAGCATACTTGGGCAGCTTCATTTGGGCAAACGCATTCCTTCGGTAGGACACGTAGTAATGCGGCCGTCCTCCTGATGTCAGCTGTATCATAAACACAAGAGTTGTAAGAAGAGCTCCTATAATACTTCCAGGCCCTCAAACAACAGCCATGAATGGAAGGGGGTAGCTGCCAACCCAACAGTGTGAATGACTATGGTGGACAAGTGTGAAGAACTAGAGCTCCATTCAAAAACGACTCACACAGTGTATGTGAACTGGTCTGAGGCCCAACCTAGCCCACTGGGTGAACATAAAATTCTTGGATTTGCCCTGTAGGTCAGAAACAAGGAAACATTTTCATTTCCTTTTTATTTTTCTTCTCTTTTGTGTTTCTAACGAGAGAAGCCTTAGGGTATATTGGCTTAACGTCCATCAGCTGTCCCCAGCTATCCAGCCCAAGACTATGACCACGCAAACAGGTCCCCATGCCATATCAGAAAGAAACAGCCCGGGTGAAACAGTGGCAGAGCTGGAGCCTCTCATCTCTGAGCGCTGAGTTCCGTTTGATGCTGTACCATAGATGAATGCGAGTATGTCTCACATACAGCCGCGCTGCTGACACATTAGACGGAAAACCGGCCAGGATCATAGCCCAAAATCATTATAGATCTCTATCTTCCAGAAGAGAACTCTGAGCTACCTCCTCCAAGTCTGTCCAGCACATACAGCCCAGTGAACCCTGTGGGTGCGAGGGAGGGTAAGAAGGGGTGCGGTCTCCACCCCAGCACGAGCACTGTTTCGTGGAGTGGCAATGGCTCTACTGTCAGCCTCCCTCTCCTTTGTAGCCACTGTTTGTTTTTTTTTCCCAGTTTGGTTGAGATATTCACATATAAGATAGGTAACTTTAAAGTGTACAATGTGATGATTTGATAAATGCATATACTGCAAAATGATGATCATAATAAGGTTAGTTGACACCTCTATCCCCTCATTTAATTATGATATTTTGTGTGTACTGAAATCATTTAAAATATACTGTCTTCATAACTGTCGAGTATATAATACAATATTGGTAATTATACTTACTATGCTATACATTAGATCCTCAGAACTTATTCATCTAATAGCTGGAAATTTGTACCCTTTGACCAACGTCTCCCCACCCCCCAACCCGTAGCAAGAACCATCTAGTCTGTATTTCTATGAGTTGGTGGAGTCACTCTTAATCCATATAAATATCTGGAGCTGGAACATCAGTTGGAGTTTGCATACTCAGATTGTGTCAACAAATGCTGTGGGTGAAGGTCCATCAGAAACGTACGAGAGTGACTGGCAAGTTATCTTGTCCACCATGATTGGGCCAGATCACCTCCTAATTCTAGGGATGGGTTATGTTCACAGTGTTCACAGGATCATGTTCACAGCGGTATGGGTAGAAAATACATAACATTTTAAAGGCAGAATTGATTCTCATTGGTTAGCCATATATGTGGATTACAAATCATTATTAGAAAACAGAAAAGGTTCCTGGCAGAAACAGTGATTGAGAAATGAATTATAGATACAACCAATACGTGTAACCATTTTAATGTCACTTGATAATTTGATGCTGAATTATCAGAGTACTCATTATTCATTTCCCCAACAAAGAAATGAAGTGTATGTGTATGTATAATCATTTGCAAAACATTTTAAGAGTACATAGGTTGATTTTGTGCATTTTGAACATTTGCTTCCTTAAAACATGGGATTGAATATTCTGAATTATGATTTCTTGTCCAAATAAATATATTAGTGTTAAGAATGTGTCTCAATCATAGTGAAATTGTGTGTGTGTGTGTATGTATATATATATAATGTGTGTAAAAATGAATATATGTAATAAATATATGTCAATATATTCAATGTACACACACACACACACAGAACTATTCAGCAATTGTACCTTTGTCACTCTTACCATGGGAAGCAATAAATGAAGTCTGTCTAAACTTACCTAACAACTAAGTAAATCACTGTTCAAACAAACCTAAAACTTTCCTGAAATGCTGAAAAGCAGCAAAGCATACTTGCTCCCTGTCTCTTCTAACCACTTTACCTCAAAAGGTTTCCCACTCTCTTTAGGAAAGAAAAACCCAACTGCATACATCTTCACTTCTCACCCTAATCATAGTCAGAGCATGACAATAATGGCTGATTACTCTCCACCTCGCCTCTGCCTCCCACTACCTCCAGTCACCCCGCAGCTTCCTGTTGCCATCTGTTTCTCTATTTTTAAGGTAAGTATTGAGGAACAGGCTGATTGGCTGACTCTTCTGATAGGAAGAGAGTGACATATCCACTCAGTCTCACTGAAGGCAGAGGAAGGGTGAACAAAAGTGCGCATCATTCTGGAGACAACCTTCATACTCTAAGCGGTGCCTCCGTGACCACGTGTTGATAAGGTCCTCCAGACGCTGCTCAAAGGAGATAATTAATATTCCGTGAGCATAGAAGCTTCGACACTTGGCAATGTTCCTTTTGTCAAGAAGATAATGATTTTATTTTTCTTCCTTTTTTTACCCTCAAGGGAGTGTAAGCAGGCAAAGGAGGCTGCATTAGGGACGGAAGCAGGGAAGAGAACTGTCTGAGACAATCAACAGAAGTGGATCTTTCATACCTGAACAAACACATAATCATCCTGGACAATCAAAGAGTCTGGGTCAATGTAGCCTGGGAAGGGTTTATTCCTGTTGGCCTCTGTGCAGTTCTGCATTCGGCAAGTTAGGTACTGTGAATCTGAAAGAAAAAAAAAAAAACGTAGGGGGAAGGTATACACACTGAGTATTACACTCAGAGTCGACCTTTTTTCTTTCCCTTGCTATCTCCAATTCTTGAAACAAATCTCACATTCTTTAGCTGCATTATTTTTACCATTATTATCGTTCAAAGTGGTATCATTATTATTTTACTCATTCTTTTTTTGAGAGAGCACAAATGGCAGAGAGGGGCAGAGGGAGAGACAATCTTAAGCAGGCCTACGCTCAGCGTAGAACCTGACACAGGGTTTGATCCCACCCCCTGGGATCATGACCTGAGCCGAAATCAGGAGTCGGACACTCAACCGACTGAGCCATCCAGGCACCCCATTATTTTACTCACTTTCTGTCAACACCATCACCAGCATGCCCCCTCACCTCCACCAAACCTTGCCATCCTGGAATACTAAATCCTCATTAATTATACTAATTAATTAATACTAACTAATTAATACTAAATCCTAATTAATTAATTTTCCTCTCCCAAACCTAAATGAAAATATTTTTAAAAACTGGCAATAATATTTACGATTTCCTAATTATTTTTTTGCATTTGTAGGCTCTTCCTCCACACTCTGACCTTTGACCAACAAGCAGGGAAACATGGATATAACATGCATTTACCAGCCATCTCATGCAAGAAGTTATAAACATTGTTATAAGCAGTAAAATTCCATGTCAAGACAAAGGTCTTTCTTCTAATAATTTTAAGTGAAATAGAATAGAGAGGAGTTTCCTTGGGTCCAATAATTTGCTCTTGGGTCAATTGCTCCTTGGGTCAATAATTCTACAGATGAGAAAACCAAGACCCTGAATCTTACCTGAGACTTGACAGCAGATGGTAAACCTATCAGTTAAATTAACTCTTCTATACATTTGCTATCTATGGCTGGAAGTGCAATGTAACAGGGTGGCTGCCTTGGTTTTTCAACCACAGCTATTCTGCTCTTTCTACAAATCAGATGTCATTTCATACTTAAAACTCCTTTTGCCTCCTTGCATTTAAAATAAATTCAAATCTTCTACCACCCACCACTCCAATGTCCCCACATGTTAATCTCTTCTTCTCTCTGTGAGTCTTCTAATCTGGCTTCCTTTATATGCAGAAGTTTGGCTAAACTTTCTACTACTTACGAGACTTTTCGCTTGTATTCCCTCTGCCTAAAATGCTTTTCCCCTGGTTGTTCACAAAGAAAGTTCTAGATTTCAGTCTACTATTATTTCTGAGGGTCTTCCATGATTACTCTGGATCACACACCATTTTGTTAATTTCCCCCCCCCCCCCCGCCCCATGGAATTCATTTCTGTCTGTCTCTATTAGAATATAAGCTACTCGAAGATAGTGACTCCTTTTTCTTGTTGTTCACTGATGTACCCTCAGGTTCTAATACTGTTCCAGGGACATATTGGCCAATGAGTAAATATTTACTAGAATGTGCCTTTTTATTGTAATATATCTTTTTCAATGAAGAAGAAAGTCATTTTACCTTTTTTTTTTCTTGATGCTTAATAAATGGATGTTTGATTTTAGGATATCAGGGATGTATAAAGAAATCCACTATTCCAAATTAAAACAAAATAAGGAGATGAAGATTTACATTTAAATGGGGGTAGGCAATAGTATAGCATTGGATGCAAGGATTCACTAATGACTTCTCTCAAGGACATTTCCAGGACCATCTTTACCTATGGAAATTGGGTAAAATCTGTATTCTACAAGGAGGACCACAAGGGGGCGGCATGCATATTTGCTCCATCTGACCAAGGACATGTAATTGTGGATAAGCTCTTATGATACTGGAGATGAACTTTATTCACAATATTCCCTCATGCCTCTGCCGTCTGTGGGGATGGGATGGCTCTGAAGTACTTTAAGCCATCTGGTTGTAGTGAAACCATCTCTGTAGATGAACTAAATAAGAGCCATCTACTCACTCTTAGTTACCACCTTCTTCAAACATTCTTTATCATTCCATCTTAGGGCATAACTCAAGGTCTTTCTCCTTGAAGACAATTTCTGGGAGTCAGTCCTTCCCAGAATCGTCCCTTTTCCCACCATAGCACACAAAATCTTCACCTCACAGTTTCACACTCCACCAGATTCTTCCACATCTTTTAAATGACTTTTATTTTTCCAAAGGTAGCTTGGGGTCACAGCAATGGACACTGGTAACTATGAGACCGGGGCTTGAGTTCTTATTTGGTCACTTACTAGCTACATAGTTCAAAAGAAATTTCAATCTCCTGAGCCTTGCCACCCTCATCCATTAAATGTGAATGCCAATGTCAACTCTCTTGGATTTTGGCTCTAAGAATTAACTATAATAGCATATATGCTGAATGTTTTAAAACTCAAATGTGTGCAGATACGAGCTGTTATCAATAATGATAACATTCCTATTTTCTCTTTTGCTACCTTTCCCAATAATTGGATCAGTTTGGGGGCCTTTTAAAGGCTAGTTAAACTGAATTTGAGTACTCTAGTTATGTTTCTGTATCAGCTATGTTTCTTCTGGTGACCTGCCCGATACCCATTCCTCCTGGCCTCTTTGATGGAAAAGCCAATACTGGATCGGTTGACTTATCCTTCCTCCTGCATGACTGAGAAGTGCCCATATGCAAGGATTAATCCTCTTGGGTCTATGCCCGCAAAAGGTCTTCTGACTCCTCTTGCCATTGGTTGGTTCAGGAAAGAGCATTAAAACTGAGTTCTAGTAAATGAGAAGAGAGGGCAGTCTTGTAAGGGGCTGCAGGGGAGAGACCAGGAAATACAGCAGAAGACCCTGTTCTGCCTCTCTAGAATAATGTGATGCTGAGAACTGCTCTAGCCTTCTTTTTACATAGAGGAGCCAGTAAGCTTACAGTTAAGCTTACCTAATGAGTATGCAAAGAGATGAAAAGGACCTATTTCCTGATGACACTGAGTTACTGATTATACTGAACTTACAGCTGCTCTTTTTCTGCACTTCTTATGTGAGATAATGAACAAAAACAATGATTAACCAAACTAAATCAAAGATTCCTGATTAGGAGGTCTTGGCCTTCAAATTACAAATACAACTTCCAATCAGAATTTCTTGGACTGTCACCTGATGAGAACTTTTGATAAATACACAGTGCTTATTTTCTTTGTATGGGGTCTCAGAGTTTAAAGCTTTCTTAAGACTTGAACCTCCTCTTCAAAGGTTCCTGAACAAGTATAAGACGGAAAATATAAAGATACACTACTCATATTTATAACTCAGCTATTGAGAAACTATGAAGCTGAGGGATTTGGGAAGAAAATAAAAGAGCAGGGAAACTAACAATTGTTGAATACCAATGTGCCAGGTTCACATTTATTTCATACATTTAATCTTGATAATACTACAAAGTATAATATATCGACTATTTTTTTAGATAAAGAGAATGAAGCTCAAATACGTAATGTTTTACAGAAATAGCATTATGGGTTTCAAACTTGGTTGGCTCCAAAGCTGGTTTATTTCCACTACTCTGTATTGTGTGAAGAATGCTGGTAATTTTGGGGCCAACTTCTGTTAATTATATTTTGTCTTTGATCTAAGTAGCAATGCATACACCCAGATACAAAAAGAAAGACAAGTAAATTTATATTTTGTGTGGAGTAATTTGGCAATAGGATCAAGATCCTTGAAAATACTCTCTTTGACCTCACATTTATTTCTGAGAATTCTAACCAAGGGACTAAGTAATGATCTATGCAAAGATTTAGGTACTTCAATTTTCATCAGTGTTGTTTATAACAAAACTAAATAGAAAAATGGTCAAACATAGAGGAATAACTTTTTAAAACCTCAGAACATGCATAGTTTGTTATTAAAATCCTGATTCTAAAGAGTATATGAAGATTTATGGAAGTGGTTAATGCATTTCATATAATAAAAATAGGTTTCTAATTAATAATTTGTATCAATGCTTTAATTTCTTAGTTTTAAAAAACAGGCCTTGGTTATTTAAGAAGTTAACATCGGGGAGAGCTAGGTAAAGCTGTACTATCTTGGTAACTTTTCTGTTTACCTAAAACTATCCCAAAATAAGTAGGTTACCAAAATATGTGCATATCAACCCGATTTTCTGCAAGTTGTATATATAGATATCTACATATGTATGCTTACACTGGAAAAATGAATAAAAGATATACATGAGATGTCAACAATAGTATACAGGTAGTGATATGAGAGAAGGAGACAACTGTGTGCAAAGCCCTGGAAAGCATGTCTCAGCCAGGAGGTGGAGGGGGCGTGTGAGATCTGTCCCACAAAAATCAGAGAGGCTTCTCTAATTCCTCTGCTTCTCCCACTCCCCATGACACATACTGAGGCAGAGCACCACGAACAATATGTGTAATGAGCCCATCTTTGGGCTAAGAAATACCAAAGGTTCCATTGGGCGACACAAGCAAAGTCCCAGGAAGAGGCTTTGAAACCACTGTTTGCTTAGAGAGGCTCAAAGTGAAATTTGCAAGCTGAAGGGGAAATGAACAATTTTGAGCTGCCTGCCCCTGGTAAAGGGCTCCTGGTTTGTTCTCTTTCTCCTCCTAATGGAAACAGAGAGAAATTGGCTGCGCTTCATAATGAGGGACCAATCACTCTTATTCCCCTTGGGGCTTACTGTAATAGCATTAAGTATGATGAACTCTTTCCATATTCAATTCTAGTGAGTGTATGATGCGATTCCATAGGAAGTATCTTGTAATTTGGCATTAATTAACGTCAATTAATGCATGCAACTGCTAGACTTTAGAATTAATTTCATTACTTTTCCCACACAGATGTTTTCCTTGCCATAGGTAATTAGGGCCCTGTGCTGCTCTTCTCAGGCATCCTCACTCTGTATAACAGCTGCCGCTTGGCATAATGCAATTCCCACCCCTGCAGAATCTGTGATGTAGACAAAGGCTGCCTTTCGAAGGCCAGGCTTTGAGCAGAGGAACAGGGCTTTAAATGCAGGTTCAAGGCCTGCTAGCTTTGTAAACGTAAGCAACCACTTCACCTCTCTGCACACTGATCTGTAAAATGGAAAAGATGGGAGCCATCTTGCCAGTGGTTGTGATGCCCAAAGACTTCAGTCATGAAATGTGTTCAGTCTAGGGCTGGGCTAGACCGTGCTCCAATAACAGGAGCAGTGATTGCTACTGAAGTCCTCTCTCTTGAATCACCAGTACCATCCATTGTGTCTCAACTGTAAAGTACTCCAGACATCTCTACCTGACACATCTTTCTTCATATTTGATGTTTGGTTTCAATTAAAGATTTTTAAAAGTATTTTTCAAAGCACCATGAAAAGTATTCTCCTTGTATAATTAATAGGTATTTGTGTGAGTCAGTGGGCAGTGGGCAGAAATGGAAAATAACCATGGGTATGAAGAGGACATGAGAGTTGGCTGGGTGCCCAGCACACAGGGCCTGCCAGCCTGCAGCCATATTGCTTTGCAAATGCTTCCTCCTGTTGGGAATGATGTTCTAGGTCCTAGCTCTATCTCCAACATGCTGCATGACTCTGAGAAGGTCACTTACCAAGCCAGGTTTCAGACTTTTTCTCTTTGTAATGAAGATTATTAGAACTTTAGAACTATAGGGCGCCTGAGTGGCTCAGTTGGTTAAGCATCCAACTTCAGCTCAGGTCATGATCTCACGGTTTGTGGGTTCGAGTCCCCCCCATCGGGCTCTGTGCTGACAGCTCAGAGCCTGGAGCCTGCTTCAGATTCCGTGTCTCCCTCTCTCTCTGCTCCTCCCCTGCTCCACTCTGTCTCATTCTCTCAAAAATAAACATTAAAAAGAAAAAAAAAGAGAGAACTTTAGAACTAAAAAAGGACATTAAGAATCAGACTATTACTTTAAGATCTGACAGGTCTTCACTATACTTTACCCATTGAAACCTGTCTCCTCCCACCCCTGCCTGAAGAAACGAAGCTCTGTGACGTTGCTGGTTAAGTCTACATTTTCAGGACTTCTGCTATTTCTAAACAGCACGTTCATTCCTGACTGACACCTGTGTCCATTCAGACAGTTACTCGGGTTTGAATTTCCTTTTCCTTGCCTACCCTGCCCAAATACTTGCTGGGCTTTCTTCTGTGGGGTTTTGCCTGAGGCTCAGGCTGACCTCTCCTTTCCCAGAATCTCTCCAATGATAGCAGCAGCAGCAGCATTAACCTCCAGAATTACCACAGTGACCTCTTCTCTGGGTCAGGAACCATGCTAAGTGGATCTCATGCTTTTTCTTTTTTAAACTGTGTAAAAAAAAATCCAGAAAGAGGTACTTTTTACAGATGAAGAACTCCAGACTTAGAGACGAGATTTGTCTAAGCTCACATGCTAGTAAATGACACAGCAAGAAAAACATCACAGATCTCTAGAACTCTACCAGTGATTCTATTATTCAAAAAATATTTAGCACCAAATCCTTTTGTATACCTTAATATTACAAAAGTTTCATTTTAGACAAAACCATAAACTCTGTAGGCAGTAGGTCATGAGCACTTTAAAACTCACCCTAAACTCCATTAATTTTCAACCTTAAAACAGGGAAGTTTTTAAAGCCCATGCATCTGCATATAAATCTTTCTTTTGTCCTTTATATTGTTCCATTATTTGTTTGAGAACTTTCGTCTTAAATGTTCCCACCTAACACACACACACACACACACACACACAAACACACACACACACACACACACACACACACACGCCGAGCCCACATGCTTGTGCTCATATAACCTTCAGTATCATCAGGGTTCTAGAGCCCTCTGTGGCATGTACCAGTCAGAAATTGGCATCTGCAAAAATGAGACTAGCCATGGCCCCTGAAAATACTATGCAGAGTTCAAAAAATTTCCATTAAAATTATAAACTTAGATTAAATGTTCTCCCTTGGCATAACAAGATTGTGGCATTGCTTTCTTCTATGAAATCTCTTGATTTGGGTCCATTATAACTTTCTAAATGTTGTCCTCAGGAGGTCATGACTACTCCAGGAAAAGTTCTGAGATCATACCTTTTTTTTTTTTTTTTGCAAAGTACAGGACTAGGAAATAGGGCCACGAGACAGAACATAGAGACTTAATAATTTAATAGAAATTAAAAAAAAATAACTTGCCAACTATAATGCGGTATGGTGAGTGCATCCCAGGAAGGATCAGGTGCTGGGAGCCCACAGGTGAGGGTCACCCAAATTTATACCTCTCCACAGATGGTCTACTTTGTGCCAGAAATTGTCCTGTGACAGCATTTATTTTACTTTGCATCACACAGAACTGTGGACGTGTTATGCCCACCTGGCCAGCAGATTTTTGGGGATAGAGACTATTTCACTATTCACTCAAATATGACATCTCCCCTAACTACCAGGTAAAGTCGAGAAGAGTGAGGCCTTTGCAACGTTCCCTTCCATCTCTCCTTTGCGTCTGGGACAGCACCTGGCACAGCATTCAGGTCCAATGATATCTGCTGAATGAAAGAATAGTATGTCTGAGGTGAAGCAAACCCGGCTTCATATTCTAGCCCTGAGGCAATGGTGAAAACATTTAATCCTTGAAAGCCTTGTTTTCCTCAATGTTAAAATGAGAAAGATAACAACAGAGCCTGTTTCCGAGAATTGATGTAAGGGTGCAGCGAAAGATTAGCAGGAAGTGCCTTAGTGCCTGGCCAATGATAGGAATATAATCCATGACACCAGCACCATTGTTGCTCGAGAACATAGAGGACAAAGGAAGGGAATGTAGGAGTCAGTGCCAAGATCTTTAGAACACTTTTTTTTTTAAAGCAGGAGTCAGAAGCATTAGGAATTTTCCAGATGGCTGGAAATTGTCACACATTATATGGACTAGTGCTGCTGTGTCCTGGGGGATCCTAAACACCCAGTAGAAACCCAGACCTCTGTCATAGAGTTAAAGCCTGGGGATGATAGGTTTCTCTTGTGTACCTCTGTCCTCTCCTCCTGAGGATGGGAAGTCAGGGCACAGACCTTCCCACTGCGGCTGGGCATACAGGACACAGGGGAAGTAACACATAGCTGGCACAAAGAGCACACTTTGAAAGCTGCCCAGCTGAGCCTGTGGCTGTGTGTCACTGTCAGGTGTTCACTGCTATGTGGGGAAGCCTGTGTTATCACGTTTCACGCTTTTCTGGTTAGTTTTCAGGGCTGTCTTTAAGGCTACTAACTCAGAGAGGCCGAGCTGAAATCACAAGTAGTTGAAATGAAGTGGCTTTTGCAGTATGAACAATGGGATCAGAACGAAACAGCCAGGAAAAAAAGCCAACGGCAAGGTGCCGCCATGCAGCCTAATGCCTAACACCTGCTTTGGGGACAGGAAAAGAAGGTAAATGAAGATTATAAAACATGGCGTCTAATAATGCCAGTTGGTGTGCTAGCGTTGGGACCTTAGCTGGAGGGAGGGTGGCGAGGCTGATCCTTTTTTAGATTTATTTATTTATTTATTTATTTATTTATTTATTTATTTATTTTTTATCCTTTTTTAGATTTATATACACATGCCAAAGTGTGACTCTTCCCTAGAACGTTAAAGAGATGTGGTATCTTTTGAAGGTTCCTTGATGAGGAAATACAAATAGCCAATAAATAAATGAATGAATAAATAAATAATCTTGATCTCGTTCATAATTAAATCGATGCAAATTAAGACAACAGGGCATGGCTCTTTGCTCATCAGATGGGTTATTATTGAAAGATCTCTGATAATGCTCTGGACTACTGAGGGCTTACAAACACAGGCAGGCATCCTCATAGTGAGTGAGTGTACACGACACAAGCACCTCAGGGGACAACGGAACAAGGTCTGCTGAAATGCTAAATGTATATACTTGCAGACCCAGGGATCTGCTTGCAGTTATTAAATTTCTCTTTTCAGCAGTGCTTGCTGCCTGCACAAGGGTGAGTGCTTACTAACCAAGTAAGTAACGTGTGTGCATGTGGATGTATGTATTGGCACCGCTTGAAAGGGCCAAATACCTACACGTCTGTCAGTGAGAGAACGGCAAACTAGCTTACAGCTGCCTGCACGGTAGGGTTTTTTGTAGTGATCGGTCATGAAGTGACTACATTTATATGTGCCGATGTAGAAAAATTTAACTGGCTATGGTATTCACCAACGGTGAATTTGGCATAACGGTTTTACAATGTGAACATTTCTGAGTGTGTATGTGTATGTGCATACGTATTCATCGGTATGGGCCCAAACGATTTCTGAAAAAATGCAGGATAAATATTAAAAAAAAATTACCATCTCTGGGGAATGGGAAGGGAGGTCAGGAAGTGGGTTTTAGTTTTCACTTGATGCACCTGAGTGCGGCTTATCCTTTTTTTTTTTTTTTATTGTCATGGCTGCTACTTTTGTTGTTATAAAAGTCATCTATTTTTTTTTTAATTTTTTTTTCAACGTTTTATTTATTTTTGGGACAGAGAGAGACAGAGCATGAACGGGTGAGGGGCAGAGAGAGAGGGAGACACAGAATCGGAAACAGGCTCCAGGCTCTGAGCCATCAGCCCAGAGCCTGACGCGGGGCTCGAACTCACGGACCGCGAGATCGTGACCTGGCTGAAGTCGGACGCTTAACCGACTGCGCCACCCAGGCGCCCCAAAAGTCATCTATTTTTATAGGAAGAACTGAAAGCGCCCCGCAGATAACATCCTGAGGACTGATGAGAACCGAGGTCTCCATCACGACCCCAGAGCATTGCGGCCATGCTTCCTCTCTCCAGACACTGCTAGGCATGCTATTCAATATGGAAATCAATTGGAGCGCTGGAGAATAGGAAATGGAAAGGGGATGTCCAGTTCTCACCAACGACCAGAATTTGTGGTATGGTGGTTATATAAAGTTGTGAGGCTCCTTTGATTTTTATTTCACCTTGTAAAATGCTGGTCTGTGGTTCATTTCAGCAAGAGTTTTTGGGCATTTTCACAGTTGGTTGAAGGGCCAAGGTTGTTTTTCCCCAGTGAAAGAGATTAGTCTTTATGCAAGTTGTTACAAGGTTACTTACTCATGCAAATAGACAACGAGCCCAGTAATTGTCCCCTGTCCCCTGTCCATGGCAGCACGGATCACCACCAGTACAGAAATACTCATGTCACTGGCGAGGCTGTTCATTTCAGAAGTGAAAGGGAGGAGCAATAAAGTTTAAACTTGGTATTACAGGTTTTCTTCCAAGGTCATGTTTGCAGATGTGTATGAAAATAGAACTATGCATCCCTGCATAATTGCTGTGTGAAGAGTTCTGGTAACAGTTCTGTTTTCTTCCAAAATCACATAGACAAACACACGGCATACAATTACAGGGAGTTGGACAGGTTCTCACATGCCCCCATTAGCCCTCCAGGCCTCTGCTGACCCTCCGGGATTCTGCAGGCCCTTAAAGCCCTTCTTTAAGAAGACACGCTTAACGTGGATGGAACTGGAGAGTGTTATGTTAAGTGAAATAAGCCATACAGAGAAAGACAGATACCATATGTTTTCACTCTTATGTGGATCCTGAGAAACTTAACAGAAACCCATGGGGGAGGGGAAGGAAAAAAAAGAAAAAAAGAGGTTAGAGTGGGAGAGAGAGCCAAAGCATAAGAGACTCTTAAAAACTGAGAACCAACTGAGGGTTGATGGGGGGTGGGAGGGAGGGGAGGGGAGGTGATGGGCATTGAAGAGGGCATCTTTTGCGATGAGCACTGGGTGTTGTATGGAAACTAATTTGACAATAAATTTCATATAATAAAAATAAATAAATAAATAAATAAATAAATAAATAAATAAATAAGTAAATGTAGAATAAAAAAAGAAGACATGCTTATACAGATAAGGACATTTATTAAGTCAACAGATGGGTCAGTCTCTGAGCTTTGTTTTGTACACAGAACCAAAATAAAATAGGATATGGCTTTTCACAAACCTTTCAATCCAATGCTTTAGTTAACATTTTCTAACCCCATGCATTACATTCACAAATGCATCTATATTAGGTGAATCAGTAGAATATAGGTTTAATTTTTGTTATTTTAGTGCACTGGGTGCATATAATGCATGTGTGAAAGCACATTCTCTCTCTCTCTCTCTCTCTCTGGCTTTCTGGCTCTGTCTCTCTCTCTCTCTCTCTCTCTCTCTCTCTCTCTCTCACACACACACACACACACACACACACACACACACACACACACATACATGAGATATTTAAACAGCAAAATCTTTATACCTGGGGTGAGCACCTGTCAATTTGTACGGAGTTAGATGCAAGGGCCAATAACAAATGCCACATCCAATAAATACATTCAAAATTTTCCAGTAATAATTCCTGTGATTGATTGTAATTGAGGTTGCCTCCCAAGGTAGAGAGGTAAGGCAAGGAATAATAGCAACGTTGTCACAGTGTAAACCGTAAGACATCCAGATTCTAGAGCCCAGTGGCAGAAATGTCTATGCTAGTCATAGACCATAACAGAGCAAATGCTTTCCAGAGCTTACTTGTCCTCAACTGTGGAGACTTCGGTTGAAACAGAAATAAATTATAAAATGTAACCTAGGGAAATTTGAAATGAGACTAAAACCAAACTTTGAATATCAAGCCCAGATAAGTATTTGTAAGCCTCCCTGTGGGGAGGAGACACATAAGCTAGTATAGGATTTTTCCTGTGTCAAAACTACAAAATTCCTGAATCCATTAACATCAGAAAGAAAGTACTTATTCAAAGTAAAAAAATATCGTATTGATTTGGTATATAGCCTACAAGACGCATGACCTGGAATATAAACAATGGGTTCCACATACTTAAATTGTGTCCTAAATAACCTTGAAGGCACAGAAAAACAAGAAGGATCTCCATCAGAGAATAGGGAGAGAGGTAACATCAGACATTGGAATTTCTAGAGCCACTGACCAGCCTGGAACCTGAGTTTAATAAATATACTCTCCATAAAAATAAATAAATAAATAAAAAATAAATACACTCTCCACTATATTTGTTAATAATACCTTACTACTCTGATCTCTCTGTGGTCTTTCCTACTCTGTTTCTTTGACCTGAAGTAGGTAACTTGAGGAAGAGGAAGAGAGAGAGAGAGTGCAAAAGGGGTGGGGGGAAGAGAGAGAGAGAGAGAGAGAGAGAGAGAGAGAGAGAGAGAGACTGAGACTGAATATGATATTGAGAAAATCTCATTTTTTTATACCCAGTCAGGTCAGGCATTATGCTTAGATCCTTTATTTCAATTGGTAGGTAATTTCTTTTTTCCTGTTTTGTTTTGACAGGGATAACTTTTCAAATTAAATCCCTTTATTGAATTTTCACTCTTGGGTAGTTTCTGAAGATGCTGCCTTTGCAAAAAAAAAGTAAAATAAAATAAATAAAATTAGAACTGATCTATTTCATGCCATGTGAAAGCTGAGCCTGAGATGACAGCCTGGCGTTATCAACCTTCATGGCTACAGGGAGCATAGGAATAATGTTGGGTAAAATAAAACATGCAGATCAGGGAAAGTGACAGCCTTATTGTTTTCAGGATAGGGGGTTATGTGCATTAGATGCCACAAGCCAGAAGCAGTATTATCCCCAAAAGCTTGAAAATTAAAGCAATCTGGGATGTTACCAATTCTATCTGTGGCTTTCTAAACAAGAGGTGCAGTCATGGGAGACAGACCCTAAAGCTCTTTCATTAGGTTTTCGTTATGGGACTTTGTTACTCTAAACATGTTTCACTGACCAGCAGCATTGGCTTCGCCTGGGAGCTTATTAGGAATGCAGTCTTTTGGGCCCGTATTGAATCAGAATCCACGTTTTAACAAGATCCCTAGTTGGGTCAGGTTATGTCCAAGCTTGAGATGCAATGCCCTAAAATTTTCCGACAACTTAGTAAGTGACTTGGTAACCCTGACAATGGGTCAACTGTGTGTATTCATTCATTCAACAAATATGTATTAAGCTCTATCTACATGTTGACACTGAGGCATGTGCTGAAGACACAATATTGAACAAAGATACACACGGCCCCTTCACTCCTAGAACGTCAAGACTGGTAAAGGAAAGATACTGTAATCAAATAATCATGGAAAAGGAATGTAAATAGATTGAGTAACGTCAAGCTGAGATGAGCACAATAAAGACAAAGAAGAGTTTTGAACGAAAGCAAATAAAATAAGACACTGGTTTAGACTGGAAGTTTTGATATTATTCTGTGGTTACACTGGTGCTCATCTTTGAGGGAAGCCAGGTGCAAGGTGCAGGGCAACTCTCTGTACTAGTTTTTACAACTTTTATGTGAGCCTAAAATTATTTCAAACTAAAAAGTTAAAATAAAAAAGAAATATTTACATCTGAAACATCCCTACTGATTAATTACAACGAATGGGTCAGGGAAGGCAGAAGGGAAGTAGATATTCCAAGCAGAGGAACCAGCAGGCCTCAGAGCCTTGTGGTGACACATAGGACCCTGCACATTCCAAGAACTCACAGCAAGCCCACAGGCCTGCAGACAAGGAGTGAAGAGAAGACACAGGGAGACGAGCTAAGGGAATGGGCAGGTACCAGATTACACTGGAACTGTAGGTCAAGGTCAGGTGTCCTGAATCATTCTACCTGAGGGAAAGATTATTCTGGCTCTTGTGTAGTAAAAACTGGACCTTGCCATCCAAGACAACCTAATCAGTTCTACAGCAATGGGGGAGGGGGGGCGGGGGTCGTGACCAGAGAGAGCCCACTGAAGAGATAGGAAGAAAGCTCTAAACTGCTGAGTTCATTCTGTGTCAGGCATCGTGCTGGACACATTACATGTGGCCGTCCTGCCTGAATTTATAAAGGAGGAAGGTGATAGCTTGGACCCTGAACTGTGCCCCCGCTGACTCTGCCAAGGAATATATTGATTCCCCAAAGGGGAAGTGGAACCGCTGGAGATGAAAAAGCTCATGCTGTGTGCACAGTAATGAAGTAGGTGTGGTTTCTGGAGAGTCTGGAGTGCAGGGGTGACCCGCTTCTTTTAGCTGTAAGCTAGTGAAGTACAGCTACCTTCTGCTTTTGTGTTCAGATGAGCTAAGGGCAAGTGGACAGGTAAAGGAGACAGTGATGATGAAGTTTTTGAATTGCGAGGGGTAGGTCTCAATACTTAGATCATCACCCTCTGGCTCTGGGCTGGGCAACCTCATTGCTCTGCAGTAACTGCGGATATCAGTTTGCCTTTTCTTCTCTCTACTTGAGACTGGCTTCTTTCTTCCCCCCATCCTTTCTTACTTCACCTGTTCTTCTTCTTCTTTTCTCCTTCTTTGATCCCTTTAACCTGTGGTGCCCTATCGTAGGCCTGGTGGTACTCCTCCACTCCTTAGACCTTCTGGAGATCCTCTGGACCAAAGAAGGGAGAGGAAACTTAGGTTATTGCTGTTTAAATATATTACTTAAACCAGCTATGCCTTGGTTTCCTCGTCTGTAAAATTAGGATAATAACCTACAAGTTCTTGTGGGGATTACCTGTGATAAAATATATGCAGTGATTAGCATAGTTCCTGGTACAGGGTACGTGCTCAGTGAATGTTAGCTAGTACAAGAATTGTTATTATTTTTTAAATATTTTTTTAATGTTTATTTATTTTTGAAGGAGAGAGAGAGAGTGTGTGAGCGGGGGAGGGACAGAGAGAGAGGGAGACACAGAATCTGAAGCGTGCTCCAGGCTCTATGCTGTCAGCACAGAGGCCTATGCGGGGCTCAAACCCACCAACCATGAGATCACGGCCTGAGCCGAAGTTAGACACTTAACCAACTAAGCCACCCAGGTGCCCCAAGAATCATTATTATTAACATTTCATTTACAGATGAAGAAGCTGAGGCATAAAGACCTTAAGCAGCTTTTTCAAGTTATTAATTTTTCATAACTAGTGAGTGAACTTTTGAGTCATTGAGATATGGGTGTGGATCCTGGACTGCAATTTTCTTTTTCGGTTTCATGTACTCAAAGCCCCAGTCTCTACACAAAGCATAGTCCCTCCTTGCAGCCGGCCTAACTGGGTTGCTAAACATTACCAATACGCCAGCAAACAAACTCGATTGATGTGTCCTTCAACCTGTTTATGATGAGGGACACACAGAATGGTTCTCTTGTCCCTGTCATTTCCAAGTGCTTTGTGACTTCCCAGACAAAACATTGAAATATTGCCTAGGTGGTATCTGATAAAATAAGGAAACTGGAAAAACAAACGAAAACAAAACAGCAGCAATAACATAATAATGACAATAACTACAAAAACTTCAGAAGTAAGATACTGGGGAACTTTCCCATAACCGGGAAAGAAAAACACCTTGATTGGGTGAGAGACGCCGGAAGTGATTAAGACAATTCTGGATTATGAAGGACTTGGATTCTTGCCACTGTGATTTCCCTAAAACATAGACTCGGCTCATGGTAGGTTGATAACATCATGGAGGAGTTGAATTACTTACGACCATCTATAGTTCTGGCCTCGAGATGCACAAGATCTGGTTCCTTGTTTGATCCCATCACAGACCTAAAAAATGGAGAAAGAGGAAAAGGAACACCAACATGAATGACTTCATATGTGTCTTCGAGAAACTCAGCTGAGCCCACAGACTATTAACGTCCATAGGATTTAAACACCACAAGCCTTGGAATATGTCTAGTATGTTTATTTATACAACCTGACAGTGAAATTCCCACTTCAAATAAAAACTATAATGAAACCTTTATTTGACGAAGGCCGGGCTTAACTCTGGCAAAGATGCTGTATGTTATTAGCTCAGACTTGCAAATAAGTCCTACACATGGCATATGTGTCTTCCTGTGGGCTCAGCTAGTGACAATCTCACTGACAGTATATTAAACTTTCAGGACTTATCAGGCAGATGCCAAGTAAGCTGCTTGCTTTAGTTGGGTCATTTGAATGGTGATTTACATTGCTGAGTGATCTAATTAATTTTTTCATTTGAAATGAGCAAAACTACGTCCTACTGTCCTGTGAACTGGGAACAAACCATGTGATTGAACCGATGCAGTGGCCCGTATGGTACAGAGCGACCATTCTCTGTATATTGAACCAGGGTGAGAGGAAAATGCAGATGTACCTCACTTTAGGAAGGGTGCCTGAAACCATATGTGTAAGTAAAATAAAATAAAAAGTAAAATAAAAGTCTATTTAAAGTGCCTTGGAGGCGTATATTATTTAGTGTAATCTTGCAGTGAGCCATACTAAATAGAAAATAATTATTCTGTTACCTGAGCTATAACAGATAGTCAAAAGTTGAATGAAAGAAGGAAGGAAATGAGAGGAGGGAGGGAGGATATAACAGTATGTGAGCTCTTTGAAATAAGTAAATTAATCACTGTCCTAAGGGCATTCCCAGAGCTCTTTCTTATTTGAACTCATTTTCTCAGCTCAAAGACTCTGAAGCATAGCTAGCTTAGTCTCTCTTCTTCTTAAGAAAAGGAGTTTCCTAACGGCCCTATTATCACTGTCAGTAAGTCTTCTCTGATTGATACATGGTCTGAAATTCAGAGTCTATGCTCACAACATTAAACCCTGCTTTCTTCTCTCCAGAAGCAGAAATGTCCTCATAAGGGTTTTACGATTTCCCCCAAAGAGACAGGGGACACACACTTGGACGCTTCCCATCAGTGCAATCTGAATACGGGCAGTCGGTGACATCCTGACCATCATTTCAGTTAAATGCTAGAGCTCATCTAGGGACGGTGGCTCTCTACTTCCCACACTGAAGAGCTGACGGGATCCACAGGTGACCTCTTCTGACAAGGCCACAGTCCTGAGGCTGAAAAAGAACAAGCTCCCTAAAAACCTTCCAACTAGAAATCTCAGCAGTTAACTGCTGAGTTTTTGCAAATTATTAGCAGGCAGCTGCACGCTGCTCACCTCCCACCTTGCCTGCCGCCCTGAGTTCCTTCCTTGACGTGACTAGCTCTTCTTATTCCCAGGAGAAGGCTGGCATCCCAGAAATACATTGTGAAAGCTAGCATGCAGACCTATCTGCTCGGCTAATGGTGAATGTCAACGGGAGACGAAATAATTACCCTGCATCCAGTTGCAACTTTCCATGTGCTCATAGCCCCAAATCGATAATAGCAGTTTTCTTTTAAGATCTTTTATACCACATCTAAAGGCAGGAGCTGTTGTGTCAAGTGATGGGTCCCCTCTTATCAATTCACAGAAAGAGACAGGGACAAAACAGAATCATTTGTTTCCGCAAAGTCTCCTGTGGCTAACCAGCTCCTCTTACCCTGCCTGTTTTTTTCCCTACCTGTAGGAAAACAACTGCAACAAGAAAATAAAACTTTAAAGTCAAACTGCAATGTTTCCAACAACTTTTATTTGCTGATAGGCTCGCTCCTTTTCCTGGGAGTCTAGGAGTACCTCCAGATCTGCAGTCACATATTATAAAGAATTATTGCTGCTTTTACTTTGTGGCCCCGGTACATTCTCGAAAGCTGAAGCCAAACAAGGCTAAATGTCTGCAGACGTGCTGGTTTTAATGGTCCTGTCACTGACCAGACACCTTGCACAAGCACATCACTGCAGTTGACCACAAAGCACTGTTGCCTAGCACACTTATACATTTTACTTGTAACTGTGGGGTTTGATGCTTATTTTTGTATAGTAAGACCAATTATTGTGCTTAATAATGGTGGCAATAATAATAATGGGGGGTTGCCAGGGGTTGTGGGGGAGACAGAGATGGTAAAAGGATACCAAGTTTCAGTTATAAGATGAATAAAGTTTGAGGATGTAATGTATATGACTACAGTCCATGACACTGTATTATATAAGTGAAATTTGTTGAGAGTGGAACTTAAATGTTCTCACAAAGAAGAAAAGAGAATAAAAGAAAGGAAAGGAAAGGAAAGGAAAGGAAAGGAAAGGAAAGGAAAGGAAAGGAGAAAGGAGAAAGGAGAAAGGAGAAAGGAGAAAGGAGAAAGGAGAAAGGGGAAGGGGAGGAAAAGAAAGAAGGGTAAATATATGAGGTGATAGATATGTTAACTCAGTGTGGAAATCCTTTTACACTGTATATGTTTCTCAAATCATCACACTGTATACTTTAAATATATTTTAATTTTATTTGTCAATTATACCTCAATAAGTCTCAAAAATAGTAACAAATCAGAAACCGCATAAACATAAAATTTAACCTAAAATATTCCCTTGATGATTTCCTTTTCAGAGTGAGATCTCAAGAATGGCTTCAAGTATCACTATCCATCATGATAGTAAGTATGACTTCTGGTATTAGGCATAAAGGGCTGGACACCCTTGTTTTATGCTTCCAGATCACCCTGTACATAACCTGTCATGGTTCATAATGGTTTGCTAGATCTCTTTATATAAATGCCTCTCTTACTTCATTGAGCTCTCACGAGGCAGGTCTTCTGTTTTCTTTATCACTGAGCTCTCTGCATTCACTAGAGCATAGAGAAGAATGTTTCCTCAGTAAGTATATAGACAACATTTTCACACTGGTCAATATCTGCTGTAATACCTGATATACTGGGTTGTTCAGTTCTGGGGCTCAAAAAGAACCTCTCTGGAAATGTGAGATAAAAATGTTTGATCCAGGATCCTTTAATTATACAAAGAGGCAATAAGCGGCTGTATCTAATAAATCTTTATATTGTCTCTCTCTCTCTCTCTATATATATATATTTGGGAAAATGAATTCCCTTCTTGAAATGAATTTCACAGAAGGGCGGGGAAACTTCATGCCTTTGCATGTGTGGGGGGGTCTCTGTCTGGGATTCCCTCTTATTCTTCTTCTGCCTTAACTCTGTTTTTAATTAATTTTTATTTTTAAAGATTTTTTAAAATGCTTATTTATTTATTTTCAGAGAGTCAGAGAGACAGCGAGAGAGGGAGAGAGCAAGCATGAGTGGGGGAGGGGCAGAGAGAGAGAGAAAGAGAGAGAGAGAGGGAGAGAGAGAATCCCAAGCAGGCTCTGTGCCATCAGTGAACTATGAGATCATGAACTGTGAGATCCTGACCTGAGCCAAAATCAAGAGTCAGACACTTAACTAACTGAGCTACCCAGGTGCCCCTTAACTCTTAAAAATACACACACACACACACACACACACACACACACATACATATTTAGTTTGAATATAATATTTCAACAGTCATATACATTGCTCAGTGCTCATCAAGGTAAGTGTACTCTTAATCTTCTTTATCTATTTTACCCATTACCCCACCCACCTGCCTCTGGCAAACACCAGTTTGTTCTCTGCATTTAATAGTATTTTTTGTTTGTTTCTTTTTTTGTTGCTGTTCATTTGTTTCTTAAATTCTATACATGAGTGAAATCATATGGTATCTGTCTTTCTCTGACTGACATTTAATTTAGCATAATACTCTCTAGACCCACCCATGTTGTTGCAAGTAGCAAGATTTCATTTCTTTCTTTTTTTAGGGCTGAGTAATATTCCACAGTATACATATACCACATATTTACCCATTCATCTATCAATGGACACTTGTGTTGCTTCCATATCTTGGCTATTATACATAATGATGCAGTAAACTTTACAACTATCAGCATGTTTAAAATAATTGAAAAAAAACATAAGAAATAATCAAGTGTTGGCAAGGGTGTGGAAAAAAAAAGAACCATTGTGCACTGTTGGGAGAATCCAGATTGGTGCAGCCGCTATAGAAAACAGAATGAAGTTTCCACAAAAAATTAAAAATAGAATTATCATATGATCTAGTGTTCCATTACTGGGTATTTACCCTAAGGAAAAAAACCCACTAATTCTAAAACATATATGCACCCCAGACCTTCTTAACTCTTATAGTCTGTGCACTTTTATAGGCTCAGCAGCAGATATATGAAGTTGAAAATAGACTTTCCAGTGAAGATGCCACCTATGCTAAGTTGGTTGCCCTTCCAGAAACTTCCAGAACGATGCACATACTTTGGCATAGTATAAATAAGCCTATGCTTCAACTGTGACTTCACTGTCTATCCTTATTAACCCACAAACTCAAACCTTTCTGTATTTCCATGCCAGGTACCATGCATGCCATGTATAGTCAATAAATGTTTACTGAGAGCTTTTAGAAAAGCAGAAGTATAAACCAACATGCAAACATTTATCAATGTATTTATTTATTTATTTATTTATTTATTATTATTTTTTTTATTATTTTTTTTTTTCGACGTTTATTTATTTTTGGGACAGAGAGAGACAGAGCATGAACGGGGGAAGGGCAGAGAGAGAGGGAGACACAGAATCAGAAACAGTCTCCAGGCTCTGAGCCATCAGCCCAGAGCCCGACGCGGGGCTCGAACTCACAGACCGCAAGATCGTGACCTGGCTGAAGTCGGACGCTTAACCGACTGCGCCACCCAGGTGCCCCTATTTATTTATTATTAAAAAAAATTTTTTTTTCAACGTTTATTTATTTTTGGGACACAGAGAGACAGAGCATGAACGGGGGAGGGGCAGAGAGAGAGGGAGACACAGAATTGGAAACAGGCTCCAGGCTCTGAGCCATCAGCCCAGAGCCCGACGCGGGGCTTGAACTCACGGACCACGAGATCGTGACCTGGCTGAAGTCGGACGCTTAACCGACTGCGCCACCCAGGCGCCCCCATTTATTATTTTTTTAATGTTTCTTTTTAAGAAAGAGAGAGAGTGCGAGCAGGGGACAGGCAGAGAGAGTGGGAGACACAGAATCAGAAGCAGGCTGCAGGCTCTGTGCTGTTAGCACACAGCCCAACCTGGGGCCTGAACCTGTGAACTGTGAGATCATGACCTGAGCCAAAGTCAGACGCTTAGCTGACGGAGATTCCAGATACCCCTATCGATGTACTCGTATATACGAAATTTAGCAAGTTACTTAATGTCTCTGTACTTTTACTATTTTTATTGATAAAACGAGGCTAAAATAGGTTTTCCTAGAATATATATCTTAAAGCACTTAGCAGCTTCCTTGTACATAGCAAGGGCTCTGAAATGCAGCTGAATTCTTCACTTTTTTTTCCCCCTTTCTTATTTTGGGAAGTAGGTGGGGAATGTAAACATCCATCTGAAAATTAAAACTAATGTTGGTAATAAAAGTTTCTTGAGATTTCATGGGTACCCCATTAGCAAAAATTATTTATTAAAATTATTTATCATCATATATCAATAGACAAAAAAAAAGAGTCAACAGCTCAGAGATCAACTATATGAACAAATAAAATCCATTTTTTATTTAGTGAAACATTCTAAGAATAAGGGCTAAAAATTCCCTGTTCTCAAGAGCTTTAGAGCTAAAGAGGAGAGAGTCACCCCATGTAACAAGATATTCAGGGTGCTAGCTAAGGACGTAAGAGGAGTGACCTTTTACTTGCAGATGGGAACCTGTGGGAGAAGGAAGGTCTGAGAACTCTGTAGAGTAAATGAATTAAATCTTCAAGAATATGCAGTAATATGATCAATGGACAGAAGAGGTGGAAGAACATTCTTTTTAGAGATAATAGCAGATATAAAGGCCCAGGGTCAGAGAGAATGGCCTATGCAGGCATCTACTAGCAAGTAAACAGATCCGTTTGCAGAGTAGAGATGTAGGAAGTAAAATCAAGTTCGCCAGGGGTCCATTCATGAAGCACCCTGTGCTTTTTAGTCGATCCTAAAAGCCATGCGATGCCGATGAAGTGAGTTAAGTGGGCAAGGCTGTAAATAGCTAAAAAGAAGAACTTCCATCCCAGTTTATCTATGTGTGGGTCTCCCCGTGCAGGCAAAGTATAAGGTGAAGGCCCTCAGGCCATGCTAGATCCAGCTCTGTTGTTGAAAACAAGACAAAGCCAGCCTCTCACACCTATGCTTCTAGTATCTTAAAGTGGTGTTCATATGCAGAAATCATTTTTGAGTAAAAATCTAAGGGTAACTAAAGCCAAGAATGCAAATAAAACAATCAGTCCCTGATATAGTGCAACGTCAGCCTTCTGAAATGCAATCAGCCAAATGCAGCCTTTGCAGACATTTTCTACAGAGAAACTCAGAAATGTCACTAGTTTATCACTCGCTTGGCATTTTGTCTGAGTTTATACCAGTTTAATATAGTGCTCAATAAATGCTGCAGAGCCACAAATGTCCTGATATGGGTAACCGCAGAGCAAGTATTAAAAAATAAACACCATGATGGGATAGCACCTATTTATTCAGATTTAGAATTGCAGTTAATGGCATAAGGAGGAAGGAATAGGGATCTGCAGAGTAACAGAGGCTGGGGAGTTGGAAACCTCTGTCTTCTTTTTGTTTTGCAAGAGCATTCATGTTCCCACAGGCTCTCTCCATCAACAAAGCCCATAGAAGCAAGTGATTCTACCTTTCAGGGAGAAGAAACAAATTGCTGGCAGGTATTAGTGGCTGGATCCCCTGACTTCCTCTTCTGTAGCCAAGGGTTCCCTCTTCTGCTACCCTCACAGCTTGCTCTCAAGACAAAGGTCATCAGGAGAGTCCTGGCTAATGCGATAACTTTTATTCTAGAACAAAGCAGCTTATCCTGAGGTCTCACCTCCTGCCCCTCTGGAGAAAATGGGCTAGGAAAAAGTAAATAAAAAGCATCCTAAATGCGCCATTTTAGCCTCTCTCTGAATCCTAAGAAACATGCTTGCTTGCTTTCTTCTGTCCTCCACACTGTCACACTCATTTCCCAAAACCAAATATAGTTGCTACAAATAACAAATAAATAGAAAGACAGACAAAAATAAGTGCTTAGTTTTTTAAATGCATAATGGCTACTGTGAATCAACATGGCCAACATCCTTAGCCCCATCAAATTCTGCATTTTGCCATCCTTACTCCCCGCAACTGGAAGCCCAACCATTGAGTTATGTGATATCTGCAACAAATGTGTGTGTGTGCATGTGCTTGTGTATGTGTTTACAGAAGCAAAGTGAGGAATGGAGAGGGTATCTGACTCAGTTAAGAGATACATAAAGCTCAGGAAGGCAGTAGGGGGATGAGGATGTTTGTTAAACAAAGTGCATGGTAGAAACAAAGCCGAACACAGAAAGCAATACTGAGCAACTAGCACTATGTCTCTCTAGACATTGAAACAACCAGATCTAAATTGGTCAGGAAAATCCATCTTGCCACAATGCTCCCCCTCCCTCTACTTTCCCTTTCTCTCATTTAATGGTGTTGCTTCTAAAACCATTGATTAATTTCCCACTTTCTCACTTCCCATTGTTTGGGCCCCTCTCCTTACCTTTGTTGTTTCCTGAATACAGATGAGGGGATCTAGAGAGGCACCAGGGAAGATGACTACATGGTCAGTGGGGTCCCCAAACAGAAGTCAGTGAGCCAATGAGATACAGAGAAGTATATTTTAAATGATCCAACAGTTTGGGATTGAGGTAAAGGAGTAGCTCAAAATATTTCTTTAATAAAGTTTATTTTTATCTTTTTATTGGTTTTAATTTTTTTCATGTTTATTTTCGAGAGAGAGAGTGAGCAGAGGAGGGGCAGAGAAAGAAGGAGACACAGAATTGGACGCAGGTTCCAGACTCCGGGCTGTCAGCACAGAGCCCGACGCGGGGCTAGAACTCACAAACTGTGAGATCATGACCTGAGCTGAAGTCGGACGCTTAACCGACTGACCCACCCAGCACCCCCTTTTTAAAATCTTTTTAAACTGTAGTGCTATCATACTCTATGTACTTTTAGCAACTTGTAAATTTTACTCTAATACATCTTAGAGACTGTTCCATGCCACATCATAAAATTAATGACATAGATCTCTACTTTATTGCAACTTATTAAATGAAAATACCCAATTTGTCTACCTATTGTCTACTGATTGACCCGAAACAGAAATGTATAATAAAGGAAAAAAAAACACTGGAAATACACAGACAAAATTTATCACAGTAGTCATCTCTGAGAGAGGTTTTAGAATTGGGGGTGACAGTCAAAGAGATCATTGTTCCTATCAGTAGTTTAATTTTTTACAAGGAGTATGTATTTATGCACTATTCTTATAATTAATAATAATAAACCTGTACTATTATTAACAGTAAGAATGTTTATTCAGTCTGGAAAACAAAGTCTATGAGGAAACATAATCGATGTGTGCAAGTCACAAAGGGATTGAGAGAAGCAATGAGTGAGGTTAGGATGCAGAGGAGACCTGGAATTTTCTTGAACCCCAGAGCACTTGCACTTCTGCCACCAACTTACTAAGAGTGCTTGGAAGGTAATGCCATGGAAAAGCAGTGGCAGGACGCACCACTAAAGACACAAGGGTGTGTGTGTGTGTGTGTGTGTGTGCGCGTGTGTGTGTGTTGGTCTTAAATTCTAAGTGAGAGGAGGAAGGTGTTAATGTCCAGCTTGAGACTAGAGGGGCCATATTAAGAGAAGACAAGGAGAGGACAGAACTTCACCACTTCCCCTTTCTTTCCATTTCTATTAAGGGCAAAGGACTTTAGAGAGAAGAACAAGTAAGTGTAAAGGAAGTGAAACCTGAGCATTTTGTTGCTGGATACAATTTGGCTCAGAGAAATTATATTCTAGAAGAGAAGTCCAACAATAGCAAACTTCACAGTTTTTGTTTGATCATACCAAGGAAGGAAAACAAAAATGAGCACATGCCAATATACAATGATTTGTTAGTTGTAAGATGGGAAATGCACTAAGATGCTTACACTTTAACTCTAGAAAATATACACAAAATAGAAAGTAAAACAGGAGCAAAATACCCAGGAAATGCAGTATCTTCTCCCTACATCTGAATGAATCATCTTTTACATCTCTGGGATGCTGCTGCGAGTAAATCACCATGGAGACTATTGGTCTAGATTAAGGATTCCTGGATTATCCTTAGTATTTAAACCTCAGAGGGGCAGACAGGTGATTCTCAATTAAGTTTTTCAATGAATGAATGAATGAATGAATGAATGAATGAATTCAACAAATATTTACTGGATATGGGACCATGTGCCAGAGGAAGTTCTAATGTGTTAAGGGTTTAGTAGTGAAATTAAACAGGATAATCACTGCACTTCACGATGTTCCATTTCAATGCAGAAGGCAGGGAAGGTATAAATAAACAGAAATATCTATCAGGTGGTGATAACAACCTTTCTAGAGAGTTATGTAGGAAAAATATATACAAACTATACGAAGCTTTAACTACATCAAAAACACCACTGTTATACGGTGTTGATCAATGGCTGGTGTCCATCTGTTAAGCGCAGAATCGATACCACACAGGACTTGCAAGGCTGTGCCCTTGTTGGCTTCCTGCTCATCAACTGTCAACAACTCAGATGAGAATACCTATTGTGTGTCTACAAAATTCACACATGACACAAACTGAGGAAAAATAATGATGAGAAAGGCAGTGGCAGCTCTGAACGCAATTTACTTGCCTGAGGGCATAGAGTTAATAAATGACACAATCAGATAGGAACTTAGGATTTCTAATTTTTCTACAGTTCTATGTATCATCTGTAAAAAAGAATGTTAGCAACAAGATTTCATTAAAAAAAAACTGTTCTGAAGAGTTAAAGAAAGAGTAGGTGAAGCTATCACTCTCGTCAACAGTATAAATTAAGGGATCGTCTTGAGATGAAAAGTCTGTTACAGGTTAACTAATTCAAACACCATATGTCACAATTGAGGACACCAAGGCTTCAAGAGAGCAAATACCTTGTCCAAGGCCACATCACTCAGACAGTGTCAAGATTGAAACTACTAACCCAGGTTCTTAACTTACTCCAACGGTCCTTCTCATGAAAAACAATTCATTTTCTTTTTACTCCTTAGTATCTCAGCAAAGATAGTATTAACATAAAAGATAATGTATGTGTCTTACACCAAAAAGGTAAGGAGAGATGATGAGAAAACTTCAGACCATGTGACATCCTGCGAGGGTTATGCGCTGCTATGGCTTGAATGTTTGTGTCCCCCTCACCCCAAATTTATGTTGAAGCCTAACTTCCAGGAGATGGTATTAGGATGTGAGGCCTTGGGTAGGTGATATGTGCCCATATAACAGAGACCAGAGAGGGCCCCCTTGCTCATTCTACCATATGAGAACACAGCAAGGAGGTAACCAACCACCTGTAACCCACTCAAGAGGGCCTTCATCAGACCCCCATATCACTGGCATCCTGATCTCAGACTCCCAGCCCCCAGAACTGTGAGAGAGCAACTTCTGTTGTTTATAAGCTATCCAGTCTGTGGCATTTTGTTATAGCAACCCCAACGGACTAAAACATGTTTAATGGGCATTAGGGTAGTGTGGACCTAGGCATATTTGTGTGGGTTCCATATCCTAGAATCTGAAACTAGCCTGGAAATCAAGTCTAGCTTAGATCCGCAAATATCAGGTCCCCTACGTGGCTTCTCTGCAGTTACTTGAAAAATGACAATAAGTTCTGATCCTTCTGAGAAACATAATGTTAGTTTCTACACTGGACCGGTAGGTCCCCGCCCCCTACCTAAGGCTGGTTTAACCATTCTCATAGCCCTGTTTTATTTTTTGAACCTGTTATGAAACAAAAACACTGCTGGATATTGACACTGCAGAAAAAGTACCCCAGAAGGCTATCTCACAAGTCCCTCAGTGGAGAAGGGAAAGTAACCCAGTCAGTAAAGCATGGAGGGAAGCAAGGACAGAATCCAGTTACACACAGGAAGAAATCAGATTCATCACAGCAGGGGCACACATTCCTGGGGTGTCACAAGGCAGCTACTCTCTCCAGTACTCTGCTTATTTACAAAGAATTTCTGGAGTTCTGATTACAAGGTGTCCAGGGATTTGGAACTGGGCAAACACAGCGATGATACCCCGTGAAAATACTTTGAAGGCCAGTGCCAATGTGCCTTTGAACTCGTATTAACTGCCTGGCCGAGGAAACGAATGTGATGATGGAAAGCATCAAACATACATTTTGATTTTTTTAAATTAATAATCCACTCTGGGTGAAAATTCTAAAGTTAGAGTCAAAAACATCTCAGTGTGACAGAAAGAAAAGAGAGGAAGCAGGGAGAAGTTAAAATAGAGGGGAGGGAGAGGAGCAGAAAGGAGAAGCCATGAAAGAGGAGGGGGGACGAGCAGGCAAGGAGCAAAAGAGGCCTGGATGGAAGGGTGAAGACTTGATAAGGAGGAAGAAAGGGGCAGGAAAGGAGAGCTTCTGTCCAGTGGCTTCTCTGCAGCTCACCAAGCCTTCCTGTTGTTTGTCTCCAGCCACCGCCAGCACCCACCCTGAATTCCTCCGCTGGAAATTATCCTTGAATGCTCTATTATTATTGTAATTGGTATAATTTATTTAAATAACACTGCTTTTAGAAATCTAATGGTAAAAATAATATGCGTTCACTTAAAATGTAATGGAAAGCGGACCAAGGTATACAAAGGAAAATAAAACGTTCACACAGTGAGTTCATCTGGAAACAACCAACTTTAACATTTTGTTGTTGATCTTTTAGGGTACTTTTTCTCTGCTTCTGTAGGCATTCCTTTTTAGAAAAAAAAACACCTTTTGCATAACATAATACTGGAACATAGCATAGCATAGCATATGCATATGCATAGCATAATATTGGAACGTACTATTTTGCCAGCTGCACCAGTATTCTGTAATTTACTTAACTGATAGGCTGACTACAGAGTATTGGTAGTGTCCATACATAATACTGTGATGATTATCTTTGTAGGTAAATATTGGTCTGTCTTTCTAAACTCTTGATTTTTTAATAGGCAGAATTATTCAAGGAGGGAATTTCACTAACTCAAAGAGAATGAGCATTTGTTTAAGACTCCTGCTACACATTGGGGCACCTGGGTGGCTCAGTTGGTTGAGCGTCCGACTTCGGCTCAGGTCATCATCTCACAGTCTGTGAGTTTGAGCGCCACGTTGGGCTCTGTGCTGACAGCTCAGAGCCTGGAGCCTGCTTCAGATTCTGTGTCTCCCTCTCTCTCTGCCCCTCTCCCGCTCATGCTCTGTCTCTCTCTTTGTCAAAATAAATAAAAACATTAAAAAAAAGACTCCTGTTACACTGTCCAATTGTCCTCCGGAAAGTTTATATAAATTATGCTCCTAAGAACAGCATACGCAGTATCCATTCCCCAAGGCCTCACCAAGGCTAAGTATTATCTTCTTAAAAAAAATCTATCCCTGTGATAGTTTAATAAATTGTATATCTTGTTTGTTTTGTTGCTTTTATTTCTGATTTGTGAGACTCAACATTTTCATTTTGTCTTTTATTTTTCTGTATAGATTGCCTATCATGTTCATGGGCCTCATATCCACAGAGATGATTTTACTCAAGTTTTCATTTGTAAAATGGATTAAATTGTTTAGGATGTTAACCCATTTATTGTACTTTCTTTTTCATATATTTTTTAACAGGTTAAGTTTGGAACCTGGATTGTTTCTTTTGGTAATTAATTTTTTTTTGAGTAATCTCTGTATCCAATGTGGGGCTCAAACTCACAATCCTGAGATTAGGAGTCACATTCTCTACAGACTGAACCAGCCAGGAACCTTTGTTTTGGTAATTAAAATCAGTATTGAACAACAAAGGTCAGTACTCTTTTATAGAAGTTTGGGTTTTGGTGTGAAGCAGAAAATCTTGCTTTTTCTTTGATGGGGACAAAGAAGATGGGGAAAGGAAGAAGTGTGTGTGTGTGTGTGTGTGTGTGTGTGTGTGTGTGTGTGTGTTGATGATGATGAGTACCTCCAAGTCACCCTCCTGATGATGAAGATGCTGTGAGATGCCCAACTGAACAAACTGGGGAAAGCCCAGAACCGTGGAGGGAAATCCCCTCCTCCAGGGCCAATAAAGGAGTTGTGTCACTAGGAAAATCCATTTCCTTCTGAGATCTTTATCCCAGGTCAGACCCTAAAATATTCCTTTAAAAATGATTTTACTAGACAGCGTGATCTTGCCTTTAATTAGCAAGTGGCACTTTAATGGCATATTAGTGTCTAATGGGATTGTGTTCCAACTAGCTCAGAACAAGGGCACAGAGATATCTAAAGAAACAACAACCCCAGTAAGATGGGCTTATTCATCATCTTTTCTGGTCACTAACCAATGGTATAAATAGATAAATGATCAAGATGGGACAATTATTCCTTATAGGGGAATTCTAATTAATACTGATAATAAGAAATTATCGAAGTAGGAAATTACCATCAGAATACCACAGAAATAACTGTTACAGGCAAGATCCACTGAGGAATACTAGAATTAGTGGGCAAAATGCATAGCCTCAAAGAATCTTTCCCAAAATATTTATTAATTATTTTGGTGTTTTTAACATATGTTCACAAAATTTTTTTTTTAATTTTTTTTTCAACATTTATTTATTTTTGGGACAGAGAGAGACACAGCATGAACAGGGGATGGGCAGAGAGAGAGGGAGACACAGATACGGAAACAGGCTCCAGGCTCTGAGCCATCAGCCCAGAGCCTGACGCGGGGCTCGAACTCCCGGACCTCGAGATCGTGACCTGGCTGAAGTCGGACGCTTAACCGACTGCGCCACCCAGGCGCCCCTGTTCACAAAATTTTTGATACTCTTCTTGCCAAGAGTTGGAGCTTAATTCTCTTTCCCTTGAGAATGCACTGGATTTAGTAACTCGCTTTTAACAAATAGAGTATGGAACAGGAAAAACAGTAATTCTGCAATGGAAAAACCTGGCAAACCCTACCTTAAGTGATCAAGGTTAACATCACTGGTAATAAGACATATTGATATACTATATTGTTTGATATGATGCCATGAGAAGGGGACATCATTTCTGTGATATTCTTCCAAATAATCTATAACCCTGTAATCATGAGAAAATATCAGACTAACCTGATTTCAGGTACATTCTAAAAAAATCTGACTAGCACTCTTCAAAACTGCCTAGGTCATCAAAGACCAGGAAAGTCTGAGGACCTGCCACAGATTGAAAGAGACTAAAAGATCTGACAAATAAGTGCCATGTGGGATTTTGGGAAAAAAGGACATTTTTTTATGTAAAAATTTTGGGGGAATCCAAATCAAATCTCCAGTTAAGTTGACAGCCTTTTACCAATGTTAATTTCTTCGTTGTAAATACTGCTCCATGGTTATAAAACATGTTAACTTAAGAGAAGCTGACTGAAGATGATATGGGAACTCTCCATTCTATCTTTACAATTCTTTAATGCTAAAATTACTTTGAAATAAAAAGTTAGGGGGGAAACTATACCCAAATCTCCCAAGGATGTACTCACTTAGAAGAAAACTACTATAAATAGGAAAGTGATCTGCCCTTGCTAAATCATTGGCGTCACATGGAATGGATGGGTCAGGTCATTCTATCACCTAAAGTGGGTAAACTACTGTAGCATTCCAACTAGTGTAAATTTATGATTCATAGATTTCAATAATCACAAAAAATAAAGTTATACTATTAAAAAAATGATACGATTGGAAAAGTGGCTCTTATTACTGAGATGTTCTTACTCTTCCTTTATTTAGAAGTAGAAATGCATGTGGACAGCCAGAGTTTTTTCTGATTCTAGAGCTGCCCTGATTACTGTGGGAGGAGTCTGACTGCAGCTGAAAACATAAATCTGTTGGCCCAGGAACTGTTGAAGTGTGAGGGTGGATGTGAAGCTCCAGCTGACGTGCCTGTACACTATGCCTGCTTTGGGTTCCTCTCTCTTAGGCACCTTGCCTTCCTTGGCTTCCGAATACAGGAAGGCTAACTGCCCATAGGAGGCACATTCTGGAAGAGCTAGTTTGTTCTCTGGGTTAGTGATGCAGAAGCTCTCCCAGGCACATAAATATTCTAACAAGTTTCATCTTGTCACAATAGAGTCATAAAATTGCTCTGTTCAGCACATGATAATGGCTTTGTAATTCAATTATTGGTAGAATTTGTCTTCTGGTATTTATCTGCCTTAAACTTCAGGCACTCATGGAAAACCCTTTACCATAAATTTCATAAATGCTGCAGCAGGTTCTGTCCTCCACCCCAGGGCACATCTTGCCATGCCTGTGAAAACCTTGACAGCTTTCTCTAAATTATGGAATTGCTTTGTTTAGAGATGTTGATGTTTTAAGTGCCAGAGCCAAACGATAAAAAACAGTGGGACAGGTCCATTTCCTCTGGTTATTCTCTGTAGAGAAAGAGAGATCCTGACAGACAGAAAAACTTCATTCTCAATCCAAAAGGCTGTTTTTAGCCATTTATCTAGAATTGTGTAGAAGGGATTCCTTCAATTCATAGGAGGTCATATGTGATAGCTTCAAAGTTCTCAAAGAATCCCAGTAACATTCTGAATACATTCATAAACAAATCAGGGCTGGCCATCTACACGGAATCCCTGGTCAAAGAGTTGGTTTAAGGATCTTCTTCTGTCTGCTCTGCCTTTCTTTCCTACCATGTCAAACAAGCCAGTTCATAGATCTTCTCTACCATTCTGTTTAGGATTTACCATCCCACATCTTATTAGTTACCTATTAAGACAACATTATCTAACCTTTGATTTGAAAAGTAGGTATCTGTGGCTGCCTCATCCCCATATTCATTCTTTAATTTTCACATATTTGATAAATACTTATTGAGCATCTACTTTATCAATTCCAAAATGCTCACTTTTTAAAAAAAAAATTTAACATCTCTTAAATTCATTGTTATCTTATAATCATTGAAATGATAATGTTTAGGGGCACCTGGGTGGCTCAGTCAGTTAAGTGTCTGACATCCACTCAGGTCGTGATCTCGTGGTTCGTGGGTTTGAGCCCTACATCAGACTCTGCTGACAGCTTAGAGCCTGGAACCTACTTCAGATTCTGTGTCCCCTACTCTCTCTGCTCTGAGAAATAATAAACCCCCCTCTGAGAAATAAATAAACATTAAAAAAATAAATGATAATGTTTAACTGGCATGTTTTTTTGACAATACATAAAATAAAGGTATCATCATTCAATGGGATTTTAGAGTTGATGAGATATGGTATGCTCCAGGCAGTGTTCTAGGCATTTCACTCCATTAGCTCTTTGGTCAATTTCTTCTCATCTTTGGCCTATCAATAGACAAGTCCCTTTCCTTAAAAACCATTCCCCAGGAACACCCTCCATCATAACTTAATATATATTTGTGTGTGTCTTTTATTTTTTCCTTCTCCTCTTCCCATTTCTCAATGTTTTAACATGAGATAATAGTGGCTGACCTTACTTCTTGGTATTTTGGTTACAGAATACAAAAAGGAGAAGCATGACTCAGTTAAAAGAGGAATATTATCCGAAAACAATGTGGAATATGCAATTTTTTCTCATCTTTTTGGGGAGGCATTTATCATGTTTTATGTTACATGGGGGACAATCACATCACTGTCAGGTGAAGCATAATTATGTTTTTGTTTTTACTTGGAGATTATATATGGTTTTACAAATGTGCCAGGTACCAAGTTCTCAAGGAGTAGACTGTGGTGATTTTGTATTGGATCGACTTGCCCAATCTACAACCATATTTTCCACAGTCTCTATAATTTCAGATTAGAACTGACCAAAATGAAGTACATATGAGATGCAGAAGACAGCAGGGAAGCAGTATCCATTTCACTCTGAAGGTCGTTTTGGTTCAAGATGCCAACAGACAGCAAAAAATTGCTGGCAAGTTATGGTCTGGTCTGTTCTTACCCTTCCCTTCCCAAGTTCTATGTCCAGCTATTCTTCCAGATTGCCAACCTCGTGCCCTCAGGCCCCAAGCCAGATGCTGGTTTTCAACTCCCAGAGGAGGCCATGCTACAGTCCCAACTCAGCAGCTGCAAACTCCTCCAGGACAGGAACTGTGTTTCCTCTAAGTTCACGGCCAGGAGTTAGATCTAAAAATTACTCACTCAATTGATATAAATTAAATGAACCGAGTAACAAGGGTTTCTAAGTAATTGAGAAGCTATAAAATTAAACACTAAACTGATTTTCTATCCATTGTTCCTGATTCTGGGGCGACAGGAAAGTAAAATACATGTCTGCATTAAAAATTCCCACTGAATTCACAAATCAATCAACGCGATACCCCACATTAATAAAATAAAGGATAGGAACCTTATGATTCTGTCATCAGAGGGAGAAAAAGCATTTGACAAAATACAGCATTCATTCTTGATAAACATCCTCAACAAAGCAGGTATAGATGGAACATACTTCAACATCATAAAGGCCATATATGAAAGACCCACAGCTAATATCATCCTCAATGAGGAAAAACTGAGAGCCTTTCCCCTATGATCAGGAACAAGAAAAAGATGTCCACTCTCATCATTATAAACATGGTCCTGGAAGTCCTAGCCTCAGCAGTTAGACAGCAAATAAATAAAAGGCATCTAAATCGGCAAGGAAGAAGTCAAACTTTCACTAGTTCCAGATGACATGATACTCTACACAGAAAACCCAAAAGACTTCACCAAAATTGTCAGAAAAATACATGAATTCACTAAAGTCACAGGACATCAAATTAACGTGCAGAAATCTGTTGGATTTCTATACACCAATAGCGAAGCAGCAGAAAAAGAAATCAAGGATTCGATCCCATTTGCAATTGCACCCAAAACAATAAGATGCCTAGGAATAAACCTAACTAAAGAGGTAAAAGACCTGTACTTGAAAACTATAGAACACTTATGAAAGAAATTGAAGAGGACACAAAGAAATGAAAAAGTATTCCATGCTCACGGATTACAAGAACAAACATTGTTAAAATGTCTATACTACCCAAAACAATCTACACGTTTAATGCAATCATTGCTAAACTACCACCAGCATTTTTTGCAGAGCTAGAACAAAAAAAATCCCAAAATTTGTATGGAATCACAAAAGACCCCAAATAGCCAAAGCAATCCTGAAAAATAAAAACCAAAATGGAGCTATCACAATTCTGGATTTCAAGCTATATTATAAAGCTGTAGTCATCAAGACAGTACAGTGCTGGCACAAAAACAGACACATAGATCAATGGGACAGGAGAGAAAACCTAGAAATGGACCCACAACTCTATAATCAAGTCACCTTTGACAAAGAAAAGAATATCCAATGGAAAAAAGACAGTTTCTTCAACAAATGGTAATGGGAAAAACTGGATGGCAACAAGTGCAAGAACAACACCATACACAAAAATAAATTCAAAATGGATGAAAGACCTAAATGTGAGACAGGAAACATCAAAATCCTGGAGGAGAACACAGGCAACAACCTCTTTGACGTTAACCTGAGCAACTTATTACTAGATACATCACTGAAGACAAGAGAAACAAAAACAAACATGAAAGATTGGGACTTTATTAAAATAAAAAGCTTCTGCATAGCTAAGGAAACAATAAACACACCTAAAAGGCAGCCTATAGAATGGGAGAAGATATTTGCAAATGACATATTGGATTAAAGGTTAGAATACAAAATCTATAAAGAACTTACAAACTCAACACTCAAAAAAAGAAACAATCCAGTGACGAAATGGACAAAGGACATGAATAGACACTTTTCCAAAGAAGACATCCAGATGGCTAACAGACACATGAAGGTATGCTCAACACAAATCATCAAGGAAATACAAACCAAAACCATGATGAGATACCACCTCACACAAGTAAGAAGGCTAAAATTAACAACACAAGAAACAATAGGTGTTGGCAAGGACGTGGAGAAAGGGGACGTGCACTACTCTTGCAGTGTAGATGGGAATGCAAACTGGTGCAGCCACTCTGGAGAATAGTATGGAGGTTCCTCAAAAAACTAAAAATAGAACTACCCTATGATCCAGCAATTGCAGTCTTAGGTATTTACCCAAAGGATAAAAAAAATATAGATTCAAAGGGGTACATGCATGCCAATGTTTATAGAAGCATTATCAACAATAGCCAAAGTATGGAGACAGCCTAAATGCCCATCAACTGATGAATGGATAAAGAAGATGTGATGTGTTTGTGTACACACACACACACACACACACACACACTGGAATATTACTCAGTCATCCAAAGAATGAAATCTTGCCATTTGCAATGACATGGATGAAGCTAGAATGTATTATGCTAAGCTAACGAAGTCAATCAGAGAAAGACACATATCATAGCATTCACTCATATGTGGAATTTAAGAAACAAAAACCAATGAAAATATGGGAAAGGTGGGGGGATAAGAGACTGGAAAACAAGCCATAAGAGACTCTTAAGATAGAGAACAAACTGAGGATTGACGGAGGGAGGTAGGGGTAGGTGGGCTAGATGGGTGATGGGTATTAAGGAAGGCACTTGTGATGAGCACTGGGTGATGTATGTAAGTGATGAATAACTGAATTTTACTCCTGAAACCAATATTGCACTATACGTTAGCTAAAATTTAAATTAAAAAAAATCCCATTGAAAATATAAATTGTGAAATTGGATGTCAAAATGAGATTGCCACATTCCAGAAACTAATGCCCAACTCTTCCTTATTCCGCTTTTAGATGATAGTTCATATTTACTCATCATGTATTATATGTATCTAGAGTTTAACCTGAGTTCTCATTTTTATCCTGGTAAGTATATACAACCCTACAATGATGACTGATACATAGATGAAGACTATAAGGCTTAATTAAAGAGGTTAATTAAACAGCTCATTGTCACACCCCTTGAGAACAGGATTCTAGCAAAGTCATTCTGACTCCAGAGCTCTCAACTGTAAACCGTAAACACCATCTCTTTTTTTTTAAACGTTTATTCATTTTTGAGAGACAAAGAGAGACAAAGCATGAGTGGGGGAGGGGCAGAGAGAGAGGGAGACACAGAATCTAAAGCAGGCTCCAGGCTCTGAGCTGTCAGCACAGAGCCCGACACGGGGGCTCGAACCCACGAGCTGTGAGATCATGACCCGAGCCGAAGTCAGACGCTTAACCGACTGAGCCACCCAGGCGCCCCTAAACACAACCTCTTATTGACTGAAGACAACACACAAAAGTGACATATGAATGAATGAGCAAGAGAAACCACATACACAGACACAGCATAAACCCAGAGGCTCTTGAACTTGAAGACTAAGTGAAGTCTGATCACTAGAGCATAAGTCAATTTCTTTTAATATTGTTCTAAATTAGGAAGCCATAATAATGAGGATGTTCCCCTCGCTCTTGCACTCTGCTATCATAATAGTTCTTAGTGGGAATCTGGAGAAGTGATGGAGTCTCAGCTGCTCAGAGATGGAGGAGCTGCAGCCCATGGAGACAGGAAATCATCAAGATAAGGAGGACGGGGATCAATGATGGGCATTAGTGAATGAAGACCATGAGAAAAGTGATGGGCTCACAAGCAGCAGCAGGGGGAATTTAACTTAATGTGGAGGGAAACTTGCTAATCATACGGGGAGATTACAAAGTGGAGGAAAGTGCAAGAGGATTAGAAAATGGCACTCATGTGGAGGTCATTAACAGAAGGAAAAAAAAAAAAGATAAAACATCAGGCCTCTCAAGAAAAATGAAAATCCTCTTATCTAGCACTCACAGCACAGGTACCAGAAATGCCCCAGTGTAGCTCTGGGGATGGGATCTCAGGAATGACTTCCTGCCTCTTCTCCCTGCTCCTGACTCAAACCACAGGCATGATTCAGCTCAGACGGTAGTTTGGTAGGGGGCTCAGGACCAGAAAAGATTGTCTGGGAGGAAGGGGGAAAGTGTAAGAGAAGAGACAATGAAGTCAATACTCCAAAGAAAGGGCGGTCTGGGGTTCTTCTCCTGAGCCCATACTCAGAAGTGTATCAAGGATCTGTCAGTTTGGGCAGTCTGGGGCAGAACTCCCCATGAGGGCAGTCCAGGGTGCGGTCACCCCATCCGTGCTTCCACAGATCTCATTATCCCCCAGGATAGCCTATTAGGCTAATAAGCAGCCTACCACATAGAAAAGTGTTCCTTTTACTGATCTAGAATTCTTCTCCCTTCAAATGTACGCAGACAGCTTAGAAGTCTAACTTTTTCATTTTTTTAAGTTTATTTATTTATTTTGGGAGAGAAAGAGAGGGCACAAGCGGGGGAGAGGCAGAGAGAGAATCTCAAGCAGGTTCTGTACTGACAGTGCAGAGCCCAACGTAGGGTTTGAATTCATGAAGTGTGAGATCATGACCTGAGCCAAAACCAAGAATCAGATGCTTAACTGACTGAGCCAACCAGGCATCTTTTATGGCTCCTTGACTTAACAAATGGAGTCCATGCAAGATGCGTTTCAATCTGGATGTATTTGCGGGTTCATGCAGTGCATATACATATATGTGTGCATTTGATGAAGTCAGTACCTTGTGTGTGTGTGTGTGTGTGTGTGTGTGCGCGCGCGTGTGTATGCACACCAAGTTCTGCTGTTCCATTTATTGCCCTACGTAAAATAGGTGGAAACATGTTAAAGACAGTCTTGGTCCTTAAGAAATTATCCATTAGCAGGAGAGGGAAATGAGGAAGTAAAAAGACAGATATGCAAAACCTACTAAGTGCTAAGTTACTTAATAATAATTATCGTATGCCCTTTTTAATTCCCAAAATAAGCCTTGGGAGAAGGAAACTGAAGCTCAGGCAGGTGAAGCAGTTTCTCAGGATTGCTCAATCAGTAAAAAGCAAGGCAGGAATCTGAAGCTTGATGTGCTGACTCCAAGCCTCTGTTCCTTCCAACAATCACATAGACAGATTTGCAGTACAACACATTTTATGATGCACTGCATTTTATTTGTGACATATTTAAATTCACATTAACCACATTTAAATTCAAAGAAAGAGATTCTTCTTGCCTAGAAAAACAAGAAGCACGTATCGAAGAAGGTTCAGAGAGTAAAGGCAGGCATCAGTGTAAGGCCATAAAGATCCAACATTGTGATCCTAATAATGACAAAAATCCTCATCCATTATTTTTGTCTTCAAAGATCAAAACTGTCCTAACATATAGTAAGTGCTAAAAAGTAGTCACTGCTAAAAATAATAATAACAATGATAATAAGGACAGTTTATCCCCCAGGTAGGCATATTTATAAAGCCAGAGAGATAAGACGGATAAACTGGTCCATAGACTAATCAGTGCTTAGAATTATTTATCTGGCCTTCTGGAATTTAGCACACAGAATTGGGAGGATGGGGAGGGGAGGTCAGAAAAATGTGCATTCAAACTCAGGTTGGCAAGAATCTAGCTATGTTCTTACTCTTTTTAATTTTATGTTGTAAGCAATGAGGAACAAGGCAAATGCTTGATCAGGGAAATGCCTACAAGATTCCTTAGGCATTAGTATGCTATCAGGAGAGGGAGGCTTTTTCACCATTCCTAATGAGCCAGAGTAATGGGAATAGAAAAGAAAGTGGGCAGGTGTAACTTCATGGAGGTAGAAGTGATGCGGATTGGAAAATCAACATATAAAAGGAACTGAGTAAGAGAACAGAGGGGAATATGGCTCAAAATGCTAAGGCTGGGTTACAGGATACACAGAAATACAGACGCCTAAAAATCAAAATCCGATTCTGAACTGTGAGATGTTCCACCTCCACCTGGGCATAAAATCGAAAGCTAATGATGGTGTTTATTTAGAAGTTCTTGGCAAACAAAGACCCACTTCAGAGCTTTGGGTGAAGGATGAGGCAGAGTATCTTCAAAAAGTAGCCATACTCCCTTACTAATAAAGTACACCCAATTTTCTAGCTATTTTGATAAGACAGTTTTACTTTTTACTTTACTAGTTTATTTTATTCTATTTATTTTATTTTTGTAATTTGATTAGACCCCAATCCATTTCCACTTTGCAAGACATGGGGAAAGAAGAGTGCAGAGGAATCCACCAAACCCATCTGGGGAAAGAGAAAAGAGTCACAGCCAATTCATGCCACATCCTCTATGTCCCTTTGTTGCGAATGGCTTAGACATCTCGGAGATGCCATGCTGAGTGGCCAGCATATCTGAAGGAGGAAGAAGAAAGGTCATGGTGGCCTGGTGGTATAAAAAACAAACTACCAAACAACAACAAGGGTAAAAAAAAAAATTCCTCGCATTGGCCCAGCAGCAATATTCAATAAAGACTTGGGGATGAGTGTTAGTGATATGAGTCAGAATCACAGAGAGATTATTTTAAGCGCTGAAGTGTTTTCTGACATAGCCATATAACACCAGCCCAAGTTTATGCATCTGTGTCTCATGCCCGAGGTTGGATGAGGGAACTCTGGATGGGAAAAACAGGCCAGGTATATAGACAAATGTGACTCTAACTACTGGACATCAGGCCCAAAGGGTATGAGGTCAAAAGGAAATGCCTGCTAACCTTACAGCTGTGAGTGAGAAGAAAGCTTTGTGGAGCAGGGTCCTCAGAAAAGCTTCAAGGAAAGCTGGTGTTCCAGCCAGGAAACAGAGCGTGCTTACACAACACAGCCTTTTTAGCCAGTCGGATCTGGGTTTAAATTGTGTCACCATAACTTATTAACACATAACACGAGTCAGGATTATTTAATCTCTCTGGGATTTTGTTTTCTTATTTATCTTCTCATTTATTTCTCATCTAAAAATGGGAATTAAAACACTTAGCAGCAATGCAAACCTCTTGCTGATAGTATCCTATTAACCTCACTTTCTTTGGTAAAAGTTACCGAGTCTTTCAGGGGTATCATCATTCCTTACTTTCTGTCCATGTGGTTTACTGGAATTGATTCTACCCCCAGGGTCTAGATGTAAGCATGCTACCTCATCAAGGACTATGAAATTTAATCCCGGGACTTCTGTGGGACCGCCAAGCAAGGAGGTATTTTCTTTTCCACTGGAGTAAATCCGGGAAAATGTTAGCTGCCAGAGATTGCCAGGAAGAAAGCCTGCCTGAGAGTGAAACTAACATCCAGGAGGGTGGAGCTGAAATATCAAGATCTGATCAACTTAAGGAGCCTCTGAATCAGTGGAGTCTAAATACAGTTGGACCTTTAGACTTTCTAGATCCATGACCCCATATCTCTTAAAAAAAAAAAAATAAACCAATAACAAACAAAAAAAAATCAAAAACTTTTTTTCCCTTAAAACAGGTTGCATTTTTCTATCACATATCTTGAAAAAGTTTTGATGACTAAATTATTTCTGATCATTGATTTGAGGACTGACTGAAACAATGTGAGCAAGGCACTTAGCATAGGGCTTGGCACATAGTAAGTGCTCAATAAATGGGACTTGTTGCCAAAGACATGGAATGGGGAGTCATTCTTATTGACTGGCATGTGGGAATGAATGACAATGTGTATACATGCTCAAAAGCACTGAGTATAGACTTGTGAGTATTCCTGTGTCTCTGTGCTGCACAGTACAGCTGTCATGTGTCCCCTGAGGGACATAACTGAAACAAGGCTGGCATTCCAGAATACAAAGGCTCATTGTTGAGTCAACTTTTAATTTTCTGTGCGTGAATTAGTCACAGAAAATATGTAATCACCATTCAGCTGTCCCTGCTTCCAGCCAGCCCCCTATATGTCAGAACAACATAATCAATAAGTCTGAACCTATTTTTAATTAAGTGAAACAGCTCTAAGATTGCCTTGTCTTTTGCATAGATAATAGATTGCCGAGTAGCTTATAATGAAAACTGCCTTCCAATGCTTTGTTCAAAAGTTGAATCAGATCCCAACAAGGCCACATTCAGCAACTACTATTAGTGAATTTTTGGCAGGAACTTCACTCTATTCAAGGCATTTGGGTACCAGTGATCTTCCAACTCTGTGTCCTTGTTCAATGTCAAAGCAAAACCTTGGCTCCTGCCTAATAAACTATTAATCTGTTATTATTGAAGGAAGCAGGTCAGAGATAAGTGTTAAATACAGGATTGATTTTTACTACTGTAAGCAAGGGCCATGGGCCGAGACGGACCAAGTTTCAAAACTTGGCTGTATTATGTATTATATATATTATGTTGGATAAAATACATCGTCTTTCTATTTCATCAAAATGAGGACAAGAATCCCTACCTCACAGTCTTGTTATAAGGATCAAATGACATGCTTTTATCAGGCGTCCAGATCATTCTAGTGACTGTATACAAATCCCTATTATGGAACTTTATCTTGCTGACACTCAGTTCTCCCATCTCTATTTTGTCTCTCATAAAAATCTCTTCTTGCCTTTTATAACAGAATCCTGTTTTCCTCCTTTTTAGCAATCCTATTTCCCCTAACTTTGAACCATGCAGTTTGCCTGGGACTCAACCCCATCTCCTGTTTCAGTACCCTGACCTACGTGAGTAATGTACTGCCTTGTATAGCCTTAATCACACAGATCTGATCCCTAGAAATGTGAGGAAAGAGGTAGGCTCATTTGATAGGGCTTCTAAACTGTTAGAATGTAGAGTAGAGCTGATAATATCTGTCACTACCACAAGTGGGAGAACCAACCTGAGAATGAAGCCAGCATGGTGGGGGCTGGGGCGAGAATAAAACCAATAGATGTTGAAGGTCAGCCTCTATTAAGAATATCATTATGATTAGTCAGTGGGCACTTAGTACAATTCTTAGGTGCCAGGTATGTAACCACCTCATAAGAAACATCTCATCTAATGAAGCAGGTATTAATTATTTCCACTTCAGAGAGGAAAAACCTGAGACAACCAGGAGTAACTTCCCCGGGATCCCTTACAGACTAAATGGTAAAGCTGGAACTCCTACCTCAGTATCTCTGGGCCCCTTAATCTCCAGGTCGTCCTGCCTCCCAGGGTAATCGATTCCTGACGTAGCGAAGAACAAGACTGCTATCACAGTTAGGGAAATAAAAAGGACACCTACTCTTTTAAGGGCAATATTGTACTAAGATGTGTTTTATAAGCTGCTATGTATACGTGTAACTCTGTAAATCTGTTTTAAAAACAATATGAACTCCGTGGAGGACAGTTCATATTCATGTTAGTTATGGTCGTACTAACAGGACCGCCGCGATGACATAAGAATAAGGTCTTATGTTCCATAATTATTTTCTAATTGCCATCGACTACTTTCGGAGAGAGCACTGCTATTGCCAACCAGAAGACATGTTTCTCAAGTGTACTTGGTGATGAGGAAAAGATATGAATTCATCTTCATTTCTCTCTATGGGAAATGCTGTGTTATTACCCAGAGTCCCTTACGCTAGATAATTCATCACTAGAAAAGTTGCCCTCAGGCCTTTCCACACCCCCGCAGTCAGGCTCCAAGCAAAAATGATTAAAGGGGGCCTCTTGTAATTAAGCTTGCTGAGCAATCCTAGATAGCCCCATGGTTCCTATGTCATTTGAAGCAATTGGTTTCCAGGAGTGAGTCTAATAAATATTGCTTTGACTGACACCTTTGCTGCCAGCCTCAGGAAGTTGCTCAGTCAGAAATACAGACCACGTGGCCAGAGATCAAGAGATTTTCATCAACAGTCATGTGCACTGTGCAATTTACAAGGTCTCATGCCTTCTCTGGAAAAACCAAAGAGCTTAAAGGACCCATGGGGGCCATCTCCCAAGCCCAGTTGGAGAGATACTCATGCCGGCACCATGGCCAAAAGAGCTTCGGGTTTTCTCTTCTCATCTGCCTGAATGGGCTGAATTTCCAGGGCTCATAGCCTCAGCCCAGAAAAAAAAGGCCACGAGGCAGTGGCAACGGAATCCATTGATTTAGGAGAGCATGGGCTTTGGAGCCAGACTGTCTACCTTTGAATCCCAGCTCCGCTACTTTCTGGCTGTGTGACCTTGGCTAAATTAGTTAATTTCTTCATGCCACAGGGTCCCTATCTGTTAATGATGATAATGCAAGTCTTACTTCATTACTTCATTAAACTGTTATAAGAATTAAATAGCTTAAGTCTGAATCATACTTATCACTGTGTGGGGCTTGAATGGACAAGATGTGTCTCTCTGTTCCCAAAGGTAGAAAGAGGGGTATTATTTATTTTACTTAACAGATTAATCAGGATTCATCCACAATCATTTTTATAAAGATAATAGTATTACGACATATGTTTAAAAGGGCTTTGCTAATCAGGCTTTCAGATGAAAGACTTCTATTCAGAGAATAGATAAAAATGGACTGTAATTAGCACCCGCCAAAGAAATGATTGGTCCGTTCACCTCAAAATGCTATTTATGAATAAGACCTTCCATGAGCTAGAAAATAGTGTGTACCATGTACCACATGCATAGGAAATAGTCCCATCTTAGTTCTTTGTTCTTGTCCATCTTTTCAGTCATTGTTTTTCTTTGTTTCTATTGGTAAGAACATATGTCTATCTAGTCCTTTGTGAATTGCGACTTCCTACTTTCTTTTGCTGGGTCCACAGGCAGCTATTTGAAGTCACTTGGAAGCAGGATTGAGGAAAGATCTGTCCCTTACACTTCTTCACTGGCAAGCTATGCACATGGAACATCAAGTCAAAGAGAGAATGAAAAAAAAAATAGAAAAAAAAATGGACCCTCTTTCCAAAAAGTGATTTCATAATTTTCCACAATTTATAAGGCAAAACAGATGGCGGTGCAAGGTTGACACCTTGCATACTTGTGAGTAAGGGATAGCATGAGTAAGACAGCAAGAAACACCCACCAGAGAAGGGAGACTAAGTGACAGCTAGAGGGGGATTCCCGGAGAAGAGAGGGACCGATGTGGACCCTGAAAGCAAGGCTCAAGCCACCTCTGAGCAAGAGAAGCAGGGGGAAGGAGGTGAAGAGCTCCTGTGTAATAAAAACCTTCTTCAGTTATCAATGTCTCTCTTTTTTGAAAAAAAAAATTATTTTTTTATGTTTGAGAGACAGAGTGACACAGTGTGAGCAGGGGAGGGGCAGAGAGAGGGAGACACAGAATCTGAAGCAGGCTCCAGGCTCTGAGCTGTCAGCACGGAGCCCGATCCACATGGGGCTTGAACCCACAAACCGTGAGATCATGACCTGAGCCAAAGTCGGATGCTTAACTGACTGAGCCACCCAGGTGCCCCTTTAGTTATCAATGTCTCTTCATGAGACGGACAAAGAAGGTATTGTTCCATACATAGTTCTCTAGGTGTTCTCTTTGAGCCAGTTTGTTTGCAAATGACTTGTCCTTCACTTTTTCAGGCAGTTTCACAAGTATGTTAAGAGACTCCTCTAATGCATTTCCTTGGGCTTTCAACTCCCACAAGGGTTTTTAGGGCAGGGTTTGAAAATGAGAAAGATGAAAACACATTGCTCTTAGAAGTGAGAGAACTGGATTGGGTGTGGGGAGCCATCAGGTGCCTGGAAGCCCAAAGGCTGGTGAGAGGCAGTGTGATTTTGGGAAGAGTAAATGGGAGACGCACAACAAGCAAGGAGCTTGTTGGCTCCTTAAGGTCCTGGTTCCAATGATTCTGAATGATGTGGACATGAAATATTGAAACTCTTGTTTGAGCCAGTTCTTATAGTACTGTTGGTACCAGCAAAAGTCTAACATCAATCTAAATGTCCTTTCTAGGGGCAGATTAGGTCAAGTAAGGTAGTCACATCTTCGGGCAGGGGTTAGGTTGTAAAGTCAAAAGTGGCTGATAAGTAAAGTCAACATTACACTAGAACACTTCCTACCCTTCTTGCTTTGCCAGGATGTAGGCCCTTGGAAACAAAAAAACGAAAGGAACTTCTTTATTCCCTTTTTTTTCTTTAAAAATTTTTTTCTAATTTTTTTATTTTTCAGTTTTTTAATTTTTTTTAACATTTATTTATTTTTGACAGACACAGAGAGACAAAGTATGAGCAGGGGAGGGGCAGAGAGAGAGAGAGGGAGACACAGGATCTGAGGCAGGCTCCAGGCTCTGAGCTGTCAGCACAGAGCCCCTCGCGGGGCTCGAACTCATGAATTGGGAGATCATGACCTAGGCCAAAGTCAGACACTTAACCAACTGAGCCATCCAGGTGCCCCCCAATTTTTTTTTCTAATTTTAGAGAGAGAGAAAGAAAGATCAAAGGCATAAGTGGGGGAGAAGGGGAAAGAGGAAGAGAGAGAGAGAGAATGAATGAATGAATCCCAAGAAGGCTCCACGCTCAGCATGGAGCCTGTTGTGAGGCTTGATCCAAGGACCCTGGGATTTTGGACTGAGCCAAAGTCAAGAGTTGGATGCTCAACCGACTAAGCCACCCAGGCACCCCTCCCTTCTTTTCAATTGGGGCCACCCATTCCCATGGAGGGAAGCCACCTCTAGTATCATCAGGGGGATGGGCATAGGTGGTAAAGAAAAGAAAGAATATTACTTTCCTTGCTTCATTCTTTCTTCTGCTATTCCTCTCTTCCCCTCCCCTGTGTGCAGACAAAGCAAGAAGGCAGCCCTCTGCAATATCCTGCACTAGCCTCTGAAACATCTTGCAATATCCTCTGAAATATCCTAATCTTCACCAGGAACGGAATCTGCCAGCACCTTGATCTTGGACTTGCTGGCCTCAAGAGCCATGAGAAAGAAATGTGCTGTTTAAGCTACCGAGTCCATGGTATTGTGTTATAGCAGCCCAAGCTAAGAATATACATATGTTTGGTAACTCATAGAAAATTCACGGAAGGAGAAATGAGAACCGAAGAAAGCTGGTTGTGTCCACATGATGAGATCTAGGAGATATGATGAGATCTAGGAGACAGAGCCAGTGGTACCCAGGGATAGGAGGAAAAGCTACTTTTGGATGAATAAGATCTATTTATCTACACTGAAAACCTTTGACTTTGTAATATATGTGCATATAATGCTTTTAGTGATAAAAACCAGTATTAAAATGTTAAAAGTGTCTATTTCACAAGTCCCATCAAAACAGAATAAAACAACAGTTACAAAGCCCATGCTGTTCACTAATCTCAGTGATCTATTTGGGGCTTACTGAGCAGTTTGTGACAAGGCTGTAACTTTCCCTTAAGGTGCTGACTATTCCAACATCACATCCTGCTCTGTAGGGGGATGTAGGCATGTCTAAAAAGGACATACCTCATGTGAGAGCTTTCAGTGAGAAAAAGACTCCAAAGCTCATTTACTAGGTGATCTCTTAATGTGTTACAAAAACAAGGAGACTTACCAGTAGAACCTGTTTGGTACGACACCCTCCTGGATAAGCTGCCATCTTCTCCCAAATTCGGCAGAGCTGTATAACTGTTGAGAAGAGAAATTGTTCAGCACTATGACCCGTGGCACATCGGATATACAAATATTAGTTCACGGGATCAATAACAGTAAGAATAACAATGACAACAACGCTAGTGCCTACCATTTGTTGAGTACCTGCAGGGTAAATGATCCACGTGTCATCTCTACTCCTCATGTACACTCTGCAAGTCAGATATTAATATCCCCCCTTTACAACTGAGGAAGCTGAAGTGCAGGAAGATGAAGTGATTTGTTGGAAATCGCATACCCTCTAAACATTAGAATGAGCTGGGATTCATACTTGGTTTCACCTGGTGACAGAGCCAGTGGTACCCTGTGACCTAATGATATCACGTGCAGATCAATGTGTGGAATACGAAGAAGTGCAAAATCGAGACCTGGCTCTCAAAGAGCCGATAGTATGACCTGAACCTGACTAAAGTCATGAGGAATGCATGAGGCCACCAGGGACAGAGGAATGCCAAGGAGGGAGACTCAGAAATCAGGGATGCTTCACAGATGTGTGTGGATTCAGCCGAGGTCCGAATGAATGGCAGCATTCACACTGACAAAAACAGAACACTCATTGCAAAAGGAGTGATGTGGTCAAAGTGGTGAGATGTGCAGGGACAGTATACAAATAAGCCTGGCTTATCTACATAAATATAGATGTGAATGTTGAGGGCAACTTGGGAAAGGCTTTGAATGGTAAGTCAGGGAGCCCAGAACTGAACCTGCAGCCCAGGGGAGCCAGTGTTGTTGTTGGTCTTTTCCACAACAGCCAGAGAAGCTTCAGGCTATTCCAGCAGCCCACATGGACTACACCCACATGGACTACACCTTCACTTTGATCCAAGGGCTCCCCATGCATTATTTCATTTCATCCACACATCATCCCCGTGATATATGAAGTTAATTTACAGATGGCTCTACAGCTGGTAAGAGTTCAAGTCCACATGCTACATGGCTTCAGTACTCTCCCAAGGCCACTACAAAGAAACACTGCTCATGAGACAGGGTCTAATGCTCCACATACATATTCCATTCCTTCCAAATGTCATTTTTCTCTTACATCTTGCTCTTTATCCTGGCTCACTCCACACCTCTGCTCCTCTCCAATAATCTTTACAGCTCTAGAGAAGTGTCCTCATGGCAGCCTGGAGATTCCTGTTGCTCTAGGCATTCTGAGTCCCATGAACATTTGGCTACCGATGTGATAAATATCATTGGAAACATCTCCTTTCTACTGTGTGCCTGGTCTGTAACCCAGTCACATCCCAATCTTCCACCACTGCATTCGCCCAATCCCACAGTGAATGGATAATGAGTCATACTCTACTGAATACCATGATTGCTCAGCCTTATCTTGTCTCCAGCTTCAGCACTCACTGAAGGGTCAAATGACTCACCGAGTGATTCACCAAGGCTGCACATGCACTGGGCAAGTCCGAGGAACAGGTCAGCTCAAGTGAGTATTTACTGACCCTTGGAAGAGCTTCCTATGACAGTATGTCCAGTGGGTCAAAACAGACTCTAAAGCCAAAAAGAAAAGGCTGAAATATGTGATTACTAAGCAAGTGGCTCAACTGAGTCCAACGACACAGTATTTGGGTATTTGGTCAAGGAGAATTTATGGCTGTTTCTTTCAAGTCTTACTATTTTTCTCTGCCCCATCATGCCTGGGGAAAGGCTGCCTGCATACATTTTATGCTTGATTCCTTTTAAGAGTGCCACACAGAGCTGGGGACACAGTTCCCATCACAGAGATAACAACAGATGGGACAGTTCACTCTCTCTCCATTCAGAACCCAAGCAGCCAGGGCACACACGTCCTGCTACTTGTTTGCCAGCGTGTTGCAAACACTTGGCATCTGAATGCACAGACTTGGGGAACAACAGCAAGCACCAGGAATGGGAGGGTCTGCTCCTCCTTCTCCCCTTGCTCTATCTTTTTTATTTTTTAAAAATTTTTTTCAACGTTTATTTATTTTTTTGGGGGACAGAGAGAGACAGAGCATGAATGGGGGAGGGACAGAGAGAGAGGGAGACACAGAATCGGAAACAGGCTCCAGGCTCTGAGCCATCAGCCCAGAGCCTGACGCGGGGCTCGAACTCCCGGACCGCGAGATCGTGACCTGGCTGAAGTCGGACACTTAACCGACTGCGCCACCCAGGCGCCCCAGCTCTATCTTTTTTAAAGCCCAGAGCTACACTTCTTTCCATGAGTTTAAAGAGAACAGAGTCCACACCATTGTCTGTGTCTCTGTCTCTATATAAATGTACGTTAATATCTATCTTTATATATAAGGATTTATGCAACTGTAACAGAAGAAGGATGGTTTGAAATAATAACAACTCTGGGTGTGAAGCTGGACTCCCAGATATCCTGAAAACCAAATATTAACTCTGAGGGTTCATATGGGGCCACCCCTGCCCCCACAGAAAATTCATCTCTGTGAGGAATCACTGGGTGCTGGCATCTGTGTGTGTGTGTGTGTGTGTGTGTGTGTGTGTGTGTGTGTGTGTTTTCTATGTCTTTTTTAATTGATCCCTCTAGGCTTGGATTCAGAATCTGTGGACCAGTCAGGTATGTCCCATGATATTTGTTTTTATCGTCTTCAAGGGCTGCTTTGTTATTTGTGAACATCCAGAGGCCCCTCAAGCAGTAGATATACCAGACAATCCAATAAACCAAGCCTCTTATTCAGCTTGGTGACATTACTTCCGGCCTTCTTTCTCGAAAGGTCCCCTTTGGTGTTGGCGGACTCCACCTTCTCACTCTCTCATTCACACCTGAACACATTTCCTCTGCTGTGTCTTCACTGATGCTACCCACTCTGGCTGCGGTGGCTTCAGGACTTGCCTACCTCAATGTCAGTCTTCTTTTTTAGGCCCAGATCAAAATATACCTTTTCTATGAACTTTCTCCTACACACTAAAATTCCCAGTGGCCTCATTTCCAAAGATCTATGGTTCCACAGATGGTATCAAACTACAGGCCACCTATTTATATTAAACTTAGTAGCCTTCCAAGAGAACCTTCTAGGAATGCAAGGCAGGAGTTCCTCCCTATCTTAAATCACTCTAAAATATCCGAGACCACTCACTGCCCCTTTGACAGGACTACAAAGCTCATAGGTATCGGGAATCCTTTCCTTCCAGAAAGCGTCTAGCACATAGTGATGATAAGAGAGGGGAGGAGTATCGATTTTATACCATGCAAATTCCCTAGTGATGAATCTACCCAGTAAAGTACCACCCAGGTTTCCCAGTGGGCGAACAAAGGTCACTTATCAGAGGGATATGTTTTATTTCCATAGATCCACAGTAGAGGTCTATATCTAAAAAATAAACAAATGAACAAGCCAAAACTATAAAAAATCAGTACATTTGAAACTGCCAAGGATTTGGAAGCAGGGTCTTGCCTATTTACCCTTAGCCAAAGCTGCTCTGTGTACCTCACCTACTACTTTAAACATTTTCTCCCTAGAGTCCAGGCTGGAGTCAGAGCAAGAAAAGTTTAACAACTCAGAGCCACTCAAATTAACGTGTTAATGAAACCTGCAGAGTCTGACAGCAAAATTCTCCTCCATAAAGCAGAGAAAGGGCTCAAGGCCTTTTACTCAATGACACTGTCTCAGCCGCCAGTGGAAGGCTTTTTGTGTAGAACGAGTCAACATCCTTTAATACAATTCATAGTGTTGGTAGTACCTAAATAAGATTTATTTCCCTGTCTGTCTGACTCTGGCTCTAAGGTTTCTTTTGACTGTCAGAACACAACACTAAGAACTATCGTTACTATCTGTCACATCAGAGAAAACAGAACAGCTTTCTCCAGGAATGCTGAGCAGAGAGAAAGAGAGAGAGAGAGAGAGAGAGAGAGAGATCGATCAGAGGGAAGACACAATATTTGTTTTAGGAGGGCAACATTCATCTACTAACCTCTGTCGTAAACACCAAAACACCATTCTTGAAGGGTTTTGGGTTTTGTTTTTATTAGGCTAACACTGGTACAAACTATTGGGGGAAATTGGGGAAAAACTTTTTGAAGGAGTAGAAATTTTAGAAAGGGAACACGGAAAGGATTCTGGTTGACTAAGAATGCAAGGCAGAAAGCCCTTCCTGTCTCAAATCATCCTAAACTACCGGAGACCTCTTTCCTTCCTCAGTAAATATAACTTAATGAGCACAAACCCAATGCTCATCTACACTCCAGATCTACTATCAGCCTCAGGGCCTGACCCTCCACTCCGTCATTATGCTGGTCTGGGCCTGTCAATACTTCTCCCTCCTGCCAGGCTCCTTTCCAGAATGGTCTCTCCCTCTCTTTTCCTCCCCCCACCTCCTCCCTCCCCCCTTCCCTCCTTCTTTCTTCTTCTTTTTTTTTTCTTTTTTAGACATCTCTCACACTGGTTTGCTTTGCCATCTGCCGTTGTCTGCTGTGAGAAGAGTCCAGATAAAAATACAGTTAATTGCAAAGAATACAATGGCAAGGGTTAGTTTTGTTGTGAGCTTTTAACCAGTTCAGCCATCTCTGGGGCCGTCCTCAGGAGGCTGCAGAGATGCAACTGGATTAGGGCTGCAGGCTCAGGGGAGAACAAAGATGGATGCCACAGGAAGACCGAGAGCTTGTGGGTGAGAAGTAGTGAGAGTCATTGGCATTGCTCAGCGTTCCTGCTCTTCAGCAGACTAAGCCGGGGTGAGAGAAGGGGGGTGTGAGCACAGCTGGTGGCAACTTCCATTTTCCATCTTCTTACCATTTGCATGGTGGCTGAAGCCCCAGCAGGGAAGCATCTTTCTTTGAAGAGAAATCCCACTTCCGTGTGCCGATGCAAAAGCCTGCAATCATCACTGTCCCTGGAAAGTCTTCTCAATATTTCTAAATCAGATCAATGCAGCCACTCTTTCAAAGTGAGACAAGTGCACATTAGGGATTTTCTTCTGCACTTAGGATATTGGTGCGAGGACACGATTTGGCAAAAGGGAAGAGCGATAACATCTTTTAGATCTGTGGTTGACAGGATTGAATGCTTCCTCCACAAAGCTCCTCATGGAGACTTTCCCAGTGAGGAGGCAGGCCCCTGGGTCTCCTCCACACAGACTCCTTGAGAGGCTTCCATGTTGGCAGAATACTTCCTGCTGGGGGCTCTTTTCAAGGTTGCCTGCTTGCTCCTTTTTGCTTCTCTGCCCTTAACATTCTAGAGGCAGGAGGCCTGCAAATTGCACTTCTTGAGATGGCTGACAGAAAACCCTGCCAGTTTTATTTTATTTGCCTCATCCTAATAATGCCCTGGGGATGGTCTGGGTACAAAGCACTCATCTACCTCATGATTCTCCAGTTCTCAATGCTGTTACTGCATTCTTCTTAGGAAAAAAGAGATGGCACCTTGAGGACTTCAAATGAATTCCTAACGCCAGGCCCGAGGCACTGCAAATATCAAGCTCTTTCGTCCACCAGCTTCAACAGGAAGAAAGAGAATCCATCCACAGAAATCCATGGTCGTCAGAAGTGTGCCGGATACTCTGGTTCTACAGCACGGAACAAGGCCTGACCTCACTTGAAGGGAATAGCACACCCCGAGGTACCTAAAGTAGTTTCATAAAGCTTCCCTAAGCGTTGGCACAAGTCTTCTTCCTGGCTGGTGGGTATAGGGATAGGTGGTGAGAGACACATCATGGCTGTCTCAGACCAGCACTCCTGTCGCCAACACATGCAAATTCCTCACACCAAAGGCTAGAATATCACGGATAACATATAGTAATCATGTATAATGTTCAATTCAGAGTTCTATGGTGGCCTATGCAGGAGAGACTCTTCCAGATTGGGAATCTGGCAGAACTTTCAAGATGGGCCCAGGAGGACAGTTAAAATTCCTTAAAATAAATATGTGGTGGAAAAGTGTTCCAGAATGAACGGGTTAGTCTGAGCAAATAAACAGAGCTGCAAAGCTTAGGGTCGTGTTTTTGTGCTTGTTTGTGAACTGCAAGAGACCCAGCTTGACTGGACTATGTGCAGAAAGGTGAAGCCATGGGGGCCGAGAGGCTATAAACAGAGCCTGGGTGTGGGATGGATGCGGATGGACAGATGCAATCCTACTGAAACTTGCAGGGAGCTAATACAGACTGGATCCAAATGTCACCAAGGTCAAAAGACAAGAGCACCAAGGCTGTGGATTCAGCCTTTGCTGATGAACAGTGAGCAGGAATGGTGGCATATCACTGGCTCCATCAATCTCTCCTGTGGCTGGATTTATCAAATCTGTCACTGGCCATTCCCCAGCTGTCACTGAAGTCTGTCACATGCCCCACAGTTGGGTTTGGCACTTTGAGGCAGGCTTGGGAGATTAGACATATGGAGCTGGGGCTGTCTGGGAAGGAAGGTTCAATATGTGACCGAGGGCCACTTTCATTTATAGATACTTCCTGTGCACTTGGGTCTGGAGGTGTGTGTGTGTGTGTGTGTGTGTGTGTGTGTGTGTGTGTGTAATATGGAATCTTGGCCTTAAAGATGATCTAATATAGATGGAGAAATAAATATAAGATAAATAAAATAATTAGATGCTGAAATAGAATCTATGTGACAAATCCCATAATATCAAGGCAACTGATGATAAAAGGAGTAGCCCTCCATAGCCATACGATCATACCATCCTTTAAATGCACAGATGATAAAGCTCAGAAGTTGTGAAACATAAAAATAAGCAGGAGAAAATTGTCACTTGGAACGTAATTGGAGCTGTGTCTCTGTAAGACCAATGCATTAGGACCCTGAAGATGGAATGGGGGAGACAGGCCAGCTGGAAGGTGCTGCACCAGGGCGGGGGACCAGTGAATGCCTGATTACACAGGGCCCCTGGGTATGAGAAGGAGGGAAGGGGAGGCCATTAAATAATACAAACAAACAAAACAACATTTAAAAAGAAAAACATCTGACCAGAAGTGGAACATTAGAGTGGGTCATTTCTTTTTTTTTTTTTTAAGTTCATTTATTTATTTTGAGAGAGAACAGAGAGAGAGCAAGAGGAGAGGGGCAGAGAGAGGGAGAAACAGAGTCCCAAGCAGGCTCTGTGCTGTCAGGACAAAGTCCGTGAAGCCCAATGTGGACTCATAAACCCTGAGATCATGACCGGAGCCAAGATCAGGAGTTAGACATTTAACTGATTGAGCCACCCAGGCGTCCCCATCGAGTGGGTCACTTCTGAAAGCCCCATCACTTGGCCTGGGCAGGGGGAAATTTTACAAGCAGACTCCTCTCTGTCACAAGGGGTGTGGGTGCCTAGGAACCAGTGAGGGCTGGTTTCCCTCCGGCTCACAGGTCCCACCACCCCTCGCTTCCTCTCCCGCGTGATCTTCAAACAACAGTCCTCCCTCTGCTGTGAAATCAGCTCCTGATATGGGCACCGCAGTATCTGTCAGAGGGATATGTGGTAGGTCGGACAGAGAAGAGACAATTACATAAAAACAGGGGGAGGGAAATGGCAATTAAAGAAAATTTAAAAACCATACTGGCTTTTCCAGGGAGGCAAACATTTTTTTGGGGGGGTTTTGGATTTTTTAATGCAATGAGGACAGAGCGTGAAGACATTCAAACAACGACTATACTCTGGTTCTAGCAATTGCTTGACAGGCCATCTTAGGAAATTTTCTTAACTCCTTAGACCCGCAGAGTCCCCAAATGCTAAATGAGCATAATAACATCACTAATGCTTGCTGCAAGAATAAAGTTGAGCAGTTGGTGTGAAAAACCCTGCAGAAGGCTTGCTACAGGATGAATGAATGGTCAGTGCTAGTTCTGTCTCGCTCCTCTTTCTGCTACGGATTATTGCCATCAAGCTTCAGTATCCACAGACCCTGAGGAAGGCAAGAATGACAGGGAGAGGCAGATGTGACTGTCTTTTTCTTCCAGACTTTCTGGAAGCAAGGAAGGGTCTTAGATAAGAATTCCAAGTTCCCAGCCTCTGAGGCTGAATATTTTTTTATCATGGTCTTTCCTAGGGCAACAGAAGCTATTTGGCTTTGGATCACAAGTCTTATTGTTCTGGGATATTTTCTCGACATGCCTGTAGTTGCGTCGGCCAGGCAGGCATTGGAGTTAAGTAAGTGGGGAGAATGAGAGTCTTGAAGGTCTGTATCAGTGCCTTTTCATTTGATTTTAGGAACCTGGCAATTTTAGGAGGGTGTGTAACTTCTGGTTTTTCTTCTTCTTGCCAGCTATGTGATCTTGGCCTCTGAGTCCCTGGGAACAATGACTATGCCATTTGTAATATGTACTTACAATATCATGGTAAAAGGTTGGCCAAGATCACATTTTTTTTAAATATGAAAATCATAGTCATAAATTCACAAAATGTGTCTACTCACAAGGCCAAGCTTTCCTCCTCCCCAAAGCCCTGCCCTTCTTGGCAACATCACTGCTTGCAACCACTCTTGACATGGAAGAATGCAGAAAATCCTAGCATTATAAGATTTCTAAAGGGCCCCCCTGAGAGGCAGGGCTTTCTGGGCATCTTACAAATGAGCTCTTTAAGGAAAGAAATCCAGGTTCTCTTAAGCAGTCTAATGTCCTCCAAACTTTTCCAGACTGGGACTTGGTTTAAGGAGGTGACAAACTCCATTCAGACAAGTACTGGTGGACAGAACAGATCAAAAGAGCTGGCTAAAAAGTGGCACAAGGAAAAATGCTGACCTTATTTCAAAGCTTAAATAGCTACCAGATAGCATAATTGTGCCTGTCCAAACCTTAATCCTAGCACCTCCTTTCGATATGTCCCAGTTTTCCTTCTAGCAGCCCCTTCCATTCAAATGGTTAGGAACAGGTAGCTCAAAGTGTTCCAGGTCGCAATTGAAAAATGACGATATCACCTAGTTAAACAAGGCATCTAAGGTGAACAGAGGCCTCTCTTGTTTACATATTATGGCATTTCAGCTAGAGAATTTGTTTTATAAACAAGCACTGGGGATGACATTTAGCAAGCTCCCTGGTTTCCACTCTAATTGCCAGTTTTGTAGTTGGATACTTACATTATTTACATATTCATGAGAATAGAAATCAGCTCTGACATTGGAAAATTTCAAGCACATGGAAATCCTACCAAATCAGCAAGGACTATAATGCTCAACATATTTCATATACATAACTGAGTGTCTTTTTACTTACTGTCGTGCCTTGGAGAAACAGGATGGCATTAGGTAGCTATCTGTTTGCTAAGTGCACTTGTGCAGAAATTATTTGACTATCCCCGGGGAGCTGAGTTTCAAGGATCTATTTATCATTTATTACAATCTTGCCCTTTTGACATTTAGGGGCTACCAGGTCTATTAAAAAACAAACAGAGTTACTGTGAAGACAAATGCTTTAATACTTAATGGTTTACTGTTATTATAATCAATACTTTCTGAGTACTGCGCATCGGTTCTTCCTTGCTCCATTCATTCTGGTTCCATGGTACCTTTCAGCGATTGAATGCTAAGGGGGCATCTGACATTGACCTAAATGTCTACGACTTCAGGTACTGGGGAGACACCGAACTGCTGCTAAGGCAGCCCCGTGTCTAAATCCAGCGACGCCACACCAGGTCGGCTCGCTCTCAGGCCTCTGAATCATACACTGGCTGGCACTTCTACGATGCTTACTCTTCACCAGGCTCTGTGGTAAGTGTTTTACATGCGTTATATCAGCATCCTCACACGGTCCCGTGAGGCACATTCTCTTACTGTTACTTCTACTTTACAGTTGTAGAACCCATATGGTGACCTGCCAAAGGTCACCCTGGCATTGGTAGGACCTGACAGAGTAGAGAGCTCATGATCTTATCTGGCTTGCTGTATTGTCTCCTACTGGCGAGAAGGCACTACGACTGAGTTTTGGAAAATGCTGACCTTTATTCCTTTTTCAAGCAGTCACAGTTTGCCAAGATCCAGAACAACCAAGATCAGCAATGGCTTTCTGTTAGGACATAGGAAAGATTAAAAAGGAATGGAGGGAGGGAGGTGTTTTGTTTTTGTTTGTTTTGTTGTTGTTGCTTTTTTTTTTTTTGGTTTTTAGGAATGGATATGAAACTAAAAGGAGTATTTTTTTTATTTACTTTTATACAGGTTACTAAAATTCTATCGTATGCTATTGAACACATTGGCAGTATAATTTTCCTTTTCTATCAATATATCATTTTAGCTCAAAGTTAGTCTTCACTCATGCAGAGAATGCCGACTGTTAATATTTAGGGTTTCAATTATGTGTGAAAAGAGCCTCCTTATCAAAACATGTTCGCCCCCTTCAGAGCTATGATTCAGTTTTGTGTATATCTCACACATACACATAAATGCCAAAATATCGAAGGTGAGGTAACATGCAACCCTTAGGATTTCTTGCTTCTTTCATAAACTGTGATTCTTTGGAATACAGAGGAGTCGAGAAGGCTCTCATGTGATATTACTTGGAATGCTGAATCATCAAGCTCCAGAATAAATGAAACAATATAAACTGGTGAATATTCTAGAACTGCCACAAAATGAAGGGTAGCCCACCAAACTGTCCTGAAGGTTCTGTCTTACCGCCACAGAATTGATCACCCAATTTGGAAGCATTTTTTTAAAAATTCACAACACAGGGGCACCTGAGTGGCTCAGGCGGTTAAGTGGATGACTTTTGACTTTGGCTCAGGTCATGACCTCACAGTTTGTGAGATCAAGCCCTGCACTGGGCTTTGAGCTGACAGTGCAGAGCCTGCTTGGGATTCTCTCTCTCTCCCCCTCACTCTCTGTCCTCCCATGCTCTTTCTCTCTCTCAAAATAAATAAATAAAACTTATAAAAAAAATCACAAAACAATTTAACGTCTGAAATAAAACTGACAGGGAGATCCATGAACAGGAGAAAAAGAAAGCTGATGGGAAAGACAGAAGGGAAAGAAAAGTGATTTGGGGACTAATGCAAGGCAGCAAGATGAGATTTATTCTCCCCTCACCATTTTCTGTTTTAAGTTTTTGAGCTTGTTGGGGTGCCTGAATGGTTCATTCAGTCAAGTGTCCGACTTCAGCTCAGGTCATGATCTCACGGTTCATGAGTTCAAGCCCCATGTCAGGCTCTATGCTAACAGTCTGGAGCCTGGAGCTTGCTTCAGATTCTGTGTCTCCCTCTCTCTCTGCACCCCACCCATACACGTGCTCATGCTTTATCTCTCTCTCTCTCTCTCAAAAATAAATAACATTATTTTTTTAAATTTGAGTTAGTTGTAAATACTTAAAAGTATGAAAATACCATATCTAATAGACCAAGATTCTTTCTCTTGAGAAAATATGAAGGTCTGGTGACACTGGACGAGCCACCCAAGGCTGCAAGAGCAACAGGGTGGAGCCTCCCAACACCTCCCCACCCCCACCCCTCTAAATGTCTACATGAACACCTGCTCTCCACCTCACAGCCCAGACCCAGCCGCTTTGTTCGGTATGGTTTCTTGCTTGTCGTTCATGGCCTCAATGAACTTGGATATCCATAAGGGCGGCAAGTGGAAGTACACCTCCTGGGACCAGAGAAAAAGGGTCAGAGCCAGCAGGCCCCCCTGCAGATCTTTGCCAGGGGGTTAAGTGGAGCAAGCAAGTGAGGGGGCCTTTCCTCTAGAGCTGCTCACTGGCCTGAGCCCCAAGTGGTCATGTTGCTTTCCCAACACTGCAGACCACCCCCCCTTTAAAAACTGTCCCCCAGTGCAATCCCTAAGGGAGAGGCCGGGAGCCCAGTGCCACGGTGGTCTGCAAAGCTGAAGTATATGCACATTCCTATAATTTTCTTCTTCTTTTTTTTCTCTTTCAGTCACATCTGCGTTTTGTTTTCTCTCATTTCAAATGTTTCCCAACACATCATGTTTAGTGAGGTGTTTAAGACAGACTGAGAGATGCCGTTGGAGGCAATGTTTTACAGCACAGTTTGTACACTAGTTTATTGCCAAATTAAAATAAAGATGTAATCTGGCAGACTCAGCCTGCTGCTAAGCCTTCCTTGGGTGGTTTCCTGCACTGAGGCAAGCAAGTGAGGGGAAACTAGCAAGGAAGTGAAGAACTCTCTCTCTGCTTTCCGGTGCCGGCTCCATTTCCGAATGCAAAGAAACAAACAAACAAACAACCAAATGTACAGAATGTTTGCTTTGCGGACTGCTTAATTACGGAAATAAAAAAGATAATAAATAAATAAAGGAGAGCAAGATCTTGGTGGTCCTGTACTAAATGCTATGCATTCTTCGTTGTGTCCATTGTGACTGACGGCTATTTTGTAAGAATTCTTAGTAGTGTGACATTATGGGACCAGTATCCCTCTGTCCATTTGACAAAATTTCCATAGTATCTATTATATTTACATTTCTGGAGATTTCAGGGCTTTCCAAAGGTACACCTTCACAAAGACCCATTAGAAGCCAAGGAGGCTAACTCCTTTGTCTATACCGCATTAGGCCCTGGACAGGGCTCCCTAAGTAGCCAGGGTACTTCAGGACCTTAAAGGGAAAAAAAGGTACTGCTTTCTACTGCAGTCATTCCTGTGGTGTTTGGAAAGCCGCATGCTCATTCAAGAAAGCTTTCACCTCTTGGCAACCATCTAGACATTGAATATCATAGTCAGATTTCTCTCAGAAAAAAAAAAAGACTGAAACATCAGAAGGCCTGATTTTATGAATTCTGAGGGCCTTGGTCCATACACATTTGTCTGTGATGAAAAGCTATTTTTAAGAAAATAAATCTGATTTCCTATGGAATTGGTGGCCAGTAAAACTCTCTCTTGGGCCAGAAAGGACAACAGGCTCAACAAAACACTTTGGGTCCTTTAAAATGCGCACATCAAAAAACATCCTCTCGGGACTGAGGCACACAAGATGAAATGCAGTCAGAGCAGAACACTGCAGCTCATATGGGCTCTGTCCTGCAAGCCAGGGCTCCAGACTCTGTCCTCAGGGCCTTAAAAGTCTCCTGTACTGAAGGAGAGAAAAAGCAACGGCAGGGAAGTAAGGGGAAAATAAGGGTGGCGAAAGAGGGAGAGTATGTATTCAAAAGAGGGAGGGCACGTCTGAGAAGACAATGGGGGCAGGAGACCAGGAAGAGGGGGGAGAGGAGGACTCTGTTCACGGGTGAGTTCTCAAGGAGTGGCCACCTGAAGAAGATTCTTTCAAAGGGACAGCACCTTTTACTTGAGGATTCTGTTCACCATAGGCTGGCGTAGAAAAGCATCCAGCAGCGCGAGGACCAGCAATGAGACTAAGATCTTCACGGGGAGTTCTGCCGCAGTAGCAATAGTAGTTGTCACAGAAAAACTGATGAGCAATCCTTACATGAAAGAAGAAATGTTCCCTTTTCCTGGGCAAATATAGTCATTGGCCTGCCAACACCAGCACAGGGCTCTCCTTGGTGATCAGTGCAGCATCTCATCAGTGTTAAAAGCTCCATGATTCATGGGTGTTTGCTGGCTATTATTTTCATATCACTGACCCACCTGAGTGGCCACACACCCTTTCCACTTGACTTCCAGCCAACCTCATTGGCCAATGGCTCATCTTATGGCTGCAGCCCACTTGCCTCCCAGCAAATGCCCCACTCCTCATTCTGTGACTTAAGCCCTAAGATATGGAGTACTCTATCCCCTACTCATCTTAGAAGGCTATCTACAATTTTTTTTTTCTAGGATGATTTCTCCTTCACTCTCTCTAGGAAAAACAGAGAGCTCAACGGTAAGGTTGGTATCTTTCTGCCTAACTGCTAATCTCTAGATGTCATAATCAAGGATGAGAATGCTACCAAATTTCATATAAGCCTTTATTCCATTCACTGAACTTTGACATGTGATACCAATGAGTGGTTTTTCTCTTTGGGGGCAATTCATTAACTTCTCATAGTTTTGGTTTGTTAGCTACATACCAGCAAAGACTGTTAAGGCTCCTTCCAGCTCTAAAGTGATAGAATTCATTTGGTCCATGGTCACAGAAGGTATTTTTGGTCCAGACCAGGACTACTGCCATATAATCCTAACCGGTCTTCTTGCTTTTGACCTCATATTATCCCAGTTCATCCTAACTTTGCTACCAGAATAACCTTTGTAGTGTATACCTCTGAAGACATCATCACACTGGCCAAATTTTTCAAAAGGGTCCTAATTATGAAAACAAAACTTATTTTGCCTAGGAGTCAGGCAGTCAAAACAGCAAAAAGCAGTCAAGATCAGATTCCAAAAATATATACAGAATTAACTTTACTAAATTTCAGTTTCAGTCAAATGGACGCATTCTCAACCCTGTGAACACTGTTTTTCTAACTTTATATTATTGCTTAGGACATTCCTCTTGTGTACAGTGTGGTCCTCCAAACAGAAATATGACATATATTCTTTAAGGTCAAGGTGAAATCATTTCATAAGACCTCTATCTCCTGAACTTTGGGCTGCCAATTTCGTATAATCCATCCAGCTACTTCAACTGGGTATCTGTTATGTGTGAATGAGGGTACTGCCTTTTTGGCTTCTCTTAGGCTGTTAGTGAACTCATGTACATTTATCTTCTCTCCCTGCATGGACTGAATGCTCCTTGATAAACTGATTTAGACCAACACTGCACCATGAGGAGCATCTACAACAGAGCTGGAGTCTAATGTATTTTTGTCCATCTCATTGGAAGTGCACCTGCAAGCATACTTATTTGTGTAAACATGTGTTAAGGCAAAGACCAACACCAAGTACCATTCACCAAGTACTGTGGCTGAGTTGGGGCCACAACTCAGATGTCCACACTCCTCCAGCGTTGTTCACTCTGCCACAGTGGCTGTGGGAGGCCCTGTTTGAAGTGCTGGAACATGAAGGGTTACATGTGTGGGCATCTCTTCCAGCACAACTGTAGAGTTTCTACTTAGCCAGGTAAATCTGGTCCTCACTGTGCCTCTGGCCTCAGGGGGAAAATTAACCAACTGTCAAATAAAATACAGTCAACCCAGTGGATTAAATGACTAATTCTCTGTGTCCTAAGCTGCTCAGCCTCGCCTCTGGTAACTGCACCATCTTGGACCAGATGCACTGTGGCCTGACTCCAGGAATGAAATTTTACATTCTGCTGAAAGGGTAGCCAGGCTGCTCAAGAGGAAAAGAAGATACTAATTGTAAATCTTTTCTATTTTTAGGCTCAATGTGCATTTTGTTTGGCAGTAAGGGCAGCATGAATAAAACTCCAATCCTAAGAATTTTAATTTGCCACCTCCAAAATGCCCGAGTCAGTAGAGATCTTGGAAGGTTGCATCTACCCTTCCCCTGCCTTCAGGAAGAACCCCGCACATCTACATCTGCTCGACAGAAAAAAAAAACAAACCCTAGAATAACCTCCTCACTCACAGAAGTTCGGTATCTCTTTAAATATATGTAATTTCTAGCACAAGATTCCCATAAAAAGATTTTGCAGAGTAACTTCACTGAATCATTCACTTCACAAAGAGCATTGCAATATTTCACCTATTTTCTCATTGGCTTTTATAGCTAGAGTCTCATATTTGCCTGTAAATCCTTTGTTTCTTTAATTGTATCTGCTGTTGCTCACCTTATATTCTACCTGAAAATTTAAGCTTCTTAAAAGCAGGGACTAGAGATATTTTATAGTGTATATGTAGTATATAGTATATATCCCATAAAATATATACACATCTTTCTCTCTCTCTCTCTCTCTCTCTCTCTCTCTCTCTCACACACACACACACACACACACACACACACACACACACACTAGCACAACCTCAATGTTCTTAAAAAGTAGACCTCTCCTTCAGCACAACCACCAAGAGAAGACAGAGTTGTCTTGTCAGTGTGAAATGACTTGGTTCTGAATAATGTCCTCTATGAACATTATCACTGCTCCTCTGGCCATGTCTCTCACTGTTTTAGCAAATCACTAGTGTTCTTCACCTTTTTAGAGTTTTCCTTCCCAAGAAGGCTCTGAAAAAAAGCTCTGGGCCCTTAATCCAGAAAAATGTTCACATCTCCACATGCACAAAACACTGTCTCAAATTCCATGGGGGGTAGGAGCCCCTGATGGCCCATGGCATCTATTAATAACTGCCTCTCCACCATGTCTTCCTTAGTGTCAGGCTCTTCCCTTGTATGTTATTTCAGATATTTACACAGCTCAAGCAAGCACCTTGAAATCTTCCTTGCCTGCTCCCGACCCCCTGGTTCAGAGTTCAGGCTACTGCACAGAACAAAAGTCACTGCTGAGAAGAAAGGTAGAGACAATCAACTCCTGGTCCGTTCCCTGGAAAACCAGGCACTGTTGTCTCGAATGAGGTAATTGTGCTCACCTTTTGGTCTTGGCTGTATGCCAGAATCCAGTCCTCTTGCTTGGGGTGGAAAAGCAAGCTCTGAATGTAAAAGTTCAGCCGGTACTTCTGATAGGTGGCCCCTTCATCTGAGCTGATCAGTAAGCTGCTCTCAATCTCCGGGTCTGTGAGTAACATGATCTGCAGCCGAGAATTGTTGGGGAAAGAAGACAACAAAATGTTACGTTTCCAAACTTACAAAAACTAAAGAAAGGAGCTAACAGTTCGGTAAGACAGCAAGAAGGACTAAAGAATGCTTGGCTAAACAAGGACATTGGCTCTGTCGCTTTGTTCTCCTGGACCAATGCCATGAAACTGTTTTCACTAAAAAATCAAAGAGGCAGACAAGCTGGAAGGGAGAGGAAAGAATGAAGTGCATTTTATTGTCTTCTATGGGTCTCCTTGTATTTTCTCAAGGTTATGTCCTTAATCTGAAATATGCCCTACTGTTCCCCTAACCTCAGCCCTCTTTCCTACTGGGCCTTGTCTACTTTCCATTCAAGACTTGTCATAGTCTGCTGTGGTTAAGGTGGAAAGAATGAGAAAGAGGATGGGGCCCATTCCTTTTTTCCTCTAATCATAAGCCCTCTTATTCACACCAACAATATTCTGTGTCCTCCTACCTTTAATCTGATTTTCTGAGTCTTGACTCAAAGGCTGAGCTTTCTAAATCCCCCTCTGGAAATTGTATAAAGGCCACATTTTATCACCTTTAAACCTATTTTATAATTTGCTGATTTATTTTGCTTCTCATCTACATATTCCCTACTAGTACATCAACTCAATGAAAACAGGGATCTGTGATATTCCTCTCTTTTTCTCCCCCACAAGTATACTCCCAGCAGCTAGAGTAAGGCCCAGCGTATTTTATAAACTCAGTGAGTACTTTCCAAATGAATGGATGAATAAATAAATGGATAAATGAATGAATGTATACATGAATGAATGAATGAATGAATGAATAGAGTTTTCAGACCAGTCACGTCCAATAGAAAGATGCCCAGAATAGTTGGAGCAGATATGAATGGAAGTGCCATGGAAAAGTATCAGATGTTCTTCTCAATCTTTAGCCTACTGACCAAGAAATATGCTTTACATGTGTAAACACTCACAGCTTCAGATGCTTTGTCCTTTCTCGTGAGGATGGTTAACCTTGGCCAGAGCAGTGTGAACAATCCACAAGAGCAACAAGATGAAGGGGCTGCCCTGAAAACGGACTTTTATTCTCTCATTTTATGCCTCTAGGAATGTGTGATAAAGTACTTCATTCCCGACTCTCTGCAGGTCTCCTTTCACTCAGTCAACGGGCACACCTAATGCCTCCGGACAGGTGGCCTTAATGCTACCCATTAACTTGTTCCCCATCAACTTATTAATTGGCACTTTCCGAGTTTGGTTCAGAGAAGCATGAAAGATATGCTTAATGTGTGGTCGTATGAAGAGAAATCACTGCAGCCCAGGGTTTAAAGACTGCCAGCTGAGGACGCAGCAGTTCCAGGAAGAGAGAGGAAGGAAAAGAAAAAAAAATAGGGTCATGTCATAAAAGATCAAACACATGGGGCTTTCTCAAGCGTACGGAGGCAATCATATTAAAACCTCAGAATAGTCAGCGTCATCTTTGCAAGTGGTGTCCTGTCACCGCCAATGGCACATGACCACCGCACGCCAGACACACTCAGCCTGGATTGTGTTTCTGTAACCCAGGATGAATTTAAAGCTCCTTGCTATTCCTTCAACCCGCCCTTGTTGAAGGAGAAAAAGGGATGTGGTGGAGTAAGCGGGATGCTGTGGCCATCAGCCACACTCTGCACAAGATGAAAAGCACACCTAAAACTGGAGACTAATTGCCTCCTTCCATGTTCCGGGGAAGCCGCTGTCCACCAACCAGAAATTCTGACAAAGTTACACGGGCCTCTCTGTCTTGCACTCACCAAGCAGACAGGGTTCCCTCATCGGATGGCGGAGACAGAACTGCCAGATAATTGACTAAGTACAAGTCACGTGGCTTCATTAAACTCTACCTTATGCACTAAGAAAGGACATTCGGATGGCTCCTAAATTCACAAGAATACTTGCAGGTGATTTCATATTTATTGGCACATAAAAGCTGTCATTTTCCAAATAACAAGTAAGTCATCAAATGATCGCACTGCTTTGTGTCTCCAACCACAGTCGACAATAATACATAACAACCTTTCGGCTCTACCGCCAGAAAGTAATTTCCATGATAGTATGAAGAGGATCGATTCTGTAGAGCGGCCATTGTCTCAGGCAAGGTGATTTTTTTTGTCCTCCTCTGACTTTCTATTTCCCTGTCAACCAAAATATGTTTTCCTTTCTTCCCATGAGAGCAGATTGCACCACCTGCTTCCCCTGGCAGACTGTTTCACCAAAATAAAAACAGTAGGCCTACAGAATATCCTCAAATCAAGCTGATTTTCATGTGTCATCTAAAATATTTTTGAGACTCACTAATGGTGTAAGTCATGAGACCATATGAGATATTCCAGATAATACTGGCTGAGGGGAGATAGAACAACACAAGCATTTTCAAATGCAAGGATACTTAATATTAAATAAACAAAACTCCTGACTCCCTTGGTTTTTTATTCTGAATGCTAAAAGTATATAGACCCAAATCTCAGCTTCTCTCTCCAGTCCTCACCTGAAACCCTAATCTGAAAATCTGACATTTTGGAAATGATGGAAGATGTCAGGAAATTCTCCCCTGTAAGATTTATAGGTGTATCTGTATGACACAAACCTTCCATTGGTTCCTCTCTCAAATCTCTGCTCAAATCCAGGCAAAACAAACAGGTCAATCTGGACCCATTTTTATTTAGCCATTTTTTATTGCACAAACAACTTTGTAAGGCTGCCAGAAGAATTTAAAATAAAAGAAAAATAAATTGCTCATGACCCTATTCCTTGAACAAGTCAAACCATGTGTGTGCTTCCCTCTACTTCTTTATTCGCATCTATATATAATATCATGGATGTAGTGGGTTTTTCCACTTAATATAATGGCCTATGTTCATTTCTAACTGAACCAGAAACACACAAATGCATATCCACACACGAGTATGTACCATTGTGTATAAAATATTTCAATTACTTAATCATAGCCTTCAACATAATTAGGTTACAATCAGTGCAGTGGTTGAGTAGCGATAAGTACTTGACAATTTACTGTTAACTGAATACATAGAATCCTATTATTTCAGTCATTAAATTCAAATTTTTTTAGTAATTTATTCAAATGGGTTGAGGTTTATGGTATCCTTTTGAAGGTTATTACAAGTAAATAAGTTAAGAAGTAAATAATGAATTTAAGCAACATCTAAATAGAAAAATGTTTAACCTTTTTGAGAAAAAGAAACAATGTAAAAATAAATGTGATCCAATCTTTAGACATAAATGATGGCATTTATAAATAAAGTCCTATCTTCTCAAAAGGTGTTCTCCTAGGAAATATTATCAAAATAATACCTTCAAGTTACTTAATACTCCTCAAAAAGTAACAGATTGCACTTCTTTTTTTAAGTTTATTTATTTTGAGAGGGAGAGAGAGTACATGCCTGTACATATGAGTAGAGGAGGGGCAGAGAGAGAGGGAGACAGAGAATCCCACTTAGGCTCCACTCAGTCAGTGCAGGCAGAGCCTGATGTGGGGCTCAAACCCATGAACCATGAGATCATGACCTGATCAAACATGAACCATGAGACCATGACCTGAGCTGGAATCAAGAGTTGGATGCTCAACTGACCAAACCACCCAGGTGCCTCAACAGATTATATTTCTTAAATATGTTCAATGATCCCTGGTTTTGCTGGTTTATGCTGGCTCTCTGGCCCCTTTTGGCTTTTAATGTTTAATCCTCTGCATTCTAGAATAGGATCATAATGAGGAAATTTTAGGAGGACTTTGTAAAAGGCATGAATCTAAACTTTGTACAGTTCCTCAAGTCAGTTCTCTAATCAGAGAGGACCTTGTTTGTTTGGCATAAAGCTTGGTCCATAGTAGGTCCATAGATCTTTGTAAATAAACAAATGAATGAATAAATGAGTGAGTAAATGAGTAGGTTCTTTTCACACCTGACTTTGGCTGAATGCAGTCCCTGGACCCCAGTGACATTATGAGTCTGAGTCCTCTCAAACAAATCCTTGCTTTTGTACTTGGAGGTAAGGACAGTAGAGACAAGGGGAAGAGCCTGTCTTTAACAGGAGAGTAATTATTCTCTGTTCAGAGCAGCCCGTGAATGATTAGAACCAGTTTACGTATGCCTTGCTGGGGGTGCACACATACCACGCTGACTGCATCTGTAGATGAATTGTTTTCCATAGAAAGTCAATAACAGTGACACAGGCTCCCGCCACCCAACCCTAAGCAATCATTCATCATCCACTCTGGGAGAAGGAAGAAACTTTATTTGCTTTTCCTAGAGGTGACAAATGAACACGAAATAAATTTATAGATTTAAAATATGTCACTTCTCTCTTTTTTTGGTATTAGTCCTTCTGACAACTCAGTGTCATCAGAAATTAAATACATCTTTATTCTCTTTGACTTGCTTCAGACTCAACATATGGCTACATGATGCAATTCTACAAAAGTCTGCCTGGCAGCCTTCTGATTCTTCCAGGTGCCTACTGAGGACATCCCCCTACTATTTAGTTTTCCAGATTCTCCTAGATGTGTTGTTCTTAGAATTCCATCATTTACCCATTTAGACAAAGTGGTAGTTAATAAGGGGCAATTTTACCACCTCCAGGAATACACCTGTTCCTACCATTCCTCTGGTCCTAAAGCACAAAGAATTTATTTTAGGTGTTCACTATTTGTTTGCTCATTTGTCTACTCCTTGTTGTTCATGGACTCTAATCATGAAGAGGTAATATACTGGGGGTATCTCTTTTGCTTTGCTTAAGGCTTAACTGAGATTTAGACGCCTGTATCACAGGTGCAAAACAAATACTTTCCATAATGATAATGACAATGACAAAAAAAAATACTGATAATAGCGATTGGGCACTCCAGTTACCTAACCACTGTATTGAAACAAGAATCTGTCTATAAACACTATAAGAGGCTATTTGCAAACCTCTGGCTTCAATATTAAAAACAAATTAGGTAAAATTGAATCGGAGCAAGTAAATGATGTGCTATCAATATAGGTGGAAAAGCTGCCTTTTCCCAAGGCGAGCTGAGCATTTATCCTTACCAGATGAGTGGAGAGTGACAACAATAAGTGCTTACCAAGTGGCTGCCGTTTGGAGGACAGTGTTAGGGAAAGCTATACAGGATCCTAGAGTGACCCATGAAAAGGAAGTCACTGAAGTACAAACAACAGCAAGAAAAGGAGAGGGAAGTGATTAAATAGAAAAAAAAAAGCTCAAATAAGTATACACTGATAGAATCTGTAGAAAGGTGGACTCAGTATACAATCCGACTCCTACCCACTGCCCCCCCCCCCAAACTCAGTGAAGCTCCTCCAACGCACAATCCATGTTCATTAACACAAAGTACGGTCATTAAATACTAAGAGGCAAAGAGAACATTTGGGCAACAGACCGTTTACTCCTGACCTGAAAGTTGATTCAATGAAATTGCAGGGAAACTGTGGCATTATATTCTAAACAGTTTATTCTGTGACCTTACTTTTATTTTGTTTATGTTGAGAGAGCAGGGGTGGAGAGAGAAAGAGCATGCACATGCAGGGGATGGACAGAGGGCGAGGAAGGGAGAGAATCCCAAGCAGGCTCTGTTCTGTCGGCACAGAGCCTGTCATGAGGGCTCAATCCCGAGAATCACCAGGTCATGACTGGTGCAGAAATCAAGTAACAGACACTTGACCCACTAAGCCACACAGGCACCCCTCAATTTTATTGTTCTTAATGCGGACCCAAAGGCTTTGACTTTTTAGGGGCAAAAAGTATTTTCAAGAAGTATATAGAATATTATCATTCCAGTCCTTCATACATCTATTACTAGCCTTGTCAGAAAACTCCAGTTCTTAATTATTACGTAACAATAAACTGTGCTCCTTTTGCCCAACCGTGTAGAGTACACAGGAAATTAATGATGTTCACCGGGAATGACAATGTATAGGTTACACTCCTTGGAAGACAATTCAAGAAAAAAAGCCTACGATTGAGTTTTTATTTCTCTTGGAACTATTGAACATAATTCTCTCCTTTGAGTCAACTTAGAGAATATCGAACTAAAAAACACCATTTCATGGCAAGAATCTGCTTCCATTACCGTGGATGAAACTAATCGTCCTACAAAGGAAACATATGTTCATGTACACGGACAGGTTGATCTCCAGGGCTGAGCATAGGGATCGTGAACCACAGATCTGTTTTCCATGTGAAGAGTCATGATCAAATCCTAAACCTGACCCCAGTCAATGTTGCTGTGAATGTGTGTACTTTCTCAGAAAAAACAAAGAAAGAGAGTACATGTTGTGAAGGTCATTCATGTCACGAGAAGAAGGAAAAAGAAACTATAAACATAAATTATAATCACAGGAAATAACAAGGGGACTGACTCCAAAGATGGATTTGAGTTTCATCTCTGCTATGTATCAGTTATGCCACTCTGAAAAGCTCATAGCTCACTTAATCTTTCTATGAACTTGTTCTCTTGTTGAGAGTAGTAACACTATATAAAAAAAGTTTACATTTACTGAGTATCTGTTGTGTACAAGACACTCTACTAAGCCATTAAAATATTACTTCCTTAAATTGTTTAAAAATACTTCAGGTAGATACTATGTCCATTTGGCACATGAGGAAATGAGGCTTAGAGAAATGAGGTGATTAGTTCAAGGTCACACAGCTAGTCAGTGGTAAAGCTGTCTATGGCATATGCTGCAAGGGTTTATGTGTAGATTAAGTTCATCTGTGTGAAAGCAATGCTAAGTTTTATGCTAATGTTAATATTAGTACTTCACAAAGAATGGCACATTTAGTACTATATGTTTTATAAAAATGTGGGAGTTGAGTTCAAGAGAGGGGAGGAGGAGAGAGGAAGGAAGGGGGGAAGGAAGGAGAGAGAGGGAGAGGGAGAGGGAGAGGGAGAGGGAGAGGGAGAGGGAGAGAGAGAGAGAGAGAGAGAGAGAGAGAGAGAGAGACGGACTATATTTTAAGTATCTCACAGAAATATTGCCTAGATGAGGAAAGGGGGTTGGCAACAAGCAATTAGGAGTTAGGTAATGGAGACTCTCAATAACAAAATGACTGATGAGATATTCCTGAAGAAATAAAGGTAATGTTTTGCTGTAAATACAAATCTATGAAATCAAAATACCCAGACCTGCTTCACACTCAGATTTTTAATAATGACCCTGGCCTTCTTTTCTCACCCTCCTAGCATCATTCCTCCGGAAGACTGGTTTTATGCTTTATCACAAGTATAGGTTAGAAAAAAATGACAGAAATGAGCAAACAAGGCCTGACTTAATCATAGCACAGGTGGGGAAACAAACATTTCCCTCACAAGTAGATTCTCGAAGAAATTTATGCTAAAGCCAATAAAAATTGTTAACAGTGTAACTGATTTTATGAAAAAGAGATCATATGACTCATTGGCACCTAAAAAATGAAGTCATTTTGCCAGAGAAATAGCTATTGTCATACAAAGGGGAAAGGAGGGAATATGGAATATTCATGAACAGTTAGCATTGTATCATCTGGTTCTTAAAAAAATAAGATTTTAGGGGTACCTGGTGGATCAGTCAGTTAAAGCGTCCGACTTCAGCTCAGGTCATGATCTCACACTCTGTGAGTTAGAGCCCCGCGTCAGACTCTGTACTGACAGCTCAGAGCCTGGAGCCTGCTTCGGATTCTGTGTCTCCCTCTCCCTCTGCCCCTCCCCTGCTCATGCTCTATCTCTCTCTGTCTCAAAAATAAATAAAAACATTTAAAAAATAAGATTTTATTTATTTTTTTTTAATTTTTTTTTCAACGTTTATTTATTTTTGGGACAGAGAGAGACAGAGCATGAACGGGGGAGGGGCAGAGAGAGAGGGAGACACAGAATCGGAAACAGGCTCCAGGCTCTGAGCCATCAGCCCAGAGCCTGACGCGGGGCTCGAACTCACGGACTGCGAGATTGTGAACTGGCTGAAGTCGGACGCTTAACCGACTGCGCCACCCAGGCGCCCCAAAAAATAAGATTTTAAAGGAAGAGAATGATGGACAAATTTGAGAGATATTTTTAGTATTGCAGCCACTATGGAGACTGATTAAATACCTTGAGAATATTTGAGCTTCCTTCAAAATTCCAGCATTATCCCATAGCCTCCACTCAAACTCAATCAGAACACACTTCCATGGTCATTACAAGTCCCAGAGTAACTTCTCTCTTAAATCCCCAAAGATCTACAAATGCCAAAAGATTACATCATTTTAAAATGTTAGCTGCTATCAGACAGAGGAGCGATGCTGGGAGAAACGGACATTCATCTTCTTTGCTCCTGGGAAACTTGACAAGATATGATGTTCATTTAATGATAAGAAATCTCTTTATTCCACCAGAAATGATAAAAGGAGAAGAGGTGGGGAGGAAGAGAGCAAGAAAGAGAAGCTATCGGTATATTTTAACATTGATTTAGGTGAGGGACACACCATTTTTGGTTAAATCTCTAAGTTGTGCATCTGATTTTAGAGTTTGAATAAATGTCAAGTTGAAAGTCAAGAGAATGAAGAGCCCATACGAATGAACCTATTCTAAAAACGAGTGGACAGAATGTGCCCACATTCTTCATCCCTTGCTTTACCGTACCATCATCCTGACAAGCATGTTTCAGTTTTACTTACTTCTATTAATGCTTCATGGTAAATGGGCAAATATACCAGGGTGGATCGGGGAAGATTAATGAGGTCTCAGCCACACGAGACCCCACTAATGCATTTGGCTATTAAAGCTTTCCTGAGAAGACTGTGGAGACCACCAGGGGTTTCTCTCAAACAGGATTTGCAGATTAGTGAAGTGAGAATCTCCCCTGCAGCATCACTGCAGAGCTCCCAGGAAGATGGGGCGGAAAGGGAACATCCAGGAAGAAGTGCCTCCTGTTAACACAGAGATCTGCTTCATGTAAATTTTTTTTCCTTAGGTCTTCAGTTATTTAACGACAGACACTGATCATTTCGAGTTGTTTTTGAGAGGGAGAAAATGGTGAATATGCTTAATCGACATGCCCCTGGGGATAATTACACGATCTGCTGCTTTTCCTCCCTACTTTCTTCCTTTCCTTCAGAGCAGGTGGTATAGCAGTGCAGTGTTTTAAGATGATGTGGTTTTTCCCCCCAAGACTGCATTTTCTAGGCCCTTCTATATCTCAGGTTAATTCCACTTGAAAATGCATACTCATAAATAGCAGAACGGGTACAATATATTAAAGAGAAAAGGGTCTCTGTTCCAATTACTGCTGTTTAACAAAGTACCTCAAAACTGTGGCTTCAGACAACTATTTATTTTGCTCATGGTTTTGTGGGTCAGGAGTTCAGGAAGAGCTCAGCGAGGTAGTTGGTTTCAAAGCCACATGATGTCAACAGTGAGTCTGGAACCAGTGGTTCTACTTCCAAGATGGCTTCTTCACCCGTGTAATTGGCCTTAGCATCTCTCTCTTTCTACATGGAAGGGCATTCTCTCCATCTTGTCTGAACTTCACAAAGCATTGAATTTTCATCATTCTTGGATTTCTTAATTGGTGACCAGCTTCCTCAAAGTGTGAGTATCCCAAAAGCAAGTAATTCAAGAGACTCAAGTGGAAGGTGCAATGCTTCTTATGACCTGGCTTCAGAAGTCCCAGCACATCCATTTTGCCACGTTCTATTGGATAAACAAGTCACCAATTCTGGCCGAGATGTAAAGGCGGGGTGGGGAATAACTCCACCTCTTCAGGGAGGAAGAATACTTATACAGAGGAAAGAGTGGCAAGAATTGGTGGCAGCCATTTTGGAGATACATGATGACAACTATTTTCTGTACAATTTGACACTTAAAATTAAAAGGAGAATATGATTCAAAGTTTGTTATTATTGTTATATTCAATATGAATACTAAGGTCTTCTTGTGATCAGAGCATATTTGACATACAGATGATTTGAAGTTGTCAGATTTTTCATTGGGTTTCAGCTACCTTAAACTTTTTGAATGCAGTACATTCCTAATCTGGTATCACTTCAAGGTGAATATTTATTGAAGACCAAATGAATTTTATTGTTAGTCACAGAGACATCAAGAGACCCAAGGTCACAGAATTCCAGGCTGTGGATTTTTTAGGGTGTATAAATTATCCAGATTAAATTACAGAAGGATAAATCTGTTAAATGTCCATTATAGTGTGCATAACTAAGTCTTTATTAAGGGAGCCCATATCTAGGTATTACAGTCTCATCATTTAATTAAGGATACGATACTTTTTAAAAAATGAGTTTCTTAGGAGCAAAATACTCTTTGTCTCTTTATGTTGACAACAAAAGCACCAATACCAATTACAATATAACCTAGCAATTGGAACTAAGATACTTACTGTTCTCTTGGGTCTTAAAAAAACAAGTGACTTTTAGGTAACCTCGGACTAACAAAAATAACACAAGACCATTTGTGTCTGAGGGTGAATGGATGAATGGTAAATGTGTCTCAGACACATACAGAAATTTCAATTTTTATCATGGTGCAGGCCCGTGTAAAACCATCCAAAATTTTTATTTTATGTTTTTTTATTTTATATGCATCCTGCCGCATAACTCAATTCCTACTGATACTATGCCAACTCTGTAAAACACTCATCTGCTCCAAGATACTACCAACAGGGAATCCACACTTTAAGAAAATAACCACAAAGTCAACTCTCTTGACTTCAGTGGTATTTCTCAGCACCCCAATTCAAAAGGAACAAAAGGGCTCTAAAAAAGTGTTCAAAAAGAACACAAATCTTGCCATCATAGAACCTCTGCAAACCACGTGATCTTTTATGGGTCTGTGCCAACATCATTTACGAGTCTTGTCATCACGATTGCTCAGAAGTTACCACGCTTAACAATTACTGATTCTTTAATCAAGGTGCTACCATACAATCCAATTATAATGGTGCAATTCTCTTTTGTGACTGTACCAAAGTACTTTTAGACTGGGATTCAGATATGTGATGAGTTGAATACACCTATAAAGACACTACCATTTACAAAGTTGGCTGATCTTGATTTCAGAGCTGCTTTGACCATATGACAGTTCACAGCCAGTTTGGCTTTCTCTGAATGGATCCCAGGGAGAGTGAACATATGTCCTGGACAGATTTTGTCCTAGACAGTCCTGGTTTAGTCATGTTGTATCATCATAAATATTGTTATTGACACCCAAAAATGTATTGTTTGGGCAATAAATTACAATTCAACCTAATGGGACAAAGATTTATCTAAAACCCTCAAAACATTATTCCAAAAGTAGGTAACCAAGCAAATTAAAAACAAACAAAAGAAAAAAAAAAGTTACTACACTTAATGAGAGGAAAAAAAATCTTCAAACACATGGGTAGACCAACACATTCCTTAACAGAACTACACCACATATCCTTTACTTACCTTTCTCTGAAACTCGGGGTCATGAAAATATATCTCAATTAATTCATTTTACTATGATATAATAATGCTTTCTAGAACTACTGAAGTGTGCCGAGCTCTCTGCTGAACATGAAATAGTTTTCTGAAGTCCGACCATTTTTCTTAACTCACCCCCAGCCTTCCACTGTCAGACAGGCTCTTGCTAATATAATAGAAACCTCTCTTCCACCTTCAGTCTAAATAATTCTCCCAATGACATATATTTATTAAATTAGGAACGAATTTCCCAAGTTAAACCTGTCTTAAAGCAAATTTATGCTTTTCTGGAAACCTTACCCAAATATATTGATCACTAAGCGAAGCCTCACCTGTGAAATAGTGAGTGACTACCTCCCAGTTCTTAGATACTCTCTACTTGCTTCAGCCTCTGTGGAACAGCTGACAAGACTAACAGGTTCTTCGTTAGTATCCCCACCAATCATGTTCTTTTCCTCTAAACGCCACACTTCTAACTATCAAGTTGCAGCTCAGTCTTGCTACTGGGGAGCCCCTCAAACATGGTCTCTCTTCAATTCACAAACAGCTGGTCCTGGACCTAATTCCTTCAATTCAGAAGAAAAGGATAAAGACAAAGATGATAGGAGTACAGGTTGTTAACCTACTTGGCAGGTGTCTAGTGTGTGCTAAATATGCATGTGCCAATGGTATGAACATGTTGGTTTTTTTTTTTATTATTATTCATCTTTTTTTAAAACTTAGTAATTTTTTCCAAATATGAGCAAGAATTAACATGTATGCATTACAGTAAATTTTGAAAAATGTCCCTAAAACATACTTAAGAAAAAGAAAAGAAAAATCACTCAATCATCATGAGGCAGAGATAATTATCACTAATGTTTTGATATCTGCTTTCCCAATCTTTGTTTCTATGCAAACATAGATACACACAAACATACAAATGGGGGAGGAGAAGAAAGGACGGGGGTGAGACAGAAAAAGAGAGAGAGAAAAGAGATTTATAAAGCGAGAGAGTACGTGTGATACTTTTTTAACCTGCTTTCCTCACTTTAAAACTATACTGCAAACATTTTCTAGGCTATTAAATATTCTTCCGTGTTATCATTTTTTATTGGCTACACAGAATTTGATTGTATGGATAAGCCATTACGTAATGTATCCCTTATTAGAAGGTACCCAAACTTCACTGGTTCATAATCTTACGAACCAAAGTATATTAATATTTCTGTACATCAATTATTATTTCCTCAAGTCGTTTCCTCAAGGTAGAATTTATGGAGCAAAGACATGAATTCTGTAACTTCTTTCGATTCATATGACCAAATGTCTTTCAGAAAAAGAAAGTCCTAATTCATAGTTCCTTGGCATGTCTTGGGAAGTACCTGTTACCAACGCGAGATTTTTCTCTCTCTTTTTATAATGTTTTCTAAGCTGACTGGGTGAAAAGGCATGTTTTGCATCAATACACATTACTAATGATAGTCAATTTTCCTTCCTCCCTCTCTTCCTTTTGTCATTTGTGTTTAGACATTTGAATATCCTCATTTGGTAGACTGCTGGTTCATATTTTTTCTCCACTTTATTATTTATTAGTATTAGTATTTTAAAGCAAAACAATTTAATGGAGAAAAGATAGCTAAAACAACTGGACATCCACATGCAAACAAATGAAATCAGACTCTGGCTTTACACTTTCACAAGAATAACTCAAACGGATCACAGATCTAAATGTAAAACATGCAGCTATAAAACTTCTGGAAGATAACATAGAAGAAAATTTTGGTGACCTTGGATTTGGCAATGAACTTTTAGATACGACACCAAAACACAACCATAAAAGACTCTTAATGACAGTGAACAAACTTAAGGTTGATGGAGGGAGGGGGTGGGGGATGGGCTAGATGGATGATGGGTATTAGGAGGTCACTTATGATGAGCACTGGGTGTTGTATGTAAGTGATGAATCACTGAATTCTACTCCTGAAACCAATATTTCACTGTATGTTAACTGAAATTTAAATAAAAATTTGAAACAACAAGGAAAAAAAAAAGAGACACTTAACGACTGAGCCACCTATGTTCCCCAAAGCAGTTTTTAATAATAATGAAATCCAGCTTAGGATTTGTTCTTCCATTTTATTATTTAAAAAATACTTTTAAAGTTTATTTATTTTTGAAAGAGAGACAGCACGAGCAGGGGAGGGGCAGAAAGAGAGAGAGCGAGAGGGAATCCCAAGCAGGTTCTACAGGGTCAGCACAGAGCCTGATGCGGGGCTCTAACTCATGAAACCGCAAGACCATGGAAAGAGCCGGACGCTTAACCACCTGAGCCACCCAAGTGCCCCTTTTCTCCATTTTAAATCATGATCATGCCTCTTTTTCTTGTTGATTTGTATAAATTGCCATTCCTACCTTATTATCTATTTGTAACAGTGCCTAATGTGCTTATACATATTTCCTATCCTTATCTAAGTTTCTGGAAAACACTCTGTACTATCATTCTGCACATACTATACACATACACAAGGGTGATCCCAGGTGAGTATTTCAAGTTTGAAGACAAGTTCCAAAGAGATTAGAAACTCTACACTGCACAATATTTCAGGAATTGTGTTGCCTGAATAAAGAAGCTGCAGAAAAACATTATTTCTCCATTTTTTACTATGCCATCAATTCACAGGCAAGCCTTTCTTGTCACCCATTTATCGTAAATCATAAGATGTTAAAAAATAGTTCACTCACAAAGAGATTCAAATTTGTTAAACTACTATTTAAGAAGATTTTATACATACACGATGTTTCCATTTAAGCATGATATAGCACTTTACAAATGTGAATTAAGATATTCCAACTAGAAAGTGAAGCAAACCTCAAGGGGGTGAAATTAGGCAGGGAGGGTATGAGGATTTCACCAAGATAATGCCAGAGCATTTTTTGGCATTTCTATGGCTCATAGCTAAGGACCCAATTCCCAGGACTGTATTCTAAACATGAGACCACATAATAAGCAGACTTTCTATCCAGTGAGCATGAGCTGGGATTGAGTATTAACCAACTTTGTCTCAAACGTATGAGAAAATGTAAATTCGGCATTTTTTCCTCTTTGGTACAATTTACATTCAAATGATAAGTGAGGCACTAAATGGAACATTATAATCTTATTTGTAAGATATTTCAATAAAAATGTAAAAAATACTCTCAACAATTAAAATGCTTAGAATCCTTTTTTAGGCATTTCAAGAATAGAAAAAATATGACTTTTGGAATATAGAGGGGTTTTTTTTTGAGAGAGAGAGAGAGAAAATTGTCACTCCTTGTGGGGTGGCCAGATGCTCACCATTCAGCCATTTATTTCTCCTTCTTTCTTTTTCTTCTCTCTAATTTATTTAGGTAGTTTTAGGTACCAAGTGCTAGCTACTAGGCTTAAGACTGGGGAGGAAGTGATGAATGAGACACTGAATGCCTTACTAGACTGAAATTTTCTACAACCCAGCTCTGATCCAGAAACAACAGACAAAATTCAGTGGGAAAACACACAGGTGTATAGGTCCTGGGATGTACAAAGTAACGTGAGGGAACAGGAAAGCAGCTGTGCTCCTGTTCTTGGAATGAGGGAACGAGACACAGAACATGTGACACTAAAAGGGGTTCTGAAGGCTGAGTAGGTATTTGATAGAAGGGGCGGAAAGGATTTCATGGCAGAGGAGTCAGCATGCAAGGACAGAGAAATGCGAACACACATGACATGTTCAGGAAATAGCCAGTCCCTCACGATGGCAGAAGCTAGGTCAAGCAGTCTACAGCCAAGTTCCATAGCTTCATTAGCCATGGAAAGGGATTATGACTTAAATGGCAAGAGAATCTCTTTATTCTGAGTCATCCATACAGATTCAATACAGGACAACATAAAGACTATAACTCACTTAGAATCTTTACCGTGGAGGTAATAAAGAGGTTGGCTTAGAGAAAAGAAAACATTGGGGCACCTGGCTGGCTCAGTTGGTTACATGCCCGACATCAGCTTAGGTCATGATCTCATGGTTCATGAGAGTTTAAGCCCCACATAGGGTTCTGGCCTGGCAATGTGAGGCCTGGAGCCCACTTCGAGTTTCGTGTGTGTGTCTCTCTCTCCCTGCCCCTTCCCCACTCACACATTCTCTCTCTCTCCCTCTTTCAAAAAAAATAAACATTATATAATTTTTAAAAAAAGAGCGACGAAAATGTGGAGTCAAGGAACTCACTTGAGAGGTTATTGCAATGGTTCATCTAAGAAAAGTTTGTCAGGAACATACCCAGACAATCTTAGACCAACTAAAAGTAGTCCTAAAACTGGGCATTTAAGCATTTCTACAAGGATTCCAATCCACTGGGATCCCAATCATACTTTATAGTTATTTCCAGACATATTTTTAAGTACTGCAGATTATGAAAAAAAGACTTTTTAGAAGCACACCACTTAGGAAATTATAGCTATATCTGACAACCAACACTCTTCAAGGATCCAACAGGAGGGGAGAATAAACATATGTCTCCCCAATTTAACACTTGCCGATGTAAGTGAGCACATGTGCCTTTTCAATGTTCAACACATTCCTCAAGCCACAGAATGTGGAACTGCCACAAAGGAAACCATGAGGATAAAAAGAATCATTTCAGCGAGATTTTTTTTTTCCCCCTTGGCAAGTAGCACAGTGCAATGCAGAGGTTAAAACTCCGTGGTCCCAAGCTGACTCTGACCAGCACCCAACTTCCATTTGATTTAGATAATGTTAGCCTAAAGCATAATGTTTATCAGCCTATTTTCTAATAACTTCCAGACTTACAGAGACCCTATTCCCAAGTGGCCATAACCAACAAGAGCTTTAGAGCTGTCATCTCCTACAGAGAGAGGTCATATGGTTTCCAGTTTACCACACTCCACCTCACCCTTTGTTGACTTCTCGACACTGAAAACTAGCCTCTGTTGGCCCTTGCCATTAATATAAGAAAAAGAAAACAGCATAAACTCAGAGCTAAAATAAAAGAGAAGTATAGCATCACTGTTGCTGTTCAAAATGGGACAACAAACAACAGACTGTGAGGCCAGGGAGCACATTAGATACTGAAGCTATTCCTCACTTCCCCCAACTCATATGCTCTTTTTAAGTTTTTTTTCCTTAAAATAAAGTGCATGTGCTCAAAAAGTCCCTAGCCACTTAACTCATCAATAATTAATGGTTCAAGCGAACAGGTATTTAAATTGAGACTCCTATGTAGGAACCAAAAATACAGACTTAGTTTTGAGTCCCAGGTGGGCTGCTTCTTAGCAGAGGTGGGAAACCACCTCTTCTGTCTGATCCTTTATGTCCATGGCTACGAGATGGGGCTAAAAATGCCCACTACACAGAGTAGGTGTTCATGATGATTATTAAAGGGAGCCAAAGCAAGGAGCACAGCATTTTCTTAGCAAAATTGTTATAATACTATAAAAATGCAATTGTTATGTAAATCTGAGAAATACTAGTGTAAAGAAAAAAAATGTTTACATTTCCTTTCTTTAGTTAACTAAATAAAGTCTCTAGAGAGCACGTTCTGAATCAAAATGAAGGAGATTTGTAACATCTGTCAAATGTATTAGAAGACAGAAACCGTTTTTGTTCATGGTGGTTCTGGAGAAGCAGAACTCTGCAAAAGCACTTTGGGAAGTACTGATCCACTGTCTACATTACTGGTCTGAGATGATACATGGCAGGTGTTAGTTCCCTCTTACAACTCCTTCCAGTTTCTGTGGCTTTAGATCAATCTCAGGACTTTCAAATTTATCTGTGAGGACAAGAAACAAAACAATCAGAATGGGAACACTGAGGAACAGGTCCGGTGATATTGTTGCTGGCTACAGACGTGGAAAGAAGGCCTGGCTTTGATGATCCTTCTTGTTTGAAGAGATGACCAAATCTACATCTATTCTGAGCCCTTAGAATAATGAAATTTTACGTTACCTTTGGCATTTGTAGGGAGCGAGATGTTTGCTACAAGTACTCAGGTTATCCAATATGAGGGTGTTAAAAAGAATGCTACAACTATAGGACTAGGAAAGAGGTCCGCTGTTCCCGATCAGAATGTTCTGTAAAGGTAAGGGAGCTGCAGGAGAGGTCATGGGGAAAGGCAGCGTCTAGCTGGATAGGAAACTGGGCTCCATTTCTGCCACTGTACAGTTCTGGGGCATTGGGAAAGATACTTAACCTCTCTGAGCCGTAATTTCACCTCTTAAAAGTCTGGGTTGGAAAAGAAATACAGTTTCTAGTGTCTCTTTTGATTCAAACATAACATAATCATTCTGGGGCAAAAGGAACATTCTAGTGAGATTATGGGCAAATCAAATTTTAGTCAATCAAAACCTATATACCTTTATATGGCATTGCCTTTTCCAGAAATACCATTCTTTATCTTTAACTGATCTTTTCTTGGCACTAGATCCTGGCATTTGAGTCTTAAATTTTGTTCTTATTTAGTAGAACGTATAAGGATCGCCTGTTATTTAAAACAAATCAGTGCTGTTTGTGTCTAGTGAAGAATTGATTAATTAACATGTTGGCAGTTCAGATTTTTCTGAAATCAAGGTAAACCTATGGTACCAAAAACAGCCAAAAGAAGTTTGTGCTAAATGGGAGCTTTAAATTGTGGAAAGTTCAGCAAGCTTCTATATCTAAGATCACAGATTTTTAAGAAGATGTATATCTTCTTGACATACGGCATTTCTCACCAGTCCCCTTATCAAATTTGTTTTCTCCCTGAAGGTAAATTCTAGTGCTGCCTTCTCCCCTTAAGTCCCATCCCACCCAGGCTCAGTTGTCAATGATACCTATAAGATTATATTTATTTCTTTGAGCTAAAATGTAAAGGTCACTCTGTTTATTAAAGCTCAGCCTTGAGGCTAAATATTTTTCTTCACTTTTCCTGGTGTAAAGGAGGGAGCGGGAGACAGAGACAAAGAAGCATGGGGAATAGAAACTTTTTACTGATTAATTGATGTGAAACTGGGTTCCCTGGATCCCAACCAAATTTAATTTGGCTCATCCACAGTTGAACCGGAATTTTTACTTTGAACTGAGAATAAATCATACATATAAGAGATAGCACCTTTCTTTTTCTTTTTCTTTTTTTTCTTTTTTGATCCGATAACCACTTTGCTCACTGATCTATCACCTTCACTCTAAGAGATTCAGTAAGATTACCTACTGGAAAAAAAAACAGTGCCATTTTGTTCTGGCTCTTTTTGTCCTCATCTAGTGCATCAAATACCTCTGAGCATTTTGGAATTCAAAGGCAATAGGATCCAACCCAAATTTCCATTTTTCAAATATAGCATTTGGCTAAAGGATGTTTTACTCTAAGACTGATTGAAAAGTAAACTGCATGGTGCTGCTAATTCTTGGGAATCTTGACCTGAAAAATACCCCATCTTTTCAGTTTACAGCACTATGCTTAGGTGATTTTCATGAGAACTGCACAGATTTTCTTCTAAGCTCTGAATACAACCCTTTTCCAATTTAGTCTCTTGCTGAGGAGGTTTTTGGCTGTACCACAATATGTGAAAAACAGAGAACAGGAACAAACAACCAGGTGCATCCATGAATTTTTAAACCAGGTCTGTTGAAAAACATGCAAAACAAACCCCCCTCCAACCACCCTTGGGGTAAAACATCAATCTGAATATTATCCAGTATCATCTCTCCTATGTGTCTACACGGGCCCCGGACAGATGGCCAGTTTGCTTTTACCACCTTCAAGTCCATGCAATCAACCATACTCAGATGATGGCTTTGGCGGGCTGGGACTCTGAATGAGCAGTCTGCACACCTAGGGAAACGGTACTTCCCCAGAGTGGTGTAGGGTTGTACAAAATAAAACTAATTGCACAAGCCTCCAAAACACGCACGTGCGCACACACACACGCGCACGCTTTTTTTTTTTTTAAAGAACAGTAGGCAGATTAGCCAAGAAGTAAAGCTATAAGACACAAAAAGTTTATTTGACCTTTCTTTGAAATATGAGGTACCATTTCTTAAGGGTCCTAAAGGGAGAAATGCCTTCAGTCACCTTATTTTTCCATTTCCTGCACGGAAGCCTGCAATTCCTAGATTCGGGCAAAGATCTATAGGACCGAGGGCAGAACCATTACATGCACTTCCTCAAATGCAGCATTGACTAAAGGGATCAAGCAGGCCCTTTTACACACAATCAGAGTCGGCTGCCAACCCTATTGTGCTGCATCTTAACACAGACCTAGCTTCTGATGATGATGCGCTGGTGCACTGGATGTGTTATCTCATTTGTAACTGACCTACAGTGAGTACTGTCTCCCAACACTTCAGCTCTGAGCTACAGCTCCAATCTCCCAACCAAGAAATGACGCTCTATGAGTGAAGAGATGCACAGAGGACTCACATGCCAGAGAAAGTAATTGCTCACATCCATGAATCATTTTGAAAACAAAAAAGTGCTCCCCTAAATAATACTTAAATAAAGCCACCATACGAATGCAAGACTTCCTGGAGGTTGGAATCTGTTTTCCAGAACACTTCTAGGACTGTAAACAAAGCTACCCATGAGAGGTTACTGTGTCTACATGTTCACATTCATCAACAAACCACTAACACCACAAACTGAGAGGCCAAAACGTAAACAGGTTATAGGTCAACCTTGAGAAGAAAGAGAGTCTCCTATACTCCCAGTAGACTGGGCTGGGTGACTTTCCTCCGTCCTTCAAAACCACACTGGATGTAATACTATTCCCAAACCAATGACTCAGTGTTGTTGCTGCTTCACTCGTGTGTCTCCTTTACAGACTGGGGTATCCATGGCACACACAGCATCTTTCATCCTCTTCTAGTGTCTTCTGAACAGTAAGTTGTTAATATGGTGACGGAATGCACAGGAACAGAATTTTGTTTTGTATTTTAGAATAATGTACTCATAACTCATAAAGTGTTTAAATGAGCACTTAATATTCACATATTATGACACTGCCTAATATATGTGCCACTGTTTGTAATTCTAAAGAAGACAGTTGGGACAAAGGAAGAAAGGGAAAGAAGAAAACGAGGAGGGAAACAGAATAGGGAGGGAGGGAAGGGGGACAAGAAGGACAAGGAAGAATGCCCCTAAACAGAATTGTTTGGGGCATTAAACTGAATCCCTGTATACATGTTATGTATTAACCATAATTAGACTGTAATTTTGATATCTTACTAATTCACAAGACGTCATATTAATAGCAATATGTACTAGCCTTTCGTATCTGCTAGGACTTGTTCTAAGGGCTTTCTAGATCTTAACTCATGTACATCTAAAATGCTACGAGGCAGCTCCTATTAGCCTTATCATTTTACAGATTAATATACTGAAGCACAGACAGGTTAAATGACCAGCCCCAAATCACACATGGTAAGTGGCCAAGCCCAGATTTAATGTAAACATCTAGCTCCAGAATATGTTTCCATCCTTTATGCTATACGGCCTCACTGTGAAGTTAGAAGCATGTACTGAGCACCTTCAAAGGTCAACTCACTCAGTCAGGCACATGAGGGATAGATACGTCTAAGTCACTGCCTCAGAATACCTTCTGCCTGAAGTTCCTTTACTGAGTACGTATCACATTTTCTAAAATAGAAAGTAGCAACCTGAGATTAAAGACAAAATCTCAAATGGGGTGCAGATACTATAGAATCCAAGGGTTAGAAGAAATGTGGGAAGATTGGCTAGTGGCAGAAAGTATCACGAGGCAGGCAATTTAAGCCTGGCTTCGGGGAGGCCTTGCCTGTAGAGGAGGCAAAGCAAAGCATGTGCAATGGCATAGATACTCAGCAAAACTTGATGTTATACAATTAAAAAAAAAAAAGTCCTGCAGGGAAATGCTGCTTTAAATACTGATGACACAGGGGACACCTGGGTGGCTCAGTCAGTTGAGGTCTGACTTCGGCTCAGGTCATGATCTCATGGTCCGTGAGTTTGAGCCCCATGTCGGGCTCTGTGCTGACAGCTCGGAGCCTGAAGCCTGCTTCGGATTCTGTGTCTCCCTCTCTCTCTGCCCCTTCCCCACTCATGCTCTCTCTCTGTCTCTCAAAAATGAATAAATGTTAAAAAATTTTTTTTAATAAAAAAATAATAATAAATGTAATAACTGCCGATGACACAGGAAGGAAAGAATCATCCTTTATTTGTGGATAATTTTGTCCCTTCTGATAAGGAGGACTGGGCCACTTCTCTTTTTACCTGATCATGTGCAAGGGCCTTACCATCTGCAACATAAGTTGAAGCCAACCTAGAGCACAGATCTTGGGCCCAGACCTTTGTTCACCAAAGCAAAATCACCCAGATTCCAAGATTTAAAAGCAGAGGCTTAAGCAATGTGCCCGTAGATAAAAATCACGGTTTTGACAATGAGGGATAGTATTCTTGATGAAACAGATTTAATTTTTTTTAACGTTTATTTATTTTTGAGACAGAGAGAGAAAACATGAATGGGGGAGGGTCAGAGAGAGAGGGAGACACAGAATCTGAAACAGGCTCCAGGCTCTCAGCTGTCAGCACAGAGCCCGAAGTGGGGCTCGAACTCACAGACCGCAAGATCATGCCCTGAGCCAAGGTCAGACACTTAACCAACTGAGCCACCCAGGCCCCCTTGATGAAACAGATTTAATGACACATCATTCCAGGATATACCCATGCCTTTACAAAGAAGTATATTTTATGTTAGAAGAGGAGAACATGCTTACTTAGAGAATATTGAACAGTGGGGAAATATGCAAAATTGGGGCACCTAACTTACCAGTGCATGTTTTACAGGACGCTATATGCTCCTTCACCTACACATGCACACACAGAAACATACACACACACACAAGCCTGATGCCTAACAGTGGTTTTCACTGTCATAATACTCTGTATGTTTGCATGGTTAGATTCTGTCTTCTTGGTAGCATGGCTGCAGTTGTGAGAATCCAAGCTGTAGTGGGTACTGGTAACACTCAGTATCTCTTCTCTAACATCTATCAGCTCTTTAGCCTTCCTTATCTCAATGACACATCTTGGCTTATCTCCAGCTAGTATATTGTTTATTGATTGATGCGAATAAGGACGGAAGGGAAGAACATTCTCTGAAAGTTATGAACAACTGATAAAAGAAGTCCTGAATGCAGTATCTATGGAATCGTAACAGCCAAGGGATGCAATGAGATGGATGGCCTCACATCCTCTCCCTGGCTCCCAATCTGGGTTTGTAACAGAGAATGGCTACAGAAAGTTCCCTATTATAGCTGATTTCTACAAGGACATTTTTCATATCAAAATCTCAAAATATCTACTGTATAGATGATTCGTGTGAGTGAAACTGACATGTAACCATTTCACAATTGGCCTATCGTACAGGTTAAATTTGAGGAGAATACAGGACCAATTTGTGGCGACTGTGAAAAAAGGAGGGTATTTAGAAACCTGGGGTTTCATTAGAAAAAGGAAGTCTGTTGGGCAAGGCACAGGTCAGTCAAACTGATGGGAAAGAGTGAGAAAGTATTTGTCATATTTGCTTCATCAAAGAAAATCTCTTATTCAAAAAAGAGGACACTGCCCAGAGACTAATTCCACTAGATGCCAGATCAGCAGTAGTTTGGAAACATAACTACCAACCATGTGTATGGAAATAATTAATCTCATGCTTTTGGGGAAAATGTATAGTGAAATGCTGTTTTTCAGAAGAGACAATGGAGGATGATGATTTGGAATCTGGACATCTGGAAGCAATGCTTACTTAGATGTCAGTGACATCATGGATACAGCCTGCGTGTTTCTGGGATGCCAGAGGAAGGTATGCTAGCTACAGACACACTCTAAAATCCTAAAATAATTCTATTTTAGGAAAGCAAAACATCTATAGATAGCCCTGAAATCCCATGGAAATCTAAGGTCAGGTAATACTATTCTCAAATTCAGAAGACTGTGTATTTAAATCACCAAAGCAAAATCTTTTCCCAGAAGTCTCTGAGTAAAACCTTAGGTATTTAAAAAGTTTTTAAATGGAAAAAAAAATCTTAGAATCTCTGAAAGACAATGTACGAACGTAGGAATTCTTGAAATTCTTCAGGCAAATTCCACCTGTCTCTTGGCCTTTTAAATCAGGACTTTACTGAATATAATGGTATTTTCTTCCTGGTTTTCTCAAATCTCAAGTTTTCATATCTCAGTATGTTTGGACTTTCACTCTTTGATCAAGTCTCTGGTTTTAGTCCTTACACGTATTTCTTCCTGTCTCATACACAGTGCATATTGTAGACTGGTGTTTCCACTAGGTAGTAGGTTACATTAGCTAATTTCTTTCAGGTTGAGTTGCCTGGGGATTAGAAATGCATCATCTTTTTCAAACATTGCTGCCTTGGGCTCCTAAATCTTATCCTGTGCTGCCTTCACCCCTGCGCTCTCTGATTTTCCAAAATAAATGTCTGTTCGTGTCCTTTTTCCACCTAAAATTTCCAGTGTATTTCCATCCATTTCAGTATGATATTTAAACTCCTTTATATGGCACACAAAACCTTTCATGATCTTACTCCCACCTCCCTCTTTAGCCTTGAATAACTATCCCCCCCCCCCAAACTCAAAATCTTGTCACAAACTGTCTTTGAGTCTGTGAGTGATCCTTCCTATTGGTGTTTAACATACATACTTTTAGCTAGACATGCTTTCTTATCTCCTTGAATTCTTTAATTTCTTAATCTGACACCTCTATCCTTGGAATACCTTTCCTGACCTTCTGCCTACCTTAAATCTGGCTCAAGTACTCTCCATGGGCTTTTATTTAAGGAACCCTGACCTATATGTGGCAAAACCCTTAGTAACTATTTATTCTATAATCTGCATTTTTTTTACTAGAATTAAAACTATGGAGAAGAAGTATCCTGACCATCTTATCCTATACCTAGATTATTGCCTCACATATAGATGCTCAATAAGTGATGGCTGAATCAATTAAAGAGCATGACCTTGTCTATGACAGAGCTGGGAGCTTGGCAGAGGCCAATAAAACCTTGACAAATAGAGCTGAGTGGCCTGAAAACAATTTGAAAACCCATGGCAGAATGTGTCTCCCTTCTTCAGATATATTTTCTATTGCCCTTCCAAGCCCATCACGAACATCCCCACCCCAGAGTGGGAGCCACATCAAGTCATCTAGCCCAGTGTCAGCAGTAGAGGAATGGGTTGTGATTTGGAGCCATGTTCTTTCTTCAACAGAAGGTTCTTACCCAGCCTAAGAATGCCATACCAATAGAAGTCAGACCCATCTCGGTGGAGCCCTGCCACTTTCATTTTGGAGGCAAAAGGGAGGATGGAAGTACATGCAAGGAGATGGTTCCTGTCACCTCCTGTCCCCCCCCCCCCCCCGCCCGCCACACACACACTCAGAAGGTACCCATTTCTTCTTTGCTTCAAGTACATGTGATGACTCTACTCTGAAGAGCCTATATGGACCTTCAAACATAGATATCACTCTTACAAAGCTGCATCCTTGAAGTTTGGGTGAATCAAGCTAGAATTTCACCTCTGATGCATTAGTGATAAGCAAATACCACCATCTGAAAGGGTTATAGGATAGAAATGAAAAGTCAGGCAAGGGAAATTTATGTCATTTAGAAAGCATGCAACTTGGGGTGCTGGGTGGCTCAGTCGGTTGAGCGTCTGACTTCGGCTCAGGTCATGATCACACGGTCTGTGAGTTCGAGCCCTGAATCAGTCTCTGTGCTAACAGCTCAGAGCCTGGAGCCTGCTTCAGATTCCGTGTCTCCCTCTCTCTCTCTCTGCCCCTCCCCCGCTTGCCCTCTCTCTCCCTCTCTCTATCTCTCTCTCTCCCTCCCACTCTCTCTCTCTCAGAAATAAATAAACATAAAAAAATTAAAAAAAAAAGCATGCAATTTGTTGCTAGAGAGCTGCTACAGGCTAGAATACAAAGCACTAGTTGTTTGTTTGCTTGCTTTTGTATTTCAAGTTTTTATTTAAATTTTAGCTAGCTAACATATAGTGTAATAATAGTTTCAAGAGTACAAATTAGTGAGTCATTCACATATAACACCCAGTGGTCATCACAACACGTGCCCTCCTGAGTACCCATCACACACTTAGCCCATCCCCTACCCACCACCTTCTGTCAACCCTCATTTTATTCTCTATCGTTAAGAGTCTCTTAGGGGCGCCTGGGTGGCTCAGTCGGTTAACCATCTGACTTCAGCTTCGGTTACAATCTCATGGTTTGTGAATTCGAGTCCCACATCGGGTTCTGTGCTGACAGCTCGGAGCCTGGAGCCTGCTTTGGATCCCGTGTCTTCCTTTCTCTCTCTACCCCTCCCCTGCTTGCTCTCTGTCAGTCTCTTTCAAAAATAAACATTAAAAAATTTAAATAATAAAAAAATAGTCTCTTATGGCTTGCCTCCCTCTTTTTTTCCCCTTAATGTTCCTTTGTTTTGTTTCTTAAATTCTACATATGAGTGAAATCATATATTTGTCTTTCTCTGATTTATTTAGTTTAGGATAATACACACTAGCTTCATCTATGTCCTTGCAAATTGCAAGATTTCATTCTTTTTGACGGCTGAGTAATATTCCATTGCATGTATGTGTATGTGTGTGTATAACACATCTTCTTTATCCATTCATCAGTACTAGTTAAAAGGGCCACAGAAGTCCTTGACTTCTATAATAAGCTAATCAAAATACAATTGTTTCAATTTAAGCCATTATAAAATTTTCATTTCTTTCCCATTTAGGGTCGGAAAATTCCTTATTAAAAGTAGCAAAATGGAAGCCTTGACAGGGCATTATTTATCCAAGGACAATTTTTTTTCCATATGGTAAACAGAAACAAGTAAAGTAAGTTAACCACAACAACAAAGGTAAAGAAAAAAATTGAATCAAAAGAGAAAATTCATATACTACTATTACAAAGATAAAAAAACATTTAAAGTTCATACAATGAAGGAAATAACAAATCTAGAATACTTTGTTTAAGAAGGAAGGTGAGCATATAATTTTGAAATATTTTTAGGTAAACTAAAGGGAAGGAAGGCAGTACTGTCTTGTAAAGATAAGCTACAGTTATGTAGAAACTCCACTTGAACAGAGTAATGAAATCTCCCAGCATGGTACACCCACAAACAATACTGAAATACACAGATGTCTTCATGAACATAGCATATTACGGCAGATCCCGGCACAGAGGTGTACTCAGAATTAAAGTTCTGGGGAAAAACATCACTGTTTTGAAGATAGATAACCCATTCTGTGGGATATGAGTGCACTAAGAAAAGAGGATTCATTTATATTTTCACTTTGCAAACTAGCTCCAGCTATTCAGTGTTTTCAGAATGACCTCTCGCTGATGCCCTAAGATTATGTGCAAACTATAAATATGAGAAATTGAATTTCAAAACCATTTGTATCAACCTCAGGATCCAACTGTCATAACCTTTTAAGCCTTCTTGAGCACCACAGATTTATCACTCCCCAGGCCATCCAAAGGACTTGAAAAGGTATTTTATCTCAATTTACGTTTATTTACTGTAATCACTTGCTAATGGACATCACTGCTGCAAATTAGACTACAATGGTGTTCAGAGATAACAAATCAATTGGTTAGATTAAAGGATATTATCTAACAAGTATCAGAAAGCCTGATAAGGATGATAAGGCACTAACTGTGGAGGTTTTAAAGGATTAACTTACTTCTGGAATAGGTAAGGCTTGGAATCTATTACCTTCAGGAACCCCATGCAGAAGCCAGAAGCTACAAATTACTACTTAGTCTTACAAAGTAAAGGTCAGGTAAAGAGAGCAGATTGTAGTAGACATCAAAGGAACTGGAATATGTTAAGTAGAAAGGACCCCATGGCATTTATATGAGATCTTAAGGTTACTATCCATTTAACTTATTAAAAAAAAAAAAAAGAATCTTATGATGCTATTTTATTCCCACATGCCAGGAAGATAAGACAAGTTGCCCAAGGCCACTCAGCCTATTGACAGGCTTGTCGTTCAGAGTTTCCAACAGTGAACTCATGCCATCAGAGCACTGATTTATATGTCTACGTTTGGGTATTCAGAACAACACTGAAACTACACATTTAAAGCAGGCAAAGTCCTGTGGGACTACAGCCCATTTGATGGAAGAGGAAGCCCTTTAAATAAAGAAGACAACTCCTCCTTCCCCATTACCCATGACAAATGCATAATTGCTTGGCTCTTTTCAACATCCTGTCCCACTCACTTACCATCATGCTATAAATGGAGCTGAGAAACTGTATTTTAATTTTCAAAGTCCTGAACGGAATATCAATAAAGCCATGGGAGAAAGGCACATATGTTTACCATCCTTCTTCCCTTGGAACGTTAGCACAATGAGATTAACTCAAGGGAACCCAACTAGGTTTCCCTTTCTTTCCCATCTTTCTCTTGAGATTACTCCCGTAGCCTCTTAGCTTGTACTGTAGTATAGGTCAGTGACACTATCAAAGGTGTTCTGCTAACATGACCATCCGCTTTGGAGGAAGGAAGAAAGGGAGGCGAGGGAGAGAGGACTTCTATCAATAAGAAGAATGTAGGGCTGGATTAAAACAAAAACAAACAAGCAAACAAAAAACCTTTTTTTTGTGTGTGTGGAGAGAGAGACCAAAGAGCAACACTGAATGAGAAGGTGCCCCTCTTGAAAATATAAACTTCTGTTGAAATGACACTTAAGACATGTTATAATAAACTGTTTCACTGGCTTAGCACTAAAACTGCCTGACAGCCTGCTCCTCACCTGTGGGCTCAGATGTTGAATTTGCAGATCTAGGTACCAACAGTGATTTCTCTTGGCTGGTGATTTCCGGCTGTGTCCTTTTGCAGGCTCTTCACTGAGATGTAAAAGAGAGGTCCTGACCACTCAGAGCCATGAAGGCTCCCTGGAAACTTTCTGCAAGGGTAAGTGATATTAACAGCAACTGCCCTGGCCAGATTCCATTCCAAGTAATTGCATTCCACCAGGAACTTTGTAACAAAAGCCTCTCCCCATGCTGTCTTCTTGGGCCCCTCTGCCAATAAAAGACCAGCTGCTGGGCTCCAACTACTTTTGGGTCAAAGCAGTTTCTGGAGTTACGTGATGCATAGAATATGTACAGTGTGCCCGATCATCACAGCCTCCTTTGTCATCGGCCATGATTCCTTCATCAGTTTACAGTGTCAGGACATTCTTTAAATCTTCCCTTTTTGTCAAGGTCCAGGCTCAAAACTTTTTCTTTTCCCAAGAGTCCTTCTAAAGCTTGCCTGGAGGGATTGATCACACCCTCTCCGAAGTTTCTTCCCTGTGGTATTAACACAGTTTTAAAATAATGAATTTAGCTCAAAAAAATATGTATCCCTTTGTGTTTGTAATTTCCTGGTCCTTGCTCCAATGCAATCAGCTAGGAGGATCTGTGCTATTATCCCTATTCACAAATAAAGAAATAGTAGCACCCAACATTGTGTGGTTTTGCGTATACATCACACAAAAGAATACTTAAGGCCAAGTGGTGAGAGGGTGCCATGTTATACGGGTGGTAATTAAAATCAGAAGAGTCTGAGGCTTCCATCCCAGTTAGGGATCTTTGTTCTCTTTCTAAACTCCCCTCTGCTCTGTAGGTGGCATTTTCACAATTTTGCAAAAACTAAGCCTCTTGTCTCTCCCTGCCAAAGAGAGAGAGAGAGAGACAGAGACAGAGAGAGAGACAGAGAGAGAGACAGAGAGAGGAGAGAGAAAAGACTGCCAGATGTGATCATAGAGGAATCTGCTTCCTACTTTTTTTTTTTTTTCTCACATACACGTTTCTCCATACCTCAAAGAATGCCTTTTTCATATAAACCTTCTCCATCATTTCCCCAAGACATTGTCTTGGAAATAACTATAAAAACACTGATCTTGTACCTCTAAAACTTAGTTTTGAAATATAAAGCTATCTTTTCATGTATGATTGCATTTTACTCTTTCACTAATCCTGAGGCGGGAGAATTAGTACTTTCTCCATTTTCGAGATGGAATAAGATGCTTGGGATTCTTTTGCTGGTTCTGAAATGAACCAACTATAGAACTCAGAATGAATGGTTATAATCCCTCTGGTCTTCACTTTCCCCAAGGCTGGTCCTATGAATCTGTACTTGTCTAGAATAGTAAACTAGGACCGTCTGCACCCCGTAGCAAGAGTGCCCTGCAATAGCAGGTATCGTCTGTCTTCCACACACACATGTACACACACACAGGGAAAAAAAAAAACAAAACAATAGGAAGACAATTCTCCTTTGCAATTGCGCTTTGAGTTTATCTACAAAAAGTACAGCGGAATGAAAGTCCCATTGGCTTTTGAGTTCACAGAAGGCAAAGCCTGGCACCTTGAAAGACGAAGAGGATACAGAACAAAGTTAGTAGTCAGGGGTATTCACCACATACTTATGTGTGTTGTTTCATTTGATGGTCAGCACACAGCTCACCTACCTCATTTTCCCTATTGCACGGAGAAGTACGTCCTGAGGCACACACACCAGCGTCACTAAAGCTGGGTTATTGGTGGAGGTTGGTTGCTTCCAGGAGCTGCACTCTTAACTACCCTTCAGCATTGCCTAAGCGTTAAGTGGGACGAACATACCACATCCCCTGATTTATTCCACACGCTCTCATGTCACATACACTAGTCACACTGCTTCTTGCTTTTGGACAGGACTTAAGGGTTAACCCAGAAGAGCAAAAGGAAATAAAAAGGATATTGAACTTGTTCAGAGAAAAGCTGAGATAGTTTTGAAGCAGTTGTCTGTTTTACTGCCAGTTGTAAAGAAAACAAGATATGGGATTTGAGCCAAGTCATCAGACTCAAATTCAATCTTTGCATATTTTTTTTTCCTAGCCAAGGCATATTTTCTTCTTTCCTTCCTTCCTTCCTTCCTTCCTTCCTTCCTTCCTTCCTCTCTCTCTCCATTTCTTTCTTTTCTTTCTTTCTTTCTTTCTTTCTGACCTTGTTTGCTTGCTTTCAAGGGTGGGAGTCGGGTGTGGGGAAAGGGGAGGGAGAGACTATAGAGGTATACAATTAAAACAAGCAAATCCCCCCAAGACTAAAAGTCTCCTCCAAGTTCTTGGACATGGGAAATGAAGCTGGACTGGGTCTTGGCACAGAGACAGCAGGTGCCAGGGATGAAGGAACTTACTCATCCCTTGGCTGATACGCTTGCTCTGGAGCTGGGCTGCCCTTTGGAGAAGATAGCAGGCTCCAGCCTTACAGTGGTCTCCCAGGAAGGCCTTCTTGTGCCAGGATCCCCCTCCCAGCCCTGTTCAGTTCCACTTGTCACTGCAGGAGCTGGAAAGACATGACAGTCAAACTAGAAGATGGAGATGAGTGACAGCTAAGCTTTGGCAATGCTGGGGCACGGGAAGGCTGAGCTTCTTGGTACAAAGGAAAGGGCTAGAAGGGGGGCATCTGGTGGTCTCTGAACAATTTATTCTTCCTTTCGTTCTATGGCCTTCATAGATTCTCCTTCAATATGAACGAGAGCTCCAGAATCTGTGTGAGTGTCTGGTTCTAAAGTAAGAGAACCCTCTGGGCATTTGTGTCTGTCTCTTTTCCAACTCACATTGGTCCTTTTCTTTATTTTTTATTTCACTTACCTAGTGTTTGTGGGTACGGAAGGGGAGGCATCAGAGACGTGAAATAAAAAGTCCTCATGTTCACTACCATCTTTCTTTTGGGAGCTGGGGAGGGTTCAAGTTCACTGACAGGTGAGAGTTCACACATCCATGCTTCCATAAAACCATGCTTTCCTTGGTCCAAACTCAAAGCAAGGATACTTCCTCCTGTCACTCGTCTTACAATGACATACATTAGAGTTTATACCCAAACCTGTTTTTCAAAAAATACCTGCCTCATTTATTATTATTTTTTAATGTTCCTCTCTCTCCTGGGCTCTCTCAATAGCAGCTTTTACTAAGTCAGGCTGTGTGGGCTGCCTGTTTTTCATACCAACACAGAGCCACTTGCTGTGCAAAGGAATGAAGTCAGAACCCGGGGATAATGGAGTGGAACTGGCACAAAGCAAAATTTCAAGAAGCACCCTTCCCTGAGCTAAACAAACACTGTAATAGTAGCCTCCCACAGCTCGGCAAAGTTGAAATGCTAGGAAGCAGCTCTGTGCCATGAAGTGCCTAAGAATTACCATCCCAGTCCCTGCTTACTTCATTCTTAGGTGGAAGAGAAGAAGAATGACACACGCCTGTATATTATTCTTTCCTAATTTACTCCCAAGCCTCCTAAATCCATTTCCTTAAATCTCAAAACTTCCCCGGGTGCGTCTATGTGCTTGTGACCTTTATCCACCCAGCAGTCAAATGTATATACAGTTGTCTTTCTGGGAGGGAAATGATGAATCCAGTTCTAATGTCAGGGACAAATGGAGAAAAAGTCTCATTTCACATCAAATCTTCCAGTGTCCAGCAGAGGGCAGCCAGTTCCAAACACATAACTTAAATATACTTGTGTGTCACCAACACCAAGAACTGTACCTACTTATTTTACTTTTCTAAAGAGAAATGAAACCAAGGGAGTCACCGGAAAATGATACCTCACTGTTAGGACAGCGATTCCCTGTTCAGCAGTGTAGCCCTCGGCCCATGTGCCACCGCATCCCGGGGAGACGAGGAGGCAGTCCCTGGTCGTCAACATGCACATTCTCGGAGCTTCTGACCCAGAATCTACATTTCAACAATCTCTCTAGGTGATTCTAATATCTAATATATTCACAGGTTTAGAAAACTCAGTACCAATTTTGCCACTTCATTCCACGAATTTTCTGAAAGGCAGGTGGACATACTTTGAAGGATTTGCATGTATATCAGGTTACAGATAGCAACGCATTCAAGCTAACAGCATTCTTCTATAAACGGCTAAAACCCAGAGATATGGTTACTGCTCGCTTCCTCAAGCAGATGCTGTTGCCCTCCACGTCCCCTGGAGGAAATAACTGTAGCTCTAGGGAGATTATCCTCTTTAGTTAGTGTGTAGGGAAGGTGAATATTAACTAAGAAGCTTCCGAAGATGTTTATGCTCCTTGCCAACTCTATGTGTGGTTACCTCCTACAGGACCTGGACAGCCCACTTTTTGAGCTTTACATATGTCAATGTCAAAATGGAGTTTACGGTGCTTTCCCTGTTGATTTCAGAGTTGTTTTTTGTTTTTGTTTTTTGTTTGTTTCCACATCAACTATCATCACGCGTGGGAATATTCTCAGTACATTTCATTCATATGTGATTATCTTACAGTTTACAGTTTATTATACGCATGCATTTGAGAAACAGGAACCATACTGCTCTATTACTTCTCTGGCAAATATGAGCCTGGGTTATTTCAAATGCCACTTAGCCCAAGAGGCAAAGGGAAATTTCGAGTTCCAATTTAGGTCTAGTTGGAACAACTTCCTTTCTAATGCTTCTTTTACATCTCTCGCTCTTATAATTTTTACACTTTCTACTATCCATTTCATATAGAAAAAAATGTAAAAAAAAAAGTGGGGGGCAGCCAGGAAGTTTATTCACTTGGGCCCATGTGTCAACTCTTAACAAGGTAATTTTGTTGTTTTGTTTTGTTTTGTTTCGTTTTGCTGGCAATGCTGCTACAGAGGAAATTGCTTGGAAGAAGAGGATCTCTAAGGAATTGAAAGGGAGTAGTGGCCTCTGCAGAAAAAGCTGGTGTCGAGAGATTGAATGATGATGTATTTCAAAGTTGAAAAACAATGATGGAGTCACAAGGTCTAATCACAGCCCACGCTAGGGGAAGACCAAGTCCATCCCAGTGTGCATATGCAATGATGTTAGAACCATTTCTAAGGTGTGATTTCTCCAAGGACCACCCTTTAGGATAATGGGGTCTACTTTTATCTATCTATCTATCTATCTATCTACTTACTTATAGTTTATTTATTTATAGTTTATTTATGTGTTGTGAAAGTGAAAGAGAGAATGATCAGGGAGGGACAGAGAGAGAGAGAGAGAGAGAATCCCAAGCAACCTGCACACTGTCAGCAGAACCCAACACAGGGCTTGAATACATGAGCCACTGAGATCATGACCTGAGCTGAAATCAAGAGTCAGATGCTTAACTGACTGAGCCACCCAGGTGCCCCCGATGGAGTCTAAGTAGATCCCTGCACCAAATATTGGCTAGTTGTCCCGCTTCGCAGGTCATTGGCCACAGGTGAAATGGCAGGACAGGTGCATGTCTGATATGCATTTCCTCTAGTGGAAAATAATAACCCAGAGTACACACAGACTGTGAGTCACAAAGGCAGCATACCGGGCTACCACGAAAGCTCAGGGCCAGCCCGAGGAGTACTGCCAGTTACAGGATGGAAGGACAGAGCTAACAAGTGCTAAAATGGTTACTCTGTCCATCCTCCTGCCAGAGCTAATCTAGTCTGATTATTGCTGGCCACTCTCATCTTAGAAATATTTAGGAAGAAATATATTCATAACCTTTCTTTTATTTACTCATTTATCTATCCATTCCCTTGTCATTTATTAGCAAGTATTTCCTGAGTTCGAACTGGGAAGCAGTACTGGGACCTGGGGTTAAAATGAAACTTCCTTGGGACCCTGTATGGAGTCCTTTTCAGATTTCTGAAAGTATCAGATTTAGCCTGTAAAGGTGTCAAGGCTATTATCATGAAATGATAAGCAGGAGGCTGAATTATTTTATACAAGCTGACTTCAAATGTGACATATGGCTTGCCTTTACATTTTCTCCGTGCTTCACATTTTATCTGAGATTATATAATTCATACTTCAAACACAAAATTTATTAAAGGTCTATAGAGGAATCAGCACTTAGTCTCAAGAATACTATTAAAAAGTAACCTCCCAGACAAGACAACTGGAGAAATACTTAGGAAGTGGTGATAGAAGGAACATAGGTAGACCAGGGTACCTGGATGGCTCAGTCAGTTGAGTGTCCAACTCTGGATTTTGGCTCAAGGCATGATCCCAAGGTGGTGGGATCAAGCTCCACATCGTACTCTGCACTGAGTGTGGAGCCTGCATGAGATTCTCTCTCTCTCTCTCTCTCTCTCTCTCTCTGTCTCTCTCTCTCTCTCTGTCTCTCCCTCTTTCCCACCCTCCCTCTCACAAATAAATTTAGAAAAGAAGGAACACAGACCAGAAATGCAAAGACCTGGGTTCTGCTTAAAGACTACCAGTCACTAACATGGTTTCAAGTAGTAAATACTTTCTCCACCCACCCAATGTTTTTGTATGGATGAGACGATCACACACACATTTTGTAATCATTTTGAGAATATATTCTGTGTCAAATACCCAAGGTGCTCTTGTCTCTCTCTCCTCCATATAAATGAGTTTGGGAAAGAAAGAGAGAGAATATGAAAGGAAGGAAGGTGGAAAGGGAAGGTTTGGGAGTGAAGGAAATGAAAGCAGCAGCAAACTAAGCAGTTGTAGACAGGTAATATCCCATTTCAACACCGCTCTCTCCCACGTATTTATTTCAGAGTTCTTTGTAATTCCCCTGAGTTGGGTTTGTATAGGAGGAACATAATGAACCATGGATGAAACTTTGTATTTGTAATAAGTGGAGCCAAATGCTTTGGGTTTGATAATCTTCTGGGTTTTGTCATATGAGCTTAACCAGTTTCCATTGGTTTCTGGGTAATGAAATGCTGACATGGATCTCCAGGGAGCCAGATGGCTTCCCACTTGCTGCGTTACTCCCCCCCCCCCCCCCCCCCGCCCAGGCTCTACCAAGGTCTGCGGGGCGGGGAAAGTGAAATGTGGTGGCTCGTGGGAAATTTTAAGCCCTCATACAAATATAATCTTTACAAGTCTATAAAATTTCAAATAGTAAGGAGAGGAGAAAGGGGGGAGCATAATATAACTGCAGGAACCGTTTGCTCTGCAGATGCAAGAATTAATTGCATTCTCTCAGTGTGGTTCACATTGTCCGTGCAGGGAGAAGGTGGGAGGGAGAGGCCATTTCTACAAGAAGAGGACAGTGCTTTCCATCAAGCTTTAACTTGCTTACCTCTGGAATTTTAAACTAAACAGGGAAAGGCAAATTTCAAGCTCCATTTACTCTCAGCAAATCGGGACTTCTGGTCTCAATCTGAGTATAGAGACTTGTTCCTGGGCCACTTGTCTCTATGTTTGCACGACAGCCATTTCTACTGAAATAACTGGGTCACTAGAATTTGTCTTCAAACACCATTAAAATGTCAGCAATATCATACTCCCAGCATACAGAAGGGGGGGATACGAAGAGCGGAACGAGTGACAAAGGAGGTGATACACCTCTGAATACACTGCCATGCCTGTTTCCCTAAATAAGCACATCTTAATTTGCTGGTCCGGCAGAAATATCAATCTTTTTATGACGAGCATCTGTGATCTCATATCATACAAACTACTTCCAGCCCTAAAAACCCTGATCTCAAAATCCTTTATAGAAAGGAACTTAAGTTGACCATCCTGGCACTGTGCTGGTAACACACATAATGTGACATATAGAGGGCTGGTGCCTGATTTCCTGCATGCTGGGATTGTGGTCTCTATCAGCTTGCTACAGAGCAGGTCCAGCTACGCTTAGGGCACAGTGGCCCTGCAATTAGTAACAAATCACCACCACCAAGTAACTGGAGAGCTCTGCTGATATGTGAATCTGGGATAAACCTGTAGGCAGTGACCCAAATTTCGCCTAATCATACCATTTATTTAAGGTCTTCATTTGTGTCAACACAAAAGGTGATTTAATTGAAAACTGCTGTCCACTCTGGTGGTCTGCCTCTTTTTTCTTCCAGAAGAAGCATGAGTTTCCATTTGCAGGCCATTCTCTTCCTGTCTGGGGAAGAAAATGCAGAAGATGGCACTAAAGGAGAAGGCATCCTAACAGTTACACTGGGCAGTCAGCCAGAATTACGGCAAGCACTGCAGGGGTGAGTAGCAGTAGATTTTAATTGGTGCCTGGGGGTAAAGGTCAGCTCTCTTGGAACAATGGATATCTATGGTGGTAACTGACTGAGTCCTCTGTGGGAGTTTGTAAATGTCAGTAACACACTTCCACATGGAAGCACAAAGGTGTTGGGCCCAAGGAACAAAGACAGCATTAGCTGTCGGAGAAAATATGTGAGTCTGTCGGTGAAATAGTGAATTAATAAAGCATAAGGGGCAGAGACACACAAACATACCACATAACATAAATTCAAAATAAAGCAGACTGCTTCCCCTATCAGACAAGTGCCTTCCTAAGACCCAACATCTTTTTCCTTGGCAGAAGTTCGGCTGTCTTCCCGGGCGTCCTCTGAAATTCAAACTCTACCGATTCTTGAGTCAAGCTGGTTGGGCTTAGCTCCTAAAGCTACTTCATCCGAGTGAAATTTGGGTTTGCTGAAAGAGAACACCAGCATTTTGCTAAGAAGTTGTAACTCTTCCCTCTCTCGAGAGAAAACCGCATCCCTCTTAGCAGTAGTAGGGGAAAGGATGAGTTCCTGTCCCTGGAAAAGATGAACACCAGAAGTGTTCAGTGGGAAGGGGATCGCCCTCCCAACCCCCTACAAATGCTACACTGGTTCTCTTACTGCACTGTTTCACTTGATACTTCTCACTTCCCTGTCATCCCTGACAGTCACCTACTGCCTTAACCTGGGCGCTCTCCTAAGCATTTAATACATTTAAAGACACGATATTTTCGAAATCCACAATTCAGATAAGCAAAGGACCACTTTGAGGAGCACTTTTAGAATGCAAAAGAGTAGGATGTGTAATTTATATTATCCAGTTATTAAGATTTCAGGAAATAAAAGGTGTAGTACCTGTGCCAATGTAAACCCACATTCATCTCTACCTAACGTACCTCTCCCCTCAATCTCCATTTTTGCAGACAGTGCCCTGTTTTATGCACGTGTGTATCTCCACCACCTAGCACTAAATAATGTTGGTTCAACTCGATTACATTTTTCTGTTGTAAATGTCAGGACCCTGCATCATACCAGTCTGCTTCACGGAGCAATTTAAGCCCCTCTTATGCTGTTTTCCTGACAATCCCAGACTACATTCCTCTCTAAACTCTTAGAGCCTTTGTCATTTGTACCATGCAATCCATCATCTTCTGACTCGCACTGTTCTTTAATTGCATCCCTGCAGCAGGATGGTAAATTCCATAAGGGCAATGCAAGGTTCACACTTCTTTTTTTTTTTTTTAACATTCACCAATGTGCTTGCAAAGAACTGGGCACAAGCCAAGTGTTCAATGAAATGTGTAAATTGATTTCTTAAAATTGTACCTCCAAATCTCATCAGTAGTTCTGAATGACAAGTAGTTAAGATAAATGCTGAATATATCAGTATTGATCAACTACAATAAGGTAAAATTTACTTTTATTAATTCAATCTTAATAATGTCACCACTGGCCATTTACTGATTTCATAAGCAAGACAGGAAAAAGGTTTATAACAATTGAAAAGACATTGTGTTATTATTTTAGAATTAAAATTCAGCTGGGTCATGAAAGCATTTTTTTGGTCTAATTAGTCAATATAGTCAGATGGAAATGGAAATTAGCATGTTTAAGAGTCAAAATAGGCACATGCTTATTCATTTAAAATCTGCAAACCAATCAAAGCTATATGTATGCACTGTGGTCTATGAACACTGGTTTCTCTCAAGACATACAATGAAAGACAGTTTTCATCTTTCTCCCTTCTCCTTTGACAAATATTTGCTTCTCTGTGAAGCCTTCATTGAATCCCCAAAGACAGAGTTCTATGTACACAGCTATTAGGATACGTAAGTTCTGTACTGTAGTTGACTGTTTATACATTCATCTCTTCTACTGGACTGCACGATCCTTAAGAGAAAGGACAATGTCTTATATTTTTATTGTACTTCCTAGCTCTTAAAAAGATCTGGCACAAAATAGACATTTAATAATTTTGGTTGAGTTGACAAATGACAGCGTAGGCAATGCCATGTCATTTGAAGGCGATAATAGTGGTTACAATGAGACTAACATTTATTGAACACTTGCTATGTGTCAGGCACTGTTCTTCTTTGCCTGTTTTTGATTTTTCTCACAACTGCCTTATGATATTGACTCATCATTCTATTTTATTTTAGACATGAGGAAACTATCACAGAGAGGTTAATAACACACACACCAACAAATAAAGCTTTGTCTAAGGGCATACAACTAGTATGTGGCTTGGCTGGAATTTAAAGCCAGGCAGACTGGCTCCAGGGTCCATTACATGAACCATTATACCACAACTAATGATTCCACAAGGCAAAAATTTACAGTGACCACCTTCAAATGACAAAATGTAGCTCCACCGTGACTGTAAATAGGTGCTGAGCTGGAACACCTGACAAGTGCAGAAATCACAAGGTGTCCATGTAAATAGAAGAGGCCATGACACAGAGGGATGGGGAGCAGCTAAGAGAGGCGGCATTAAAAGGACAAAAAATCATTAAGTTGTGGGCGGCAGCAGTGATATTTGAATCTGCCGCTGGGGAGCTGGGGAGCTGATCGAGGCCTCCTACTCCCCCACACTTGAGTCATAATTGTGTTTTCCCTTCTGGCAAAACCAATTTCGGCCACAGCCATCAACATCCTTTACCCCTTTGAAAGCACTCAGGAAGAACAGAGAGATAAGCCTAAATTGTACTCCCTTGGAAAGTCTTAATAAGTTCCCAGTAAATTAGCCTTCCTCTCTCTGAGAGATCTCAAGAGATTCTTAATCTACTGTTGAAAACATTTATAGTTTTATTATATTTTTTTCTTCTAACTTATGCCTTCACTGTGTGCTTTGTATTAGCTTTCTCTCATCAATGCTTTGTTACTTTAAATGCTGTGCAGTTGTCTCTGCCACCTTCTCTCTTGGGTTGACATCTATGCCTTTCCTCCTACACCTCTTCTTTTATCTGTGAAAGACTGTGTATTCGGAGGTTTCGTTTTTCCTAACTCTAGTTTTTGGATTCATCCACATCATCCTCTTCTTCACTACAGGAATGCTCATTCCAGGGTGCCAGTTGCCAGGCAAGGAAATACTTAGTATTCTAGCCCCCAAACGCACCTGCGCACATGCACACACACAGCCCCAGAAAGCCAGAAGGAGAGATTTCTCTCTCCCAGTCATCAAAATGTATATCCCATAGTGCAGGCCTTTTTACCTCCGAAGATCTAAGCCCATCCTCTTACCTACAAATTACAGTATTTTTTCTGCATAAGTTATTTTCAGTAGTTGACTTGGAAGGTTAGGGAATGAGAAGTACATGAGCAGTTAGGGACCCAGTAAAATGGGAGGTGGATGCCTAGAACAGAGGAACAAAACCAACAGAAAAAGATTTGGTTAAGAGAAAGGTCAGGTCAGAAGAAGGAATGTTTAAATGGAAGCGATTTAGCCTCTGAGGCTGGTGGTATTCTCTTAATTTCTCCAAGGGGGGAGAAAGTGGTTTTATTAAAGGCTCATTGACATTGACTTTGTTTTTCCTGACAGCACCGAGAAAGCTTGAGGCAGATCTGATATACTGGAGTGAAACATCCCCACCCTAGTAAATATGGCAATTTCCTGTAGCGGCCGGCATTCATCTCCATCCATCATGAGAGCAGCTCGGGCTATTCACTAGAAACAAATGTTCTAGATACAGTATGTCAAACACCGGATGATGGAAACCTCTGAGAAGCCACAGGGAGTATGCTGGAAGCAAACAGACCAGAATGTTGAAAAGACCTCTGACCATTTTCCACAGCAGAGCAAAACTTGGAACCAACCTGAAATGATGCATTTGACCTTCATAAAAGGGTAATGGATGGGCATTTAACATTAGGCCAGCCAGACTTCAGAGAATACAAGTTCTAATAAGGACAGATGATGAGGCAAAAATAAATTTTAAAAAAACAACAACAAATAGCTAAATTAAAAAAAAATCTGATCCCCAAAGAAGGCTGAGCAGGGGGTCTGTTACGTGTATTTGAAGAATGATCAGTGTCTGATACAGGCTTCTTTCCCTTTTTGAAAACTTCTGCTCACCTGGCCACAAAAGCAACCTACCTTTTCAGACCCAGTCAGTGGTACAAGAAAAACGCAATCTCCGGGCCAGTCTTACTTCATCATATTTGGAGACCAATGCAGACTAGATCCATCCTGATTAGATTCATTTTTTAAGAAAGAACAAAACCAAAACACAGTTCTAATTTTTTCCTCAGTGTGATAAAGAAACACCACCTGATGCCAACTAGAAAGCATTATCTAAACTTAGAAAAGGTTGATCTGTGGATCTATCATCTTTCTACCTACCTATTTAGCTAGCTAGCTATCTGTGTATTTTTTAAAAAATAATCATAATAAACTCTGAATTTTGAAAGCAATGTTGTGTAAACTTGATCCTCATACACATATAACTTTTTAAATCAGCAACTCATGATTAATATTTAATGTATTAGATGCTTATTATATGTGATAGACACATCTTACAAATGAGGAATAAGAAATATATGATGTTAATTATGCACGAAGCTTCTTTCCAGTAAAAAAGTACTTAGCAATACTTAATACTACATGAAATAAAACAGTAATATACTACTTAACTGGATCAATTCTGAGAAAATTGGTATATTATCAACTTGCTATGTTTTTTTACGTTAGTGTTAGACACAGATAAGGTTTAATAAAAATCAACTAGGTGCTACTATAAACACAATGTGCTGAAATCAAAAAGATTATGGTTTTATTCATATTTATTTATTTATAAATGTTATGGGTGCTTTGATTCATATAAAATTGTACAAGGTACATGGCTGTTTCAGCTGTAGTTTAGTATACAGAGGATGGATGGCCTAGATGAGTGTTTTTTTTCCCCAACTCTGCTCTATGGAGCCCAGGAGTCCCAGGGGGCTCCCCAGGGCCACCTTGGGGTACTGAGAGGGTTTGCTCGTGGGCCCAGCTCCTGGCACCCTGCTTGTTTCAAACAGAGAACTTTGCACTTAGTATTCTGTAGCTTGTCTGAAACCCAATGGCTTGGATGACTCTTGGAAAATCACCCAGAGGGGGCGGGAAATGTACATGCAGCATGTTTTCTTGCACTTGATTTTCTTTCTGAATGCTCAAGAAGAGAACAGAACAGAGATTGATGGACTGAAACAGCACATACACTCAACTGTTCCCAGGAAGGATCAGAGGAGATGATCTCTCCCTTTAGCCATCATTGCCCAGGTTAAGCATGGGGAAGTTTGGAGAATGCCACTTCCACTATGTCTCTGAGTTCATGGGCTGCACTTCTTCATGAATGAAATATATGTTATTTTTAAAAGATTAGAGGCAAATGCATGATCTTGTGTACAAAGGGACAGATAAAAGAGTTAGGGCGGAATGAGCAACTGCTGAGTATCTGCCAAGGGAAATGTCATGTACCCCCTTTGATGTATTATACAATAAACTGGTTCCCCTTGGCCTCGCCAGATAATGTTGAGGGAGTGCTATGCAAAGTCCTGGCATTTTAAATATTAATCATGCCCTTCTTGGCTAGAAAAGATAAAATTATACATTTTGGCCTAGAAATAACTAAAACCTACAGGGATTTTTACTATCCTTATTTATTCACTTGAAAGAATTAATTTCATAATTAGAGAAAAAAAACGCACGAAAGCTGGTTTTACAATGTCCTTTGCTTTTCAAGTTCCAGCTGAGGAGCCCAAAAGCCAACCTAAGTTTGGTTCAAATCCTCAGCCATGTGTTGGACATCTACCATATGCCAGGATGCTGCGCTCGGCCTGTTACAACCTAGGAAGCTGATGAAGGTACTTTATCCTCTCTATGGCCTTTCATTCTAGATGGGGCATTAGACAGGGTCAAGACCAACTACTCAGGAGTGACAGAAAAGTGCTAGAAAAGAGAAGCAGATGCCTGGAAAAGAAAAAAAGAAAGAAAGAAAAAAAAGGAGTGAGAACATTTCTTTAATGGAATTGATTAGATTTTGTGGAACAGAGGATATTTGACATTTACCTTAAAGGTCTAATTAATGATCTTAGATTCTAATTTGAGTTGCATGAGACTTCAGGCAAGTCACTAAATTCTAGGGACTCAGTATCCATATCTGTTAAATGAGAAAGCAGAATCTGAATACCTCTAACAACTTTTAGGCTCTGATTCAATGATTCCATATTTTTTCCTAAGAGAAGCTGGCAGATATTATCAACTGCATCTTTTCTCTGTCCCCAGAAGTCACATGCATGACATCTATATCTATATCTATATCTATATCTATATCTATATCTATATCTATATCTATATCTATATATCTATATCTATATCTATATCTATATCTATATCTATATCGTCTATATCTATACCTATCTATATTCATATTTATCTACACACACACACACACACACACACCCTTCCCAAGGAAATGTCAAGAGGAATTAAGCATGCCCTGGATATAAAGAGAAAAGACAAGGAGTCAATAACCAAACGCTTATTTAGAAAGTGCCATGTACAGTAAGGTAATTAAAACCTAACATCTGGAGAAAATGCAAACAGTGTTTAATGCTGGCATATACCAAGAGACCCGCAAAAATGATCAATGCGTCTGAGGAGCTGGGGTCCTATTTATAGGATGAAAGTCTTGGAAGCCTCTCTCAGCAGGAATAGTATTAATTAAATGGTGATAACACAGAAAGGAGAAGAAACTGGGGTGTGGGGGGGCACAGGAAATATAAAGAGCAAATACTCTCTAGGTTTCTTCTTTGCTGAGAACAAAGTGCATGGAGAGGACAAGGATATAACAATGAAATGAACTGTATGTTCCAGGTTAAAAAACAAAACCAAACACCTTTTTTTCTTATTTTTCCTCTCAATGAATTCCACTTGGGATTTTGTATTCTTTAATCCTCGAAGATGTTATACAACACCTCATGAAGGGAGAGCAGCTAAGGCTGGTTGGGGGTGAGGGGAAAGGTATTGCTGATAGACACACACAGAGTTTAAAGAAGTTTTCTTTTTAGGCAGAATACCAATAAACTCAGTGAGAATTTAAGATTGAGACGAAGATTTCAGCATCGATTTTGTCTTTCTTTGTTACATTTGTATTAGTTCTTTCCATCACCCTCCACATCCTAGCTGCTCATTTCAGGTGCATGTTAAATCATCCTTTCCCATAGACGATTACATGTATGTAGCCAATAAACCATTGCTGACACCAACAAGCCTTGGGATTTATCATGGGCTGGGTTGGGGAGCGCTCTCCTCTGGAGACGTGGTGATAGACAGCTAGCCTGCCTCTCCTCCGGCACCAGGATCCACTTATCCTTATTCTTCTGGGCCTATTTCATCTACTAGGTGCAGGGCTCCTTTGAAAGAGGGAGCTAGGATAATACCTGGGAGCAGGCTTTCTAGGTCTCTTAGTCAAGATTTCCTAGACTGCCCTATGACGAGATTACAGTTTTTACTGTAACAGACGTATCCAAGGAAAGCTGCTGTCATTTACAGCAGGCTTGCAGAGAAACAGCCAATGGATGATCATTAATTTAAACTGTAAATAAGGGCCTGTTTTGTTCTGGACTCTGATCCCAGGAATGCCCCTAACAAGCTGTCTGCAAAGCCAGGGTGTCATGCCCGCTGTTGGAGCCACGTTGATTGAAGAACTGTGCTCGTCCTCCCAAGCAGCTAAAAATAGCAATAAGGATGTGAAGGAAAAAACAGGTTTCTGGGAATGCAAGGCAGTTACCCTGATGTCAGTTTTATTCCAGTTGCTCCCACTGATGTGAAAAGCAGAGAGACATATCTGGTACAAAAGATGTTAACTTGCTCGATGGCACCCTAGAGACGGAAAAGAATTAATACAACCCTACAAAGGAGTCTGCCTTTATACTGGAGGACGCAGAAGTCCGAGGAGAATCGGAGAGAACTTGAATGCTTTTGTCCTGCATAATTAATTGAGTCTGATATTTCTTTATTTCTTCTTCTTCTTTCTTCACCTTTTTAAAAAATATAAACTCTCATTGATTGGGGGAAATATATTCACACTTTAAAATGTTGTGCAGGTACTATCTCTTTGGTTGGAGTATGTCCCTTTTGGTGGGGGGGAATACATATTTCACGGTGATAAATTCACCTCATAAGTAGAGAAACTGTACAAAAATATACTGCTATGTCAACATTATTGATTTCTGTACCATTGTAAAGACCTTCATCGTCCTCCAATATTTCTTAAATCTATCAGCGTCTCAGAAAGTGACCCTGAAGGCCTCATTTATCTGTACAGGAAAAGATCCTTCGGCTCAGGTTCACCCTTAAACGGTGTGAATGAAACAGCGCAGGCCCGCCTCTGCTTCTAGAAGGTAAGAGGCCCGGAGAAAGCTGTTCTCTCAGTCACGGACAATGACTTCTCTTTCTCTGGAAATAGGGTCTGCCAAGTTTTAATTTTAGCTAAATGCCATGGCCGGTGACTTTTCACAGTCTTGCAGATGACAACAGACTAAGTGTGCAGTGGCTGATGCTGCACACCGAGGGACGTGAGTGGATCGGAGGGCAGGGCTCCTGGCTGTGTTCCCTCTAAGCTTCCCTTCCCACCTTAGGAGCCACACCTGGGCTTGAGAGGCTCACTTTTGAAGCTCTGCTCCTGCCGACAATGTTGGAGCCACTTGCTCTGCTGCTACAGAAAATCCTATGCTCACACTCAGTAGTTGGCATCTTATCTTTTTTTTTTTTTTAATAATACGCCTCTCTAACACCATCAATAAAACAGGGACTTATCACTAGATTAGAACAATTCTAAAAACAATTTTGAGGTCTCTTTCAGCTATAAATTCCTTTGTTTTTGCCTCTATCACTTTGCAAAGGGGAACATGTAAATGTCACACCCAAAGTCATCTGTTAGGTGGAAACAGAGTCAAAGGAACTTTCAATGACAGAAAGTCACATTCCATTTATTACTAGAATACAGGACCTTTGAGGGTGGAATAGTGATTTATTTCTCTTTGTAGCCTGTGATGCCCACAGATTGTTGACTCTTAAATGAAATTAATTAAAAATGTGAAAGTGGAGGAAAAATCAATAGGGGATATAAGAATTGATTCAAAGCTAACCAACAACTAAATCTCATTATAAAACTAAAGGATATAAGTTCAGTTGCTCACTTTAGGACTGTATACACTAGGTCAAATTGTTTGGATGTAATTGCTGATGATGGACCAGTAATTAGCCAGTGAGGGGAAGAAGGAATGTTCAACATACACCTCTACATCCGTGACGTTGACATTACTGAGCTATGCTGTTCAGTATTGGGGCCATCAGCCACAGGTGTTTTTTTACATTTAAGTTAAAGCGAAATTAGATTTAAAACCCAGTTCTTCAGTCACACCAGCTATATTTCAAATACTCAATAGCCACAAGTGGTTAATGTCTCAGGTGGTGGACAGATTAAAGGCACATTGCTATCATTACAGAAAGGTCTACTGAACATTTCTATTTAGGGAGGATAGTCGCTACTATTACTTCTAATAATTATATGAAGAAGGAGGAAGAGGCAGATGAGAAACAAATAATAAAGAGAAGACATTGATAAGAGCCTTAACTGTTCTGTCCTAAACACCTGAAATGCCTCATTTCATATGATAGTTACCACTATTCATATGAGTCAGGAATTGGAATTACCCCTGTTTTAAATTCTATGACACTGTTTGGAGACATTAAGTAAATCACCATAGTTTATACACTTGTTAACTGGTTTAGCTGGGTTTGCATTCAAGCCATATGACGCCAGAGTCTATTTCCACTGCTTCTACTGAAGCACTTGAAATGCTTAGGGCCAGAGGGAATATTACACTTGACAAAACTGGTTCTCAATCCTAGATACATACCAGAAGCATCCAGGGAGCTTGCTCAAAGTACAGTTACCTGGGCCCTAATCCAGAGCAATGGGGGTAAGACCAGGGCTTGCACATTTGGGAATCAACTAGTGCTTTGGATATGCAGCCAGAGTTGAGGAACGATGGTCGAGAGATGTTCTCATCTACCTCCCATAGTTCAGATAACAAAACGCAGAACCTAGCCAAGGTCACTAACACTTAACTATTGACATATCTAAAGCGAGAACCTGGATATCAGTGCTACCATCATAAAAAAATATGGCTTATGACATATTAATGGACAACAATTTTCTATTTCCAGATGGATGCTGTTATTTCATGCAGTTCGCACAACACTTAGAAACTGTATGTCAGAATTCAGAATCTGACAATGCAAGTTTACAAACACCAAAGAATGGATGTGGTGCCGCTCTCTCCTCCTGAGACAAATAAGTCTTTATCATTTAAAAGCAAATGTTTTCTTCTTCGAGAAAGTCACATCTCTTTCAGAAAGGCAGATAAACCCTCTTACTAGAAGCAGTAAAATGCAGAGGCAACAGTATGGCTGACAACCAAGAAACCTGAATTCTAGTTCCTGTTGCACCCATAACTCTGCAATGGGGCAAAGCATTACCTTTCACTGAACCTTAATTTTTCTCATCTAGAAAATTAGGGTGCAGTTTATGACAATCTCCATGGTTCCTTCCAGCAGCGCCTCCGTTCTGACATTTGTGTGCAGGCTGAACATACTTTAGGAATTAAATGCCCAACCTGCTACCAGAGGACACATTCACTTCAATTCTATTTAATTTACTCACGTCAGGGGAAAACAGGGGCACTTCAGAGGAAGACCCCACCTCTTTTTCTATCTTGTCAAGGCTGCTTCTGATTCTCGTGACTGGTCAGAGCTCTTGCAAGAGAGTCAGCAGCATCCACTCAAGGATTCCTTGGAGTTGCCTTTCAGAAATGGTAATGAGATGCCTACCTCTCACCCTCCTACATTCACAGCTGTTGCTCTGGGAATTATGAGAAGTCAGACATTTTACCCCCTTAACATCTGTCAACTCATCTTTACACCTCTCCTCCCAGATTAATTGTAAAATTATGGATTTTTAGCTAGCTAGAGAGGCTAGCCAGCCAAGACACAAGTCACGTCACGAAGAAACAGTGCACCGAATATACATATCTTACCTTACGCTTGTTGGTAGGACACACGTAGAGATAGCTTAAAATTGTTTTCAACCCAACTTTATCATTCAGCTTCTCATAGGTTGTTCCATAATCAGTTGACCTATAATTCAAAAGGAGCATTAATGAGGACAGAAGTATACGTCACTTGGCCGCTTGTCAGTATAATGCATGTTTTACGTAGTAGAATGGCTCTCAGAAGGTTTCCAGATGATTCATGTAGTATATAATGATGCTTAATTATGTACACAGTGGCATCATGTGAGTGGTTAACATTTGCATTTAAATTGAATTGGTAAAAATTAAAACTCCATCTCTTTACTGCTCCTTAATGTACGTACTCTGCATAAAATATGTGGTTGGTTTTAAAAGATTAAGAGATGAGAGTGTCTCTTGAATTGACCACATAAATGAAGAGTTTTGGCAGATTTGACATTTTCAAACTTTTGCTTTATGTCTGGCACCGTGGAAAAGCAGGTTCTCATGATTTATCTACAAATCGTGTTTCCTTTCATGAGTCATAGAATATATGGTGGATCAGTCCCTTCAAAGGTCATTCAGTCTTTTCCTATTATTTAAGAGTAAGAAAACATCTTAATAATAAGTGAAATTTCACAATCTTATTTGGTGGCCTTTTCTGTTGTTAAGCAACCTTCAGCTGGAAGGACATTACTTCTTGGCACTGACCCTATCTATTTTGGAGATTCTCTCATCTTTATCTAGCCCTTGGTCAATAACTTATTAATTCTGACTGAATCAATAGGCTTTAATCACCTTCTCTATCAAAGTTTATTACATATTTCAGAATTGTAATCTTATTAGATCATTACAACCGCGTGCAGGAGGGAATATTATCTGTATTTCAAGTAAGAGGTTGACAGAATTTAAGTGACCTATTCAAAGAAAACAGCTGACAAATTGCCAGCTAGTATTTGAATCCAGGTGTTCTGGCCCTAGGTCCTGCATTACTTCTATTAAACCACAGTTTGTTTGTTTCTTTGTTTAAAATGAAGGAAACATAATTTCCTCTTTGCCTTCTTTTTACATGTAGGAGATTCCCAATTCATTCATTCATTCATTCATTCACTCATTCATTCATTCATTCATTCATTCATTCATTCACATTTGTAGAACAAAAATGTACCAAACCTGTGCTATGTACCAGGGTGCAATACATTGCCCCACTCTCAAAATCTAACAACTTTATTTGAGAGGCAGAAATATAAGGTTATCATGTGTTAAGTTCAATGTTACAGACAAGAATTAATAAGGCTTAGGGGTGCCTGGGTGCCTTAGTCAGTTGAGCATCCGACTCTTCATTTCAGCTCAGGTTATGATCTCACTGTTTGTGAGATCAAGCTCCTGACAGCATGGAGCCTCCTTAGAATTCTCTCTCTTCCTCTCTTTCTGCCCCTCCCCTGCTCGTGCACGCTCTCTTTCCCTCTCAAAATACATAAATAAACACTTAAAAAAAAAGAATTAACAAGGCTTAGAAAATAAAGTTGGTGTAATTGGACACATAAAAATGTAACTATTTTAATTAATCTTTGATATTAATAAAAGATACAAATCCCGGGGCGCCTGGGTGGCGCAGTCAGTTAAGCGTCTGACTTCAGCCAGGTCACGATCTCGCGGTCCGTGAGTTCGAGCCCCGCGTCAGGCTCTGGGCTGATGGCTCAGAGCCTGGAGCCTGTTTCTGATTCTGTGTCTCCCTCTCTCTCTGCCCCTCCCCTGTTCATGCTCTGTCTCTCTCTGTCCCAAAAATAAATAAACGTTGAAAAAAAAAAAGATACAAATCCCTACAGGTCATGAAGACTACATAGAAGGCGTTTGTGTTAACACCCGCATCATCACACATTAAGAACCCACCCTGGACCAGGCACTGGAGCAAGAAGGCTGTATACATGATCTTGGAATTAAGGAATTAACAATTTATTCTGGCTGGGGATCCAGGGCATTTTATCCCTAAAATTTATACACATATAAACCATATATATGTATATATATATATATATATATACAAATATAAATGCATATATATAACTATATACTATATTTTAATATAAATATTATATATCTATATATAATCTTATATAATTTATTATATAATATTTATAATTCATAATATAAATCATAATTTGTTATATAATAAAATATCTATAAATATCATAGATACATTATAATGCATATCTATAATTATCTATAATACCTATCTAATAATTATATATAAATAAACATTATAGATATATTACTATATAACAAACTATATACTTTATATTATATAATAATTAAATACAATTCTATAATAGTCAACACTTTATAGAGTTTAGATGATGCTCCAAATCAGTGAAGATTGGGGTATTATGTAAAGTTTCTTGGAAGAACTAATGCACTTGAAAATGGAAAATGGGTAGAGCTTTAGGAAAGGGAAGTAATCAGAGCATGATGAACTAGAAGGCACCTTGTGTTACCCAAATAAATAACTGGCTTTCTTCTGGACCAGCCTGTTCTCTAGCCCAATCAAACAAACATTGGCTTGATAGCCAAGAATATTTGAAGAGCAATCAAAGCTTTCACAGATCTTATCCATGAACTACAGCACACTTCTTTAGATCTTCCTTCCATATTCATCTTTTTCCCCTCAAACTCAAGCTGATATGAAATTTCCTCCAGCTCTCTGAAAAACTTCTAAGACTGCTTTCTCCACTTGCCCAATCTTGGTGCTTGGTGTATCCCTCCCCCCACCCCCCCCCCCCAATCCTAACCAGGCCTTACTAGATCAACATCATCTCTTTCTTAAGACTTTCTTGTCTCTAAAATTTCACTAGCCTTTCTCTAGCTCCTTTTTTCAGATTACTTCTTCTAATCATTATTTTGAACAATACTCACAAGTTAAGAACAAACAAATAGAGGCAAAATCTATCATGGGGGTGGCTATGCCAGGGGGACAGGGTGTGCTACACTGACAGGTGCTGCCTAGCCATAGGTGGACATCAGTAGGACAATGTTGGAGATGAGAGAATGGTTCAGTTTTACTGGTGGGATAATGGAAATGTAGGCCAGAGAAGTAGGAACAAATCTATAGAGGGGCAATAATGAGTTTCTCATCATTTTTACCAACTCAACCCTTAAGATATTCAATGAATATGTTTACATTCAAAAAGTATACTTTACAGGGAAAATGAGGATGATCCCTTAAGGACACTACATGGACTCACTCATGTGTGTGTGTGTGTGTGTGTGTGTGTGTGTGTGTGTGTGTGTATGTGTGTGTTTAGCTGAAATCTCAATGTAATGGCAATAATAGAGTTACTAGCTTACATATACATTGGTAACTTTTTTTCAGAGAGTTTACAGTATGTTATCGGATATTTTCCTTTTATTATAACATCAGCAGTACAGATCCTTCAAGGTATCTGCCATTACTGTTTAATGCCATGTCTTGCCCCTTGATTTTTCAAAGCTCAGAAACTGAATAAAAATTTGTTAATTCTCAGTTTCAGCAGAGCTGCATGTTTAGGCATTATGGCATCATAATAACTGATAGATGGAGAGAAGGAAAAAAATGATGCATTTCTACACACACAAAACAGGACATACTAGCAGGTGTTCAAGGTTGTCCCAGAGAACTAGAATTAGATGGAGTGTTACATGTGTGCCGGGTAAAACTAACAATCATCCAGGATAGATTGGTTCAAGGGTACATAAATAAAAATATTTACTATTTCCAAACCAATTGGTAAATACTTACTGCACTAAGTTCTCTGAGTAGCACTTCTGACAGCCTTACCACATGGCCTCTCCCTTGGAGGCCTCCTAGATTTCCTCACAGTCCAGCAACCAAAAGATTGAAAGCTGGCACAGCAGAGGTCCTCAAGAAACTTGCTCAGCGCTAAGATGAGCACCTGCTCTGATTGGTTAGTGCTCATGCCAATCAGACTGAGCCCTGGTGGAGGAGACAGTGACCTTGGAGAAGGCACTGCACCCTGGAAAGCAATTCCTAGTGCCCATCTGCAAACTCTCCTTCGTAGCTAACAGATGCTTACAGTTATCCTAACATGGTCAACAGTGGGGACTGCAGCCCCCTAGGGACCTGGGCTCTGAAAGAACGGATGAGAGACAGACAGTTGAGCAGCAGGCTGGCTGGTAAGCCAATATACTGGCTGGTAAATATATCAAGTATCATTCCTAACTATGAGGGAGAGGAGTGTTATCCAAGATAAAAAAAAAAAAGGAAATGCTTTATTAGGCAAAATTTAATGCTCCTTTACTTCAGAACATATAAATTTTATTATTCTCACACACATATATCTATTTTGCTAGTTTAATATATACTGTGAACCTCTTAAATGCATATTCCATGAAGCATTTTCCAAACATGTTTGATTACAGGATTCATTCTTGAAAGATAGCTAATTAAATTAGTGTTCTGAGCAACATGCTTTGGAAAAGCATATCAAAGGCAAAAAATAAAAAGCAAAAGATTATGAATCTTGGTTTTATAAGAAAAGGAGAATAAAAATATTTAAACAAATCAAATCTTCAGAGAAAAGTGCCAGCCTATGCAAATAATAAAGTGACTGCTGTTACAATATCCAAATTATAGAAAGAGCCTAAATGTCCACCAACTGAAGAATGGATAAAGAAGATGTGGTTTATATATACAATGGAATAATACTTGGCAATGAGAAAGAATGAAGTCACGCCATTTGCAGCTGTGTGGATGGAACTGGAAGGTATTATCCTGAGTGAAATAAGTCAGTCAGAGAAAAACAGGTATCATATGTTTTCACTCATATGTGGAACTTGAGAAATTTAACAGAAGACCATAGGGGAAGGGGAGCGGGAAAAAAAGGTACAAACAGAGAGGGAGGGAGGCAAACCATAAGAGACTCATAAGCAGAGAGAACAAACTGAGGGTTGATGGGGGGGTCGGGGAGAGGGGAAAATGGGCGATGGGCATTGAGGAGGGCACTTGTTGGGATGAGCACTGGGTTTTGTATGTAAGCAATGAACCACGGGATCAACCCTGAAAACCAAGAGCATGCTGTACACGCTGTATGTTAGCCAATTTGACAATAAATTATATTAAAAAATAACAATAAAATTTTAAAAAGTGACTTCTGCTGTCAAGGCCAAAAAAAAGTAATGTTAAAAAAATATAACACACAGAGATGTATTTAAGATGCAATAGAAACAGCCTTGACTTCTCAACTTGTATCATTTTTTTAAAACATTCAGAGCAATTTTTTTCAAGTTCCGTTTATAGGTTGACTTATATACAGATGAAAAACAGGCTTTCTGTCAACACCTATGCTGTGCAAGAAAAAGCTGAAAAAAAAATAAGCATTCCAGGAAAGTAAATATGCAAGTGATTAAATCAAGGTGCCATTGGTTTTGCTTTTGATCCTTAATCCTTACACTACCTTTTTGCAAACATCTCTTAAATAGTGACTTTCAGAACATTTGAAAGTATGTCTTTATTTAAGTGTTTACTATATTCGAAGAGCTGAAATGAGTTTCCTTGATGGATGGAGAAAGCACATTCAGTGTATGGCCCCGCCTACCTTCCCAGAGACCTTATGATCTCTTTCAGAGGGTAGTGTCCCATCACACTCAAAGAAGGTAAGGACACAGAGCATGACTAGTTTCCACAGAAGTGGTCGAAATAAAATGTGCGATTGTATTTCCTGTGCTATAATCTGATACCATCAAATGAGATAGTAAATAAGCACAGAATCATTTGTAAACTAAATTAATCCATAAAATCCATTCATTGTGCTGAACACAATGATGGGCATGTAATAGGCAATCTCTAAATGGCAGCTTTTGTTTATTTATCACTAATTTTTTCTTGATTGTTTTTGGTATTCTTTACCCAGTACTCACCAAAACCCATAACATGAACCCTCAAGAAGAATCCTAGTCACAAAAAATAATTTAGATTTAGCTTTCTTAGAAAATATTCATGAAGTTACTACCATTAAAAAAATAGCATTTATTTATTTTTGGAAACAGAGAGAAACAGAGCATGAGCTGGGGAGGGGCAGAGAGAGAGGGAGACACAGAATCTGAAGCAGGCTCCAGGCTCTGAGCTGTCAGCACAGAGCCTGATGCCGGGCTGGAACCCACTAACCATGAGATCATGACCTGAGCTGAAGTTGGACGCTTAACCAACTGAGCCACCCAGGCACCCCTACAATTTTTTTTAACGTTTATTTATTTTTGAGAGAGACAGAGACAGAATGCGGGTAGGTTGGGGCAGAGAGAGAGGGAGACACAGAATCCGAAGCAGGCTCCAGGCTCTGAGCTGTTAGCACAGAGCCCGACACAGGGCTCGAACTCACGAACTGTGAGATCACGACCTGAGCTGGAGTTGGACGCTCAACTAACTGGGCCACCCAGGCGCCCTCCCTACCATTTTTAAATGTAACCAAATCTAGTCTATCATATTTTAAAGGTTATGTGTGCTAGTAGCTTTGTGTGGGCCTCAAATTGGAGAAGTAAGGGTAAGAATTAGAATTTGGAAGTGAAAGTTCCCACACTCTGCTTCTATAATAACTGTTCCAGGATTTCCACTATTGAACGGACTATTATGCTTAGGAAACCTAATAAGGAACAAAAATGAGTGTTTATCGGGTGCTTAAAATGTGATCTAAGCTCTTCACATGCAGAATCCCATGAGATCGACACTGATACTAATCACATGTTACAGATAAGGAGAATCCAGGAGTAGAGTCAAACTGCTTAATGCCAGAGAATTTGGAAGATGACTTCTAACTTAACTCCATGCTGTACTGCCTCTCTCAAAAGCCACAAAAGAAAAAGAAAACGTGTTTACAAAATTTGGCTTAGCATTTCTTTGTAAAAGGAATATGAACTCAAAATCTTTGATGTTACATGGTGCAGACCAAAACCTGGCTTTTCTTCATATCAGGTAAAAGGACAGAGGGCCTGCCAGAGAGAACTGATCTTAAGAAAAGCATAAACTGCAAACTCGTGCAGACACTCTGGAAAACAGTGTGGAGGTCCCTCAAAAAATTTAAAGTAGATCTACCCTATGACCCAGCAATAGCACTGCTAGGGATTTACCCAAGGGATACAGGAGTGCTGATGCACAGGGGTACTTGCACCCCAATGTTTATAGCAGCACTTTCAACAATAGCCAAACTATGGAAAGAGATAAATGTCCATCAACTGATGAATGGATAAAGAAACTGTGGTTTCTATACACAATGAAATACTATGTGGCAATGAGAAAGAATGAAATCATGCCATTTGCATTTGCAGCTGTGTGGATGGAACTGGAAGGTATTACGCTGAGTGAAATAAGTCATACAGAGAAAGACAGATACCATATTTTTTCACTCTTATGTGGATCCTGAGAAACTTAACAGAAGACCATGCGGGAGGGGAAGGAAAAAAAAAAAGTTAAAGAGGGAGGGAGCCAAACCGTAAGAGACTCTTAAAAACTGAGAATAAACTGAGGGTTGATGGGGGGTGGGAGGGTGGGGAAAGTGGGTGATGGGCACTGAGGAGGGCACCTGTTGGGATGAGCATTGGGTGTTGCATGGAAACCAATTTGACAATAAATTTCATATTAAAAAATAATAAAAATAAAATAAATAAAATAATTTTCAAAATAAAAAAAAGAAAAACATTAAAAAAGCCTCTCACAATGATAAGAGAAGGTATGTCTTTCATCCACCCTAGCTCCTAGTAAGGTTAGAAAAATGGAAAAAGTAAGTGGGCCAACTTGTTAATTATTTGACGATGTCTCAGGAAGACTACCAAGATATCATAGCTTAAGAGAAATATTAAATACTTGGAGTCAAACAGAAGTGGACACAGAAACTCAGTAGCTGAGTAACCAGTCAGTGCCTGGTTTCCTGAACAAATAAACTTCAGACTTCCTTTGGACAAGTCATATTTACTTATTTATCTAACAAGTTGGTGATAGAATAGATGTCTAACTCTTAATCTCCCTGCCTTCTCTGCCTGCCCCTGCCCTTGCCCACTCCAGCCTTGTTATTCCATGTATCTGGAAAGCTCTTTCCCCAAACGGCCCTTCATTTCTTTCTGAACATCAGTCATCCTGTATCAAATAGCATCTTCCCACACCCCCAGCACACTCAATCCTCCCTGGCCTCTTTTATTTTCTCTCCATAGTATTTATCCCCATCTGATAGATTTCTACTTACTTTTTTATTTTCTGTCTTCCCCCACCAGAATGAAAACTCCATGAGAGTAGAAAAGATGTCTGTTTTGTTCACTTCTGTCTTCCTAGCTTTCAGAGGAGTGCCCCGGACACATCAGGCACTCATAATTTGTTCCTGACTGACCGGCTGACTCAGTGGAAGCTTGCTCCTCTTGTGTGGTCAGTTGGACTTCTACTGAGTCAAAATTAAGAAGCTTGCATAATCTGGCCAGGGTGCTGCAGTCCTGCTATTAACAGAGTCAATCAGCTGTGTGGGGTACCATGGGACCCGCACTGGGAGCATGTTCTATGCTCTTCTACTTGTTAATTAAGAAGCGCTTGGCTAGCATCTTAGACTACTTGAAGTGCCAGAAGGGCAGGGGGCTTATGTTTGGTCAGCCCCAAATCTCCAGGACTCAGGACAGTGCTGGCACATCAGGTGTCTTCTCCATATGGAAGGTGAATGAATGCATGAAGCCTGATGGACACTCAATGAACCAAGGATGAGTCAGACTACTTCTTCAAAAAGCTTTAGAAAGTATCCAAATAACCTGACCTCCTCCTCCTCTCCCTTCAGACCCCAGAGAAGTAACATGCCCTATCCCAGACCCGTCAAGCCATACTTCCAAGGTCACAAAGCAAAGACTTGAGCTGTAGAAGGAAGCCTGGGGACAGGAAGCAAGGAAGCATAGGAGCATTACTCAAATCGGTGCCAATGAGATATCCTGAAAGTGGAACAACATTCACCTCTAAATCAAGCAGCTGCGGCTTCTGTGTTTTGTTTCTTTCCTAAAATCATTAAGAGCAGCCACTTTCATTGCTCCTCATGCATTTGGCGGCATAAAAATAGCTTCCAAAGCCAAAGGCACATTGGCTGCATCGCAGACACTGCTCCTTAATAACTTAGGATGCATGAGGTTAAAGCAGTGAGAATAATTTAGGGTTTGGAAAATGTTTGCGAGTGAGTCGACATTTAAATAACTTCATTATCATGCATTGACAGATTTTTTTAACCTGTCAGTGCAACTGATATTTCTATTACCACGTTATAACAAACCCCTGCACATTTTAAATACAGTCACCAGATTCCATTAGTCTACCCACTGTCAAGAAAATATCTCCAAATCCATTTTTCATAATACCTCAAGAATATAATAGGCAATCTACATCAAATGATGACGTGGACCTGAAGGAAATTGTCTCCTGCTTTCTAAGGATTCTGCCATGAAATACGTTTGCCTGTCAGCCTAAACGTATAATTTAAACGTGCTGCTGAGACGTTATGGTACATCCTGAGCTGAACAAGCTTCCCTCTGTTTCTTGGATACCCTGAGCTTCTCAGGTTAATTGGCAGAGTTAGAGAGAAGGGGGTTAAATAGTAGATTTAGGGACAGGAACAGCAGCGTGCTATAAAGATATTTCCACTCTGCCAGAGGTCACGGGATTTCCAATTTATTTTGATCTGGAATTTTTTTTAAAGTTATTTTTTAAATGTAAGGGATGGGTACCTTTGTGTCCATAAGGTATAAAAGTTCTTGCTCATCTTTCTGGTCTTTCGGTGCCATTGTCTTCTTTTCCTTGTGGGACTATCACATTGTGTTCCTGAAGTTTCTTTCTAGCCACACAGGGTAGTTGAGGTAAGAACCCGGAATGCATTTCTTTTTTTTTTTTTTTTTTTTTTTTTTTTTATGAAATTTATTGACAAATTGGTTTCCATACAACACCCAGTGCTCATCCCAAAAGGTGCCCCTCCTCAATACCCATCACCCACCCTCTCCTCCCTCCCACCCCCCATCAACCCTCAGTTTGTTCTCAGTTTTTAAGTCTCTTATGCTTTGGCTCTCTCCCATTCTAACCTCTTTTTTTTTTTTTTCCTTCCCCTCCCCCATGGGTTCCTGTGAAGTTTCTCAGGATCCACATAAGAGTGAAACCATATGGTATCTGTCTTTCTCTGTATGGCTTATTTCACTTAGCATCACACTCTCCAGTTCCATCCACGTTGCTACGAAAGGCCATATTTCATTTTTTCTCATTGCCACGTAATATTCCATTGTGTATATAAACCACAATTTCTTTATCCATTCATCAGTTGATGGACATTTAGGCTCTTTCCATAATTTGGCTATTGTTGAGAGTGCTGCTATGAACATTGGGGTACACGTGGCCCTAGGCATCAGTGCTCCTGTATCCCTTGGATAAATTCCTAGCAGTGCTATTGCTGGGTCATAGGGTAGGTCTATTTTTAATTTTCTGAGGAACCTCCACACTGCTTTCCAGAGCGGCTGCACCAATTTGCATTCCCACCAACAGTGCAAGAGGGTTCCCGTTTCTCCACATCCTCTCCAGCATCTATAGTCTCCGGATTTGTTCATTTTGGCCACTCTGACTGGCGTGAGGTGATACCTGAGTGTGGTTTTGATTTGTATTTCCCTGATAAGGAGCGACGCTGAACATCTTTTCATGTGCCTGTTGGCCATCCGGATGTCTTCTTTAGAGAAGTGTCTATTCATGTTTTCTGCCCATTTCTTCCCTGGGTTATTTGTTTTTCGGGTGTGGAGTTTGGTGAGCTCTTTATAGATTTTGGATACTAGCCCCGGAATGCATTTCAATGTGACTCTATGTATCACGGAAAGGAAAGGGCGGCGATGTAGTAAACAACACATTTCCACACATGCTTCTGCTGGGGGTAATAAGACTGTTGGTCTATAATACAGCGAACACCAAATATAGGGGTTACTTTTACCTCTGAAATATCTTTAGATTCATCTTTCGAGCATAAAAATAACTAAAATTTGAATTTTAGCTACTTTAAGTTGTCAGGTAACTCTGATACCTGGATCTCTATTTTCGCTATATGTTGTATTGAAACTGTCAATGCTCACAATTTTCTGTGTTAATGTAGACTGTGCTCTCCAAAGGCAGGAGTAGTTCGTATTTACCCTTTCAATCTTCTTTCTGCCCATTTCTCTTTTCAAGGCTGGATTCAAACATCCTTCCTTCACTGAACTTTCTCACATCCCTCTGCAGAATGGAGCTCAGACTCAACTGAACATCTCCTATATTGTTTCTATATTCTGCCATATATAACCTTCTATGGTTCTCCTCTCCCCATCTGATACCACCGACTAGAGAGCACAGTTCATTTATACTTACTCTTGTGTCTCTCTGCAACATGAGAGCTACTTCTTGAAATCTAGAACGGGCTCAAATCATGTTGCTGAGTGAATTGAACCCCACCTCTCTTAAATGGTCTCCCATCTTATCAGAAAATATAATTGGAGAAATTCCACATTTGGTTTTTGTATTTCTTTTTGGAGGGTAAGGGGGCAAGGAAATTTCCGGGCTACCACGCCCTGAGTTTATGTCAGGCAAGAGTCATTAAGAGACATAAATATAAGAGAATTTAGGGGCTTACTTAGGAAGAACTCACACAAATGTGTACATAGAATGTATTATGCATTATTAATGTATTCTGTATAAATATGGCAATGGAAAACATAATATATATTTATTAGTTACACAAAGATAAATTTAGGAGGGGAGGCATGTCTGTTCAGCTTTACCGAGGGCTCTCTCTTCTGATAGGACCCTAATCCTCAGGCATTTCTGATCCATTGCACAGGGCATCTATCCTCATGCTGAGGCCACATCTTCACAGGCCGCATTACCACACACTCATAACTACTTGCCAAATTGCTTATGAATAATAATACTGAACACTGACTGAATGCTGAAAACATACCACACTCTGGCTGAGCACTTTACAAGGATTGGCTCACTCAGTTCTCATGGCACTCCATGAGTTAAGTACTGGTATGATTTACATCTTATGGACGAGGAAATCAAGACTTAGAGAGGATGACTGACTTTCCCAAAGCTACATGGCAACAGAGCCCGATTCAGACCCAGGCAGTGAGTCCCCAAAGCCAGCATGCTTAACACAAAGATGTAGCAGCTTATGCACTGGAGTTGTGCTCTTTCTAAGGAAGATAGTCTGGGGGAGAAAAAGAGATGGGATTTCCCAGTGAAGCACACGGAGCTTAGGTCACCTGCCTCTCACACAATCAACCACCACTGTATAATCTCCGCCAGTTATCATCCTCAAGTCAATTTTGTGTTTGAATAAGGACCCCTTAGCCCAACCATGTGATAAACTAAGACTCCAGAGGTATTGATGGTACCAGGGGCCACTGTGGACTTTCGCCCTGGTTGTGTAGAGCGTCAGACAGGAAATGGCACGTATGTGTGTGTGTGTGTGTGCGCGCACACACACACACACACATATGTATACATATCGCTTCTTTTACCATCCTTGTCAGTAAAAGAATTTGACCTGCAATTGCTTATTGTCACATGTGATTTCTGCCAGAGTGCTTTACTCTCGTACATGACACACTGTTTTGCTAAAGAAGCACTGTATCTGTCCTGCCCTGGGAATATGCAAACTTTAGTAAATGTTTCATTCATTGTGAATGAAGCCAATGTTACTCGGTCCTCCTAGCCCTTCAATCAGCACATGCGTATGAAACTTGTGAAAAAAATGTATTCTGGAAGCCTAAGCAGCTACACATTTAGCAGTGACAAGGGGCTTGACTTGATTCCCTGATATTAAACGATCCAATTATCCTGAGGTGTGAGTTGTTCTCTGGGTGTCATGGTCTAGGGTCAGATTGTCAGGTTTTTTGTTTGTTATTTTGTTTTGTCCCCTCCCCCCCATAGATGGAAGGAACTGCAGCCTCACATGATGGTGCATAACTGAGCTCTTGCCAACTTCAGTATCCTAACCGTTAAGTGACTGAGAAATGAATGAGTGCTTCTCCATGTGTAATTGGAGAGGACTGGACTAGCTGATCTCTAGCCTTGTTTTCTAACATTCAAGAATTCCTGTAGTTGGAGGAGTATGGGGGAACTCTGATCCATACAGGAGCCAACAACATACTTCTGAGAAGTAAAGCTTAGAGAAAACTCTCATCCCCAAATTGTAGGAGACAGCCAGGGGTTGGAGTGTTAAGATGGAGGTATATCCTTCGCCTGTTATATCTTGTCTATTTTCTTTTTAGTTTCTTCAAAAGTGAAATGACTGAGCCTGGTCAGAAAACATAGTTTGTTCATTGTTGCATATCATTGCAGTATAATATCACCATTTTTTTGGGGGGGGGTCCTTGTTACCTTCAGGAGAACTAAAAATGCTACACTGTTAGAACTTCAATAAGGTCTTAGAGATGATTTCATCTCTATTCAATGATGTCCTTCCTTCTTTCCTTCCTACCTTTCCTTCCTCCCCCTCCTTCTTCTTTCTTTTCTTTTCTTTTCTTTTCTTTTCTTTTCTTTTCTTTTCTTTTCTTCTCTTCCCTTCCCTTCCCCTCCCCTCCCCTTCCCTTCCTTTCCCTTCCCTTTCCTTTCCTTCCTTCCTTCCTTCAGAGTAGAAGAGTTTAAGCCCTATTCTATGCATTCAACAGATAGGGAACTATCCTCATTGAAACACCTGTGGTCTGTCCCAACCCATCAAATCTCTTAACACACACACACACACACACACACACACACACACACCCTAGTCTCCCTGTTTTACTAACTCTTTAACATTTTCAAACAACTTCTGGGGATCAATAAAGGAGTTTCCACACAGTGGAATAAGCCCAGCCTTATGATTCTGCAGACAAAGGAGCTAAAAGTCAGGAGTAAAGCAAGCCAAGCATTCAATTGAGTCTCAAGTCATGAAGAGAACCCAGGTTTTCTGATTCTCATACCAAGACACTTCTCAGAATTACAGGTTATCAAATATGCAAAAGCACTTTAATCTCATCAGAGAAAAAAAATCACTTTACAAAGCCTATCCTTCTTAGCATCACTTAATAGTGTAAGGAAGGGACATAATATTATATGTGAAAAAGCTGATTCTCCCCCAAAACAAAGAAACAGAGGCTTAGATGTTTAAGAAACTTATACAACTGTACTTTGGAATCATACCAAATTGAATATTATGATTACATTTGGGAAAGGGAGCAGGACTAGAGCTGGAGTCAATCAAAGAGGATATTAAAAAAAATTAAATTACATACAATCCTTACAAAGAAAGTACTCCAGTGTCCCTCATGGAATAAACAAACACAAAACCAGAAACACTTCAATCACTGATGTGTACTCTGTCCAGTCTGCCTGCAGTGATATATAACTGACCCACAAGCAAAATCCCTTCAACAAAATCTGAATGGTCCAGTTGACTGGGGATGGACTTTTAACCTATGCTATTACTCCAGACCACACTGACATCCACAAGCACCCAGGAGAATTTCCAGGTCCCACTTCCCTCAGATTTTCTGATTTTATTTAAAAAGCAAAGTAATCTAGGAAAAACTGGCAGTCCCATCCATGATCTTAAAATAGCCCCTTCCCTGAATTCTTACATACTATAAATTAAAACACTCACATCCTTCTTGGCTCACATCTTTCTGTAGCACTGATGGTACCTGAATGCTTGGTAACAGGGGCTACAAAATGTTCACCAAAAGTCCAAAACTGATTCTTCATAACCAGGCATAATGTGTAGCTACCATGAAGTTAGTCTAATTATTAGAAATAGTATAGCAAGCAATACCATGCCATGGTCCATTCATTCACTCAAATAACAATTATTTAGGTGATGTTGTGTCTCCCACGTTCCAGGCCTCGTTCTGAGCCCTGGAAATAAAAGAGACAAACGAAGAAAAAAATACAAAATTGCTAAAATTTTGTGGAGCCTAAATTCCAGTGGGGACAGATTATAAACATATATGCAAACGTATAAATTTTCAATTGACGGTAAATACCATGAAGTAAAATAAGAGAGTTAAGGAGGACAAAGAGTGAACATGGCATGTGCTACTTTACATAGAAAGTCCTCTTTGATAAGGCATTTGAGAATAAATCAGAATCATAGAAGGTGGGCTGGTGTATATGTTGAGAAAGAGTGTTACGAACAGGGAGGAAAAACAAGTACCAGGGCATTAAATGAGGTCCGAGTATATGACTCGGAAAGGAGGTGAGCAGTCTACAGCAAAGGCTATAAACAAGGAGGAGAGTGCTAACACAGGTGGCCCCTCATGAAGACGATAGCACGTAGAACACACTGAGCCTTGCATGCCATGATAAGCTTTTGGAAGGTTCTGAGAAGGGCAAGCATTATATTACTAACATTTTCATAGAACAAAGGTTCTGGATTTACACTTGGGAGCTTAGTGTCCCTGTCTGTATAAAGGGTCTATAAATGGTATCTGTTTCTCATTGGACTGTTGGAAGGGTCAGAGAAGATGCTCCCTGAAAAGTTTTCAGTGTAGCAAGAAATCCTTTTTCAATGCAAGCAGTTATTATTGTGGTTGGTGGTTAGTTTCAGAGAACTTGCTTGCAAGGAACAGAGTAAGGAGATATAATCTGAAGCTGCAAAGGATGAAAATTATATAGAACATAATAGATCACTGACTTAGAACAACTTATCTTAAATCCTGAAGGAAGAAAAAAAACAAAGAAAAATGTAAAGGGAAGTGAGATGCAGCATGGTTTCTTAAAACAGATCATTTTTAGAAGATATGCAGCAAGAAAATGATGGGACCTGTGTAATTTGTAGGTTGGACTTTAGGGAATCAAACACTTGAAAGCAGGTTTTACCCTCAAAAAACATCAGAAAACACTGCTTGCTGCAGCTGAGAGGGTGGCATATTATTCTGGAACACTCAAATTAGCTCTGGATGGAACTTACGCCTGATACCCTAACCCAGACTCTTCCTAAAATATTTTGGTCCTATAACTTCTTATTTCTCAACCTCCAATGCCACCCAAATTAATTTTCTACACATAGCCCTGCTTTTTACATTCCTACTTCTTCACATTGTAATTTTCTCATTCTCTCAAAAATAATGTCCTCTAATTCACCTCCATTAAGCACCATTTTCAATTTTCAATAGCTGGCTCCAGTTTCTAATTGCACCAATAACTCCTTCAACTCAAGGCCTTTACTCTTCTCTCACTTCGGAACACTTAGTGTTTATACGCCTACCTTACAAGAGAAGCAATTAAGGGTCACCCTTCCAAGAGGAGTCCACGCCAGGGCTTGTCATAGTAATGGGCGCTGAAGTTGCCAATGCAGGCTTTGCCAGTGACCTGCTGAGTGACCTTGGGCAAACTTCCCAACATCTCTGGGCTGTTCTTTAATAATGCTGATTGACCTCACAAGGTTGCTGGGAGGAATCACTAATCAACCTTATTGTGAAACACTTAGTCAATACAGAGCACTTTATAAATATTTACTAATATACAATGAGCTCATGGCATCTGAGAGCCAAAGAATTTGCATAATCAGAGAAAATGCTATCTGGACTCCACAATGACAGTCAACGTTGTACCTGAAATCGTTCTTTTCTCTTAAATATAAGTCTGCTGGCATTTGGGGATGGTCTAGGTTTCCTACTGTTAGTGATAGGAGTGAATCAGATCAGTGAGGCTTTAGTTACCTATCAAGCAAAAAAAAAAAAAAAAAAAAAAAAAAAAACCAAGAAAAAACAACAGTGATTCTAGCCCATTAAAACAGTAAAAGTATATAACACTTCTATAATAACGTATGTGTACAACTGAGCTTATCAGACAACAAAGCAGATGACTTGTGGACAATATATGACAGACAATGTGCTGGATACTGGGGATAAAATATTCAATAAAACCAGCAAGAATCTTGGGATGCCTGAGTGGCTCAGTCTGACTCTTGATTTCAGCTCAGGTCATGATCTCATGGTTTGTAAGATCGAGCCCAGCATCAGGCCTCATGATGACAGCACAGAGCCTGCTTGGGATTCTCTCTCCCCTGCTCTGTCTCTGCCCCACCCCAGCTCATGTGCATGCATTCTCTCTCTCTCTCCCTCTCAAAATAAACAAACTTAAATTACAAAAACAAAACAAAACAAAATAAGAAAGGATCCTTGTTTCAAGGAGCGTGCATTTTAGCATAAGAGGCAATCAATCCCACGAAGAAGATTATTTGATATTTTACTGTTTATATAAGTTCTCGGATGAAAACAAAACTGGGTATTGCTATAAACAAGTGACAGCCTGGTGACTACTGGATGACCTTGGAAGACCTCTCTGGGCAGATGACTTAAGCTGCGGAGGGAAATGGCTGTACATTTGAAGCAGAACAAATGACAGGTTCAAAGGCCTTAAGGTATATTCAAGAGACCAAAGAAAGTTGTGTGGTTATAGCTTCTAGACGGTGATGAGTAGAGAGAAGCAGGCAGAGGCTAGATTATGCAAGGCCTTCCTTGGAGTATAGCATAAGAATTGTGGATTTTCTCATTTGTGAGATGGGAAAGCATACAAAGGGTTTGCTCAAAGATATGTCAGAACCTGACAACAGTTTTTAAAAGCTAATTTTGACTGCTGTTTGTAGAACAAACTCGAGAATGGCAGAAGTAGGAAAGGCAGGGAGTCCAGCTAGGGGATAAGGATGGCTTGGACGAAGGACTTCAGTCAGGAGTCATCCTTGGGCTTCATTTGTCAGTGGGGAGTATTTGAAGGTCATCATCAACTTATCAACTGCACCAAAATACAGTAACTTAACAATGATTTCTATTAACAATTTATAATAATTTCAATTTATTCTTGATAACATTTTCTAGTTACAATAATTTTTTTGGTTCATGCTCTTTTTACCATAACACCGAAAGTACGTGAACCTTCCTTTTCATTTAGGACTGGGTAATTCCTGTGATTTCTGATTATAGATACACTGTAGGGGATGTGGCTTCTTTGACATTGAAGGCGCAGTTTTTATACTCAACATGAATAATTCAGGAGTATATTAGTTGTGCTTTATTATTATAGTTTACTTCAACTTGAACTATAGTTTAAGAGTTATGGACTTTTTTTTTTAATCAGCAGAAGCTCATCCATCATGTTGCATCCAAGGGAGCTACCAAGTTATAAAGTTTGCTATTTATAGCAACTATTGTGATTCAAAATGAGAATCAGTATCTTGTTCCCCTGCCATCTAACCTTAGGTCAAGCACAGGATCTACAGATGGAATTTGATGGAATTTTACAGGAAGTGAAATGAAAGCACAGAGCTGGATATTAATACCTGAGCAAGTGCTCAAGGGAATGCACTCTCTGGCTTCCTCCCAGAAGAAAAATGGTCAGCCACGTGGATCGTGTGTCAAAACTACACAGAGGGGTGGCGGAGAAATGACAGACAGGATGCCCCAGCATTTCCACATCATGCATGAGCCTAATTCTCTCAAAATGAAGGATGATCTCCCCAAAATTCTGTTCAGAGACTGCCTTGGAAAAGAAGTCTCCAGGACTCGTTGAATCTTTAGCTCTTTCTTGAGCATCATTTATGTGGTTAGCTGTGAGCTATACTTCCCTCCCACATTGCAATGTAATTTCTTGTGGCTCCTGAAAATACCACCACCATCAGCACCCATCCTTGTACCCAAAGATGCGGTACTTTCGTATTATTAAGAGGGTTTTCTAGAGCAAGCGTCCCATGGACAGAGACTGTGCCTGTACAGTGTCCTCTGCATAGCACCTGGCATAAGGACTTCAGTAATTAGGCATTTGCCAAGTTTTTTCTTACAGTGATGAGGCTAATGAGAATCGGTTACTATTTTCATACCTCCGAAGACATTTCAACCCTTGTTTGCTTTAAAATGTGTTTGAAAATCCTGAGATCTTTTCTTTTTGCCACAGCTGGGATTTTATACAAATTATCAACAATAACCAATCGTCCCTAAAACCCAGGGAAGAAAACTCAGGTTCTTAATGGGCTGTAGGAGAAAATTCAAACATCAATCTATTTTTGAAGAGATAATACTCTAGTCAAAAAATGGATAGAGCCCTCAGAAAACCATAGGCAAAGTTTGGTGAGCAGTGGAAATTAAGTATTTGAATATTTGATCTACTCACCATGAGACACTTTTGGGACCTTCTGGACAAGAATTTTGGAGAAGGACACGGGAATCTGCAGATTCTTGAAGAATCCAGTCCCTCTGGAAAGCCAACCTCATCTTGCAGTTTCAAGAACTTATACCCTAAAGATGAACCATCTGCTACATGCAGAACCCTGCTCTGGTGCTGAGGTACAGGGAACAGAAGCAAAGGGAGAGGGCATGCCTGAAAAAAGCAGAGGCTTCTTCCATAGCATCTGGCAAGGTACTCTTACAGACAGACTTTCCTATTTACAGATGATGCAAGTGAGGCTCCAGCAATTAAGGGAACCTGTCCATACCTAGACAACTGATAATGGGTAGAACCTGCTTTCAAATGTCAATCTGTCTGACTCCGAAGTCCATACTTGTAAGCTCTACCTTACATTCTTTCTGTAACACACTGCCCAAGAATGAACTGAATACTGCAGGTCTGACCCTCATTCCTTGTCTATGCATGTCCCTATGGTGTAAGTGGCCAGATTGTATGATACTTAGTGAAATTGTTTTTGAGGAGTTATCTTTCCTTTCCTTGTCTCCTTTCCTCTCCTTTCCTCTCCTCTCCTCTCCTCCCCTCCCCTGCCCGCCCTCGCTTGCTTGCTTGCTTGCTTGCTTGCTTGCTTTCTTTCTTTCTTTCTTTCTTTCTTTTGAACAAGTAGGGGAGGGGCAGAGAGAGAGAGAGAGAGAGGGGCAAGAGAGTCTCAAGCAGGTTACACTTTGAGCACAGAGCCCAATGCATGCTCAATCCCATGACCCTGGGATCATGATTTGAGTGGAAATAAAGAGTTAGACACTCAACCAACTAGCCACCCAGGTGCTCCAACAGAGCTTCTTTTAAAGGTCCAGAGAGAACCAACCAGTATTTCCAAGCTGAAAAATTTCCCTTCTCACTCTGCTAGTGTTTCTCATCTGGGGTGTCATCATCTGTTAGGGGACCCTTTGTAATTTTTGGATGTTTTAGAATTGTCATAATGATTGGGGGGATATAGGACATGGGCCTAGAGATGCTAGATACTGTCATACATCATTTTCAAATATTTTACTAGGCTTTCCTAAAGCTGGAAAAATATCTCTACTGTCAAACTCCATGTACATATGAACATATATATTTTCAAATTTTTAATATATACTAAATTTTACAGAACCTGACTCCCATTTAACTCAAGGGAATTCTTTTCATTCTTTTTCAAAATTCTATTGGGAACTTTTCCAAGAGTTGTTCAGTTTCTTTTTTTTTTTTTTTTTCAACGTTTTTATTTATTTTTGGGACAGAGAGAGACAGAGCATGAACGGGGGAGGAGCAGAGAGAGAGGGAGACACAGAATCGGAAACAGGCTCCAGGCTCTGAGCCATCAGCCCAGAGCCTGACACGGGGCTCGAACTCACGGACCGCGAGATCGTGACCTGGCTGAAGTCGGACGCCTAACCGACTGCGCCACCCAGGCGCCCCAGTTGTTCAGTTTCTTAAAATCACATGCTGCTCATGGAACTTGGATCCTCACCATTTGTATCAAGCTTTCATCATACTCTTCCTGTGGACACTTTCTAATAGTGTAGGCTCTATAGTCTTACATTTTAAAATACATGAAAAATATATTCATTTATTAAACACAATACTTCTTTTATCTTTATGTTACAGTTAGACAACTTATTTTTTTTTATTAAATTTTAATGATGTATGTGGATGTGGTAGGCAGACTTTTGCCTCCCTCTCCAAAGGTGTCCTTCCCTAATGAATATGTTAGACTAAATGACAAAAGGAACATTGCATACGTAATTGAGATTACTAATCAGTTCACCTTAAAATGGGGAGTTTATCGTAGATTATCTGGATGGACCCAGTACAACCACACGTGCTTTTAAAGTGAGGGGGTGGAGGCAGAAGACTAAGCCATAGAGTAAGCCTGAGAAGGATGCCAGGTGCCACTGCTGGACTGAACATGGAAAGACCATGTGTGAAGACATGTGGCCTGTCTCTGGACACAAAGAACAGGACCAGATGACAACCAGCAAAGAAATAGTGACCTCAGACCTTCAGCCTCAGGAACTGGATTTGTCAATAACCTGACCATTAACATGGATGAGAATGTTATCCCAGATACCCCAGGTCTGAGCCTAGCCAGGCGATACCTTAACTGCAACCTTGTGAAACCCTCAGCAGCAAACCAGCAGAGTTCACCTGGACTTCTGATCTACAAAACTGTGCTTTGTTAAACCGTTAAGTTTATGATAATTTTTTTTAGGCAGCAATAGAAATCTAATAGAGTTTCATGGGAGATATTAGTTTTAATAAGATTGATAATGATGGCACTTGGTGGCTAAGAGTTTGGAATTCAAATTGTAATGGGTATCCTTATTTGGACCCTAAGACAGATACTGATCAGGCTCCCAATGACGGTCCAAAATGAAGTCTTCGTGTGCAAGAGTTCCATTTTACTAGTTATATAAGCATGCTCTATTCTTCCTGACAGAATCATAAAGAGCCAGCCATACTGCAGTTAGAAATATTAACGAGACTAGATTTGGAACTAAAGAACAAGGTAATCTTTTTTATGTAAAAAAAATAAAAAAGAAAGAAAAACTATATCTATAAGCTTAATTAGGAAAACAGTTAAAAGTTGAGGAGTTCCTAAATCATAGCTCATTGAGGGGCATTAAAAGGCCAGTTCTCTAAAGGACAATCTGCCTGATATTTATGACAGAGGGTGGAGGAAGGAAGCCTGCTAAAACTTCAGATTCCTGGGTCTCTTCCCCAGAGCTTCTAGACCAACAGGTCCTAGAAATATTCAGGAATCTTTAACTTCAAAAGTTTCCTAGATTTAGAACAATCTATTTTGAGAAAGGTTTAGAGTGTTTAAAACTCTACAGGATAAACAAAGAGGAGGCTAACAAATAAGCAGAAGAAAGAAAATGGAACAAAATATCAGAATTCCTCTTTGCATCAGTGCACAGAATCAGATGCTACATTAAAAACCAAGCAATAGCTCCACTTTCCAAGATAGAGTAAATCCCTTCAAAAAGGACAGAAAGGACCAACTGGGAAGAGAGGGGCTATGATGGTCCAGTGGAACTGCCTTAGGCTTTGAAGATAGCTAGACCTTTATTCATAACCCGAGTGGTTCACTCACAAGATGACTACAAGTAATTTTTCCAACTTCGTCAAGTTTTAATGTCTTTCCCTACAAAATGAGAATGGTACCTAGACCTTAGGTGGTAGTGAAGATTAAAAGAATTATTATCATTTTGGCACACTGTGCCAATTTAATAAATATCTATTCTTCTGTCTGCTCTCTGTTGGAGACAAAAATTCCAAGGGTGATAAATATATTTTAAGTTGACTAGTCCCCACCCCTGGTCTTTAACCTTTTCAGAGAGCAGGCCTTGCATCCCATTATTTTTAAAGGCCAGAAAAGAAAATTCATTAACATCTCTTAGTCATTTGTTCCAGTAACTTCATTTATATTAGGAATATCTTCTTCAGATCCCATCTAATAAAATTCATGCCTATGATCCATCCACAACTTATGTACTTATGGAGAAGAGACAAAAGAAATCGAGACAACTAAAGTAGTTAAAGACCAATGGGATTAACAGAAGGAGCTGAGAAGATTACAATTTGCTGCCATCCTACTAACCCAGCATTCTTAAAACATATTTCTTACGTGGTGCCCCATCAACCCCCAGTGAACTGGTAATAATTATGGTGCCAATTTCCCTATGGTATGTTTGTTTTCATTCAACGGCAGGTACTGAACATTTGATTATATACTGCAGGCCCTGTAAATACCTTGGACACAGAAATGATATGAATTGATCCATTTCTCTTTAGGATTTCGAAGGGAAATCTCATCCAAAGTAAAATCTAAGTCAGCATCTCTTTCAGATGCTCAGTGAAAGTAGTGAATCCCTAAATTCTCTGCCTATAGGTTTACTGTGGTTGCTCCTGGGTTGTCTATGTGTCATTCTCATCTTCAATTTACCGAGTTCTACCAACCTGATCCTGGGAGCAATGTTTGGAATATTGTCTGGATCAGGGTTTGGCAAACTTTTTTCTCTAAATGGCCAGACACAAAATATGTTCAGCTTTGTGGTCCATACCAATCCATCACTGTAGCAGGAACGACGTCATAGACAATATATAAACAGATGGGAGTGGCTGTGGTCCAATAAAACTTCATTCACGAAAACATGTGGTAGGTAGAATTTGGCCAAAACTTGCTGACTCTGTTCTAGATTCTAGATTCTTCAGATTAGAATTCCTCGTTGCTGACTCAGCTTTTTATCCTGAGATTTTACACACACACACACACACACACACACACACACACACACACTTAATGGAACAGAAGGCGAATGGCAAAACAAAATGAAACACAAAGCACAAGTTCCCATAGAAGGCTTTCCTAAAGAATTTTAGTAAAAATGGGATAAACAACAAATTATGTTGTCTAGAGATGTAGTCCAGGCAGGGCTGTATTGGGAGTTCTGTAGTAAATGACTTCTTGATGACTGCTGAAGTTAAAGGATTCAATTGAAAAACAGAGAACAGGGGCGCCTGGGTGGCGTAGTCGGTTAAGCGTCCGACTTCAGCCAGGTCACGATCTCGCGGCCCATGAGTTCGAGCCCCGCGTCAGGCTCTGGGCTGATGGCTCGGAGCCTGGAGCCTGTTTCCGTTTCTGTGTCTCCCTCTCTCTCTGCCCCTCGCCCGTTCATGCTCTGTCTCTCTCTGTCCCAAAAATAAATAAACGTTGAAAAAAAAAATTAAAAAAAAAAAAAAAAAAAAAAAAAGAAAAACAGAGAACAAAATAAACAAAAAGCCTCCCCAACAGCAAAACCTGGACTCAAGTTGCATTCTGATTATAGTGAACAACTGCCATCACCATATGTTAGAAGCCATATCATTCTGCCCACAAAAACCAGATGATATGCAGACATGGCTGCTGAAAGTCCCAGAAGAGGTTCCATATAAGGTGTCCCAAGCCTGCTTAGGTAATATCCAACCAGCCTGCTCCCCTTGTCATTTGTAGAGTCATTGACCTTTCAGAGTAAGCAGATGTCTTTCAATTTGATTTGATTTTAGAAGAGCCACTTACCACCAATCTGAGATATGTGTCTGATCTGCATAAGCATGTTATAAGCCCTAAGAGTACCTCTGAATGAGGGGTAAGGTTCATAAGTTTAGAATAAATTATCAGCAATATAATAACACCTTCACATTTTCCCCCTTTTACCCTTTGATACAGTTTTCATTTCTCTTTCATCTTGCAGGTTCTGTCATGCTCAAATGTTGAATGGGGCACATAGGAGCTAATATTCACAATCATAACAGATAATTCGCAAATCTATTAACCAATGATCTTGGTTGCATCTCTGTTACCAGCTCCACTCATTTCTTTGACTTAAGATTCTCTGGCTCATGAGGAGAAAGAAAATAATGATGCTTCTGACCTTGCACAGGTAAGGTGACCCTTCATATAGTGTCACCACAGGAAGAATCCAGTTCTCTGTTTTTATATTTTGGCATCTCTAATCAAGGCTCAAACTTCACAGTGTACCCATAGCTGGAGATCTGAGCCAAGTACATTGTTATTTTCCCTGCTGAACACGTCAGCGATTTCTCAGGCCACATCTCTTTAATACTGCTTCTTCTCCTTAATTCTGTGAGCTATTTAGCATGTAGGAAAGTTGTCAAAACTTACTCCTCCCTCCCTTGTTCCTTCTCTCTTACTCTCTCATTCTTTCTTTCTCTCATTTGAAACATATTTTCATCACTGTCACCATATGGTAGGAGATGTGGGGCTCTTGGTTTCTAGTAGTATTGGAAACTTAGCATTCAATCCCATCATGCAATACTGTAAATAGTCCAGCCACAGCCTACTCTTTCCCTCAAATAGAGTTCCAAGATAATACAAGATTATCCACTTCGTGGATAAGGCACCTTAACCTTCACATCCTTTTTTTTTCTTTTTTCTCTTTTAAATTTATGGAACCATTTAGGGAGATTTCAATTCCCATTAATAATATGTGCAATTGATCTACATTTAAAAGAATTTAATCATGTCTTGGTGACAAATTTAGCTTAAAGCAGAGTTTCACTTAGGACTTCCAAGTAAATTTCTGTTGAAAAGGTCAATTTTTAACATTTGTCAGTTAAAGCCCATACCAGGCAAATTAAATTTCCCTCCACTTGTCTGGAGCACAAACACCTTCAGTGCTGAATATCACCAGTGGTTGGAAATTAGGAAAGTCACCCAAAACAACAGAGACCGAGAGCATTTTTAAAGACCTGGATATCTATTTATTCATTCAAGAATTAGATTTCTTTTTCATAATAAAAAGCTATCTCAAGATGGTAATGAAAAAAAAACAAAAACATGATCTTACTGGATAATTAAAATCATTTCAGTGCTACAAGCACTTAAACATCTATTATTGAGGAAAGAAGCATTGGAGGTTTTAAGCTCACTGCAGCTTACAAATCCCACTGAGGATACAAAAGTACATGAACAATTGGAAACTAAGATGTAACCATCATTAGGGACATGGTTTGGTAAAATTATGGTCCTCATGTTAGGCTGAAGACAGTGCTTTGGACAGTAGAAAATTTTTGTTTTGGATTTCTGGGAAAGCTTGATGGAACTGGCAGGATATCATAAACAGACAATTTAGACAGACACAGATAGGCAGTGCTACAGTGATCACATCATTTTTCCCCCTTTTGGTTCTCTATGCTTTCTAATTTTTACACGATATGTCAACTATTTTATTAAAAATATAATAAAAAAACTTTAAAGAGAGAGAACTTGGAGAAAAAGAGAGAAAGAAAAAATAATCCTTTTTTCACTTTCCTCAGGTCAATCTCAGATCAAATAGGACTGCATGTCCTGGTTTCTCTACTTTTTGGCCCTTAATTATTAAATGGTTCCTAATTTTACTCTAAAGGAAAGGACCCATGGCCGAACATCTAAAGATGATTTTTGCCCATGAGGTCAGCAGCAAAGGACTGAGACTTGGCAGGTCTTAGGAAAAGACTGCATCCATTGTTCTAGCAAAGATGAGAAACTAATAAGGGTGTCTCTGAGCACCACTCTGGGGGAAAAGTACAAGACAGTCTCCGAGCAGCAGCAGCAGCGATGCTCGCTGTGCTGTTTACATGCTTATGTTCTGATAAAGAAGAAAAGGCAGTAGGAACCATGAATTGTTGTTGTTGTTTTGTTCTTAGAAATACTTAAAATCAACTATTATACACACACATACACACAAACACACACACACACACGCGTGCACACACACACACACACACACACACACTCATCTTGTGTTGAGTGGCAACACTAACTAAGCTGTCCCAAGATTATAGAGGAGGCTGTCTTTTCCAAGCACCCTGTGATTACTATCGATCTGTTCAGCTCATTGCAACTCAACCTTACCAGCCTGGGCATGAAAGAAGGATGGATGTTATTAAAGATCCTGAGTAGCTGCTCTGCAGGTATCATTCATTAGAAGTAAACTAAATGTACTGACTTCCAAGCATACAAAAAGATTATGTGTCAGATCCATTCCCTTTCCGGAACCTAGAACCTCTGATGCCCGAAAGCACAGACAGGTATACGTGGAAACACCTGCTCTCAAAGTGTGACGTTGGGAGCTCAGTTTTAGTAGACAATACGAGGATATGAGCAATGCTAGAGCTGCAGTAGCTGCAGCTAAAAGCCAGCTTTTTGCAGCTGCATCCAAAAGCCAGTGGTTAGTAGGGCACCTGGGTGGCTCAGTCGGGTAACTGTCTGACTCTTGGTTTTGGCTCAAGTCATGATCTGGCAGTTTTGTGAGCTTGGACCCGGTGTCTGGCTCTGTGCTGACAGCGTGGAGCCTTCTTGGGATTCTCTCTCTGCCTCTAACGCTGCCTCTGTCTCTCTGCAAATAAATAAACGTAAAAAAAAGAAAACAGTTTTTTTTTTATTAAGTATCATGTGTCCAGGGCTATGCCAGTCACCAAACACAGAATACTTGTTTATTATTTTTTTAATGTTTATTTTTGAGAAGTGGGGGAGAGGCAGAGAGACAGATGGAAACACAGAATCTTAAGTGGGCTCCAGGCTCCGAGCTGTCAGCACAGAGCCCGACATGGGGCTCAAACCCATGAACTGCAAGATCATGACCTGAGCTGAAGTCAGATGCTTAACTGACTGAGCCACCCAAGTGCCTCTAAATGCAGAATGTTTAGAAAGGGATGACCCAGAACATAGCAGAGGCTTAGGACCTTGAAAACAGAGTTGTCTGCATAGAACCAACAGTCAAAGTCCTCTGAAATAAGGTAGAAATATCAGTTACAACAGGTATTACAAATAGATTCATAAACATCAGTGAAATACCAATATCAGTCACACAAGACAATATTCATGTTAATTCATTTTAATATCAATATTGATTAATAATTGATCATGATTATAACATTTCAATAAATCCAAAACAATTAAATAAAGAAAACTATGGAACCATTGACAAGGTAAAATGAAAATGAAGTCAGAAATGTGTTAATTTACACTATTTCAGGATTAAATATTACAATATTTCATCACTATTTTCTTCAGGAATTATTTATATAACCATTTTTATACTATTCTGGGTTAAAAAGAATAGAGAGATCAAAGTGGCAAAATCACACCTGACATGCAGTAATCTTAGATAGATTAAAGGGTTATTGGAAAATTTAAAATGTTATTACTGTGGCACAGTCACGAGACTCCAAATTTAAATAAAACCTCCCAAATAAGAAGCAGATGTGGGGGTGCCTGAGTGGCTCAATCGGTTAAGTATCCAACTTTGGCTCAGGTCATGATCTGGTAGTTTGTGAGTTCGAGCTGCACGTCAGGGTCTATGCTGACAGATCAGAACCTAGAGCCCTCTTCAGATTCTGTGTCTCCCTCTCTCTCTGCCCCTCCCCTGCTCGTGTGTGCGTGCACACTCTCTGTCTCTCTCTCCCCACCCTCTCAAAAATATAAAAAAAAAAAATTAAAGAATCAGATGTGAAGCACTTAGCACATAGTAGGCTTTCAATAAGTGATAACTCTTACTATGTGGGACAAATAATTAGCTTATAAAATTTGCCCACATGACACACAATCTAAAATAAATAAATAAATAAATAAATAAATAAATAAATAAATACAAGATGATCTAGTAATGATCACTATAGAGGTTTACTTTCTTTTTTAACATGTTAAAAAAAAACACATAACCTAAAATTTACTGTCTTGACCATTTTTAAGTACAGTTCAATAGTATACTCACACTGCTGTGCAACAGATTTCCAGAACTTTTGCATCTTGTCAGACTGAACCTCCATATCCATTAAACAATACCCCCCACCCCCTCCATTTCTCCCTCCCGCTAGGCCCTGGAAGCCAACATTCTACTTTCTGCTTCCATCAGTTGGACTACTTTAGACAGGTCATACAAGCAAAATTGTTCAGTATTTCTTTTTGTGATTGTCTTTTTTTTTTTTATTTTAATTCCAGTGTACTTAACCTACAGTGTTATTTTTTTCAGGTGTACAATATAGTGATTCAACAATTCCATATATAACTCGGTGCTCATTAAGATAAGTGTGCTCTGAATTCCCCTCACTTATTTCATCCATCCGCACACTTCCCCTCTGGTAGCCATCAGCTTGTTCTCTATGGTTGAGAGTGGTTTTTGGTTTGTCTCTTTCCTTTTTTTTTTCCCTTTGTTCATTAGAGATTTACTTTCTTAAGTTATGCTCTGTAATGTTTAAGTGACTATAATTTTCATTACAAATGCATTGTTTCCTAATGTGTGGGTAATTTATTACACACCTTGTATTTCCATGTTCTTTCTCTTGCAGACAGAAACACTCTACCCGAAGACAGAAGAGCTATGCAGAAAAAACTAACAACTATGTGCTCACCAAGATAGGCTTGTGTCGTTTCCTCTATCACAGACCTACTGGATGACTTGAAGCAAATCCTCAGCTCCTCAGGCCTTTGTTTGATTAACTATAAATGGGGAGAGGGTTGGCTCATCCCCACCTTCCGTGGTGTCACAAAGATAAGTGAAATCGAATCTGAGAATGTTCTTTGCATTCTTAAAGGAGAACACAGGGAACATGAGCACTTTTCCATTCTTCAGAAGCTGGTCTGAGGTAGTACGTATTTTATGGAAAGGATGGAAAGAATAATATGTTAGTGGTCAAAAAATAGGTAAAGTCTTAGGTCTTCTAATAAAATCAAGCTCACCATGGCCTAGTCGACTATTAGAAGGTATGGGAGGTTAGAGCCCCCCCATCTCTCTCTCTCTCTCTCTCTCTCTCTCTCTCGCTGTAGAAACAGCACTGAAAGAAAGTCAAAATATGGAGGCCAGAAGCAACATGGGGGAAATAACCTGTTTAAAACAGACTTACGTGTTTATTCCAGGGAATCTGTTAGCCTTGGTTACATTACTTAAACTGAGGGGAGCAATATTTTGTTTTGTTGGCCTCACAGGTTTTCATTCCATGACCAATTAAAGTGTCACTTGAGTGATGATTTCAGATGGAACTAATCTATTCTCCACTGGACTGAATGTCCTATTTGCATACAAAATAAAAACACAGCCAGTGATACAAACCACTGAATTATATCTTATCTCAATTAGATTATAAGCTTAAGGGTAGAGGAACCCAGTTCTAGGTCTTGCTCCAGGCATCATGTCTGGCACTGGAGCAACAGAAGAGAACTCATGTTTGATAAATTAATTAACCACAGATGTGAAGGCATCTGAGAAATCTGAAAGAATTAAAAATTACAAGGTGCCGTTTTTAGGGAGAGGCCTATGTGCTGCAAGAACAGTGGGAGAATAATGACTTGCCTAACATTAAGGTCATTCCAATAAAATCTTTCACTGGGAGGTACATTTTTTTTTTAAAGACAAAACAAAAATTCCTGTCTTTGTGTTATGTATTTAGAGATTAGATATAATCCTCCTACAGCTTCAGAGCATGTTAGAGGAAGTCAAGATGTTACTGTGACAGGCTGAGGCATCCTGAGGCTAAGCCCCATTCGCTGGTGCCGTCCGCAACCCAGACATTGGCAGAAAGCCTCACCTCCTTACCTCATGACTTTTAGTAGCTCTAATGGGAAGACAACCTGGCCCCTGGCCCTGTCAACTTGCCTTCTGCACTGAGGAAACCAAGAAAAAAAAGAACAGGGTCCAATGCACCCCAAGTGCATTCCACTGCCCAGGAGCAATAGCATCCCTCCCTGGAGCTTGCTAGAAGAGCACGAGTCTCACAGCACACTTATGCCCAATGGGAGAGAGCACACAGGTGATTTGTGCACACAGTAAAGTGTAAAAAGCACTGCCTTTGACCTAGCTTGATACTAGGCTGCCATCTTCCGATATCTGTAATGTTTCTCAAAGTGCCCTGTGCACAGGACCACCTTCTGGGATGACTCATCTGGGGGAATGTTTTGTAAAAATACAGATTTCTAGGCTCTCCCAAATATCTACTTAAGTAGCTATGTGTGAAACATTTTTTTTTCCATTCTGTTTTATTTCAAAATAATTGACATATAACATTGTGTAGGCTTAAGATGAACAATGTGTTCATTTCATACATTTCTTTATCAGCAACAATCTAATTTTTAAACCATCACTCCAGTGATTCTGAAGCACACTCACTTCTGGGGACCACTGCATTATTTTTTGATGGGGTCTGGCTCTGAAAACCCTCTACTATATTTCTGTCTGATCTTCCTCTCTCATTCAGAACTCTGACATTTCAGGTTGTCTCTTTCCCTCTATTTATACAGATTGAACCTTTTTTTCTATCTCTAAATCATCTAGGGATTGTTCTCCTCTAATAAAATGGCTACACTCCTGATTAAGGAATGTGATAAACCTGCTGTCAATTACCTTAATTGATCTGACAACCTGATTAGACCCAGAAAGGGGAAGATCTCCTCAGTGGAGCCTTATTAAAAAGGAGAAAACAAAACAAAGGCCCATGTAATTAAAATGTGATCGCTGGTGAGGAGTATGTAAAATCAGCCCTAAGAGGCATTAGTGATGGGGAAAACTTTTGTAAATGGCATATAAGGCAGACAAAGGAACAGGCAATGGTCAAATAAATCAGTGGGTTACAAGGGAAGAATGTTGAACAGAAACAGTAAGGGACTTTTCTCAATTCTTAACTCAGCAGTGGCTGTGAAATTAACAAAATCCCCTCTTGGTTTATGGTGGGGAAAAGCCTAGTTATGGTGGTTACCGACACTATGAACCTAAGTAGAATGCCAGCTACTGGCGCCATTTGTGATCTATCTATCTATCTATCTATATCTCTCTATATACATACATATACATATATACATACATATAGATAGATGTATACATACATATATATACGTATGTATATGTATATGTATGTATACATATGTATATGTATACGTATGTATATGTATACGTATGTATATGTATATGTATGTATACGTATGTATATGTATATAGATAGATATAGATAGATATATCTATCTAACACACACAGAAAACACACACAGAAACACACACACACAACTAGATAGATAGATAGATAGAGATAGATAGATATATCTATCTATATAGATATATCTAGATAGAGATATATCTCTATCTATCTATCTATCTATCTATCTATCTATCTATCTATCTAGTTGTGTGTGTGTGTTTCTGTGTGTGTTTTCCCCTGGACAACTATGCTGAAAGTAGAATCATGGGCCCATGTCTCAACACGGACTGAATAAATTGTCCTATGGAACAGAGTTGAGAGCATCGATACCAGGTCATAGAAACTATGACTGCTCCAGCAGAAAGGCCAGCACTTAGCATGTGTTCCAGATTCAAAGATTATTCTTTTAGTATTATTTATGATGCATTTTCCTCTCTGACTCACTCTCAGTGGAAAACATTTTCTAAACTTATCCCACATTTGGGTAGCCCCCAGGCCTTCAGGAATAGCAAGGCAATATGGTGACTGTGTTATTTTACAAAACAAAAATATCTAGGTCCCAAGAGTGCTGAGAAATAGAATATTATTAGCTAATTAGGATGAACTGTCACACTGGAGTGTTTGATTAAATTAATTAATCAAGCTGATGATTGGTCTGGAGGGGGTAAGAAGCTGTTTTTACACAGTGCACCTGGTAAATTGTGCTATTAACCAGTGGCCCTTAGAAACTTAAAGAAAAAAGTATTTTTGGATGAGAAATAAACAAGTTAGCAGAGTGATCACAATGAACAATAATGCCTGTGTACAGTAGGTGCCAAATACATGAATGAGTGAACAGATTTAAGTTTACAGTTCCCTTGATCCGTATCAATATACTAAAGTAATCCTATGTTTCAATTTAGATCTTTAAACTGAATATGATTTCCTCTTCGACAATTACACAGAAAAGATTTAAACAGAGAAAAAAGAACTACATCATAGACTTTTGTCTTAATTTAAGGTTTCAGCTAAACCAATCCATCCATCCATCCATTATTTTTTTAAACACATAAAGGAGAATTAAAAGTCATCTAGTTTTATTTGACAATCTCCCATGCTTAACTTACTTAAGAGATGCATTGTGATGTCATTTCTTTTTGGGCAGCAGATAGACTATTCCTTCCACCATAGCTTGCCCAATTTGGTATGCATCAACACTGCCTTAATTCTGATCAATTTGCTCCAAATTTAACATTCAATGTCAGACTATATTTACATGTGACCCTGAATATACTTGACACAAATCCTTCTCTATATCCATGCAAAGTCTCTTGGCATTTTGTACCCTATATGGGTTTGCTAGTAGGCTAATCTGCAGATGTGGAATTGAATGAAATGCACCAAGATTTCCCCTGTGGTCAAATCAACCAGGGTACCTGTCAACTTATTGATACTCCTTGGTGACCCTAGAGTTAAGCAACAGTTCAAGTAGGATTGCAACTTAGACTATTTCTCTGATTCAAAAACAGTATATTATTCTAAGTCAGAGTCTGACTTATTTTAAACAGATGTGGCTGTTTATCCTAGACAATGTCCTCAATCACACCATAGCTGGGAAAACCTAGGGTCTGTGTCATTCTTCTGCTCTATAGAACGCCTAGCACAGGTGACCATTCCACGCCAACATTTACCAAAGTGCCCTCTCAGTTCAAAGCCTTTAAACCTGATGATAAAGGTTGTAGGTACAGATGTTAGGACTTTATCAGAGCCTAAGTTGCAGCCATATATTTATTCATTCATTTATACATCCACTCCAATTATTCCACAGACTCTCCAGAGTTTTCCTTCAGGTAAGATGTAAATATAAGTAAGAATAATTCCTATTATTCTAGGGTTCACAGTGTGCAGTTCTAACATTCTAAAGAGCTTTCGGTAATTAAAACCCCATATATTTTATACTAAACTCCAGGTTTCAAATGAAAAATAATGTCTTTTTGTATAGTTTGCAAATCTCCCTCAATAAAACCACAGGAAAACAGAAACAAGATCCATTTCAAAAATTTATCAATTGTCATTCTCCTACCCTCATCCAAGGACAGAGTTTTGTCATCAGTTACCAAATATGATCACATTCAATGAATACTCTATAAAAATTGTAAGTCAACAAAATAAATGAGAAACACCTCTTTTGATCTATACATATCAACTTTAGCTCAGATTTTATCACGATACCTTCATTTAAAGCTACTAACCTTTTTTTTTCTTTCCTGTTAGCTTAAAAACGCCATGCAAAGGCCATGTGCAAGGGCCACATGTACCTGTGATCATTAGTATGTGATCCGCACCTGGCATAGTGCCTGACCCATACTGCACTATTTATGGAATGTGTACAATTAATAAATGAGTGAAATAAATTAATGGGATATGATCTTACACACCCAAATTTATGAATATCCCTAAATAGCCTTCAAATTAAAAAATGCTGTTGGGGCATTTAATTGCCCTGGCCGGGTCGCTCGGCCGGTTAAAAGTCCTAATCTTGATCTTGGCTCAGGTCACGATCTCACAGTTTGTGGGATCAAACCCCACTTCAGGCTCTGTGCTGACAGCTCAGAGCCTGCTTGGGATTCTCTCTCTCTACCTCTCTCTCTGCCCCTCCCCTTCTCACACTCTGTCCCTCAAAATAAATATATACTTAAAAAAAAAAAGATGCTGTCATCATATGCTGTATCTAGTCTAGGGAAAAATAAGTAGAAAAAATAGTAGAAAGGGTCAGGAAGTGTCATTTTTCCCCCTCTAAAAGAGTCACAGATGAAGAAAAAAAAAGTAGGTGGGAAAGAAGAGGAGAAAGAAGGGTAAAGGGAGTGTTCAGCTCAAAAGACAAACTGAATGTTTTTATTCAACACTTCACACTCTTCCAAAATGGGTAATTATCTCCCAGCTCTTTTGGCCAGCAGCATGAGGTTGAATACATCATCAGTTCTGATATAAAACATGAGTTTGCAAGTAAACAGGAAGTTTATCTTATAAAATGGGCCTTTTTATTTGCATAGAAGTTCTTCATTATTAACAGAGATGGACTTTTCAACGACTAACTACAGCTGTGGCTCTGTCCCTGACATATGGAGCTTCTTAAAGAGAAAAAAAAATACAAGTCAGGGGATTTCTCAGCAAATCCAATTCCTTTTATTTTCCAGAGGGGCAGGGGTGAAGCAGCAGGTGGCAAATTCATTTTTATCTAATAGCATTTGATCATGTGACATATTTTACTTCCACAGTTAATATAACTTAATGAACAGCAAACTGGGAAAATCTGTCAGCATGCAGCGAGTTAATGGTGTGTGTGTGTGTGTGTGTGTGTGTGTGTGTGTGTGTGTGTGTAGAGGGGGGGGAGGGAGGAGAGAGGGAGAGAAAGGGAGAGAGAGAGAGAGGGAGGGAGGAGAGAGGGAGAGAGAGAGAGAGAGAGAGAGAACAGGAAGTCTTTTGTGGTGAACGTGAGGCAAGAAGGCTGAAGTTATATGGTCTGTGTAAAAAGCCATTTAAGCCACAACTTCCAATCCCTGTTCATACAAGTCTAAAGCAATTACATGGGCTGGAGAGACCATCACTGTTAAGTAAGATGTGGTGATCTCAGGCCAGGTCCTTAAAGGATTGGGCTTAGAAAAATAACGAGAATGACAGCAGCAATGCTGGAGACCTCTGAGGTGGGATAAAAAAGATCGTGTGGAATAAACCTGGGAAACCCAGGAAGGAAGGAAGGAAGGAAGGAAGGAAGGAAGGAAGGAAGGAAGGGAGGGAGGGAGGGAGGGAGGAAGGAAGGAAGGAAGGAAGGAAGGAAGGAAGGAAGGGGTTGATGGAGCTGTCAATCTGACTTTTCCACCAAGCAAAGTAGTTGCTCATGAGTTTGGATGCATAAAACCAGCAAAACAAAGCTTTCTAGACAGGTAAAACAAGAAGTGACCTGCTATTTCATCACATTATTGACATTATGAAGAATCCCAAAATCTAGCAGAAGAGCCAAGAGCTCTAGCTGGATTCAGAAACACTCCTAGTAAAATCTTGGGCAAGTTGTTTTCCACAAATCTCAGTTTCTCAATCCACAGAATGGGGATAATCTGAGAATATGTTTCATACAGCTATTAAGAGGATTACATGAGTCTCTTTTTTTTTTTAACGTTTATTTATTTTGGAAAGAGAGAGAGAACAAGAGGATGGGAGGGGCAGAGAGAGATGGGGACAGAGGATTTGAAGTGGGGTATGTGCTGACAGCAGAGAGCCTGATGCGGGGCTTGAACCCACAAATTGTGAGATCATGACCTGGCTTAACCGACTGAGCCACCCAGGTGCCTCAAGTCTTTTTTTTTTTCCAATATTCCAACTTATTATCTTTTCTCCTTACAGATATAATCCAGGTATCAGCTGGGAGGCTTCCTGACAGGGATCCCCAGGTAAACTTGATCTACTTAAGCTTTTTACATTTTTTCCTTATTTATTTTGAGGGAGAGAGAGAGCATGAACAGGAGTAGAGACTAGGGACAGAGGGAGAGAGAGAGGGAGTGCTGTTAGCATGGAGCCCGACACAGGGATCGATCTCACAAACCACAAGATCATAACCTGAGCCGAAATCAAGAACTGGATGCTTAATCGACCGAGCCACCCAGGTGCCCCACTACTCCAGCTTTTAAACTGAAACCACTTGAGGCACAAATTTCCACACTGGAAACTTGCCGTTGTGTGTGTATGTGTGTATGAGCACGTACGTGTGTGACTCAAAATCCATTCTTCCTTCCCAACATCCAAATTCCCTTATGGGGGATTACCTCTCCATCACTGAGAAGAAGGTTGGGTGGGAAGGTTAAAAGCAGGTGTCTTCTCTGTGTAGAATTCAAAGGGGTTCGAATCCTTTTCCTTCCACTATGTAGAACCACAGGGTGATCCTGTAGCCAAAGCTTAGCCAGGGTGACAGGCTAGCCCAGGATTTTGAACTTTAAGTGAGAAACATAAGAATGGAAGAAACCATTGCATTTGGACATTTCCTATCAGCATCCTGACCTGATGGTACTGAAGTCCCTTTTTGTCAGACCTTTGGTGCAGGTCTGGCCACTGTCAATTCCTAAGCTGGGGCATCACTCCTACTGCTTCTGTGAGCACCAGTTTTCCTGCAAGTAACCTCCACTTCAATTAATTAGCCAGAGCTGATTCCCACTGCTTGCAAATAGAAAACACTACCTGACAATGTTATTTGCACAAATAACTTCAAACGAGCAATGCCCTCACTGACATCTCAACAAGCTACGAGAGCCCTGTGAAAGCCTCTCCTCCCTTTGTTTGATTCTTTTAAGGCAAGGTTTTGAAAATGTCCCCGTGTTCCCACTTCCAGTCTTCTTATTTTGCTCCTCAGATTTCTTTCAGTTCATGCTGATCAGCTGCAGTTCTGCCCACTGATGTCCCAAACACTATTAAAATAAGCTCACCTACAGCACTGAGCCTGCTAATCATCCGCCCGTCTAATTAGACGTCTGACAACCAACTTCTTCAGCAAGATTTCAGTTCTTCTGTTGGACTTTCCATGCGGAAAGTTTTATAGGTAGATTAGGAGCTAGTGAGCCACCCACATTCATAATCCTCCTCCTCTGATTATTCATGAAAGAACAACCATGTCAGCCATTCCAAAAAGCCACGTGGCCCAGGAAGCCACAGTTCCAGTGTCAAACAAATGACCACTGTCACTAATCAAAAGATGAGGGTTTTTTTTTTTCGGGGGGGGGGCAGAGATGGCTCTCAGGGTGCAGATCCAGGCGATACTGCTGAGAAGGTGTGGGTGGTGTGTCTGACAGGAGCCAGGGCCAGACTTGTGGGGGAGTGAAAGACGGGTAGGGCTGCCAGCCTGATTACATCATTCATCTTAATCTCTTTGTTTTCCCCTCCTTATGTTTCCCCTAGGAGAAAGCTCCTGATTTTATTTACCATTCTGATGGCTTCTTCCCCTGTTCTAAGCCACCCATTTCTGCCTTTGTCTTTATTATCACCTTTTCCCACAAACCTTAAAGGACGATTATTTATATTCTGTCCCCAGTTCAAAGGTAAGGGACCTACTGCATGGTCTCGCCTATTCTTGTCAGAGTAGTGTTTTGTTTTAACTGAATTGATTTCCCTTATTTTATGGATTAATTACTTTTTTACATGGTCATTAAGGTTTTACTAAGCATATTCTTTACTTCCTATGCCATTCATTTCTCACAACAATCTCTCCAGGTAGTGAGGGAACCATTCCGAAGTCCTACTGGTAGGTGGGAGGGCTGCTGGGATGAGAAGCCAGGGTTACATCATTTTTTTTTCTGTAGTAGGTAAAAACCCACCCTAATCCAACTCATTTGCTCTCACTTTCACATGAACCAAAGAGGCAGCCATGAAGTTCCCCATATGGATTCCCCATTGAGTCCTGAGGATTCACGACATGGGTTTGGCAAGAAAAGTGAAATCTGCTCCATCAAGACTGATGATTCAACTAGACATTAATGGGGAAGAAGGAGGGGGAAATGACGGACACCAAAGAAAGAATGCAACACCCTGCCTCATCACATCATCGTGTCCTCCACCCGCTAAATTTCCATTCTCTCTCCAACATCTGCTTGATGAGCGGCACAAACATGCAGTCAGTGGCCTAGTCAGAAATCCTGAAAACCATCCAGACCTGCTCCATCTCACTCATCTGGCTCCTCAACCCCCATAACCTATCTCATGTCCTTTTTTGTGGTTGTTTTTAAGGTTAATTCCACTATAGTTAACATACAGTGTTTCATTAGTTTCAAGTGTGCAATGCAGTGATTCAATAATTCTACACATGACTCAGCGCTCACATTCTTTCGATTTCACCTCGTTACCATCACTTAACTCTATTCTGCCACTAGGGCTTACTACTGTTTGGCTAAACTTTCTACAGTTGCCCCTAAACTGGTCTCCTTGTTTCCAGAGTCATGTTTGTACAGAGTCTCTTCTAAACAGCACTCAAAATGCTTTCTGTGCAAAGTTTTTCCGTGACTCCCCAAGACTTTCAAAATGTCGTCACTACTTCCTTCACCAGGTTCTCTATCGCCTGCCACTGGTGTGGCTCTCAAGACTCCACAACTACCACTTGGCCAAATGAGCCCTTCCTTCTAGGAATATGGAAGTACTGGTAAGTCCTTGGCTAAACCATCTTATTTCATCATCCCATGATTTCACTCATTACATTATATAGATTTTCTCCCTGTATCCATCTCATCCTTCCTTGAAAGGCTATTACCTGCTCATACCTCAAAAGGAAGCTCAAAGGTCACCTCTACCAAACCACCCTCCAAACCACACACTACATAGATGTGACTTCTTCTTGTGAGTTCTCACGGTTGTCTCTCTCAGAAATCTACATCAACCCCTGATTTTGCATGTGAAGTGGCATGCATTTATCACACCGTTGGCTTACCCCCGCTGTGTACAAAAACAGGATTGTGAGCTGCTTGAGTCCAGAATCTATGTCTTAGTCATTCTATCCCCAGTGGCTTTCACAGTGTCTGGCAACAATACTTGTTGACTAGAACTAAAATCAGATGTGACATTGCTTGTGTTTGAGGTAGGGCGTGAGGATCACAGCAGTGCTCAGGTACCGACTGTCCAGGGATCTGTAGTCTCCCTGATACTGACATAGCTGCCAATTCTCTACCCATACGTCCTTGGCCTCACTACCATAATGTATTCATAACCCTACTTCTAACTGCCTGTGGCTTTTCTAGGGTTTCGGGGGTTCCCGCCCTCCAGGAGGTACCAGGGAATGAACACCCCCTGCAGCAGCCTCCAAACAAACACTGATAAAAGTTGGCATATAAATAATCTAAAACCCTCACCCCTTGTACACGATGCCTCAGGGGTGGTCGTTCTACAGTGACTCCTAGATGTCCCCAGTGAGATTAAGCTCCAGTCACCCACAGTGTTGACTGATTTGGTAAAGTTCGCTTACATTGTACCCTTCCCTTCCTATACCTGTCTCCATTGTCCAAATTTGGTGTCCAGGGATTGTCTCACAATGAATATCTTGTACCAGAATCCTACTATCTGAATGTGTTTCTGGGGGAACTCACCTAAGACAGTATCCAATACTATTTTTTTTAAGTTTAAGAAGTCATGTAACTCTATGAAGTAGGAACAAATATCATCTTTATTACATACGCGAGGAAACTGAGGTGTAGAGAGTTTAATCTTCCATTAAGTTTACAGCATGTAATTGAAGGGACAATCTACCTATAGGACTTTATGGGTTTTCCCCCCACTAGCTTTGTTTGTCCATTAGCCCTTCTAGCATCCTTACTTTAAAAGCTCACATATCAGTTGGTGATGGTGCCCCTCTATCCAAAGGCTGCTCTCTAGAGAAAGTTCCTATGGAGTTGCATGCTAAACTCCCTCCCTAAGAGAATATTAGGACCAAACACAGAGATCACTCTACAGCCTTAGAAACAGTGTTGCCATCACGATGATCACCCAGGATACAAGAGATTCTTCCACAATAACTAGAAAACAGCTCAATACAGTACACACAGTGTACAAATGTAGTACACAAATCTACTGTTTTCTTTTTTAATGAAAACCAGACTAGGTAGAAAACTATAGAAGAGATACGAATTTATCTACAGCATTAAGACAAGGAAGAGAACACATTTAAATGTTCAACTTCCTAAACAATCAAAGATACACAAAGTTTTGAAAAGGAGATTTTACTATTCTATTACAAAAATAAGTAGAGATTAAAATAAGATAATGTGCAATGCTTGTATAACTTTAGTAAAATAGGCACTTGGTATAATGTCAGTGGAAGTGTAAATTGGGAGAACATATTTGAAAATTAATTTGGCATTTTGTAATAGAAGCCTTAATATAGACCTTGAAATTGGACCCAGTAATTTTAAAAATATTCCATAACTTTTAATTTAATATTTCCCTCCTACAGATTTACCTTAAGGATATAACTCACACCCATGTATACAACAAAATATGTCCCCCAAATCACCACATTATGATTTATAATAGCCAATTAAAAAATCACCTAAAAGCCAACTGAGAGAAAAAAAAAATAACTATTCAACCATATGTTAGGATACTTAAAATAAACATTAAAATTTTAGCTTTTAAAAGCTACAACATGCCATGGAAATTAATGTATAAAGCTTAAAAAGACACAAGGTTCATAATTTTATATATGGTATGAGCTTACTTTTTTAATGTTAATAAACCTAGAAAAATAGGAAGAAAAACATCAAGTGGTTCATAATTATTAGAATCGGTAATGGAATTATGGGTGACCTATTTTCTTATCCACACTTATGAACTTTCCAAACTTCCTGCAATACAGATGCATAATATTTATATTTATGTGAAGTTATTTTGAAATCTAGATTGGCTCTACTGGGAAAGTGACTCTACGGATGGTTATTCCTGTAGGACAGGGCATATCAGGCATTGAATCAAGAACAAGTACTAGCAGGTGAAATAAAATCATTTACACAGTGTTCCCTTTGTCTAATTTATCCTCCAGATTTGGTGGTGCATGCCTCCCCTTCCGTTTTAATGTTTTCAGTCCTAACATCCATCATTGGAGAGTCTTGTGGTTAATGGGCATGTGCTAATTCTAAGGGCTCATGGACCGTTATGAAAGCTTTTGTTTCTGCAATTTCAATTAGGGCAACAACTGACAAGCATAAAAAGCAGCAAAGCCAAGGCCATGCATCTGATAATAAACTGTCTTCGTGAATTGAGAAAAAAAGAGGTTCATCGTGAGTGCCAATTGCTTCTTGTCATTTCCAAGAGTTGAAGCAGAATAACTGTTAGAAAATTAAAAAAAAAACAAAACAAAACAATGCAAGACAATTCTGTTTTGACTTGGATCTGTGGTGATTTCCCACACCATCATCTTTTAACGCTTTTTCCTAAAATATCTGTAAGTTAACAAACATTGTTTATTTTGGAAGATCAAACTGACGCAGCAGGACTTTCACAGAGACAAGAAAGAATGAAGACTTTGAAGAGAAAGTAACAACTAAACCAAATGTATTTTTAATTACCTTTAAATTATACTAATAACAACATTCTCAGTGGGGCAAAGAAATCAAATCCTACTTACTGTGAGATGCCTCAGCTTGGGAAAAGGTTTGCTTTCCTCATTTGTTTGGGTTTTGTCTTAGGGACTGGACTGTAGCTATATACAAATCTTATAATTCACATCCATTGTATGCAAAGGACTAGATGGTTTTATTTGCCTGTTGACTATGATTTCTCCAAGACTAGCAATGGGTTTTGCATCACTGCCATTGTTTGCTTTGTAATACCTTAGAAAAATCACCTTTGTTTCTCCAGCCCTAACTCAGAGTTTAGGAATCAGGAGTCTTAGCTCTAGGAAAACATAGCTTCTTTTTGCTTGTGGATGAAGCAGAGAGAAGTGAACTGACATTGCCAAAGTTCACATATTTACTACTGGAATCATGGATATCATCCAGCTCCTGTAAATTCCTCCTTGGAATATTATCAATAGTCAACACCAGGGAAATGTGCCATATAGTAAATGTATACTTACAGCTCTGCCTTTCCCCACCAGTCTCATAGGCAGCCATGAAATGTGCCAAATAAAGTAATTTACACAATTTTAAAATATAAAATCGGTCTCAAGATTTATTTAAAAAAAACTTTATTCAGAGTTTATTATGTGTGTCGTATATGCCCATGTCTATATTAAGACATATAAAAGAACATAGAAGAATGTCTTCTAAGAGCTTACTTTCTAATGGAGAAAAGGAGGTCCATATTCAAAGGTTCAGCCCCAGAAAGAGGAGAAGCAAGAAGTACCAGAGAGGAAGGCATCTAAGGACCACAGGAGTTTGGTGATAAGACAAATCACAGCCCAGGGCTTGAGAGGAGAGTGGAAGTCAAGCACCCTGGGTGCTAACACTGAGACTTGAAATAGATCATTAACTGTTTTTTTTTTTTTAATTTTTTTTTCAACGTTTATTTATTTTTGGGACAGAGAGAGACAGCATGAACGGGGGAGGGGCAGAGAGAGAGGGAGACACAGGATTGGAAACAGGCTCCAGGCTCTGAGCCATCAGCCCAGAGCCTGACGCGGGGCTCGAACTCACGGGCCGCGAGATCGTGACCTGGCTGAAGTCGGACGCTTAACCGACTGCGCCACCCAGGCGCCCCGATCATTAACTGTTTTTAATAGAACGATTAGTGGCATCGCTATCTCCCTCCCCTTCTGTGGACAAACCCATAAAATCATGGAAAGGTACACAGCCGTAGAAGTGGAAACATAAAATTACAGCTTAACTATGTCAAATGTGGAAAAAGCCTACCTAATTATCTTACAGATGGGTCCAACCGAGTGGACTCCTATTGGCCAACTTGTATGTAGACATCTGGTGTAAAATAAAGAGGAACGTTGGGATCTGTGACTTCTATACTGTGCTACATAATTTGCTACCTGCAAGAAGTAAAATTAGATTATTAAACAATTTTTTTAAGTAAGAGTAATGTTATACTAAGAAACCAAAAACACTCTCCAAAGAGAGGTTTGGAGTGAAAGAAGAAATGAAAACTATGATTACAGACTAATTAGAAAATAATGAAAATGCAAACACTATTATCAAAACATGGGATATACCACAATTCCACTGTGCATCTAAAATAAATGCTTCATTTCAAACACTTTAATAATTAAGTAGTTAAAATGAAGGCCAAAAAAGTGATTATTAAATTTAAGAAGGTAAAAAATAACCATAATCTTTACAAACAAAAGCAGGGGGAAGGAAACCATAAAAATAAAGGTGGGAAAGGATGACATAGAGAAGAGAAAAAATATATTAAAATTTCTCAATAAATCCAGGAGTTGCTTCTTAGGGAAACAGAATTAGTATATGAATATTAAGCATTAATATGTGAATCTGGTAAATTCACTAATAGAAAAGTAAACTGATAAAACTGGAGAAGAAAAAGGTAAATGCAGTGTTTAAAGAATATATAAATTCCTCTATTCATATAATGTTGATATATTTGAAAATGTAGGTCAAATTAATACATTTCTAAGAAAATTGATATTACTAAATGCAATAAAGAAAAATTTGAAAAAATATATTTAATTGTAGCATATTTGATATACAATGTCTTATTGTTTTCAGGTATACAACATAGTGATATGACAATTGCCAGCATTATGAAATGCTGACCATGATAAGTGTAGTTACCACTGTTACTATGCAATGTTATTGCAATATTATAGACTATATTCCCTATGCTGTACTTTTCATTCCTGTGACTTATATGGGGCAAGATTATTAAAAGTTAATGAACTATTAGTCATTCTTCCATATCTCCCTCTTCCTCAGTGAAGGCTACAGAGTTAGGCTGTTTTGTGAGTGATTTTAAAATATATATGTAATTTCACTCAAAAATGTTAGGGAATGAATCTGCAAACAAGCTAGGATTTAGGACTCTGGTTTTCCGATAATCTGCTGTCTGACTTTTCATCAAATTATGCTACTTCCCTGATCTCACTTTCTTTGCCTATAATACAAGCACTGGTTCACGTGTGCATACATGTGTGTATGTGGGTGTATTTATGGGTGTGTCAGAAGAATGACTTATATGGAATGCAGCCAACTCTACTATCAACCGTGCAAACACAGAATTTGAGGGTTAGGGAGTCCCAGAATGCTTTAAAACACTCTCACAGTTTATTATTAGTAACCTCCCATAATTTACTGTAAACTCTTTGTATGGTCTCTGAGGTTATAACTAAGTCAATTTCTTTCCTGTTATAACCCAGTCGCTTCTGTCTCATATCAACACCTCTCTCTCCTTTGGGGAAGCATTTAGGTTCAACAACTATATGTTGTAATAACAGGTGAGTCTACTTTAAATACAAAGCTGAGGCCAGAGTACGGAAATCGACATTCTGCTTGGATCCCAAAGCATCTTTAAATTAAGAGAGTGTGGAAAGTTCAGCTGTAGTGCCCTGGGGAAGGGACTGAGTACGTGACTGAGGGATGTACCAACTGACCAACTTGCCATAATATAAAAGAATCAGTCTCCAGACACTACAAAGGTCATACAGGCCCCCCAAAATGCTATTTCACCACACCTTCTTTCCAAGCTAGCTGAATGACAAAAATTGAAAAAGAATGATAATACCCATTTCTGCCAAATGTATGTGGGAGACAAGCACTTAAATAACTTACAGGTAGGTGTATGTTCAGTGCAACTGTTTTGAAGAGTAACTATGTACATCATTTTGTGTGACTCTTTACAGGATTTCTGCTTCTTTCCTAGCACTGAAATTGCTAGGTCAAAGGATTCTATCCCAGTATTACAAATAATAGTAGCACATTAGAAAGAACCTCATGTCTGATAATGGGTGCACTGGCACACAGTTTTATATATTCAATAAGTGAGTATTGTCCCTTATTAAAATAAAGAGGTAGATTTATATTTACTGACATGAAAATATGCTTAATACATACTAATATGAGGAAAGAATAAAGGATATAGGTCAAATGTGCTATGATTAAGCTAGCCCCCTATTTCTGCCTACCCATACAGAAATAAAGAAGCATGCATATACAAATATCAAAAGTTTTTATCCCAGGATACTGAGATTTCGGTAGGTTTTATATATTTTAATTGTTTCTAATATTTAAAAAGTCAATGTTACTCTGGCAATCAGAAAAGTAATCAGAGTATTTCCATTTTGATAACAAAAATAAAATAGGCGTATCTATGAATAAGATAAAAAAAAGATTATGCTACCTATACCTATCGATGCAAGTACAGTCAGGTCCAAATGTCCTAGGAAAGCTTAATTAACAGCCAGAGACCACTGTCATTCCTCTGAGTGTGGAATGTATCCATAATCTGACTCAAAATATGTAGCCTTAAATTCTTATTCAACCTTTTTCTCTGGGCAGAAGTCTGCCTAGAGGGTCAGCAATCATGATTTATACGTCTCTTTCCCCAACCCTGGAACCTGGCACGGCAGCTTATACACCATTACACCCAAGTATCTGCACCCCCGTCATCACTGTCAGGCAATAGAGCTTATGACCTCTGGGCATATGTTAGTACTCCTTGTCCTAAGTCCCCAACAGCCTTAGAAATGTTTAATGTTTAGGATAGGTTTTTTTACCACTGAGTAGTACTAAGAAGTTCATGAACACACAGTTACACAGAATTTAGATGCTAAACCTGAAGCTGATGTCACTTGCCTATCAACACTAAAGGCTTCCAGGAGCTCTTAGCATTGATCCTCTTTCATTCCAATGATCAATTTTGTCCTTTCCCTGGACTGGCATGGCTGATAGGAGGACTACTTCTCTGTTTTAGCTGTACAGCTGAAGAATTTCCCTGTGTAGTTAAGTTTGCTTCCCCCAAGGGACAAGCTGGATGCATCTTCAGTAGGATACACTGTCTACCCTTTCCCACGGGCCCACTAGTCCTTATAGACAGCACACCCCGAACACTGGAGGGACCTTGCAATATAATTGCTCCCTGTGTGGCACTAGAAGCCATCCTAGGTAGGTAGACTGCACTATTCTGCTTCTTCTAGTCAGTCCTGGGTTGTTCATTTATGATTTCAAGAATTACCCTAATCTGCATCTGTGGAAACCGTTAAAATCTGCACTAGGAATCTTTAGGCTCCACCACCTAATTCCTGTCCCTCCAACCAACTTTAAACATTCCATGCACTCCGTTATTTGCCTTCATGGTACTTGTACCCTTCCTGTCTTCCTTGTTCCCTCAGATGCTTTGGACGAAATATATGCCTGACTTCCAGGTCAGCTTTTCCCTGAGAGGCGCACCTCAGCTAATCATCTAACATCCACTACGCAAGCAGTATCTTGCCCTCTCCACTCCCTCTCCTCCTAGAGTGTAGGATCCTAGCCCCCTTGGTGTTTGGGAAGAAGGCTCTGGCACAACCATTTGAAAATCCACAGACCACACAGACTTTGAGGGCTGCATTCAATTTTATGCTGGCTGCATGGCTGCCTTGCTTGCCCTCAATCCATAGCTCTCATGCTGAGGACCCTTGCTGACTTCACGGAGGTGAAAAGAATGCATTTCCTTTGGTCATAAGTCATCATCTTTTCCCTGCAAAGTGGCTATAGGTAGAGAGTAGGAGAATATAAAGTGTGGCATGAGCGGGAGAAAGAAAATATACTCAGGAATAGAAATTGAAATAGAGAAGTGCAGACTCACACATGTACATACAGAGAGGGGGATTCTTTGCTCCCAGACCATGGCATCATATCAACTCTGAAATCCACATGCCCATGTCCCTACTTCACCTCTGCCAAGAACACATAGATATGCCTTTTCTACCAACTACGTGCTACTGTATAAATGGGGGTTGGGGGGAGGGTGTGCTGTTCTATCCCGGTTAATAGTTTAATCCCTTTACCACACATCCTTCCTGGGATTTTCATGCATCCTCAAAATATTTAATTTTCAAAATTACTTCCAATTCCCAATTGGTTTCTCTATCTCTCTCACTTATTAACTCCAGTGGACATTCCTTTCCCTCTTATCTGTGAAATCCAGTCCCCTTTGCTTGTTATCAAAGGGGATAGGTAGGTGTATATATATATATACACACACACATATATATATACATATATACATATATATATGTATCTCCACACAATACATGTGCAGGTATCACTACGATATGATTGCTGATTTGCAGGGAGTTAAGTCTCCAGAGCTCAGCACAATGGGGAGGAAACCAAATTGCATATCATGGCAGGAAAAATGACTTTAAAAACTTTTTAGCAATTTTCACTCATAACTACTTACTGGCATTTTTTTTTCCTAGCCAAACCATTCTGCTTTAACAAAGTAAAACAGCTTTGCTAAATAAATAGTGCAGAACAATTCTGTTCTCTGTGGCCTCTGCCTGCAAACATAGATCTGACCTTGCTCTCCTTTACATATGCAAAGTCTGCAACTGGTGGGGGTGTAGGGATGACGTTGAGGACTGGGCTCTGGATGCCAGGAGTCTGGTTTTCTACAGTGTGAAACTGGGGTAGGCTACTACACAACTCTGTGCCACAGTCTCTTTACATATAAAATGCAGCTAAGGAGATAATACAAAAGGACATCAAAGAATATGATACAGGGCCATGGGGGTTGCGTGAGGTACACATGAAATGATGACCCAGGAAAGGTGCTCATCACGTGCCTGGCACAGAGTAAACCCTTTTTAGTGTTTGCCCTAGACAGAGGGCTATGCACGACTTTGCTTCCTAACTCGTCCTAACAGTCACTGCACGGAGCATAGAGGGTGGGGATGTATTACTACCAAGGACGTCAGTTACGACAACTATCTCCTGTTGGAAGGCAGAGGAAGCTATAGTAAGTTGTTTTTTAACTGCACAGTTTTTCTGTGCTTAACCTTTCCAATGATTAGTATCTGCTAGAACATACATACGCACATAAAGAAGGCATGACTGGAGCAGCATTGCCCAATCCAGGGTCATTCATGTGCCACCACGATTCTACCTAATCGCTGGACCACCACATGTGCTATCCTTCACTCCACTTTTCTTTTTTCTTCTTTCAATTAACTCAACTATTTTTCTTAGCCTGATCTAAGATAACAACCATTACATCATAGGTCTGATGTGCTGTTGATCACTGACTACTATTCATAAGATAAGTAGCAATGACTAACATCTTAAATATGTCTATCCACGTCCCGACTATGATAACTGTCTGCATTTGGAAGCAGCTTGATTACTGCACCCCAATATTGTTTGGTCTATGCCTATTGTGTGCGCTTGGATAAATCGTTTAAACTCTCTGAACCCCACTTGCTTCATTTGGTCCCGTTCACAGATCTCTTGTAAAGGTTAAGGGAGAAAATGTATGTGAAAGGGTTTTATAAACTGTAAAGCACTGGGCAAGTACATGGTGTTAATTTTCAGTTGATATCCAAGAACTTTTTGTTGTTATTGATGATGTCTGTAGATTAGTTTTGAAAAGCAACAGGGTGGCTTTTCAAAGAAAAGAGAGCTTCTTTTATCCATAAGCTCCCTGGTTGATGTGTCACTCGGGATTCCACAAATGACTACAATCCCAGCCAGTAGCACATTGGGATTCCCTACTGCGGTAACCGATTATTGACATCACCCTTGGAGCCCAGTAATGAGAACAAAACCTACATATGTCCTTTTTGCTTTTTCTTCTCTTGACATTTTTTTTTAAAGTCACAAAGTCTCGGCCCAATTCTCTACAGATTAACTTCAGGACATCCATATCAGGAAGTCAGGATCCTGACCTCAGTATCAGGTAGCATGGGCCCCAAGGATGGAAGACCTGACCCCAAAAGCACTGTCAGTATCTGCAGTCATAGTAAAGCTCTTTGCATTTCTCTGCCAATCCAAGAACTCCTGGGCTTTGCACATTTTTCTAGGACAGTGGTTCTCAATCTCAGTTGCACCTTATAAATCGTATGAGGAAATTTTTTAAAGTACTGGTCTGAGTGCCAGCCCAAACCAATTTAATTAGAATCTCTTGGTGGACGCAGGGGCTTTGGCATCCATTTACATTAAAAGTTCCTTAGGAAGACTCCTCGGGGACCACTGCTTTAGGTTAACCATGGCCAGAAAGTAAGGCTGCACCTACAGAGCATGGAGAGAAGTAGGAATGAAGTGCAATCAATGTGTTTAAAGTAGCAAAATCCTATAAGTCAGAATAACCAAACAAGAATAAAACAAAACCAAGTAAAACGCAACACCAATGGTACCTGCCAGTCTACCCATGCCACTTTTTCTCACGAGATGACCTTTTCTGTCTTGCACAAGAAGATCTTGTCAAATTGTAGATGCCTGGTACTTACCCCTGACCTAGAGGAATCAGAATGTCTGGGGGCCAGAGAATTTGCATTTCAGTGGGTTCCCCAGAGCATCTAAGTCCACAAAAGATAGAACCATTGCACTCTATGTGATTACATGAGAGAACTGAGCAATCCCTGCTAGGTAGCACAATCCTGGTTCCCCACTCTGGTTGCATAAGGAGAACCAAACTCTTTGAGCTTTAAAATCTAGACACCCAGATTCGACTCCAGGCATCCAGATGTGGGAGCTGAATTGCTGAAGTTTTTAAAGATTCATATGTGATTCTGATAGGCAGTTGGATTATGAGCCTCTTCTGTGGTGGCAACACCACTGGGCAGTGAAAAAAAAAATTGCAGGGACTACATTGCCAAAATGTTTTCCCTTTGGCCAGGTGTCATTACCCAAACACACTTCTCTATGTCAATTCTCTTTAGAATGAGAAAATGAAAATCTCCTTCCTGTCAATTTGCCTTTTGCACAGAAGGGAATCCAGATTTAGAAAGTGTTTAAAGCAGTGAGCACTCCCAATGTCCATTACTCAATGCTGGAACCAGAGGCTCCCCAGGCATTATTAAACAAATTGATGAACACTGTGGCTGGATATAGAGGGAAGGACAATGCTGCTGGAACTGAAATACATTGATTCTTCTTCTAAATGTCTTGTAAGGAGAGACCCAGGAACTGACTTCCTGGATTTTCATGCAGAGGCGATAGTTATTTACATCTGAAAAGTCCAGTTATGCTGGCCACTGGGGATTCTGAGAATGAGCACAGGATGAAATGCAACTTAATTCTGTCTACTGGAGAGGGGTTTCACAGCTCACCCCACTGGGACTGTGCACGGTGAGGCAGTTATTATGGCCTGAACAAATGAAGACCCAAGCCAATTACTGCTTCAACCGCCTGGTTTACTTCTCAGTAGGACTTGGAGGAATACGAGATGGAGTGCTGGTTCTTGTCTGAGTTCTTGGCTTAACACAGAAGGATAATTCATCCTGGACATTTTGAAGGCAGGGTGAAGACCCCAAAACAGGCCACCTCCATTCCTACTCAGTAGAAGGCTACTGGAACTGGGCATTTGAGGGACAGAAGCCTAAGGAATGTCCATGTGTCCAAACCATATTCTGTTAGGTGACAAATGGGAAAAAGAAGAACCACCTGGCACTCCCAGAGAAAAGGTAATGAAGAGTCTCTGCTTTGCCTGTAAGTCCCCCTCCCAAACCGAACAAACCAACAGGCACTGGAGTCAAGGGGAAGACAGCAATGAATTCCCTGTCTCTCCCAAGTTTGTGATTGGTTTCAAAACACTGTCATCAATCATCCTAATAAGCACTTAAAAAGTAAATCAAAGGCTATTAAAACACTTTTGACATTGAGCTTGCTTCCTCAAGCAAACCATAAATGCCCAGAATTTACAACATTTGCTGGGAGGAGGGAGGAGGACCTTGGGTTTTAAAAACAAATTTATTAGCTTGTTTCTTACAGTGTTTTCCCCCCTTTCTCCCCTTGGGACAGTAATAAACTAAAATTGCTGAATGCCATAACGGACTGCTAAATGTGTTGCTAAGGTTCATATCATTATCTAAGCTATTCTGGGTTTCAGTGGGGTGATTTATAAGTATATGCCAGCAAAAAGTAACAAAACACTTTCTCCTCAACCAAAGGGGCCTAGGGCTATTTGATCAACGTCTACACTCCAAGTGCAGGGCAGTGAAATAATACTCTGTGTTACTCTCCTTCACAACCAGAATTCCTGGGGAGAGCGCAACAGGGCAGTGAAATCAACTGAAATGGCAGCCACCCTATGTCCTTAATACATAGGATGAACTTGGGTAAAAGCCATTTATCCTCCCCGGACCTTAATTTCTTCAACCCCAAAAGGCAAGGATGGGTTTTGATAACTCTGAAGATCCCTTTCCAAAAGACAGTCCTGCCATCCAATTAGCTCATTAGCCAGCACAGCATTAATCAGCTATTTCGGGGCTTATATGAATGGCTAATGCGAGACTCCATTCCCTTCTATCCAAATCATGCCGGGTGGAAGTGTTCCCCCCCTTCCCACTGGCATACCTGATTGCTAACCCTTCTCCTTCTTTCTCCCCTAAGCATGTGTTCAATGACTGATCTTGGATTTAAACTCTATTTGGCTCCTTGATTTGCTTCTGATCAGCAGTACTGTCAGCTGGAAGGGGTAGGCTGCCCCCATTTTCAAGCCTGCAGGTCAAAGGAGATGGAACTGTGAGGATGGGGTGGAGGGGAGGGGCAAGGGACCAGCCTCTCCAGAGGAAGGAGTGTCAGCTTTTAAGGAAGCAGGAGCAGGGTGGTTGCTTATCTGCAGCCCAGACCTCTTCTCTGAATTCCAGACCTGCATGCGAGAACTCCTCTAGGATACCTCAAACATACCCCAGACGCAACTTTTCTAAAACTGAACCTGTGATCTTCTTCCCCAAGATGGATCCTGCTGCAAGCCTCCCTTCCTCAGTGAATGGTACCATTATCTATGCCATTAGGCAATTCAGGCACCTCGCCTTCATTCTTGACACTTTCATCTCCTTCAATGACTTTATGCCCAAATCTTAGATTTTGGCCCCCAACACTTGCTGAGCATTTCTTGAATGTTAACAAACCAGCACATGTTCCCACTGTCAAGACCTTAACCAAGATGCGCTATCCCTCTCTTGGTTCTCTGCAGTATCTTCCTACATGATTTGACAGCACTTTCTCCTGGATCTTCCAAAATGCACAGTTGCCCATTTCTCCCCATTCCCACCCACATCTATGCCATCTTCCCCCCAGTCTTCCCTACCAGTGGGTCTCCACCCATACTCTACTTCCCATACCCTTCCCGTCCAATCACACTGGAGTTCCTTGAGTTCTTCTTGTGGGCCATGACTCCTCCCTCCACATGTCAGTGCCGTGGCTGAGGTGTTTCCTCTTTGCCTTTCCACCCCACTTCATTGGCCAACATCTATATGCTTCCTGGTTGCCACTTTCTCAGAACAGTCTTTCCTGTCACTGCTGTCTAGCTAGAATCCTCTAGGTATTGGTGTGTATGAGGACAAATTTCCATTCATTTCAGTATTTAACTCTGTGAAGAGTTACTTTCATTATTTTAGTGGAATCTCTTGTGCTTAATTGTAAATTTCCTGAGAGCTGAAAACCACTTCTGATTTTGCTCACCAAAATGTTCTCAGGGTCTAGCACATCAGACACTCGAACACATTTATTGAACGAAGTGGGTAGCTGCTGATAGCAATACATTTTATAGTTTTCCATCCCACCATCAGCCAATTCCAGGCCCACACACTTGTTTCTTTGAATTATATGACTTTTCCCTGCTAGAGTGGTCTTCCACATAAAGTTGCCTGTGTCAATCCCTTTACAAACAAGGGTCTACTTTCCCAAATTGTTCTTTTTCTTTTTTTTTTTTTCAATCACTCACATACAATGTCACCAAAGAAAGGGCGCCATTTAAAAAACACTCTAATAAGGGGCTCCTGTCTGACTTTGGTTAGGTGCCCAACTTCAGTTCAGGTCATGATCTCTTGGTTCATGAGTTCAAGCCCCTTAAGCACAGAGCCTGCTTAAGACCCTCTGTCTCCCTCTGCCCCTCACCTGCTCTCAGTCTCTCTCTCTCTCTCTCTCTCAAAAATAAACACTAAAAATATATAAAAATAAAAAAAACCACTCTGATTGAAAGCCAAAGTTCATATCTTTTTTGTCCTACTTTAATCCAAGAAGGCCAGACTGTTTGTTTTCTCTTTATAAACCAGACATTTTTATTTCTCTCTCCAAACCATTGCCTGCGGATCCCTCTCTCCCGCCTACTAACTTGCTATTTTCTCCTCCAGATCTTCCCTGCTGACTCTTACCTGTATTTATTTCTCTCTTCCTTGAATTATTACCAGGTTAATTGACCTGACTGCACCCCATCTATACGTTTTGGCACACCCAAACTACCCGAATTACTTACAACTACAAGCTTTTTTCTGCCTTGGGACCTGGGGTCACTTGCCTTTCACCGCCTGCTGCCCTCACCCCCTTCACTTCTCACCTGGCCAACTCTTTCTCACCTGAAATACCATGTTCTCAGGGAAGTTCTCCCTGATCACGCAATCTAACCTTCTTGTTATTCTAAGGACAACATGGATTTCCCTTCCAATTATGGCTTATTTCATGATACAATGAATTGTAGGTTTTCCTTTACAACATGTGTCCAGAGTACATTCTACGCTTCGTCAGTGCAGATGCTACCATGACTACTAGTGATGCAAAAACCTTGCAGACTCCCTGGCATGTAGTAAGTGCTCAGCAAATATTTCAGAATGTAGAAGTATTTCAACTAATGAACATAGTGTTCTGGTCTCTGAATTAGTTCTCTAAATCTATTGAGGGCAGCAATCCTATTTCTTCCTTGTTTTGTATCCCCCATGGTGCTAAATCCACAGGAAGGTTAGGCCAGGGTTTGTCATCTCCGGCACTGTTGGTATTTTGGACCCAGTGATCCTTTGTCATGAGGAGCTGTCCCGGGTACTGCAGGATGTTTAGCAGCATCCCCAGCCTCCCAAGGACTAGATGCTAGTAGCAACCCCCACCCTCAGCCATAACAAACAAAAATGCCTGCAGACATTGCCAAATATCATGTGTGGGAAACATTCACCCCTCGATACCCCACTGAAAACCACTGGATTAAGTGTTTAATTCAACCAGTGTTGATTAATGGATTGCAAACCAGCCTGACAATCTCTAGGTTCTTAAGAGTCCCTCAAATTCTGGGAGGAATGGTTCCACTCGAGCCAAGGAACACAACAAATGTCTAAAAATACCTGACAGCTTCTATGAGTGGTGTTCATTTCAAGGGCTAGAAACTGCAGCCAAATTGGCTGGAGGCCTATGCTAACTTCTTCCTTAGTAATTGTTTTCTCAATAGATACAGCTCATTTTGAATATCCTCGGATCACTAGGTGGATTTATATCTTGTTTACTATTCCCTGAACTCACCAATTAAGTTTTCATCATTGTAACTACCTTTTGTATTTTTTATCTTCCTGTCGACTACAGCCTCCTGAGAGGTAACAATCTGCACCTGGTTTATTACAGTGCCTTCTGCCACACACAAGAGCACCTGAGCAAAGTGGCTTCTTAATAATGAAGATATGGTTGAACTTTGCCATTTGCTGTGCATTCTCACACACATTACCTCCTCAAACAGAGACACAGAGAGACACCCTGAGAGAGGGAGATATGGAGAGAGACAGAGACAGACGGAAATGAATGGTGTATTCAGTAGCCTCAAATCTGTGATCAGGACTGAAAAACAAGTAATTAATTACTCCTTACCAGAAGTTTCAACATCTTGGCTCAGAGGCAGAGAGAGGAAGAGGCAAGGCTGAAAAGTTTTATAGTTAATTTTAGTGGTAAATGAAAAGAAGTGACAGGAGCTTTCATAATGACTACCTTGGAAGTTGTATAATATAGTGTGTATTCTATGGCCTTTTGTAATATTGACCACTTAAACACCTCTTTATAAAGAGAGGCTGGAAAGGGAGCAATGCTCTTTTCATGGGGAAGGGTTAAATACCTGCTAAATCTCGTGCGGTAAATACCAGAATGAGGCATTTCAGTCAAGGTCTCCTGATTTTAAATCTCATACACTTTCTAACCCAATCCCATGGACTCTTACGAGGAACACACCTAGTTTCACTGACTCTTCATATAGTATCGTGACAGTTGTGGTCATTTTTTCCCCTATTACCTTGAACGTGGTCTGCCTGGGTAAAGAATATCTGCCAGGACCTCTAACCAGGGGCAGGTACAGATTCCTGGAAAGATGTGGATTGTTTCATAATTTCATACCTCCGTTTGAATGCCTTGGATGGATTCTGATGGCTGTGTGTGTGTGACCCATAATATCATTGAGCATGAAGTGAATAAAAAGTAAATTCTCTAAGCTACTTGATTCAGGGAATGCTTAATGGCGTTACATAGTAAATGTCATGATGCTGCACAAAAGCAGGGTAAGATTTTAGCTCTGACTTCTAGCAAAAAGAAGAAAGGAAGAAAAGAAAAGAAAAGAAAAGAAAAGAAAAGAAAAGAAAAGAAAAGAAGGAAAAAGAACAGAAAAGGAGGGAGGAAGGAAGGAAGGAGGGAGGGAAGGAAGGACGGAACTCTTTTTTCTATAAATTAGGAGCAGAATATGTATAGAATGACCACATATGTACCGGCTTGCTCAGGATAATCCCAATTTATTCCTGTTGTCTCAACATGATTATTCCTAGTGTCCCCTCTCAAAGGATTACAGTTTGAAAAGTTAATTGTATAATCTTGCTAAATTGCACATTGTCCAGGTTCACAATGTATGTGACTAGGTTAGTACATTAAGTTTCATGTATAATTACATTTAAAATAGTTGAATACTTCCTCCCACAGGTTGTTCATGATATTAGATAGGTTTAGGGACTAGGTGACAAGTTCCTCCCTTCTCTTCAGAGGCTACAACATCACTTCCCAGGAGAGGAATTTTATACTCCCACCACTGGACACCAGAGAGCAATGGCCAATGCAAAGAAAAAGGCAGACACTAAGCATGAAAGAAAGCGACCCAGCCACCCACTGGGACCCAGGGCCAACTTCCACATTCAAATCTACAGGTAACACCTGTAACCAGAGTGTTAAATGCACATGACTTCTGACTTAAAATATGGTTTTGTTTCTTTCTCTTCTTAAAATTTATTCTTTGCGCAATGTTTCCTGGATGAAACCCCTGGCAAACCCCTGAGCTTTCTGTTTATTTTAATATAACAGCCCCAAAGTCAACGTAATGCCGCATACTGCATTAATTCAGTAAACTGTCCAGTTGAAGTTAGTAATCCGAAAGCTGTATCTGACTGCATTAAATCTTCCCCCTTCTCCCTCCCTCCTCCCTACCGTCCTACCTCCCACACCTGCTTTCCAGTCCCCATTACTCCCACCTTGACTCCCCCCACACCTTCCAGCCTGAAGCCTGCACTGTGGGAGGGAGGCCTTCTGCTCTCTGAGCACTCTAACCAAGCCTGCTGAATTCTCTACATGCTGCCTTGTTCCAGAAGGGCAGGAGAGGAGGCAGGGCAGGAATAAGGGTCATTCTTACTTCTGGCTGGTTCAGCAGTCTGGGCAGAGAGGACGGTAAAAGTGACTCTTTGGTGAGGTCTTCAGAGCCCTCTGCCATCCCTGCCTCCTATGTTCCTGGGGCCTGGACAGTTGTATCTCCAGTCCAAGTAATAACTGGGGACCGTATCCCAAGCTGGTGGTCACCTGGAAGCCCCCCTTTCCACTGTGAGGTCTCCTGGCCTCGTCAGACAGGTCTGCTGAACAAGACCCAAGAAGACACCAGTGATACTCTCTCCAGCCTGGTCTTTGATAAACACTCCCACTTCCCAGACCCAGGGCACCAAAGCAGCAGCCCCTTCTGTGACCCATCATCGAGCAGGTGGTTGGCTCCTGCCTCTTGCTTTAGATTTGCCAGGCAGGAGTCCCACCCCAATCCACAAACCATTTATTTCAGTTAAGAGTCAGGTGCTAGTCTTTGTATCGCCAAATTTGGGGAGACAGAGAGGAAGCTCTCTTGAAGCCCGTTTCTTCATCACCATATGATGGTGATAAGAAATAGCTCAGTGCTCTGATAACTCCTTTTCAAGAAACCTTCTTCATCTAGCTCCTCACACGCAAGTCCTACTGAATGCCTCTGCCTCCTGATCCCTACCAGGCTCAAGTGATATGACAGGCACCAACCTCCTGAAATTGGGAAGAGAGGGCTCAGAGTATACTTTTCTCTGGCTCTCTTTGTAATGGTACCCACCTTACAACATACTCTCACCCTCCTGACATATTTGTGTATCTTCTATCTGACTCATCTACTTGACCGAAGGGTGTGAATGTAGAAACAGGTTACAACAACCATTTAACTTATAAGTCAGAATACGGTACGGAAGGCAGGGGTTGAGGAGAGAGGGGAGTGTTCACCTCACAGTTAACCTTGGAATTGTAATGCCTGCCTATCACACTGGCACCTCAGTAGAAAGTGTACAGATTCATTGGAAGCTATAAACCTTCTGTGAGTATTAACATTAAGGGTCTAGTGCCTAGGAACACAAAACCAGGTTAGCAGGCTGACATCCCACCTCCATCCATTATAAATTCAATCTGAACAGTGCTTATTTCTTTTCTTGTTTCCTGGGCTTTCCAAAAAGCTCTCTCTAGGGTCCTTCTTCATACGAGCCAAGCACCTTACTCCCACAAGGGAAATCTAAGAAATTGCTTTCCTGTGTGCTCTTATATGGAGTTGAGAAATCCCCTCTGATCTGTTGAACTTTTGAAGTCCCAGAAGCAGAAAACACTAAGAAATATATAATAAGGTCAAGAATCTGAAAATGCCACTTGTAAATGGACAGTCATATTGAGTAGACAGGTCTCCTCAGGTGGTGAACATTAGGGCTTAAGAAAGAATGAAAGGGATAAGTTACTTTGGGCACTCAATTTTGTTCCAAGGACAAAGTTTTGATTTCCTTTATACAGGTTCCATGTATCATGGGCTCAAAATGCAACCATCACTGGGCGCTAATACAGAACCTCAACAGAATAAGAAATTGTAGGATTGCCTCACAAAGGACAGGGAAGATGAGACTACTTGGTTTCAACTGCACATGAAGACTCCAGCAGCTTCTGTTACCTGGGCAGACCCATAATTCCCCTCTGAAGGGCTTATAAGAGTAAACAAACACCACAAATGGATAAAAATGTTGATCAGAAAGTCAAAGAATTGGGACCATCACGTAATAGAATTTGTCAAAGGAGTTTTTAGGTGTTTTTCTTATTGGCTTTATTTCATTTAAAGTAATTTTATATTCACAGAAAAATTAAGTGGAAAGTATGAGTTCCTATATCCTGGCATCCAACACAGTCTTCCACACTATGAACATTTGCACCCAATGTGTAAATTTTCTATAATGGATAATCCTACATTGGCACCTTATCATCTCTCAAAGTCCATAGTTTATAGTAGGGTTCACTCTTGGTATTGTACATTCTACAGATTTTGGTGTATATAATGACATGTATCCACCATTATGGCATCTCATAGAATAGTTTCACTGCTCTAAATATCCCATTTCATCCCTCCTCTTCTCCCAAAATGCTGGTAATCACTGCTCCTTTTATAGTCTCAATAGTTTTACCCTCTCCAGAATGGCATATAATTCGAACCATGTAGCATCTTCAGATTGGCTACTTTTACTTTGAAATATGCACTCATTGTCTCTCCATGCCTTTTCATGGCTTGGTAGCTCATGTCTTTTCAGAGTTGAATAATACTCCATTGTCTGAATATACCACAGTTTATTAATCCATTTACCCACTAAAGGACATGTTGATTGCCTTCCAGTCTTGGCAATTATGAATGAAGCCGCTGTAAACATCCATGTGCAGGTATTTTATGTAAACATAAGTTCTCAAGTTATCTGAGTAAATACCAAGTAGCAAGACTGGTGGGTCATATAGTAAGATTATGTGTGCTTTTGTAAACACCTGCCACACCATCTTCCAAAGTGGCTGTGCCATTTTGCATTTCCAACAGCAATTAATGAGAGTTTCTGTCACTCCACACCCTCCCTAGCATTTAGTTTTGCCAGTGCTTCAGCCACTCTAAAAAGTGTGCCATGGAATACTGTTGTTTTTATCTGCAATTTCCTTATAATAGATGATGTAGAGCATCATTTCATATGGCTTCTTTGGTGAGATGTCTGCATACATTCCTTGGTGAGGTGCCTGTTCATATCTTTTGCCCATTTTTTAAGTGGGTTCTTATTGTTGAGTTTTAAGTGTGCTTTGGAAATTCTGGATAACACACCTCTACCAAATGTGTCTTTTGCGAACATTTTCTCTCAGTCTGGTGGCTTGTCTTCTCTTTCTTATGAAAAAAATCTTTTAAAGTGATCATCTACTTTTTCATTAAAATCATTGGTTATAGTGAGAAATGCATGATGACAGAGATGCCCGATAAATTGCTCAATGATGGAAAGGGATCTTTAAGCCTATTGGATACAATAAAACTGCCTGATATGGTAAAAAATAAAATCAAAACAAAGAAACTAAGGCTCTGACATTTGTTAATATTATAAAAATTACAGAAATTTCGCTAAATATCCATATAGAGATAGAGATATAGATAATATGTACACTGTAGACGTATATGTAGGAGCTAGTCCAAAGGTATGCAAAAGGCAAAAGAGAAATTTGAAAAGAAAGTATAAGAAGATGACAATGAGTGGCATGGAAGGATCTTGTTAAAACAGTTGACCATCATCCTTTCACTTCTGCCAATGTTAATACTGCGGCTGGATATCCCCTGGAGTGAATAGGAATCCTCCACCCATTAAATTTTACTTTTTACAAAGTGAAATAAGCCATACAGAGAAAGACAGATACCATATGGTTTCACTCTTATGTGGATCCTGAGAAACTTAACAGAAACCCATGGGGGAGGGGAAGAAAAAAAAAAGGTTAGAGTGGGAGAGAGCCAAAGCATAAGAGACTCTTAAAAACTGAGAACAAACTGAGGGTTGATGGGGGGTGGGAGGGAGAGGAAGGTGGGTGATGGGTATTGAGGAGGGCACCTTTTGGGATGAGCACTGGGTGTTGTATGGAAACCAATTTGACAATAAACGTCATATATTGAAAAAAAATTTACTTTTTACATTTAAGTACATTTTATTTTGTTTTGTTTTCATTTCAAGGTAACATGATTGTAATATGAATTTACTTTTTCTACAAAGACAGACCAGCCAAATGTATTTCTTGTGTAACTTTCATAAGTATCTTGAGTTTTATAAATCTTCGTTCTGCTTTCAACAAACTTTGGATGTTCTGATCTACGCAAAATGATAATTATTTTGCTCACTCAATAGATATACTAGAGAAATACACACATACTTTTCCAAAACATATCTACTTCAAAAGTTATTTTAAAATTATATTTTTACTCTTCGATTCTATATTATGCATCATGTCATACACATTAAAAATATCCTTTTGTAGGGGCGCCTGGGTGGCACAGTCGGTTAAGCATCCGACTTCAGCCAGGTCATGATCTCGCGGTCCATGAGTTCGAGCCCCGCGTCAGGCTCTGGGCTGATGGCTCAGAGCCTGGAGCCTGTTTCTGATTCTGTGTCTCCCTCTCTCTCTGCCCCTCCCACGTTCATGCTCTGTCTCTCTCTGTCCCCCAAAAAATAAATAAACGTTAAAAAAAAATTTGAAAAAAAAATATCCTTTTGTAATCATTGAGACCTTGCAAATTAAAATATCAAAACTCTGGCAGAATGGCTAATTTGAAGCAGGAAAAGCCTCATAATCCTTGACAAGTGATTGTCTTCTCTAAGGTTTTCTGCCGTATCTCACAAAGGTCCCTTCCCCAATCCTTTCTTGCTCTGTAGTCAGAGCAGCCTCAAAAATCCCCCAGGGCTTATTGCTGGCCACTACTCATGCTACACACTCTGCATGACTCATTTTCCACAAGACACAGCATTCACTATCTGCTTTTGGACTCCTGGATGGGACCACCACCGCACTTAACTGGCTGTCCCTGCAGCAGAAACTGAACACCCAAATTACACAAGCTCCCTGCTTAGCATGAAATTGACTTGAAATACAGGTGCTCATAAGCAGCCCCTCTTGCTGGCCTCAAGCTCATTTCCTGATGCGTAACTGGCTGAGACCCCAGGACAAGAGTCAGGGTCTTTCCAACCCTAAGTAGCAGTCTACCCCCACTTCACTGTCCCCCCCATCAAAAATTGCTTGAGAGAAGAAGAATGTCTCGGTTCAATTAGCGTCCCCTTTTGTCTGGATAACCTAAAATTTGTTCATGTAGCATTTCACATATAATTGCTTCAAGTCTATTTCTCTATTTTTATGATGAAATTGTTCCTTCCCAGTGAAACGACACAATACAAAACAGTCGCCCTACATCTTTGGGAGTAATACTAGAGCTGAAGGGACATCATGTTCTAGGGAGTAGTAAAGCCAATGACTCTGTTAAGATTTCCTTGAAGATGGGAAGGAGAAGCAATTACAGGTATATCAGGCTCTCTAAAATAGTTGTGTTCCTGGAAATTTGTGCACAAACCTAATGTTTTATATAAAGACATAACCAGAGCTCTGCTGTTAAAAATATTCTAAAATAAAACACTTTACAAGTAAAAAATGACTTAAAAAAAGGTATCTTTTTTTTTTCTGTTGGTATCTTGAGGCTGGTATTGGATATTGTCCATCTATGGAGGTCACAGGATTAGATACAGAGAAAGAAAATACATTTAGTCCCAGCTACAGCATATGGTTATATGTATACTAAGAATTATATTCTCCACAGCATTCTTCATAATAATGAAAAAATATTAACAATGTAAATGTTAATCAGGGGATTTAACATTTTTAAGTTAAAAATATTAAAGCAGATCTACATAATGAGCTATTACATTGCCATTAAAAACATGTATTTTTTTAAATAATGTGTTTGCCTTGAATAAACAACTGGAAAGTCAAAGAGAACTGCATGTTAATCCTGGCTTGCCTCCTGGTCTGACATCTAATAATGAATAGTCACTTTGTCTTTCTGAGCCTCAATTACTTCATCTGAAAGGTGGGGATTAAAAGAAACAATCCTGAGTAGACTGTTTTGGGACTTAATGGGGATGATACATGGGAAGTGTTCAATGAATGATAAAGTCACATTTTACTGAGCACTCACTATTATTGTAAGATCAAACCATTTGCAGTTCAAAAATGGTCAAAAAATCACAATCCCATGTGGTTAAAACCAAAAAGAATACTAGAGAAGAAGACACAATACAAAAGTAGACTGAAATCTCAGATACTCAGAAGTATAAAGAGGCACACATCCAGCAGTTCACTCTGAAGCAGAAGAATTATTAAATAGTGTTACTGATATTAAAATGATATTAGATCAAGGGTCTTAAACTACAGCCATCCTTCCCATCAAGAGACAGTGACTAATGCTTACGTCAGTGATAACATGCATGTATCTATGCTGGTACCAGGAACAGAACATAAAAGAAAAATAATATATTTATAGGGCTGTAGCCAGGGTTCTTCTGAGCTAGGTACACAGACCAGAGAGAGACAACAGAGCAGGGAGGGTGGGCAGGCTCCTGTCCTGGCTATGCCCTGGGCTCACAGAAACAGTGGCCCCATTTAAGCATGTGATCTGGCATTTCAAGTGATTGTGGGAAGAAGTAATCCATTCTTCCGGGAGAAGGTGAAGATAAGTCAGAAAAGGGAGACGGCGAAGAGGAAGAGCTTCTGCCCACCCACCTCCACGTCTACTTTTTCTTCTGCCTTTTTTCTAACCAAATAAACTTGCTATATTTTTAAATGTTTTTCTACAGTGATTGTGATTGCATGTATGTGTAATTTTATAGGAAAAAAAAGAAAATTTTCTTTTACTTGCAATTATATCCAATTAGAGAATACTATTAAAGTACACTGATGACAAAAAATAAAAAAATAAATAAAATAATAAAGTATACTGATGATGAGAAGCATTAAAACATCCACAGGAAAGATAGACACTCTCCCAGGTGAGATTATCAATGGCTCCTTCTGTGCTGCTTTGTCTCCATGAATATGCTTTAGTGGTTAAGAACCGCTTCATGTTCAAGGGTGGCTTAGCCTTAGAGGACAGACTTAGAAGGGGATTACGATTATATCAAAGATCAGAAGAGAATGATTTTTTTCAGAACAAAAGACTTCTAAAATCTTCTAAAATTTCTCAGCCTTTTTACATCTCCTTTCCACTATATGTTATATGGAGATCTCCTTGTAACAGTTAATAGAAAAATTCAAATCGTAAACAAAGGAAAGAAAAAAAAGATTTGGGATATTAGAATAGAAAAATATGTGAATTGTCCCATTATAGAAAACTAAGATCCCCAGAGATATGGACTGTACTTACTTTCCATCCCTATTAAAATGGCCTTTTTTGTAAAGAAAAGGCACTATTTCCTTCTTCCTCTTTCCCTGTCTCTAATAATGAAGCCACATCAAGACAGATCAGAGCCCTCATCAGCTTCTGGAAAAGTAAATCACTGAAGAAAGGCTATTTTGCAGTCTTTCTGGTTCATTTTCCCTCCATTGTTTTAGTATCCTGAGTGCATGGAAAATCAAACTTTGTCACTCACAGTGCTGTTCTTGGCTGAATTTTGGAAGCAGTCAGCAAGGTTTCTACAATAAACGAATGACCACACACACTTGTGAAGGTATATGCGTGCGCGTGCGCGCACACACACACACACACACACACACACACACACATACACCAGAATAATCAGAACCCTCCGTTGCTGATATTCCAGCCAGAAGGATGAAAATAAATGGTGTACGGTCATTAAAACTCCCAAACCAATAATTTTGAGTATGGTGTCAAATGAATGATGGCTAAGCGAAAAGAGGTCGAAGGGTTCCCTCTGCTTAAACAAATGAATTAATTAAAGGGTTAAGACCAATTGGTTAGAAAATCATCACGAAAGGTCACTCTTAACAGAGTCATTATGCTTAGAGTAAACAGTTATCAGCTTATCCTGCAAAATAAGTGTCAGGGCTGCTGTATGTTTGAATACAAATTATTTACAGAACGCTCTGCTAGCCTTGCCTCATTTTGCCTCTGGGAATATGCAGAAGCTGGCCTGTGTAGGTTTATGCATGTATGTGCACACTTGTGCATCTCATTAAAAATTACCGTCTTTGCATGAAAGAGAATGGCCAGCTCCAAGGCCATAGACAGGAGAGCTCTACTGATGGTATCAGTACTTAGATCAAGTGTGTCTTGTTTTGTGTTTTGTTTTTTCTTAGAATCTGGAAAGACACACTGGTTCTCAGAGGAGTAAGGACTCTCATTTTGTTTTAAGTTGATTATTTATCTTAGAGAGAGAGAGGAGAAAGAGAGCAGCAGAGGGAGGGAGAGAGAGAGAATCCCAAGCAGGCTCTGTGCTGTCAGCACAGAGACTGATGTGGGGCTTGAACTCACGAACTGTGAGATCATGGCCTGAGCAGAAACTGAGCAGAAACCGACTGAGCCATTCAGGTGCCCCTGTTTTGTTTTGTTTTTTGATCACACTGTTAGGTAAGGTTTCTAAGTGAAATTTCTATCAAAAGTTCAGGAAACCTAGTGTCCTAATGCTTCCCATGACCTCTCCAACTCATATCTGCTCACAGCTTTAGTAGCCAAAGGCAGACAAGAGGGAGTCTGCCTTTCAAAAACAGGATAATCTTATCAGATTTCAGTGGAGCTTTGAGATCAGAACTTCCCGGAGTTGAACTGTGGTGAAGCTGGCTATGTGATATATTAAAATGCAGATACTGTGGCCTTTGGATCCCCCCAAAATATACGTGTGTGATTCTGGAAAAGCCATATGCTGTGGGGTAGAATCCTGGGAAGATAAACACTGTATGGTTTCTTTCCTAATTCTGAGAAGACCTGGAGATTCTTGTCCTGCTCTTTGTCTCCTGGCGGACTCTGAAGGTTCAATAATATTTGGGAAGAGGGTTCACTCAGATACTACCCAGAACACTCCAGAAATATTCTTTTGGATCTTTATTCATTCACTCAGCTGGTCATTTAATTTTAATGGGCCTACTTGATGTGGCAGGCACTCTAGTAGGCGAGGGACACACAAAGCCACATTGTCCTACCATCAAAGGGTTTACAGTAGAGGCAAGACAGAAAGGTGACAAAATGCATCTAATGCGATGAAGCTAAAAGCAGCTGCAAGAACAGGGTCTCAGAACTCATTGGGGGGGGGCATGGAAGTGGGTAGGGGGAATACTTGGTCAGAAAGGCAGAAAACTGTTTCACCATGCTGGACTCCAGCGTGAAGTTCTTCCTCTGGAAGTTGGCAATCGCCCCAAGTGCACAAATACAGATGTTTGCTTGTTTCTAACTCCTGAACCGGAGAGCCACCAGCTCAGAGGCATCATCACGGGACAGCCTCCTGCAGTTTTCATGGATCATGCCTTATGAATAATGGAAACTTTCAAGAATGATTTTGGTTTAAGATCAGGGATAAGCCCTTTCTGTGGGGCTGTGTATGTCAGCACTCTGCCCTGGTAAATTATCTGTAGACAGCATAGTCTATCAAAATGAGCACACCACTGTTCATTTTTTCCAGCCTGCCATGCTGTTTATTAACCGCCATCCATTATTTTAAAAACATTTCTGGAATCAAAGGTAAGAGGAAAGAGAGAAACAAAAGGGTGATAAGAGATAAATGCACCACAAATCTAGATTGCATATGCCAGTGAGATAGCACAAATGTCTGGGGAAAAAAATGCAGATTCTTCCAGAACAGCAGGAATAGTCACAGGCTTGCATGGTTCCAGGAGGTTCAAAAAAGACAGGGTTTAGGGACATTGACAGTTACAGTCGGGAGGTGTTCTCATGGGGAAATGATGTGTCAAGCAGATCAGTTACCCATTTGATCCCTCATTTCTGGAACAGTGACATTATGTGAATTTTTGGTCCACCCCCATGTTCCCTTAAAAGCATACTAGGTATGATATTAATATATGCTACAAGTATATTATTATTTTTGAGAAGTGTGTGACATTTTTTGAAATACCTGGAGATACCCTAAGGTTTTTAAAAACAGAGTAGAAATCACTGGCTTGAGTAAAAATAACTTCACATGTAGCTGCTGATAGGCCCCCTGATACCATTCATCTGGCATCTAATCACCCTTCCTTGAAGCACCTCACAGCACTCCTGTCACCCTGTGTTATTACTGGAATTCTGAGTTGTTATCTTACATTGTCACTCAGTGACAAAGCATAGGTATGTGTTGTTGCCTTGGAGTGATAGCAATCTTTCCCCCTCCTCCTCAACACATGTGTGTGCCTACTGACTACAGCACAAGGTATGTTAGCTTTTTAAACAAAAGGACACGTTAGTGGGACTCAAGAAGTAAAGAAGAAGAAAATGTCAACGTCCAAGAAAAACAAAGCAACATGGTTTCGAAGAATCCAGACAAAGTTTTGCTCTAAGGACATCCTCAACAAACACCCAGAATGATCCTGACTGCTCTCCCATCCGAAGAATCGGAAGTACCTTCAAGGTGAGCACTCCCCCCTTGGTGGCAATGGCAGTAGTGAGCTGGTTTGCACCAACACCGTTGCAAAGCAAACACTTCAATAGGAATTAGCGTCCAATTCAAACCACCTTCCCAGGGCTGCCTCCTCATTTCATAATGTTATGGAACAATTACCAAATGTTGCAATTCTGAAACCAGTCTGAGACCCAGGCCTCTGCAATTTACAACATATCCAGAATCTTCGTCAACATTAATTTTCTCCGTCCTAATTTACATGTTTTCTTTCACACTACAAAAGGATCTAAGTTTATGATTTACATGGAGAGCACGGCTGCATTTCAGGACTAGATGCAAAAAAGATTACACTCTTAATGTGGATGATAAATTTGCATCCTTGTTAAAGTAGAATATTTTAGCCATGACAAATGACAAGATGGGAGAACATGCTCACTGAAACTTGGATGCCCAGAAGTAAGTAATTGGCAACATTAGCAAGCAGCCCGGTCATGTAAAGCCCGGGAAAATAGTGGATCAAGGGTTCATTGATTCTGTGTGTCTCTCACACATTAAAATCCTCTGGGTACTTTTAAACTACCTATCTCCTGGGCTCAGTCCCAGAGATTCAGATTCCATTGATTTGGGGTGGGTACACACACATATTTTTAAAAGCTGCCCAGGAGATTCTAATGTGCCCAGCATTAAGAGCCACTGACTATGAAATATACTTAGCATATTGCCAGGCGTATGATCAATAAGACAGAAAATAAAATGAAATCAGTGATTTATGAATTCACTGATTCATTAAAGAGATACTTATTGAGTATTCACTATGTGGTAGGCATTGTTCTCTGTTCCAGTGCTACAAGGCAAAAGTTGCAAACCAAACACTGATTCTCAAGGAGCCCAGGGTCTAGAGAATTGCAATGACACTAGGTACATCTGGGATGTCCCCTGCCATGTTGGAGCAAATACAAAGGTCAAGTTTTCCCTGCTCCAACTTCTAACTAAGAATAACTACCTCCAGATCACTTTACAACTTGAAGAACATGTGGATCATCATTATATCTGGTTACCAGATAGTTAGAACAACTGTAGCTAGGGAAAGCATTTTTAAAATCCTCATCTTACAAATTTACAAAATTTACAAAAGTGAGGCCCACAGTGGCTTTTCAGTAAATGATAGCTAGCTCTTTTCCCTTTTTTCCTTTACAATCAGAAGACCTGAGTTTCCGTTGTTTCTACCTCTTAAAATGTATCAGACAAGTCTTAAAAATTTTTATTTACTCCTTATGGTAACCTGATTGACGGAATTATCATCATCACCAAGCTGACATGGAAATCAAGGTTCAAAGACATAAGGTGATATAGGCAAGCTAGTTATTTGTTCTCTGTCATTTTTTAAATGTTTTTTTAACGTTTATTCATTTTTTAAATAGAGACAGAGCATGAATGGGGGAGGGGCAGAGAGAGAGGAAGACACAGAATGTTAAGCAGGCTCCAGGCTCTGAGCTGTCAGCACAGAGACCAAAGTGGGGCTCGAACTCACGGACTGTGAGATCATGACCGAAGCTGAAGTCAGACTCTCCACCAACTGAGCCACACAGGCACCCCTGTTCTAAGTCATTTTAATTTCGAGTATGGGGTTTCTAATTTAGTGGCCATAAAACCAGGTTACTACCTGCAAACCCAGAGTGAGTTTGCCTGCTTCTGTCTATCTACCTCTAATAAGCTAGCAACAAGCTATCATGGAGACATGTAAGGCGAAAAAAATCTAAAATAAAGGTATTAATATCTTCTCATTAGCATTCCAAAATATATGAGGACATGTGCTTTGAGCAACACAGCTATTCAGAGCAACGATTCTTAGACATATGGAACATCAAAGCTATCGTGACAATCAGAGTCCATCTAGTACATATTTTCTTCTTATAAATGAGGGGCCTGGGACTCTATGGAATAAAATGATTTGGCTAGGATCACACAATTAGTGGCAGTGCTAAGATTAGAACACACGATGTGTTCATACCAACTTTCAAACGTGCACGAGACATACTATTTATTTTCATAGGAATGACTAAAGTAGTGGTAAATCTTTAACAGATTTAATACTTTGATGTATTTGCAAAAGTTTGAGGAAAGTCTACGATGAAACTTATTCAATTTTCATTTAGAATTTCTAACATTTCTGAAAACTACTCTGAAAGGTAAGAGTTAAAAATTGAAAAATTGGCAGCCTGGAAACGCTGTTCTTTTTTTGGTTTTGTTTTCTAGGTTTGTTTTTGCTCTTGTTTTGTTTTTTTAAGCTTTGTTCTTTTTTTTCCTCTTTTTTTTTGCAAAATTTATTTATTTATTTTGAGAGAGACAGAGACAGCACAAGTGGGGGAGGGGCAGAGAGACAGAGGAAGGCAGAAGATCTCAAGCAGGCTCCACACTGTCAGCGCAGAGCCTGACACAGGGCCTGAACTCATGAAACCGTGAGATCATGACCTGAGCCAAAACCAAGAATGGGACGCTTCACTGACTGAGCCACCCAGGAGCCCCTAAGCTCTGTTATTTTGAATACACACTTTTATCACCATCTAGGGCCACATTTGAATGTGAGCTATTCTCTTCTACCTCCTAAAAATCTGCAAAAGTGTTCTGTATAGTATGATGCAGGAAGCTAACTATTCTCAAATGCAGATTAATTGCTGAAAATCTCAATTCCCCTCGATTCTTTCAGTTTGGTCTTCCGAAGCATCCGTTGTGACATGGGCACTTCATCAAGCTCTTTCCTTCCTATGTCCAATTGGGTCCTGAGTGGTAGCTAATGGTCACTAGTTGTGTGATTCTCTGAGGAAAAAACAACAGGATTGGTACTAACTCACAACCCCAGAATCCTATGCCCAGAAAAGAGCACAAAACTGAGATGAAATGCAGTGAGAAGACACTCAAGTCCACAATAGGAGCCAAGATTGGGTGAGCCCATCTGAGAGGCTTTCTCTCAGCCCTGGTGCGATTTTCAGCAGCTTGAAATCAAAGTCTTCAGCCACCAAGAAAAGAACAAAGTATGAAAATACTATTGATAGAGGAAACTTACACTTACTGAGCCCTACTGTGCATCTGCAGCTGCAAAAATGATTTTTCCTCACAGCAAACCTACACGAGATGTGCTTACAGGGAACTAGGTTTTCATGGACACTGGGAAGCCGGAAGCTGAGCTCTTGTTCAGGGATTTAGTGAACCCTGATTTCCTCCACAGATCAGATGATGACAGGCTTGGCATTAGCCCCAGAGGAAAATGAAAACTTACAAGGAGGTATCAACTACAACGATTGTTCTTGAATATAATGTAAGCCTCAACTCTAAAAGCATCATCAAAATTCAAAATACCAGATTCTCAGACATGGCAGCAAACTATCCTTCACGGACAAAATCACTAACAGTTATTTGTGACCACCCTGTTTTTGATCGATTTTTGCCTTTGGTTAAATACAATAAAAACTCAGTCTAATCTTAAATTAGCATATTTGTGTTCCTTTAAATCTGAAATGCTGCAGGTTATCAGCCCCATGTATCAGATGAGGGAAATGAGGGCTCAAGAAGGTAATTACACATTTCAACTCTACCTTCTCCACAAGGACAAAGAATCTGTAAGAAAGGAAGGGTAACATTATTTCCGGTGGGTACGGGGACTCTTGGGTGACATAAAGTGCCAAATCTACAAAGAAAGCTGGCCCTGGAACTAGAGGGAAGAGGAACCAAAATGCACAATTTAAATCTGCTCTAGGTTCTGAAGCCTATTTCAGGGGCTTTTCACACCCCACATCCACCAGCTTGATGTTTTCCATTATTAACTAGATTGGTACCTGTACCTTGACCTTCGCCCAACTACAATGGGTCTCTGGAATAAGAGAAATCACTCTAAGTTTCAGTTCGAATATGTCCTGCAGAGCTGTATCTGGAACAGATGAGGAACACAGATGAATCAGTACCCAAGAGCAAAGGGCAAATTGATGTACCCCAGGCTGCCATGCTGGCTAGTGAAACTGAAATCATTAGAACCGTCAAGGAGGCAAGACCCTTAGCTGTTCCATGCTGGCCAAAGCCTGGACAGTAGCCAACTCCAGTAGCACCCCCTCCCCAGTCCCAAATGTTTCCTGGTGACCGGGGGAACAATCGTATCATGGTGGTTTTAAACAAGCCAATGATAAGTAAGAAGGGCCTTTTTGAGCAAGAGTCTTCCAGTTTTGCAGACACTCTAAAAGTGACCCAATTATTTTAAAGTAGTAGATATAGGCAGAGTCCACAGATTCCTATGTCATCTCAGCATCAGAGCATCAGCTTCTTTGCAGAACTTCCAAGAAGGGGAAATTAGAGGCCAGACCTCTATCAAGAGTACAGCAGTAACCACAATCACTAGATGTCAGCAAAACTCTGATTGCTAAGGCCACTACAGACTGGGATCAACTGTCGCCCGGTAAAAGTATAGTAACCATGTTATAACATCCATTTAAGTTTTGAAGAGACAGGTTGTTGGGATGGCTTTCTGCCACCCAACAAGAGGAAATGGCCCAAGCAATGGAGAAGGGAAAGGGTGGTTTAAATTCTCACACTTCTTTGGGGTCAGATGTGATAGATCGCCAACTGGGAGAAGGGAATAATAAACCGAGAAAGGGTGATCTAGGAAGTTGCCAAACGACAATATAAGTGAGAAAACAAATTTCAGAATCATTACCAATCAAGTAAGGGTTTTCAGATGAAAAACCTCCTTGCCCCACCAAAGAAAAGAATTTATACATCAACTTATAACAGGCCTGGCTAATCCCAGCCCCCAATTATTTCCAAGTGTATCTTTCTGGTATAACGCAGCAAGCATAAATTTCCTGATTAATATAGTGTAGAGTTGGGGATGGAGAAGACAGACTTCTGTCAAGCCACCTTATTTCTTTCAAACTCAAAGAGTTAAAGCTAAGTTCACACTGGTCTGTCTCAATGTTCGTATTTGAAAGGGACGATGAAGCAGGACACTCAAAGATAAATTCTTTTCAAAAAGCTCTTTTAAGTCTTGGTCCCCAGAAATGCTGGCAGAAATAAATATACATTTTTCAAAAGAAAAAAAAAAGTCCTGTGCCTTTCATGAATTGATTGCATCTCCTGCTTCTGCAAGCTAAGAAGTCATAATCCTCTGGAATCACAGATTGTTTGAAGCCAATAAACCAAAGGTGATGACCTTGCTAATACATCCCAGCAGGAGGAAGAAATAAAGCCGTGCTGAGGAATAACTCTTTGGCACACCATTTCCCTTTGGAAAGAAGAGAACGGAACAGAAAGTGACCCAGCTTGATTTATGGATGAGCAGCATTTCGGGAAACCTCACCTGAAATCAGAAAAAGGGTTTTCTCAAGTTCTCCAGTAATGCTGCTTTTGTTCCTCTTGTCCTAGTACACACAGGGCAAGCCCCCACCCCTGGATACCAGCTTCATTGACATGTACAACTCCCCTAGCCTCTGCTCCCAGTGAGGCCCGTCTATCATGATGTCCCATGTCCCTCTACCTAAAGTTAATTCTCTGGTGACAGCACAGCACTCAGGATCAGGAACTCCCATGGGCTCAACATATATTTATTTTATACAACTCTCTAACGTTAACAGGACAAGTAACTAGGACACACGGATGGGAATAAATTCATCTTCCTTTTATAATCATACCCACTTCTGACACTCATAGAGGCATCGCCACAGACGTGCAGCATAAAAGTGTCAATCTACATGCTGAACTCAAATTAATATTTGTCACCTCCTTTATGTGCAATGTCAATAAGTGACAGCAATAACTGACAATTGAATTCAATGACAGAGGGAAGTTAACCTTTGATTACCTATGATATGTGGTATGAGACAAGCTTTACATAAATTAGTTAAGTCCATAATTTTTTTTAAATCTTCTTTCCCCAGTACATTTACCCCAGTGCTCCATTTTACTGAATACATACAACAAGCCAAGAATTGTGCTTGGCATCAGGGATACAGAATTGAGCAAGACAGCAGGCGACCTTCAAAATATTCCCAGTAAGGGAAATAAATATAAAGAAAGTACTTACAATTCAAAGTAATGCATTAAAAAAGGAAAATGTGTCTAACAGTAAGAGTTAGCACAGGAGTAGTAATTTATTCTCTGTATGAAGGGGGTGGTCAGGGAAGGAATCACACAAGATTCCCCTTGAGGTTCAAAGCCTGGGCCCTGGACCAGAAAGCCTGGATCCAGATCTCTCTTCTCTACTGCTTAATACCCCTGTGACCCTATGGACAAGTTTCCTCATCTATAAAATGGGTATAATAATAGTACCAACTCATAGGGTTATTGGAAGAATTTAATTTATATGTATAAAGCACTCTTAAGAGAAGTCCGTGGCACATCGTAAATAGCCAGTATAAATAGCTATTGTTTTTATTTATTAGATAAATCGAACACAGGAGAAAAGACCTTTCAAACAAAGATGACCATAGAAGCATAAGATCCAATGTTTCTGTTTCTTTGTTTTGCATCCTTTACTGAGTGCTCAGTAGATGATACACATTTAACCTAAATGTCACCATAGTCCTCTGATAGTCCTATGAGATAAATACTATTACAGCCTCTTTTTTTTCCAGATGAGGAAATGGAGCCGAGATTAAGATGCCTCCCCTGCACTTCAGAGTTAGCAAGTGGACAGAACCTGGATTCATGTGTGGGCAGTTCAACATCCAAGCCCAAGTGCTGACCTGTTTGTGGACCAGCCTTCCAAGAGGAAACGTTGTTTGGCAAAACCTTCAGGGAGTTCACCATGGTGGGAACATATAATGATCTTCCTTTATTTATTAAGAATTTTTTAATGTTTATTTTTGAGAGAGAGAGAGGGAGGGAGAGAGACAGAGCACAACTGGGGGAAGGGCAGACATAGAGACACAGAATCCAAAGCAGGCTCCAGCCTCTAAGCTGTCAGTACAGTCCCTGACGCTGGGCTTGAATTCACGAGCCATGAGATCATGACCTGAGCCGAAGTTGGCGCTTAACTGAGCCACCCAGGCGCCCCATGATCTTCCTTTATTGAGAGCTCTAATAACTGGAGTGACCAAGTTCAAGGAATATGGTTATTTGAGAGGAGAGAGACAGGAGAAGCCAAAGGCAGAATTGAGAATCCAGAAAATTAAATCCCAAAACTAGACTTTTAAAGAAAAAAGGAACAAATCATTGGCATGGGCTCCAGGGGACACTGTGGGAAGAAAAAAAAAGTGACCAGAAATAACTCAACATCGCTTCAGTATGACATGTGGGCTGGTCTCTGTCTCTGTTTCTCTTTATTTCTCCCTCTCTCTCTCTCTTAACACAGGTAAGGCAGTGACTACCAGATGTGGCTAATAGACAAGTCTTAGGTCTTGAATGTAAGACCTGCCTGGAGGAAAGCTACTATAACCAGTTTGAGGATGCTGCTTAGTGTTCCCCAAAGATGTGGAGGTAAGTTGTCACTCACAAATACCTAGGAATGTGGGGGACCTCACAAGTATATCCAGTTGTTTCATACACATGCAGAAAAATAGAAGCTCGTTCTCCCACAGAGCTGAGTGGATTTCTTAACAGCAACTTTAAGAAAAGGCTTTTCTGATAAACTCCACCTGCTCCAACCAGTTCCTTTTCACAACATCCGCTGGGGGCAAGATATGTTCTAAGTTTAATATTATAAAAAGTCACACGCCTCTGGGTATTATTTCTTCAGTGTTCTTTAAGCTTACCAACATGCTTGGATTGGGGGTTCTGCTGTTTCACCGCTTGTCTTCCCCCAATCCCAAACTTCCTTTCTTCTCAATTTGGCACGGACCCCCTCATGTACTGCTGCAACCTCCCCTCAGCTCTCACGTCCTGTTGTCCTTCTTCAACAACTCTCAGGAACTACATAAGCAGCCGCCTTCTTGAGTATTACACAAAGCTCACGGTAGTGAAAGCACAGCCACACTGAGCGTAGTCTGTAGCCTCAGCTGGGACTGAGCATGCCCAGCACTGCACCTGCAGGCCCCTGAGAAGTCCCGCTTCCTGCCTCTGCAGCAGGTCTTCCAAATTATTGAACCCCATCTCCAGCCCATTTCCATTCACCGTAAAGCCAAATGTCAGGAACTCTCTCAACTCCTGGTCTCCCAGGAAAGCTAGTCTATGTGTGCCCCACTCCAGCTTCCCTGTGTGGTAAAAGAAATGCTCCCGCTGTGCTCACCCCTCAGCCCATTCTGATCTACATGGCTGAATAGTCCCCCATATGAGCTCCCAACCCCTACCCTCTCTGCCACTCGATCTCCTACCAGTTTCATTCACTCTGAGGTTTTCCTGCATTTTCAACATCTTATTTATTCCCCTATAAAACACGGTCAGCATCGCCCTCTCTTAAGGAAAGGAAGGCATTCCTTTAGCCTATGACCTCCTTTATGGAAAAATCAGCTCCCTTCCTTTACTTCCCTTCACAGCTGCTTTCTTGGAGGAGTTGTCTCCATACCCTTTTCTCATTCACACACAGTTGCAGGTGCTCAGTAGACAGCAGTGGAGCAAATGTATATGCAGTAACAGCCTCACCATCCACTGCACTATGCAAGACATTAGCAGGAAAGTCATTGTAGAAATGCCTCTTCTTCACACCTTCTCACTCCTCCTGTTGGTCCTGTTGGTTTTCACTGTATAAGATCCACTGGAATCATCGCCCCCTGCCAACCATATCCCGTACTCCATTTCTTCATGCTTCCCCACCAAAAAAAAAAAAAACCACACAAAAAACAAAAAAACAAAAAACAAAAACAAGTCAGCTCGTTTTCCTCTCTTACTTTACTGACTACTGTTCTCATGGTCAACAGTCTCACTCTTTTCCAACTGAATCCTCAACATGATACAGAGGTCAGTTTTTCCCCCTAAAATTTACATTTCATCAAGTCTTTCCCTTGCTCTAAACTTTCAATGATGTGTTACTTCCTCTGGGATAAATGTCAGAATATCTAGCACAGCTGAATATGGACTGACCCATTTCAATTTTTCCAAAATCATTTCCAAATACTCCATCCACACACAAGACCATGTTGTGATCTTGTGTAGTCTCCTTAAGACGCCATGTCAACAGCATGTACAGGTGCCTAGAATACGGTACACAATAAATCAATAGCCTCTTTTACTGGCTTGATTCCTACTCGTTCGTCAAGAGTCAGATCAGGTATCGTCTCATCCATGAAGCTTTCCCTTCCCCGACCCAGAGCATGTTGTGGTGCTTCTATTATGGTACTTGACACACTAATCTCTCATTTATTTATCTGTCTCTCCCACCAGACTGTGAATTGCTTCAGGGCAACAATCAGATCTTATTCACATCTGGATTCACACCATTTAGCATCATTCTAGGTGTGTACTTATTTATACATTCAGTTAATTTGACAAACCTCACTTGAACATCAATGTGCCAGGCACTTTCCCGAGCATGTGAGAAAAAACAGAAAGCAAACCAGACAAGGTCTCTGCCCTCAGGGAGCTTATATTCATTCTAGTAGTGGGCATGAGCCAATGACAAGTAATGAATAAAATCATCACAGATCAGGACATGTACAGTGAATAAAATAAGCAAAGAGATGTGATGGACAAAAACAAGGGTCCTCTTTAAAATAAGGAGGTTGTAAATGTCTTTTCAAAAATAAGGTGGTGTTCAGGCTGAGACCTGAAAAATGAGAAGTTAGTCATGTTGACCGAATAATGAGACTGTATATAGCTACACATGATAATTAAATTCTGTACCTTGTGAACTTCTTGGGGTCTAGTACACAGTTCTTTACTCAAAGACAGTGTAGTAAAGTGGTAATTAACATTCTAAGTACTTCCTGAATCTCTAACTAGTTTTAACATCGGATGTTAGTTCCTCCACTTTCTCTAGCAAAGTTTTCTTATTTCCTGGGCTCGTATTGGTAACGTTTCTAGAATATCAGGGCAATGAATGCTTTTGCATGTATCTCATCTACTGCTTGCTGAAGAAAGAAATAGGAAACTCCACAGAGAGTCAACCGTTGAGGCAAACGAGGCAAATGATGAGTGCAGAGGTACAACCAGAGGCTGACTCTCACAGAGAGGTCAGGAAGGTCCACAGAGTCTGCAGGCAGAATGCAGCCAGATCCTTGTAGAAACAGCCTCCATGTGGGGATGCAAGAAGGTTTTGTCAGAGCTGAGGGTGCTGACAAGCATTCATGGTGCTCTATGGACAAACTGGGTTCCCACAATTGAATCTGGGCTTTTCACTCTGGGCGCTGGCTGTGTGCTTACTCTTTAGAATGCATGTCCTGGGGTTTTACCAGATCATGCAACGCATTATTCGAAATGGCATCCCCTACATGGAGGGCATTAGGGTAAAAGTTTAGGATATAAGCAAGTATAAGACATAGACCTGGCTTTCGGAAACCCTAAACCATTTCTTAATATACTGCTTCTTTTAAAACAATTTTTTTTAATGTTTATTTATTTTTGAGACAGAGGGAGACAGAGCGCGAGTGGGGGAGGGGCAGGGAGAGAGGGAGACACGGAATCTGAAACAGGCTCCAGGCTTTCAGCTGTCAGCACAGAGCCCGATGCAGGGCTTGAACCCACGAACCATGAGATCGTGACTTGAGCCGAAGTCGGACGCTTAACCGACTGAGCCACCCAGGCGCCCCAATATACTGCTTCTAAGCAAAAAAAAAAAAAATAATGATATTTATTGTGTGCCAAGTTCCGTGAGTGTCAAACAAAAATAACTAAGACCTAACCATAGCCTTTGAGTTCAGAAAGAGGTCAGAATGGAAATAGGCGAACATAGACACTAATTCATGCATAACTTTTGCATTGTATTTGCCACACTTCAGAAATCACCTGCTGAGTGTCTGCCCTTCACTAGGTTTTCAGTTTTTGCAGGGAAGAAACAATTACTTGCATGTTCCTGCCTTGCCAGTGTCTGCCTCGCACAGTGCCTGGCACAGAACAGGGGGCTATTTGGTATGTGCTAGACTAGACCAAATGAATATATATCTAATAACCATCCTGAGACAAAGATACGTAACACACTATGGGGTTACTGAGTAAGCAACAATTTACTTTTGCTTCAGGGGGAGGCAGATGGGAACAGGAGGTCCACAGAGCAATAAATATATGAAAAAGTGTTCAGCATCACTAGTGGTCAGAGAAATACCCATTAAACCACGCAGAGATTAAGACACCATTTCTACTAAAAAGACCAGCAAAATTTTAAATGGAATCAAATTAAAACTAAAAATTTAAATTCAACTTTTAAATTGAAAATAGCCGGCACTGGTGAAATCATCAGGAAGTATGTAACTTATTGCTGCTGTTTGGTATGTGAATTATTCCCATCTTTTCAGAAAGTCACCTGTTTGTGGAAGCACTATGTGTAATCTCAAATACCGTGGAAATGAGCTATAGATCCATTAAAAACATAACGGGAGGTGGGGAGTTTAGGTGGTTCAGTCGGTTAGGCATCTGACTTCAGCTCAGGTCATGATCTCACGGGCTGTGATTTTGAGCCCCATGTTGGGCTCTATGCTTAAAGCTCAGAGCCTGGAGCCTGCTTCAGATTCTGTGTTTCCCTCTCTTTCTGTCCCTCCCTGGCTCATGCTCTCTCTTGCTCTTAAAAATGAAGAAATAAAACATAAAAAAATTTTTTTAAAAAGGTAACAGGAGGCACAGGCTAGCAAAGATCGGTTCCTGGCTGCATGATGCTGAGCGTTACTTAACTCTCCAAGCCTCCCTTCTCTCATGTGTAAACTGGGGACACAAGCAATGTCTATTTTGCAGTGTTGGTAGGCAGGTAGACAGCACTGAGAACATTTTCTGGTGCACATGAAACAGTGCATAAGCTGATTAGGACATCGTTGCTTAATCCAGCATACAACCTCCACACTATTTGATGCTTACAAAGCTGACTTTTGTTTTTTCTAATGTATTCATTTCGACAGACACCCATGACTCATTATTAAGTAAAGCAAACAGGTTATCAGAGTCCTGTGGATACTTACTCTTATTTTCTTAAACAAATGAAAAAAGTGATGCTGAGATAGTCATATATACATATATATTATATATATATATAATTTTTTTTTGAGTTGGGTCATAATGGTATGGACAGAATCACCAAAAGCTCTCAGCATCACCTACCTTAAGAAAGCTAGACGTGTGTGAGGAGTAAGAGACTATTAAAATTTTTATTAGTCTCTGCATTGTTTGGCTCATTATAATGAGCATATATTACAGTAAGGTTTAATGCAATAAGCTTATACCTCCAGGAGCCGCAGCAACTCCACATGACACAAATATGGGAAAGGGAGTGAAGTTTAGAAAGCTTAAAAGAATCCAGAACCTAAAGCAGCTCCTGGTCCTGCTGGGGAGTGTGGCTCTCCCCTTGGGGCCCCTGGAAAGGCACTAAATGTTCGCCTGCACGGGGCTGAGGGACAACATCAGAGCTGCATGACATAGAGAGCCCTCCTGAGGGGAAATCACCAAGCTCGAGCTTGATTCTTTTCATTCTGTTTTTTTCTTTTCTTTTTTTTTTAATTCTTTTTCTTTTTTTTAGGGTGGGTATTCCTATTTTATATCCTTATTTTTGTGGTTGACAGGATTTTGCAGCAAACCATCCTACAAAGCAGGGACTGAGAACCTGTGCCAAGCTGCCCCCTGCTCTTCCTCTGGATGATGGGTGGGAAGGCCAGACACGCTTAGCTAATGTGCCTCAACCACAGGGCTGGCAGAGTCACAGACCTCAGGTCAGCTGCTGTCAGCTTGGACCCCAGGCGCTCTCCAGAGACCCCTCTCTGCAGCCAGCCCCACACAGACACTGCCCCAAGGCACTCTATGGCCATTCTCTCCACAGACTCCACTAGGAAGCCTCTCTTGATAACTGCAGTGTCAACACCCAAGAAGAAACAAAGATACTCCTGTGATGAGGAGATGGGGCTGGCTCCCGGACTGGAATCAAGCAGAAAGCCTAACCATTGTCCCTACCTTAACCCCACACACCTGTTCCCCCAAAGCAAGTAGTGCTCCTTGGAAAGTACATCATTTGAAGATGTGCTCAGATGCTGGCTTGTGTTTCACCAGAATCTGAACTGGGATACTGGACTTGAAGAGAAGTCAGCCATGTCAGCCAACCTCTAGGACAGAGGCACTGCAGGCTGCGTGCCCCTTGAAGAGTATCCTTTCAGCTGCTTCCAGAATTGCCTAGGGCTTTCTCACCAGCTAAGCCTCTCTCAGCAAAGTGCTGATTACCCTGGCACAAGAGGGAAGAAAGATGAATGTATTTATTCTCAGAGAGACTGTATCTAGATTGTGACATTTTATTTATCTCGACCTTTACGCTTATCTTGCTCCAATATGGTAAAACCCCCAGTTCCACCAAACCTCGAAGCTTAATCCACTGTAAAGCAGAGAAGATTCTAAGGTGTAGTTAATTGTTCTGTGTCAGATCATCCCCCTTTCCTCTCAGTTTGGTTCCCTGAGTGAACGGCAACACAAAACAAAACAAAATCAACAACTTGCTCCAAGATTAAGGTGTAATCAACGCCAAGACCATCTGGGAGCAAACGCTCATTAATTTAGTAGAGCAGCGTCTCACCCCATCATCCAGGGCTTGTTGATACAGCAAAGTGTAAAGCCCTAGGACATCACTACCAGGACAGCTGCCTCTTGGCCTCTTTCCTGTCCTGACACCCCAAGGCATTTGCAACTTGAGCCCTTCTCACTGATCAGAGGGAAAAAGTTGTATAGAACAAGGGCTCACCTGAAAAGCGCATTGAATCTGTTGTTGGACAAGAAGCCATTACCCGGTTGCCCAGGATTTTTCTGGAATAGGTAACAAGCTGCTCAGAATGTCACAGTGCTTTGAAAATGATACTCATTTCATATATTTACGATTAAAATGTTGTTTGTTCATTTGCTTAGGTACAGAATGAGCCACCAGGAGGCAGATGGGACTCCAGAAGACAGGTAAGCAGTGAAATGATTGAACTTTATGACTACCCCCGTAAGTGTTTGCACTATTGTTTACTAATTGGATGACCTTGAATACATCATAAAAATGAATTAAGGGGATGCAATAATGCATGTGTAGCACTTGATATCATGCCTGATGCATAGTGACCACTCGATAAAAGTTAGTTTTTGCTATTGTCGTCATTATCACCATTATCACCAGCATCATTGCCATTATCATTAAACCATAAAGGTTGATCATTAAAAAGGATGATCATTAAATCATAAAGGTGCTGAGTTTAAGGATTTAAAGTCCAGTTAAGAAAAGAAAATATACACATGAGCAAAGTAAAGATGAAACACTTAACTTGTGTATGACAGTTTGTCTATTTACACTAGGTTTATCTTATCTTCTTCTGGGATCTGGCAGTTCTAGGGGGCTGCCTAAGAACCTGATTCAATACCCTGGTTATACACAAGTACATCTATCTCTCATGTGAATGATCCACAGAAATTTGCCCCCTCTAGAAATGAACATCCGAAGGACAGTCAGACAGAGCTCACGTGCTGCCGATCCATGTATCAACCACATTCCTCTCCCTGGGCCAGAACAATCTAAGACCTAAAGAAGTTACTCAATACATCTTTGTTGAACAAGTGAATAAGAAAGAACATAAAATCATAGATTTCGCTGGTCTGTTCAAAAACGGTTACTTACCGAGCATCATCTATGGGATAAATCCAGTGCTCTGGACTGTGGATGTAATGAGAATACCTAAACCCTGGTGTGTCCCCAGCAACTGCCCCCCACAATTTTTGGCAAGTTTTTTGAAAAGCAAGTAAGTCTTCTATATTAACACCCCCAAAGAGATTCCCTAAAGACCAAACACGGGCATCACGTGGCGCCCAAAAATGCACACCCTACCAAAGCATATATCAAGTATTCTAAATATCTTTTTCTTTATCCTTGCCTCTTTTCTAAATTATATTTTCATTAAGGCATGGATTATTTTATCAAAGTATTAAAATGATAGTTCTAATGGTATAGAGCACCCATAATAGTTATTTGCCACAAATGACAAGTATAACATAGGACATACATGGCAAATGATTATGGTGGGTATATCATAAAATTAAATATATGTGGGTATATTACATGTGTATACATGCGTGTGTATATATGTATGTGTATTTGTGTGTGTGTGTGTATGTATATATCCTCCGCTGAAATTGAGGGGTTTGATTGAAGGTAAGATTGAAGGGTCAGCAGATTGCCCCTGCCATACTTTCCTAAGCTTAAGGCCATTGGAGGTTGCTCCTTCAGAAGAAAGACCTGGTATTACTGGTCGTCATTTTTATTTTACTAACCCTCTCCCCTAAGGTGAGAGAGAACTATTCTCCCTCAGCTGGTCACAGTGGCCCCGTGAGAGGGAAATGGGTGCGGCGAACCTGAGTTTCTGTAGTCTAGGGCAAGCTGTTCCTCCTGGCCCCGGGCATGCCCTTCCCACCACTCAGGTTGAGACTTAGGGCTGCTGATAACCTCTGTCCCACTGAGACAGAACTGCATATCTTTTAATTTTCTAATATGCTGACAACACTTTATACAGCAGATGCACTGAGGAATGAAAGCTGGCTTTTACTTTCATGTATGTACATGCATTAGATAAATCTATCAGGGAAGCAGAAGCCTACTCAGTCACAGCCTGACGAAGGGGTACTGAATTCAAACAACAGAGCAAGTGTCAGGTTCTTAATGCATTAAAAGAACTGTACTTTTTCAAGCTCCTTCCACATTCCCCACACTTTAATTTAGTGACATAATTTCCTTGGGACAGAAACTCTGCATTACTGACCTTCCAGTTGGAGGAGGAGTTCAATAATCTAAACACCTTACAGCCAAAACATAAGAGACTCTTAAAAACTGAGAACAAACTGAGGGTTGATGGGGGGGTGGGAGGGAGGGGAGGGAAGGTGATGGGCATTGAAGAGGGCATCTTTTGGGATGAGCACTGGGTGTTGTATGGAAACCAATTTGACAATAAATTTCATATATTTAAAAATAAATAAATAAACAAACAAACACCTCACAACAAACACAAGAACAGGATTCTATCCTTTTCTTTGGTCCGCTGGGGTTTTCCTAAAGCACACAACAATTTATTTTTGGGCTTCTTATACATAGTATGAAGTCTAATGGAAAATAGCCATCAGGTTAAAACAAAATTCAATGAACATCCTTTTTGTGTGGTAGATTCCCTTAGATTTCACAGGGGCAGGCCCTGCGACCAAACTGTTACTATGTAAAGTAACCTCCTCCCCACCACCCCTGTCATTGTTCACTATAGCAGGCATGGACCCCTGGCATGAAGGGCAGATTGGAATCTCTCTCCCTAGACTTTAGCCCTGAGACTGAGGACCAGCAGCTAGTCTCTTCTGGTCATGTTAACTGACAGGTGATGAAATTCCCCACTGGTCTTACATAGAGGACACCTGCTAGCTTGTGTCTGCCCTGAGACTACTCTCAGTGTCTCTGTTATTAGTATACCCCTTCCCCCTTTATCTGTGCACACAAGTGTATGTATTCAGGAATGGCTGATCAGAAGTGATATACACCATGTTTAAGCCATCGTTACACCCAGGGCACTGACCAATCAGACTCTGGGCTGGATGTCAACCCCATGATCACTGAATATCACCCCTGAAGTCATCTCCATCCTCTTCCAGGCCTGGGGACTGTCACAAGATCCAAGCGTAACCAATCAGAGCCAGTGCTCTCCTGTTGGTTTGGGTGTGGACACGTGACATAGGCTGGCAAAGACCCCATCGGGATTAGATCAATAAAGCAGATTTTTAGAAACAAACAGAACATATAGTCCCCAAGAACAAAAGGGGAGAATAGCTGCCTGGATTTCTGAGGATGTTTCTGTCCCTAGTTTCACCCCAACTGCACATTTGTGCTGGTGTTCAGTGAGTTTGTGCTAGCCTGAAGGATCTATGGCATGGCATTCCCCTGGAAAAGAATTTACTGCACCTTCTTACATGTGTGAGGCAACACACTGTGAATCCCAGAGATGAAGGCATGTATGCGAGTGTGTGTGCACACCTGTGCGCTGGTGAGCTGAGGGCCAGGAAGGGAAGCAGTGCAGAATCTACACTGGAAGGTTCCCCGGGCACTGCAAAACCAGAGGTGAGGTTGATCTCCTCTTCAAAGACACCTGCATTCCCTCACTGCTGCTCCAATGAGCTCAAAGATCAGCGAGAACTGAGGGGAACCCAAATGCGTCAGGACAATCTGATGAACAGTTTTGCAAAAAGACCTGTGACCAATACAAACTTAGAAAGAAGGAAGGATCTGGCCTGCCTGGAGATAAATCCCAACCCATGACTAAGGCAAACAGCAAAAAGGGGAGGCAACAAGAACACATAACCAAAAATCCTCCCACCAGGGAAAAGGAGGTGAGGGAGAGCAGTCTTGGGTGTGATGCTCAAGGAACACAGTAACCGTTAGCTCACTTTATCTACGTACCTCCAAAGCGAGCTCTCAGTGATGCTCCCCAGGTTATAGTCATACAGCTTTGTCAAAATGAGAATCACCTGAAGGCAAAAGAAGAGATCACGGTTAGTCTCCAACAATTACAATCTCATAGCTGTGAAATGGCCCAAGGGAGGACTCAGGATTCAGTTAATAGGTGCTTAACATAATTGAATGAATTGTTACAACATTGCTTATGCTGACTGGGGAAGGGTTTTGCCAGTACCTTCCTTTATTTTAAAAAAAAAATTTTTTTTCAACGTTTATTTATTTTGGGGACAGAGAAAGACAGAGCATGAATGGGGGAGGGGCAGAGAGAGGGAGACACAGAATCGGAAACAGGCTCCAGGCTCTGAGCCATCAGCCCAGAGCCTGACGCGGGGCTCGAACTCACAGACCGCGAGATCGTGACCTGGCTGAAGTCGGACGCTTAACCGACTGCGCCACCCAGGCACCCCTCCAGTACCTTCCTTTAAACTGCTCAGACCTGATCCCCTCCCCAACTTCTCTCTGTATCCTGCAGGAAGCGTTACCTGCCCATCCAGGCAATCCTTACCCTAGTGGGCTTAAGGCTTTCAGGGAAGACTAGCAAAGCTGTCAAATGTGCACCCTGCAAGGGGCCAGTGAGCAGATGGTCAGGAAAGAGAAAGGTCAATGTTGTAGCTCCCAGCCCTAGTATCTGTACCACACTGGGCAGGATGCTTTGCTTCTCTGAACCTCAATATTCCCGACTACTAAAGAAATGGGGGCAGTAATGCTATTGCCTAGAAAGGGCTGCTGTGCGGAGTTAAATTAGGTAATACATGCTAATTATTCTTCAATTTGCATAGCGTTTTTAAATGTCAGTTCCTTCCCTTTCTTTTGCTTTGTAGGTTTGGCTTTATTGATGTTTCCTGATTCTCCACAATTTCTGGGAAAGCCACTGGATGGAATCCATGCTTCCACAGGGCTCAGCAAGAACATTCTAAAAGGAGCATATTTATGCTCTGTGGGGTCCTGAAGCTTACAGGATTTGGGGAACCCTCCATAAGGAGCAGAATATAAACTTATGAATTTAAACTTAGGGACGGGTCCCAGGAAGGGGCCTCTGCAGTTGAGGGATACTGACATTTCAGCTTCATTAGCGTCACAGCAAACCCCCATCTGATTTGAGCCCAGTGCTGCTGTCCACATCACTCAGAGGAACCCCAACTACTTAGTTCTTTCTTTCAAAATTCATTAACCATTTATTAAGAACCCAGGATTTCCCCCCCGATGCCCAGGAGAACATAAATACAGATGGGGCCTGCTGGTCTGTGATCCAGTTAGGACAGGACAAGCTCACCAAACAAAACCTAGGTTGAAAGACAGCTGATCTACCCCTCCTCGGTCCTACTGACACTCAGCATGGCAGCTGGAGAAGGCTGCTTCTCCAGACATCTGCAGTTACGCCAAGGGTCCCCCGGGTACCTAGAGCTCATGAGCACCAGGACACTTGGGAAGATTCAACAGAGCAGTGAGTTCCTAACCAGTGATTTCCCAGCCCTCATTTATTCTTCTTACATAAGGACCAGAACTTATAGGTGTGATCCGTTTTCTGTTGAGATTTCCATTTCTCTCCTAATTCTCATAGCCTAGAACATTTGGCCCAGGCTTGCTGTTTCCAATTCAGCAGAAAAATGTTGACATCGACTTCCAGGATTTTCCCGGAAGACCAAGGGATCAGTTCTAGTCACAGTGAGCACAAAAGATTCTAACCTTGAATTCCAAGGCAGAAAGCTGCCAAGGAATGCTGAATCCTTCCAAGTTCCACTCTGCTAGCACAGGGCTTGATTAAGGCACAAACTTTAATGAGCAGATTCCCAACACTTCTTTCACAGCAAGCAAACTGGAACTCTACAACCTTAGGTTTGTTCCAAGTTCACAGGAAGGAAGAAATATGGTAACTCAAAGATGGGCAGAGATCTCAGGACCCATGCTCTAAGGCCACCCCTGTCCTAAACCACAGCACAGGCTTCCTTCAAGGAACTGTTCAAAACTTGCTTACTTTTTTTCTTAATTTTTTTAAAGTTTATTTCTTGAGAGAGAGAGAACACAAGCAGGGGAGGGGCAGAAAGAGAGGGAGAGAGAGTCCCAACCAAGTTCTGTACCATCAGTAAGGAGTCCGACCTGGGGCTCAAACCCATAAACCATGAGCCAAAACCAAGAGTCAGGAGGTTAACCAACTGAGCCACCCAGGTGCCCCTCAAAACTTGCTTCTTTAGTAAAATGTGAGCATGTGTGAAACATTGGGCACCCTATGGGTACATCAGATGGTGCACCTATGGTGGGGGCATATGCTTAACAGGTCTGCGTGCCAATTAAGTTGCTCTAAGTGTTAAATTTCAATCACCACTATCCCAGGAACACTGATCAGTGGCAGCAGGGTGGCTGTTTGTTGGAAGACAGAGTGATGTTGCCACTCTACCTTGGTAGGATTTTACCTAAGAGGCCTACGAATCCTTCACCAAGAAAATGGGGGTGTGGACATAAAGCACTTGTGGGTAGTTGCTCTCTTGTCACAATACAGCAGGAAACTAAATAATAAAGTTTAGCTGGGCACAGGCTGCATCTCTTATCCATCTGACAAGGGAATTCAGAGAGGCCCCAGAGAAGGAAGCTTTTAACCCAGCAGGTAATGGTGCAGAGTCTGTCTGTCTCTGTCTCTGTCTCTGTCTCTCTCTCTCTCTCTCTCTCTCTCACACACACACACACACACACACACACACACACACACACACAAACTGTTTAAACAATTCACAGGCAGGTGGGCAGGTAGGTAAAAATCCACTCCCTGACTCTCTTTGAGGGGCTAGTAAAACTAAAATGCCACTGATACACTCAGGCAGTTTATCAATACTGCACTAGAAGAGGTGTCCTTTCTGGCATTCCAAAGCATATCTGCTTGAATCAATCTCATCTTTCTGTTCTCAGAATGAGAGCAAGAAAGAAGGGGGAACTGCTAACCTTTAGTTGTGTCTCCAATGGATTCTTTGTAATCTCTCTCTTCCTCTTTTTCCCCCAGTTCACAGTCTATGTGCATTATTTACCCTCATATTTATCCCATATTCCTGGATAGTGATCCATCATTATGTTTAATCTGGTTTGTTGTGGGTTCTTTGTTTTTCTGTTCTGGTTAATTAGCAATAGAATTTAATGTAATTAGTACCTGTTAAAGGGACCACAACTTAAACTGCCAGTATGAGATGAGAAAAAGGGGAAAATGCAATGGCCTGCCTCTTCTGGACCCATTGTCTAATATGTTTTGTGCATTTTACAAACGTTAAAAGAAAAAAACAAGATCTGTGAAGTTTTTTCATCAAGTGAACTGTTATATGTACTTAAAATACATAAATAGTAATTTATTTTTATTCATTCAGTAAACAACTTTCCTGTATAGATTTAATTCTGAGCCTAACTGCACAGCTTTTAATTATAAATCCAATCAAAGAGAGCAAGACTGTTTTGATGGATACACACACAAAATGGAATGCTCATCAGCATTGCATTTCTTTCCATATCTTTTTTTTTATTATATAGTACCAAAATATCCCTGATTCCAAACAATAAGTGATGACCATATGGTAAAGGTTTTTTTTTTTAGGTTCCTCTTTAAATCTTAGGATACTTTCTTTTTTTAAATTTTTTTAATGTTTATTTATTTTTGAGAGAGATAGAGACAGAGGGCGAGCAGGAGGAGGGGCAGAGGGAGAGGGAGACACAGAATCCGAAGCAGGCTCCAGGCTTCGAGCTGTCAGGATAGAGCCGGATACAGGGCTCAAACTCACAAACTGAGAAATCATGACCTGAGCCAAAGTCAGATACCTAACCAACTGAGCCACCCAGGGGCCCCAGGATACTTTCTTTAAATGGCTATAATCCAACTGTCAGTGGCTTAACCACCTCTACCTACACTTTGCCAGGATCTCAGCACCCAGTTATTTCTGGGACTTTCCACAGTGGCACACTGAAGGATTCCCCAACCAGTCTAGGAGCCATCTGTCCTGTTCTTCTGCTGTGGCTCCTTCCTGCCATATCCATTGCTTACAAAGCTACTGGGGGAAACTTCACGTTGTCCATATGTATAAAGAGCGTGTTGAAGCCAACCTTCCAAGCTGTTACATTAATTCCTTAGAAGGTTTAACCACAGTGGTGGTAGTGGATATCCCTGAAGTGTTCCTAACTGTAGGGGGCAAGTTCTCAGTTTTTCCCCATTGAGAATATTAGCTGTGGCCTTTCATATGTGGCCTTTATGATGTAGAGGCATGTTACTTCTATCCCTAGTTTCTTGAGCATTTTTATCAGGAAAGGATGCTGTATTTTGTCAAATGGTTTTTCTGCATTTACCAGAAAGATCCTATGGTTCTTCTTTCTTTTATTAATGTGGTGGATCACATTGATTGATTTGTGAATATTGAACCAGCCCTGCAGCCCAAGAATAAATCCCACTTGATCATGGAGAATAACTCTTTCCAAGTACTGTCGTGGGAGGGTGCCGGAAACAATGCCAGGGTCTGTGCAGGGACGAGTGAGGTTCTTTGAGGTAGTGATCATGGGCTTCCTCCCAGGACTGAGCTAAATTTATACTATTTGGTCTCACCAAACTACTCCCTCTTTTCCCACAGTCTTCAAAGAAAGCTCCTGCTGAATAATTCCATCAACTCAACAACTCCAGTTCTCACCCAACCCTCTGTACATAGGTGCCAATAAATCATCACATTAAAACATGTGGTAATATACACATATACACAATGGAATATTATTAGGCCATTAAAAAGAAAACCCTCCCATTTCTGCCAACACGGATGAAACAGGAGGGCATTTTGCCAGGTGAAATAAGACAGTGGAAAATAGTGTATGTATCACTTATATGCAGAATATAAAAGAAACAAACAAAAACTGATTTTATAGAGACAGAATAGAATGGCAGCTGTTAGGAGCTAGGAGGGAAGGGGAGATGGGGCGATCCAAGTCAAAGGTACAAACTTTCAGTTATAAGAAGTTCTGAGGCTCTGGGGGCACCTGGGTGGCTCAGTGGGTTAAGCATCCAACTCTGGTTCAGGTCACGATATCACAGTTTGTGAGTTCAATCCCCACATCGGGCTCTGTGCTGACAGCTGAGAGCCTGCTTTGGATTATCTGTCTCCCTCTCTCTTTGCCCCTCATCTGTGCTTTATCTCTCAAAAATAAATAAAACATTTTTTAAAAAGAAGTTCTGAGTCTCTAATGTACAGCAGGGCGACTATAATTAATTATACAATATTGTATATTTGAAAGTTACTGAGAGTAGATCTTAGGCATTCTCACCGAGAGAGAGAGAGAGAGAGAGAGAGAGAGAGAGAGAGAGAGAGATACCTATGCAAGGTGATGGATATGTTAATCATCTCTATCTTAGCAACCATTACACAATGCATATGTATATCAAAGCATCATCACACTGTGTACTTTAAATATATACAATTATATTTGTCAATTATTCCTCAATAAAGATGGTCGTGGGGGGTGAACAACCATCACAATGGACGGGGGGGGGGCAGGAAAAGGCCAATATGCCCCTCCCCTCATCTAACCTCAACTTCCCTCTGCACTGAGTTATGAAACAGGAACATTCATAGAGATAGACACACTAGTATATGGATGGCTATTAACAGTGTTCTAGTGTAAAACAGCAAAACCCAGGAAAAAATATTCTGCTGCAGCAAAACGTCAGGGCAAGTCTTATTTCCAGGTGTGCGTTCGGCTGTCTTAACATGGAAGCACCCTAGATTTACACATTGGCAGCCTCCAGTATGCCAAGTAGCTGGCCAGATGACACCTTTGAATGTGACGGCATGTTTTTTTTTTAATTAACTGAAAAACATCATTTAGAAATGAAAACCCACACATTTAAGGACCCCCCTAAAATTCCTTCCTGGTAACCTGATTCTACACAATATATTTGTGAAAACAACTGTATTAATTCCTAGACCAATGTTTATTCCACACTTCTCAAGTAGAAGGATAGGAATTCTCCATTTCTTTTCCTAAGGAAGAAACACAGTGTACTGACCCTTTCCCGTGCTAACTTAAAACAGTGTATCCCAGAAGAAGGCAGATGGAAGGTTAGGGCATCAATGAATCTCCCATTCCCCCTACTCCCTAAGAAGAATGTAAATATTCCCCCTGTAAGTGGTCTCTTCTAATTCTTTAGCTAAGGAGCAGACTAGCAACTTGCTTGATAGAGGGCTGCTGAGAATGTTTTGAAGGAGGAGCTGGTCTAACAAGCTTACTATTCTTCTTAAACAATGAATTTTGGCCAGGTAACTGTGGGAGAACTTATGGACATTTAGGGAGAGGTGAGTTCTATCAGAACCCTTGGCCTGGCCACTGCCCTTTACCTCAACTCGTCTTCAACTCTGGCAAATCCTAGAAAAGCAACACATGTCCCCTTCTTTTTCAATTATTAATGATTTGCATTCCTTTTTTTCTTTTTTCCTTTTTCTGTGTCCAATTGCAGAAGTGGATTCTAATCCCAGGGAAAGAAAACAAAAGGGTGGCCTTGGCCTCCTTGACAGTGAGCTGTTTGGGCATTAAGATCCTAAAGTCTCTTTCATTCCTGAAGGTCTACAGTTCCAGTTCCTGAATAATGTAGATGGTGACACAGGTCCTGGTCTATAAAACAAGGCATTTTCTTTTGTATTTCTCTCTGTTACTGGTGCTTCAGGGCTGGCCTGGGCAGGTGTTTCTGTCATTGTAACACATGGGGAGGTTCCATAGAACTCAACCATGCTACTGTTCATAATTCCACCTACCTGGGCTGGGCCACAGTCCTGCTTGGGTGCACAATGGCAAAGCCACACTGAAGATGCCAGCAGGTTGGTTCAGGGATGAAAGCTGACTACCTCCGTCCTTTCTCCACCAGCTTCCAGCATGCCCTGGTATTTCCTCACCTGGTGTTTGCTCTATCTCAGATGGCCACCTCTCCTTACTACAGCTGCTTGCCAAGGACCATTTGGTTGGATATTTTTAAATATGTGGATAGAAGTGATATGGGGACAAAAAATTGTAAGGTCTGAAGAGATCTGGAGCAATCTTTCAGGGGACTGAATAACTGCATAAAATATAAAGAGGGGTGTCCAAGAGCCAGAAATCTGTTTTCTTTTGGGTTGTTTTCTTTACATTCCAGTTTTAGGGAAAAAAAGTAAACTTACAGCAGTTTTCCTAAAAATATGCATATTCCAGATTGTGTCTTTGGCTCAGAAAGCATTTATTCAACTTTCTAACTTAAACAGAAGTTCTAATTCTTTTGAGTAGCTATGAATTCTTTAAGAATCTGATCTAATAAAATCTATGAGCATAAAACAATGAATATAACTTTAATGATATCACTGATCTCCCGAATCCTAGGGGGGTCATGAATGCAAGGATAAGAGCCCCTTATAATTTCCAGAAAATGAGAGCTTTCTTCAGAAGAAAGAACTTTTGGCTTTAAAATTCTACACATTTAATTCAATAAACATTTATTAAGCCATCTTAAGAGGCAAGGATAAAATAAATAAATATATATATATATATATATATATATATATATATATATATATATATATGCTGTGAGGACACAAAGGGAGAATGAGACTCAGGACCCGTCCCTGGAAGCTCACAGTCAAGTAAAGAGGCAGAGTTGTACACAGATGGTCACACTAAGGTCACTAAGGTCACACTAAGTTGTACACAGATGGTCACACGCAAGAGAAAAGTGTTTAAATCTCTGAGAGAGGAAGAAAGAAAAGTATAATCGGGTATAGACTCTTACAAAAAAAGACAGTCAAGACAAATCCCAGATGATGTGTATGATTCTGTTGGAGACGAAAGGCTACAGAGCTGGTTTTCTAAGGGAAGGGAGCGAGAAGATAGAGGTCCTGAGGTGTGAAAGCTTACAGAGGAATCAGCAGAGAGCAAGTCCTTGAGTTTAGCTAAGGCTTACATTAGGGGTAAGGATGCACAGAATATCAGAATAGACACATACATCTGGCTATTCTGTGGAGGCCTTAATTATAGGCTAACACTATGCTCTCCCGAAAACAAATAAATGAGCAAACAAACACTTTGGAATCAGAAGACCAGACTTTGAGTCTTGGTTTAGCCACCATATCTGTTAGCATGTCTCTGGCAGCAAGCAACAGAATAGTAAAAATAATTCAAATAATATGGGATATATTGTCTCATATAACAAGATGTCCACAGTTTACGCAGTTCCGGGACTAATGTAGCCTCACAATGCTGTCAAGCAGCCACACGATATATGTATGTATGTCCTCTCTGATGGAGTCAATACTTAGTGCCGGGTGCCCTCACTCACACGGCGGCCATAACACTTCTTTGCAGCATATGCAGACCCAGTCACACTCACTGAAGTAAAGAAGGACCTCTAGTGTATATCTGCATTTGTTTGGTTTGGTTTGGTTTGGGTTTTAGCTTATAAAGGAAACTCTTTCCCAAAGCCCTCGGAGCAAAATCTCTGCTGTCTCAATGACCAGGGATTCAGCCACGTGCCACATCATGGCTTCAATGAAAGTGGAGAAAACAAGGACGATAGAGGTCTGGGGATAGACTTGCTGTTTTCCATGGTAAGAGATGGGCCCTGCCAGTAACAGAAAAGTGGGTAGAGGCTGCTGAGCAGTATCTGTCACTGTGTGACCTCAAAGAACAACTAGCAGTGTCTGTCACTGTGTGACCTCAAAGAAGTCACTTAAATATTGAACAGACTCATTAAAAACAAACATTAAAAAAAAAGAGATAATGTTATCTCTCCTTAGTCTCTTAGAGATGGGAGAAACAAACAATAGAAGTGGACAGATTCTGTGAAAATGTTAAAGTACTCCGCAAATTTAAGTAGTTGCTATTATTAATAACATCTAACATTTACTGGATGCATAGTCCGTGTGCCAAATTTAAATATTAAGGACATTTCAAGTAATTCTCTCTCTCTTTCTCTCTCTTTCTGTCTCTCTCTCTCTTTTCTGATGAGGAAATTGAGGCACAAAGAGGCTAAGTGATTTAAATTATTTAGCTGGTAAGTGGTGGACAAGTTTAACTCACATTATACATAGACTCTTATCGGTGCTTCATTACCCTCATGGTATGTTATCCTAATTAAGTGTTCCGGTAACTAAAGGCAAGACAGAACTGGGTCCTCACTTTGTGTCCAATTCAAAAGTATTGGAGACCTATTGTCCTTCAGACGTGTTACTGGCCACAGACCACTCCTTACTCTTCCTTCTTTCAGACATCCCTGGGATATTTTTTTTTTCCTCATTGAGACAAACTTGAGTTTTAATTCCTCACTGACTTTACATAAATGGCATTTCCATTTGCTGTTTTTAATTTATTTTTTAAAGCTTTTGAACCTTGGTGAAATTCATTGTTAGGAGATGATCCTTCTACTTCAATCACAGAACTTGGCAGCCTCCAGATGAGGGTTCCGGACAATGAATGCATGCACATCTAAGTGAAGATTTCAACAGAACAGCTTATGGTATCTTCATTTTCAGAAGAGTTAAGTGAATGTGGAATTGAGCTCCATTTGAGTCATCAAAGGGAGGAGAAATCAATAATAGCTAAATCAGAGTAAGAGACCTCAGAAGGGAGTTGAAAGATTAGTATAATGGCGCACACAACAACCATACACAGGAATTTTAAGTCATCAGATGGCGGTAATCCAGAACATACAAACTCAGTGTGAAAAGAAAACCAGTAGAAAGGGTGGGGTGAATTTGGGGTGTGGGGCCAGCCAGAAAGCAATCAGTAGATTTTTGCCCCTGGAGAGTCCTTAATTCCAAATGGTCTTCACGTTTTCTAAGAGCCCACACCTAATTTAATGTAATGCTTGTTTATGTAATATCCTCTGAATGACACTGAAATGGTGTGTTAGATGGCTACTGCACCTCTCCTGGGGAGCTTACAAGACCAGACAGCCAACAGTGCTGCAGACACAGGGATAGACAGATAACTGACTCTGTGCCGGGAGACACAGAGCAAACCACAGCATATGGAACAGTCCTTGTGGAAGGTAGAATGTTTTTAAGTAAAATTTGCTATATTCTCCCTCTGAGTCTGTTCCCATCTAGAGGTCATTTGCAGCTAAGATGTGCGGCCACTGATGGCACATGAGCTGGGGAGCATTGTCCCAGGAATTTCCACGTGAGGAAAACTGCAGCTCTCACTCACGGCAACTCACATCTCTCCCCACTCTGTGTGCTGAAAGTCAAGTTCTCTCCTGGTAGTGACTAACAAAGAAATGCATGTAATAAAAGGCTATTATACTCTATTCCTAGAGCTAGGTCATTGTATTTAGCAAACAAATCCAGTGGACTTAAGTTGTTCTTTGAAGCAAATCTTGAAAATAGGACTTATTCTCTATTCTCCAAGGTGACGGATACTATCAACTCCAAAAAAAGAAAAAAAAAAAAACAACTCTCTCCAAAATCTGTTAATCTCACAATGCTCACAATTCAGTCCTACATACCCTTGCCTCTTTCTCTTACTCCTCCTCTTCCTTTTTTAAATAAAAAATAGGCTTTGGGCACCTGGGTGGCTTAGTCTGTTGAGCATCCAACTCTGGATTTTGGCTCAGGTCATGATCCCAGGGTGGTGGGGTTGTGGGATCAAGCTCTGTGTCAGGCTCTATGTTGAGTGTGGAACCTGCTTAATATTCTCTCTCTGTCTTCCCTCTCCCCTCACTTTCTCTCTGTCTCTTAAAAAAAAAAAGAGGATAATTCCCAAAGCATATATCCATATCTAGTGGATAATGTTAACCATTTCATAGTCTCCTTCCTCTAAATTATTCTGCTCTAAATTATACTCTATTTTAGTCATCTGCATTAACACCAGGGGAACTAGAGAGATACTAAATTAAATGATCTTTTTTTTCCCCCTAGAAAAAAGCATGATACCAGTACCAGTGTAATCCTCAAAGAGTACCAAGATAAAGTGTACAATATATGAGAAAATGCATATTCAAGCCAAGCCCTCTTTATATAGGGAGAGTAAAATAGAAAAATTAAACAGACCTGGGAAGACCTACAGGCAGAGCTTCAAGACATGAACATAAATGGGCTAGGGAATGGGGGAACAGAAGCAGGGAATTCAGTGGATAGTTTGGAGAGACACAGTTCAAGGAAAACACATAGGATAACCCATGCAAGCCAAATGTTTCTTAAAGAAACAAAGTATTTACCATAATCTCCTCATTCCCCTCCATTATTTTTAGAAAGGAATGAACAGACCATCCTCCTTTGACTTAATCCCTATTTGAATTATGTCATTTGGCACAAATAAGGAGTTATAAAACAGTAAGAAGACATTTCTTTCAGTATCTTCTTTCTAGAAATCTAGAAAAGAAAGAGAGGAAACCCCTATGTTTCAGTAAAAGGGGAAAAAACCTGAGTTTGTCAGGAGAGAGAGAAGGGAGGTGAGGAATGGAAAAGTTCCCTTTTAACATCCCTGATACACTGATCTGAGGAATACAAACCTCCAAGCTCTCAAATCATTCTCTGTTTGAATTAGAGACACTATCTAAATATTAAACTCTTCCTATGTGAGAACCCACACACGAGATGAACACACCATTAAGCAGCAAACTGTGTGTTAATGATGAGGGGCCCTTCTGTTCTTATGCTTCCTGATATTAAGCTTCAATACAAAGAAATGACCCAAGTCATTCCTTTTCCACTTTTGCATCTTGGTTTTTATGTTGTTATTCATGGGTCTGAAGAGGTTAACTCAATTTTTTAAAATATTATTTTTCAAGGTTAACATAACATACTAACAGGAAGCTAATAAATAGAGACATGCATCTTATGGTGATCCAAGTGTCAGAAGAGGAACCTCAAGAAAAATGAAATTAAAAAATGAGAATACAGGCTGTATTTTTTTTTTCATTTTCTCTTCTCCTTTACCATTCAGTGAAACTAACAAAAGCAATAAGAACAAAAAATCAGAGAGAGTTAACACGGTAAGTTCAAATATTTTCCTTTACCATGGGGAAGTCTTAAGGTGAACCAGGGAGGAAGAGAAACATTTTACTGTCTTTTATAAAATAAATAAATAATCAATAACAACTGACCTTTATTAATAGATCTTTTGTTTGTCTTGTCTGAGTGCTAAGGTGTCATGGGACACAATTTGCCTGAGAGGAAATTCAAAACTTAAAAAAGCTGGCTTGAAAGTGAAATTTAAATAGCATCTGGAAATCCCAAGTAAAACTTATTAATAAGTAATAAAGTGTTCTGTTGGAAGAAAAAAAACCTATGGAAGTTAAGTGATTCTCATGCATTTCTTATAATTTAATCACAGAACCAAAATGCTTCCATAGGATTCCAGTTCTAATCCTCTCCAGTGGCATCTGGATGACTAAATATTTAGCATTTTGTCACTCTTTTAAAGGAAACTGATGACAAAATTAGGAAGGACTGCAAAGATCATGTAACTCTAACCACCTTGTCTGACAAATGGTGGAGGTTATACTTTTAGAAGAATCTGTTCTTAATCAGGAGCTTCTCAGAGTCAGGAATAATCTCAGCATGCCATATGCTGACTCGGTTATAGGAGCAGGAGCTCCTATGAACAGAAGGACTGGAGGGGGCCAGTTCTGACATGGGGGAGAGTTACAAGAAGTCAACTGAGGGAGGCATCTGGGTGGCTCAGTAGGTTAAGCGTCCAGCTTCGGCCCAGATCATGATCTCACAGTTCATGAGTCCAAACCCCGCATCAGGCTCTGTGCTGACAGCTCACAGCCTGGAGCCTGCTTCAGATTCTGTGTCTACCTCTCTCTCTGCCCCTCCTCTGCTCATTCTCTCTCTCTCTCTCTCTCTCTCTCTCTCTCTCTCTCTCTGCGCCTTCCTCCCTCCCTCTCTCTCTCTCAAAAAATAAACATTAAAAAGAAAAAGAAAAGTCAACTGAGGAATGTGACCAGTAGGATCAGGCCTAGACACGGTTTTGTGGGGATGACAGTCCTACAATTTGAAGGCCTCTTTTCAAGAAACAGAATACAAAATTATGAATAAAACGAGATTTAACAGACAGCACTTATTAGAATGACAAATTAGATCACAGCAAATTGCCAGTGCCTTAAAAATCTGCACACTTTTTTTTTTCTGAGATACCTTTAGGCAATTTTGGCAGAAATGAGAAAAGAGAACTGTTTTCTGATTGCGCCCTAGCTTTCCCTCTGTGCCTGAAACAATCGAAGCTTCCCCCCCAAACACCCAGCCTGCGAAGGAGCCCATGCCTGTGAAGACTCTCATTCTTGACCTTCATTGGCTTCACTTATTGGCCACCTTCGCATGGGATTCCACATGAGATGCTCATTAGATCTTTTCGAAGCAACTATCATTTCAGTGGTCCTGGGCTGTGAACCCGGACACATGGACATAAGCCTGAACTCTGACACTGAGGGCTTCAGTCTCCTCCATGGCTACACTACCCATCTGTAAGGTCTCTTCCCATTGTAATACCATCCACTGTCGAGCACCTCCATCTACGCTCTCGGTGCTGCCAGGCTTAGTAAATGCTACTGTCGTTGCTCAAGTTAGAGCTCTGAGCCTGCCTTCACTCGACCCCCCTGTTTTCTCCCCAAACCTCATCAGTCACTAAGCCCTAACCGCCTCTATCGTTAACCCCCCCTCACTGCTCTGGCCTGCTCCAGTGCCTCTAACGATGCCGCCACCCTCTCACCTCACTTCCCTCAAGCCACCCTCTGCCCTGCTACCACTGTAACCTTTTTTTTTTTTTTTTAAAGATCAATGTTGTTTTTTCCCCACTCTCTGGAATATCTGTGTGGCCTCCCATTGATCTTAAAGTTCAAATTTCATAAAGTAGAACATGGCTCCTACACGCACATTCCAGTCACTACGCTTCCAATGGTCGTTTATGCTCACAACTGCATGTGAACCCAGACATAATGTTCTCCTGCCTGACCTAAAGAACTTCAATATTTGTTAGTGGTCTGACTGACTGACTGTAGTTATATTGGTAATGGATTTTTCCAGGCATAAACAACACGTTCCAGTTACGTGAGCAATTATTGTAGCAAGCATCTAGAAAAGCAGGATAAAAAAAAAAAATCTGAGTAACTGTAACACAAGGGCAATGCTATTTCCTGAAATTGTTATCTTATGGATGACATTCCAAACACTGAATTTCCTCTTGAAAGTTTAGGCTGATTAAAGGATTAAATGCTACAGATAATTTAATGTTGTATATCTCTTTTGGGAGGGCTGGGTAGTTATAAAATATGCCTAGGAACCAATCCAAAGGTTTACTGATTTTTTTCTGTGCTATCATTCAAAAGTGTAAGCTTTCATGCAAGATACCCAAAAGCTGGCCAGGAACTGAAGAGATCTACTTCCCCTTGTGTGAATTTCTTCTATCTAGAAATGGGGAGCCCTGTATAAGTACAAGAACATCAGGGTACGTAGTTGGGATCAGAATCTGAATTCCAGGTTTTTCAACTATTTCCTAAAGGGCACTCAAAACTGCATCCTCTGTACAATGGGACAAAGCCAAATCAAGTATGGTGGCAGGTTGGAGACCTAAAGTTAGAAGATGAGAGGGCTGGATTCTGGTTACAGAGCCAATTTTAATTCCTGGTATGTGCTTAGTCAAGTGAACTCTTCCTCCCTCCCTTTTCCTATTGAATAAGATTAATAAAATTAGAATTCCATTTCTAACTGGATTGTTATCACCAGTTTACTTTAGGGAGTACTTAAAAAAATTGTCATTGTGCTAAGCATTTTAAATAATATAATCTATATACATTCTTAACTATCCTATAAAGCCAATGCTTGCGTTTATTTATTTGTTTGCCATTTTCAGATGGCAGAATTTAAGGAATTTGCCCAACATCAGCTAGAACATAAGTGGGAAGCTGGTATCTGAACTCAAATAAACTTAGACCAGAGCTCAGGTACTTAACCACCATGCTGCATGGCCTCTTTGGAGAGGGAAAGACAAGAGATTCAGAAAGTTTCAAAGAGTATACTTCCTGCTTTTAATCAGCCTGATGCTAAGCTCGGTCTGTCTACCTATCTGTCTATCTATCTATCTATCTATCTATCTATCATCTATTCAATTGTTTTTCTAGGTCTACCACAATTCATAATTGTTCTTCTAAGTGCTACTGAGGATACAAACAGAGAAAACAAATACCTCCCCTCACTGCACATAACAGCTAAGGGGAGACTCACAGAGCTGAGTGCTGTAGATACTAAGTACTGTGGGAACAAAGAGAAAGGAGCAATCCCTAGCTGGATACAAATGGGATCTTTTCAAGTTCTTACAAGCCAGGTGCTTTACACACAGTATGTCATTTAATTCATTTTACAATGCTGGAGGATAGTATTTGCTATTCTTACACATGAGATGGGATGGCCTGGGGCTTGGGTCACACATATGTAAGCTTAGATCTTCTTGGCTTCTGATCCGGAGCAAAGGCTTGAAGGATGGGCTGAGTTCATTTTTCTTCCGTCCTGAGCTGAGGGATCAATCTTTGCGTCTCTCTTGCTGAGACCTCTGTGGACGCCACAGGCCAGAGAGCCACAACTTTCCTCATCCCCCAGCAGGTATAAAACATGGAAGGGTCATGTTCAGAAAAGAGGAGAGAAACTTCTCAAGAATCTACAACAAGACTGTCTATATCCCCCTCTGCTAACGAAGAATCCTGAAAGTCACTCAAATGACCCCACTGCAAACACAAGAAACAAGGCTTCAGTAAAGAAAGATAAGACTAGAAAAAAAAAAAAGGGTATCTCTATTCCATGTGGGAAATCAGTTGCAAAAATGTGTAAGTATGTCACTGCTGCTCCTCTCAATTTTTAATCCTTTAATCCTATATCAAGACACTCGTGAAATATAGAAACCTCACACCCTGTCTGCCCTAGGAAATGCAAATCTCCCAGGAAAGAATCAGTGTCTGGCCCTGTGACAGGGAATGGGCCACAGAGAATGGCCCTGTGTGGAGAAAAGGAGGCGTGCTATTCACAGAGCTGAAGAGGAGGGTGAGGGCCTCTCTGGGTCCAGTCGTGGGGGAAGGGGAAGCCCATCTACCAGAACTCACTGCCTGGCTGCTGCAGGGGGGCTAGAAGAAAAAAAAAAAGCAAAAAAACATTTTCTTGAAAATGGAACCTCTTCTTTAGATTTCCTCCTATTTTTTTTCCTTTAAACTGTCCAAGATTAATGTGGCAAAAATAAAATGCCCCACAGGCTGCTTATTTTGACGCTTACTACAGCACATAAAAGTGAAGAATTAGCATGGAATGAATAATTTATTTAGTGCTTTACTGTTGTTTTAAACAAATCACTTCCATGAAAGCAATGTGTATTCAAGCAATAAATCACTGTTTAGCACTCTGTCGTGAGGAAAAGATACCACTTGGCAGAATTATTGAATGGCAGTGCCTGGCGGGGAGGCAAGCGCAATAAAGATAAAGGTGATGTCCTTGCATTTTGCTTGGGATTTCATTTGGCTCTGAAGGGGGCTGTGTTTGAGTGAGATTCAGTAAGGAGACCCTTCCCTTTATTCGCAAGGTTTAAATGAGCACCTACTTCTGCTAATGCATCTGATGCCATGACTAGGAGGGTGTCACTTATTATTATGTCAGAGCTATTACCATCTTTTTCATGCAACAACTGTGGGCCAAGAACAGAACTTAAGAGTCTGGCATACACTATTGATATAAAAAGCAATGAGTTCTATGCCCTTGAGTTGATCACTGTTTGAGGGGTGGGGGCTTCAGACCCCTTTATAAGTACGGTGTGGTAAGCATTAAGATAGGGGTGCATACAAAACACTCTGAGGATTTGCCTGGTAGGAAGATGGGAATCTGAACACTCTTCTCAGAGGCGGTTACACTGTATCCAGAGCTTGTCCAGCCAAGGGGGCTGCAAATCACGTGGGACCAGAGGAGTGTAAGCCTGATGTGCACATGCCCTCTGGATGGAGAGGGTGTGTTTGGATGTGGTAGGGCTCAGGGAGGCAGGAGAAGGAAATGAGAGAAGGGAGGAGTGACAAAAGGCTTATGGAAGGATCAGCAGGGATGCAGGATGACCACGGACCCTTGGGAGATGCTGTGCCTCCAAGATAAGTTGGCTTCAAAGACCAGAATCTGAAGCCAGGGTTAGTAGTGAGGCAAGGCTACTGAGGCTGTTCTTTACCGGTCTTACTAATTACCAAGTTTGTCTGCACTGGAACCACAGCAAAGGAAACTGGTTCGGGTCACAGGAGTGACTCCAGTTTGGGATGTCTGGGTGGCTCCATTCCGGTGAGCATCCGGCTCTTGATTTTGGCTCAGGTCACCATCTCGTGGTTTGTGCGATTGAGCCCCACATCGGGCACAGAGCCCTTTTGGGATTCTCCCTCTCTCCCTTTCTCTCTGGTCCTCCCCCACTCACACAAGCACTTTCTCTCTCAAAATAAATAAATAAACTTAAAAAGAAAAAGAATGACTCTGGTTCTCAGTCAAATCGGAAAGTGGAACTGCCCTATCGCCCCAACTTTATGAAGTTCTCAGAATGAAATCATAACTCTAGTTTGGGTTGAGGAAAGAAGCAAAACAGTTCCCACAGGGCTAAACTAGCTCGGATTACAAATTTTTGAAATGTCTTTTCTTTGAGAAAAAAAAAATCAACGTCACAAACATAATGACCTGAGGTCTGACATTTAAAGCTGAGACACCTACAGCCCTGCATTATTTCTTGCAACTGGTGACAATGAGTACAGGCTGATAATTCCTGTCACTCACGGTGCAGAGGGCTGAGGGCTCACTGTTTACACACCCAGAGGGAGAGCAGAAGCCTTCCATCCCATGAACTTCATCTCATTTCCCTCTGGCTTAAATAGTAATAATTAATAACATGTCACCCTCAAAGAATTTAGAAAACCAATATTCCCCAGCTCGGCCGTGAGTGGTTCAAGAAAGAATAAGTTTTTGGCCTCTTTTAGGTAGTTTCGATTTTGTCAAAAATTTGCTGAAAGCTGAAAACAACACTTCTGGCCACTGGGGTGAAGATGACAGGCACAGAGAAATGTCATGAATTTGATGCTTCTTGTCAACTTAATGATATTTGCCTCCCCCCCCCTTTTTTTTTTTAACTATCTTGGTGTCAGCATTTTATCAAGCTCAGACAAAACTCAAAATGTTGTTGGTTACCAGCCAACACAAAAATGTTTCACCCTCAGGAAGAAACTAATCAATGAACAACTCTCTATTGAATGTTCACTGTGTTCAGGGCAGAGCCAATAGACCCTATGGGGGACAAAGGGGTATAAAATGTAATTTCTGCCACCCAGGAATTTATGATCTAGGCAGAATCTGATTATCAGTCTCTTATTTAGAAACACTCAAGGTCTGCCTGCCCCAACAGGATTAAATTAATCCCCTCTTCTTCCACAGGACATCGAAGGTCCATTCTATATAGCACCCGCTCTCTTTCCAGTTTTTATCTGGTGCCACTTCTCCTTGCCACCCTGACTTCCTGGCCTCCCTGCTATTCTTTGAACCACCATGGATTTTCAGGCTTCTGGGGCTTTCTCAGTTTCCAGTACCCAGCTCAGATGCCGTCTCCTCCGTGAAGCCATCCCAGGCTCTCTGTGTAGCTTCACCTACGATTCTTTAGCGTAGCGTGTTTCTACTATGGCTGAGGCACACCACTGTCATTGCTTTTTACCTGTCTCTTCCATCAGGTTGTCATCTAGTTGTTGAATTTTTAAGTATAATTTCTTGTGCTAAGATGGAATAGGACATAAAAGAACCCCTGGTAGGTGGACAATGAATAATTACACAATGTGCAGACGCGTCTGGGTAAAAATGTGAGTCAATTTACAACGAATGAAATTATTTATACGTGCAAGCCAACTGCCGTCCCTGATGCGCGGTAGATTCTCAATAACAATTAGCTGGGTTAGAACTAAGTGTCCGTTGAATACCATAGTTCGAAGAATGATGGGCCACAAATTATGCCGCTGGCAGCACCTTCTCAAAAGTTCAGAGTTCGGGTGAGCACGGCATATTTGTGGTTCATCATTTAAACCAGCCTGATCACAGATTGCAGTGATGCTTGAAAAAGATGGTTGTAAAGACACACTAAGGTAATTTTTGGGTGGTCTCTAATGCTAGGTTGAGAAATCTCTAGAACTCTTCTTGTGTGTGTACATGGTGAAATATGGAGCACAATTTAAGATTCTGAGCCCAGAGGTGACGCACGCAACACTGAAGATGCAAAGATGTATTTTAAATCTGACACCTATGTAAGCAATGGGTTAGCAGGTACTATCAAACTTTTTCCTAAAGAACATGATAGTAAATATTTTAGGCTTGCGAACCACAACATGTGTGTCACAACTACTCAATTCCACAGCTGTATCATGGAAGCAAACCATAGACAATTTGTCTACAAAAGGGTGTGGCTGTGTTCCAAAACCATTTTACAAAACCAGGTGATGAGCCATATTTGGCCCTAAGACTTTAGTTTGCTAAACCCTGGATTAGAGCAGTAAGTGTCTGAAAGTTAAGGAGACATTTAAGAGTCTATTTAAACGTGCTGATGCAAAAATTTGGAGGCTTGTACCAGGGTGGTAGGAATAAAAATGGAAAGAAGAGAACAAAAGGAAGAGAGATTACGGGGTGCTGGGGGGAAGGGGGGAGTCCCTGGATGTTGTAGGAAAAAGAACAAGGAATAATCTAAGGGGGTTACTCTTTAAAGTTTTGAAAAAAAGAGGACTAGAGACATCTTTGACAGGACAGGGTCTACTATGTTAAGCATCTGGGAGAAGCTCTCCTAAAAAGTTTGGAAGACAGCAATTTGAAAAGACGCATATATAGAAACTAGAGGCTTGAGATAATCAAAGAAGTATACAGAATTTTTACGCTAGGAGGCACCTAGAGATGACTTAGTCCTAATTTGCCATTTTATAATGTAGCAGAGGAGGCAGTGTTTAAGTCGTAGATCATTACACAGATGATGGTCAAACCACAGCAGCCCCAAATCATGGTTTGTTTGCCCTACACAATACTGGCCATCAGCCAGATTTAAAAACAAAGTGGATCAAATTGCCAACATTTAAAAACGAGGAATTTATACACAGAATTGGAATTCTCACTTCTCTTTGAAAAATATCAGAAAAACTAGCAGTATCAGGTTCATATCCCCACAAAGCATAAGTAGCCAGCAGGATACAGCAGTTGACTCCCCCTTATGAAACATGGGCTCGCCTTTCACTGGAGCAAACTCCTTGCTATTACTCACTGACACCACTCACGTGGTGCTAGCATTCATGTGAGTTTGTGACCTCTGATATCAACGTCTGAGTTTTGGAACTGCCAGGATGGTGCCCTGGTTCTCCCACTTTCTCATGGGAGGTGACCTAACTTCTGTCCGCTCCAATTTCTTCATCAGGAAAGTGTGGAATAATTTCAGCTCCTCAGAGGGTCTCAGAGCATTATTATGAGGATTAACTGAAATATTCTATGTTAAGCACTGACACACAGTAGACCATCAAGCGTTAAATAATTGTGTTTGAAATCATGAGGGGAAATTGAAGCCCAGAGAAGTCACGTGAATTGTCCAAGTCGATGCTCAGTTGGTGACAGAACCAGTGACAAAACTCATTTCTCATGACTTCAGGGCTACTTCCAATATTCTGAGGGTATTCTACCACAAATACAGTTGGGATGTTTGAAAAACCTAACAAAGGTGTTCCCTGAGTCAAGAGGAAAAAGTACAAAGAACAAGTCCGATACGATGATGAGTCAATATGATGAACCATGTCCGTGGGTAATATCCAAATGCAATATATCAGAACAAACATATACTACTTGTGTGTCTGTGACTTACCTTTCCCCCCCCCCCCCAAAGCCACATAAAAAAAGTCTCAACGTTTATTCTACCATTTGTGACAGAGTAAAAACCAACCCACATCTCATATCCAAGTTCTAGCTGCATTCTATCCTCAAGAACAACTGTTGGTAGAAGGACCGGTGGAAATACCCTGGAGCTACTTTGTCCTGCTTATGAATTCTAAGTCCCTGTCTGTTTCAAAAGTGGAGGAGAAAAAGTGCTAAGTCAACCAACTTCGGCTAATTAGTTCTTTCTATTTGGTGACTGTAAATCAATGACAAGAAAACTTCTAATACCTTCACCCTGGCTGAGAAGTTTGCTGCCACTCACCATCCATCACTTCTGCCTGTAAGTGGCCTTGCTGAGCTCTTTCTAAATAGCATCCAGTTCTCCGGTTATACGCATCCCCTCTTTTCTGCAGTCTACAAGAAAATGTGCTGGTGGCAGCTGTTTGCAATAAGCCGAAGGCTTTGTGAGACCAGTTGTAACGCAAAGGTCATATTTTCTACACTGTTTATAGATTGCAATTTGTAAGGTTATAATGTCATATGCTGTCAATAATTCAAGGTGGAGAATTATAACTGTTAATAGGTCATCAATTTTTCATTCTTCTCCTTCAATGCTCATTCTCTTGAGAGATTTAATTTATTTCATTGAAACATGATTCCTTGAACTTTGAACTAAAGGCTTCCTTTGTTTATTAGAAAAAAAAACAGGGTAGAACATGGTAAATAATTCCTTAAGTTTCAAGGGATTCGAACCAATCAAAAGATCACAGCTCAGATAGCAGAGATTCATCAAGTCTATTTTGCAGGAACTCACTGGTCCGGAAGATGTTATTTATGTTGTCAGTATACAAGAGGTTTAACCCCCATCCTTTCCCTACCAACCAAAAAATAAAATAAAATGCGAGGCAAATGTTGCCGAAATGCACCAACTACTAGAAGCTAAAGGAGTTTCAACCTGTTTGCAAGAATGTGTTTGTTGTAACTGTGGCCTGCCAGGAGTCTGTCCAAATGCTTCAGTGGGGGAGAATAATTAAATCTGAATTCTAGTGAGATTGGGAGTTCTGAGCTTATTGCCCCTGTTTTTTTTAGGCGGGGTATAAATTTCTTTGAGTACCTGATAAAACCTATGGCCACTAGGAAAAACCCAAAAAAACAAATAAACAAAAAAACAAAAAACAAAACAACAAAAAAAAAACTATGGCCACTAGATACACTACTTCCAATGAACCATGGCTATGAAGAAAATTCTGGGGCAACTTTCTGAAGCTCATTTATTTAAACTCTAGGTAAAGAACGTCATCAGAGATGATGTCAATGTTAGGGATGCAGATGATCTTTCTCATACAACCAATGTGCCTCCAAAATAGAGGATAGAGGCTGCTGATGTTATCACTTCTCCAGGGTACTTATAACCTCAGAGGATTCAAAAGAATAATGGATCTTTCATCTTTGAGAATTCTATTCCTGTCCCTAAGTTTAGACTGAGGCATATTAAAAAAGGCAGTGTTCAGAAAAATAACCAGTTATCCAAAGAGAAGACAGGTAGAACAGGGCTCCTCATTACCAAGCAAGGGGGGCATTGAACAGCCTATTTGTTTTGTTGTTTGTTGGTTTTTCCTGTCATCTTCTTCTCTGTAAATGCATTCTGAGCTGCTTGATTCTTCTATGTCCCTTAGGGTTTGAAAGTCTTATGGAAATCCTGTGAGAAGCTCAGAAAACGTTATTAGCACCGAACATTCACTGAGGGTTACTAAGTTTCTGACCCCAAGACCCACTCAAATCTATTGGTTTTCATCATTTGTGTAGAGTTTCAAATCCCATCAGCAAGACTCAGGCATCAATACATTAGCCAAAGCATGGTAATTATTTATCTAAGGATTTTGGTACCTGGAAATGGTCAGGTATAATTACAAGAGATAGAACATAGTCTTGGATTAGACTGTGTGTAAGAGGCTAAACTGAATTCTTTAACCACAAGAAAGGCTATCACTAAAATCTGATCAAGGGAAATGCAATATTCAGATTCAGCCATGACTTAATGCCTAAGATTCTCACTGTGCTGTGCTGACTTATAAGAATAACATTAATATATATAAACCACTAGGGGGAATACACACACACACACACACACACACATATATGGAGCTAAATAAATATTGATATGGAGGAATTGCTAACAAAATTGTGCTTCTGTCTTCCAAGCTAAGAATCATACTTTTTCAACATACTGTATATTCATTAGCCAAGACAGCTAGGCTTGAAATTTCACAGTATGTTAGTCCATGGAATGTGGAAATGTAAACAGAGGACTGTGCCCAGTTTCAAGGATGAAAAAACTAATTTAGATTTTAAAGTGGGGAGGGGGTGGGGAGAGGAAGGGGACTTCTCTTTCATCAAATTATTACCATTTTAATAATCTATCAGAACTCACAGTTAAGCAAATTATCTTTTCAAGGCACTCAGTTGTGCTTTTGACTTTATTCCCAGTCCCTTAAAGAGGTCAGGATCACAGGTAAAAGATACAAACATGATAATCAAATATTCTAGAAAAGACAAAGTTTGGGTTCCTGGTTGTAGCTTACCAGAGTTTCATTAAATTAAAAAAAAAATTAGAGAGAGAGAGAGAGAGAGTGAGCAGGGGAGGGGCAGAGGGAGACAGAGAGAGATCCAACAATCCTGGGATCATGACCAGAGCCGAAATCAAGAGTCAGACACCCAACCGACAGAACCACTCAGGCACCCCCCAGAACTTCATTTTAATATTATTGGAATAATATCAGAATTTGGTTAAAATTTACCCATTAATATATTGTTCTCCCAGAGTTCATATTTTTTAAGGAGATAAAATAACCAAATAAAGAACATTTGATTATTCCTGAAGGTAGTCTGGGGAGAGCTCTTTGATATCAGAGACCTTATTCCATTTATCTTACACCATGAGTGACTAGCTTCCTGGCACAGGATTATTGTGACTATTGGTCAAATTAATGAAATACCAAAGGTGTTACTAAAAAAGAACACTCAAACTTGTGCTCACTCTCAATAGCTATTTTGACAATATACAGCTTACTGCCTAATTCAGAATGATTATGTATACTGTTACACCCTGATATTATTTTCTTATATAATCTATCCTATAGGTAGCAGGCAACCTAATGCATAGAATTTTGAAAATCAGAGTTTTTTTCTCTCTCCTTAAGACAGTGGGGGCCCTACCAAAAACAGCATTGCTTTTTTTTTTCCTTGTTATGTAATGATCGAATATGGTCAACCATTCAAGTAAAAAGTGCTTACTGCTTCCCAAGGATTTACTGCCTTTAATCACTACTAGAGTTCCATAAGCAACACTCCCCATGGTCTTTGCAACCAGCCTTTGCCAATATTAATAGCCATTCTTATGAATAGTAACCACTGGTAAACATTGATGTACCTTCATACAGTGCATTGCCATCTGTGTGTTTGACTTTACCACAAACTTCCAGATTGAAAAACTCCATACAAACAGCAGCAATAGAAAAACAGAAGCCTAAGTCGCCTAAACAGCAGCAATGTGACATACCCAATATTTGGTGGAATACCCAATATTCCAGTAGGGGAATCGATGGCAAAATTCTTGTTACCTATAAGTTGTCCTAGGTCCTAAAGACAACTTGTAAAGGTCACATCTAACTTTCATGCATAGGGTGATAATTATTAAGAAAGATGACAATTTTTAAGGCCAGTTGTTAAAAATTTTTATTTTTTTATTTTTTTTATTTTTTATTTTTTTTTTTTTTGCCTTATAAATCATTTATTCCATTATATTCAGACACATGTTTTATAATAATCACAATTTGGGTGTAAAACATATAAATTAGACCAAATTTGGGGAAACACTAGAGATGGTAATGACTTTTATTTTTTTATTTTTTTTTTTTTCTGAAATTTATTGACAAATTGGTTTCCATACAACACCAGTGCTCATCCCAAAAGGTGCCCTCCTCAATACCCATCACCCACCCTCTCCTCCCTCCCACCCCCCATCAACCCTCAGTTTGTTCTCAGTTTTTAACAGTGTCTTATGCTTTGGCTCTCTCCCATTCTAACCTCTTTTTTTTTTTTTTTTCCTTCCCCTCCCCCATGGGTTCCTGTTAAGTTTCTCAGGATCCACATAAGAGTGAGACCATATGGTATCTGTCTTTCTCTGTATGGCTTATTTCACTTAGCATCACACTCTCCAGTTCCATCCACGTTGCTACAAAAGGCCATATTTCATTTTTTCTCATTGCCATGTAATATTCCATTGTGTATATAAACCACAATTTCTTTATCCATTCATCAGTTGATGGACATTTAGGCTCTTTCCATAATTTGGCTATTGTTGAGAGTGCTGCTATGAACATTGGGGTACAAGTGGCCCTATGCATCAGTGCTCCTGTATCCCTTGGATAAATTCCTAGCAGTGCTATTGCTGGGTCATAGGGTAGGTCTATTTTTAATTTTCTGAGGAACCTCCACACTGCTTTCCAGAGCGGCTGCACCAATTTGCATTCCCACCAACAGTGCAAGAGGGTTCCCGTTTCTCCACATCCTCTCCAGCATCTATAGTCTCTTGATTTGTTCATTTTGGCCACTCTGACTGGCGTGAGGTGATACCTGAGTGTGGTTTTGATTTGTATTTCCCTGATAAGGAGCGACGGTGAACATCTTTTCATGTGTCTGTTGGCCATCCGGATGTCTTCTTTAGAGAAGTGTCTATTCATGTTTTCTGCCCATTTCTTCACTGGGTTATTTGTTTTTCGGGTGTGGAGTTTGGTGAGCTCTTTATAGATTTTGGATACTAGCCCTTTGTCCGATATGTCATTTGCAAATATCTTTTCCCATTCCGTTGGTTGCCTTTTAGTTTTGTTGGTTGTTTCCTTTGCTGTGCAGAAGCTTTTTATCTTCATAAGGTCCCAGTAATTCACTTTTGCTTTTAATTCCCTTGCCTTTGGGGATGTGTCGAGTAAGACATTGCTACGGCTGAGGTCAGAGAGGTCTTTTCCTGCTTTCTCCTCTAAGGTTTTGATGGTTTCCTGTCTCACATTTAGGTCCTTTATCCATTTTGAGTTTATTTTTGTGAATGGTGTGAGAAAGTGGTCTAGTTTCAACCTTCTGCATGTTGCTGTCCAGTTCTCCCAGCACCATTTGTTAAAGAGGCTGTCTTTTTTCCATTGGATGTTCTTTCCTGCTTTGTCAAAGATGAGTTGGCCATACGTTTGTGGGTCTAGTTCTGGGGTTTCTATTCTATTCCATTGGTCTATGTGTCTGTTTTGGTGCCAATACCATGCTGTCTTGATGATGACAGCTTTGTAGTAGAGGCTAAAGTCTGGGATTGTGATGCCTCCTGCTTTGGTCTTCTTCTTCAAAATTCCTTTGGCTATTCGGGGCCTTTTGTGGTTCCATATGAATTTTAGGATTGCTTGTTCTAGTTTCGAGAAGAATGCTGGTGCAATTTTGATTGGGATTGCATTGAATGTGTAGATAGCTTTGGGTAGTATTGACATTTTGACAATATTTATTTTTCCAATCCATGAGCAGGGAATGTCTTTCCATTTCTTTAAATCTTCTTCAATTTCCTTCAGAAGCTTTCTATAGTTTTCAGCATACAGATCCTTTACATCTTTGGTTAGATTTATTCCTAGGTATTTTATGCTTCTTGGTGCAATTGTGAATGGGATCAGTTTCTTTATTTGTCTTTCTGTTGCTTCATTGTTAGTGTATAAGAATGCAACTGATTTCTGTACATTGATTTTGTAGCCTGCAACTTTGCTGAATTCCTGTATCAGTTCTAGCAGACTTTTGGTGGAGTCTATCGGATTTTCCATGTATAATATCATGTCATCTGCAAAAAGCGAAAGCTTGACTTCATCTTTGCCAATTTTGATGCCTTTGATTTCCTTTTGTTGTCTGATTGCTGATGCTAGAACTTCCAGCACTATGTTAAACAGCAGCGGTGAGAGTGGGCATCCTTGTCGTGTTCCTGATCTCAGGGAAAAAGCTTTCAGTTTTTCCCCGTTGAGGATGATGTTAGCTGTGGGCTTTTCATAAATGGCTTTTATGATCTTTAAGTATGTTCCTTCTATCCCGACTTTCTCAAGGGTTTTTACTAAGAAAGGGTGCTGGATTTTGTCGAAGGCCTTTTCTGCATCGATTGACAGGATCATATGGTTCTTCTCTCTTTTTTTGTTAATGTGATGTATCACGTTGATTGATTTGCGAATGTTGAACCAGCCCTGCATCCCAGGAATGAATCCCACTTGATCATGGTGAATAATTCTTTTTATATGCCGTTGAATTCGATTTGCTAGTACCTTATTGAGAATTTTTGCATCCATATTCATCAGGGATATTGGCCTGTAGTTCTCTTTTTTGACTGGGTCTCTGTCTGGTTTAGGAATCAAAGTAATACTGGCTTCATAGAATGAGTCTGGAAGTTTTCCTTCCCTTTCTATTTCTTGGAATAGCTTGAGAAGGATAGGTATTATCTCTGCTTTAAACGTCTGGTAGAACTCCCCTGGGAAGCCATCTGGTCCTGGACTCTTATTTGTTGGGAGATTTTTGATAACCGATTCAATTTCTTCGCTGGTTATGGGTCTGTTCAAGCTTTCTATTTCCTCCTGATTGAGTTTTGGAAGCGTGTGGGTGTTCAGGAATTCGTCCATTTCTTCCAGGTTGTCCAATTTGTTGGCATATAAGTTTTCATAGTATTCCCTGATAATTGTTTGTATCTCTGAGGGATTGGTTGTAATAATTCCATTTTCATTCATGATTTTATCTATTTGGGTCATCTCCCTTTTCTTTTTGAGAAGCCTGGCTAGAGGTTTGTCAATTTTGTTTATTTTTTCAAAAAACCAACTCTTGGTTTCGTTGATCTGCTCTACAGTTTTTTTAGTTTCTATATTATTTCTGCTCTGATCTTTATTATTTCTCTTCTTCTGCTGGGCTTAGGCTGCCTTTGCTGTTCTGCTTCTAGTTCCTTTAGGTGTGCTGTTAGATTTTGTATTTGGGATTTTTCTTGTTTCTTGAGATAGGCCTGGATTGCAATGTATTTTCCTCACAGGACTGCCTTTGCTGCGTCCCAAAGCGTTTGGATTGTTGTATTTTCATTTTCGTTTGTTTCCATATATTTTTTAATTTCTTCTCTAATTGCCTGGTTGACCCACTCATTCGTTAGTAGGGTGTTCTTTAACCTCCATGCTTTTGGAGGTTTTCCAGACTTTTTCCTGTGGTTGATTTCAAGCTTCATGGCATTGTGGTCTGAAAGTAAGCATGGTATAATTTCAATTCTTGTAAACTTATGAAGGGCTGTTTTGTGACCCAGTATATGATCTATCTTGGAGAATGTTCCATGTGCACTCGAGAAGAAAGTATATTCTGTTGCTTTGGGATGCAGAGTTCTAAATATATCTGTCAAGTCCATCTCATCCAATGTCTCATTCAGGGCCCTTGTTTCTTTATTGACCGTGTGTCTAGTTGATCTATCCATTTCTGTAAGTGGTGTATTAAAGTCCCCTGCAATTACCACATTCTTATCAATAAGGTTGCTTATGTTTATGAGTAATTGTTTTATATATTTGGGGGCTCCGGTATTCGGTGCATAGACATTGATAATTGTTAGCTCTTCCTGATGGATAGACCCTGTAACTATTATATAATGTCCTTCTTCATCTCTTGTTACAGCCTTTAATTTAAAGTCTAGTTTGTCTGATATAAGTATGGCTACTCCAGCTTTCTTTTGGCTTCCAGTCGCATGATAAATAGTTCTCCATCCCCTCACTCTCAATCTAAAGGTGTCCTCAGGTCTAAAATGAGTCTCTTGTAGACAGCAAATAGATGGGTCTTGTTTTTTTATCCATTCTGATACCCTATGTCTTTTGGTTGGCGCATTTAATCCATTTACATTCAGTGTTATTATAGAAAGATACGGGTTTAGAGTCATTGTGATGTCTGTATGTTTTATGCTTATAGTGATGTCTCTGGGACTTTGTCTCACAGGGTCTCCCTTAGGATCTCTTGTAGGGCTGGTTTAGTGGTGACAAATTCCTTCAGTTTTTGTTTGTTTGGGAAGACCTTTATCTCTCCTTCTATTCTAAATGACAGACTTGCTGGATAAAGGATTCTCGGCTGCATATTTTTTCTGTCTAGCACCCTGAAAATCTCTTGCCAATTCTTTCTGGCCTGCCAAGTTTCAAAAGAGAGATCAGTCACGAGTCTTATAGGTCTCCCTTTATATGTGAGGGCACGTTTACCCCTTGCTGCTTTCAGAATTTTCTCTTTATCCTTGTATTTTGCCAGTTTCACTATGATATGTCGTGCAGAAGATCGATTCAAGTTACGTCTGAAGGGAGTTCTCTGTGCCTCTTGGATTTCAATGCCTTTTTCCTTCCCCAGTTCAGGGAAGTTCTCAGCTATGATTTCTTCAAGTACCCCTTCAGCACCTTTCCCTCTCTCTTCCTCCTCTGGGATACCAATTATGCGTATATTATTTCTTTTTAGTGTATCACTTAATTCTCTAGTTTTCCCCTCATACTCCTGGATTTTTTTATCTCTCTTTTTCTCAGCTTCCTCTTTTTCCATAACTTTATCTTCTAGTTCACCTATTCTCTCCTCTGCCTCTTCAAGCCGAGCTGTGGTGGTTTCCATTTTGTTATGCATTTCGTTTAAAGCGTTTTTCAGCTCCTCGTGACTGTTCCTTAGTCCCTTGATCTCTGTAGCAAGAGATTCTCTGCTGTCCTGTATACTGTTTTCAAGCCCAGCGATTAATTTTATGACTATTATTCTAAATTCACTTTCTGTTATATTATTTAAATCCTTTTTGATCAGCTCATTAGCTGTTGTTATTTCCTGGAGATTCTTCTGAGGGGAGTTCTTCCGCTTGGTCATTTTGGATAGTCCCTGGCGTGGTGAGGACCTGCAGGGCACTTCCCCTGTGCTGTGGTGTATACCTGGAGTTGGTGGGCGGGGCCGCAGTCAGACCTGATGTCTGCCCCCAGCCCACCGCTGGGGCCACAGTCAGACTGGTGTGTGCCTTCTCTTCCCCTCTCCTAGGGGTGGGATTCACTGTGGGGTGGTGTGGCTTGTCTGGGCTACTTGCACCCTGCCAGGCTTGTGATGCTGGGGATCTGGCGTATTAGCTGGGGTGGGTAGGCAAGGTGCTCGGGGGCAGGAGGGGCAGGCTTAGATCGCTTCTCCTTAGGTGATCCACTTCAGGAGGGGCCCTGTGGCAGCAGGAGGGAGTCAGATCCGCTGCCGGAGGTTTGGCTCCGCAGAAGCGCAGAGTTGGGTGTTTGCGCGGAGCGAGCAAGTTCCCTGGCAGGAACCGGTTCCCTTTGGGATTTCGGCTGGGGGATGGGCGGGGGAAATGGCGCTGGCGAGCGCCTTTGTTCCCCACCAAACTGAGCTCTGTTGTCAGGGGGCTCAGCAGCTCTCCCTCCCTTTGTCCTCCAGCCTTCCCGCTTTCCGAGCAGAGCTGTTAATTTCTGACCTCCCAGACGCTAAGTCGCGCTTGCTGTTGGAACACAGTCCGTCCGGCCCCTCCGCTTTTGCAAGCCCGACTCGGGGGCTCTGCTTGGCCGGCGAGCCGCCCCTCCGCCCCGGCTCCCTCCCGCCAGTCCGTGGAGCGCGCACCGCCTCGCCGCCCTTCCTACCCTCTTCCGTGGGCCTCTCGTCTGCGTTTGGCTCCGGCGACTCTGTTCTGCTAATCCTCTGGCGGTTTTCTGGGTTATTTAGGCAGGTGTAGATGGAATCTAAGTGATCAGCAGGACGTGCGGTGAGCCCAGCGTCCTCCTAAGCCGCCATCTTCGGTAATCGTTAAAAATTTTTAAATGCAAAAGCTAATAACTTTTACCAATTTCTGTGTTAATGGAAATTATCAATGTATTTTATATATCAGAGGAATGGAAGTGGAATAAGGGACCATATATTTAAACAGACTGATACATTTTAGTCAATTATAAAAAAAGAACCCTAAAACAAGTCCCACCAAAGTGTTATCTCAATAATTTAAAGGTGAGACTTTTAAGAGGATGGAATGATAATTTATAGCTGAGAGTGATTAGTTTACTTCTTAATCAGTTTAGAAATATTTCCAGTGACACAAGCTTATTTACTAACATGTAAATTGCCTAAGCAATGTCTCAGGTACTTCCCAGATCTCCTTGCAAAGCTTCAGGCATAGCTAAACCAATTAACTCTACAGAAATGAACATAGTGATCACCATTCATAATCCCAAGAATTACTGTTCTCACCATCATTCATGTGGTACTGAAAGGCATGGAAGTGAATTTTTTTAATGTTTATTTATTTTTGACAGAGAGAGAGAGAGAGAGAGAGAGAGAGAGCGAGAGCATGAGCAGGGGAGGGGCAGAGAGAGAGGGAGACACAGAATCCGAAGCAGGCTCCAGGCTCTGAGATGTCAACATAGAGCCCGACAAGGGGCTCGAACTCAGACCCCGAGATCATGACCTGAGCCGAAGCTGGATGCTCAACCGACTGAGCCACCCAGGCACCCCTATGGAAGTGAATTTTATCTCTACAGGCACATACTTATAAACATACATCAGAGATGCCTTCGATCCTGTAACCTCACAGACACATAAATAAGAATGAAAACATTAACAAACGTGAACCACCTTCCTTCTGAGTTGCTTAAAAATATGGATCATCAAATTTTCAGAGTTCTGTGTTTTCCATGTTTGTCTTCCAAACCCTTGTAAAGTGGAAACATGTCTTGCAACTGGAAACATTATATGAAATATTTAAAAAATCAAGGTGAAATGACCAGAGGCCTCTGATTTGGAATTAGAAAGTTAGTTTTTCTCTCTCATAAAATATACCCTTATGTATATGCCACAGAATAGCCAGAATCATGTATACTCAAAGGCGCTCTAAATGCCTGGAGAGAAGAAAGAAAAGAAGGAGGTGAGCATTTACAGGCTGCTTTTCATGAGGCCTTATGTTAAGTGAGTGCACCTCCTATTATATCATCCAAGCGTCACACAGCCTTATGGGGTTACTATGGTTACTGACAATATCACATATGAGGAAATGTGACATAGGGTGCCCCTTTCTCCACAGGTTCTTTCATTTACCATCAGAGCCAGAATTCAAATTCTGGTCTATTTGTTCACAGGCCTAGCAGGTTCTTCCCACATCCTGTGTTCTGCTGGTAACAGTAATGTAACCATGAAATGCTCCTTAAGAATCAACTCCATATTAGATAGCAGCCTTGTCCAAAATGAATTTTGAAACACAATGTTTTTCGGTAGCTTGGCTATGATATAGCTAACTGTGGTTTCCTTTGTATCTATCCTACTTGGGGTAGGATACTTTGTGGTCTCCTTTGTATCTATCCTACTTGGGGTTTGCTGAGCCTCTTAGATATTTAAATGTCTTGTTCAAATTTGGGGGCTTTTTTTCCCCCTCACAGTTCACCAAAGCTCTATTTTTTAAAAATTTTTTAGTGGAGAAGTTTTTGTTGTTTTGTTTGTTTTTACTTTGCTCTTCAGGTTAGATAATTCCTGTTGATATACCTTCAAGTTTATGAGTATTTCCTTATTCTCTGTACAACCTTCTCATCTAATACTTGTTTTCATTTTATATAGGATCTTTTCCCTTTGGCTCTTTCTTTGATAGTTGTCATTTTTCTTCTAACACCTCCGTCTATACTCTCTCAGTATGACCACCTTTTCTCTTAAGTCCTTGAACGTATTTATAAAAGCAACTTTAAAGTCTTTGTTGTTAATTCTAACAACGAGGGCGTTTTCAGGTGGGTTTCTCTTGACAACTTATTGCCTTCACCATAAGTGACATTTTCCACTTTCTTTATATGACTAGTAACTTTTTATTGTTCATAGAAGATCATAGATACTATATTGGAAGGAAATAGATTTTGTTACCCTCGTATGAAGACTTTTTTTTTCCCTCCCTCCTATTAGGTTGTTAAAAAATTACTAACCAATCATCTGGGGCTTGTGGAACCTTAACTTTATACTTTATTAGCATGAGGCAGTTTAGATATTCCCTTAGACTTCTGGAAAATTCCTTAGTTCTCATATATACTCTTGATCACTAGGGTGTGCTCCTTCTGTGTTTGAATGGAAGGCTCAGGTATTTACTCCTTGCTTGGGCCGAATACAAACCACAAACTCTTCCCCTTTCAGTAAACAGCAGGTGACACCCGGTTGTATCTGTTTTCATCTTAAAACTGTTTGTGTCCACTGGCTCCTTAGAATCCAGGAATCAGCAAATATTTGGTATAGATTTTGAGGTTCCCACCACTGTGGCTTCTTCATTTCAGAGGCATGATCAGTCATTAGCCTCTTTGGATGCCCCCAACTCCAAACACCAACACCCTGATCGTAGCAGCTCTCTCCCTGAGGCCGACCCACACTGTGCCATTCGGATGGGGGTGTGTTCTCGGGGGGAAACACAGGTATCGCCCAGTTTGGTTCCTTCCTTTCCCCAGTTAAGTCACCTTCAGTCTGCCCATGGTTGATCCCTCTCCAACGCCTTCAAGTAATTTTTGTTTGTTTCCTCTTCAGAGTTTACAGTTATTATCTATGGAGGAGCTAGTCTGCTAGCCACTACTCCTCTAACAACCTGGGGCTCCTCCTCAAAAGCAAACAAGCAAACGAAAACGCAACACGAAGCAAAAACCCCAAAACTCTGCCTGTTACAAGTGTGTCTCCTTTTTAAACTCAATTTTCTTTTTTTTTTTTTTTCAACGTTTATTTATTTTTGGGACAGAGAGAGACAGAGCATGAACGGGGGAGGGGCAGAGAGAGGGAGACACAGAATCGGAAACAGGCTCCAGGCTCTGAGCCATCAGCCCAGAGCCCGACGCGGGGCTCGAACTCACGGACCGCGAGATCGTGACCTGGCTGAAGTCGGACGCTTAACCGACTGCGCCACCCAGGCGCCCCTAAACTCAATTTTCAAACAACGTTTGGAACACGACGACGATGGCGGTGATTACAAAACCAGTCGCTTGCTTATGTTCTAGAATGCTTTCTATTCTTTTCCGATTTTGTTCAAGGCGGATTCCAGGGCCACCTTGAACAAAACAATGGTAAAAACAAAAATATACTAAGTGGTTAGAGAAAGGCCATTTCATCAGAGTCATCCTCCTTTCTTCTCACCCTATTACAGAGGACTATGGGAAGCTATCCATCTGCCATTTCTTTCCATGCTCAGTGAATTTGCTGTAACGTGTCAAATTAAGTCATCAAAAGAAGCAATGGGAAAAGCAGAAGTGGACCTCTGTCTCACATGTCAACTTTATTCTATAAAATTTGAGTCACACCATACCCACGTTCACATGGGGCAAAGGGATTGATCTGGCTACTCCCAAGATCTAAAATAGTGGTGGGTTTAAAATCATTCTTTGTTCAGAGAGGTACCAGGGAAAGGCAGTGTCCGTATCTCAGCTGACAAGAAGAGTGAGAGATGAAAAATATATTACCTCTGCTTACAGCTGACTAAGGGAAGGCCACTTAGTCCCCACATACAGCTCGAGGGCTGATAATTATGCCAGCCCCTCATCTCAACTTCTGTGTATCCAAGAAATCTGTCCACTTTTGGGGAGAAACTCATTTCTAGGGAGCCACTGGGTTACAAAGTGGGTAACCATTTTAATTTTTTTTAATGGATCTTCTGCAAGAGGGCAGTCTTTTAAGTGTAAAGTAGGGCAGCCCCTAGGAAGCTCTTGAATGCTTTTCCAGAATTATACATTCGCATGATGCTTAGGTATCAGTAGAGTAGGAAAAATGCATTAATATTTAACACACATGTAGCAGTATAAATGCTTGCAATGCTCTACAATAAATAAAATCAGGTCTTAAAATGTGCCTTTTTAACACAATTGTAACACAGAAATATCTTCAGACTTTGTAATAACCTCCCAGGGGAAACAGCCAGAAGTCCCATCATGTGAAACTATAGTATACTGAGCAAAGTGGAAGAGACTATTCTATAAAACACAATCTTGTACTGATAAGACAAGGATCAGATGTCCCTAGGAGGGGCTTTTTTGCCTCTAATTTAAATGATGTTAGAATATTGCAAGCGCCTTCCCTAAAACTCCCCTTCAGACTGTCTGTCTCCCTCGGCACCACCCTCATTCTGTCAAGTTCACTAATAGTAAGCAATAACCTTGATGTATGGAAAGTTAGCTCTCTCTTACTTCCTTTCTCCACTACCCATCTTCAAGCCTCATCTGTGCCTTGTCTCCCATCAGCAGGACATTGCTGACGTTTTAAAGTTCACCCGGAATGCAGTTCCCTAGCAGAGCCCCTCCCTATTATCCACCATCACTACCCTCTCTTAATGGCAGGGACTCTCAAGTTGAACAGGCAGTACTGAGCATGCCTCCGTTGATACCCATTCTAAGTCAGAACTTCTCTACGTGCACACACTTCCTAAATTCAGCTTCATCTAAGTTGCTCTTAATCTTAAGGGTCATTTATTGAACATGTACAAAAAAGGTTCACCTTGTAAAAAATTCTCTTGCAACGAAGACGTCTCTGAAATAGCACACAGCTTCCTTTTTAGGATCGTCTGCTCAGAAGCCAGCAGTTAGGGGGAGAGAGTCTCCTTAGGTCCCTTCGAACCCAACATGTCTTATCCAGTCCAGACCTGATTGTAGCAAAGGTTCGTTCACCCTCCTGTGAAACCTGAAATCCCTCTCACAGCTTTGGGAGTCTACAACATGTTTCAAATTGTTCTTTCTTCAGAGTGAATGCTGCTACCAACGTCATAGTGAATGGTAGCACAAATCGCAAGGGCAAATGGAGACCAAAATCGTTGAGAATTAAGAACAACAGTGGGGCGCCTGGGTAGCTCAATCGGTTAAGCGTCTGGCTATGGCTCAGGTCATGATCTCGCAGTCTGTGGGTTCAAGCCGCGCATAGGGGCTCTGTGCTGACAGCTTGGAGCGTGGAGCCTGCTTTGGATTCTGTGTGTCCCTCTCTCCTTGCTCTCCCTCTGCTCACACTGTGTCTCTTTCTCTCCCAAAAATAAATAAACATTTAAAAGAAATGACAGGATTGGGGCACTGGGTGGCTCAGTTGGTTAAGGGTCTGACGCTTGATTTTGGCTCAGGTCATGATCTCACAGCCTCACAGGTTCAAGCTCCACAATAGGTTCTGTGCTGGCAGAGCTGAGCCTGCGTGGAACTCTCTCTCCTCTCTCTGCCCCTCCTCCACTAATGAGTGCATGTGTGTGTATATATCTCTCAAAATGATAAACTAAAAAAAAAAGAATAAGCGGACTTAAGGAGATTGGAGACAACCCACACCTTTATTTGCCACTTTCCATTCCTACTATATCCTATTCTTTCTGCATGTACACATAAAGTTAACGCAATGGGTCTATGCTTAAGAGTGTGAGTAAATTGATTCCTAAAAAAAAAAAAAAAAAGAATAGACAAAACTAACGTATTAAAAATGCAAAAATGATTGCAATTCTACCAAAAGAGTGTATAATTTAAAGAGATTTATGGACACCTCTTTTAATTGGGGCAAATTACCCTTCTGCAAAATGAGTTAATGACCTTTTAACTTGTGCTTTCCATGGTTATAATTGTTGACACAATAAGTTTGCTTAAAGGGAGTCTCATCCGTAGCCACTGAGTACTGGAGGTCAGTTATTCTAAATCATGTTTGAAAGAAAGCTGTCACTTTTTCACCCACTCAGTACTCCGTGAGCCTAACTAATCTGACTTATGTTTAGCCATTTGTCAAATACCAGGTACAGCACACAACTTTATGTTCCATTGCCCTTGACTTACGTTTTCTATTTGACATGTAAGGCCCTTGGGATACAAGCGAGCTCTCCACCCAAGCCAATGCCTACTCAGCATGTGTTCTAGAAGCAAGAGTGTTATTTCAGCTTTCTCGTTTCCTGGTTACAGAACTCAAATGGCTCAATAATTCTCCCCACAGAGATGTGTTTGACAAGCTGGACGGGGGGATGGCACCCTCATTCCGTCCTTTCCATTCCTCAAGTAGATGAAATCAGAACCCGAAACAATGAGAGCACGATTAGCTGGATTTAACAGGCGAGCTCGGGCTGAAATGTTGGAAAGTGCACAGATCTTAATTGTAGTGGGCAATTCTAACTTGAAAATTGATTTTCTCTGAACAGATCTCTGTGTGAGTCCTCAACGTATGCCTGCCAGCTGTACCGACAAAAGTAGTTATGCCTTTTGGAATACAGTCAACAGAATCAAGGGAAGGTGAATCCGTGATTTTCAGCCTTGAACATCACTAATAATTATCTGTCTTTGATTAAAAAACCATTACCTCAGGAGCAGCGCTGGATCTTAAATCCCAGGCAGGCTACAGAAACTACCAGAAGGGGGAAGGGGAAAGGATACACAGAGAGAACGAGAACAGAAGAAGAAGAGAAAAAAGCAAGAGCGAGGGACAGAAGAGAAGAGACAAAGCATGAAACGGGGGTTGTATAAAGTCATTTTTGCATTTTCCGTTTGTAACTTCATTTTAAAAGTATGCAAATGTCTCATTAGTTTCTACATTTAGAATCTTATTCTGATGGTAAAAGTAAATTAGTCTTTTGGGTCTTTTTATCCCCACTTCTACCAGTGACAGATCTGAATGAGAGGAAATATTTTATGCAATTAAATATCATCTGTTATAAGGTGGCTCAGTGTGAATAACTGTCTCAATAACTTAGAGTGAAGAAAGGAACAGGGAATAAAAAGGCGAAGACTGAGCAGGCAACCCAGGATCACAACAGATAGGCTGCTGATGCTTGTCTCTAATGTGCTTCTTGGTACATCTCTCAAGAACTACAGTCTGCAGGGGCTTGAAAGCACAGGCATGGACAAATGAATCCCCGGCTCCTGGATAGGCTTCCCCAACATTCCTGGGGCTCAGATTCCCTTGCCTCCATGATACCGAGGAGCTGGAGTGGTCTTCTGTGTAGGCTCAAACCAGGAAAATAGAGGCCAATTTTGAACCTACTAACAACAGATTATAATCAAGTGAAAAGTATCATACATTTACCACAGTTTTTCCAAGATGAGAAAACCATAAAGTGGTTTCTAATATGTTTCCCAGACTCTTCTATGAGGCTTTGTTGTCCAACTCTAAGATTCCACTTATTTCTCACAGTGCTTTCACATTAGGTCAAGATACTACTCCTGAGGCCAAGGTTCTAAGCACTTCTTCAGTTCCCCATGTGGGACCAGAAACTCTTCCCGTGTGTGGACGCTGACAGCAGACTGCTCACTTCCTGCGGTTTATGACACCAACTTCACATGAAGTTCCACTGGCATTTTTTTTAAGTTTGTTTATTTATTCTGAGAGAGAAAGAGACAGCACAAGTGTGGAAGGGGCACAGAGAGGGAAAGAGAGAATCCCAAGCACGTTCTGTATTGCTATTGCAGAGCCCAATGTGGGGCTCAAATTCATGAAAATGTGACATCATGACCCCAGCCAAAACCAAGAGCTTGACACTTAATTGGCTGAGTCACCCAGGCGCCCCCATGCATTTTTAATTAATATAACCCTCAAGGCATCCTTCTGACTATTGGTCATGCCGATTTCACAGAGGAGAAAATTGAGGCTCAAGGAAATAAAAGATCTAGCTGTCAATGCCATAGGGCAGTGATACAGGCTAAAGACTGAATGAGAATGTTTGATTTCTAGAGGAGTGTACAAAATTTATCTTTTTAATGTTTGTTTATTTTTGAAGGAGAGAGAGACACAGCATGAGCAAGGGAGGGGCAGACACAGAGGGAGACACAGAATCCGAAGCAGGCTACAGGCTCTGAGCTGTCAGCACAGAGCCCGACGCAGGGCTCGAACTCACAAATCGTGAGATCATGACCTGAGCCGAAGTTGGATGCTTAACCGACTGAGCCACCCAGGCACCCTCAAGATTTATCTTTTTAAACAAATAATTTCCTCAAGCTAAAAACTAGATAATTTTTTGTTGTTGTTCATTCTGTAACAAAAAAGACTGCCCGTCTGGAATTGCATCATGCCTCACTGTTCACATTTGAAACTATCAGCACTTTGAATGTGCTTTAAATGAAGGGGAAAAAAATGCTCTTTTGGAAGCCAATAATCAACCAAGTAAATTTTATTCATCCAAGGATGTTATAGGAATAACGGAAATAAGTTATATAATAGGGGAAATTAGAGACGAGCATATTAATTCATGATTCTGATAAGAAAAATAAACCTATTTTGCTATTAATATAGGTCTATTAAAACTCTAATTAAAATTAGTCCCAACGAGTTTCAGGGAACCTGCATGATATTGAAATTCTTCTAGCTACAGAATTGATTTTTTTGAGGTTAGCTCTTTATGCAAAATGACCACAGCATGACAACAATCCTTAGGAAATAGGCTGAACGCCTTAAAAAAGAGGGCTTGGAGAAAAATAATATAATCAGGTATCCATTTGCCTGCCAGTATGCTACTACTCAGTATATAATTCCATTCTAAGTAATCAGGGAATAAAAAAATAGGATTGTATCATATAAATAGCAAATAAAAATTACAGAGACACAGTTATAGCAATTGACCCTATTTAAGCCAATAGATACTTTGGGAAAAGATTCCAAAACCATTTTTTGTATTGAAAACGCTATCAATGTAAATGGTGATTTTGATTTTATTTTTAGCCACTGATTAAAACTACTTTGGACAGAAGTCTATGCCACTGAGCTGTTTTTGCCCTGAAGTAACAGTAATAGTTCAGATTCCATTTCAATTTTGAAGGCAAACGTGCTATTTAGCATTATTTGAATGTGAAATTACTAGTGAAGGTTTAACAACTCAGGATATAGCATTCTGAAATGGTGCCGAATATTTTTGAGGAGAAGGGTAAGATTAAGAGGCAATAACTCATCGATAGCAATCGGGCTGGCAGTTGACAGACACCCTAGAGGCAGGCGCCGAAATGTGTTTTGTCTCCTCTCCACTCTCTGAGCCCAGAAAGCGAAGTAAACCGACCAGTCCATCTTATGAAAATCAAATGGAAACCTTGTCAGTAGAATGGCTATTAGTAATTCCTGAAAGAAGGGCTCAAATTCACGTGGGAAGGGTGGATATTAGGGGTTAAAAAGTGAGAACAGAAGAGCAGCCTTAGGAACGAATTAAGAATTTGAACTGGTAGTGAATCCTGGAGTTATACGTCAGTTGGGGGGGGCGGTGTGCAGAGAAACTAATGGGATCCATTCAACAAGTTGTATTTTTTCTGTTACATTCTGGCAAGGATTGAAACAGATGGAGCTAACATCAGTTTACCCTATAAGTTGAGAAGGAGTAGGGAGTAAAAAGGCTGTGCAGGTACGATATGTAGCCTTTGCTTTACCTCACGGTGAGGTATGCTAACAAAAGTTACCACAAGCGTTGCTTTTCTACAGCATTGCATGGCTCTTTTCTTCTGAACGGGGGGCTACATGGGAAGTTGTACACTGACCTTGTCCCCAACACATCCGTCATGGTAGATACAGAACTTCAAGCTGTACTGGTCGCAACAACAGCAACTATGGCAACACAATACTTTAAAAATAATTTTCCATAATCGGAAAAATCATGATTCTCATACAGATACAAAAAGAACATGCGTTCAACATTTCTTTTACTCATAATGAAGGAACCTGCCAGATGTTGTAACCAAAGCGAAGTCCAAAAAAGCATCAATTTACAGAGATTACAAGAATGTTGAAACGAATGTGCAAATGCAGGCAGAACTCCCTCCCGGGTGGGCTGGGGGTATCAATGGACCTCCCCAGGTCAGGTCAGAAGTTGCCTGCCTGTAGACAAAAATGATTTTTAGTGTGGCTACATCGTTTGTCTTCAATTTGAAAAACTATGGAATGGCTTTCATAAAATCAGAATCAGATTAACTACCAGAAGGGTGTGCTATAGACAACGTAAAGTTTTCCAACTGAGGAACAAATTTTTCACAAAAAAAGTGAATTATTTGTGGGGCACCTAGGTGGTTCAATCAGTTGAGTGTCTGATTTCGGCTCAGGTCATAATCTCATGGTTCATGAGTTCGAGCCCTGCACCCGGTTCTGTGCTGACAGCTCAGAGCCTGGGGCCTGCTTCAGATTCTGTGTCTCCCTCTCTCTCTCTGCCCTCCCCCTCATGTTCTCTCTTTTTCTCTCTCTCTCTCTCTCTCCCTCCCTCTCTCTCAAAAATAAACATTTAAAAATTTAAAAATTGAATTATTTGAGCTACAGTTGGAAACCAAGGATCCTCAGAAATCAGTGTGAATCACACACAGAAGTCACATGGATAACTTCTCTCAGGCATTACCCCCACCACCACCTGCCTTTTCTTTGTATCAAGAAATCATAAGCATATTGTTTTCAGAGCTACAATTTTCCTATTTGCAAATGAGGCATCCCAATGATACAATAGCAGACAGGCAATGATCATTCTCGATGACTTGACCAGAGCATGTCACCTACATAAAGTGATTGGTGTCAATAGTCTGGGGAAATGGTAAAGCCCAATTTGTAAGAAACTTAAACTCAATGTCTGTAACACTCAGGGAAACTTGCCCAGTGCCTACATGACAGCAATAAAGGAATATCTATGATGTTTTCTAAAAATGAAAAGAAGTATGTTTAAAATCACAAATGAAGCATATGGGACTCCATTTCCATTACTATTTTTTTCTTGGATTTTCTTCTCATTTAGGGAGAAGGAAAGAGTAGGAGGAATGCATAAAACCCTTTTCGCATCCCGTTTTTCTTTATAAAGCCGCACCAGAAGAGCCTGGGGCCTTTAGGGTGTTGGATGTAGCATTATGACCACAGAGCCGGTACCACAGCAGATAACCCTCTGACACTTTCCACAGCAATTTTAACTGGGCAAGAGCTATGCATGATTTACCCTCATCCTCAGCCCAGTGACCGGCACCCACAGGTATGTCACAAATGATTGGCGAACTCAGCGTTCACCTTGTTCTCCCTTCATCCTGAGCACTTGCTGTGTTTCCCAGCCTTATTCCTGATGGTCCCTGCTTCTGAGTGTCTGACTCATTTCCCTAGGCTTCCAGCTTTGCTGTGTTCTTAGAACTTCTCTCCTGGCAAAAGATCTCTGAATCTGACCCGGTGCTTTGCTCTTTGACTATAGCTGGAGTATACTCTCATAGATATGCTGCCACAGAGCAACCCTCCAGCCCAGCCCCCAGCAAAACACCTACCCCAGTTCATCCCATGTCCAAGCACTTTACTCTCATGCAAACAGGGACACGTTCCAAGTCATCCAATTATAACCAACACAGATTTCCCATATTCAGGAAACCTCCCAAAAGGCATCAAATGTCAGAGAAATGTGTGCTACTCTACTGAAGGTTTTCCCTAAATGTCTACATAAAAGTTTGAGAATATGATTTGGCCATTTTTGAAGAAATAAAGAAAGAAAGAAAGAAAGAAAGAAAGAAAGAAAGGGAAAGAAAGAAAGAAAGAAAGAAAGAAAGAAAGAAAGAAAGAAAAGGAAGGAAGGAAGAAAGAAAAGAAAAGAAAAAAAAACATAAACATATTTGAAACTTTGCTTCCATTTGGTGAACTATGCATCTCCCCACATTGAACAACACCCCTTCTCAGCTCCCCGGTCCCCTTATTCACAGCTGCGTAATTGGAGAAAGAAGAGAGAGAGGACTCTGCGTTGGAGACCATTTATTCTGGTCACTTTTTAGAGCTTCAGCAGATACTTATAGTGTCTGCTTTTAATTTAGAAGACTTCCACCGAATGCAACCTATGAGCAGCCTTGCAAACATAGGCAAGAACAGAAGCCTAATGTACAAAACCTCCTTGTACTGATCATGTCAAGCCCCACAAGTTCACAAGCACACACTCATGCATGTGCATATCCACTGCCTTCACATGACTGTCAGTCTTTTATTAAACTGTGCCTCAGCTGAGGGGCCTAGAACTTGTGGTGCAGAGTAACAGGTACAAGAAATAACTCAGGTTCTGAAAACCCATGCGCCCACAGCGTTAGCTTCACAGGGGGCTGGCCTGGTTACGTGAACTACTGGTGGGGGGGAGGTCATTCATGTTGGCCTTTCCTGTCATCAGGATTCCCAACCTCTGGCTTTGTTCATGTCTTTAATGTTCAGTTAAGACACACATTTTGGGGGCACCTGGGTGGCTCAGTCGGTTAAGTGTCCGACTTCAGCTCAGGTCATGATCTCACAGTTCGTGGGTTCAAGCCCTGCATCGGGCTCGAGCCTGGAGCCTGCTTCTGACTCTGTGTCTCCCTCTCTCTCTTCCCCTCCCAGGCTTACGCTCTGTCTCTCAAAAATAAATAAACATTAAAAATTTTTTTTTTAAAAAGACACACATTTTGTCTTTGCAAGGACACCTGGGTAGGGGAGGGAAGGAGCATTCAAGCACCATTTCATCTCAGACTCCTTTTATTTCTAAAAGTGCACTTTAATACGACAGCCAGTCTTAAACTACTTTTAAAGGCTGATAACTTGACCTGGAATAAAAATAAGCTGTATTAGATACTTTCAGATACAATGTTACAGTGAAACGGCCATTATCTTTTTTACATTAAGAGAAGGGCAGAGAGCCATCTTCCTTCATTTCTCCAGTAAATCAAAGTGAATTATTCATTAGCGCTAAATGTTTCCACTCCCCCCCCCCCCCCCGCCCTCTACACACATACCATTACCTCATTTTAAACAAGGAGCGATTTCCTCTCTTTTGGAAATAACCTCTCTGATGCATGGAGCTCCTAAAGTTTTGGACTCTGCAAAAATTCATCTCCGTGGTTAGTAAAGCTAACAGTCTCTAGAGGAGACTTGGACGGTAAAGACAATAAACAGGCAATTAAAAGCAGTGCCTTGTACTGTTTTTCAGTTCTTGCATTTGTCACTGACTATCCAACTTCAATGCTGAAAAATTCTAGGGATCTGATGTCCGCAAGGAATGACTCCAAGCGAAATCTTCAGAAATAACTAGTAACAAAATTTCTAAAGTGCCTCAAATGAAGCAGATCCTTGAATGCTTTCCCAAGAGCCTGCGTCCAATGACGGCTTTAGATTCACATTCTCCAGTTTTAACAGAAACAAGGACGGCCCAGCATCTTCAGACCACTAAATATGTACTTATATACACACACATCCCATGCACGCGCGCACGCGTGCACACACACACACACACACACACACCACCACCACCACCACCACTACCAAACACACACTGATACACACACATACATGAACAGACAGACATCTTTTTTTCTTCCCTAACATCAGATCTCCAGGCACGAGGGTCTATATTTCACATGGAATCCCATCTCTGGTCCTCTACTCTGATCATTTTGCGTCTGCCGCGTCCTGTTTCATTAACAGCAGCTCATCAGAGCCACATCACACAGGGAAGATGCATTGTTTCTATTACCATTTATAGCACCATTTGTTTCATTTAAGAAAATGTGCTTTGTCCCTGGCCTTAAATTACGCAGCAGAAACAGGATTCCAGAGTTCAGGGTACATATTTATTCTCCCATCTCTGCACTTTGTCAGAAGAGAAATCACCTAGACTTGACTTCTAAGACAAACTGTTTCCATTTGCACCAGCAGAAGCTCGGCTCTTTCAAACAATAACTTAGCTTCAGGGACTTCTGAGCCATTCTTATTTCCAGATCAGGCAGTAGCCTGGAGAATACACCTCCTTAATTCAGGCCTTACAAATTTAGGCAAAGGCTGAGCTTACATTTTACTTATGCATGATGAAAATGGGATTTCTCAAGTGTAACAATAGGGGAAATTGTATTATCTTAACCATTGACACCAGAATTCCTCTCAGATTTGGATCCTGGGTTTTTTTGTTTTGTTTTCTGTTTTGTTTTGTTCTATTTGTTTTGGTTTAAAAAGATCTCAGCAGATGATGGTTGGTGGGACATTTGGAATTTCCAGGAACACTCTATAACAGGGTAGGTAAGGAGGGGAGATGTGTGGAGGAGAAGGAAGAGAGAAATCAAACCCAAGTCATGAGGGAAACCTGTGCTCCTGGGTTCCTCCTTTCTCTGCTCTCCCTGCCAAATCTTCAGTTAAGTCCACAAAACTCACAAGGATTTGAAATCAGTGGGTTTTTTTTTTGGTTGTTTGTTTTTTTAAAGGCTGTTACTGAGAAGGCCAGAGAAAGATTTGTATTTCCAAATCCACAGGAAGTAGATGCCTAAGTGGTGCTGAGAACATACGTATTCCTACTTTCTTCCTGAACTAGCAAAAACCTCAGACAGGTCATTAACTGTAGGAGTCAATTTTACCTGAAAACTTGAACTTCAGTAAGCTTAAAGCAAATACCTAGCTTATCCAATGTGAGTGTTTAAATTAGATTATACACTGGGGTGCCTGGGTGGCTCAGTTGGTTGGGCGTCTCACTTCAGCTCAGGTCATGATCTCGTGGTTCCTGAGTTTGAGCCCCATGTTGGGCTCTGTGCTGATAGCCCAGAACTTGGAGTCTGCTTTGATTCTGTGTCTCCCTCTCTCTCTGCCCCTCCCTCACTCACATGCTCTCTCTCTCTCAAAAATAAATAAACATAAATTAAAAAAAATAAATTAGATTATACAGGTAATGTTGAGTAAATATATACAAATTAATAAACAATACTCATAGTTTTAAGACATTATTCTCAGTAATGTGCTTGCTTCAGGGGACCCATAGCATGGGTCACCATGAATGACAGTCCCTGTCCTCAGGAGGTATTATAATCTAGTTGGGGGGGGGGTGGATAAGATAAGGACACAAGTAATTACACAGATCTTCCTCAACTTATGGTGGGATTTTGTGTCAATGAATCCATTGTAAATTGAAACATCCTAAGTCTACAATGAATTTAAGACACATAACTTACCAAATGTCATAGCTTAGCCTTGCCTACCTTAAATGTGCTCAGAATACAACATCAGCAGCAAGGATCCTACTATGCATGGCTGGCCCTGGGGCAGATCTAAATTCCAAATAGGGGTTCTACTGAACGTGTACAGCTTACACGCATCACTGAGTTGAAAAACTGGGGACAGTCTGTGATCTGAGGCAGAATATGATGTCCGGTGGGAACACAAATCCAGAATGGCCAATGCCACTTTTGGGGAGGGTAGGAAAGAAAGATGTCAGAGGAGAAAAGGGGATGTAATTTGCATGGGCAAAACAATGGGAAATGGGGAGAGGTTATTTGATTAGAGCTTCTTACCTAATTACCTCAACATTTTTCACATTACATTTAAAAGTAGTAACAATGTCTTACCTCTACAAGGTTAAGTCGCTCTGGAGTGAGTAGCTCACGGTCTTGAACACAGCAGTGTCTTGAATTAATGCTGAAGCCTAGGCTGAGGCTGATATTAACATACGCAGAGATACAGAAAGGAGCTAGGTGTAGACAAGAAGTTTCAGAAGTCCAGCTTGTCTGGAATTTAAATGTGTAAGGGGAAAAGTGCAAGAGAAATGAGGTTACACAGATGGGGGCCAAGTGTGGAGGTGTCTAAGTGGCATGCCACTGTTTCCACAGGCACTGGGGAGGGCGGTGGGAGGCTTCCGGGCAAAGGAAATACAACACTGGGCACATTTCAGACCAGTTGTTGGGTAGAAGCCATTTCTGCAGTCCAGCTAAAAGCAAAGCTGTGGAGGGTCAAGCTTGGGTTGGGATACACAGGAATGAAAGGAAATGGGACACCATAAGAGACAGAATTTGGCTGTTAGTAAGCTGGGACTGGTTTCAAGTCAGCTTTGCAACTATTAATTGAGCATCTAGTGTGTGCCCTGGCTGAGACAGTTAAATTTGGGTCTAAAAAAGTTCATGCCAAACTGTTATTTGTGGTTATGTTTCAGATTGGACTTAAAAGAGAGGGTATTTATTAACTCTTATCTTCAGATCATTTCTTTTCCTTTGACTTCTTATAGTGGTGATGTGTCACTTTTATGATTTGGGAGGAAAAAATCCCAAGAATATATACATTTTAAAAAAAGGAGTTGCATAGAAAATGAACCCAGCAAAATACTACTGGATTTGTATGCCAAATCAGGAAAAAGAATGGCCCTGAGCAAATTAAAAATCATCTTTATCTCATCATTAAAGCAGGCCCAGGAGCATCGCCACAAAGGTGTTAAGCAACTAGTTTGTGGTTTGGAATATAGCCCCAAGTAATAAAGCCGTGTTTCAATTTAAAATGTTATATTTTTCATGCTTCTCATTAAGCCAAACTAATATCTCTCTTAATAATTCTGAATTAGTAAAGTCAAAACTATATTGGAGCTAAAAAATAATTATGAAGCAAGTGAACCTTCCCAGCCTCCTTTAATTACTCTGTCAGACCAGGGCCCTGGGAAGCTCCTACCTGAGACTAATTTAGGAAGCCCTGAGAAACAGTCTCTCTTTTATCCCCCCTGAGTGCCCTGCCCCGCTGTATGCAACTCCATCCAGCTCACAGAGCGCCCGCTCAAGCCGACACTGTAGCTAATGAGTCTTCATTTCTATAGCTGCAAAAACCTGGGAGAATTTGAGAAAACACAGTGTAACTCTCCTGAACACTCTATATCACATGATTTACATGCATGCTAGAGTCGCCTACACATGAACTAAGATAATTATGTCTGGCATTTCCAGGCTGCATTTTGTACAGAGAAACTCATCTGTACCTATCAAGAGTTCAACTAGTTAGATTCCACTATTTTCTCTTCATAACTTATTACATCTGATTTTAAATCTTGGAGGAAATAACATGTGTTACTCTCAAACACAAGTGTAAAGGCTCCACATGCCTGTGTCCCACTATTTGCTGACATGCATCACTCAGCGTGGGAGTTGTAACTGAGATTTAGTTAGAAGACTGGCATTTTGACAGAAATCAGAGTAGGGTTGTATTGCTCAGCTCACCCATTACTATAAAAAGTTGTCCTACAAAAGGCACCCATGTGCATAAATAAACTATCTACCTCTTGCACGCTTCCAATGGAGCAGCAATATAAGAACATATATATCTATGTAAAACTGGAGCATATATGCAAGTAGAAATATAAATGACATATTTATCTATCAATCTACCTACCTATTGATAAATTTGTTTCCTTAATCTACTATTAATTCTTTAAATAAATATCCAAGGGAGAATATTAGATCTGATGCTTTTGCGGTGACTTTTCCATATCTAAAATTCCCACTACAAAAATGTGCCATCACAGTGTACCACACTCCACAAGGTCAAAGACATTATCTGCAATATCTGTGCAATGCTGTATGGAGCTTCTGGCCAGCTGTGTAGGATGGAGGCCATGTCGTAGAGAAGACCCTGCCTCTGGCTCAGGACCCTGGTGCCTCTCATTTACATAATTAATATGGCCCTAAAAATTTGGGAGGAAGGTAGGAAGGGAGAGGGTGAAGGGGGAGGGAAGGAGGGAAACATGACTACAGAAACGCAATTAAAAGGTAACCCATGGGGTGTCCGGGATTGAGTTGTGGGATTGAGACCCATGTTGGGCTCTGTGCTGAGCATGGAGTCTGCTTGAGATATTCTCTCTCTCTCTCTCTCTCTCTCTCTCCCTCCCTCCCTCCCTCCCTCCCTCTGCCCCTCTCCCATGCTCATGTGCCCTTTCTCTAAAATAGAAATAAAATAACATAAAAGGCAACCCACGTAACTGCAGTTAATCACCCTGTATTGTATACTGGAAAGTTGCTCAAAGTAGATCTTAAGCATTCTCGCCACACACACACACACACACACACACACACACACACACACACAGAATTAATATGGATGTGTTAATTATCTTGATCTTGGCAATCATTCTACAATAATTGTGTATAGCAAATCATCACACTGTACACTTTAGTACATACAATTGTATTTGTCAACAAAAGATGGAATGTGATTCAATTATACCTTCTATTCCTTAATCTACTTTAAATGTGTAATTTACCAATAAGTTTCCATTATAAATACATACACAAGTATTTACCATAATCCCCACAGTATGTTTTACTGTATGAATAAACCTCATCATGAATTTACATAACACATAAAAATAAAAGAGTGTCACTGAATGATTTACCTGGTGACACTTTCAATACCATCAAGGCTATTTTATAGAAAATTTCATAGAAAGGACAAAGTTAATAGAGATATTCTTAAAACCACCCCCCAAAATTAAATTTAAAAAAATTTAAAATCCATGCCATACTCCTTTTTAAAGCAAAGAATCCTACTGTTCTTGTATGTAATCACTTCCCATATATAAGCTTGGATTTTTAAACAGGCTGCTACAATCATTCTCCAGTTTCCTTTTTCAGTTAATTTCTAATTACTCTTCACTATTCAGTTCAAGTGTCTGCTCTTCTGGAAAGTCCCTCTTAGACTCCCCCTCTAAAGGCCCATACTTTGGGTTACAGGCAGGGTAGGAAAAATGTGGAATATATCTCTTCCATTATAGATGAGGTGTTTGTAACGGATGAAATAGATAAATCCCCATAAGTATGCTGGTGTATGTGTGGCAGGGAGAGACAGACGGCCGGGGGGGGGGGGGGCGGGGGGGAAGGAAAGAGAGAGAGAAAGAGAGAGAGAGAGAGAGAGAGAGAGAGAGAGAGAGAGATAATATAATGCAAACTTCAAGAAAAGAATGTGTCTATTTATCTAAAAACAATCCTAGAATGTTTATGGCTATCACTAGAAAATCACAGATATAGCAAAAAATCCTAAGAAAATAATTGAAATATGGTCAAAGATACACATGCAAAAGTTCATCACAGCATTATTTATAATAGGAAAAAAAAACAGCTGAACACCAAACAGACTTTGAAAATAGAGGTTATTAAATTACAGAAATTTTATACAATGTGATGATATAGATATAGGAAGTTATTATTTTTTGAAAGGCATTTCATGAATAAAAGCTGAGTATAGAATTTTTACTAAAATATGTAGGAATTTTAAAAACCACATAAAACCTTATAATCCCCAAACTGTATTTCCTTTTCTTCTATATGACTACATATATATGTAAACATAGTTATTTCTTGCTGAAATTATAGGTAATTTTTTTCCCTTTTTGTACTTCTCTGTACCTTACATATTTCCTACAATAAGATTATTTTGCTGTGGTAATCAGAGAAAAAAATTTTAATGAGGTGAGATCATGAAAATATAGATGAATGGCAAAATCGGCAATGATCCTAAGATACCGTGTGACATTAAAAATAATGGAAGCTACAGGTCCCCTTTTTAACCTCTCTGTTAATACATGATGACAATTACCTGAATGAAGACCTAGAATTAGTTAGAATCAATAAATAGTCCAGCTTATATACTATTCTGATCTAAAATTCTATCAACCGTCCATTCTTGATTGCGTGGTAATTTGTTTTGGTTGGGGTGTGTAATCTCAGGCTGGATCTGGGGCCCCCCTTTACATGTCCTGATTGTAGTGCATATCTATTAGAATGCACGTCACAGTGAGTTTTAATTACTTACTTCTGTATCTCCTATCAGGTTTTCAGTTCACCGAACACTGTGAACTCTCATTCACGTACTCAACACTTATCAACAGCTTACCTCACAAACCCTGTTCTAGGTCCTGGTAATAGACCAGTGGAGCGGAAAAGAGACAAGTCTAACTTATGTCCTTTTGTCTCTGTATCCCAGCTCACCCTGTCCTCAGAACCTAATAGGTATTCAATAGGCGCTTGTTAAATGAATGAATGGATATAAATTAAATTAGAGCACCAAAAGAACAGACAGCACAGCGACATACTCTATAAACAATAAAGAAACTGGAAACCCAGGAGGGTGACAAATAGAACTCAGAAGAATATCTTTGGAGAAAAGACAAAAAAATAGATTTTGAAAGAAGAGTCCATGAAAATATGTTTCAAATGATTTTCCACAGAATTCCAGATTCTTCTATTATTCTCATCCCTTTTAAAACTACATTTTCAGTGTTTTCACTGATTATAATTAAAAAAACAAAACTCATTTGCTCAAATATATTCCCTAGCAAACACTAGCATTCCAGAGGCAATCAGAGTTGTTCATTTTTCTTCTAGGTTAAGCCATTTCCCTGTGTTAATAACCTCACACTAAAACTTCTCCTGTAATCCCTGGGTAATTATTTGGAATTTCTTGTAAAGATCCATCCACTATCAATGTGGTAACTCTTTCTGTATGGTGATCAGGGATGGTCACAGATTCTTTGACACTGCTCCCAAGAAGGAGGTTCCTTGGCTCATCCCTCTGTATCTGTGTAGGTCTCTGACAGCTCTGAAGAGAAAAAAATACAGCAGAAATGATAGTGTGCCTTCTTCCAGACTACGTCTTAACAAACTGTCAGCTTCCGTTTCCTGTCTCTTCAAACACTGTCTTTTGAAACCCAGCCTGCATGCTAAGAGGAAGCCCACGAAACCCTACAGAGAAGCCCCGATGAAGCAGGAAGGCCCCCAGCTGAGTGTCCAGGCACCAGCCGTCACCACCTTGCCAGTCAGTACGTGAGCCATCTTGAAGATGGATTCTCCAGCCTCATTTAGCCTCATCAGTTGACACTGCATGGCAATGCCACCATGGAGCCATGCCCAAACTGCAGATCCATAGCCAAGATAAGTAATGTTGGAGTTGGAGGTCACAATATTTTAGAGCAGTCTGTTACTCAGAAACAGCTAAGTAGAATATTCTACATAACTTAAAAAAAAAAGATTTTAAAAATCAAACCTGTGTTGGCCCATTACACAGGAGTATACTAAAGTGAATGAACTACTTCAGCACATCTGTTCCACATCCAGTTGAGTACCATCCGAGGCCCAGCCCCTTGTCATGGGTGTTTTCTAAGTGTGGACTAGCAAGTGAATACATAGTTGGTCCTTGAACAGTGTAGGGTCAGGGACGCTGATCCTCATGCAGTCAAAAATCCATGTGTCACTTTTGATTCCCCCAAAACTTAACTACTAATAGCCTACTGCTGATGGGAAACTTAACCCATAACATAAATAGTTGATCAACACATATGCTTGTATTTATATTAAATACCGTATTCTTACAATAAAGTAAGCTAAAGGGGAAAATGTTATTAAGCACACATTGACAATACTGTACGGTAAAAATTCCACACGTAAGTAGACCTGTGCAGTCCGAACCCAAGCTGTTCAAAGGTCACCTGTGCAACATATTCTTATAAAATGTCAGTGCCGGGGCGCCTGGGTGGCGCAGTCGGTTAAGCGTCCGACTTCAGCCAGGTCACGATCTCGCGGTCCGTGAGTTCGAGCCCCACGTCGGGCTCTGGGCTGATGGCTCAGAGCCTGGAGCCTGTTTCCGATTCTGTGTCTCCCTCTCTCTCTGCCCCTCCCCCGTTCATGCTCTGTCTCTCTCTGTCCCAAAAATAAATAAACGTTGAAAAAAAAATTTAAAAAAAAATGTCAGTGCCTATTTAAGTTTTAGGTCTTCCCATGATAACTACTATAAAATTTTTGTATGTTGTATAAATTTCAACAGCATTGCATTTATTTACCACAGGTTAATTATATTAGAAACATGTCATGACATTTATGGATAATTTTTTAAGTATATTTCTTATTTATTTTGAGAGAGAGAGAGAGAGAGAGAGAGAGCGAGCAAGCAGGGGAGAGGGAGACAGAACCGGAAAGAGAGAATCCCTCTATGCTGACAGCACAGAGCCAGACACAGGGCTTGATCTCATGAACAGTGAGATCATGACCTGAGCTGAAATCAAGAGTCAGATGCTTAACCGACTGAGCCACCCATACACCCCTGGATAATTCATTTTTTTAATTAGAATTGACATGATGACATTGATCATTCATTGATCAAAACGTGATAGCAATTTATACTAACATCATATGACTCTTCAACTAGTGCTAATGACAATCTCAACAGTTCATAAAACAGCAGTGTCCCCAATATTTTTCATAAAGTCATTCATAAAAGGACAGTACAATAAGCATTTGTCATTGGTTTCACTTTTTAAGGTGATAGATGTCCAAACCTCAATGGGATTTATGCAGTGCAATTGTGCAAAACAGTGTTTCAGCCAAGCCACAAGGTCATTTTTCTATGAACTAAAAATCTACATCCTAGATTCTCTCAGAGACCATTACACATGCAAATGTTATTGAAGACATGAATGCAAAGAAAATTCAAGTATGTTGATGAAAACGTGTCCAATATAAATTGCTTCATCACCTGAAAAGGAGGTGTGTCCACAACAGACAAGAAGTGGATTAAAGCCTGACTGTGACAATGCAGTAGGTAGCCTGAAGAATAGATCATGTGAAAAAACAAAACAAAACAAAATCCACAGTCAGAAACATTATTTGTGAACGGAGTGCAGAGATGGAGCAAAGAAAGTGAATTCCACACATGGGACAAATGTGCCCAAAGGTCAGGATATGGGATCGTCAGAGTCCAGCTGTAAATGATAACGGTCCCTGTAGACCTCTCTCTGTTTTGCAAATTCAGGTGAGTTGTGAGCAGGTAAGGAGATATCAGGAAGATATCCTATTTGATTATTCTAGGTTTATACAACAGATAGTCTTAAGGGTCTGGATCTGTTTTTGCAACATACAATCCAGTACAGCAAAAACATAGTTCCATCTGTATAGATGCTGAGAAACGGTAGGAAAATCTGTAAAATACCACGGCCCTTGTAAAAGTTACTCCCTTAATATGTTCAAGTAGTCTTTGTATCTTGCATGGACTAGCACCACCTTTTAAGATGCATCGTCTATCCACACTGTGGCAGATAATGCACTGTGTACTGTTCACTGAATCACCGATGTCTTAAAATTATTTGGGCAGTGAGTTTCAATTTTTATTTTTTCACTGATGTTCTTCAGCTCTTCTGATCAATGCAAGGTACAAGGATGAGTATTTCAAGTAGACAAGAAATCACTAATTTTTGCTTGTTTCTCTCAAACATACAATATGGTTCCAACAAGATTCTTGTGAATCTTGTGGAAGTTATTAGTAAGCAGAACATGCTCAATTTGGCAATGCAGGGTGTAATGTTACCGAGCTTACAACTATGGGCAAAGGGACGGGAATGAAATGGAAATTTAAAGTTTGTAGTGAGCATGCAAAGCAAAATAAAATTTCCTGTTTTGAACTGTTGAGTCACTGAGAAACTTGACAAAATGCGCACAATTAAAAAAAAAAGGATTGAAAATGTTACAGTCTCATACACAGCAGTATTTTGCAACAAACATAAAGATTTTAAGCTTCTGAGGAAACATTTTTTTTACTTAACCTTTAAAATGGGGTTTTATCTTGGGAGATGTAAATAATTATTAAATGATGGTAGTGATTCAAGGCATTCAGTGAATTTGACTAGAAAAAAGATAGAGGGGAAACAGAAGTGTATCTTGAAATTGAGATTTGAGTTGTTCAAAGATTTTTATAAGCTCGTATATTCCCACTTCTAGAAAAACCACACTAGCATGAACAATCACAGAATCAAATATATTTTTTCTTTTCTTTTCTTTTTTTTCTTTTCTTTTTTTTGTTGTTGTTTTTTGTTTTTTTTTTTGTTGATTTGAGAGAGACACACAGAGAAAGAGAGAGAGAGAACATGCACATGTGCAAGCAGGGTGGAGGGGCAGAGGGAAAGAGAATCTTAAGCAGGCTCCATGCTCAGTGTGGAGTCTGACACAGGACTTGATCCCACAACCCTGGGATCACTACTGGAGCCCAAATCAAGAGTCGGATGCTCAACCCCAACATTGAACATATTTCTAAATGTAGTAATAGCCATAACATCTATTTTCAAATTTTTGTTCATCTAAATAACCTTCATGTTTGAAGTTACAGATTTTAAAAGTGCATGTAAATCTGAACTGAGAAGTTAGTTAAATGAAATACTATTTAGTTTTTTACAGGACAAAGGAGATTTCGCAAAAAGTTTCCTTTATAAAATGGGCTCCTAGCTAAATAAGTCTGAAAATCCACCGGGCCAGAAACATTTCAAATAGCTGCTCTGCAGGAAAGAATATAAAAGAAAACTCCAGCCATACTTGGCCATGCTCCACTGATCTGAGGCCTAGTTACCTGCTCACAAGGCAGAGCATTTTTCCCCCCGTTTTCTCTGAATGACTCTTGAAAAGAAAACGCCATTTGGTTACACATCCTGCATTGGTGAGCATTCATCACTCAGCTCGTCTCTCCTGCAGATGTGTTGATCCACAGCTCGGGGATGTCAAGTACCCTGGCATCAGTTTCAATCAGGCTCTTCCCTTACCACCAAGCACAAATCTTGGAAAATCAGCCTGGCTCAAGAAAGTCTAGTGGGAAAAGATGGAATAATGAGGTTAACCTCAGAGCTGTGGTCAGTTAGGGAGGGCTAATACCTCTGAATAACTCAAATGTCCCTTTTCTTCTCTAAGGCAGAGCTCAGAGTTCTGGTGGCCCCTGTGGACCATGACAGCATCTATTGGCAGCACTGTCCTGAATCTTTTTTTTTTTTTCCTGCTGTATGGAACATGTCTTGCAGATAATGTTTTAGCTTCTCTCACATCAGAGCCTTCAAGTCAGATGTTCCCACCAGAGACAGATACACCATGACTTTTCTCATACCCCCATCAGAAAATGCGTAAGTCAACTGAACCATATGGGGCTGAGCCTTGTTATTCTGTGACATGCTATAAGATTTGTCCAGAATGACAAAGTCGAGTCCTGCATGCTGGGCCTGGACGGAGGAAAGGGGCACAGGAAGAGAAAAAACAAGTCTGTCCTCATCACCAAGACATCCCGACAGGCACCCCCATGAAGAGAAGCTCCTTGTGTCCACCTCTCCACCTTCTTGGCCGTGGACAAAATCAAGTCCCCTTTATGGATTGGTATTAGTTCCATTCTCCCTTTCTCAGATCAGCATCCACAGTGGGAAAAACTCGCAATTCTTAATTCTAGAACCACTTTTCGCTCCTTATTCAAATGCCACCTCCTGCAGGAAGAACATGCTCATTGACAATCTGAGAGAGAAAATATATCAAATTCACCAAGAGCAAGCAGATGGCAAGAAACGAGACCTTCCCCATTCAAGAGAAACACACATTCTCGTTTTCTTAATAGAAATCTATGTAAGCCTCAGACACTGCTCCTTCTCTCCTGCAAATGCATATCCTTGCCTCTGCCCTGCCAGCCACCTGATGATCCTTCCTTTAGATGCTACGTGGATTCTCATTCAATGTTCATGGGTACAAGGTTTACCTAGCAGCCAGCCACAGCCTCCCACGGAATTCCAACTCTGTGTAGATCTTGAAAAATCCCCACCTCTTAGAAACCTGGTCCATGGAGGTGTTTAAAGATTTATCAGATCATACAATGGAATACAACAGAGAACACAACGGAAATGTTCCATCCGTCTTCTACAAAGCTCCCACTTAGTTATTTTTGACTTCCCTGAACACCAAAAGTCACTGCACAGGGGGTTCTCTCTCCCCAGTGTCTTTCAGTGCATGACACAGAGGACCAGTTAATTTAGCACACTTGGGGTATTTTTAGCTTAGAAGGCACTGGATTGAAAAGGTGAATTTGTTCAAACACTGATTTATCTTTACAACAACTAGTGGGATTAGGCAATACTCATTTCTGAAAGAGGGGAAAATCACCACATATGTTTACTATTTCATCCTCTTTTTTTGGCAACATTTAACATCAGAAGCAGAGGACCACACAGACACCACACGAATCTGGCCAGGCAACAGGGAGAGGGAGCTATTACGGAGCGGGTTTGGATTCCATGAATTCCTATGCAATGTTGCCTAAAACTGAAATGGGGTTGTTGGCTTGGCTTCGATTGTGCACCTGCCTTCCATACTCCGCGTTGTAGTCTAGCTTCAGGGAACAACCTTCAGGTTCAATCTGGTTTCATCTGCCCCACTCCCCTGCCGACTTTTTGGCTGAACATTTGTGGCATTCCAGTGGCGGCTTGTAGAACTGTAGTCTAGTATTAGGATTAAAAGCCAAAGTCTTGACGTTGTACAAGTTTGGGGAGAAAAATCCAAGCCGGGGCACTAACAGCTCATAGGATTGTTGGGAGAAGTAATGGAGATTATGATGATGTTAAACATACTAAATATTTAATAATAATATATAATAACAAAGCTAGCACCATATTTCTTTAGCTCTGACTCCGCTAAGCACTTTCTATATATTAACTTGCTTTCGCAGTAACTCTGTGAGAAAGACAGTATCATTATCCCTCTTTTACTTGTGATCCCTCAGGCACAAAGAAGTTAAGCAACCTGCACAGAGAGATGAAGTTACCTGCCCAGAGTCACACAGCTAATTGTGGAAGAAATCAAAATTTGAATCTAAATCATCCATTTCTAAAATCCATGTAGTCAACTACTGTTTTATACACAAAAACCGAATGTCCATTAAGAGAATGACTGCCAACTCACCATGATCCTTTCTCCTCCATCCCTGTCTTAATGTTAAACTTCACTAAATCTATTCGGTTACTCATCATGTTTATGTTTTTTTAATTTATAATATTTTGTAACATGCACTCCCCATGCTCTTCTCTCTACCTACTTCCCTAACTAACTCCTATCAAATAGCAAGGATGCACGTCAAGTTACCACCCCCACTGAGAAGGCTGCACCTGCCCCTTCTGGCTGAGATACTTGCTCCTCTTCTACAGTCATGTCTCTGTTCATGTCTCTGCCATTATCTGTCAAGGTATCCAATTTAGTTCCTTTATTTGACCCCTGAAGATCAGGAAAAGAGCATTCCCTCCCATATCTCAGGGGCTTGTGGAGTAACTGATACACAGTAGGTAGCTAGTTAATGTTGAACTAGTGAACAAAAAGGATCTAGGTACTGCCCCCCAGCACATGGCTGGCTCCCTTGGCAACACGCCAATGCATCTACCTTGAGTAGGTTTGGAGGAAGTTTGGAGGCAAGGAATCAAACTTATAGGAAAAACTGCATAACTTGTGTGGCATTTAACCCAGAGCCCAGGCCTTGTTGAAATTCAGTAAGAAGCCCTACAGAAGTTCAAGTAAATGGCGTGGAACTGGCCAGGAACTCCACGGGGCACTGAGATGGAACCTGCCAAGCAGAGGAAGTGAATTAGTTCCGAGGTAACTGTGAATCGCAAGGAACCTGCAGGAGACTCACTCTGACTTTGAAGGGGCTAATAAGAGGCCCTTACCGGTATAATGTTTCACTGCTAGTCTCCCCTTCCTGCACGGGCACCGGGCACCCACACCAACATCAATAACGGGCTGTCTGCATATTTACATGTTGTAATTAAGCCCAGGTGAAACCTGAAGAGCTCTTTAGGATTGTTTATTAGAATGCAGCACCACCTCAGTTTGGAGTCTCCCTTTGGCTAGTGGCCGGAAGACAGAATTAAATAAAACATGGAGTCTGCAATGACACTGTCAGCTCCCTCTAGGCCTCCTCCTGCCAACGTGCCTGACCTCCTCACGCTACAAGCATGTAAGTCCAGATTGCTGAAGATTTTGTTTCTAACAAGCTTATCAGGGCTAAAAGGTCTGCAAAAATGTGTAACCCGTGTAACGCTTGACTCCTGCTCTTGGTAATTCAGGATCTCTAGATTCCCACAAAGAAGGCCCACTTAGTTATTTCCCATCATCCTTGGGGGCAGCTTAAATGTGTACATGGAAGGAAGGAAGGAAGGAAGGAAGGAGGGAAGGAAGGAAGGAAAGAAAAAGGGAGGGAGGGAGAGAGGAAGGAAGGAAGGAAGGAAGGAAGGAAGGAAGGAAGGAAGGAGAAAAAAGGGGGTTAAGTGAAGGAAAAAGGGAATATTTCCATCACATGGCATCCACTTCTGTGTACCCTTTTCTGGCTTTTGCTTAGTGCTGCAGAGCGCTGGCCTCTTATGGGTCCCATTGTTGATTCCAGTGGATACTTCATAGCTGTTAAAATGCTTCAAAGTTTCCAAGTTTAGAAAGTTTTTTTGTGGCAAACTGAGAGACTAGGGAATGCAAAACTGCTTCTTTCTGTCTTAGGGTCACATTCAAAGGGTCCAGCTCACTTGCTTTCTGATACCTTGTAACACTGGTTCTCAAAGTGCTGGCCTGGGCCAGCATAGGACACCTGCATAGGACAGAAACTTGTTAGAAATACAAATGATCTTCCCTTATGCCAATGACAACAGCCACAAAACAATAAGGTTGGAGCCCAGGAGTCTGTGTTTTAACAAGCTACCTAAATAACTGTAATGCACATTCATGTTTGATAATTTCTTTTTTATAGCATTTCTGTAGAAAAAAAGGTTTCATTTTCTTTCTAACTTGCTTCTTCCCTCCCTGTAGGATGCCGACGTGAATTCTTACAAGAAGCCAATGAGGTCAGAATCATCCTTCCCCTACAAACACTACAGCGATATATTGCTGGATTACAGTGCCATGTTTATGATTAGGATGGGTTCTTTCCAGAAGGCTCCTCAGATGCTCGTGCATGCCAACTGACTTTCTAGCGCTGCTACACCCTTTTGCTAGACTGTCCCATACATGTCTAAACTACATGTAGAGAGGGATTAGCTTAAGAAAGAAACCTTCTATTCATTCAACTTAGTCTACAAGTATTTGTGGAGTATCTACTATGTGCAGGGTACTAGTTTCCCCTCAGGAAGAGTTCCAACACCTCTGATGATGTGGAAAGACAGACAATACATATGACCCTTAACCAGAAATATGTTAGACGGTATGTCAGAAAACAACAAATGTTACTGTCATCACACACACACACACACACACACACACACACACACACACCCCACAAATATAATACGGCAAGTGGGGTAAAAGTCCTAAGTTTACCTACAATCGGTTTCATTGAGAAAGTGGTATTTAAGCAAGAACTGGAAAAAGGTAAGGGAGTTGGGCATGCCGGTATCTGGAGGTAAGCATTCTAGGCCTAGGGTACAGCCAGTGCAAAGGTTCAGATGCAGAAGCACTCCTGACTGGAATAAGGACAGTTCTCCTGGTATCAAAATACAGAGAACTGACAGGTCATATTTGACAATGATATGTCGACTTTGAAATAATTTTAAAATAATAACTATAATAATACAGTAACATATGATACATGGCCTGCTGGTCTTTGAATGAACTATGATCTTAAACAATGAGGACAGGTGCCTGGCATGGGGTCTTTCCTATTGTCTCCTGAAAAACACGTGCATGAGTTAAGAGTTTCATTTCTATCATTTCTGATTGCAGCTGACAGATTTGTAAGTGTCTCAAATAAATCACTTTGGGCTAGAAAATACCCAAGTCAAAATAGAACATTAGGAGTTGATTATAAAATAATATGGAAACACAATTGGCCAAAAGGATCCATGAATACCATAAATACAGCAAGGAAAATTTAGAGAACTTACACTACTAGATATTAGGATTTTCTGTAGATATACAAAAATTAAACAGTGTGAAAGGATAAGTCAAAAGAAAAGAACAGATAATTAAGAAAACTGTCTCATACTGATAGAAATGTGATTTATAACAATGGTGCAATGTAGAAAAGAGGGGAAAAGATGGTCTTTTCAATAAATGATGCTGGGTCAACCGGATATATCCATATGGAAAAAAAAATAAATCTTGAACCTTAATTTTGTATCAGACACAGAAATCAATTCTTGGTGGATTGTAGATCTGAATTTGAAAGGCAACAAAATAAAATTTCTAGAAGATCATCTAAGAGAATATCGGTCTGACCTTCGGGTAGACAAGAGATTTCTTAAACAGGACACATACACCACTAACCAGAAAGGTAAGGAATGGTAAACTGACTATTTTAAAATGAGAAACTTCTACTCATCAAAAGAAACCATTAACAGAAGCAAGCAAGGTGTTAAGTGGGAGAAGATAGTTACAACATATATAGCTGGTAAGGGACTCGTATCTACAACATATAAGGAATCCTTCAATCAAAAGGAAAGATTACTTAACAGAAAAAAAGTGGGGGGGGGGAGGGAGGCTAAACAAGGAGTTCACAAAAGAGGAGAGATCATGAAAAAAATACTTAACTTCATGATTCCTTAGTAAAATGCAAATAAAAGCACTAATGATACAGCTGAACATATCCACTAGAATAGTTAAGATCAGAAAGACATGAATATATGTACTGTTGGTGAAAAGTGGAGCCCCTGGAACTCTCCTACATCACCAGTAGGGATATGATTATGAGTTCAATTACTCTGGAAAACTCTTTGGCAGTGTTTATTAAAAGTAAACAGTGCAAGGGGCACCTGGGTGGCTCAGCTTGCTGAGCGACCCACTTCAGCTCAGGTCATGGTCTTGCAGCTCATGAGTTTGAGCCCTGTGTCTGGCTCTGTGCTAAAAGCTCAGAGCCTGCTTCGGATTCTGTGTCTCCCTCTCTCTCTGCCCCTCCCCTTCTCGCACTCTGTCTCTCCGTGTGTGTCTCTCTCTCCGTCTCTCTCTCAAAATTAAGTAATGAAAACATTTAATTTTTTTTTAAGTAAGCAGTGCTTACTCTATAACCCAGAAATTCCACCACTAGATATATCCAACAAAAATTATTTTGATACCAAAAGACAGGTGCCAGAATGTTCATCTCAGCATTATTTGTAGCAACCAAAAACTAGAAACAATTCATATGTCCATGAACAGTGAAACTAATAAATTAACAGTGCAATAGAATAGTATGCGATAAATATCATAATCAGTGAAATGAGAAAACCACTGCTACATGAAACAAACAACAATAAATCTTAGAATCACAATTCTGACCCCAAGAAACCAGACATGGAATAATACGAAGTGGCTAATTCCATTTACAACAAGAACAAGCACAGGCAAAATCCAAAACAACGTACTGAATTCGAAGTCAGGAGAGTGGTTAGTTTTGAGGAAAATGGTAGGGACAGACCTGGGTTCCTTGCATGCTGGGAATGTTCAGGTGTATATACACATTCCCTTTGTGATAATTCATTGAGCAGTGATTTCGAGATTTGTACATTTTTACCTGTATATGTTATATTTTAATCAGAAAATATCTTTTCAAAACTGAAAAAAAAAATAAATAAATACAGCCTTCGGACAAAGCACTTTGGTGGAAAGAACACCAAACCAGGTACTGGGAGTTCTAGGTTTGAGCCCTAGCTCTGTTACTGATCTGCTGTATAATTTTGGGCAACTCACTTTACCAATCTAAACCCTGGTTTTTGTGTCTGTTAAGGGGATCCCTGCCCATCTGACAGGGTAGTGGTAGATACTAAATGACATAATAATAGTCAACCGTTTCATAAACTCTTAAGCATCGCATAAGTATATGATGCAGACTGGTGGGGGAAACTGTAGATTTAGAAGGTAGCTCTACATGATAAATATAAACTTGCAATAAACAAATGTGATTGTTTTCTTTTTTAAATTTTTTTTTATTGAAGGCCAAGTTAGTTAACATACAGTGTAATAATGTTTTCAGAATTTAGTGATTCATCGCTTACATATAACACCCAGTGCTCATCCCAACAAGTGTCCTCCTTAATACCCATACTTAGCCCATCCCCCTACCCAGCACCCTGCTAGCAACCCTCATGTACTTAAGAGTCTCTCTTATGGTTTGTCTGTCTCTCTGTTTTTATCTTATTTTTCCTTCCCTTCCCCTATGTTCATCTGTTGTGTTCCTTCAATTCCACATATGAGTGAAATCATATATTTATTTGTCTCTGACTTATTTTGCTTAGCAGAATACATTCTAGTTTTATCCACGTTGTTGCAAATGGGAAGACTCCATTCTTTTAGATCACGGAGTATTATTCCATTATATACATATATATATATATATATATATATATATATATATACACACACACACACACACATACACACACATACACACACACACATATACACACACATGTATATACATACACATACATATACACACAGACACACACACATATATACATACACACACACACACACACACACACACAAACTCACCACATCCTCTTTATTCATTTTCAGTCAATGGACATTTGGGCTTATAAACATTGGGGTACATGTGCCCCTTTGAAGCAGCACACCTATATCCTCTGGATAATACTTAGTAGTGCAATTGCTGGGTCTCAGGGTGGTCCTATTTTTAAATTTTTGAGGAACTTCCATACTTCAATAAACAAACTTTGTAAAAATCAGATTTGTCATTATAACTACCAGTTGCAGAGTATTATTGTTGTTGTTGCTGTTTTAACATTTGAGTATCTTGCAATCTTTAGCTCAAATCCTTGATGGCAACAACTGAGTCAAGGTGAAAAACGGCTGTTCCTCCTTCAATGACCATATATTCTCAGGCTTATCACAGTCTCCGCTATTCATTTTTATTGCTAAACTGGTTATTATAGGAATATGAGTTTGTGAACCACAAAACACATTATTACAAAGATTGTTTTTCAACTGGTCCAAATCAGAAAAGGCAACTGGTTTGTAACATTCCAGAGTGAATTAGGGTTCAGTCAGTGTCTGCTCACAGGGAGCTCATTCACTCTGCCGATCCCTTTCCCTGTGCCACATGCTTCAGTCTCTGCAGGCTCCTTCTAGAAGTCATCCTTTTTAAAGCCCTAACAGCCCAAGTGGGGAAAGTGCCATTCAATCAAAAGGTGTCACTGGAATTTCTCGAATGCTAAAGGCAAGTGCAGAGGGGCTGTGCATTCTGTCCCAACAGCCGGTATCTATCTCCGCGCACCACGTGGAGTGTGCCATGCCAAGCCCACCGGGGCGTGACTCTGCCCTCTTGGAACTTATGGTCTACTTAGGGAGGCAGCTCCAACACAGGACTCTGTGAAAGTAAATGCCAGAACAAGAGCTACAAACCGAGCGAGTGCTCTGGGGTTCCAAGAAGGAGCAATCACTGTGAACCACAGACAATCCGAGAAGGCTTTTAGAAGTAATGCAGTCATTGAGGATACGGACCCAAAATTCAGTAAGCATAGGCCATTCTGCTCCCTCTTCCTAGGGAGAGTCACCCCATGTCCCTATGGTGATGACCACTGAGTTGAAGTCAATTTGGGATGAGGGCTTTTATCTCAAATTATCCAAGTCACTCTGCCCAGACAAGAATGACTAAAAGGAGGCATAAATAGGACAAATGCCTTTACCTTTTATGCTCACTAAATGGGCAGCCTCTAATCTCAGAATTTCACTAATGGGCTTTAAAAAAAAAAAAGCTCTTTTGGTTAGACTTATGTGTAGTAAATGGACTGCAGTATGGAATTAGAATAACCCCCAGATGACTTGGCCTATAAGATTTTGTTCAAAACTGATGCCCGGATGTGTTGCCTTGATTACCTGTCCTCTGCAATGCTGGGGTGGGGAGAAAGGAGGATGGAGAGGGGGAATGTCTGATATCCACATGTTTGAGACATTTAACTTTTGTTCCTCTAGATTTTAGCACATACTAAAGATACAAAACAGTTCTTCAGTGAGGAAACCTGTTTAGGCTTCACATTCCTACAACTTTTTGTGACTAACGTCATCATCAATTAACATGGACAGAATCAATGTTCCTCAAAGGCACTTTAAGGAAATTCTGTTCCAGGGTTTATTTTTGTACCTAAGCCCTAGGACAGCATAGAACACGAATGCACTGAATCGATGTGTCATATTTCTGTGCCCTACACATTTAGAGACAAACCTCTCTAATGGATTTTGGAAGCTATGCAAAATTTCATACTTTTGATTGGGTGCTTGACTCAGAGAAAGCAATTTTAAGAAATTTTGAACAAAAGAGTAATCCTTAAACTTTCTTGGAAAAAGACTCCCACCCACCCCAACCCCAGGGAACTAAATTCCCAACTAAATCTACCTTACCCCTCTCTGCATAGATACAACAACACACCCACTTACAAGATAGGGAACTTTCACTTGGGTAACTAAGCTTTCTTCTCCATTAAAAGTAAAAAGGGAAGATGATGCTGATATTTATTAAGTGCCTACTGTGTGCCCAATGACTTGTATACAAAATTTCAACTAAATGTCACAACAATTAAAGACAGTAGAAACGGGGAAACAGACCCAGAGAGCATGTCTAAAGCTATCAGAATACCAGTCTAGATTAAAGCTGATGATTGTGTCCATGCGTATGCACACATGTGTGGGCAATTCAGCCAGTCAGAAGAACAACATAGCAGTGGGTCAGAACTGAGGATGCCAAAAACTTGAGGATGTTAAAATGAAGATTCCAGGGGTGCCTGGGTGGCTTAGTTGGTTAAGCATCTGACCCTTGATTTCAGCTCAAGTCTTGATCTAATGGGTTTGTGGGATCGAGCCCTGCATCAGAAGCAGTGCTCAGAGCCTGCTTGGGATTCTCTCTCTCTCTCTCTCTCTCTCTCTCTCTCTCTCTCTCTGCCCTTCCCCCTGCTCACTTGTTCTCAAAATAAACATTTTAAAAAAATGCAGATGCCTAAGCCCCACCCTCAACATTTTGATTCAGGGTGCGGGGAGAGAGGAGCAGAAACACGCCAAGTAGTCTCTCTCAAGTTCAGCAGACAACAAGTGAGACAATCTTCATCAAAGTGAGAGCCTAGTAATGAAGGGCTTGGCCTCTAAAATCAGAGCTCTGGGTTTGAACCCTGATATGACACAGTCTCAGAGAGGTTAGGTGGCTTATGCAAGTTCACAGTGAAGTATGCCCTCAGGAAAATGAAGGTAGCAGTAACTACCTGCAGTGTTACTGTGAGAGTTGTACCAGATGATGGATGTCAGCCACTGCGTCTAGAGCATGGCAGATCTCTAGCCACCATGTACTGGGCTCCACCACGGGTCACAAGCCAGGCAGCTTACCTTCTCCATGTCAGGGCAATGCCCAGGTCTCCTATAGCAATACCACAATCTTGCCCACACACAAAGGTTTCCCAAAAACGGTGGCCTTCCTGCCACAAAGGGAGGTAATCAAAGACCCTCTCACTAAGACTAAAACCTTTTCCATCTTTTTCTGCCACTCCCTATCCCCGAACTACCTTTCTGGGTTTTAAATTGGTTGCGTTCACTGTAGCACATCCAAGTCGAGGCAATATCTACTTTTCCTTCCCCCACCATGAGGCAAATCTAACTCCAGAAACATGTGTTAGAGGGAACACGGGTACAAAAGACACACAGCATGGTCAGAACACGAGAAGTTTTGCACTCTCAGGAAAACGGTAACACATAAATTGAAACTTACAGTTTGGAATACCATATGATTATATAGCAATACATAGTAGAGACTAGAACGCCTAGTAAAGCTCAAAACAGGGAGAAACCAATCTGTTCTAATATGAGGAGAAAAAACCTCAAGGAAGCCATGGAACCTGAGTTAGGCCAAGATGGTTGGAAGAGGTTTGTTGTTGTTTGGAAAATTCTGAATATTTACAAATGAGAAGAACATATTGTAATACTTCCTCAAAGCTTTCAAAAGTGTGGTCAGAGGATCAGCACATCTGTTTCACCTGGTGGTTTATTAAAAATACAGAACTCTGTGCCCAACTGCAGATTTCTCTAATCGGAATCTGCACCTTTTTATATTTAATTTTTTTAAGTTTTATTTATTTATTTTGTGAGGGACAGAGACAGTGAGAGTGTGTGTGTGTGGCGGGGGGGGGGGGGGGGGTCAGAGAGAGAGGGAGAGAATCCCAAGCAGGCTCTGCACTGTCAGCACAGAATCCAAAGCAGAGCTCAAACCCACAAGGCATGAGATCATGACCTAAGCCGATAACCAACAGTCAGACACTCAACCATCTGAGCCACCCAGACACCCCATCAGTATCTGCATTTTAACAAGATCTTGAAATTATGTCAATGCATTTAGTTTCAGGACGTTTGAGTATAATAAGCACCCAAGTAACCACCACCCAGGTTCAATAGTTACCCATAGACCGTCCGGTTTAACGTGTACCTCAGCCCACTTGTCTCACCTTCCTCTTGGATTATTTTTTTTTAACGTTTATTTATTTTTGAGACAGAGAGAGACAGAGCATGAACGGAGGAGGGGCAGAGAGAGAGGGAGACACAGAATCGGAAGCAGGCTCCAGGCTCTGAGCCATCAGCCCAGAGCCCAACGCGGGGTTCGAACCCACAGACTGCGAGATCGTGACCCGAGCTGAAGTCGGACGCTTAACCAACTGAGCTACCCAGGCACCCCTCCTCTTGGATTATTTTAAAGGCAAACCAATATGCACTATTATTTCATCGGTAATTGTTTCATAGGGTACATCTTTAAAAAGGCATGGTCTTTTACCAAGAATAATAACTGTAAGACATTTAAAACTGTTAAGACATTTACCACATCTAAAAATACAGTAATTCCTGAATATCATTAAATACTCTAGGAGCATCTGAATAGGTAAGGAAGAAGAAGGATATTCTACTTTGGAAGAATCTGCAGAGATCTAGCTAGCCTGCTTGGAGCTGAAGGGTAGGTTTCTCAGTACTGGTGAGTGGTTTAGCTGAATAATGCCCACAAAATGACCTGACGCAAAGCACAGTGTGTCACTGCTAATACAATTTATGTCAAATGACTTTTGCCAGGTGTTGTCGAAGAGGTCACAAAACCAGAACCTAAAAAAGTAAGGAGGGGTATAGTGTTATAAATGGTTTGCCAAAAAAGCAAAACAGATTGGAAATGTTACAACTAAAAAACAAACAAACAACAACAAAAACGCACCAAAATTTATAACACCCTGACTGAAATCTCTAGATTTATTTGGAACTATCACCATGGTAAAGTATGTCTGAAAGAAGGGATCAAACCCAAGAAATGCCAGCATGGGTATAAATAGTTCTTGAAGGTTCAAGCATACCCCAGATGTGTGGCTAAGACTTGTAGGAAGACTTAAAACCTCAGGGAGCTCCCAAGGGTTGTGCCCCTCAACTGAAGCACATGACTGCAATTACAATGGAAGCCTCACCATGAAATGAATGGTTGTGAAGTATGTGGGGGGGGGGGGGGGCGGGGAGGGTTGGGTGAAAAAAAAGTGTGACGGTATTATATTTTATAATGCTCCGTGTATCTGAATATAAAGAAGATGAAGAAAATCAGATCTACTGGAAACAAGACCCAAAACAAAACCAACTGATTATAAAGTATAACAAAATGGTTAATTTCTGTGTCTCGAGAGGACTCCTAGGGGGAATGTCAAAACCAAGGCACATTTCAGGAAGGTCAACTCAGTCAGGGGAAGGTTAATTTCTGGAGTACCCTAGATGTCAGACAGAGGAGCTGGAACTTAATCCCACAAGCAGTAGGAAGCCAGGGGAGTCTTTGATGGGATAAAGACAGCCCTTCAGGAAGGTGCATCTGACAACAGCAAGAAGCAAGGGGGAGATCCTAGAAGTAGGAGGGCCATGGGAGGGATTGCTGAAATAACCCTGGCATGAAGAGATAAGCCCTGGAATGGCTGAAGGTCAGCTTGAAAGTCAGCCTTGAAAATTACATCAGCCTCTCTTCACACAACTTAAAAGCCCTCCCCTCCCCCACCCAAGACCTTGTGGTTACCAACCTAAAAAATCCGCCATCTGCCACAGGGATGTGACCACCCACAATAAAAGGAAATCTCCAGCATCGTGGTAAAGAATAAATGACTCCAAATCTCTAAAGTCTTTCCAATAGGTTGGAAATAAATTTCATTTACACACTGAAATGTTTATGGAAAGTTTAACAAGATGGACAGAAATGCCATTTAATGAAATTTCTTATACCATAGTTATTTCTCTCATACAGCGATGCATTTATTTGGAAGAGCAACAGATTTGTTTACAGGCAGTGCCCTGGTTAAAGCTTGAAGCAGAGGCTATCCCTGAAATATTTTTTTTTCCCCAGATGGGAAGAGAGACACAGAGAAAGGAAGAGGCAGGGAAGGGAGGGAGAGGAAAGACCCAGAAAAAAGAGAGGCTCAAGCGTGGTGGTGAGAGGCAGTGCGCTGTGTGATGTGGCACCACCCCAGGACCCTTGACATTGGCAGCAAAGTCGCCAACACACAAGACAATTGATGTGGATGGACCCGTACATCTCTGGGTAGAAACCAATTAAAGAGCTGAGTGTCAGCAAACTGGAAATCTAGCTTATATGTGCAATTAAGTTTCTGTAAGTCAAATGTGAGAGCATGTCTTAAAGGAATCTCTAATGAATCCTTTAACAATATGAATAACTCATGCCCCAGTTTCTCTGCTTGGCAATTAAGGTGCCTGACTATCAGGTTCTCTTATTCTGGGCTGTTCTTTTAACTCCTCCCTGAAGGCATGGCAAGCAAGAGAAAGCCTGGTAACATGATTTGTAAAATATTTACTGTTGAAAACAGGGCTGGGGGTGGGGGCAGGGGAGGAAGATCTGGAAGCCTTCCAGAATCTGGCTGAGTGACGTGCCTCCTGTCACCCGGATAATGATGTTGTCAGGGGCTGACTGAGGAATGAGCAGGGTGGTGGTGTCTCTCTATTCCTCACTAATGTCCCCACCCGAGCATCCATTTTCTCATTTACGATCTCCTTGACACTGACTCTATTTACATGGCATCGGGATTAATCAGCCAGGAGTTTTTTAGCTGCAGGAATCAGGCAACCCGTGTAACTCAGCATGGCAGCATGACATTATCACCAGCTAAGCAATATTCGTTCTGTATGATCACCATCTCCAGGGAACTTGCTGTGTGATAGGACTTCAGGTGCTGAAGTCATAAACCATTACACTCAGCCCTGAGCAGCTCTATGACACCTTTCCTCAAGGACAGCCACGAGAGCCACACGGTGATCCTGCCTGATTTATTAGCAGGATCGGCAAGGGCACCGCAGAAGTTTCAGTTACCCAGTGCTGCAGGGGAAGGTTCCCCTCCCTCAACTCCTCTGGCAGGTCCTTATACACAGAATTACCTGAGCCCCAAACACAACCCACTGGCTCCGTGGCAAGCGGATTTCTGTCAGGTACCGAAACCACTGCAAAACAATTCTTTGTGCACCTGTCGGTCCTCCCTCAGTGAGAATGTGAACACTCTGATGAAAAGAACAGACATTTATTTGTATCCTCATTTCTCCATGTGGTGTCTGCTACTAAGTGAGTTCTCAAACTATGTTTTGTGAGTGAATAAAAGAATAAGTAAATGAGTTTTAGTGAATGAGATAAAGGTTACTTTACCAAAGAAAACAGAAACGTGGGGTTGAATTTATTTCTCTCTCTTTTTTAAATTTTATCCCTCACAAATTGAACTGGTCAGTTTTGATGGGGAAGAAGGTGTTTTCTGGATCAATGGACTCCCACCAGGTGGATCGAGGGCATCTGTATCTTTACCTGGTAAAACTATTCAGTTCAAAAGGAATTTCAAGATTTAGGCTAACAGATCTTAGATGATGGCATTAATGTTTTCGCATCTGACTATCTTAATGTTGAATTTCCCATCCTTTCCTCATGTGAAACAGCAGACAAGGGACAGAAAAAAAAAGTGGTGCAGATTCAGGCACCATCTGTACCACTTCCTAGCTCTGTAATTTTGGCAATGTGTCGATCACCTTGGAGACTCCGTTTTCTTATCTGTCCTTAGTGTAAAGGGTCAAACATAGCAGGTGCTCCTTAAGTGGAAGAAACCACTGTTAAACCGTGTTCTTGAGACAGATTAGCAATACCTGGTTTGTGTGAATAGTTGGCTATATTCACTGAATCCTCAGAAAACCCTCTACAACTCAACTAAGCATTGCTATAGAAAACGACCGACCAACCAATCAACTGTGAGAAATAGGACTTTGAACTCTAGTAACCATGTGCTACATCTGCTGGTGTAACTCCCAAGATTCTCGTCTCCAGGCAATTCTTTTTCTGTCTCTCCTCACTTCCCTTCACTACAGGGAGCATAACAGATTACATATGCTTACTTCTAAATCAAAGAAGCACATGTGTGACCTTTGCCAAGTCACTTAACCTTCCCTGGCTTCTCTTTGCTCATTGTTAAAATGAATCAGTTGGACCCGAGAATCTCTAAAGTCATTCCGGCTCAATGGTCTGTGATTCTAGGAAATGAACACTCACAGTCACTAGATAACAAATCAAGAAGTCAGCCCAGTTAAAGATATTAAGCCAAATTAAGCCCTATAATTTTCTTAACTTTGCTCTAATGGGAAGAAGATTAATATATATTAAGCCCATAGGATGTACAGATACTGTGCTAGAAGTTCTCATAAGGGATTTCAATCAATTGTTTTACTTCATTAAAGCAAATCCCCTAGGCAAGCCTGAAGTTTAATTTTGTTTTTATAAGATAATGTTTGGGTCATTTACTGGTATATTGCCATCTTTGTGTAACAGTACTGGGAAAGTACCATAAAGGCATTTGCATACTGGTCAATACTCCCTTTCAATAGTCAGGAGGATGGGTTTATGGGTTTGGGAGCACATTAGTCAGGAAAAGTCTCACTAAATCTACCTACTCTCCTGGGTGCCCACAGCCTCCTTAGGATACACTATTCATTCAAGCATCCAACCTCAAAAATCAGTCTGCATCTTCCTTGCCCTACAATTTCTCCAAACCACAGTATGTGATAAACATGCATAGTGTTAGCTCACTCACTCCCAATAAAGCCCCATGAATGAAAGGAGAGTCTCTCCATTTGAAGCCTATTTCCTAAACGCTCAATGGGTCATTCAATTAATCCAGTAAGTACGTATTGGTCTCTTTTTTGTGTGTCAGACCAGAACTAAGTATTCCGATATGGGATAAGGTAAAGAAAGTATGCCCTTCATTGACAGACATTACAGTTAAGATGGGCCGGGGGGGGGGGGGGGTGGACATTAATCAAATACAAGCACACACAGCTGTATACACATGCAAACACATTCTGTCTCTGTCCCACTCTTACCCAAGTTCTCTGCTGGTAGGTAGGCTCTTTATTCCTGTATCAGAGACTTAACTATTGTTGAAAACATAAACCACATCCTAGGCAGAGTGAACAGCTTGGGTGGCGTCTCTAAGGCAGGAAGGAACATCGTGGCAATGGAGGAGTTGATAGAAGGAAGGTGTGTTTGGAATGCAGCTAGTAGAAAATAGAAGCACGTAAGATGAGTTTTGGAAACGTATGCGGGTCCAGAGAGAATTACCGCGGCATACAAGAGCTTACAGATTCTAAAATTATTTTAGCCATTTTGCCACTTGAAAAAAAAAATGAAGGACATCAACAGTGGTCTACTCTGTGTTACTTTTTTTGGTCATATGAGTATCTCTTTTGTTGGTCAAATGCCAGTTCCCACATGTATTACTTAGTACTAGGTGAACTCAGACGAGTCTAATAAGAGCATTATTAATAATAATAGCAATCATTTATTGAGAATTCCTAAAGACCTGGGCTAAGTACTGTACCTACATTCATAGTACTTTATCCCACTCTCTACACCATGAGGTAGATATCAGTTTGATCCCAAAGTCACAGATAAGAAAACAGCGTTAAATACCTTATTTGAAGTCCTACAGCTATTACTAAATAATGGGACCACACCTAAATCCAAAATTTGTACATTCCAAAGTCCACTGTGCTTTCGTCTATGCCCGCTTTGTGTCTCAGTTCTCCACACCCATAGCTCTGCTACGCAAACAAAGAGAAATCACAAATATAATAGGTATTGACATATATTAATAAGATCCTTTTAAATCCCAATTCACAGAGGTGAAACAGCAACTTTACACAGTATGTTTTTCTTTGCTTAGAGGGATAGTGAAAGATTGAGGTAAAAGTCTAGTCATGGCCAAACTCATTTTTGAACAAAAACCAAGCTCTGCTCAATTAATATAATAATCATTTTAAGGGCAAAACTCATTTTTACATTATATTGAAAATATTTAAAATATATAGAAAAAAAAGAAATGGACATAAGAGAGAAAGACAATAGAAGATAAACCTTGGCTGATAAAAAAAAAAAACTCAGGAAAAGGCAGAGAATCACAAACACAAAAAGGGAGCAAGAGACACGCGAGTAGGAGAAGGGCCACGATGTGCAGACACACAAGACACATTCAATCTTCCAAGTATTCTGTGCAATTCACCTGAATCTCAGAATCTTGCTTCTCCTGGCTGTCCTCTGAGAAACAATTAGAGGGCTGACTGCTGTTCAGAGCTCTCAAACTGTTCTTTCCTCAGAAACTGCCTTGTTTCTGAATGGGAAGGCTTAGTTTAGCTGGGGGGCATCATCACCTAGGCTGAGGCAGATGTCTTCAACACATGAAATCACACTCAAAGTTAGAAGTTTCCCACGTTTGGCTGAATATACTGATAGAACAAACTCTTCTTTCCCTAACCCTTGAAATCAGAGATCACGAGAGATCATGAGAATGATTAGGCATATTGATAGTTTGTCCTTTCATTCATTGCTAAGCTACCTCGTTTGGTTTCATTAAAAAGTAACTTTTCAGTGATCCTTCCCAACCCCTGCCAGGCTTTTTTTCCCCCTCCCATTTCTAACACAATTTTTCTAGCCCTGGTCTATAATACTCATCAAATTAGCAATCTGAAAGCAATTGATCATGTCCAGAGTCATTTTCGGAATCAATGCCTATGGCTTGAAGGCAAAGAGTAATATAATTTGGCAAGCTGCCTTGAATGACTTTATTTCCATTCTTATTGAAAATGATTGACTTTTCTGGAAGGTTTCTGTGATATTGGTAGGAAAGAAGAACTTTGCATTAACAGCCTCAAAATGTGAATGACACCCAATCTCCATTTAGCCCTGGCTTTCAGGTAATTATGCTTAACTGCTTAGAGGCCATTCTCTGGGCTTCTCTCTGACACTTGAAAGTGTATCTGTGTTCCACACTAGCCTCGGCATCTCCTCTCCTTTCTTCTGGTTCCCTTTCTCAACATTTCTGCACTAGAATCCTGTGTAGTTCTGCTTTCCAAAGCCAGAAATCTGGAATAATCCCGAAATGTCATTCTTCCTCACGTGTTACTCGATCGTGTTCACAATCTCAGATCTATGCACAATCCAATGGTGCCAAAAGAGGGATAGGAAAGCCCCGTCGAATCAGTGGTAGCCTTTGTGATGTTTTGACAGACCCAAGAGCAGGGTCTCACTGCTTCTCTGTGGGACTGAGACTCTGAAGGATTGCATTTTGAACTGGATCTGTTACCCAGAGCTGCATTCCAGACACATAAATACACATAAGACACACAGACATATATCTATTAGTATAAGGACTTTTGTGCTTGCGACGATTAACAGACACCAGATGGAACTAGATTAAGCAAAAAAGAGAAAACAAAGGGTAAGTGATTACATGCATAAAGGGGCATAGCATGGACTGAAAGCCTGGGGGCTGAAATCGGGCATGAGAACCATGAAGATCCAAGGAGTGTTCTTCATCCATATCTTTTCTTGATTTGTCTCCTTATTTGAATTTCCGCCCCCCTCTCTTGCTCCTTATTCCACATGCTGGGTGGAAAATAGCTTCCCGAGAACAACCAGAGTTTCTGTCTGTTCAAATGGCTGCTCTCCCTTGGTCCCAATTCTAGTTTCCTAGGGTGGGAAATTGCATTGATTACACAACCAGCTATAAGTTAGGAGAGGGAAGTCACTATAAACAAGCCTGCTAGGAACCTCCTCTTTGCCCCCTAGACATGTTGAAATGTCTCCAGAAAAAAAGGGGGGGGGATATCTTGTGAATTGGGTAGTTATCCACGATGTCCAATGTCAAAGGAAAATGACAACACAGCTGCTCTGACAGAGGCAATGAAACGAGCTGGAATAACACACTTATGCCTCCCGCCCAACCCCGCCTCACTCAGGACACTTCAGACCACATCAGATCTTCAAAGTCACTGCTGCAGCCATTAAACTAGAAACAAAAATTCACACTGGAAGGATTTTTGTCACAATCACTACCAAACTTGTCCACCTCAAAACCTGCCAACGAAACAAGTTCGTGGTCTTCATTTTAAAGGAAGGCGCAGGTCCAAGAACCCACATGATATGATAGGCCCTTCTCAAATCCCATTTCCCACCAAGCCTTCCTCTTATAGGCACAAAACAGTACTGGTTCGATTCTTGTCTGGAGCATAGCACAGGCTGTACATGTGTCTGGTTGCTACAGCCAACAGGTGATGGTGAAGGCCTTGAACACAGTGATCTATCTGCAAGTAAACACCAATGTCTGTGTGTCAAGAACTAAACTAAGTTCCTACTTCAAGTAATTGAATTGAAATAGTAAACAATTATGCAACAATCCACGAAGATAGGGAATCCCTCCTTTTACAGACAGAAGACCTATAGGTGAACAAGATTAAATACTCCTGTAAAGAGTCTAAAGAAAGCTTCTAGAATTTAGTGGTTGTTTCTTCCCTCCTTGAGGTACAGGAAGTTTTTGCTGCTTTGTTAAAATCCTTACCCCCACTTCCTTGTCTTCTGAGTTCTGTTGTTAACAGTACAAGTGGGTTTTCTGCTTCCAGGAGAACTTTTCAGCCATGTAGAGTGAAGGAGCCTGGAACTGGTAAGCCTCCCGGATAATGAAATACAGAGTTAGGAAAAGCAGCTGCATGTGGCATGTTAATCACCCCTGAAGCTCTGGGAGAAGGGAGATACAATTCTAAGTCAGCTAATCCCCTAGCTCATTGGTAGTGGGTTGGGGAAACTGTTAATCAGGATCATAAACACATTTGGAAAGAGAGTTCCACAGGACAGCTTGGAGAGAAGAGAGATAGGCAGATCAATTCAACAGGAAAATCTCTTATTTGTCACATCTGGAAGCACTCTAAGTCTTAATTAGACTGTGTAGTAAAGAAGGTCTCATAAACAAAACTGGTGAGAAGGGGCAAGGAAGGAGATGGACGTGGTTGAGTCAATGCGTCCAGTTGGCCTCACTCCAAGGATCAGAGACAAGTCAAGAGTGAGGAGCCCAGAGGCTGCTTGAGAAGTGTGGCTGAGAGGCATTCAGGAGGTGCTAACTTTGCTTCCTTTGTACTTCAGTGTAAAACAACACCCATGATTCTAATGGAGAAAACTGAGCCTCTCTCCAGCTCCATTCACAACCTAAAGAATGGAAGACATACCTGTCTTTCTGACAGGTCAGGTTAGTAGGAACTTGACTCCTATCTTTTTTGATTTTGTTTTTTGTTTCTCCCAGAACACCATTCACAATGTTCTCCCATAAACCTCATGATATATATATATATATATATATATCATATATATATATATCTCATATATATATATGATATATATATATCTCATATATATATGATATATATATCTCATATATATATGCGATATATATATATACATACACACAAATACATACAGTTACAGTGACTTACCTATTTACTCATTTTTATTAAGTACATAAAAATGCTAACCTGACTTCTGACTGGCTTTGATAAACTGAGTGTGATCCTCGTCATATTAAAGGAATATCAGCCAAAAGTTGAATGATCTAGCTCTTCTGTGTAACTAAGAACACACATATATGTACACTTTCAACTGGGCATCTATAACATAAAACAAGTTTAGGATATTTATTACAACACTTATAATCCCAACCGATCTCCACATTATGGAAGACAGTGCTGCACACGGTAGCCGATTCCCTACATCTTTACACATGTGGAGACTGACATTCTGATCCAGTGTTACTGTAAGCCATATTATTTAAACAGTTTTTTTTTTAAGTTTATTTAGAGAGATACAGAGAGAGCACAAGCTGGAGAAGGTCAGAGAGAGAGGAAGACAGAGAATCCATGCAGTCTCTGCAGTCAGCATGGAGGCTGACATGGTTCTCGAACTCATGAAACTATGAGATCGTGACCTGAGGCGAAACCAAGAGCGCTTAACTGACTGAGTTACCCAGGTGCCCCTCACTGTAAGGCATCTTAGAGTATCTTTCTTCAGTGAATTCCTCCAGAAAAGAAGGATGACAAATGATGTTATGCAGGGTTACTCTTTGAAGGAAAAGTCCAGGGTTTCAGGGTGCTTTGCTTCCCACCAAGAATGTCTCTTTCCCGTTATGAAAACAAAACAAAACAAAACAAAACAAAACAAAACAAAACAACCTTCAGAGTGAACCCAGTGACCTAGAGCCCCACCTTTTGGCCAACTCCATAGCAGCAGAACCATGCTTTGGTAGAAGAATGGAGTGAGAGCCTCATATCTATCATTAGTAACAGGATACTATGCATGGCGCTTCATCATTCCCAGTGGGGTTTTACACAGATGACACACAGGACCGGCTGAGTGATTCCAAACATCACCCATAATTTGGGCTTTTTTGCCTCTAACTTGTTTTTGCCTGGCAGTGGTAAATCTCGTATCTCAATTCAAAGTTATTTCACATTTAAGAATCATTAAATCTTGGGGCGCCTGGGTGGCTTAGTTGGTTAAGTGTCTGACTTTGGCTCAGTTCCTGATCACATGTTTTGTGAGTTCAATCCCTGCATCAGGATCTGTGCTGACAGCGCTCTCTCTCTCTCAAAAAGAAATAAACATAAAAAAAAAAGAAAAAAAAGAATCATTAAATCTCTAGTGTGTTTCAGAACAGACTAATAGTTACAGGGATAACACTTCTAGAATTCTGGCCCTCTTAGTGCTTGACCTGTATGGCTTCAGTTAATCCTCACAAACTTCCTATGAAATCAACATTATCATTACTAACCTCATTTTACAGTTTATATCTCAATGTCATATTTATTGTAAACGGCAGACTCAGGATTTGAATGCAGGCGGTGTGATTCCTGACCCTGTGTGTTTATACTGTGCCAAAATGCTATACCTGTTAGGGATAAAGTGAAATTAAAAGCCTGCCCCAAATGCATCTTTTTTTTGTTTAATTTAGCGAGTACAAAAGGGAAGTGTTTAATGCGTTGGTAATAAGAAATTCTGGTATTTTGTTTTCTTCATTTTAGATCTCTCTTAGAGGGAGTATTTGTGAGGTACAAATGGGGAACCTTGAACCAGTGCCAGTATACTTAATGTTCACACGTGTACATGAACACACACACCGAGGAAGGAGTTATTGACACTTATATAAGTGGACTTAAATTCTTAGCCCATCACACAGGTAGATGACCTCATCAAGTAATTCAGGTTGCTTGGTCTAGAGATTCATTGTGGCCCTCTGACCTCGTTCCACCTGACTGTTCATAATGGTGATTTCAACACAAGCGAGAACTCCAACTGTTCTAGGCAGCCATAGCTTCAGATCTAAGACTTGAGAGCTCCTTATGCCACGCTTCCTCCTCTTATGCATCTCCTGAATATCTCCTGTTAAAATATCTAGACTCACATGAACCCACTCACATTTGGGTAAAGAAAAAATCCCTTGGTTAAGAAAAGTTCAAGTTCTAAAATATTAAATTGGATGTTAGAGTCACCTTCATTTATTGTACAGGGCTCTACGTAAAAAGAAGGCTCCACTTCTGCTAGTTTTCTGTCTGGCCATTTATAGTTGTGTGTTTTTGTTTGTTTGTTTTTGTTTTTGTTTTTGTTTTTAAGTCAGGAACCAAAGAAATGAAGCTGGTCTTTCCAGGTTCGATGATTGTGATATGTTTCCATGTTGACACAAGTTATGTGATTAACTTTAGTGCATGAGGACACGCTCCTCCTGGAAAGGAGGAAGGGATCACTGTGCTCATTTTAGGACTGTATTCAACCTGGTGATAGCTCAATAAGAACTAAACGACTATAATATGTTTGCATTTTCTATGTGGCTTCTGGACCCAAAAAGCTTGAATGCGTATTGGCATATTTTATAAATGAGTTATGGGAGTAGGGAAACCCAGTGTTTTTCTCAGATAAAATCATTTCCAGGCCAAATCGTGGGGAAACTTGGTGTAATTCTCAAAATATTGAATATTATACTGTTATTCCAGCAAACGACTCATCTAATTCTTTTAACATCCCTTTGAAATAAACACCAGAAAAGGATCATTAGTCCCAACTGCTTCAGCTAGAGAGGCTAATAGGAGAAACTTGCTCATCAAGTCCCAAATCAAATTTTAAAAGAAGGAACTTTCTTTGCACTTCTGAGGACACTTTATTCATGTGCTCATTCTCCCACATACATAGTTAGGGCCAGGTGTCACCCCACAAAGCTATAGAGGAAAGAGAACATTTGTTAAAGAGTACCAAATTGAGACTTCAGAAGCTTCTTGCAATGGAAAAACAAAACAAAAATCAGATTTCTCCTAAAGCTGTAGAAAATGTGTAGAGGGAAAAGGCAGGGAAAGGAAAGCAAGCATTTAGCAAGGTAGCATAATGCGTCTTAGAATCAGACAGAAGAGAGTTCCAGCTCTCAATCAGCTGCTCAATAACCATGGTCCCAGGGGGACTGCTTAAACTCTCTTTTGCTTCTGTTAAAATGGGGGTGAGGGTGAAAGTACAAGCTCCCTGAGACCAGTGGGCAGGTGGTGTTGGTTAAATGACATAATGCATATTTAACAGTGCCCAGTGCATGACACATTTCCAGGGCAATAAAGGTTATAAATGTTAGTACTTCAGTCAGAAATGGGACATTAACTTGCTATGACAGACACTGACTACTATGCTCCAAATATTCACCATCTACAGGAGGAGAGTCGGCCTCCCATTGGCTGAGTCAGTTAAGATATTTACAGTATTTTAAAGATGCTCTACCTTCTAATCCATGCCAAGAAGTCAAGTGATTGGTTCTTCTTTTGCAGACCTTGAGGTATGCAGAAAAAGAGACCAATATTAAAACATTATAGGTTCAGAATGTTAAAAAAAATACTAAAGACATGCCACAAGAATTTATGCCAAAGCAAAGAGGAGTCATTTACAAAATCAAATAGAGTCAAACTACCAAACATGATTAAGCTAAGCAATGTGAAGGTAATCCAAAAAACCTATAGTAAAATGTTTGCCAGACCTCTTTATAAATTGACTGAAAATTCTGGCCTGATATATGCTGCTTTCTCATTTGTTCTATAGAAACTTGTAAAATTCCAATGTACCAAGACTATTTTAATATTCTCTAGTATAAGCCGAACTATCTTAAATTTATCTGGTCTGATTATTTCCTGACTCTCAGAATAACTGAGTTCAGCTCATTCTTTCTGGAATAGTTGGAAGCAGCCTTCCTTCCTCTCTGGATCTCCTCCGGGTTCAGCTGGGAGGCATGGGGTTCCTCTTTGACTCAGCAGCTACCAATTAACCACCTCCTAAGAGCTCAGCAGTTGATCTCCTTTTTAAAGCGACCAGACAATCTTCCACCACTGCAATCTATGTTAAATAAGCTAAACATCTGACCACAATAACTGGAGGTTAAATAAACACATTTCTTCACAAGATTAAGGAAAATCAGGGTACTTAATACCAACTGACTCCAGCCAGGAAGCCAGGGACAAAGTCACAAAGCTTATATCCTTCAAGAATTCCTAAGTCACTATCATCACCACATTAATCATGTTGCACAATAGCCAATGAGTCCACTGTTCTCCACATGCCCTACTCTGAAATGTGTGTTGCTTTAACCAATGTCCCCACTATTTCCCACCCCAGTTTTTCTTCTCGCCATGTTAATTTTCTCTAGGTTACTCTCGATCAGTAAGAACCTCAGTAGCAATTTTCTGTTATTGGCTTTGTGTTTCACTCTACATTTCATTATGCCAGATAATAACTACAGAAATACTGTACGGGATCCAAATCACATATATGGAACACAGGGATAGAACATTTGGGAATTTGCTCCTTAACATATGTGGCCCAAGACATGGGGCCAGATTTCTTCCCTGACCACTTGGGATGGACCAAGTAATATGCCCTCTAAATTTAGAACATGAAGTTCATCTTTAGTTTATCAAGACAATACAAACGCCTTTCTAAACTTAGCCAAGTGACTACAACTCTCTGAGCTGCACATACTCTTCTGTAAAGCAATCCCACTAAAATTGGCCTTTATCGCATACACAGGGGTAACCCTCTCAGGGCTTTTGTAAGGATTAAAAGAGAATACTTGACAGAGTACCTGAGAAATGGTGAGTATTCGATAAGGATTTGCTATGAGCAGCAGCAACCATTATCTTAACTTGAAGAACTAATCAGATTGGTGAAATTTTTAGAGGTCAAGTGACACTCATCAAAGGTGGAAAGCTCATAGCTTTTAGCACAGCAGATCTACCTCCTGACATCTATTCTAGAGAAATAATCTCATATGTAGTCCAAGGGGTATATGAAATGCCATTAATATGATCTGTTATTTGTTAAGAGAAATACAACTCACATAACTTAAATGTCTGCTATTGGTAAAATTCTTAAATAATCAATATTGTATTAGCACAATTCAATAATACCATGCAACAATAGAAAAGAAGAAGAATCTACATGAATTCACATGCACCAAACATCTAAATGTCTTGCTAAGGGGGTGGAAAAAAGCATGTTCAGAACAAATTTATAGCATGACATAATTTGTATTTGTGGGAGAAACCACTAAAGTGCAGCATATCTTACCACATATATTCCTATCTGATGATTCTTCCAGGAGCACATGGCCCTGTCTAATGCACAGAGGCAGCCATAGACCTCTGGTTAATGCCCAACCTCTGGTTGGGAAAGAAGGTCTCGCCCTCTGCTGTGGCTTAAGCATTTCTTGACTCTTGGCTATCTTCGCCACCTTCTGGAAGATCCTGGCCAAGAACGAAACATACTTAGAGAAATGTCCAGATGAAAGCCTGGAAGGGAGATTTCTGATGACTAAAGCACCAGGCTCCAAAGGGGCTTGAAGGTAGGGATGCCTTTTGATGTGGTTATAGAAGTGGAAACCCCCTCAGCTCTGGGGTCAGTGGGGTCCCATTTGTGTTATTCACTTGCAAATGAAATACACTCAGGCTTCCAGCTCCTTTCTCCTTCCTTTACACCAATGGTTTTTAAACATTTTTTAGTTCTACATTCAAATAGAATTTTACATAAAAGCCCAGTAAATCCAGCTATGCACTGAAAAGTGAGGAGGAATGAGATCACAGACCTCAGAACCCTTAGCCAGCAGGGATGGGGCACTGCATTTCAAACAGTGCTTTCAGAGTACATATCTATGTTCCCCTAGACAAGCCAATTAACCTTCCAATGCCTCGATTTCTTTATCACAAATGGGAATAATAATATGTTCTTACCTACCTTTTAGGTTTTGATAAAACAGAAAACAACAGCTCTTAAGGCATTTTAGAAAAAATGTACAGCTTTTAAAAATTAAAATCCTTGTTCCGGTTTTGAATCTGAGTCCATAACAAAGAATCATTAACCTTAAAATGCACCATATCAAGCAAAGAGATGATAGCCTTCAAAACTTCACAATGCTATCAACCCTCAAGTACAGCAGACTCGTAAGCACATCCTCTGTAACTATGCATGGGCCAACCACACTAAATAAACTGTGCTGACAAACCAGTTAGCCACAGATCTCCTGCTGTGGTTTAGAACTTGTACCTATAAATTTCATTCTGTTTTTGCGTCTGGCATAATCATTTTCAGCACTGTACTGGGCAAAATTACCCAGGAACTCAACAAAAACAAGAACGATGAACCAGAGTGATAATCACGAATAACTCTCATCTGGCAGGAAGGGGCCTGATAACTGAATTCTAAAACAGACTCACGTAATCTAGACTTCTAAAGAACCTTGGAAATCATCTAGAGCCATGCTGGCAAATAAGTGTTCTCTCTTGTGCTCACTCAAATTTCTTGGTGGTATTTTTCAAGACCATCCTAGGACAGTGTGAATGGTTTGAGATTGATTGGAACTATCTGCTTTTGGCATGGTAAGGGAGAATTGCAGCTCTCATGCTGTGTGTATGGGTCAGTTCAGACTTCCACTGTACTAGTGGGGAGGTGATGACTGACCATTATATAGTGATGCAGCTGTGGTGGGCTCCATATTACAAATTCTGCAGCAATCTCCAAATAAATGTGTTAAAATATGTGTGATGGGGGCGGCTGGGTGGCTCAGTGGGTTGAACAGCCAGCTCTTGATTGTGGTTCAGGTCATGATCCCAGGGTCATGGGATCGAGCTCCATATTGGGCTCCACTCTGAACGTGGAGCCTACTTAAAGATTCTCTCTCCCGCTGCCCCTCTCCTTCACTTGTGTGCTCTCTCTCTCTCTCTCTCTCTCTAATTAAAAAAAAATGAGCTAGACTTCCCAACTCTTTTCCCAAAAATGCCAGGCTCTTCAAAAATTTTTTTAATGTTTATTTTTGAGAGACAGAGAGAGACAGAGACAGAGTGCAAACAGGAGAGGGGCAGAGAGAGGGAACCACAGAATCCAAAGCAGGCTCCAGGCTCTGAGCTGTCAGCAGAGAGCCCGATGTGGTCTTGAATTCACAAACCATGAGATCATGACCTGAGCCAAAGTTGGATACTTAAACAAATGAGCCACCCAGGCACCCCTCAAAGACCCCAGGCTTCTAATACATTCCTCTTCATCATCTGTCATCCTTCAAATCAAGAATTAAGTTAAGCAAGCAAAGAGGGGGAAAAAAAGGAATCTGCAAGATAATCAAATTTGATAGTAGGAAAAAAATTTTCCAGGGAAATGTTGAGACCTCATTTGATGATTGATGATTTAATGATTGATGATTCTCAATCATTAAAATCTAGTCCAGGCAAATCTCTGAAAAGCACCTAAGGAAAAGCATAAAATCCTTTTCTCATATCCCCAGAGAGGAGGACTTAGGAATGGGTAGTATCATAGGCCCTTATTGTCACAAGTTTTTATTCAACCTGCGTGTTTCATTTTGGCAAATGTCTTACAACATTGACTTTGTCGTTTGAAAGGTATACGTTCTCCTTTCCCAGATGAAACCAATAGGGAAACTGAAGGGATCCCATGAGGGACTGTTTTGCTCCTTTTCCTGCTTCTGTTGTTGTAAGGACCTAAACTCTAACTTGCACACACCTTGTAGGACAGCTAATGTATGTCCTCCTTGTAAAGGGCAAGGAATTAATGATTTCCTTGGAGTCTCCCAGCACAGCAGATAAGGAGTGACTGGGTGGCGTTGTCATGAATGATTTCATAGATCACTGATTCACCAAGACCCCTGGCTCCGGGGTATAAGTGACTTATGGAGGACACCTAAACACTCTGGATGTGTAAGAAGACATCCATTGAACCACAATCCTCAGTAAAAAGTACAGTCCCCAGCAAAGATAGAGACTCATTCTTCTTTCCTTTCTGAGTCTCCCAGAAACTCTGTATCTGTATTCTCTCTTTGCCTTCAATAAACTCTGCTCTCACTTCCTCTCTGTTTGTGTTTGATTTATATCCTGTGTAAAGCCAAGGACCCTCCTGACTGGTCCTTGGGACCCGGCCTGGATCACTGGACCCAGTGAGTCTGCATCCAAATGATGCTCTTTCCATGAAGACATAAAGTAATAGGAAATATCTGTATTAAAATCATAGGAAGAACAGCCCTCCAAACACGCAAAGCAACCAAGTCTTTCTGATTTTCTTGAAAATCATTAACAAGTTGTGGGGTGCGTGGGTGGTTCAGTCAGTTGAGCGGCCAACTCCTGATTTTGGCTCAGGTCATGATGCCAGGGTCGTGGGATCAAGACCTGTATTGGGCTCCACACTGAGCATGGAGCCTGCTTAAGCTTCTCTCTCTCTCTCTCTCTCTCTCTCTGTCCCTCTCCCCCGCACACTCTCTTTCTAAATTTAAGTTAATTAATTAATTATTTAACAAGCTAATGAGTCTTTCTTGCATTCTTTGTGGTGGTCTTCTTCCCTTCCTTCCATGGCCCCAAAACTTTCTAAGTATGTATTTTCTCCATTGCCATGATCTTTAGGCCATACTTCTCCCTGTCAGGATCTGGTCCCATATTATCCCTCCAGCCTCATGTTTCACACCAAGCCACCTTCTGCCCCTGCCCTTCCACAACAAACTGCCTAAGAGGCTTACCAGAGTCGGCAATTATATTTTTAGTTGTAGGATTTGATGTTTACCGTCTTTCCATCTAGTAGAGTAAAATGTTCCATGATCTGTGTCTTTAGTTCAGTAAATATTCAATGAATGGAACTAGACTATCCCTCCAAAAGCCCTGCTAGTTTCTGTCTCTGGGCTGTGATAATGCTGTCTGCATTCAATTTTAAGTTCCACAAAATAAAGGAGTACATAGCTCACCCCTTTTTATATTCTCCCAATTAGGCACTCGCTTTTTGCCACATCAGCTTCCCCACTTTTGCTCACACCAACAGATCACACAGTTTTGTTCTAGTTTTGTTCTTCTCCCTCTTGCTGGAGCAAAACCACAACAAAACAAAGCAAAAACAAAAATGTATTATGGAGAACTGTTTATAATGAAGTCTTATAACGAAGCCAGGAGATCCTTCATTTTTAACTGTTTGCTTTAAATATTTTTCTGGTGATTTTCACCTTTCATCCTAATCTCAGTCGTATCAAACCCAATACATGCCTGGCTATTTTTTCACTTAAAAAAGAAAGCAAGCAATCAAGATATCCTGCCCTGTCTAACATTAGACAGATACTGTGTTTATACTTAAGGATTTAAATAAATAAATTATACGCACACATACACAAAGCAAACAAACATAAATAAATAAAAAATGTACCCTGCTTTTAATAAACAGTCAATGTAATTTGTAGGAACAGTAAGAAATAGGCCCTACTCTCAAGAAACAAACATTCTAACTTGTAAGGGTAAAGTCACAATTAAACAAACACAATAATGTGTCACAGGTGGTGTATCAGATATGCAGGCAGGGTACAAAGAAAGGAGAGGCTTTTATACCAATGAGTCAACATAAGCTCAGAAGAAAGGATGGCATTTGTTAGGGGTCTTTCGAAAGGCAAAGGAAACTCACAGGTCTCGGAAAGAAGGGGATTTTAGCCCAAAGAGAAGACTGTGCATTTGAGTAACTTCAGGTCCTTCAGCATGGCTGGAGAATGAGATGCCAGGCTTTGAGTGCTGTCACACAATGTTAGGAAGGACAGTCGGTGGCAAGTTAAGAGTTGGGCTTTCTTCTATCATGGAGAACCACTAGAGGGGAGGAACCCAAATAGGTTTTTGTTGGGATAGTGGCTACCAGCCCATGTGTACATGACATTTCCATGTTTCGTACACTGGGACTCTGGTCTAAAAAACCTCATTCTATTAAACAAGCCCTAAGAAATTGGAAGTCCATTTAAAGGGGCACAATTAATGGTCCCTTGTGTTCTCATGTAAGTATTCTGAAGTTGGTGGGTCTCATGGAAGTGCTCTATCTTTCCCAGATTCCCTGAAAGTAGGAGATTATAGCTGCCACTACTGACTAAAATGAAAAGGTCAGTAAAACGAATCTGACCTTTCCCCAAGTTCCTACTGGAGAACTGGGAGACATTTTCAAAGTATGCAATATCTGACTTGAAGTCCATATTTGTAGAGTCTTATGGGGCATGAACAACTTTGGGCCCAGTCATGCGTACTGGTTTTCAATTTGGCTTATCGTCAATTGTCCACAGAAAGGAAGAAGGACCAACCAACCCTGGAGGCCAAGTACACGGTGTCTCTAAGGCTCACCTTAGTTTTAGGAGACCAGGGCAATGGTTTAATTTATTTCAAAGTCACAAGAAAAAATAAATAAATTTTAGCTCAAATACAATGTTCAAATAAACAACATATATTTGCCTTTATATCAACTAGGTCATAAAATGTGATTTTAATATATTTTTATAGGGAAATGGGCTCCAAAGGAAAAGTGACTGTAGCCCATACAAATCCATATGCAGCCCAGAAAGAGAGGGTGAGAAAACTCAAGAAGATGAAAGAGTCTTTACGTTAGGCACCGGCACATATCTTATTATGTATGCCAGGGGGTGTGAAAGAAGACATATTTATTATCCCGACAGGAAACAAAGAATCTGAAAGAGGAAGGACTTTGATTCCAAGGAAGAAATCATTTGGATTTCTAAATTCCTGTATTAATTGCTGGGATTTAAAATCCTTCCAGAAAATGCAATCTTTAATTAGGACCAGTCTCCCTTGAGGCCGCACAACACTTCGGACAACCATTTAGAGTACAAGGTGCAAGAAAGAACATTTAGCCAAGAAGGCTCGGTATCTGTCAAACAGTCCGTAAACCATGATGGTGGCTGCATATTTGAATTTCATAAGATTTCTGGAAAAGGCCCATCTGGCATTCACTTTTATTTTAGCTAGAACCCAGATGTCAGCAGAACAAGTAATTAAAAACCAAAATCAAAACTATTGTAGGTAATGTCAATAAGCTTACACGATATTTTGCAAATCCTCTACTCTCAGCTTGTCTATATGCTACTGACAGGTTCTTATTTTATTACTAGAGCTCTGATTCAGTCACAGTTCTGTCTGAAACTTCATTAAGAACTGTCTGCATTTTATCCTGAAAACGTGTTATTCTGATAACCAGAAAAAAATGTTAAAATATATATATATTTTATATATTATATATATACATTTTTTTAAGTTGCTCTTATATTCAATTTCTCATGCTGGCATCCAAAGCCCTTCAAAATTTGGCCACAAGGAAACTTGATGCTTCTCTTTCAATGGTACCCAACTATTTCACTGCACTCTAGCCAAAATGGATCATTCATTACTTCAGTGCATTGCCAGTACTTTCCTAATGTCATGTCCTTGCTTATGTTGTTCTCTGTGAATGAAGCCCAATCTCCTACACCCCTATTCTGGGTTGTTTCTCTTTTCCAAAGCCCTTGGACACCGTGCTAAACCTCTCTTATTGGCTTGATTATTTTCAACATTGTTTTAACTACTTTTATGATTTCCTATCTTCCTCATTACACTGAAAATCCATTAGAGGGAATGGGCTATTAGCACCAAGCACTGCATCTAACTGGTACGTAGTCATGCCCAAGGAACTCTTCAGTAACCACACAAAAAACCTTAGCATACCATCTCCCTGTCTTTCCACCTTTTCTGCCTTACTTTCCTTCATAGCACTTAACACCAACTGAAATAGTACAGCGTGCATCTCTGTGTTGTCTTTTGATGATGAGTGAGCACCGCACAGGGAGGAGCCTGCCATTTTGTTCACTGTTGTATGTCCAGTGCCTAGGGCCTCGCCTGGGGTGTACTATTTGCAAAGTAAATGTTTTTTGAATGAACTGACTGACAGGGACTCAGAAATAAACATTTTAGGGAGTATGTGAAGATGGAAAGTATCTCATGACCTTTGGAATTGACCGATATCCTCTACGTAAGTTAAGTACAACTTTTCATACCTACTTAGAACATAGGTGAAAGAGTGCTATTTGATAGAGTAGAAAAGTATATCTGTATTAGGTCTAAATGAAAAGCCATAGAAGGGACATAACCAGCACACAGAGGGACAGGTTTCATGGGGGAGGTATTTTGATAAAGCCACACAAGATCACACTTAGTAACAGAGACTCTGTGTTTGAAAAACCTATTGTAGGACTCTTTAAAAAGGGCAAAAAAGCAACAGAAATCATCAACCCAATGAAGATTACATACTTTAGGTATTTTAGAAGTCTGTAGATATTGAGCCTGTGGGTCAGAGAGCCATATTCATACAAAGCAAAGCAGATGGAATGGTAAACTGCACCGACTTCTAGTATTTGATAAGAAGAAGGCACTAGTAGCTCGGGGATGTGTGATACCACTAGTTGGCATAGCAAAGGGATCCCTAGTTGCAAACTGAGCAAACACCTGCTGAATGTCTACCGGTGTCGGGGACTCTGCTGGGCACTAAGTGAACAATACAGAATGAAACAATAGTGTTCATACCGAATTTACAATCTAGACTCCTAATGAACTATTCTCTCCTTCCTGGCGCATAGAAAACAGGACCTATCCGGTGTGAGAGAGAGGCATTAAAAAGACAAGGTGGGGTAGCTCAGAGAGGAGCAGGGGATAAACACTCCAGGGCAGGCGGTAAGTTCAGGGGTTGAACCCAAAACCCCAGTCATCTAAGAAGGCACTGCCTATTTCACTTCTGGCTTAAAATCTGTGGTAAGTAAATGCTAAACCATACTCATTTTTACATGTCTATTAATAGGAAAACCCACCATCTAACATAAGAAAACTTTCCCCTTTGTTTTTAACTAAGCATTGAAGTTTATCTTTAATGTATTATTCAGGTTGGGCAATGATTAATTAATCAGAACCCTTTTGTACTGGGAGAATAGAACTAGGCTCTTGGCTAAATAACACCAGATGCTCCAAGTTAGATTCTGTCAAGAGGATGACAGTGTCAGACATTATTGTTAATTATGCAGTAAAAATTACAAGAGTCTAGAAATGAACCTGGATTTTTAGGAAAAAGATTTTTCCAGTACTTTTGGCATATGTAGGATGATGCTGATATCCCAGCCCTGACTAACGGTTTGTATGATGAGGGAACAATCAGTCAAAAAATGCAATATGCCTCAGCTTAGGATTCTGGCTTCAAGCCCATTTAATAAAGGATATTAGTATATGAAATTGTGTTTGTTGTTGCATAAAGTACGCATGTACATCCCAAGAGTTTCAAGAAACCTGGCCCATTAACACGTGCTCCTGTGGGAAGAGGCTTAAGCAACCAGAATCTTTAAGTTTTAAAAACTAGCCTAAGGGAGAGATTTAGTCAAAACAAATATATTTGTTAATTAATCTCTCTGAATCTTAGATATTGGTAGATTTGGCTCAATAGCTGATGCTTACATATAAGGGTCATATATTTTCTTTTATTCTGCAACTTGCTATCCAGGGCTGACAGGCTTTCAGAGAAAATGGCCACTTTTAAACACTTGACAGAGCAAATCCAATGTGAGCTATGAATCAATCAAATAAGAACAGGAGTATAGGCTTCAGCCATAAGGAAAATTCCTTTTCCACAATCAGGGGAGGTTGATTCCTATGAGGAGAAGAATCTAAGACATTGCTTTCTGATTCTGAAGGATGTATTTTGATTGCAGGGCAGTTCAATAGAAACCCCAGTGATAAAAATGCCACTCCATTTAGGCTTTATTTCTGGAACCTTCTAGTCCTGCTGAATAAAAGGAGGCACAGAATGCTTTTATTGGAACCTCTCCTCAAAGCTGAATTCCGGATAGAATTCAAAATGCCAAGAGTTCATCCTGTCAGCAGTTGAACCAGAGTTCCTGCGTGTATCCAAGAAATGGACGGATCGCTCAGTCCATTCTTGCAGTACAGGAGATGTGCCTGGGATCCTTCTTTTTAGAGCCAAAAGCACCACCTTGATTTACCTAAGGACTAGATAATGGAAAAGGTTTTAAAGGTGAGACAGCAAAAACTCTCTACTGGGCCAAAGAAGAGGACGGTGAGTTTTGCATCATTCAGGTATCCTCCTTCCCTCCACATTTCTACAACAATCTCAGTGAACAGTAATCATTCATTCACGTACCCTTCCAATCTTTTAGTCATTGAATCATTTAACCTATACTATGTGACGGTTTCCACATGAAATAAAGGCTTGTTTGTTTGTTCCTCCCTGCCACAAATAACCACTGATCACTTATTATGGGTCACTTTTAGGTACTAGGCATATGGCAGTGAGCAAGAAAACCAAAGGCACTATTCTCAAGGAGCCTGTAGTTTAATGGATGGCAGCACACAGGTGAGTGAAATAATAATCGAGAAATTTTCAGGGCGCCTGGGTGGCTGTCAGTTAAGTGTCCGGATTTGGCTCAGGTCATGATCTCACTGTTCATGAGTTCGAGCCCCACATTGGGCTCTATACTGACAGCTCGGAGCCTGCTTCGGATTCCGTGTCTCCCTCTCTCTCTGCCCCTCTCCCACTCATGCTGTGTCTCTCTCCATCTCTCAAAAATGAATAAACATTAAAATTTTTTTTCAAAAAAGTAATTTTCACACTTTGGCTGGTCTTGCATTATGAGGATAACAAGACAGGGCACAGTGATACAGAGTACCTGAAAACCTTTCCAAGGATCTGGGATTTTCCCAGCCATGAAAATATCTGGGGGATGGCAGGAGACAGCAACTTTCCAAGTGCCGAGCTGTGAGCCATTATGGCATGTTGAAGGTAAAGAAAGTTCAGCATGTGGCTAGATTACTGAAAAGGAACTTACAAGAAGCTGACAGCGCTGAGGTTCTTATGTGTTTCTAGCTGTCTACATCATTAGATACATAATGATAGCTATAGACTTTCCCCAGAAAAACACCCAGCCACACACCGAATATTTGGTATATCATCTCAGAGGGTTTGTGGATCCTGTGAAGCCCTATCTATATATTTACTAGAGACTCATGGACTCTTGATATAGAAGAAAGAACAATTTGGGGGGTTATGATGCTGCACTTAAAATTTGATTCAACCAGTCTGTATTGAGCTACATATGAGTACCAAACATTTTCAGATACGTAATTATTTTAACATGTATGAAAGGAGCTAAGAATCCCAGAGATTCAGTAAGTTGTTCAAAACCTGCTAATCCATGAAAGGGCTGGAATTTGAACCCAATTATTTTGAGGCTAATCTTCTGTCTTGCCAGCATTCTCTCCTTGATTTAGAGACTAAAGGAATTGTGGCCACAGACTTTTCAATGACATAAGTCACCTCTGTGCTCTGCCTCACTTTGGTCTTCTGGACTACTGATATTGCATAAAACTGCTTTACAAAGTCACCCTAAACAGACTTATAGTTCTAGCTCCTGCCTGGCTTGGAACCTTTTTTATTCATGCTTCAATTGTTGCTTCCAACACCTACAAATTTAGTATCATCTGCAGGTTTCATTAGCAAGCTGCTTATCACAGCTCTTCCAGTCATTAATGGAGCTGTTAAATACCTCTAGTCCCTAACCCACCCCTGCAGATACCTGCTGGTCACAGGACAGACTCATTTATCATTTCTCAGCAGTTGGGAATCTATGGACAACCTCAGACATGAGGATGACATTTTAGTCCAAATCAAGGATCATTTTCAAATTTCAAGATGTGTCCAATGCGTTACATCTCAGGTAATCAAGCCCAAGGGGTAGGACTTACTGCTTCTAAAGAAAGTGACCATATGAATTAGCAATGAATAGGGGTGCCTGAGTGGCTCAGTTGGTATAGCCTCAGACTTGGGTTTAGGTCATGATCTCACGGCTCATGATTTCAACCCTCAGGTTGGGCTCTGTGCTGACAGCTCTGAGCCTGGAGCCTGCTTTGGATTCTGTGTCTCCCTCTCTCTCTGCCCCTCTCCGGCTGGTTCTCTCTCTCTCTCTCTCTCTCTCTCTCTCTCTCTCTCTCTCTCTCAAAAATAAATAAACATTAAAAAATTAAATTAGAGGGGAGCCTGGGTGGCTCAGTCGGTTAAGCGGCCGACTTCGGCTCAGGTCATGATCTCGAGGTCCGTGAGTTCGAGCCCTGTGTCGGGTTCTGTGCTGACAGCTCAGAGCCTGGAGCCTGTTCCAGATTCTGTGTCTCCCTCTCTCTCTGACCCTCCCCCATTCATGCTCTGTCTCTCTCTGTCTCAAAAATAAATAAACATTAAAAAAATTAAATTAGAAATGAACCAAGATGTTTTTGAAAGGGCACTGTGAATAATTACCCGGAACCACAGATGTACACCGAAGCTCTCCAGAACAACTTTTGTGGATGTATGCTCACTGTAGTTGTCTGTATCTTCAGATTCAAGTACCATTTACTGAGCACCCACTATTGGCAAGTATAAACACATCTAGAGATATGGATAGACGGACAGACACACAGATAGATATCACCTCCTTAAAGGATAATGCAAGGACAGACACAGAATTCTAGCCTCTGCAATCACAGGAGAACTTTTCGAAACAACAGTATAATAGAAATCCTGAATCTGCCCCTCGCCTCCTGTGCATTTGTCTTTGCTTGTCTCTGTGAATTACTTTCTGGCCACTTGTCAACTTCTACCCTACAATGGACTTTTTTTTTCATCAAATTTTGTGGATTATATTCTAGTAAAATGGGCCTATTTTAGAACATTAGTGATAGGAAAAGACCTGAAATGCATGGTTGCAGAAAATGATTTTTTCCCAAATGAACTCTATTGTTCCAATAGTTTCCCAATTGAACCCATCACAAACAAAGGAACTTTCAGCATTTTTACTGAAACCCATGTGGCTCACTATTATTCTAACATAATCATAATCAGTACAGAGTAGGAGTCAACTATTATGTAGGTATGGTGAAATCTTGAGGCAATGGCATGTGTAGCTTGGGAGCACATTTTCTCTGTGCACTTAAAAGCTTACAGATATAACCCATTGCTTTTTCTCACTTACAGCCACTCAATCATTCACTCAGATGCTAAAGAAACCCTGTCCCAAGCCAAATTCTCTTATTTAAACTTTTTAATTTTGATTTCCACTAGCAGAGTCCTGATGCATTAGTCTCTTCAAATATGTACCCCCCTACACACTTAAATTTTAAAACTCATACTTCCAGGGAAATCCACTTTACAAATTTATGATTTATTATATTAAAATAAGAACAGCTTTTAGCAGGTTTCTGCCATTACTGAAAGCCTTTAAAAATCTCTGCTTCTGAAAAAAATGCAGATCACATTTTACCACAGGTAAATGAATTTGGACAGGCAAAGGTGAAGTACGTAGTCGAATATGAACTGCACAGTGAGCCAGATATGAATATTTATCCTTCACCGTTTGTGTATTTTTTTCCCCTTGAATCAGAAAAAAATACTTTTAGTCAAGTGACTCCAACTGAAAAAGAAGGTTGACTTGCAACTTTGAAGAGCCATGATATTTAAAAACACACTTGGATAGCGACAGAAAGTCCTCCTACCGAGTTCACTGAAAATGCTTGTAAAAAAATCTGCTTGGAGCAAAAAAGAAGAGGTAAATCAAATGATTCAGAAGTCGGATAGGTTTCCCTGAAAACAAAGCTAAGCAGCAATCCTGGGGTCTCGTAAAGATTCTGGTGTCTTCCCGTCACATGTAAGTGCCTGCAGTTGCTTCCATCAGTCCCACTGCACATAACTTGTCTACATTTATGAAATGCATGCACCTGTTTGGAAAAGAGCAGTTCTACACAGAGTCCCTGTGGTGTGCAATCACCATTCAAATCAGTAGTTCTCAACCCTTGTTGCACTTGAGAAGCCCTTAAAGGAACAAAAAATGTCATTACCTGGCACCTGCCCCAAACAGATTCCAATTTAATTGGTCAAGAGTGGGGCCTGGCTATCGGAAATTTTAAGGCTCCCCAGGTGACTCTGATATCCATCAGGCATTGAAGACCTCTCATATAGCTGATATTTATTTTGAAATGCCTCAACAAATGGTTCCAGAAGGATACGCAATATGGTGCAGAGAGAGGAAATGGGAAGTGGAAACCTCACAATGGGTAAGAGGCAAGTGGAAAAGTGAACAACAACTTACGTATTTTTTTTTAACTTCAGTATCTTCACTGTGATGAATGGTGAGGATATAGAGATGAGCAGATCCAGCCAAGGGCCCTGAGACAATAGAGAACTCTAACTGTGATGACTTCTGAAACATAAACGGTGGGTGCTACTGTGAGAGCGTGTAATTGGAGGCTGTGGCTGGGAGATGTCCTGAGGAAGTTTCAGTTAATGTCCAAAGGAGGAGAACAAATGGGTGAGGTGGAGAGGGAATGATTCCAGACAGAGAGATCAGCGTGTATACCTTACCCGTGCAACAGACACAGTGGGGAACATTTGGTGGACAGGAAGAAGGAAAGTCTGGTTGGAACTGAGTGCAAGAGAGAGATTTTACCCGGGAGTCAAGGATAACCAGGGAAATGTTACATTCACAACCTTGCTAAAAGACTAACATGACAACTCAGGGCATGGAGTGCAATGGATAGGCTAAACGCAGAGAATTCTACTCCCTCAGACATTTATTAATCAATGGCCAGGTGGCAACTGCAGGGTAGGAGCTATGCACTGGCTAGAGTGTGCGGGGGAGTTGTCAAAATCAACCCTAACACTTAGGTAGGAAATACTATCCAACTTGAGCAAATTATTTACTACATCTCTTTGCTTTGTCTGCAAAATGGAATAAAGAGTAGACTCTCCTCCTAGTGCCTTCTAAAAAAAAGACCAGGTGAGATCACACTTGCTGAGCCCCTGTCATGACTCTAGGCCCAGTAAGTGTTAGCTGCTCTTTTTTTTTAAATAAATGCTTATTTATTTATTTGGGGTGAGGCAGAAAGAGCGAGACAGAATTCCAGCCAGGCTCCATGCTGTCAGCACAAAGCCTGATGTGGGGCTTGATCTCAAGAACCAAGAAATCATGACCTGACCCAAAATGAAGAGTCAGACACTTATCCAACCGAGCCACCCAGGCATCCCAGTGTTAGCCATTCCTATTAAGATTCACAGAACCTACCATGTAGTCAGAGGCCAGACGTGAGCACGGCTACCTTGGCTCCAAAAGAGAATGTGCTAAGGACCATGGAGGAGCCAAAATAAAATGCACAGAAATAAAGGAAATTACTTCTGAATCACTGGACCAGAGAAGAATTCATGGGGGTAAAGATGTCAGAGGGAAACCTTGAAGAACAAAGAGCATCATCTTCCTGTTCCCCTCTGGTTTATTTCACCCATACCACCAGTTCCTTCATCCCTGTTACCTTCTGTGTTCGAAACAAGAGCAAAGCACTAGCATCTTTTCATGTGAAGCCAGGATGCAGGAGAGAAGCAGAGGTCTGGCCCAGGGGAAAGAGAGGTGGACATAAAGGAGTAGTTGGTAAGTTCAATTTATACAGGCAAGATTTAATATGGAAGAGTGCTTGATACACATCCAAAGATTTCTTACCTTCCTTGCAATGAAGATGACTGCAATTCATACATTTTTATAAATTATAAAAAATAATTAAAAAGTACTTTTTAAAAAAAATGTTTATGTTTGAAAGAGAGAGGGAGACAGAGCATGAGTAGAGGAGGAGCAGAAAGAGAGAAGGAGACACAGACTCTGAAGCAGGTTCCAGGCTCTGAGCTGTCCGCACAGACCCCGATGCGGCACTCGAACCCACGATCCGTGAGATCATGACCTGAGCTGAGGTCGGAAACTTAACTGATTGAGCCACCCAGGTGCCTCCCCCCAGAAAACACTTTTTAAAAGCAGTGTCCATCTTAGATTTTTACACTCCCCTGGTGGGCAGGGAGGACTGCTATCAGCACGTAAGCGCTCTTGTTGAGGGTGCTCTGCAATGGTGACGACCTTGTTTATTAATACACAAAGTTCTGTGGGTTCTTTTCCTACCAGATAGTAGCAATGACTGTTGGGTTCAAAGGGAAGACTTGCCCATCGGGGTGATAGGAGACAGGGAAAATTAAACAGCTAGACATTTCTAGTTAACATCTGGAGGTGCCTTGTGGTTGCTTCAGAAATAGGGAAGATAACCAGGACAAGCCTGGCACCAGTCTGCTGAGAGTGCAGCCTGCTTCAGTATAGGCCATATCAGGACAGAAACAAGGAGATATGTTCTGTTCAAAGGAGTTGCTCTCGGACCCAATCCGTAACTCCCTTTTCTCTTCTGAAGGCTGAAGTCACCCGTGAGGGATTACTTTGAGAGATTACTCTTCTTTACACACCCCCTTTTGACAATTTGAGCTCCAGCCGTGGAGAAACAAAGCTATTTAATTTCAGAAACCAGTAGTTTCTTTATGACATTTGGCAGAAAAGAATGTTAGAAGTTGTGGAACTAGCTCCTTATAGACATTGGTTGTTACAGAGTACAGACGTCTGGGGGGCTTTAATCACGACAAACAGCCCATCAGCCATTATAAAAAATGTGCTCAGGAATGGGAAAGAACCTCATAAAAGAGCCTAGATGAAGTGATGTACTTGTATGGTTCAGTGAGCTGAACAATGGGCCAGGACTCGAGAGATCCCAAACCACCACCATGTCCTGGAAAAACAAGTCACTTACCAGACTCCGCTCTCTTGCCTCATTGGGAAAGCACAGGGCACGACCACTGTCCCACCTTGCAAGGCACACGGGAGGAGGGCTATGGGCCATCAGTCTGTGAGACACACATAAAACGTCCTGCCTCTGCCACTGAGCTTTTCATTTTAATCGTTTTCTGCCAATTACTGGGAAATAGAACGATGTGCCATGCATTCTGGTGGCACAGAAACTTGAGTTTACAGAAGGAAATGACTCATGAGGGCAGGAGAAGACAGTCTCCAACCATATGCTCAGCATACAACCACTGACAGCTAATTCAAAGATGTATAGAAAGCAGAATAATGTTTCCCTTTTTCATCCAAATTATTTATCAATGACAAAGGGCAAGAAGGCAAGAAATAAGAGAAATAAGTTGATCCAATTGGCTAATGTACTGGTGAAATTTACTCTTTCCTTACCCCAAATTTTTCCAGGCCAGACAGAAAACACTGGAGCTGTGTCTGCAATCTTACTATAGTCTTAGAGTGAATATCTATGGCCCAATCATGTAGGGGAGGTTCTTGTCACTAAGAAGCCACAGTTAACTGGTATATACCCATAAATGAGATATTATAACTTCAGCTTATTATCATTTTCTATTTATGTCTTTTCTGTTTATCCCTCTTTCGCCATGTGCTGGGTGGCTTTCTTGTCACTTTATGCTCAAAAACTTTAATTATCAGCTCCCGCACCCAACCTTCACTTTCCCCAACCCCACATTTGACCACTGACCTCTTTTTTGTTCTAAATGTCATCATTAAGACTCCAAAGAACATGGCTGGAACACACAGAGAAGTGGGGGAAAAAAAAACACTAGAACTCAAAGGACCTGAAAAGGATGAAATCTCCATTGTTTACTCTCAAATAATCAGTGTATAACCACTTTATTAAACAGATGTATCCCCATAGGTTAAAAAAAAATGCCCCTAAAATGAGTTTCTTGAACACAAATCTCAACCGTAAGTGATCATCATTATAAAGCCAGCCAGTGTATTCTTCCTTACACACACATAAACACAACTCACTAAGTTCAATTATGAGAAAACACAATCAATTAAGATAATGGTCTATCCTTCATATAACAGGCATTATACAACATTATCAGTCTCTGCCTCTTGGGAGTTATAAGTCATAGGCTCACCTTTCCCAATCCACACCCCCTGCAAAAGGGTCCATCTGCACTCTACTCCTGAACCCACACAAAGGAATTTTTTCTCATGTTTAATTAGAGTCAGGTGTCGATTTTCTGCCCATGAGCTGTGGCTGTCTTTCCCTCTCTTTCTCTCCCTGTCTTCCTCCCTCCCTCTAGAAATCCAGGTTCTTACAATGTCTGATAGAAATGAGCTTCAATATCTTATTTGCCCCCACAGATTCTACCATTAACAAGGGCAATAAAAGAAAAATATATTACATTTTAAGATGACATTTGTTCTCAATTTACAAATGCCAAATTCTGTACAAATTTAAGATTACATGCTAATAGAAGTTCACCACAATCAACACATTAATACTAATTCTTCTGCCAGCTCCCTTCCTCAAAGGTGTCCTTACCTGGTGGAAGAGGCAAGGGAAGCCGCCTGGGGACTGTTTAATAAGGGCACTAACCCCATCCATGAGGGTTCCACCCTCACGACCTAATCACCTCCCAAAAGACTCACCTCCAAATACCACCACTTTGGAGATTAGGTTTCAATATATGAATTATGAGGGGACAAAAATATTCAGGCTACAGCACCTTAAATGAAAGAAACCCATCTGATTTGCAGAACTTTTTGGTTGCTTGTCGAGGGAAAAAGAGTAGGATCTTTTGCAATGCAGCTACTATGGCACAGGAATCACAACCTTCTGAGAGCGGAATGTGTTTGCTGGACCAAATTCAAAAGTGGGACATCGAAAGTCAACGTTTGTCCAACTCGACAGAGAAATAGGGATTTCCAGTTAATAGATATTCTGGCTCACAGAGGATTTTCATTTAATGAGTCAACACGGGTGGCATTCAAAAATGTAGCATATGTTAGATTAAGAAACAATAAAATTATCTTTGACTGTCATTTTTTTGGTGATTCAGAAAGCACTCCAAGTTGTTTGCTGTCTCAGGGAACAAGGACTCCCAATTCAGAATGCTTGGGTTTGAATCCCAGCCCTGCTACTTACCAGACTGGTCTTGAGCAAGTGTTTCACCATCTCTGTGCTTCGGGTTCCTTATGAGTAAATGGGGATAATAATCATACCTCACAGGGAGATAAATTCATAGAGAGCTATGCATGACACATGGGAACCAGAAAATAAACGTTAGCGGTCACACATGTTAGCAATTACAAACATTAAAGATCTTTACCTCAGAGTGTGGGTTGACACAGAGTTTTGGTTCCTAATTCCGACTGCCTAAGATTTTATTCTCAAGTAGTACAATTTAAAGCACTACAAATCCGAATCTGTTTGCTATCAAAATGACATTGAAGTAAACGCAATTTTTCAACTTTTCACAAAAAATAGGGAAATCACCAACTGTAAAAGCACCCTGCTAACAGTGGTGCCCTGGATTTATTTTTTTTTTTCATGTGCTGAAACTCTTCCTCTTCATGCATCTTGTGACAGAAAACCAATAAGCCATTTTTATGTTTTCATTGATCTGAATTTGTTTCCTATGACTAACGTCTGTATAAAAATTCCTTAGCATAATCTAAATCATCTCTAACACAGAACATAAAACCTGTCTTTGTTGTTTTCTCATTGGAGCCTAGGGTTACAGGCAGGCCAGCCAATAAGCTCAAAACAAGGCACTTCACTCCACAGAGCTAGCTCCTAATATGAGGCCAAAAGCAAATCCCACGCACACATTATAAAGACACTCTTTCAGCAAAAGTGACAAATGCGAACAGTCTAGTTTTGCTGAAACCATGACATGACATGGCTATAGTTTCCCACACAATCTTATTTTTCAGTGTTTTCTCTTCCAAGATAAGGACCTTAAAACAAAAGCAATTACTTTGCCGTGTTTTACACTGTTTAAAGGCATTATCTCTGGTTGAGACAAAGCCTTTATGCTGCCTGATAACTGCTCAGATGGCAGAAGAGATGTTCAAATTCCCAGTAAAACAAGAAGCTCAGATTTCCTGCGAGGTCATAAACGACAATGAAAGGAAAAGCCTCAGAAACACTGTGGATGTCAGATTCAAGGACCTGCAGTCCTGCTGTTGTAAAGAATCCAGGGGATTCTGCATAAAGGATAGGCCTGTTTAGTACTTTGACTATGAGCTTTATTATGAAAGGACCTTTGGAGCAGTCGGAGATGAGACAATAATGAGTTCTGTAAAATGAAAGGGACCTCAGAAGTCCATCTGGCCCACCCTCCTGCCATCAAGCAGGCTTATGCTCCACAAGCCCAGACAATGGAGATAATACTTTATTTCAAGTTTTTGGATGTAAAAAAAAAAAAAAGGTAAATTAAAAAAAAAACCCTCAGTAATCTACTCAGACTCTACTGTAGATGTTCTACGAAATGAAATAAAATTCAATTATGAAGTATATTAGAATGCCAGAGATTTGATATTTGATTATCAGGTGGGTCAAAGAATGCTTCTGACAAACACAGTGATCTTTAATTTATCATTTGTCCTCATACACAGAATCCTTACCAGTAACAGAACACAGCTCTACTGTAACTAAAAGTCCCCTGCACCCTTGACACACACACACACACACACACACACACACACACACACACACACACACACATCACACAGGAACACACAGTCACTGCAGTATTAAAATGCACACAGCAGGAAAGAAATGGCGACAAGGATGGTGAAAGTCTGAGTTCTAGCCCTGTCTTCTGCGCTTTTATCCATCGGATTCTCAGTAATTTATAACCCATCCAACTGATTTTTTTTCTCATCTCTAAAACTTGGATAATGGTCTGAAGAGGGTTCTTGTGCGGTTAAAATTAATTCCTGTATGTGAAAGGCCTTCAAAGATGACAAAGTGTACATTGAGGTAAGTTTCTGTGCTATAATGTTTATAGTCGTGTACTTAGGGAAATCTCAGATGTTCCAGACCTGCAAATGTGAGGCTGCCCGACCTCCTCGGCCCTCTGTCCTCACACAGGGTGGTTCCCTCCTTCTGTGCCCCAGCATGCTTTCAGCCCTGGAGCACCCCCTTTTGACCAAAGGCATCCCTTGCGTGATCATGAAAGGAGGTGCCCAATTCAATATCTATGCCAACAACTCTTTTCCTTTACTTTGTCATAACTGCCACCACAAGCCCCAGCTCACAGTCTTCCCTTCTCTTTTGACATTTCTAATTATGTTTACGCTTAGACAATATGTTTTTAGTTGAAAAAAAGTTACAAATATAACTTATTTCATTATTCTTTATTTCCTCGTATCATGGTTGTCTTTCTAGATTTTTAAGTGGCTTAAAAATCATATTTTAGTTCATGTTATATAGTCAGTAGACCCTTAACCAAAGCTTTAAAAATGCTCAACAAATGGATACTGAATGAAGTACACACATTTCCAAATACACCTTCTATTTCACTTACCAAGTTAACTCACGAAAATTTATCTTCTCTATTCCACTTAGATACATCTAAGAGTGAAAAATAACAGTAATCGCGGCTGACAAGTGTAAGAGCTATGCTAGTGATGTATTCCACCAAGAAAAAGGCAATTTTAAGTAAAATTAGATATAAAAATGAACCAGTTCAGACGCTCTACCAAGTAATCTAATGATACTCAACACAAAATTATACTACATATAGTAGCCTAACTCAGGCAATTATGTACACAAATAATCAAATGACAAAAGAAAACAGCATATTCAAAAACATCCATAATGGATGCTTATCATATGGAAAATACATTTAATAAGTAAATTCCCAAGCAAATATCACTAGAATATCATGACAAAAGACTACATACCTAATTAAAATGCTTACTTCTAGCTTATTAAAGGCAAAGAATATGACTTTTAAGACCATTCATGGTATCTTTTTTGTAGTAAAACTGCTAATAAAGACACTATCCACTGGGTGTTTCAACGCCCCTTATGCAAAGGCCAATGCAATACGCTTCATTTAGACTGAAGTACAAGAGAAAAAAACTATTTGAAAAACCAACATGCTTCCCCTTATAAGATAGTAAAACCTCCATAATTCACCGCTATCCTCTTTGCCTTTTTGTGGGCAGTTCAGAGCAAAATCGAGCCTCCAAAGTAATAGCTTTATTAACCTAGGTTCTGGTATAATTATTCTATCATTGCTTTAGTGATTTGGTTGTTTTATTTGATCCATATAACTTATTATTTCATTTTATCTATCATATTACGTAAGATACCTTAAAATTATTTTGGAAGTAAGTAGGGCACGGTACATACATGCATGAATAATTGCAAATTACAAATATGCTTATTGTAATGCAATAGAGAAATACAGTAACAGAATAAGGTTTAGTCAATAATAACTATAAAACAATTATTAGAAGCTAATCTGAACCTTTTCTTTTTTTTAAATTTTTTTAACGTTTATTTATTTTTGAGACAGAGAGAGACAGAGCATGAATGGGGGAGGGTCAGAAAGAGAGGGAGACACAGAATCTGAAACAGGCTCCAAGCTCTGAGCTCTTAGCACAGAGCCCCACGCGGGGCCCCAACTCACGAACCGCGAGATTATGACCTGAGCCGAAGTCAGACGCTCAACCGACTGAGCCACCCAGGCACCCTGAACCTTTTATTTCTACCCTTATTATTATTTCTAACCTTTACTGAGTTTTTACTCCATATCGGGCATTATTAAATGTACTTCCCATTTTGTTATATGAAGGAATCCTCACAACAAACCTGTAAAGTAGGTATAAGCAGCCCCCAGTTCCTCATCTATTGATAAGGAAACTAAGGCACAGAGAAGTTAAGCAATCTGTCCAAAACCACACAGCTTGCAGGATGCACATATATAATTTTAAATGCAGGCTTAGTTTCTTAACTTAAAAGAGCTTATTACATTTATGACAGTAATAGTCCTAAAAGGAAATTGAATTTAATTTCTTCTAAAGTCAATGGAAAAATCAGGTCATCTCTTCTACCCTCACCTTATTTTTTTAAATCAATATTAACATTTTAAAATGTATTAAGACCTCTGTAGCATTGTTTTCTATTATTTTAATCACACTATTGCAAAGTGAGTGAGGCAAGTAAAGTTAACTTGAGGAGGGGACACATTTGGGTTATAATCAGAGCTAACTAAAGCCACTGCCTTCATTAAAATACTCATAAAAACAGGAGATGTTAAAACACCACAGGAATCTAAAACTATTCATAACCTACCTGCCACAGCTCAGGACAACTAGTCCAGCTTCGCTGGGCCATGAGGTCTGAATTTCAGGGTCAGGAAGATAGAAGTTAGTTGTTCAAACGCTCTAGAGAAACCGCCACAAAACGAAATGTGGCCACTCCATAAGCCCATGGGGACTGATTCGCAGATCACTTGGGTTTATGCCACGCCTTTATCACTTCCTTTTCCTTTAGTTAGTGCCCCTTCTCTCTCTAGTTCCCAAGAGTTCAACAAGGTCAGGGATAATGCACCTTAAAATGTGAAGTCGGTGGTAAGAATGTGTGAAGACCTAAGAGCTTTGCTGTGCTTTCATGTAGTGCTTTGGTTTTGATTTTGACTTTTGTTGTTTCAAGCAATTCTTTCCGGTCAAGGGAAAAATTCCATAGAGCATGTTTCAAATTATACAGGAATAAATATGGTTCCATAAAATCAGACATTCAGACAGTGAGAGTGGATGACCTTTCCTTGAGTGACTGCTAGACACTGGGAAGTAGCCTAGAAGGGGTGTGTGTATGTAATTAGTCTCACATATGTTTGTGTATATGTGTGTGTGTATGTTTCTATGTGTGTATACGTATATTTTTGTACATATTTATGTAAATGTGTGCGGGTAAATAATGAAATGCACCGACATATTAGGAGTTTTTTCTTATCGGTGGGAGAATGGGAGCTTTTGTGTTCTTCATATGATTCTCTATTTTCATGTTTCCTGAAATGAGTAGGCAATAGTTTAATAAAACTGTATATAAAAAACTTGTGAAAAAAATCACGACAGTTGCATAGTATTATTATTTCTATGAGAGGAAAACATTCCAACATGACGAACAGCTAAGAAAGTTCTATAGAACTAACCATTTAAGACCATTTAAAAGCTGATGGTCTTTTGGGGTGCCTGGGTGGCTCAGTCAGTTAAGCATACAACTTGGGCTGCTCAGGTCATGATCTCACAGTTCGTGAGTTCGAGCCCCGCATAGGGCTCTGTGCTGACTCAGCCTGGAGCCTGCTTCCGATTCTGCATTTCTCTCTATCTCTGCCCCTCCCCCACTAATAGTCTGTCTCTGTCTCTCTCAAAAATAAGCAAACATTAAAAAAAAATTTTTTTAAAAGAAAAAAAAAGCTGGTGTGGTGTTTTTTCAATTCTGGTTAATAACACGTAGCCATGTGTACCATACGCAATCAATTCCCAAACACTAGGCTGTGTGACACTCATAGATGTTTAACATGATTTAGTATTGGTTTGATAAACTGAAAGGCAATCCAAAATCCCATGGTGCCTCATGGTCATAACAACACAAATAAATTCTCATCGACCATGAGTCTAAAGTAAGCCTGGCTATGAATTTTCATTTTTGCATTCTTAATGAAAGGAACTTAGCTTCATATGTTTGTTACCCCATACAATAAACATACAAATACAGATGGTAAGATTTTGATATCAATCCTTAGCTTTCTCATGCCACCATCAAGTACCTACATGAATTTGCAACTTCTTCCTCACTAATCCACATTCTAAATCAAAGATGGAAACTCAGTGGGATCATGCAAAAGTTAATGACGATAACTCTTTAGTTGCAGTGAAATCTGAGTGAATTTTACAATACTTGAAATAAATGAAGAAGGGGAAGAACAGTAAGGAAACCAGGCTTAAAATGTTCAGTAGAGTTCAATACTTTCTAAACCTCACAGAGTTGAAAGACATTTATGCAATGATCTTCAATGTGTCCTCACGTTACCTCACTCCCTCCACTAACTAATATTGTTTATTCACAAATGTTTACAATTCTTTTAGGCAGATACCTGTGGCTTTAAATCCCCCCTACCAAGTAGTTCAACTTATTTCTAACACTTAAATAATTACCTTGGCTAATAATGGAAAAGATTGAATAAACTACCAGCATCTGGACCTACCACCTTAGAATCCTAAAACTGGAGGGCCATTAAAAATTATTTATACAGGGCGCCTGGGTGGCTCAGTTGATTGAGCGTCCGACTTCGGCTCGGTCATGATCTCGTGGTCTGTGAGTTCGAGCCCCGCGTCGGGCTTTGTGCTGACAGCTCGGATTCTGTATGTGTGTGTCTCTCTCTCTGCACCCCTCCCCCCCAACTCATGCTCTGTCTCTCTCTGTCAAAACTAAATAAAAATTTAAAAAAAAATTTTAAGTTATTTATACCTATCTGTCCTACCCCTGTCTCCCCTGACCCCCACAATCAATTGAAATATTTGTCCTGATTGATTTTAGGCCTCCAAAAGCCTGTTGCTCAAAGCTATACTTTTTGTACCTGAAGGAGAGAAACAGTGAAGAGAAGCAGATCCACTTTGGCTCATGGTTACCAGTTGTTCCCAAGAAAACAGTGCTTAGGGCAAGAAGTGACAACCAGTAAAGTGACCCTTCTCTGAAGCCTTCTCTCCATCCTGCCTTCTATTGAGCCCCAGTTAATGTAAACAGCCTGCTGCACCCTGACCTACACTTTATATACTGGAATTTATATTACGTTATCTCTTTGAAGATTTGTATTACGTAATCTTTTTGAAGGTATGTTTATTGACAATCTATCCAGAAGCAGTATCTACCTTCCTGATCCTGCCTGTCCCCCGGCAGACACAAATTCTTTCCTCTTCTCTTGCTGACAGCGATCTTTTATTGCTGATGCACTGAATTATATTTTTGTATAATTATATCATCTCTGTAAGCTCTGTTCATAAGACTTTATTATACACCTCCAGTGGTCTTGGTACAGATTAAAGGAAGTAGTAATTTTATAGTGCTATTTTTGCAAGTAGCTTCCATCAACCTTCAAGACAACCACAAAGTGTCGTTTACTTTGATTCCCATTTAACAGAAGAAGAAAGTGAGTCTCAGGGTTCTTGCATAAGAACACCATCTAAATAGTGGGGAAGCAGAGTACTAGACCCAAATAAAGGCAGCATCACTTTGTTTTGAAATCTTATAAATGTCTGTAATTTGAATGAATATTCTCTTCCCCACCAATAAATCCTAAGAAGTTCTGCATACATCAGCGTTCCTAACGAGCATTTTTTGACTCTAAGCCATAAGAATGCAGCAAAAGACAGCAATAAAAAAATCAATGGTCAACATTTAGTGAGTGTTTCAAGCTTCTAACGCATAATCTCATTTTAACTTGTCAGAAACTCTAAAGATGGGTACTATTATTTCCCTCATTTTACAAATACAAGAAAACTGAGGCCGAATCTCAAACCTAGTAAATTACAGAGACAAGATTCAAATCCAACCTGTTTGATTTTCAGATCCAAAACTTAGCTATCACCTTCTTCTTATAATGAAAACAATTTTCCCAACCTTCATAAAGAAATTTCTCAGTCCTAGGGAGCCTGCGCCTTTGAAGACAAGTGGAAATGTTCATGGTGATTAATATTTTTATGATTTTCTCCCTCCATGTCCTAAAGTTACATAAAATCAATCCAGATGGTTGATTTTCCCATTCTGTCTGAAACTGAGAGGGCATTGGTAGCTTGGAGTTCACCCCTAGGGTTCCAAGCATCATGAACACTTTCTACTGCCATTTAGGCAGGAAATAGCTCCTACATTTTACTCTAAAGTTTGCTCTGTACTCTTGGTTCCAAGAGCCTCAAATCCCTTCAGGCAGAAAACTATGAGCTGCTACCGTTTTTGTCATTCTTCAATCACTTTACCAAATAAAAATGTTTTTGAGTGAAATGAGAATGCGTATGCAAACCACCACAAGGAAATCTGGAAATATTTCTTAGGATCCTTACTTAGTCTTCCTTTTCAAAGGTAACAGCCATCTGAAAGTGAAGAGCCAGTCATCTGCTACAAGGCTCCACAAATGAATCTACTGGAGACCCAAGGCTAGAGAGAAATGAAGTTCAATGATCAAAAGTCATTTAGTTAATGCTGATTAGTCCTTGACTCTTACATCATAAGATTCAAAATGCCTACTTTGTTATATAATTTAATCAGGTCTATCATTATTTTCTGAACACTACTGAAGTTTTTCAACGGAAGAAACTCAGGACAGGACTAGCTCCTTTATTAAAGGTTAAGAGAGATTAAAGGAAAAAGAGTAAGTAGTGTATTCCCAACCATTTAAGTAGAAGGGAAAGAGAAATGACAGGTGTTGACTTGTTGCCCCTGGAATATGAAACAAAAATCTGCTTCTGGCCAGAGTGGGGCCCTCGGTAACATAACCTTGCTTGCCTAATTAGCCAACTCTAATACTGAAAGTGTGGCATTAATACAGAAAAGTTGTAACACCTACTATGTTGGTAAAACTATAAAGAACTGATAGGGTAGCATGGTTTCATGTGAGCTGGGCAGAAACTCACAATCATTCTGAAGATGAGGCAGTTTCAGGGATTTTAGCTGTGGGATTTTGAGGTCACTCCTCCTGGATTGGGCCATTCATGGACTCATCAGCTCTATGAATGTAGCCTGTCTTTTCTCCCACCACAGACTGACACAGTTTCCCTGGATCCAAGTCCAAATCTTGGGGAAGAAAAGTGGCCAGCTGGTTCAAGAATTTTCCCCAAGACCACAAGTTTCTGGCCAGTCTCTGGATGCCCATTTTGATGACATTTTCTGATCCTTGCCCAGTGCTCTGAGAGATCATATTGGACTCCTAGACTTGCTCCTTCTGCAATGTGCAAGTCAAGAATATTTCCTTTGGAAAGGGGTATCAATCAGTCTAGCACTCCAAAACATCTTAGTATAATTTTTTAAATGTTTATTTATTTTTGAGAGACAGAGACGGAGCACAAGCAGAAGAGAGGCAGAGAAACAGGAGACACAGAATCAGAAGCAGGCTCCAAGCTGCTGAGCTGTCAGCACAGAGCCCAAAGTGGGGCTCAAAAGCGTGAGCCGTGAGACCATGAAACGAGCCAAAGCTGGACACTCAACCAACTGAGTCATCCAAGCACCCCTCTTAGTATAATTTTTGTATGCATATATCAATAAGGTTTATGAAATGCCATGTGCCTTCTTAGGCACAGCAGATATGAAATCTGGTCCATAAATGCAACTATTTAGGAACTATTAGTTCCCTTATTCTATACAATATTTAATTCATCATTATGAGACACATGTCACATGGTACCTAAAAGCCACTGGCATCAGACTGACTACTGTTCAAATGCCCATTCTCTCAATTATTAGCTGTGTTACCTTGGAAAATTCACTCTACCTCTGTGGTCCTTTCTCAGTTTCCTTATTAGTACCATGGAGATAATAAAGAGCACCTACTTCAGAGAGTTGTAAGTGCTAAAAAAAGCATTATGAGCTGACTCTTGATTTCAGCTCAGCTCATGATCTCACGGTTTGTGAGATCGAGGCTCACATCGGGCTCTGCACTGACAGCATGAAGCCTGCTTGGGATTTTCTCTTTCGTTCTCTCTCTGCCCCATTCCTGCTATCTCACTCTTTCTCTCTAAATAAATAAACTTACAAAAGATGTCTGGCACATTTAGAGCACTACCTTAAGTGTTGGCTACGATGACGATGCTAATCATGATGCTTCTATGCCCCCAACCCACACAGCTGTCAAGAGAAAAATAAATAAATAAATAAATAAATAAATAAATAAATAAAGCAAGGAAAACAAGTAAAGCAAGCTTTTTGCTGCCTCCATGGCAAGCGTGGTACTGAATGATTTCTCTGGCTCTCTTATGACCCCATCCTCATTTCCTCTCCGAGATCTCGCCACCATCACAATGGTATTGCTGAGAAACATAACAAGGACTGCCTTGCTTTATGGTGACTGTATTCCCCCACCTCTCCCTCTCATCTCTAATCTGTTCTAGAAAAGCCTGTTACCACAAATCCTGACTCCATTCTGGGCCGGGGCTTTTGGAAAGAAAGGCCCGGAAGATCTGTAAAGCACATCTATCGTTTTTCCTATGAATTTCCTCAGAGAAGATTCCTCAGCAGCAAGCACACTGTGTGCTTGAGTTTGGTGAAGCAGGTACAAGGTACCAAGGAGAGACGAGAGTTTAATCCCTCAAATACTATCAAGCCACATGTGCATTTCACCTTCTAAATATTAGGATAAATCATAAAGAACTGGTTACTAAAGTGGTTAGTAGTTTTTGAAAAGGTCACATAACTAGTAAGTATTTGAACATGCATTACGTTACGCACAAATCAGTCTGACTCTTAAACTTGAGGGTTTTTTTGTTTTTTTCTCCCTAGCTCACTATGATCTTTGGCGGGGTGGGAGGGAGTGAGTGGGCATTATCCACGGACAACAATAATTAATTACATATGAAACCTAGCTGGTGAGAGAACATACTGCTAGCAGAGTCCCTATAGTTCCTATGGCACATACTGGCTATTTTGTTGTTGTTGTTGTTGTTGTTGTTGTTGTTGTTGCTGCTGTTGTTGACCTCATCTGTCCTTCTGATTATAAATGGAGTTCTCAATCTAAAGTGTGTCCTTGACTTTGGTTTGACACTGTAGATATAGCACTTGATGAATAAGCACTTCAGAGGAGCACAACGTTGTCCAGCTGAGCAGATCCTCCAACGTGAGCACGGAGTGACTTTATCCAGGGAAGGGAATGTGGTCAAAAGCTCGAGATATGCACGCTGACTCCATCTACAGCCCTACCACTTTCATGTGTTCAGAATCCCATTGCAGACTAAAATTTTAAAACTCATATGCGTAGCCCTAAAAATCTCTTTTGAATTAGACAAATTAAGCAGTCTTTATTTGAAAGAGAAAGGAGTACAAAATTCAAAAATGTCTTCTGCAATGATTCTCGTTCAATGCAAACGATTGATTTTTATCAATCCTTTTTCCACTTTTCTAATGAGACGTAATTTATACACCCTGAAATTCATCATTTTAAAGCATGCAATTCGGTAAGTTTTACTATATTCACAGAGTTGTGCAGCCAGCCCTCACCTCTATCTAATTCCAGAATCCTTTTATCACTTGGCAAGAAACCCCACGCCCTTGTCAGTCCCTCCTCTCTCTCCCCTCTCCCAAATCACTTATTTTGTTTCTATTCTCCATGGCCTGGCCTATTCTGGAGATTTCTATAAAATTGTATAGAATATGGCCTTTTCTATCTGGGTTCCCTGACTTAGCATGTTTTATTTATTTATTTATTTATTTATTTATTTATTTATTTATTTTTAATTTACATCCAAGTTAGTTAGCATATAGTGCAACAATGATTTCAGGAGTAGATTCCTTCATGTCCCTTACCCATTTGGCCCATCCCTCCTGCCACAACCCCTCCAGTAACCCTCTGTTTGTTCTCTATATTTAAGAGTCTCATGTTTTGTCCCCCCTCCTTTTTTTTATAGTTTTGCTTCCCTTCCCTTGTGTTCATCTGTTCTGTATCTTAAAGTCCTCATACGAGTGAAGTCATATGATATATGTCTGACATAGAATGTTTTAAGATTCATTCAAATTGTAGCATGTATCAGTACTTTATTCCTTTTTATGGCCTAATAATTTTTAAAAATATGCTATGCATTGACTACACTTTCTTTACCCATTCATCAGGTGATTGACACTTGGGGTGTTTCCACATTTTGGCTATTAGGAATAATGCTGTTGTGAACGTTCAGACACAGTTTGTGGGTTGTTTTGGTTTTGGTTTTGTTGTATTTTTTTTGTGTTTTTTTTGTTGTTTGTTTTTGGTTTTTTCATGTGAATATTCCCTTGGGTTGACACCTAGGAGTGGAATTGCTGGGTCATATGGTAAGTCTACACTTAACTTACTGAGGAACTGCCAGACTGTTTCCCACAACAGCTGCATCATTTTACAGTCCCACTTAAATGCCTCTTTCTACATACACTTGGAAAGAATACGAATTGCTAAAAAAACGAGAGAGCAGGATTGCAGAATTTAAAACACAGTTTTGAGCACTTATCCTCCATTGAAAGCATCTCTTCCTAGACTTCCTACGGTGCTCAGATATGGTGGATGCAAAATCAGTCTCAAGAAAGACAATTACGTTCCCCTCATCATTTTTAAAAATCTCTCTTTTCAAATCCACTATACCAACTCTCATAGGGCATGAGTAATACAGAAAAATTATACATGTTTGTAATGATTGCATGGATTGTTGGAAAATTCTCAAAACAAAAATTATTATTATCTTATTTAGTGATGATATTGAATATTTGGAGCATTCTAATTCATACATACATATATATGAGTATATATTTACATATATAAATGCATATATTTATAAATACCTATATATTTATCCTGTGAATATATGTTATATAAGGAGAGTGATATCAATTTTCCAATGATTTTAAGAAAAAATATGCCCCCAAAAAAAGCCTCATAAATGAGGCTTGCTATTGACCTGAGTCAAGTCCCTAGGAAGGTTCTTTGTTTTTTTTTTTGTTTGCTTTTTTTTTTTTATCCTTCCCTTGGCATCTACTAAGTGTTAAGAGTGAATAATGCAAAAGATGTACAATGTAAACATTTGCTTTGGCTCTATCCAGTCTGAGGTTGGGCATGCTGGAATGACCAGCACAAGTCAGAATCACAGCCCATCTGGCTCAGAATCACGCTGCCAAAAGAGGGAGCATGGACCTTGGCAGGGAGGAGCCACATCAGCCTCAAGGGCAGGAAGTATCCCACTATATATTTTATGTAGTTATTTTTATTTATGTTCATTCCCAAAATATTTCTCAGGCTTCTTTTAAAAAGCCATCTATATTTTCTTTTTCAAATAACCCCACCGCAACTGTGTTTCTTAAGTTTTTATAGGTCAGGGCTCCATGAAAAACCTGCTGAAATGAAAAGCTTCTTCTTCAAAAAGTGTCCATGCATTCAATTTTTGCACACCACTGCAAGGGATTATGTGAACCCCTGCAACCTATGAACCTTCTTAGGGACACCCGCCTTAGGGTGAGTCATTTCACCAGTGTGGCAACGGTTATGGGCAGAGAACTTCCTCTGCAATTAAGGTTCCCATCAGAAAGTGAGACATCGAGGGCACCACATCCCTGGAGAACCATCCTTCCAGATTCATACACTTCCTTGTATCTAATAACTACAGATTACTTAGCAAGCCACTGCCCAGCTGGCATTTGCCAGCTGCACAGGTGCACTGACCCACATGGCAGCCCCCCAGCAGGTAGAAACCACACCGCTCCCCTGGACAGGCAGAATTTCAAAGAGCTGTGAGCTGGGTATAAAAATGTTAACAGGTAACTGACCATGTCTGAAGGGAACTTAAAGTGTCATGAGGTGATAATGCAGAAAGCTGAGAGAAAGATGGAAAGAGGCTATAATTGCTGAAACCCAGAAACTCTTACCTGAGAGAAGCAGGTGCTGCTTTGGCTCATGGGGCATCTCTAAGGTTCACGATGAGGTCAGTTCTTTAAATGTTGGAAAAACTGCAATTCGGTTAGACTGCAGCTACAGGAAGGCAAGCACTCCAGCTGTCTAGGTGAGTAGCACTGCCATGGTGATACTCATGGTAAAGGGAAGACAGGAAGTGCTGACCTCCCTTCCAACCTTGCCGTTTTGGTCTACCAACCTCTAAGGGTGGAGCTGAACACAGGGCCCCAGGGAATGTAGACAGACAGTTAGGGGAGGTTCAGCTGGTCCTTCCCAAAGCCCACAGAGCGGTGAGTATGGAGCTAATACTAAACGGCAAGCCATACTCAGCCAATGAGAGCCTCCAGACTTTTTTTAATTTCCAAATCAGCAACTGAAAAAGTTTCTAGCTACCTTATCCACACAGATGCCTTAGAATGCCAGTCACATTACAACATGCATTAAGCACCTGCAAATGCCAGAGTGTGATTTAGTTAATCGGTACTATTTCACTTCAACTCTATACCATGAATTTTTCTCTTTATATATGTATATTAATAATATATATATAATAGAGACACATATACAGATATATGCATAAAAAGAGAAACAGAAAAGAGTGAGCACTTAATATTGCATAAAGAAAGAAAATGAGAGCACCTGCATTATTTGGATCAACTCTAGACAGCCAGTATAATACTCGTTTCTTTCTTTTTTTATATGTTTTTGTGTCTTTGGGGGGAAAGAGCATGAGTAGGGGAGGGGCAGACAGAGAGGGAGAGAGAGAATCCCAAGCCAACTCCATGCTCACAGCAAGGCTCAATCCCATGAACTGTGAGATCATGACGTGAGGCAAAATCAAGAGTCAGACACTTAACCAACTGAGCCACCCAGCCACCCCTAATACTCATTTCTAAACAAAACATAATATAACATAACATAACAACAACAACAACAACGAGAAGCTAGCAAGACTAGGAAAGTTTGAATAATTACCCCAGAAGCCACATGCGGACCTGACCCTCAACCCTAGGCTTTTAACTACTCTATCTAGACTACTATCCAAAGCCAGCAAGGGACACACAGATCTCTGTGTAAAAGGTCACTTCCCCAGTAGGGCACTCAGTGATATGCAGTGACACTGACACAAGGCCCCATTGTGCCCCAGTGCCGCAGGGTTACTAGAGTTCAGCAGGCTAGGACAGCACCAGGACACTCTGTCTGGTTGATGCCTGCTGTGCCCCCAATAAAGCCCATTCACTGTATGTTCTCAATTACTTTTAATTACAATGAGCTACTGCTTCAATTAATGTAGCACACATATTCTTACATAATTCTTCCCTAAGGATACCACTTTAAACAGAGGAAAAGATTTGGAGAGATGGGATCAGCCAAGGTGGAAAGGCCAGGAAAAACAGGGAAAAGAGATGCCACTAATTTTCTAAGGAGCACTCACCTGACGGTTACAGTTCTTTACAAATACGTGAAAACTGCAGCCAAACTGTGAGGAAAGTCTTCGTCGCCATTCATTCGGCACATTTATTCAATAAAGAAATATGTATCCAGTGCCCATCATTTGCCAAACAGGGATGAATGAGGCATGACCACTACTATCTTTAAGGACCTTACAATCCAATTGAGGGTAGGGACACGAATTCAATTACAAATCCCATTTGTTAAGTACTAATGCTTGCCAGTCACCGTTCAAAGTGTCAAATACACATGAACTTAATAATACAGCAACTTATAAGGCAGATACTCTTAGTGTCTCCATCTTACAGATAAGGAAACTGAAGCATAAAAATCTAAGCTATTTTGCCCAAGTCACATTGCCAATAAATAGTGCAAGTGGCATTTAATTCCAAGCATTCTGACCCCAAGTCCTTTGTGTTTTCCTGGGCCATACTGCCTCTTGCAATGACAACAAAGAATGCAAGACATTCTTTGGACAGTTAGGAACTGGGGAAATATCTTCTAAGTTGGGGGACCAGGGAAGATGGCATGGAGAAGGTAACATTTAATCTGGGTTCAGGTATCTCTTTAATAAGATGCATTCTATAAGTGTTTTCACTGATAATAGTAATTCATATTTAGTGAGTGTTGATTGTTAGGCAGTAGATATTCAAGGCATAAATATCCAAAAATGGCATAGGATATATCTGTAAAGATCAGCCCTATTAAGTACATTCGCCTGGAAGAAATCTTCAAAATAATCCCTGGGGATTTTACACACTGGACAGTTCAACTTCATAATGAATCAGAATATATTAAATTTTATATGTTAAAATAGAGGGCTTGAAATTCTGATACCAGAAACCAGTAATGGTGATTCCTCCATTAACCTCAATTTAAGAAAGCAGCATGGTACAGCACAGTATGAAAGCAGGCAGGCTTTGCTTTGAATCTCCAAAAATGATGGGGTGTAAGCGCCTTGATCTCTCTGGGCCTCAGTTTACTCATCTGTAAAGTGGAGTCAATGCCTTCTTTAGAGTAAATGTTCTTTGCACAGACACCTGGATAAAACATCACCACCCCACAAAAGACAGATTGTTATTATGAAGATCGTCGGGGCACCTAGGTGGCTCAGTCGGTCAAGCGTCCGACTTTAGCTCAGGTCATGATCTCGCTGCTCGTGAGTTCAAGCCCTGCATCAGGCTCTGTGCTGACAGCTCAGATCCTGGAGCCTGCTGCTTTGGATTCTGTCTCCATCTCTCTGCCCCTCCCTTGCTCATGCTCTGTCTCTTTCTCTCTCTCAAATATAAATAAAACATATTTAAAAAAAATAATGAAGATGGTCAGAAATCCCCAAGCTCACAAATACAGAATACTTCTTCAGATTCCTGAATCCTCCCATTCATGTCTCTGAAGTCACACCTTTCCTATGTATAGCTTCACACGCAACTCATCTAGCTTTTTACCTTTCGGTGAAGTTATTTTTGTTATATAGAGAGCAACATGCACCCTAACTGGAGAACTTAGTAAAATCTGTTCTTGAATCATTCCAGTTTCCGTATGGATCACGTGTTGGACATGTTGCTATCAAGAATAGCCACAGTTGAACTCAGTTTTTCACTCCCTAGTTGTCTCTACAGTTTCTGTTTTCTGGCTAAGAGTTCTTAGCCTCACATTCCCTTTATCACTGTCCCCAGCTGTATCAGCTGACTCTCTTCTGCTGCCCCCTCTTTTTCCTTTCTTTATAAAGAAACAAAGCTTTATTGCTTCAAAAGGGTGAAGCACCAGGAAGAAAAATTAAGGAGGTAGACCACCACTGTCCTCACTGATTAACTAGAGACTTTCTGCACAGTGCCTGAAACTCAAATACTTGGACACAATCAGTGGGCTGCCACAGTCGGTGACATTGTGACATCAAAGTGTGTGGTTAGGTTTGTGGCACCGTGGTTAACAGGATGCCAGGACTCTGAAAAACTTGGGCTGGTGTGAAGAAGGCAAGGCAACCTTCATGGTTATTTGCCATGCACACTTAGCATATTCAAGTCTCTGAAGTCCTACAGTCCAGAAATCTACTTACTATTGCGTTAGCCAGCATACTGCACACATATTTGTCTACGGAAGCCTTTTTAACATTTTTGTTAACGCATATTAATATCCTACAGCATTGATATTCCTTGTAGCAACCTCTTCTCAACAATAAGCACAGTGCCCCAGTGAATTCAAAATTAGCGGTACCCAGCATACTATCAATGTTTGAACAGGGTCTAATTCATTCATCCCACAAATATTTGCCAATAATTACTAATATATAAAGGCAAGTTGTTTATTCCCTTGGTTCAGTCGAAGCAAAATAAAATCCAGTCTCCTTTTCTAAGTCAACACTTAATGATGTTGTTGGAACTTCTGAGAAAGCAACATCTAGTTATTGGTGACGAAACAGAGGTCAGTATTTTATTTTGGTTCCTGCTGAGGGGAAGAACACGGTAAGGGAGACCCTGCAAAGTGTCCCTCGAGTTTATTGTTCTGCTTGTTCTGACGACGGTAGCTGCTATTCCAAGTCATAGCCCCGGAACCCATTTCCTGTAATACTGTAGGTATCTGGGACATCGCTATGAATGAAAGATTTGCATCATGAGAGTAGTTGGTGTGTTTATCCAATATATTTAACTCCTCTGTGAAAAGTCTTCTATTGTAGCACTCACACTTGACATGCATCCTTTATCTGTTATGCTTTTTCAAGATGAAAGCGGCTTGTTGATTATATGCATCTGTTACTTCTAATAACTCCACCTCCGAGGGATTTGCCCTATTTTTTTCATTTCTAATGATGCTTTTCTTCCTTCATACTCTCAGTCTCCACTGATCTAGGCTTTCATGTGTTCCTGTTTCATTTTTCCCCTCTGATGTTTTATTACTTTCTCCCTCCCCTGTGGTCTCTGAGGTCTTCCATGTGGTTTAGCTATGTTTCCAGTTTTTAAAATACTTAAACATTTAATTAGGTAATCAAACTCTCAAAACTGAATACCATTTTTATAAACATTTTCAGTTCAAATTCGGTGGCATAATGAATGTTATTTGTTGTATACATTCCAAATTCAGTCTCAAATGTTTAAAACATACATACTTTAAAATCCTACCGTTCTTGCAAACTGTTACTACTTATCTACCACTAGTTATTGTCAAATGTGTAAATTAACAGACATGATTTTATGGTGGTAGTTTCTGCATGCTTCTATGAAAAGAAGTATAGGATAAAACTCAGGAAAACATATATGAAGATCTTTATTTTATGTATTCCGTTATTAATAACTGAGGTTGATGGATATTCATTATAAGCATTGTATTTAGCATTTAAGGGCCATCTCTTGATTCTCACAACAATCCATTAGATAGCTACCATTATTATATCCATTTTATACTTAACAGAACTGAAACAAAGAAGAGTTGAATCAATGGGTCAAGGCCACACTGCTGTGTAACAGACAGCTAGGTCTCAAATTTGGATCGTGGTCTCCAGAGCTTTCCCTCTTAACCAAGATGCCTTGATGCCTCTAGAGAATGATGGTCTGCTCACTATATGCTACCAATAGCAAGAGGAAAGGAAGAGGTTTAGAGGAGAGTGTGGCAATTAGGGGAGAAGGGAATACTTAGGAAGAGAAGGAGGGTGAGAATTTGGGAAGTCAGGAAACTCGTTTTCACTGATTTTGCAATTCCAAACCACCGTTTAATGCCTGGGAAACTTATGGTTCCCACCTGTTCAATGTAACTGCTGTTCCTAGATCACCTAAAATCAATATTAAGTGTTATGTGAATAAAAGGGAATTAGAAAAATTTAGAGGAAGCCCAATATTAGCAATATTACTTTTGAAATGGCTTTCCTATGTGATGTACATTAAATACTATTGTAAAATGCTTTGAGGCAGGGGTTCTACATCATTAATCCTAACAACAAAATCTTCCACTGTAGCAATTTTAACTTTTCTGAGGACAGGCCACACTGCAAGATAACTTACAGCCAGAAAACAGGGGATTCTGCCCTGGAGTAGTAGAAGTGCTTGGGATTAAAAAAAAAAAAAATGTTCATTCAATTCAAACCAGTTCTAGCTCAGCTTGCAGAGAATTCAAAACAAGATTAGAAACAAGAAAGTAATTTATCACCCAAGGGAGAGGAGCCTGTGTTTGACACTGAATTATGGGGTAGGGACTTTGCATGTGAACTCTTTCTGTATCGAGAAGTCTTGCCCAGATCCCAGACTAAAGTGTTGTCTGGCAATGGCAACAGTTCCAAAACTAACGAATGCCTTGGGTCTGGACGTACCTCTTCCATTCAACCCAGTTCCCAAGTATACCCCCAGCACCTCGTGTTCTTGCAGAAGCTGCTCTCTGCATTTTTCTCCATCAACTGTGTTTAGGAAACTCTTCACGGATGTATGTACTTGGTACAAAGTGTTCTTTGTACTTGGTCATTCTTCTAGGACCACCACTGAGACTCACCGTCCTAAATTCTTCTCTTCTGAGCTTCCAAAGCAATAACATCCCATATCTCAAAATTTAGCACCAAGCAATAGGAAGATGATGTATTGTTTCATGGCAGTGGCATTTACATATTATCTACAACAAGCCTTAAATTCATTGAACACAAATGCCATGTTTTACTATACTGTATTCCTCATGAAATATATAAAAGGCGCTCAAGAAGTTAATTAATTAGAAATGGTGGGTGAGATCATGAGGGAATAGTCTAAAGGAGATAACACCTCTCACTGTATACAGAATTTTCACCATTCTTTGGCAGAGTTCTATAGTTGTGCCAACACAGATTCTATCTGGAATTGGGTCACTGGGATTAAGGCGGTCAGAACTACGCAACTTTTAAGTGGCCACATTCTATAACACAGGCCAGAACGGAGGGCTGTTTTTTAGCGCTTAATCCTGAAGGAGATAGTGAGGAAGTAAACAAACATCTCTTGTTCCAACAGCCACCATTACTAAAGACTTTTTGCTACATCTTTCACTGTGAAAAGAGTGAGGAAAGAAAAATGTGCTAGATGCCAGGACATCAACTAACTAACCCTCCAAAGAGATTTTGCACACTCCTGCCTCTGATTCTGGAAAATGGATAACAGAAAATTGAGGCCAAAAAAAAAAAAAGTCTCTAGAAACAAACCAGGCAGGTCCTGTGTGAGAAACTCATTCCATCTGACTAGCATCCTTGGTGGAGTGACAACTCCGTGGAAGTCAGCACAGATGCCACACAAACATTGCCAACGGGAGAACTCAGAGTTATCACAAAACCTGGATTTACTGGCCAATACTGAAGGTATCTTGGATGGACCCCAGTGTCTGCCTTTGGCTGACTTACAATTTTCCTCATGAGCTGCTCCCATCTAAGAGATTAATAAAATAAAATGTATGGTAAAAACAAAGAGAGATTTAGTTTTCAAATTGTAACATGATTATGCTCATGCAATCCAAATAATTCTCACCAGCCTGAAATTCCTCAGAGACCCAACTGAATATATGACTAACACTCTAGTCGTAAAGACCATGTTTCCCAGCAGTAAAACTGTGCAATAAACATTTGGGTTCTTTTCCATTTTTAGAACCATTTTGAACAACCTGCTTTTCATGTATTTGATTAGCACCCTCAAAGTCTTCCAATGAATGACAAAACCCCCAGTGGTATTGTGAGTGGCGGACACTAAACAATACTGTTATTTTTCAATGTGCCATCTTGTCACTGCCAAAGAAGAGCTTTCTCTCAGGTTCCCCGACACTAAATCTCTCCCTCTGAGATACCTTCTGCAATCTACAGGCAACTAATAAAATGAGATGATAAGCCCATGTCATTCCAGCATTAGCCAGAAGGGATTTTGAACACCAATAATGCTTCCAATTTATCTAAGGAATGCTTCGCTTCCTTAGATTAAAAAAAAAAAATGTACTCTGAGCAACTACCCACAATCCTTTCTCCTAGTCCCTGTGTCTAAGTAGCAACATACTTACTGATAGACGATTGTCTTCAATCAAATAGTGCATCATTTTATAAAGAGCTTTGCACGTGAAGGATTTTTAGCAGTTCTGTAAGCAAAGTGTTAAGAAATTACTACAGTTCTATCAGAAGTGCTTTGCAGGCATGGGCTAAAAGTTGCCCCACTGCTAGAATAATTAGAAAAGCAAATTTTTGCAAGTTCTCCTCTTTATTCATCCTCAAAACATGATTATTAAGACAGTAAAAATAGTATGCAATCTCCTAGAGTAATTGTCACCTGTAGAAACTGATCTCAATGGTCTAAAAAACGTAATATTTAAAATAGAATCTTGGAGAAAAATCAAAGCCATGGTTGGTCCCCAGGGTTCTATCCTGCACCTAGAGCCTTCTCTTGATTCCCCCACTTCCATTTTTCATGGTTACAGCTAATATACTCTTTATAAGATCGTGTGTTAAGCACATTACATTTATCATCTCATTTTAGTCTTGCAAACTTATGAAGTATTATCAATATTCCCATTCAATAAGTGAATCCACAGGGGTTCAGAGAGGTCAGTCAATCTGGTCACAAAGCCAGGAAGTACTCCAGTCACAGTTCAAAGTCTTTCTGATTCTAGAACCTGTATGCCTAAGTACTTTGCTAAGCCATCTCATTAATCCTTCCCTCTGTTCTGTACGAGTCCAATCTTCCTGTAACTTTACCACTCAGTGGATCACGCTAAAGTAAGAAAACATCTCCTGAAATAAGTGCCAGGTCACTGAGTCACAGTTTGACCCCAAGAAAATTATCTGTGTGAAAGGTAGCACATGTTTCTTCACAAGGGGTTTTATAAAACTCATCGAAATAAAAAGTTGACTGGATTGCATTTCCTATATCATGTAAATAGAATGTGAGTTCAGGGACATGCCTACCACTATATGAGACCACTGTAACATTGAGCCACAAGTTTTGCCACTTTGAGAGCTGTTCTCAGCTAACTCACCCCCCCATCTGCCTCCTGTGGGTCAAACACTTGAGAAGCTAGTTCCTTCAGTGCTGCTTTCTGTCTTTGCCTTCTGTGACAGTGGCATCTAGCGCGCTCAGAAAAAGTTAATCACATGTGATGTGTTGCCTGCCCATGGATAACACTTAGTCAATTCCTAGATTAGCAGAGTTTTAGACCTAGTAAATATATAAAGACGGAGAGAAAGAGAAAAAAAAATACCCAGAATGTATGACAGGAAGAAAAACAGATTAAGAAGGAACAGAAGGAACAATATGAAAACACCAACAAACAAAAACCAAGAGCTATGCAACTGCCATCGGCCTCTTTTGTGGGGCCATCTCATGGGTGACTAACCTGACCCAGAAAACCAGTGAGAAGAATTCACAAAGTAAAACACTGCCATAAGCTACCTGGACTGACAGGAAAGCACTAGAAAGAAATTCTCTTGGAATTTCTTGGAGTTGGAATTCCAACTCCCAGCAAATTTACATGGCTTTGTTTCTACGTGAGTGAAGAAAAAACTCAGTTTAAAACTGATAAGAAGAGATCCCACAAAGAGACAACAGCACTTTCCCACTTGGCATGTTTGAAGCAACAGCACAATTTCTAAATTATCCAATTTGTTGTGAAATTGCACAGTTTTCCTTCATTTTAATTTCAGGCTTTGTTTGTTTTTTAATCACACCTGCACTTCCAGAAACTCTCAGAGCAGAGATTTTCCTGTCCTCAAAGCATGGTTTCCCAGCTGTCTGAACAGGGCCTCTGGCCTCAGGGGCTCTGAGGTGGAAATGAAATGGCCTCAAATGTTTGAAACTTTACTTTCACTACTCTTTAAAAAGAGCTTGTTTTAATTAACTTATTTTCTTCTTTGTTAACATTTTTTAGATATACATTTTTTTTATTTTTCATTTTATTATTTTTTTTCATTTTATTAATTTATTTTTGAAAGAGAGAGGGCATGTGCGGCACAGAGAGAGGGAGAGAGAAAATTCCAAGCACGCTCCGCACTGTCAGTGCAAGGCCCAACATGGGGCTCGAACTCACGAACTCTGAAATCATGACCTGAGCCAAAATCAAGAGTCAGATGCCTAACCAACTGAGCCACTCAGGTGCCACTCTTTTTCATTTTAGACACATTTCTGTTCAAAAGTGATGAGGTCTTTTACTACAAAAAAAGAGTTGTTTGTTTGTTTGTTTAATAAAGACCCTTACAATGCAAAAGCTGGATTTTCTGATGTCAGAAGGTATCTACAGGAGATACTTAAATACTTAAAAGGAAATTTTAAAGGAAACGCTCATTGCCACTAAGGGGAACTTGAAATTTCAGTGAGCATATTTTTTTAACTTTTATTTTTTTTTATTATGACATTTATTGTTGGTTTCCATCCAACACCCAGTGCTCATCCCAACAGATGTCCTCCTCAATGCCCATCACCCAGTTTACCCTTCCTCCTATCCCCCCATCAACCCTCTGTTTATTCTCAGTTTTTTTCCAATATATGAAATTTATTGTCAAATTGGTTTCCATACAACACCCAGTGCTCATCCCAAAAGGTGCCCTCCTCAATACCCATCACCCACCCCCCATCAATCCTCAGTTTGTTCTCACTTTTTAAGAGTTCAGTGAGCATTTTTAAAGAGAAGAATATTTAAATCTAGGGGCGCCTGGGTGTCTCAGTCGGTTAAGCATCCAACTTCAGCTCAGGTCACGACCTCACGGTCCGTGAGTTTGAGCCCCACATCAGGCTCTAGGCTGATGGCTCGGAGCCTGGAGCCTGTTTCAGATCCTGTGTCTCCCTCTCTCTGATCCTCCCCCATTCATGCTCTGTCTCTCTCTGTCTCAAAAATAAATAAACGTTAAAAAAATTTAAAAAAAGTATTTAAATCTAAAGCAACTAAAGAAAAATCTTGGAGGACTGTTAATCTTATATATTTCAAAACAGACTTCTAGTTTTGTTTCATTTTCTTCCATTAGACTTTCAAATGATTTCATTTCAATTGTTAGTTTTATTTTTTCTCGTATTATTCCAATCTTATTTCACATGCTTTTTAACCAGCACCCTTCTTACCTATGACCCAGCCATTTAAAGTACAAGAGAATCATGGGTCATACTTTTTTTTTAAATTCATTCCCTCAGAAAGCTTAGTAGTGTTCATAACCATTTTGTAAATTCTTGTAATCCCTCAAACCGATTTCTTGCCCAATTCTAGGAAATGAGACACATTTAGAAGAATCCTAACTGATCCTTACGTTGAAAAATGAGTTAAAACTGCTTTAAGAGAAAGCCTTTCTTCTGGACAGGGGATCTACATCTTTATGAAAAAGAGGCTGAACAGGGCAGAGCTGCATATTAGCCTCTCACTGGGAACGCAGGGAGGAACTGGGGCAACCTGGCATTCCATTTAGATTCTGACTGCAAAAGGATCTTATTGGGGGTTTGGACACGACACTAGCACTCCACCATGTGGAGTCCTGCCATTAAGGGCCTAGTGTAAGGAAAGGTGATATATCCTCCCATATTCTAGCTCAGGGTGATTTTAAAAGTGTACAAACTAAAACTGTAAGGAATAATACCTAATGCTAATGTGAATTTCTATAGCAGGGGGAAAAAAGGTTGTAACTGAACAAGAACACTCGCTCGCTCTCTCTCTCTCTCTCTCTCTCTCTCTCTCTCTCTCTATATATATATATATATACATATATAGTGAAGTCACAGTTTGTATACTGAGCACAGAATCAGTGTGCATGTAAGTGTATGTATGGAGAGAGAAGAGAGGAGAGACAGAGAGGGAGAAGGGAGGGGGAGGAAAATATTACAATGAAATTCCTGATGTAAAAAAATACAACCTGGAAAATGGAAATGTAATTTTATCTGTTAATGGTCATTAATAGTCTACAACAGAGTTATAAATGCATGCTAATCAAATGTACTCTTTGGCGTCTTCATCTAAAAAATAAATAGAAGTATTATAATGCATTCTTTGATGTATTGCTCAACTAACTTCCTACCCCATAATGAGACCAAATGAATGCTACAAAGCCACAAAGACAAATTATTCAAAAGACATTGTGAATTGATCTAAAAGGAATACAGCTTACAAAATTAATTGGGGCTCTAATCTATTCCATTTCCTGAAAATTACCGGGTCCATGTTTTGTGAGATCCTGATAACAAGCTTATTAAAACATTGAGGATCCACCTCATATAAACTCAAGGGCATGTAGGTTTCCAAATCTCAGCATCTCAGCTTCTGAAATTGTGTGCTCATCTCTCAATACCAGTATCAGGTCTTGATGAGAAGTTAGAGAAGCATGAAGCCCTCAGAGCCACTGTTTTATTGAAGAGACCTCTGGTTCCAGATACATAAAATCTTCCAGGCACAGGAGGCAAGTCCTTTACCCTATTCACATTTGAACAGAGACAGGGAGAGACAGAGACATGCCACTCCAGGTCACTGTGACTTTAGGCTTTTCTAGCCTTTTCTAAATCATCGTATCATAGACAACTCTGAAAACTACACTGTCTGAATTTTAAGAAAGCCTTATTTGTCCTGAGGTAATCATTTGAACACAACAAAACAAACAAAAGGTGGCCGGAACATCAGCATATCATATCTGAGCTGACCCACCATGGGTCTCCTCAAACTGGAATGACTTATTATGCAGAGTTTTATGGTTAGTCTTCTGCAAACAAATGGGAAATCTCCTTCCAAAACACAGAAACATGATTAAGGCTCGTTTTACAGTTTACCCTTTATGGACAATTCATGCCGTGTTTTATTTTATTAAACTCTTCAATAATTGATTTACTATCAAAAAGCATCCTAATTAGAGACTACAGTAAGGACAACACAATGTGACCATGGGGAAATGTGGGTGAGAAAAATGCCAGGGGCTCTTTCGAAGGGAGATAGGGCAAGTAAATCAAGTTCCCGAGTGCATTTGCTCCATTTCCCAAACCAGAAAATACTGAAATTTGGTGACATCCAAACGTATGTCACACACTGAAGACGGATGTAGCAGATCCTCCTTGGCTGCACATTCTAGAAGTATACGCAGAATCCTTTTTAACAGCCATACAATGTTTTTCTCAGGAGGAGTCAACAATGAGCATTTTGTATTATGCTGAGGCAATTGCATTACAGACACTAGCTCCACATTTTACAATCACTCACAAAGCAATTGGAATTTGACAATAAAACAAACCAAGGCCTTTTCCCCATTACCAAACAAATTTCTAAGCTGTATTGTTCAAAAGGAGAATGTGACTGAATAAAGAAGTTCAAAGCCTGGAAGTGACTTGGGGTTTAAAGCACTTCTACAGATGCTGTCAAAATAAGAATTTTCAAAGCTTACTTTCACAGGGAAGAGAATTCAGACACCGGAGAAGCATCTGAGTAATCTCATAGAAGCACAATACCTAGAGGGCTCATTGCTTTCTAGAGACATATAATCTATTTAACAGCTTCACAATTCACACACAAATCCTAATCCATTGTATATCATAGCAAAACCTAGCCAATACTACCAAAAGTCCAATATGTGAATATACAGAGGCGAAATTAATCCACTCTCAAATCCCCAGTGTGAGTACATGATGCGTTTAATAACACAGGTGGATTATTTTGAGGGAGTGTGGGAGGGTGTCTAAACTCATTAAGAGACTATAGTATGTAATAGCTAAAGAAGTTCATAGGGAATAGCTTAGAATGTTGAGGTATTCTAAAATTTTTACCCTAGATTTTTTTTCTCTCTTTAAGTAATACATTTATCAAATTAGAAGTAATAGGGCACAGGGGTGCCTGGCTCAGTCGGTTAAGCATCTGACTTCAGCTCAGCTCACAATCTTGTGGTCTGTGAGTTCGAGCCCCGCATTGGGCTCTGTGCAGATAGTTCAGAGCCTGAGCCTGCTTCAGATTCTGTGTGCGTCTCTCTCTCTGCCCCTTGCCCACTCACACTCTACCTCTCTCTGTCTCTCAAAAATGAATAAATGTTAAAAAAAACATCAGAATGAAAAGACCATGAATTAGGAGTTAGGTAGGTCTAGATTCAACATTTCTATTTTGTCACCTGTAAATGTGTGACATTATGCACTAATCAATTACTTCATTTGTTTGTTTGTTTCTCACCTAAAAGAAATTATTCAAGTAACATGTGTATCATTGTTATCGGCTCGATGAAGTGACTCACTGGCGTGGTTTCGAATAGTGCACTGGTAGGAGATCACGCTATTTAATTCCACCTAGAAAATAGCACCAGTAATCAAAACAGCACTGAGAGTCACAAAATTTGCATTTCATTTTTATTCCTCTGTGACTTCCTCTCTTGTACTTTAAGTCCGTTTTAGTCTTGTTCTTGGTAAGGACAAATCATTGTCCTCTATAAAATTTAAAAAGCTCAGCGCATTTAACCTGCCACCTGGTGGCTGGCTGGCCCTTAAAATTTGGGGCATTGTCAATCACTTAGAACAGCTTCGCCCCCCGCCCCCTTTCTTTTCCCCTAGAAAACATGGCACTCTAGAGTGGAACTAGCTAGTCGGGTTTTATTAAGCAGCTTCATCCTTGTTCCATACGCTCAGTTTTCCCAGAGAAAAAGATGTCTTTATTTCATAAATAAAAGGCAACATTGTATAATGGAAAGATCCCAAAAGACCTATGTACATTGGTTCTATTACTTTCTATCTTAATACTGGGCAAAATTTTAATGTATCTGAATAGCTATTAAATTCTCTATAAATAACAACAGTCTTTTAAACTGTTGTAAACATTGAATTATATATACATATAAAACTATATATATATATATAAAACAATACTTATAATTATATATCTGTATGTCAAGTCTAATGCCTAGAACCTGGTGGGTGTTTAATACATAGTAGTAATGATGATGAAGATAATTACAAGTACAAAAGATGGAAGGTTACTAGAACCTTATACAGGCAGGGCCACCAAAAAGCCAAATGTTTAGAGAATAAACATTTCATTCATCATGAAAACATGGCAAAACTAAAATGAAGAGTAGAGGAGGGGAAAGGTAAACATCAGCGAGAGACCCCTGTCTGCAGAGATCTTCCATAGAGCCCGTTTCAACCTCCGTCTCTTCCTCTTTTTGGTTCCTAGAGTTTCTCAGTTGCCGTGGGTTGGGTAATTGACTCAGCAAACTAAATTTCTTTTTTAATGGTTAGATTTTGTCTATACAGATTGCAGCGGTGATAGTTAAATTCATCTTTTTTATCCCTGAGTCTCAGGACTGTGAGACAAGCACATCACCTAGGAAACTCAGTGACGGACAAGCTGCTTTTCCAGTGGTTCCTCGTGCTGCATTTGGATGCAGTCTCTGGTTGAGATTTTGGGTTTTTCCTGGTTAGGTAGGGGATGGGTGGCACTCTTGTTATCTGTGTAATAGCTGGATAGTTCTAAGCTGGGGTATCTTCGATCCACAGGGGAAATGGTATACATGGACATGAGAGACCCAAAGATGTAATGAAGCAGGCATGTTGGTTGCTTGTCTGACTCACCTTTTCTAGAAAGGCAGCTCTTAGGGTCAGCACTGGGTGATCAGTAACCTTCTGCCTCTATTCCTCTGGGCACAGTCATTTGTAATACAGATGCAGTGTTTCCATCACACCAGTGGTAGGCCTTATAATAAAGTTCCTGAACAATTTCTTCTGCAGCCACTGGAGCGGCCATGGTTCCTCCTTTTCCTGAAACCTTCTGGGTCAGCTCTTCCTTGGCTTACTGGAGGAAAATCTAATCCCTTCCAACTCATGCTCCCTGTATCTAAGCAAATTTGAGAAAATTACTATTAATGCTACTACAATTTATTACTGTTAACTAATATTAATTGTTGCTAGTAACCACTCTCAGGTTGTAAAAGGAGTCTGACTCAAGATCTCATGATGTGAAAAAGCCACTCCAGAACAACAGTTTGTATCAACCAATGGCTAATCTCTAAAACATCAATAGGTATAATCACATAAAATCATATCCCTAGGTTTCTCATATAAGTATATGACAAACCTTGTCAGTTTTGGAGCATTTTACTTGGTAATTTTGTTTTGTTGGCATCCTTATTAGACTAAAACAAAAACCAAAGACAAAGTTTTCACAGAATAAACTAGCAAATAACAAGGCCGATGTTACTTGACATCAACTGAAAATGTTTATTGGGGTAGGGTGCCTGGGTGACTCCATGGGTTGAGTATCCAACGTAATTTCAGCTCAAGTCACGATCCCAGGGTCTTGGGATCAAGCCCCGTGTGGGTCTCTGCACTGAGTGTGGAACCTGCTTAAGTTTCTATCTCACTATCTCTCTCTGTCTCTCTCTCCCACGGCTCTTCCCTCCCCACTTGCAGACTCTCTCACTCACTCTCTCTAATAAAAAAGAATTCAATCTCTTTTAAAAAGAATGTTTATTGGGGTTATCAAAAAAAAGATAGACGTTCTAGTTTTTGTGTGATTTCCACCCAAATAATACCAATACTGTAGGTAGTCTATTATTCTGAGCTTCAGGGAAGACTAGTCTAAGCTAATCCAAGCACATGAAAATCTATCTTAACACATACTATCTCTGAAGATTTTGTGGGTGTCCTTCATACTACCTGTCCCCATCACTAAGCACAGAGTGAAACCCTGAGCAAGGGCTCAAACTGGTTATTGTATAATTAAGGAAAGAATAAATGCATGAAGTAGGGAGGTAAAATAATCTAACAAAACAGGACTCAAGTGTGAGGCAGTCAGGTAAAAGCAAACCAGTTCTCCCGAGCATAAGAAGCAGGTAACGCTGTCACCTCTACATCTTGCCAAACCCTATTTCTATCCACGTAAGGCACAGAACTCAGAAAAATGGCACAAAACTAACTTCAAGTTACTGTAAGTTCTTATAGCCTCAAAATAAGCCCACAAAAGTCTAGCCATACTTATTCCATCCATCTTTACAACTTTCAAAAGGACTCTAAGATTGCTGAAGCTCTTTTCAGACTTAAAATCCTGAACGGAAAACTAGGAAAAATGAATCATCCCTAGAACCACCAAATCCCTCAAGTCTGTGTTTATTTCACTTCCTAACTCAGCCAACAATGACAGAGGGAAAAGAAGTGGAGAGCCCCTGAATGATTCCACACAGACGGGCTCAGGACTTTCTCTGGGGTAAATAAGCCTTCTTGATCTCCAACCCTCTGACTCATGGGTCCTTGTAAGGGGTGGGGGCGGGGGAGGAGAAGCACCAAAAGCACTTTTGCTACCAGTGACCCGTCACGGTGTATCCACCCATAGACAGAACCCTGAGTCTAATCAGGCACCCTGAGGAAGGAAATAGGGGAGAAAAGAGAATAGAATGGGAGGCATCAGCTTCCAGTGAGAAGTTGGGAAGAAATTACGGGTTTCCCTGGTATGACTAATTTTTTAGCACTGTCCCCATAGGAAGAGCGAACAGTGTGGTTTCGATTTGTAATTTGGGCTGGGTCACTGCTTCACTGACCTTCCCTTTCTCCTATGTAAAATAATGGTAGTGGTGATGATGATGATGATGGTGATGATGAGGACTGATGACAACAATACTTTATATCTTCCAATATTTTTGATGATATTAAGAGAGAGTATGCAATTACTTCACACAATTTAAAGTTGTGGGTAGCTGTTAGTTATTCTTTTCCAACTGTGCAGAGCCAATACTAAACCTGGATGCTGAGTGGGGTCGGCAAATTCTGGACATGGGAGAGGTGGTGAAATCATAAATACTAGTAGCCTCATTGACCGCACACTTAACGTGGACCGAAGCCTTTACTCTGATGAAGCAAGGTTCGGGAAAGGTTGGCCAGTGAGATACAGAATTGAAGTCCGTCTGAAACACAAGCCAAGCTTTTCATCCTATACACACCTGACCTTCACTATACCAAGATTTCACAGCTGAAATGATATGAAGAAACACAGGAGAAATCCTGTATATAGGATCGATAGGCCAAAAATTATGGCCAGAAACCTATTCTAATGTACGCACACAAGTGTGTTTTGTGCCATTTTTCTGAGCTCTGTGACTTAGGTGGATAGAGATGGGGTTTGGCAAGATGGAGAGGTGACAGCATTGCCTCCATTTTATACACACACACACACACACACACACACACACACACACACACACACACACCAGTCTGCTGAGTGGAAAGAAAGGAGAAGTAGCCAGCTCCTAAAAGAGAGCAGTCATATGGGACAAAAGCATCCCCTCTATAGGGTTTCTGGAGGAAAAAGCAAGGGATACCCTAGCCCTCAGGTATGGTACAGCATGGAAAAACACCAACAAAAGCAGTTAATACAGCCATCCTTTGCCACAGTTTGTCACACAAATCTTGCCCTGCAGCTACCTAACACAACTCCTCTACTAACCCATCTTGCCTGTGCAATGGAGCTGGTGAGGAGTGCCATCTGAGCTTTTTCTGGTAAATCCCATAATCCTCACCACTTGTTTATGGGTCCCCAGCATTAATAATGCCAATGTCTTAGAATTCAAAGTCAACACTGCTCTGCCTCCCTTTTTTTTATGGAGTCAGCTTTCTGATGATGACTACGATCCACTGTTTCATCACTCAGTGGGGTCCTATAAACAGGAGGGGGATGTCTGAAGTTAAGATGAGACATCAATTTCCATTTCTGGCAGGATAACTCTTCTGATGTTTTTCTTTTTTTTTTTCAACGTTTATTTATTTTTTGGGGGGACAGAGAGAGACAGAGCATGAACGGGGGAGGGGCAGAGAGAGACGGAGACACATAATCAGAAACAGGCTCCAGGCTCTGAGCCATCAGCCCAGAGCCTGACGCGGGGCTCGAACTCACAGACCGCGAGATCGTGACCTGGCTGAAGTCGGATGCTTAACCGACTGCGCCACCCAGGCGCCCCTCTTCTGATGTTTTTCTATCTGTGCCTCTGGTCTTCTGATAATCCTGTAAACTCAGGGAGATGAATGGAGTGTCTCTTTTAAAGTCATCTTTAACAGTTTAAGCATGGGCATAGGCTTAAAATTCCAGAGACTGACTGAGTTCATCCGCTGCTAATGTGCCAGGTGGAGAGTAAGTCACTGAGACTCAATCACCTTTTGCAATAATGCTTACCTCAGAGCCCCTTGCCTAAAAGCTTTTGAATGCTGTAGACATAATAACCACCAGAGACCCCCACCTGCTGCTAACAGCTGGACTCTGTTTCCTCAAAGCATAAATGGTCCATATGGCTGCCTATTTTCTTCAACTCATTTTACTTTTTTGGATGGTGATGTGGAAAAACCTTAGGATCCCCCAATAGCCAAGTATCTGCCATATGGTTTCATGACCCATCCCTCACTTTCTTATTATCCTGTCTTTGTGTACGAGTGAGCCCCTTCAGTAACGCCATCAGAATGCACAACTCTCTGAGTCTCACTGAATATGGGATCACCTACAAGACACTAAGATGCCAGGAAATCCAAGAGAATTAGGTGATAAGCAGCAACGATGATTTAAGAGTATTGAAAGTTGATTAAAGAATATGAAAAGATATCCCAATTAAGCCACCTATGGAAAGAGAGCACATGTAAACATATGAAGTTTAGATATGCTCCTACACAGAAGCACTAGAGGCCATGCTAAGTGCAACTGAAAACAATGTGAGCTCAGAAAAAAAAGGGACTTATTGACAGTTGGCAGGTTTTAAGATGCCAAGAACACTTCAATAGTTGATGCTGCCCACGACTGAAGTAAGCTACCTTTGCAATGAAAAGCCAGGATGTTAAACATAGATTCCTCAGTAGATGGCTGTTTATGTTACGGAAATTGGTAGTGTTGAGCCTCACTTCTCTAGAAAGCAGGAACAGCATCACCTGTTTTGCAGGATGAGAGTGATGAACGTAGTACAGGGCTTGGTACACACGAAGTGCTGAATGTCCAACAGCTATTAGTGTTGACTCTTGATGGTATCATCCTCCCGCCTTGGATATGAGAGGGTTGCAGCCCAATAAGCCCGCTGGCCAAATGGGTCCTAAGATCTTTCAGTGTCCCTACTGAGTCACCCACTATTTGGGAACCAAACTTGTACTGCATATCAGCAAAGAGCTGGCTTAAGGTGATGTGAGAGACCTATCACAATTTTCTTTTTGCAGTCTCTTTTCACAGTAACCATAAGATGCCAAATGCATGTTTTTGTAGCTTTCAACTTGAGAACCAAGTGTAGGGCTCAAGAAACAGAAGTCTCTATATTTTACTTCTAAGCACCTACACCAGACAAATCCGGAAAGCACTGAAAGCTTTTTGGAAAACATCCCCAGATGCATGGGCTGAAAACAAGCCATGAAAAATAAAAAAAGAAAGAAAGAAAGAAAGAAAGAAAGAAAGGAAGGAACCCTAAATGTTCTGATTCCAACTTTGCTTTTTCAAGTTCAATGATAAAAGTAACCATGACAATAATGATTTCAGGCGACAGTTTGAGTTTTATGAGCTAGGTACTGTTTTTGTTGCTTTTCATGTCATTTCTTATAATCCTTTTAAAAGCCCCCATGTGGCTTAGACCTTAGTAGAATTCTCCGAGATTCCACAGTTAGTCAGTGCTTCAACTACAGCTTGGACCCAACCAGTCTGACAGCAGAATCGTGTGTGTGTGTGTGTGTGCGCGCACACACACACACACACACACACACACACACACACACACACACATGCGCACATGCACACAGGCATGTGGTTTCTTTTGGTTTTTTATTTGTTTTGAATCATAATACTGGCTCCCAAAATGCATGGGTGATTTCCACATGCAACACATGAGCACCTTCCTCATCTATATGCCGTGTACCTGGTCTGAACCAGCTGTCACTTGCTTCCTTTTCTGAAATGAATCCCTAAATGGAATCTCTTCCTTCTACACTGCTTCACCCCAATATAATCTCAACTAGCGCAATTTTGTTACAAATGGAGCTCTCTGTGTCACTCCTTGTTTAAGATCTTCCACTGGATCCCCACCTCCCTCAGAATAAAAGCCATGTTCCCTACAATGGTCTGCAAGGCCTCATCCTGTCCACCTGTCACCACCTCTTCCTCCAGAAGCCCTCTGACCTCATCGTTTTCTATTCTCTCATTCACTTGCTGTTCCAGCTACTGTGTCTCCTTGCTCTTTCTTCAACACATCAGGGTCATTCCTACCTCAGAAACTTTCGACTTGCCATTCCCTTGCCTAGACCACCATCCCTCCAGGTGCACACCTGGCTCATTCCCTGATCTCCTCAAGATATGTCAGCTTTCATCACTGCATTTAAAACTACAGAAAGCCCTGCTTCTCCCACATGTTGTACCATCCTTGTTGGTTGCTTTCTTTCCTATTTTTTTTAAATTTATGTAGATTTTTAGTTTTTTATTATGTTTTTTAATTTTTAAAATTTATTTATTTAAATTCAAGTCATTTAACATACCATGTAGTACTGGTTTCAGGAGTAGCATTTAGTGATTCATCACTTACATATAATACCCAGTGCTCATCCCAACAAGTGCCCTACTTAATGCACATCATCCATTTACCCTGTCCTCCCACCCATCTCCTCTCTGGCAACCTTCAGTTTGTTTTCTTTCTTTTTAAGAGTTTCTTATGGCTTGTGGCACCTGAGTGGCTGAGTTGGTTAAGCGTCTGACTTCAGTTCAGGTCATGATCTCACATTTCATGAGTCTGAGCCTCGTATCAGACTCTGCTGTCAGTGCAGAGACTGCTGTGAATCCTCTGTGTTCCTCTCTTTCTGCCCCTTCCCTGCTTGCTTGTTCGTTCTCTCCCTCAAAACAAACAAACAAACATTACAAAAAGAGTCTCTTATGGCTTTATTTTCTCCATAACACTGATGACCATATGTCCTTCATATTTTGCTTATGCATTATACATTATAAATTTTATATTTCTTCTCTAGAATATCAGCTCTATGAGGGGAAGAGTTTGGTTTCTTTTATTTTATGCTACAGTCCTAGACCCCACACAGCAATGTATGGTGAATAGTTGTTGCAGAATGCATAATCCATAGTCTTACTATGTCTGTCAACTGTATAGGGAATCTTAACTCACTGGGAAATCTTTTCTATTAAGTACTCTTCCAAAATGGCATTAAGCAGCTCCTATCTATTAATAAAGCTGGCTAACGTTTCTAAATATTACCTAGATGATAATCTCGTTTTGTAATTCTTTACCCCTTAAGCAGTCCTTCTTCCTTAAGAATAGACCAGGAGGGTGAGGGATATAGTCTCAAAAGAGAGGGCAACAGTTACAGACTAGAGAGATAATTTCACCATTCAACTGTAACTTCCAAAAAATATTTTTTTTATTCTTTTAAAGCCATGACCTACACAAGTGATTTCAAGCCCAAAACCTTTGACTGGGAATATGTAGATGCAAGAAATAGGGAAGAGGCTTTTGTTTTTATTTTTATTTTATTTTTATAAATCTGCATGTATCAGTGGTTGGCAAAATCACAGAGTAGGGCAAGGACTGACTATAGAAAGACACAGGAGCAGTTTGCCAGCCAAAAAATGAGAGAAACGTCTGACCAGGAGGGAGTGACCTGGAGACTTAGGGAAGCAACGTAGTTAGAGTTAGGTATGGCCCCTGACATAGTCGGCTCTGCCCCCTTCGGAGAGAAAAATCTTCAGTTGGTAAAACAGCAGAAGTCTGAGAGACAGGTTTGGTGATCTGTGGGTAGAAGGTACTCCATTTCTTTCTGGACATAGGAGAAGGCAGCCTTTCAGAGTGTCTCACATCAAGGTGGCCCCATGGTGTGAAGAGATGTGGAAATTGCCCCTGGCCTCAGGGAGGACACGGATGTTTCCTAAGGACACCGGTTAGTCATCAGGCAAGAGGTGAAGTGAACCCAGAGAAGAACCAGGGTAGGCGGTCCAAGCTAGGGATTAAATGGCAGCCACAGTCAGTGTTAGGTAAAAACATCACATGAGTGGGGAGTAAGATGGAGACCTGCTCCACCAGGGCGTTAACACACCAAAGGGCACAGAACCAATTTACCTCATCACCTACGTCAGAATCAGAGTCAACATCAAAGGCCAAGGGGGGACGTTCATCAGTGGAAGTGTGTAAGAACCAGAGTACAGAGTGACTGATGCCTACCCTCCACTTGACAATGTTCCCTGCGGCCCTTGAACTCATGGGCCCTCTGAACCCACGTGAAAGACAAAGACAGAGGATGAGTAAAAAAACTCTCAGAGAAGAGTATCTTCTCTAGAGGGTTGGAAGGTTAGATTTAACCTGAAAGAGACAGACCAAAACTGGAAGTGAGGGAGATAAATTCAAGCGGCCGATGAGTATTCCTTCCTTAAGCAGAAATGTGTGCTGGTGAGCAAGCGATATTCAGTTATGGAGAAATAAAGTTATATTTCTACCCACCTGAGTCACAGTGTATAAATTTTAAATCCACTCAATATGTAAGGGCCAGTGATTTATCAGTGCTGAGTTGCACAGTAAAATAAAATTTTAGAAAGTTACCAAATGGCTAAGTAGATGGCAGAAATCATGAGGAATAAAAAAAAAAAAAAAGAAAAAGAAAAAAAAACTTACTCCTCATCCAAGGAAGCATGATAAAAGTGATTCAGCCAAATGTTTTAAAGCCAAATATGAAAAAGTTATGTGTCCTGTTTACAATAAACCACATAACCCCAACATAGTTATTTCCAAATGGTGTGTGGGATTCAATATGCAAAAAAAACCAAGAATAAAAACACACTTCACAACTTGCCCAGGAATTTCCCTCTTGTATTTATGAAGCACTCGCTGTCTCTATCCAACTAGAAACAACCATCTCCATTATAAAATATACTAAATTGGCACACTTCTGTCTGCTAATAGATGAATTACAGATGAATTTCCAGTGTCTTCAGCCACGTTCCATGTAGATATTATATCGTTAAGTTATTATTGTACTACAGAAGACAAAGTTATGTTTCACCCCACTTAAGAAATGAGGAGTAAGAACCTTAAGGCTTTGTGTGTTGCTTTAATAAATGTTAAAAAGTAGAAGGAATTGGCCACAAGGTAAGCCAGATGACTAGATTCAAATCCTATTTACCATATATTATTGGTATGACTTTCAGTTTCTTTAATGCCTCCATTTTCTCATATATAGCACTTCTCAAATTGCTAAGGAACACAGAGCTTATGTATACAAGCTTTAGAACACAGCTTGCCTTATTATATGCACTCTTTTAAGTATTTGCTGGGGTACCTGGGTGGTTGAGTTGGTTGAACAACTGACTCTTGATTTCAGCTCAAGTCATCCCACGGTTTGTGAGTTCGAGCCCTGCATTGAGCTGTGTGCCCACACTGCAGAGCTTCCTTGGGATTCTCTCTCTCTCTTTCTCTGTTCCTCCCCCACTTATGCTATCTCCCTCTCTCTCAAAATAATAAACTTTAAAATTTTTTTAAAATAATATAAAGATTTACTAAAATTATCAATATTTTTATTTATTTATTTGTTAATATTTTTAAAGGAGTATTTTTTAAAAATTTTTATTTACTTTGTGTGCAAGAGAAAGAGAGAGAACAGGGGAGGGTCAGAGGGAAGGGGGGGAGAGAGAGAGAGAGAGAGAGAGAGAAATCTCAAGTAGGCTCTGTGCTGTCAGTGCAGAGCCTGATGTGGGGTTTGAACTCACAAACTGTGAAACCATGACCTGAGCTGAAACCAAAAGTCAGAAGCTCAACCAACTGAGCCACCTAGGCACCCCAATTATCAATGTTTTTAAAGGCCCAATTCCTAACATAACCAGTCGGAAACACACTCTTAACCCAAGATTCTTTCCATGAACTCCTCATCCCCCAATTCCCAGTTAGACCTCCCATCTGATATTCCCCATTCACTTTTCTGTGCTATCGCAACACTAATTCTCACCAACTCGCATAGTGTATTAAACAATTCATCTACTCTAAAGACAATACCTTTTCTTGGTATTGAGATCTGTGCTCAAAGATGAGGAAATACACACTACTCTCACCATATACTCTGTGATAAATGGAAAGTTCTGGGAAATGACTGGTCAGTGTCAGGATGTAGTCTTCAAGCAAGGAACTGAATAAAACTCTGTGCTGAGAGAATACAATTCATAAACCTAGCCCAATAAAGTCTAACCTAGCACTTCATTTTATTTTTTTTTAATTTTTTTTTTCAATGTTTATTTCTTTTGGGACAGAGAGAGAGCATGAACGGGGGAGGGGCAGAGAGAGAGGGAGACACAGAATCGGAAACAGGCTCCAGGCTCTGAGCCATCAGCCCAGAGCCCGACGCGGGGCTCGAACTCATGGACCGCGAGATCGTGACCTGGCTGAAGTCGGATGCTCAACCGACTGCGCCACCCAGGCGCCCCATAGCACTTCATTTTAAAATGGAAACTTAAATAAATAAAATTTCTGGAATCAGAAACCTTTTATTTGATCCCTCCGTTGCATGCTATTAGTCAAATCATTTCTTCATTCTGGGTTTCAAGTTCCCTATTTGCAAAATAAAGGCAAAGTATTGGCTGGATAATTTTCATTTGTCCCTCCAGATTCTTTCCTACCCTCCTTCTTCATACTGTGTGCCAAAGGATGCTGACATTTGGGGCTGTATCAACTGGGTCCCCTGGTTTCTGGTTGGGTCAAGGGAAAGAAATGGCAGGAGTTGCAAGGCTGGAGAGAGACAGACCAAAGTTTTTATTCCTCTCTCCTTCCCATCTGCCTCTCTCCCAGGCCACTGATAAGCAGTGGCTCCGTTCCTCTGTCTGTGTTTACCACTTTCCTATTCCCTTCCTCTGCCACTGCTATGACTCCCTGTCCATTCTGGTCACCATATTCTCTTCTTGTCGCTTCAGGCCTAGGAATGATAGTTGCACACTCTTGCTAGTGTCTATGTGCTTCCTCATTGCTGATTAGTTTCCTTTGAGTCTGACAATAAGCCTTGAAGAGTCCCTTCATTAAACGCTTCTCTATTACTATTTGAGTGGGCCATCTCTTAGCCTCCAGGATCAACTCATACAAAAGTCTACCATCACTGCAACATTGTAAAAATGATAGGAAATAAGTGAAAATTCCCCATTCTGTGCCTGTTGCACAGTTAGATGATCAATGAATATCTGCTAATCCTACTGTGTAACAGCATTTTCTGCAAACCACTATCATGACAGGATCTGTGCAGATCAGGTCCTGTGTCGTAGGTAGACAATCACCAGATAAGCTGAAGAGCAAACAACTTTTGTAATATGTGTATTTTCTGGCTACTACCCAGGTTGTTCTTTATATTAAGTTACACAACTATTGGCAAGCAGTTATGATATCTCTCGTTAGGCCTTTCTTTGCCCACTTGTCTATATTTCTTTCCATGTTTCTTCCCAAGTCAATCCATATCAGCCCCTTAATCCTATGGCTCTTCTCTGAACGTCCAGACTGCCACTCAGCAGATACCTAGGGACCCAGAAACAACTACCATTTTCCAGGAGCTCCTTGCCACACTAAAGAACTAGTCATTTTTCTGAATGTATTGTGGTGAGTTCCTCCTATGATCTAGATCAATATTTTTGTTTTGTTGTTTCCCCCATGAGGTTTCTAGGTGATCTTTATCTGTTATAAGAAGAGAGAGAGAGAGACAGAGACAGAGAGAGAGAGAGAGAGAGAGAGAGAGAGAGACCTGACAAAGGAGTGAGTATCACAAGGCAGGGAGGTTTTTCCAATTAGAAAAGGTGCAGTTCTCTGCTTGGGCTCACCCAACACCTTGTTCTTGCACATGACATCATTTTATAAGGAATGAGGGAATTTAGCTGATGTCTTGTGGTCTAACTCCCAGTACTTTTGAATAACTTTTTTCCTGGAATTGAAGTCAGTTTCTTGGAGATATCAATCTGAAGTTCCAGACTGACAACACTTAGATCTACTCTTGGTAACCTTCACACATGTATGTATACTTTCTTCCATGCAATCCTTGAGCATTACTCTTGGGAAGCATTTGTTAATATTCTTGTTTCCCAAATAAGAAAATTAAACTGAGAACTCTGAAGTATTAGACCCAAGATCTCTAAGTGCATGGCAGAGACAGGACTAGAACTCACATCTGCTGACACCAAATTTTTTTTTTTTTAATCTGAAGCGTTTTTTTTTCAATATATGAAGTTTATTGTCAAACTGGTTTCCATACAACACCCAGTGCTCATCCCAAAAGGTGCCCTCTTCAATACCCATCACCCACCCTCCCTCCCCCCCCACCCCCCATCAACCCTCAGTTTGTTCTCAGTTTTTAAGAGTCTCTTATGCTTTGGCTCTCTCCCTCTCTAACCTCTTTTTTTTTTTCCTTCCCCTCCCCCATGGGTTTCTGTTAAGTTTCTCAGGATCCACATAAGAGTGAAACCATATGGTATCTGTCTTTCTCTGAATGGCTTATTTCACTTAGCATAACACTCTCCAGTTCCATCCATGTTGCTGCAAAGGGCCATATTTCATTCTTTCTCATTGCCATGTAGTACTCCATTGTGTATATAAACCACAATTTCTTTATCCATTCATCAGTTGATGGACATTTAGGCTCTTTCCATAATTTGGCTATTGTTGAGAGTGCTGCTATAAACATTGGGGTACAGACCGGTTGCGGCAAGATGGCGGCTTAGGAGGACGCTGGGCTCACCGCACGTCCTGCTGATCACTTAGATTCCATCTACACCTGCCTAAATAACCCAGAAAACCGCCAGAGGATTAGCAGAACAGATTCGCCGGAGCCAAACGCAGACGAGAGGCCCACGGAAGAGGGTAGGAAGGGCGGCGAGGCGGTGCGCGCTCCACGGACTGGCGGGAGGGAGCCGGGGCGGAGGGGCGGCTCGCCGGCCAAGCAGAGCCCCCGAGTCTGGCTTGCAAAAGCGGAGGGGCCGGGCGGACTGTGTTCCCACAGCAAGCGCGACTTAGCGTCTGGGAGGTCATAAGTTAACAGCTCTGCTCGGAAAGCGGGAAGGCTGGAGGACAAAGGGAGGGAGAGCTGCTGAGCCCCCTGACAACAGAGCTCAGTTTGGTGGGGAACAAAGGCGCTCGCCAGCGCCATCTCCCTTGCCCATCCCCCAGCCGAAATCCCAAAGGGAACCGTTTCCTGCCAGGGAACTTGCTCGCTCTGCGCAAACACCCAACTCTGCGCTTCTGCGGAGCCAAACCTCCGGCAGCGGATCTGACTCCCTCCTGCTGCCACAGGGCCCCTCCTGAAGTGGATCACCTAAGGAGAAGCGATCTAAGCCTGCCCCTCCTGCCCCCAAGCACCTTGCCTACCCACCCCAGATAATACGCCAGAACCCCAGCATCACAAGCCTGGCAGGGTGCAAGTAGCCCAGACGAGCCACACCACCCCACAGTGAATCCCGCCCCTAGGAGAAGGGAAGAGAAGGCACACACCAGTCTGACTGTGGCCCCAGCGGTGGGCTGGGGGCAGACATCAGGTCTGACTGCGGCCCCGCCCACCAACTCCAGTTATACACCACAGCACAGGGGAAGTGCCCTGCAGGTCCTCACCACGCCAGGGACTATCCAAAATGACCAAGCGGAAGAACTCCCCTCAGAAGAATCTCCAGGAAATAACAACAGCTAATGAGCTGATCAAAAAGGATTTAAATAATATAACAGAAAGTGAATTTAGAATAATAGTCATAAAATTAATCGCTGGGCTTGAAAACAGTATACAGGACAGCAGAGAATCTCTTGCTACAGAGATCAAGGGACTAAGGAACAGTCACGAGGAGCTGAAAAACGCTTTAAACGAAATGCATAACAAAATGGAAACCACCACAGCTCGGCTTGAAGAGGCAGAGGAGAGAATAGGTGAACTAGAAGATAAAGTTATGGAAAAAGAGGAAGCTGAGAAAAAGAGAGATAAAAAAATCCAGGAGTATGAGGGGAAAATTAGAGAATTAAGTGATACACTAAAAAGAAATAATATACGCATAATTGGTATCCCAGAGGAGGAAGAGAGAGGGAAAGGTGCGGAAGGGGTACTTGAAGAAATCATAGCTGAGAACTTCCCTGAACTGGGGAAGGAAAAAGGCATTGAAATCCAAGAGGCACAGAGAACTCCCTTCAGACGTAACTTGAATCGATCTTCTGCACGACATATCATAGTGAAACTGGCAAAATACAAGGATAAAGAGAAAATTCTGAAAGCAGCAAGGGGTAAACGTGCCCTCACATATAAAGGGAGACCTATAAGACTCGTGACTGATCTCTCTTTTGAAACTTGGCAGGCCAGAAAGAATTGGCACGAGATTTTCAGGGTGCTAGACAGAAAAAATATGCAGCCAAGAATCCTTTATCCAGCAAGTCTGTCATTTAGAATAGAAGGAGAGATAAAGGTCTTCCCAAACAAACAAAAACTGAAGGAATTTGTCACCACTAAACCAGCCCTACAAGAGATCCTAAGGGGGACCCTGTGAGACAAAGTCCCAGAGACATCACTATAAGCATAAAACATACAGACATCACAATGACTCTAAACCCGTATCTTTCTATAATAACACTGAATGTAAATGGATTAAATGCGCCAACCAAAAGACATAGGGTATCAGAATGGATAAAAAAACAAGACCCATCTATTTGCTGTCTACAAGAGACTCATTTTAGACCGAAGGACACCTTTAGATTGAGAGTGAGGGGATGGAGAACTATTTATCATGCGACTGGAAGCCAAAAGAAAGCTGGAGTAGCCATACTTATATCAGACAAACTAGACTTTAAATTAAAGGCTGTAACAAGAGATGAAGAAGGACATTATATAATAGTTACAGGGTCTATCCATCAGGAAGAGCTAACAATTATAAATGTCTATGCGCCGAATACCGGAGCCGCCAAATATATAAAACAATTACTCATAAACATAAGCAACCTCATTGATAAGAATGTGGTAATTTCAGGGGACTTTAATACACCACTTACAGAAATGGATAGATCATCTAGACACACGGTCAATAAAGAAACAAGGGCCCTGAATGAGACATTGGATCAGATGGACTTGACAGATATATTTAGAACTCTGCATCCCAAAGCAACAGAATATACTTTCTTCTCGAGTGCACATGGAACATTCTCCAAGATAGATCATATACTGGGTCACAAAACAGCCCTTCATAAGTTTACAAGAATTGAAATTATACCATGCTTACTTTCAGACCACAATGCTATGAAGCTTGAAATCAACCACAGAAAAAAGTCTGGAAAACCTCCAAAAGCATGGAGGTTAAAGAACACCCTACTAACGAATGAGTGGGTCAACCAGGCAATTAGAGAAGAAATTAAAAAATATATGGAAACAAACGAAAATGAAAATACAACAATCCAAACGCTTTGGGACGCAGCAAAGGCAGTCCTGAGAGGAAAATACATTGCCATCCAGGCCTATCTCAAGAAACAAGAAAAATCCCAAATACAAAATCTAACAGCACACCTAAAGGAACTAGAAGCAGAACAGCAAAGGCAGCCTAAACCCAGCAGAAGAAGAGAAATAATAAAGATCAGAGCAGAAATAAACAATATAGAAACTAAAAAAACTGTAGAGCAGATCAACGAAACCAAGAGTTGGTTTTTTGAAAAAATAAACAAAATTGACAAACCTCTAGCCAGGCTTCTCAAAAAGAAAAGAGAGATGACCCAAATAGATAAAATCATGAATGAAAATGGAATGATTACAACCAATCCCTTAGAGATACAAACAATTATCAGGGAATACTATGAAAACTTATATGCCAACAAATTGGACAACCTGGAAGAAATGGACAAATTCCTGAACACCCACACTCTTCCAAAACTCAATCAGGAGGAAATAGAAAGCTTGAACAGACCCATAACCAGCGAAGAAATTGAATCGGTTATCAAAAATCTCCCAACAAATAAGAGTCCAGGACCAGATGGCTTCCCACGGGAGTTCTACCAGACGTTTAAAGCAGAGATAATACCTATCCTTCTCAAGCTATTCCAAGAAATAGAAAGGGAAGGAAAACTTCCAGACTCATTCTATGAAGCCAGTATTACTTTGATTCCTAAACCAGACAGAGACCCAGTAAAAAAAGAGAACTACAGGCCAATATCCCTGATGAATATGGATGCAAAAATTCTCAATAAGATACTAGCAAATCGAATTCAACGGCATATAAAAAGAATTATTCACCATGATCAAGTGGGATTCATTCCTGGGATGCAGGGCTGGTTCAACATTCGCAAATCAATCAACGTGATACATCACATTAACAAAAAAAGAGAGAAGAACCATATGATCCTGTCAATCGATGCAGAAAAGGCCTTTGACAAAATCCAGCACCCTTTCTTAATAAAAACCCTTGAAAAAGTCGGGATAGAAGGAACATACTTAAAGATCATAAAAGCCATTTATGAAAAGCCCACAGCTAACATCATCCTCAACGGGGAAAAACTGAGAGCTTTTTCCCTGAGATCAGGAACACGACAAGGATGCCCACTCTCACCGCTGCTGTTTAACATAGTGCTGGAAGTTCTAGCATCAGCAATCAGACAACAAAAGGAAATCAAAGGCATCAAAATTGGCAAAGATGAAGTCAAGCTTTCGCTTTTTGCAGATGACATGATATTATACATGGAAAATCCGATAGACTCCACCAAAAGTCTGCTCGAACTGATACAGGAATTCAGCAAAGTCGCAGGATACAAAATCAATGTACAGAAATCAGTTGCATTCTTATACACTAACAATGAAGCAACAGAAAGACAAATAAAGAAACTGATCCCATTCACAATTGCACCAAGAAGCATAAAATACCTAGGAATAAATCTAACCAAAGATGTAAAGGATCTGTATGCTGAAAACTATAGAAAGCTTATGAAGGAAATTGAAGAAGATTTAAAGAAATGGAAAGACATTCCCTGCTCATGGATTGGAAAAATAAATATTGTCAAAATGTCAATACTACCCAAAGCTATCTACACATTCAATGCAATCCCAATCAAAATTGCACCAGCATTCTTCTCAAAACTAGAACAAGCAATCCTAAAATTCATATGGAACCACAAAAGGCCCCGAATAGCCAAAGGAATTTTGAAGAAGAAGACCAAAGCAGGAGGCATCACAATCCCAGACTTTAGCCTCTACTACAAAGCTGTCATCATCAAGACAGCATGGTATTGGCACCAAAACAGACACATAGACCAATGGAATAGAATAGAAACCCCAGAACTAGACCCACAAACGTATGGCCAACTCATCTTTGACAAAGCAGGAAAGAACATCCAATGGAAAAAAGACAGCCTCTTTAACAAATGGTGCTGGGAGAACTGGACAGCAACATGCAGAAGGTTGAAACTAGACCACTTTCTCACACCATTCACAAAAATAAACTCAAAATGGATAAAGGACCTAAATGTGAGACAGGAAACCATCAAAACCTTAGAGGAGAAAGCAGGAAAAGACCTCTCTGACCTCAGCCGTAGCAATCTCTTACTCGACACATCCCCAAAGGCAAGGGAATTAAAAGCAAAAGTGAATTACTGGGACCTTATGAAGATAAAAAGCTTCTGCACAGCAAAGGAAACAACCAACAAAACTAAAAGGCAACCAACGGAATGGGAAAAGATATTCGCAAATGACATATCGGACAAAGGGCTAGTATCCAAAATCTATAAAGAGCTCACCAAACTCCACACCCGAAAAACAAATAACCCAGTGAAGAAATGGGCAGAAAACATGAATAGACACTTCTCTAAAGAAGACATCCAGATGGCCAACAGGCACATGAAAAGATGTTCAGCGTCGCTCCTTATCAGGGAAATACAAATCAAAACCACACTCAGGTATCACCTCACGCCAGTCAGAGTGGCCAAAATGAACAAATCAGGAGACTATAGATGCTGGAGAGGATGTGGAGAAACGGGAACCCTCTTGCACTGTTGGTGGGAATGCAAATTGGTGCAGCCGCTCTGGAAAGCAGTGTGGAGGTTCCTCAGAAAATTAAAAATAGACCTACCCTATGACCCAGCAATAGCACTGCTAGGAATTTACCCAAGGGATACAGGAGCACTGATGCATAGGGCCACTTGTACCCCAATGTTCATAGCAGCACTCTCAACAATAGCCAAATTATGGAAAGAGCCTAAATGTCCATCAACTGATGAATGGATCAAGAAATTGTGGTTTATATACACAATGGAATATTACGTGGCAATGAGAAAAAATGAAATATGGCCTTTTGTAGCAACGTGGATGGAACTGGAGAGTGTGATGCTAAGTGAAATAAGCCATACAGAGAAAGACAGATACCATATGGTTTCACTCTTATGTGGATCCTGAGAAACTTCACAGGAACCCATGGGGGAGGGGAAGGAAAAAAAAAAAAAGAGGTTAGAATGGGAGAGAGCCAAAGCATAAGAGACTCTTAAAAACTGAGAACAAACTGAGGGTTGATGGGGGGTGGGAGGGAGGAGAGGGTGGGTGATGGGTATTGAGGAGGGCACCTTTTGGGATGAGCACTGGGTGTTGTATGGAAACCAATTTGTCAATAAATTTCAGAAAAAAAAAATAAAATAAACATTGGGGTACAAGACCAAATTTCATTCTTTTTCAGTAACTATTCATGAAAGACCAACCATGTGCAAGGTACTGAATTAGGCCCCCATATAAGTTTTTGCAAAACAAACAAACAAACAAACAAGATATAGTGTCCATTCCACTAAGGACATTTTGATACAAAATGTTTTCTTCCTCTATTAGCTACATGCACATAATATTTCAACTTAGACTCAAAGCCCATCTTCTGTTGAGGGAGGAACTACCAGAAAATACAAGAGGCCTGTACATTCACCTCCTAAAATATGACCCTTTCCATAAACAGGTCCAAACACGGAGCTCCCAATCAGTAGTTTAACATTATTCTCTAAGTTAAGAAATGGTCTATGTGGCAAGCACTATGACAACCACTTGCCACATGTGGCTATTTGTATTTAAATTAAGTAAAGCTAAACTTAAGCTTAGTTAAAAATTCAGTTTCTCAGTCACGCTAGTCACACTTAAAGTGCTCATAGCTACATGTGGCTAATACCACACTGAACAGAGTAGTTATAGAACGTTTCTATTATTGTAGAAAATTCTATTGAACAGTGCTAGTATGTGTTTGAAATGCATTCCCCTTAAAATTGTTGAACCAAAGAACCATAGGATTGTATAAATAAAAAGCCATAAGGCCATTATAGATGAAAGTAAGTTAATTCATTCATTAGTTCTCTATGGGTTTAATAATCATGCATTAAGTGCCTACTATATGCCAGGCATTGTATTTGTAGTAGGAGATATAATTAGCAAAATAGGTATGATTCCTGACCTCATTTACCTTACAGACAATAAAATATGTAATTTCAACAGAATGTGATTATTTACTGCTACCTCTAATTTTGTTGCAATCACAACAACAAATGACAATTCTTTCACATTTATACCTGCCAAGGGGAGAAAACGTTTTGTCTCCTGAGAGGTTACAATCTTTCTGAGTCACATAACCCCCATACTAACTAAAAGCAAGTTTCCTTCCAGACATTTCTGTGGATTACTCAGGTTTAAGCTTAATAACGAGCACTTAGGTCTATTTACCTCACATAGATTCAAATATGAGTGTTTCAGTCTTTGTAATCTATAATAACAGGTAACTAAATAGTCTCTGGGACAGGCTTTATGACAGAGTCAAAGCTATGTGTCTGGGGGATACAAAAGAAGACAGCTTTGAGAATGTCAAAAAGAAAGCCCAAAAATCCGCCTTCAGCTGGGTTAGTTTAAGTCATCCTAGTTGGTAGAGGAACATTTCTTATCTGTAGCTATTCAAGCTGAACATTACCCAGAGGAGTGAGCACTAGTCTTAACCCACGATTTCAGTGGTTAGTGGGCTGGATCTTGATCACTCCCTCCTGAAATTGTTTTAAGATCTAACTCCTACAGAGGATTCAAGAGAAAGATCAAGAAAATACCCACATAAGAGCCAAAGTTTATCTGCCAAGATTCTTAATGTTACTTCAAAATTCTCCCTCCTTAAGAAAATACTAATTCTTTCTGCTGAGAAACAATGAACATGTATTCTTGAAAGAAAGCAATAACCTCAAATTTAAGAAAGTTAAATAAAATATTTCCTGAAGTCTGTCTTCATCGACTAAATGTGCATATGCATGTGTGTATGTTTTATGTTCAGGAAAAGTTGACTCCACTTTCTTTAAAATAAAAATAACTTGAATGTCTTTAAGCATGACATTCTCCAGTTAATGACGAGTCACATCACACCCTATCAACCTCAAGATGACCTACTTTGTACATATATGTAACTACTCAGTTTCTTCAGTCTTTTGAGTATGCAATTCTTAATTTACCATGACTCTAATTATTATCTTCTTTCCTTCCCACGGAATAGTCAATGTCTTCAACATGGATTGGACAACACAGAAAGGGAGCTTTCCTTTGTAGATCTTAAGAAACCATACATATCTTGTTCACCATTTTCCACTGATGACTGTCATAATACATCACAAAATCTGTATTTGTTATAAGTACAGAATGAATGAATTAATGAATGGTTAACAGCGGCCATTGCATTTTAGACACTTGTCATTATTAAGGCTAAATTATTTTATGTTATTAGTCTCTCAAATACTGTGGGTATGAGACAATGTAAAGTTCAGAAGGAAAAACCTGTGGCCTTTCTCATAGAAACCAATATGCATATCTCACTTCCCTGGAGCTGGAGCTGGATCTGAGAAGACCTCTGAATTCTGTGAAGTCATGGGAATGGGAAAGGTGTTAGGTAGGGTTCTGGGCCAGGACAGCAGGAACAAGCAACTTGTACCTCGTGAAGCCTGGTTTCCAGCAGCAGCATGAAATCATAAGTGATTCACAATTTTAATGGTATCACCTCTTTTGAGTTACACATAAAGAAGGAATTTAACTGGGATTTGTTAAAGGTATTTTATTTTGCTTCCTATATCTCACCGGGCATTTCATTAGCGTTTTACTTCTGCTCTAAAAAGAAAAAGGGAAGAAAGAGAAAGCCTTAAAAAACCAGAGGAGTCTGACCATCTGTCTATTAGATGCAAAGCTACGGATTGTGGTTCTTTGGCCTACCTCAGCTTTTTCTACTCTGAAAACTGAATAGGCTAAAAATGCACACACAATTAGAGGGTCAAGTAAAGAATGAATATACAGGTACACATACTTACACACACACACACACACACATACATACTTATACACACATATGCACAACTGCAAAGAGTAATATAAATCTTTACATTTTCTGAGCTGAAAGATGTCCTGTGATCACTGCCATCATAATGAGTACCCTGCTGAGAAGCCACAAAAATTGCCATAATATTGCCTCCAGATGCTAGCTATCAATGTTCCCTCTTCAGTAAAATAGCACCAAAATGGTACAGAAGCACTTTTCTGCCTATTGTATTCTTTCTGTCCCCATACCTCTCTCTTTCCATACTCCTGACTGGGCAGTTGTCCAAAGTTACAATGAGCTCAGGAGAATATGATCAGAAAGTATTGTATAATTTTTATAATTCTTTAATCACTATACCTTGACACAGCTTCATAATTTAAACTTGGGCATTTGATTTAACCTGATCATAAGCAGAAAGAGAATTGGGTCTGCTCTGTAATTAATCATTTCTGCATTACATTTCCCAAAAAACAATATAAGAAACAAAGGAACAGGAAAAATCCTAACCCAGACCTTGATGTGCAAATAATTGTCCTGGCTTGGCTTTTGTCATTGTAGAGGACAGTAGCCCCGGCTAAGGTTTATTAATATATGCTCTCTAGACAGACATAGAACACTGTAAGTCCTGCCCATCCCAAAGCCCCGGGAAATTCACAGAGCGTGCCTCACTTTTCTACTCATTCCTTTTCCCTACAGTTTCCTCTGCATAAACATTCTTTATCAAAAAATGCTGGTTTTGATCTTCCTACTTTTAAATACCATAGAGTGCCTAAGGCTTGAAAACTACATGTTTCTTTGCTCTTGGTTCAATATGCTCAGTGGGAGAAATTTGTCATCGGAGTTGTTGCTGTTGGAGAAATATAGAAATCTCCTTTCCCCTCAGTCCCTGAAGCATCTGTTGCCTGGACTTCTGTTTGTATTAATGAAATATGCCATCTGCATTGTGTAGGCTTTTACATTTCAGTAGGAAGCAGAGAAGGGAATCCCAAGGAGGAATCCATTAGCCATATAATGCCCCCTTTGTGCTCCTTCATGCATGACTCAAAAACCAAATCCTCCTGACCACCTGTGACCACTGCCATGGGCACAATTTTAAAGCAGGGAAAACTCAAGTTCTAAACAGGCCATCATTTCACTGTGGGTTGACTAACAGTCACTCATCTATTTGGAAATAAAGTATTGCAGATATAGTTTTTTCCTCTGCCTTAATAGGTAGAGCCTTAGTTAGAACCCTTTTAGACATAAATGACAGAAACCCAACTCTATCAAGCTTCAACAACAAAGAAGATATATTGCCCATGCATCTGAGAATTTTAAGGGGAGAATCCTCAGGTCTGACTGCCTCCAGATGCTCAAATGTTGCCAGGAATCGGCCTCTCACCTCTCAGCTCAGCTTTCATTGCTGTTGGATTATACTTAAGCAAATTCTCATCAGGCTGCTATACTTTTGTCCTGGGTTTATATCTGACCTGCTCAGCAGCCCTATGATTCATTAGTTCCAGCAAAAATCTAGAAATTGAGTCTCTTTGGCTTGAAAGGTCTGGCCTTTGTCACCTCCCTTCTTTTGAACCTGTGTTTCTGGCCAAGAGGGATGCTATGCCCTTACTGACAGACCAGAGTCTGTGTCCCTCAGGATCAGGTGTGTGGGATCTACTCTACTATAACCACATGGTCTGGAAGTGGGGAAGGGACCATCAGGGTCACGTTCCCAGAAGAAAGCATGCTTAAACAGGCCAAAAGCAAAAATGCCTACCCCAGAAAGGGAAGCCCAAAATGCATTCCAAGACTTGGCATTTTAGAAGACTGCTTAACCTCATCTGATCGTAGTATTGGCAGAGTCCTTTCCTCCACTCCCTACCCCCTACCCCACTTTACCAAATTCTCTGAAGAATGCAGAGAAATTCCTTTGGGATACACAGGTATTGCTTACCTTTTAGGGGGTCACATCAGGGTCTAGGTTTCAGAAAAGGACAGGTCAGGAGTTAGTGACCAGACCTCAGAAATAGGGAGCTGGCAAGTATGAAACTACCTCAGGTGTGTGGGAGAAAGAATCAGAAAGAGAGAACTAGAAGAGCCAAGAATGGCCTGAATGGCAGTGGTGCATCCAAAATAACCAACCAGGGAAAGATATGCTGGACAGAAAACTCAATTTTAGTTCTCAATAATTAACATATATATTGAAGGTATAATCATACTAAGACTAGGAATCAAACCATTAATGTATGTTGAGTAAATGCTATGGGTCAATTACCATGCTTAGCATATCTAACTTAATGAGGAATCAAATTGTGGGGGTGAACAGAGGAGTGGCTCAAATTAACCATGTGGAGACTCAAAGAAGTGTAAAGGCAGAAGGTGATATCTCAGTTAAGATCAGAAGGACATGTAAAAGGCGGAAGGAGAGGGAGACTGATTTAGAAAGTGAACAAACACAGTGTATCCAAAGCCCTTGCGATAGTTCTGAGAATGCAGAGATCAGGAAGGAAAGAGTGCTTCTTTATGGCTGAAGCACTACATGAGAAGGGCAGAAGCAGGGGAGAAAAGAGTATAAAAAGTCCAGAAGGTTAGAAGGGCAAGAAAACAAACAAAAACATCAACAAGCTGTACTGGATTTGGACTTCTTTGGCCTCCAAGACTGGTCAAAGCAAGAAATGGTTATGCCTCTGCCGCTGGATGCAGTTAATGAGAAGTTAGGATTAGGATCTCATCACCAAATATGCTCTCTTATTGCTGCATACATTCAGATGATATAGATGAGACTCACTCTTAGGGTAGTTTTATGCTGAACAAATTCAACCATCACTCCACATTTGACAAGAGCAAGATGCTCTGCCCCAATGGTAATTATGCAATAGGTCAATCCAGCTACACAATGAGCATCTGATCTTGGTATTTCCCAAATCAAGCACAGTGCCCAGCATATCACAAGCTCAATAAGTGTCTGCTGAATGGATGCTATGGACAGATGAGTACAAGATGTCTCTTACTGGAACCAAGCCAGACCTGAGAACTATCTATTTACCCTGTACTTAGTTAGCTACCAAAGAAGTGCCACTCTTCCACAAGCCATCCATCTAAATATTGGATGGCATTATAAGGAAAAGCTGTTATAGCTCTTAAAGGAAATGATTCCTGCAGAGTTTCAGAGTTCTAAGAAAAAAAAATCACACTCAGCTCTCAGCATCAGGAATAAGATTCGTCTTCTTAACTACATTTTTTAAATCAAATGAGCATTGTTAATCTTATAAATACACGTGTATATATATTTTTTTGCTTTAGCTACTAGAAAGTTTGTAGTGAATGTGGGGAATAATATATTAGCTGAAGAGAATAATACCATGTACAAATGCCCATGACAGATTTATTCTAGGACTTTATCATTTTCCTTCACTGACTTACTTCACATCCATCAGCATTTTTGTTTTAAAAATTGTCCCTATCTTATTCCCTAAGGTTGTAAGGGACTTTATGAAAATCTATATAATGTGAAAGGATAAACAGATCAATGGGGACAACACAGATGAAGTGATAGCTAGGTAAACAGTACCTATGAGGTCTTTATGCCCTTGTCCACTTCTACTTCCTTTTAATTTCTGAAGATACCTGCAATATCAATAACATTTTTCTCTTGTAATAATAACCATATCCTGAGTACAGCAGCATCTTGATTGTTTCTAGGCACCTAAGGACACATGACTAGATGTGGGCAATGGGCGGTGACAAGAAGTGACATATATGGTTTCCAGATGAGAACATTTAATTATAATGTGAGACCCTCCACAGCTTTCTTCCCTAGCCTCAGAACTTGCGGTTACAGGTGGTGAACTCCTCAATGTCTGGGTCCCTGAATGATAGTCACGCAGAGCAGGGCCCCCAGAGGACTCACACTTGTCACATAATGTAAATAAGATACAAACATTTCCTGATTTAAGCTTCTGATAATTCAGAGTTGTTTGTTACTGTGGCATCAGCTAATCTTTCCTGACTGCTGTATATGCTAAGAAATGCAGCACACAGCCAGTAAAATGAAAGCAGTAGACAATCCTCCAAAGGAGCTGAACCTGCTAGTACAGGAAGTGAAAAAATAAGGTAAAATATCAAAAGTTTATTGTGGGTTTTGAAGTATGCCTTCATAACTGTGCAAAAGAATTAGAGTTCAGAGATGAATAATCAAAGTTATTCAGATGGACACATACAACAAAGAAATATTGAGATGCTGTTATTATTTACCTACAGATTCTTGCTGCTTTGTACATTTCCGGCACTCAGCTGAGGCATACATCTGGTTTTAGAGAAAGGATATGGTTTATATAAGGTTTTATTTGAATGGTCCCTAGGAGAAATCCTATTAAACCCATTAAGGGAATTATAAAGCAGACACACCTTACTATGTCTAAGGACTTGAGAAAGTTACACTGCCTTGCTTGGCCTTATTTTTGTTTTATTAGTAAAATGGAGAGTGTTGTGCCTGTCTTACAGCATTGTTGAGACAATCAAATTAAACAGTCCAAATAAATCCTTTGCCAAAAAAAAAAAAAAAAGAACAAAACAAAACCTCAAGAATTGTTAGAAGCCTCGTCAAACTTTTCATTTTACATATTTAAAGTCTTATGCCCAGAGAGGTTAGCCTAGTTGTCCACGTCCCAAAGCTGGTCAGTAGAGCTAAGAAGAAAGTGTTGATTCCACACAGCTGCTGCATACTTGTTATATTCCCTAAGGACCAAACAAGTAGCTCTGTAACAAATTAAATTGAATTAATTTGTAGATAGATAAAATAATGTGTCTTGATCATCAAGACAGCACAGTTGTGGAAAAATGAAGAAATCTGGAGAGTGTCTGTGTATGGAGTTACCCGTTGAGAGGCAAGACTGCTCACACCTATCCTGAAACCTACCACTTGGTACAGCCTTTTATGGTCTTTTCCAGTTTATTCTGTCTACCTTTACAGAGCACAAAGCATATGCCATCTAGGATAAATACCGGGCTTTTAATTATGGCCTGCTTTGTAACCTATCTCCTTGTTATCATTGTTATTAATTCCACTTCATATCGACATTACCTTTGCAAGTGAGTATATTTAGCATCAGAAATAAACAATTAGCTGAACTCTTTGAGGGTGGGTGTTGGATGTTGACTACCTTGCATCATCGTATATCATAAACCACATCACATAATGGTAGGTCATAAGGTATTTCTTATAGTGTTATACACATAGAAGGCACTTAATTTGCACTTGCCGAGTGAATAAATAAATGCATGAATAGAGAAACAAACTAATAAAAGAAACTCACCTGCCTGTAGCCAAGTGCCTGGGAGAGATGATTGTATAGTACTATATTATTCTATTCTCTGATGTTAAGAGTCTGATTTAGACTGGCAGATTCAAAATAAGTAAGAGGCCATTCAGACTAAGCAAATCGCAACAGTGATACTTATTAGTTTATAGAAAAAGACCAAAGACTTATAACGTGGGTCACTTGAAACAGGGATAAAGCAAAGACCCAGCAAATTCACAGCAGTAAGCAATCTCATAATGCAAAGGATAACCTAATAGATCTTTCCCACCTGTTATTTCTCTAAGGGAGGATTCTTTCCACAAAACCAGAGATGACTAACTTGAGAGGCAAAGCACGATTGCTTAAACCAGCCATGCATCACTGGCACCAAATTGCTACAACTGAAAATGCGAAAAGCCGGCTAACCGCATTCAAGAAAACCCATTTAATTTCCATAGAACATCCCTTCTTGTAACACGCTCCCTTGTAGGGAAGACCACAGTGAGAAAATCCCTAGGTTCCATATTTCAAGTCTCCAGCGCAAAAAGCAGCAAGCATTGACTTATGCAAAGGAGCAGAGGAAACTGGGGGTATGATAGCTTTGCTTAGGGGTCTGTATGAAGAAATGAAGAGGTAAAGAGCAAAATAACCAGCAGTTCGAACATGAAGTTCAAACTAGAAGGTACTATGGCATAGTGGAAATCACAAATGTCTTTGGAGCCAGAGTATTTAAATTTATAATGCACCACTTACTGAGTATCTGCGTGCAGTCTCGGGCAGGTTACTTCATTTCCCTGAGCTTCATTTTCCCTTTTCAACTGGGGTCATTATCACCTGTTTCTCAGGATTACCATAGGATGACATGAGCTCATCCATAACTGTGGCTGGCATATAGTAGGAGCTCATAAAATAGAATTCCTTCCTGGCTATCCTCAGAGACATTCCTGATTGCACAAAAACATGTAGAATGTTGAGATGATCCATAAAATGCCCAGATTTAGGTAGAGCAGGGGTTCAGAGCTAAGCTGCCACAAGAACGTAAGCATTCTCCCTGCTCTCCATGAATTATGCAAAATCCATACGATGATGTGTCTGGGCCATTGCCATCTGGCTTCTCAGGTGTTTCAGGAAAAGCACGACAGAGAAGGCTAGGTGGTGGCTGTTATCACCACGTTGTTAAATATATTAATGGTAATGTGGCTAACTGTGACTTAACCACATTATAAAACGCGATCCTGTAGTAAAAATCACAAAGTGTTCTTTCCGTAACATCATGGCAATTGTCCATGAAATGTCATTTAGAGAAAAGACACAACTATGGAACAGTACATACAGGATGAAACTAGTTATTTTAAAAACAACACAAAATAACATTTTTTGTTTCCTTGCATATCCATCTCCAGACATAACAAATGTAAACTATCTGAAAAAAATACATAGTATTTTGCCATAGTAACCTTTGGCAAAAGAACCATGGTTTGGGAACAGACCACAGAACACCAATACTTGTATCGTTTTTTAAAAATCTTTTCCAACAAAAATTTGCTCATGTGTGATTTTTATAACAGCAGGAGAAAAGGAAATGAAGGCAAGCCCATCCTCATGGGGACGCTGGCTGGTGTATGGGCATCTGCCAAGGGGAGAAAGACAACCACTGGACGCCTCCGTGAAGGCAGGTGTGCCAGTCTGTGCTCAGTGCCAGGCTTGAGAAGTGCTGTGGAGCCTGTGACCTCATACACTCCAGAGGGCAGAAAGATGTCATCTCCTAAGGGAAAATAGTTTTCGAATTACATCCTTATTTTCATCTCTCCATTCTCACCCCCTAAGCCCAATACAACCAAGCGCCTGCCTTTCCTGACCTTGGTCAATCCTGATATTTCTCCCATGTTTGTTTTCTCCTTCAAGCAAAACTATCAGAAGTCTGTGTTTTTTTTTTTTTAATTCTCGCTCCCTCTCCTCCCCCCCCCCCCCCCCCCATTTCAGAACAAGAACTGCTGAGCAGAAAGTTGACAGAAGTTCTGGTCTAAAGTCAGGGTTCTGCTTCTCTGATCGCTAAACCAGGAAGGGGGAAGAAGAAGCTACTCAAATTAATTACAGATAAAAATAGGACATTTGACTCTGTGTGCATGTACGTGTGTGTGTGTGTGTGTGTGTGTGTGTGTGTGTGTGTGTGTGTTTGAGAGACAGAGCGAGAGAGAGAGATTCTGAAGAAGGAAAGAACACAAAACCCTAATATTCAGTGATTCATAAATGAATAGCTATAGTGAATGAAAGTATTGACACTGACAGCACAATAGCCCAATAAAAACAAAAAGAGGAAAAATCCTGTCTCATGGTCCAAAGTGAGGCACCAATTTAACACTTGTCTTACAGCCTGAATTTATAGCTGGAGATAAGCTATGAATTGGGCATGAAGGGAAGCAGAAGAGAACACTCAAGTTGGAATAATGCTAAGTAAATCCTCAGTGTTGTTGATGTCATTTTAGACATTGTTAGAGATGCACAGACAACATCAGTCATTCTGACAAGCCCCTTCTGTTCACTGTTACTGCTTTCCCTCACATTCAAGATGAGAAAATATATTGCTTTACACCCACAATATCCCCTCTCTCTTTTTCACTTTTTTCAAACTTCTAAAAATCATGGGGCAGAAACAAACAGACCAGAAAAAAAGAAACAAAAAAGGTAAGACAACAAGCAAACAAACTGAATGAGGCCCAAAGTGTTTAATTAGAGAACCAAAGCATTTTCCAACTTAGAAGTGGGCACGTGGTAAAAGATTCTAAATGAGGTTACATCTCCCCATTAAAAAGTGAAGCGATTGGTCCTTAAAATCACAGTTCTCCCACAAATGATGCTGAATTCTTAGAACAGATGAAATAGTGTGCATATGGTAATGATGCAATATGGCAGACAACCATACTTGTTCAATAACCAGTAAAAAAGAAACTAAAATGGACTGCAACTGTGTGAATACTAATTATTCAAAGTAGGTTCAACTAGAGAATCTTGAAATGAACAGATTAAAAGTCACAAGGCAGAACACTTTGAGAGCAAGAAATATAAAAAATGTCTAAACTCATTTTTATACCCCAGCAACTAGCACAAGGCACATTCAATGAACATAAAGTGTCATAAATTAATGCCAAGATTATAAACAAATCTGGGGTCTGTCCTGAGTTAAAGATGATATTATGACTGGATAATTTTTAGAATGTTTAATTCAAACCGTGAGAATCTTCTTTGACCTCTAAGATATAGTTTCATGTTTAAATTTGGGTGCCCTGGAGACAGCAAGTCAGAGTTACAATCTGATTTACCATTTTATTAGCTGGGTGATGTGAGCACGTTGCCCTTTCAAAGACTGACTCCCCATCTGCAAAACGGAGACAGCACTTACACCTACCTACGATGGTCAGAGTGAAGATTAAATAATATAATGTATGAAAACTCCTTTGCACCATGCCTTTTAGTGTTAGTGTGCTTGTGAAACATTTGTCACCACTGTTCTTGTGGAGCACAGCGGCCCCAAGAAGACAGATGTGTTCGGTGGTCCCAATAAGTATGGCATGTTCCAACCTAGAGTTCCCAACTCTGACCACTGTCTGAAGTGGAGATAAGCCTCTATTGCATGTACCTAAGTCTTACTGCCTCTGCAAGTCTGATTCCAATGTTAGGATCAGGTATGCCATGGGAAACCTGCCAAATAGCTAACATAAAACAGAATCGAGGCTGATCAGTTTTGAAACATATGTTTTTGTCCCAAACTGGAGACTGTTCTTAAGCTAGCTCTGAAGTGTTCATACCTGAGTACAAAAGACTGAAAAGGACGGAAGTGTATAATTAATAGTGTCAACTCTCCTCTGGCTACTTTTTCTTGGGAACTAGTAGCCAGTTTTATCTGAGCACTGGTGTAGTTACCACTGGTGGGAAGTACAAAAGAAACAAAAAGGGAATCCAATCTAAGAGTAGGTGATCCATCAACTTGCAAAGTTATGTTCGAGCAAAACCAAAAAATAATAAAAACAAAAATAAAATAGGAAAGAAAAAGATCCAAACTTGATAAACAACCAGTCAGGGTATGTATAAAATGCGTCATTTTTGGGGCGCCTGAGTGGCGCAGTCGGTTAAGCGTCCGACTTCAGCCAGGTCACCATCTCGCAGCCCGTGAGTTCGAGCCCCGCGTCAGGCTCTGGGCTGATGGCTCAGAGCCTGGAGCCTGTTTCCGATTCTGTGTCTCCCTCTCTCTCTGCCCCTCCCCCGTTCATGCTCTGTCTCTCTCTGTCCCAAAAATAAATAAAAGTTGGAAAAAAAATAAAAAAAATAAAATGCGTCATTTTTTTTTTCTTTATGAAACTCACGGAGCAGACAGCAGTTCTCCAACCTGATCAAGGGAACTGTCAGCCTTTTGGCCAGCTAACTGCAATGGTTGAGAGCTAAATTTTCTCTCACTGTCCACTCTTTCCAGCTCTCTCAAAACAAAAATGACCATTTTCTTTATTTCCATAAAGGCCTGGAAGCTTCACCAATTAGCTCAGCCAGAAATTTGCAAGGATTATAGTGATATTTGGCCACTTCAACATGAAAATCTCTTTGTCTGTGCCATTGGAAGTCAGGACCAACTTCAAGCATCCAACCTTACAGTGTCTGCTCTCACTAGAAGGGCATCCTGAGAAACATTAGGTCAGAAGAGCCTGCCTGTCTGGATCTCCCTCTCAATGACACAGACAACCAATATTGAGCTTCATGTAAGCTCTCTCTCTAGACCAGTCTGATTTTATGTTGCCAGTGTAATATCAGTCAGTTATGAACTAATGACTAATCAGAATAAATCCATTCAAAGTCCTCAGTATCACAATACAATTAAAATCAAGCTAGATTTTCTCCAAAATTAATAATTAAGGGACATATAGACACAAAGAATGACAAGAGAGTCATATAAGAATTATCATTATGGGAAAATCTAGGTATCTAACATGCAGATTCTAAGATTTTTGTGCGTTTGTTTGTTTTGGTTTTTCCTGGTGTTTGTGGAATCATTTCACAAAATTATGTAGCATAGCTGCTAGAAGGATCTGTAGAAATCACAGATCACTCTCTCTTAAATTTATCGAAGAAAAAACCACTGGTGTTCTCAAGGATTAAGCACTTTACCCACCAATGAACGTTAGCAAAGCTGGACCTAAAATTCAGCATTCTTTGGAGGTGATTTTCTCCCTTTTCCAATAAACATTGCAATTGTGGCTCATTTTGCAAAGGATTTGGAGATACACATGATCTGTTTCTTAGAAATTGCTAGTAAGCTATACACAAATGTGCTCTACACATGAGTCAGGAAGTTTCATTCAGTCCCCTAGTCCCAAAAAGCAACATCTCAAACATGGGCAATGTCTTCCCATCCACACTCTGGTGAGGGGATGTAGATACTCTGTCTTCGACACTACTCGCCAGGTGGTGACTGTATCATGTTTTTATACAGAAGAAATGGCTTACTCTGTTTGGATATGGGCTAAAACTTTGAAAATTTGGCAACTGGGGTGGGGGGGGCATGAGAGGGCTGGGAAGCTAAAAATAATAGTGAATGAGGGGGAAAACAGGCTTTAAGCTAAGTTGAAAATCAGTATTTCTTGGTCATAACAGGAAAACTAATTCAGTGCCACAGACATCTGGTAGCTTGTCTTAATTGAATCACTCAGTTGTGTGTTTCTTTTTTTCCCCCTCTGCACTAATAACCGAAGTTTAATGGGATTTTAACATTTCCAGCAAGGTGGCACATATCCCCAGCTCTCACAGAAAGGTAATTGACCAAGATTGTATTAAACCATCATTATGGGAAATGCTTCAGGTCCCAGAAGAAAGGCTACCAATGCTTCTAAATTGGAATGTTCTTCCTTCCTTCGTCCCTAAGGTGATTTGCCAATAAACGAACATGTCAGCAAATGTCTATAACACATGATTAAACATGATCCAATCTGATTAAATACCTATTTAAGGTCACATTTATCTCTGCTTGACTTTATTATCTCCTCTTTGACCTAATTGTTTCTTTTCTTTCCTTATTGTGTATGTCATTGCTTTGGTAGTCTCTTGAGTCATACCATAGCCCTCTTCATTTTAAGCTCACTTTAAGCCTGACCTCCTCCAAGGAAACCAAGGCTTACTTCACCCTGTCTAAAACAAAACAAAACAAAACAAAACAAGCCCTCCAATGCCTGCTTCTAAATTTAAAAACTGCAATTAAACACTTAGATCATCAGCCTAGAAAAGGTGACATGCTAGGACTTTGAGGACACGTGGTCAGCATCTTTGAAAATTTCCCTGGACTACTCAGATTACTATGGTTCCTAAATAAGAAAATCTTAAGACAGACAGCTTTCCACTTTATTAAAATTCTGGGACTCCAGACTGTAATCAGATTTAATGAGAAACAAAAACTAATCTGACCTCCCATGACCTGTAAGAGAGAAGAACCTCTATGATCTTTTGCATCCCAGTAATTTGATCTAAACCATTTTCAGCCTCTGGGATGAAGTCGGAAATCTTCCTTCGGACCCATTCCCTGCACATGTGTGGACAGCCTGTCTCCAGCCTCATTATGAAACGCCAACAAGAGGGGACACAACATTTCTGCTCATTGCTGGGGCACTTCTTTTGATGGATGGGGATTTTATCTCCTTTAATTGTGGGCATTTCCCTGTATCCCAGTTATGAGGAGGATCTGTGACCTCAACATAATTGTATTAATGAATCAATTCCAAGAAGACGGGACACAGTCTGTCCATGACAGAATAAAGAGTCTAAAAGATTTGTTAGGAACTAATGAGCAAATTGGGAGAATACTTATAAGCACTCTGCTTGCCATAAATAGCAACAGCAAGAGAGCAGTGTACAACTCAGTGCCATGGGCAAGCAGCCTTTTCTTCCCCCACCCGCTCATTTGAGCCCAGCAGTGGTTAACATGATTTACAGATCTTTGGTGGCTTGGACAGCAAATAAGATGCCAACCTGAATCGTGTTCATAACAGACTGATTATTCAGAGAAGATATGTAATTGCAAAAAATGCCCATGGTACATTGGCTCTTCAAGAAAGCTTGTTGATAATGAGCCAGATCTTGCCAGGTAAGAGAAATTAACTGGTTCAGGATTCTATGTTGTCATTTAGGGCATTTCTTTTCCCTAGATTTCTTGGACCAATGAATGCACTTTCCTTGCATACAGTTCCCTCTGCTTTCAGTCCCATGCTTCAAATTCTAATTTTCCAGGATATATCTGCTTAACCCTGCATAGGTTCTGACCCCACCATTACTTCAATTTTCTTAGAAGACATGTTCTTTGTAGTTAGTCATTTCTATGTAACTGGTATGTCTTTTAGTTCATTTTCTTAAGTGTCTGTGTGTCCTTTCTGGGTATCTTTCCCACATGGCATAACTTTGCCTACTGTCTGATTAATTCTAAAGGGAATATAAAGATGGAATCATTTTCTTGAAGACACAGAGGCACCCAAACAACAGAATAACCTCTGATGATGTCTTCCGTATACACCTCTTGCCTTTCTGATTCACTGTCACTTCACTTATGCTTCCTTCCTGTGTGGACTGATCTCCCCTCTGCCCTCATGCTCTAATTCTACCTTTCCATATGGGTTGCTTGGTTCAAAGCCACGCCACCTTGCTTGATCTCTTCCAACTAGTAGGTTGGACCCACTTCTCCCTCCAGATCTGATGTCACACTCTTATATAATAGGGAGTTGGGTGAATATGGCAATAAAGATTGGTTTTGGAGTCAGGCACACCTGGATGTAAATCTTGCCTCTCTCATTTACCAGTTGTGTAACCTTGGGCCAATAATGTATCATCTTGGAACCTTTTCTCACAGCCCAATGCCAAAATTCCATCAAATGCACAACTCACCCTTGAAGTGGAATTAGTGGATAGTGACTAAAATAGCAATGCTTCAGATATAAAGACATCAACAACAATAAAGCATAGCCTTGAAGAAACATGTAACTAATCAGAGCTCGTTAATATTGTAAGGAGAGTCAACTTGAAAATTCAAGAATTCAGATACTGTTTACCTAATCCCCAACTTTTCCTAAATGTAATCCATTATAATGCCCTAAGGTCTGAAATATTTTCCTACAGCTGTGTAAAATAGTAGTTAAAGAGTACTGACTTTCCTTTCACCTCATGTTGTAAACTAAAAGGCTCAATAAAAATGTATTTAGTGTCTTGAAAATAAAAATTTTCTTCAGATGTTTCAAGGATTGCATAAAAGTAGTTCTGCAAAACAGCTAGGAAAGTGACTGGAACTGAAGAGGTCTTCAACACATCTTCCTTTACTTTCTGTCGATGTTTCCAGTAGACTGTACGCTCTTCAGGGTAAGCAGAAAGTCTTACATATCTCCATGGGCATCAAAAAAAAAATCCACCACACTTGTTTTTCTGGTCAGGAGTATTAATTCCTTCTTCCAGATAAACTTAACTTAAATCATGCTCTCCATGAGGAAGGATTTACACACGAGCAATAGGATCCTCAAATGGGAGAGCAGGATCAAGGGCTGACACTATGCTCCATTCTCCTTCCACGATTGGGGAAGCCTGCCCAAAGCAAGAGTGAACTTTCACTAGCAGAGACAAGGCAAATGGGCAGTGTGGCTAATATTTTGGAATCATCAGGCCTGAAGTGGTTGACTATATCTCTGCCATGTACAGTCGTTTGGCTTTGGACAAGTTTCTGAGCCTCGATGAACCTGAGTATTCCTTCTGCAAAATGGAAGTAACAACATTGCTGTGTGAGGATCAAATCTAATGACAAAATCCATATAATGTGCTTAGCAAAAAACAAGCACGCAGACAAAAATCCCAACCACAACAGAGGGGATTACCAAATGATTGCCAAATCATTTTTCCAGGACGCATTTTCCTAGCTGGGATTTCATTAACTCTAACATCCCTTTAACTTGGAGACAGAGCATTTCCCCAAGGCTTCTCCTTGCCTCACAATGCGGATTAACATTAGTTCTCTGGCATTTCTCCTCACTGCCCTTTAGCTATCAGCTCAGTATTTGATCAAGTTTCCTGAGTTTTACTCCCAGGTGGTGCCACTATTTCTAGTGACGAGGCTCTGAGGAGGAAACCATTTCATTTGTGCCAAGGTGTTCATAAGATGGTTGCTGAAAACATATCACACATCTAAAGCCCCTTTAAACCAGTAAATTATTTGCAAATGAGGATGCTATTTTCCATCACCTGTCTCCAAACATGAACTTGTAAAATATCAAGGCAATATCAAAAGTTTCAGTTATGATTCAAGATGCCAAGCACAAGTCCAGCAGAGCAGGTGCCTTGAGCTGGTTGCCACTGACAGCACACTGGGTAAAACTGTTCTGAAGTACCACATGCATGATAATAGCTTTCTAGATACAGCAAATAGATATAAGCAAATGAATGGTCTTAGAACCGTCTGCTGTCATTCATTCAAAAGAGAATCTCTCAGAGGCTGACTACCTTTGTTGAAAAATAAATTTAACTAGAATTTAGTTGCCGCAGGATGAAAGAACATGGAATAAATCAGTCAGTCTCAAGCAAGAGCTGCCATTTCCTCCAATAGTAATAGAAATACAATGATTGGGCTCAATTGGGCACTAGAATTACGAGGGAGGAAAAATAATGTACAAATAACTCTTGTCAAAGGCTCCACATGAGCCTGAATGATAACGCAACTGCCTTTGTTCATTATGGAGAAATCAGGTAGAGATGGAGTAAAAGTTATTAACTAGGAAAATATTTCATGTAAACATGATTTAGGTTTTTGTGTTTTAGCCACTTTTTCCAACTTGCCATTTAATTTGAAAATGGGAGTGTAGACTTGTCATCTTACGTTCAAGAGGCTTCTCTGAACAAGCCCTCAGACGGAGATCTTTAAGACCCTCTCCAACAGCTCTTCTAATTCTCCTTTCTCACTGCCCCGAATAACCTCTTTGAGGCCTTGGCTGAAATCTCTTTACTTTATTGATTTTGGTTTCCCCATCACTAGCACTAGTGCTATTGTTGGATTCTACATGAGAGACCATTGAGCATTTTCTGAAGTTCACAAAAGTTCTGCCCCGATCAAGTGGGAGTTTCTGTGGGTGTCAATGTTAGTTTATTTATTGGAGATGGAATTATGCTGTTCTGAGTTACAGAGAAGATCCCATCCCCTAGAACTGCAGCAGACTTAAATGATTTCTTCAGGAACATCCAAGAATTCTATATATTCTAGAGAAAAAAGACCAAATGATCAGGGAAGAAGGGAAGAGTTTCACAAACAACAAAAGAATGATTAAAAGAATTGTTTTATGATCCAGAAACTGAGACTTTATTGTGAGTCAAGAGAATGCCAACATCCTCAGTAGAACCACCAACAGTGAGAAAATCTGAAAACCTAGCCATTCAACAGCCCTTAGAGGCAGAGTAAATTTTTCAAAAAAGTGGGAGGCTTCATCTTATGGTTGCTTTTATTTGCAGAGTCACAAATAATCAGCATTTTTTAAAATCAAGCTTGATATTTCAAATATCATTAAAATGGAAAATGCAAAAAGGTCTCCAGACAGTGACAGAGTTAAATAACTTGAAGAGATAATTGTAATTTAAATGATTAACCAAAAACCTTCTGAAGTCTTCCCACAGGAATAAAGGCTGGGAGAAATTTATTTAGAATTGCAAGAGTAAATCAACACTACAGTGGTGGCCTTGCATGGCTGAGAAATCCTTCTGTGCAACACAGAACTGTGACATGACCATAAAAATAAAAAGATCTTAGGACCTGTCCGATATCAACTTCTACTCACAGTTTGGCCTATACACAACACAAGATTGAAAAGATTTCTTTATAGACTTTGAGCCCTAGAGTTTTTTTTCAAGCAGGTAGTGTTTCTGGTAATCCTGAAAGGGCTGTTCTTGTGTGTGTGTGTGTGTGTGTGTGTGTGTGTGTGTGTGTGTGTGTTAAAATAAACATAAGATTTGCCATTTTAGGGATTTTTAGGTGTGTAATTCAGTGGCATTGAATGCATTCTCGATATTGTTTAACCATCACCACTATCTGTTTTCAAATGGTACTGCCATTCCAAACAGATACTCTGGACCAATGATGTAGTAACTCCCCATTTCCACCCCTCACCAACCCCGGTAACCTCTGTTTCACTTTATGTCTCTATGGATTTGCCTATTCTAGGTACCTCATAGAAGTGGAAAGAACTAGAAGTTGAAATCACTTTTCAAGGTTCCCTTGTTGCAAACACCACACAGAGGTTGCTAGGCCCTGGAGACTTTCTCCCGCTCCTTACCCTACCTATTCCAATTACGAGCTATCTTGTACTGCAGCTCTTTATGCATTCATGTCCACCGGTGTTGGCATGGCCATTATTATTGGCATGCCCTCCTCCCCCAGGCCTGTTACTGCAATCTTTCAGATCACACTGCGGCCTTATGTCCTGACTGAATTTCAGCTCCTCTGAGCCCCACCTCTCTGTCCTGTAACTCATCTACCAACCGCAAAGCCTTCTTCAAAAACAGTCGCTCCCCATGGCGTGGTTTCATGCCCTCTCTTGGATGTTGTGGTACCTTAGAAAGGGCACCTCACTCTTCTTTCATTTAGAACATTTCTAGCCAGTGCCTATACTACACAAAGGACACCACCATGATAATCCTTTGTGACCGAGTTATCTCCCATCCATTTTGCAAACTGGGCAGCTGAGGCACAATCAACAGGTGAGAAAAACCCTCATCTTTGTCTACTCTCCCCTGTCGCCTGCCCCCAGCCTCCTTCCAATACGTGTGCTGTTGACCCAAAATAGAAAAACCATGTTCCATCAATGTTTCTTTCTTCAAGAAGAATAAAGTAGTAAAATCAAACCTCAAAAATTAAACATCTCAGACTCCATTGAGCTGGAATTTATGATAATTCTCTTCTTCATCACATTGAAAGGCTTCCAGTACGGGTCAGTCTCCCTCTCTCCCCCCACTGCATATCTTCTCCTCCTCTTCTCTCCTTCATCATCCCCAACCCTCATCTATCCCACCTTACCAGGGTCAAGTTTCTGTGAACTGCAGGAACTTCCTATAGCCAAGTTTTTCCCCAATTATGAGAAACTCTGCATTTTTCCTACACAAATATACCTAACCTAAAACATCCAGTGAGAACCCACAGTACTCTGCAAAGCACTATGCCATTCTCTCCGTTCTCATTTCGCATGCTATGTGCTCATTTCCACAAGGTAGCATTTAACTTTTATATTAGCTAACATAACTCCTCAATCTCCTTCAAAACTGGAGTTATTATATATTATTTATGTGATGTATCCACCACGGTGCCTAGCAATCCTTAGCACACAGACAGGAGACAACAGATACTTGTTGCTTGATTGATAATTCAGTCACAGCTGGGCTGAAGCTTATCTCCTTACTGTCAATGAAATAAAGGGCTTGCTAAGCAAATTAATACTGTAAACAGAGAGAGTTTGGCCTACTTTAATGTGAAAATCAACACACTATTTTAAGCAGCACTTCCGTGGCTGCTTCCATTCAAAGAATCAATGTGCTGATTGTGATTATTGTCTGTTTGTTAAAGCATTAACAAGATTCACTAAGATTACCATCTTCAACAGCCCTGTTGTTACCCTAAGCGTGCAACCACATTCCGGCTATTATTTCTCCTCTCATACATTTTAAGAATAAAATCTAGAAAAATGAGTCCTTGCACAGCTTACTTGGGCGAACACATGCAGGCTTTTTCTTGTCTTTGAAAACACGGTCACACTTTTGGAAGAGCCTTAGAGCTGTGTTGTTTTGTTTTGCCCTTGTCAGGAATAGAAGATGTCTTTAAAGGAGCTGGAAATCTAGACAGTGGGATGGACTTTGTGGGAAGAGTCCTTCCACGCAGCCCCACTGTTTTGTTCACAGCCTTCTCTCTGCGTGTCTTTGACTACTCTTGGCACTTGATCACAACCACAGTTTTTGAAACTCTCTAATATCATGACTCCAGGAATTTGAAAACTAAACGGGTCTAGAAAGGAACAGAAATCCTCAACGGATCCCCTGATTTCAATTCTGGTTAACTAATTGTCTTCTCCTGCCTGTTGCTATCTCAGCAGCAAACATGAACAGCTTACTCAAGAGCTTTCCATGTGTAACAGAAGAGCTGCTGAAAAGGACAGCATTCAGAACTCCAGATCCCCACCACCTTTGCCACAAATCACTACAATTTCCATGTGCGTCATTGAGATTACTGCCCCTGTGCATTGCTGCTGCTCCTACGCCTAAAGATAAAAAAGGGGTCAGAGGATCTTAGTGGCCCTGGGCAAAGTCACTGGCATACTTTCACTCGAATGGGAGGGAGGTGTGGGGTGGGATACAGATGTGAAGAAGGAAGAGGGGAAAGTATGTGGGTATGATTCACCCCATAAAGAAATAGCTGTCATTTCACTATAATATTTTATGACTTTTAGACTCTGTACTATCAATTCCTACCAACAGCTTTCCCTCCCTCCATCGCTGACTGGAGTAGACCACTGACGTTTGACATCTTGTCATTCTACAGTAGTTCCATGTAGTTGGACAAAAATGTGAGGGGGAGGGTGGAGTGGGCCATGGAAAGGTCAGCAGGGATGGTCATTACTGTTCCCATTACTGTTCCCTATAGAGAACCCCAAAGGATTTTAAGAGGAGTGAAAAAATAAAATCTTTGAAAACCTAGCTCTGGCTGTTCGGGTGATGTCTTGGGCCATGAGTTGATGACTTTGGCTTTGCCTACAATAAGGAGCAAACAACATGGTAGAAATCAGAAAAGGAGACGTTCCTTTGGAAATCACACTCTTACTACTCCATGTGTATATATGTACAATACATCTTTTAAAAACAATTTAATGTTTTTATTCATTTTTTGAGAGAGAGCGCAAGTGAGAGAGGGGCAGAGGGAGAGGGCGGGGAGAGACACAGAATCCAAAGCAGGATCTAGGCTCTGAGCTGTCAGCGCAGAGCCCCATGCAGGCTGGAACTCCTGATCTGTGAGATCATGACCTGAGCCGAAGTCGGACGCTTAACCAACTGAGCCACCTAGGCGCCACCTACAATATATCTTTGATTGAGGGTCCTGTCTTATTTACCAGTGTCAATCCTGTGAACAGAGAGCCCAACACATAGGTGTTCCTTGAAACAGGAGGAGGCCTGTTTAAAAAAATTTTTAAATTTTTTAATGTTTATTTATTTTTGAAACAGAGAGAGACAGAGCATGAGCAGGGGAGGGACAGAGAGAGAGGGAGACACAGAATCCGAAGCAGGTTCCAGGCTCTGAGCTGTCAGCACAGAGCCCGACGCGGGGCTCGAATTCACATACTGCGAGATCATGACCTGAGCCAAAGTCGGACGCTCAACCGACTGAGCCACCCAGGTGCCCCATACAATATATCTTTGATTGAAGGTCCTGTCTTATTTACCAGTGTCAATCCTGTGAACAGAGAGCCCAACACATAGGTGTTCCTTGAATATTTGTGAATTGATTTAAAATGCAAAAAAGGGGGCCATGAGAAAGAATAATTATACAATGGCAGGTAAGTCTCTGTTATACTAAATTTGTTCTAAAGAAAGTAAAGTCCTCAGCCTCCTTTAATCATGGCACATCTCTCCTAGGACTTAGCACAATTATAAGATTATTTGTATTATTCATGTATGTTACTCTCTCTCCTGCTGGAATATGAATTCCAGAAGGCTGCAGGTTGTATCTACTCACCGAATCTGTCACTGAGTACAGTGTTTTGCACATAGTAGGAACAAAACTGAATGCACTGAAGTATAACTGTGGTTTACATTCTTTTCTAATTAAGCATTGTAAAGGTAATAGTGTCACACACACAGATCAGGATTCCTTTTGACAAAGAAGATATACAATTATGTGACCAAACACAGCTTTAATTGTATAAAATGAACAGAAGTCACTGGAGAAATCATGAAAGGGCACTGATAAAACTGCTCTCCCCTGCCTAACACCTGCCAATCCATAAAAGTGCTTCTTCTAAGAAGCTCAGAACATGCATTGGGAGTTACCTAATGGCTCCACCTATAAGTGCATCAGATTAATACTGTATTCTCCAAAAAGAAATATATCCTACAGTGTTCTAGAAGAAACCAGAAAATTACAATAAAATTACATATATTAACACCCAGTCAAGTATCTGGCAGGCAGGAGACCCATGTTACTTGATAGCCATTGTTGCATTTCTGTTTCTTTTTCAGGTATTGTTAAAAATCACGTGTCCTTTTGTAAAATGATCCCAGGTGACTTTTATAACCAGAAACCAAAAGATAGATTAGATACGCTACTAAAAGCAAAAAAGAAAGAGAATACAGATATTACATATGGTTGTTATAGCAACTGAAAGTGTCTCCTGATCTCCTCATTTGCCCCCACTCTTTGCAACAGTCCTGTTTCTAGATAAATAATGTCTGGTTTTTCTTTTAAGTGGCTCATCAGGATGAAAGTAAACTGTGGCCTGTTTAGTAGCAAAGACTCTGAAGTCTTAGGGGAAACTAGAGAAAGAAACAAAAAGGCTGAAAGGAACAGACAACTTGAGATCAAGAAGGCAGAAACCAGAAATCTGTTTATGCACATATGGGGGCATTTATCAGACATTTCACAGGAGTGGCTGGTGAATCCATATGCAAGGGAGAGTGCAAGGAATCCTGGCTTCACTTCATGCAAATTATCTGTTAAAATATTAAAAAATCAAAAGGGAATGAGAGAATAGAAAACATGAAAAAAATCTTTATTTTTTTCTGATCCCATCTAGGGATCTACACAGTCTTCAATGAAACCAGAATGCATTGAGTCCAGATTGAGTTCAAGCCATCAAAGCTTCAAAGCAGTGGGTTTTGCTAGGCAAATCTGGGGCTCTATTGTCAACATCAAGAGCATACAAAACATACTTCAGCACCATGCTGTGTGGTCATACCATGGAGAATCACATGATGTTACTCTTAGAAGGTGGCTTGGAGACCTCAGAGTTTGGGGTACAGATGAAGCAACTGAGGTCCAGAGAGGGAATATACTTGTCCAAAGTCACAGCTGGTAAGTGATGGTGCCCAATTGATAATAACTAACACAAGATCACAACAGACTCTTAAACACACAGAAATGAGTGTTGCTGGAGGGGTGTTTGGTGAGGGGATGGGCTAAATGGGCAATGGGCATTAAGGACGACACTGTTGGGATGAGCCCTGGGTGTTATATGTTAAGTGATGAATCACTAAATTCTATTCCTGAAATTGTTATAATACTATATATTAACTAGCTTGTATTTAAATTAAAAAATAATAATTTAAAAAAAAATTAAAAATAACTAATACAAGATGCTGAGATACAGCAGACTGTGTTCTACACGCCTTGTATATTATCATTTAGTCATTGTGCTTGCCTTTACCATGTCTGTGTTATATATGAGCAAACAGGAACATGGGGAGGTTAAATGTTATGCCCAAGATGACCCAGCCAGTAAACAGACATGTCCGGATTCAAGTCCATGCCGTTTGATCTCAGGGTTCATTTCTCTTAGCCTCTTTGCAACACTGCCTCTCCTGAGGAACTAATACCTGCTGAGTAAGCCACTCAGTCATTTGTCCTTGCCCTGCATCCAAACAGAAATAGATGTGGGGTCAAGTTTCTAATAAAACGCTAATATTCTCTTGGCCTTTCCATACTTCCAGTAATCCAGTGCCCACTGCCTGCTTCCCTATACTTCACTGAGCCTCTGCCTTCCCTTCTTTCCATTTGCAGAACAAATTTGGGAGAACCAATCAGTTCCATCTAACTCTATTCAGGAACAAATTCCCTTCAAATCACTCCACTAGACATGTATAAGGCCATGGTCTAGCCAACTCTCTTAATAAAAAAAAACATTTCCAATGTTCCATTTTGGAAAGTGTTTCATCAACAGAATAATCTGGGACTTTGTGGTTTCATGGCTCTTGTTGTCTCCCATCAGAGAACCCCTGCATTCTGTAGTTGCCAGCTGGCCTCTCAGTCATCATCCCTCCAGCCTGGGAGCCAGGTGGAGAAAGAGACGGCTGAGAGGTGGGAATGACAGAGAGGACAAAACAGACCTTGGCTGTTGCATGGGAAGTAGATGACGTGGGTTCTCAGGGAATTCTGAAACCACTGCACGGATCCTACTCAGTCCCTAGCCATTCTTGCCCTAGAGGAACCCTTGAATTTGCTCCCTGTCCCGAATGTTGGCATATACCATTCATTCTGCCTGGACCGCATTCTCTCTAAGCCAAATTTCACTTCCTTATATAGTTTCTTCTGCCCCATTAGTTTAGGTTAAACCTCCTCTATATGTGCTTTCACAGAATGTATTGAAATTGTTGCAATATTGGCCTTTACAAGAATGTTCACGGCAGCAGTATTTGGCCCCAAGCTACAAATTACTCAAGCACATATTATGGGGAGAATGGATAGATAAGTGGGGGTTTATTCACACTGTGGAATACTATATGGGAACAATAATGAACAAACTGCTTCTATATGGAGTAATGTGGATGACTGTCACAAAAGAAGCCTGTTACAAAAAAGTATATACAGTATAGCTCCATTTATATCAAGTTCAAAAACAAGAAACATTATTTTTTTTTACATTTAAGAGCAATATAGTGATTATCCCTGTGGGATAGTGACTAAGAGAGAGCACAAGTGAATTTTTAGGTGATGATAATATTGTTTCTTGGTCTAGTGCTAGTTACACAAGTGTGCTATGTGAAAATGTATCATTTATGATTTGCGTATGTTATGCCTCAATAATTTTGTACCAAGAAAAAAATCAATACTGTACTGTATTTGATATCTTTCTCTACCTACTAAACTCTGATTTCCATAAGGGCAGGGGCCATGTGCATCCAGTTCATTATAGGACCTCTGGCTCCTATTTTATGTTCCTAGAATATAATTTTTTTATTAATCTTTTTTTAATTTACTTTTGGAAAAGAAAGAGACAGAGTGCAAGGGGCAGGGGGGTGGGGTATGGGGAACAACACAGAGAGAGGGAGACACAGAATCTGAAGCAGGTTCCAGGCTCTGAGCTGTCAGCACAGAGCCTGGCATGGGGCTTGAACCCAAGAACGATGATATCATGACCTGAGTCAAAGTTGGATACTTAACCAACTGAGCCACCAGGTACGCATGTTCTTGGCATATAATAAGCTCTCCATATATGCTTGATATATGAGGTATTGAATAGATGGATAAATAGTTCCTTTCCATTCTCATTATCACCAAAATGTTCAAAGCTATAATCATCTCTCTCAGGTCTTGATGTCTAAAAATTCTCAGGGCAAAATTCACATTTGCTTTGTTACTGTTGAATCTCCTGTTCCTGGTATGATCCCTAGTGCATAGTAGGTGCTCAGTCAATATTCTTTAAAAATAAAACAATGAACGCTTGACCTCCTAAACAATCTCCCCATCTCTATAATATTTTTTTCTGAAATTCATGCTTGACCACTCTTATTTTAATGCACTTTCTTTAGGTCACTTTTTATTTACAGTATTTACCAGATCCCTAATGCCCATGAGAGAAAGAGAACACTTAGCCTCCATGATCCAAACTATATTTGCACAATTTTTGCTTATTATTCTTCATGAGAATCCATCTTTCCACAGAGAATGTTATTTCCTCCTTCCCATCCTTCCCTGCCTGCTTCAATCCTCATAACCATATCTGCCTGTAAACTCCTTGCAAGGCTGATGGTCTACGCTATTCACCAAGTTTTACTAGTCCCTTCTTTTAAGGTGAGCAGACAGAAATATCAATTCATATTTACATTTTACTTCTCAAGTAGACTTGTACACTCTGCAAATCATGTATCTTTTTATTTAAATCTTAGAAATTACTTTTAACAGTAAAGGTCCCCAGGACAATTTGATTGTTCATGGGCACACCTCAACATGTGCAAAGCGCATCCTAAAATCTTAGAAGACTTTCCATTTAAATCAAAGAACATATTTGAAGCAACAATCATGTGCCGGGCTCCTGAGAAGCACAAATCTTAATGCCTCTATTTGCTCCACACTTTGTACTGTCCTTCAATACAGACTGACCCTCAGGAAGAGGCCAGATGAGAGTTCATTGCTGTTAAGATTTAGTTCTAGAGCCAAAAGTATTCCTTCTCTAGACTTTCCATTCATTTCCTTTTCTCAAGCCGTACAAGATGTAGCTTTGTGTGAGACAGAAATTCCTTTGGTGCCAAACACATGAGAGTAAACAAAATCCATCTCCCCTGGCAAAGTTTCTCCAATCTAATTTGTGTAATTACCTATCTCCCTAATGATGTGCTTGTTTACAGATTAAAGCTATGAATCTAAGCACAGAAATAAGATTAAATCTTATGAATTAAATTCTCATTTGCTTAAATCATCTGGATATTCTTTCTTTCTTTAAAAGACATTGCAGGTAAAAAGGAGGACATTTAAGTTGCTGCTTCTGGAAAGACACACACAAACATAATTTTGAAAATCAGAAACCAAGCAGAAGTGTACTCTTAGTTTTAGCCTTGTTGATATAAGATGAGCTTATTTGGAAAGTCTGGGGGTGTTTGGAGGGGGAACCAAAACAAAATATAGTTTCCATTATCGTTTATCTTTCTAAAATCTTTCCAAATAAATTAAGGACACCACGGTCTTCCCTTGAAATCAGTTGATGATTTAGCAGTGAACTCCTAGTAAATCCTAGGGGACACAAAGGAGAGAACAAGAAGGAGAGAGGGAGAGAAAGAGAAAAGGAAAGATAGAGGAGGAAAATGGAAAGTAGATCCTTTAAGGTACAGTCAGGCCTTACACATATACACCAAGATTTAGGAGTTCGCCAAGCCTGTATGCACAAGGCTGTTCCATTGCCACATGACTGCCATGATGTAAGCCACACTCCAGAAGACAAAACGTAACCAATCCACGTGCATTAGTCCTTCAGCAGGACCTTTTAAAAACTATTTCCAGTGATATCACAGTCCTTTCTGAGAAACATAGAGTCACCAAAACATAATAATAATAGCCCAGAAATAAAGCTAAAAATTATAACTGGGAGGTATTCAGAACCTCCACACAGCTAACCAAGCGCAAAGTGCTTCAAGTATGTTCTCCCATTTGTCTCTCACAACACTTCCGTGGGGTCGCCATTATCAGCCCGTCTTTATGAAGAAACTGAGGTCTAAATTGCTTAAGTGATCTGTTCAAGGTCACCTGGCTGGCAAAAAGTGGACCCAAGACGCAAACCGATGTTTATGGGCCTGTGGATTCTCTGAACCACTGCATTACACTCCAGGATATAAACAAAGATCATGCTGAGGCAGCCTTCAAATTAATCCGGCAGTAAAACAAACTCAGTCTTGATCTAATAGTCATCCACAATTTTCACTTGCCTGACATCTGAAAAGAGAATAAGCCTATGGCTGTGTTTATCTGAACATGTACTATCTCAAACTTCGGCAACCAAATTTCCTCATGAAATCTGTGAAGCTACATTTGCTACCCTCACAATTCTCTCACACACGTGGATTCCAGCAACACAGGTTTTCAAAGAAGACTTTAAAAGTATGCTATGTTAAGAAGCTTACCACCTATGTTTTCTTCTAAGACTTTTATGGTTTCTGGTCTTACATTCAAGTCTTCAATCCATTTCGAGTTGACCACATAGCGGGACACTTTCATTCTTTTCTATAAGGCTGTCCAGTTTTCCCAAACCATTTATTGAAGAGACTGTACTTTCTCCTTTGTATATTCTTGCTTCCTTTGTGATAAATTAATTGACCATATTCCTGTGAGTTTATTTCTGAGCTCTGCATTCTGTTCCATTGATCTATGTGTTTGTTTTTATGTCAGTACTTTGATGTTTTGATTACTATAACTTTGTAATATATGTTTTTTTTTAGCAGACTCCAAAATAAACACTATGGACCACATCAACTTAAAAAGCTTCTGCACAGTGAAGAAAATCATCAACAAAATTAAAAGGGCAACTTTCTGAATAGGAGAAGACACTTGTAAATCCGGTATCTGTAAAGGGGCAAATATCCAAGATATATAAATAACTCAAACAACTCAATAACAACAGAAACCCATGCAGTCAAAAATGGGCAGGGATCCAAATACACATTTTTCCAAAGAAAGCATAGAGATGGCCAACAGACACATGACAAGATGTTCAACATCACTCATCATCAAGGAAATGCAAATCAAAACCACAATAAGATATTACTTCATACCTGTCATAATGGCTTATAATCAAAAAGACAAGTGATAACAAGCACTATTGAGAGAGGCTGTAGAGAAAAGGGAACCCTTGTACACTGTTGGCAGGAATGTAAATGGGTTACACTATGGAAAATAGTATGGAACTTCCTTAAACATTTAAAAGTAGAACTACCATATGATTCAGTTACTCCACTTTTGAATATTTATCTGAATAAAACAAAAATGCTAATTTGAAAAGATATATACAACCCTATGTTAACTGCACCATTATTTACAATAGCCAATATATGGAAACAAACCTAAGTGCCCAAGACCGGATGAATGGATAAGGAAACTGTGATACATACGCAAACACATGCGCATGCACGCGCGCGCGCACACACACACACACACACACACACACACACACACACACAGGAATATTTTTTGGCCAGAAATAAAGAAAGAAAGCTTGTCATTTATGACAACATGGATGGACCTTGAGGGTATCATGTTAAGTGCAATAAGTCAGATAAAGACAAATATCTAAGGTTTCACTTATTTGTGGAATCTAAAATAAAAAACAAAACAAAATTTGGAGATTCAGAAAACAGACTGGTGATTATCGCAATGGAAGGGGGTTTGGAGCTGGGCAAAAAGGTTAAAGGGAGCCAATTTTATTCAACAAATGGCCATCAGACTTGTTGTAGTTACACTCTGTAAGTAGTATATGCAAGTACCAAACTATTATGTTGTATACCTGAAACTACTATAATATCATATACCAATTTTATCTCAGTAAATACATAAATAATATAGATTTTTAAATGTGCTAGGTTAAAAGCTGTGAACATTCAAACTTCTAATTTCACGACATGCAGTTTTACTGTCAGTGATGATTTCACACTATCATTGCTGTGGTTTGCTTCTTTGTGGTTGACTTTTAAGTGTTGAGTTTTCAAATAAGCGAACACACATTTGTTCTTATTGGGCCGTGTTGTCGCAGATGGAGCTAACACTCTGAATATTCTCAGTGAATGCCTATAATGTTGCTTTTTAAGTGAAATCCATGCTACAACTGCTTTTAATAGAAAATTCTTCGGTTAGAAAAGTCTGCTGTATCTTCAACCTTTGTGATCAAGAAAAAATATATACGCACATATATATGTATTCCTGCAACAAACCGTTTTCAAGACATCTATAGTTACAACCTCTCCAAAGGTCTTTCAATGTCCCAGCAGCTAATATATATTGTACTTAGTTTGGACCGGCATTGTGTAAAAGTCTTTACACACATGACCTCTTGCAAGACTCAGGTAAATCCTTTTAGGTGCATGCAATATTAGTTTCATTTTGTGGGTTAAGAAACTCTCTTAGACAAATTAAATGACCTACCCGGCATTGCCCAACTAGGAAATGGCAGAACCAAGAATCCAAACTTAGTCTTTATCCTACATATAGACTACTAGTGTTTTGAATCCTTTGAAAAAACTAAAGCATCCACTCTGAAGTCCTTCACAGTATATATAGTTCAGTTTCCACAGCCCTGAGATTTCTTATCTGTAAAATGAGGGCATCAGAAGAAATGATCTCAGAGATCTTTCCTCTTCATGAGGGACGCAACATTTAACAACACTCAATTACCAAAATCAGACTGGTGGAAAAGCAAGGAATGGAAGTGTCCAGCAAAATCCCCACGTGCACTCAAATTCAGCTCCTAAGAATCTGTACTGAGCATCTTTTGGTCCAACTTTCATCTTGTCCAGTTTTCCAGAGATGGACATCATGGAGGGGAGGGGCACACACACATTATTCAACATTAGAACAAATTAAAATTATTACTGTCTCCTCTAGGTAAAAACATAAACTTCAACATTTCCTCCCTGAGCCAACTGTTATCACTGTTACAATTCTCCAAGCCAGAACAAACTGAGAAAGTATGTGGTGTGTTCAACAGGGATTATTGGACTGCTCTTCTAGAAGGTGGTAGTTATGTAATGCAGACTTGCTTTGGGGCAGTGCTCTGATCATTAACTCAAAATTGCCCCTAGCTCTTCATCATATAATGTGAAGTTATTATTACTGTTTCTTGTCTGTGTGCATGCAGAAGTCTTAGGTAGTGTGGAGTGGTAACGGGCATTGGGCTGAGGAATCCCTTGGGCTCCTAGTTAAGGGGATTAATTGGGTCTATTTTAGAGGCTGGCTGTAGCAAAGAGGAGTTTTTTTGCCTTTGATCACAACTCCCCAGATGCCTGGCTTCATGCTGAACATAGGAGCTTCCCCAGTACAGTCCCCAGTGGTGGGTCCTGCACTCAGGGAGCTATGCTGAGGCAGCAGTGTCATTTTCTGTCCTCAACACCATTCCATTGAATTCACTGAACACAGCATGATAAAAAATACCAGCATTCACCTTCTTAAAAAATAGCCCCATTCTTCCCCCCTCCCCCCCCCCCCCCCGCCAACTTGCAACACAGTTCTTGCTAACTTAACACACTTAAATAAAGCTCCTTGATTCTAAGGAGATGGAAAAGATGGTGGAGGGAAAGAGATAGGGCACCTTATATTATCCTCTCCTGCTTTAGTCTTCCAAAGCATTCCTGTTCAGTTTTGGAAAAATGGATCCTGGGGTAGCCCTCTCATTTGCTGCCTCCCAGGGGCATTCTCCATTTTCCTGTGCTGTTCAAATGCAGCAGAGGTTTGGGAGGAAGAAAGATATTAAAATGTGAGTCCAGGCAATACGGGTTGTAGGAGAGCTCCCATTGGGGATTGCTTTCATGAATCCTACTGGAGATTGTGTGGGAAGCTTGAATTTTGTGGCATAGAGAACCAGCACTGCAAGAAGCAGCTGAAACCATTGTACTACTCCTATATAAACACATCTAACCATGTTCCGAAAGAAGAAGGCATTTTAAACTGTCTTGATTAACTGACATTTCTCAAGCACTACTGTGAGAAGGGCACTGCATTAGGCATGGGGACAAGAGGAAAACAGGTGTCATCTGTTAGTTAAAGCTACTTAAAATTAATTTGAATATTTATTAAACACCTCCTATATGTTTAGCAGATTCATCCATAGCATATATGTATACATCATTTGTGTAGTGATCTATATTAAAATATTTGAGCATGGTTCCAATCCATACTGTCTATCCCTACAAAGTCCTCTCTACCATTAGTGATTCAGTGTAAATTCCAGTTTCAAATGTGGTCTCTCCCAGCTCTTCCTAAATACCACTTCAAATCCTTCTTATTACTAGATCATAGGTAGGATAACATTTATAGGTCCATAAAATGGACAAGACCTTTGCTATTGTCCAGTCTGGCATTTCCATTTGGCAAAAGAGAAAATAAGCCCCCAAAACTAAAATGACTCATGTTAGGTACCCCCAAAATTTGTGATGGAACTAGGGCCACACCTGGACATTCTGAATCCTACCACAGGCCTCCTTCTAGCTAGTTTCTGCCAATGCTGAGGCAATTTATGTTTCCAAAGGTGAAGACTTAAGTATATAACAAAAGATATCACTAACTGATCACACACATTTTGTGACACGCTGTGTGCATTGGCCCTGCCCTCTGCAGTGTTATCTTAAAGAGGACGTGTGAAAATCACAGGGCACAGTTAGGCACTCAGCTGCTCATACTATGCCTCACAAATGGGCTCAATGGACAAATGAATTCTATAAGTCACTTTCTAACCAGCCCCTTTTTCCAATGTTTTGTCCATCCAATTCATTGTCACCGTATTTATTCTTCCAAACTTAAATGCTGATCACGTCACTCCCAAATACATTCAGAACAAAGCCCAAATTCTCCAGTTTGGTTTGCAAGGCCCTTCAGGTTATGACGACAGTTTGCTTCTCTAGCCTTATCTCCTTCCCCAGCCTCCCACACAGTGCTAGTGGCCCTCCCTTCCATTCATGGGCTGTTCCCTCTCATGCCTCTGACTTGCCACATGTACCAGTCCTTCCATGAGGAACATATTTTCTTCACTACTTCAGCTGAAAATTCCTATTTATCCTTTTTATTTACCAGAGACATGATATGTTACCTCTTCTTGAAAGTCTTTGCTGATGTCATCACCTCACTCACCCCCTTCTGTCTAGATTCTTCTCTGTAAATACCTGTGTATTACACATACCAAAAGAATTTTAACCATTTATTTCCCCCATAGAGGGCCAGCCACTTGAGAGGAGGACTACTTCTGTATTCCCAGCCGTATCAGAAAATTAAGCATATGGTAGGGTTTCTCTGATGCTACAAAAAAAGGCAAAGAATTAGTACATATAAAACAAAACCAGGAGGCAACACAGTCCATGTTTTCAACTACCACACTCTTCCTCTTAGTAAGTCTTTACTGACCACCAATGATATTCCTGAGAATCAGAATGGTCAGCTACAGAGCTAGGCACATGTTGACCCTATCTCATCATATAAAGGGATATACCCATGTGGAACACTGTCTGAGTTTAAAGAGAGCATAATCCTACAGCTAACTTGTCCCTGCCAAACAAATAAGAGCCCTCAGCCTTGCCTAGGTGGGCACTCAGCAGTGAGTGGCTGAAGCCTATGTCAAGAGCTAGGCTCAGCACTGCCTCACAGAGAACAGCTCCCCCTGCTGAGTTCCTCCACATTCTTCTCACCCTTCAGCATAGTGTTGTGTGTAGGTGTGGTCACAATTTTTGAGAAACAATAGCCTCACAAAAGGGGCAAAGGCATTTTGCATTCAGTCTCTTGCCCACATTCTGTACACGATTATAAGGATATATGTGTAACGAATAACCACACCACCTCTTGAAAAAGAGCAAAACAAAAAGAAATGGTTATTTCAATATGCCACGACTCTCTGTAGTGCTTCTTTTAAAGAATTAAGTTATCAGGGTGCATGGTGTTATTTAATCTACCTCCCTCTTCAGCCAGGCGGTGATAGTCTCTATCTTCCCGTGGATAAGGGGGAGGTATGAAAGCATTCTGATTTCTCTGCTCATATGCATCCCAAAACAATGTGATAAACACCAATGTGGGTGGGAGGTGGTGTTAAAACATGGGCAAGCAATGAATAAAGCAGATTGTTTGGTAGGAAAATCTTGGGCAAACACATTAGGCATTTCTGGATGGCACAAGATATTTAAACTACCAGGAATAGTGAAGTGAAAGTTGCTGAATTAAATCACCTACAGAAGTAAATGAGGAGACTGGAGAGAGGCCAGAAACTAGCAACTTATGGGAAGGAAACATTTTGTCAGTCATCCCAGACGGGCACATTGCAGAAATGGTCTTGTCTAAAGGATACTATCCTGGTTTTCTGTCTCAATTGCAGTCGAAATATTGCATTTTAAGATACACTGTCCAACACAAAATCACTGTGCAGGAAAATTAAGTAGCCCACACCAAGTGTTTTAACAAAGAAAGAGAATAGGTCTTAATTAGAAACTCAGGATTTTGCAAGCAATTTAGCATAAATAAAATGCAAGCAGGCCTAAAAATAAGGAAGTCCATTAAAGACACACAAAAAAGTTAGCTATAGGGTAGTTTTAATAATAAATCAAGGTCAAACTGTTCAAATGTGTCCTGATTGAATTAAGGCGACTTAGGTGTTAGGTTGAAATATAGCAGTTGCATACAACACAATCTAGTTTAAATGGCCCCTGATTTAGAGAAAGAAATCAAGGACTCCTTCTTAAATAGATAGGATCATTTCCACATAAGAAAAGGAACTGCTGTAAGAAAGAATCCCAAATTATTTGTTAAATAAATGTCACTTTAGCTCTACTTTTAACTAAGTGCTATAGCTGCATTTGAAATAGTTTTATAACTTTTCTCCATCTATAAAGAAAATCTTTGCTTAATCATATAGCAGGGGCAAGCATTTTTGTTTTCATAGAAAATCAGCCGTATGTTTTTTTTTTTATCTACCTACATAATAGAATTGGCTGCAAAGTTGGAAAACAAAGCAGAGACACTGAATGAGACACTGTCCAGCTCTATGTAGAGGTATGGCTGGTGATTTAGATATAAAGGCAGAAGCAGAGATGTGTATTATAAATGTCCTTTATTTATACAGTAATTTGCCAAAGCCTGTGACAAAGAGAACCCCTAAGTGTTTATATCCCTTTAGACAAAGATTTCTGTGGGTATATTATTTTAACCATGACAACCAGAACTCTTCCTGTTGCCTGTCAATGTTTAAAAAATGTTTTCCTAGATACTTTTTTTCAATTAACTCCTGAGGAATGCATAAGCTTTGGGAGTTCTGAAAAGGAGTCTTGGATCATAATCTCTTCACAGAGAGTACATGGATGGACCACCAATCTCTAAGCTCCTAGAGGGTCAAAACTCTGCTGGTTTAATCACAAACAAATTCCCAGTGTCTGGCATATGCCTGATGTGTATTAGGCACTTAATAACGATTTACTACATGAACAAGTTGAATTTACCAAAAATATGAAATGTTCTAGTGTTCCAAATGTCATGAATGGATGCCATGAATATAATGTCAAAGAACTGAGCTTTTTAGACCATAACTATCTGGATTAGAATCCAAATTCTACCTTTTGCTATCCTAGTGACCTTGGGTGGGTTATTTACCCTCCCGTTTTTCAGTTTCTTAATTCTAAAACGAGGATAATGACAATGCCTACTTTCTATAGCTGACACGTGTATTACCAAGAATAGTACCTGGCACACTGCAAACCCCTCGTAAGTGTTGACTATTATTTTATCAACTATTGTCTAAGATCTCGATACGTAGGAGTCCTTACCCACCTTTAATTGAATTCCCACTCTGTCCAAACTCACTTGGGAAATCCACCAACCTTCAAGGTACCCTTTCAGGTAAATGTGCCTGAAAAAAACATGTCCATTTAATCCATAATTCTTTTCTCATTGTCATGGTGCTCTTGGTTCAGTCCATTATCACAAATGCAATTTTATCTCTCACAATGCAATTATGTCTTCACCATTTCTCAAATGCTCTAGCTTTGCTGAGACTACTGTATCATGGGGGCTGGTTCTCAATCCAGCTCCTTAAATTAGGAGCATGAAGTTATTTTCTCCCTCAGGCCCGAGGCAATGCTAGCCCCTACCAGCCATCAGCATATCTTGGCAGCTAGAACATCAGACTTCATTAAGACACATCCTTACCCTTCATGATATAAGGATGCTGTAACTCCAACACAACTTGATTTATTTGATTTGAATTTATGTTTTCCCTCTCAGTCTCTCCCTCCCTCCCACCCACCCCCCCTCTATCTGTTTCTATGTCTCTCTCTGTCTTTCTGTATAATTTTGGGTCATTTTATTCGAACTATTTGCATGAGGCAATCCAGACAGTTTATATTTCATGAATCAGGACAGTGAAAAATGTCCAGACAGCCTATCATTGCAGTGTCTCATTGCTGACCAGTAACCTTCTTTATCAAAGAAGGCCAATGAAATGATCCTATACTGCTTTAGTGTTCTGATATTTTAATGTACACTTATCAAGTACCTCCTGTGGACCAACTACAAGAATAAGAAATGAATAGAATGGAGCTTTGTCACATTGACTAGAATCTAAGACAGTGCTTGGAGAGAGGCATAAAGAGAGTAACTTGGCACATAAGATCTCTTCTTATAAGATGCAGGTATCTCAATACTTCTTGGAAGTATTGTGGAAACTCTCAGAAAGGAGATGATCGCCAAGCAATGACTTAAAGAATGAAATGGACTTAACTGGGCAGAAAGAAAGCTGATTAACTTTCTTTCTTTCTCTTTTTCATGGATGATTAAGTTTCTAAGCAGAGGAAGTAGTATGAGCAAAGGGACAGGAACAGAGAACGAAAGGTCTGCATTGGCAGTGAGAATTTGCAGTGGCTAAGAGTATGTTCGCCTTTGAGGCAGGAAAGAGAGGGTCAAAGGATGATCTTCAAGTTAGTATGCAGGTAACAACTTCGGTATTTTCATTGTGCCTCACTGCTTATATTCTCTCCAATCTCCTAAATCAAACAATGGCAAACCTTTCTCAAAAAGGGTAAGAGGATAAATACTTTAGACATTATGAGTTATACAATCTGTCACAACTACTCAACTTTGTCATTTTTTCCCCAAAGCAGCCATCAAAAATACGTAAATGAATGAGGATGGTTGTGTTCCAATAAAATTTTATATCAAATTATTTTCAGGTGTCATGACCCATCATTATTTTTATTTCTCTTAGCCACTTAAAAATGTAAAAACATATAAAAAATAATAAAAACGTAAAAACATTTTTGTGGGTCATATACAAACAAGTGTTAGGCCAATTTGGTACACAGGTCATAGTTGGCTAACCCCTGCCTTAAATAAACTACCTCAAATCCCACATGCAAAAGAAAGATAAACTAATGCCTCTCCCTAAAATGGTAATATAACCGTTGTTTCTTTACAGATATTTTCAAGACCTACATTTAGGTTGAGTGAGAGGCACTTGGGCACTTCCATACTTGATGAGCTTTTAAAGCAAATAGGATTTTTCCTTTTCCTTTCCCTAAGATTTTAATCTAACTTAAATGAATATCAAGGAGAGTCTAATATAGGAAATGAGCCTTAGGTAATTGGCAGAGAACCTGTCTTAGTCCATTCAGGGTGCTACAAAAAAAAAATACCATAGACTGGATGGCTTATGAACAGCAGACATTTCTTTCCCACACCTCTGGAGTCCAGGGAGTTTAGGATCCAAACACCATAAAATCCAGTTTCTGATGAGGGTCCACTTCCAGGTTCCACAAATGGCACCTTCTTGCTGTAACCTCACAAGGTAGAAAGGGTAAGGGAGTTTCTTAGATCACTTTTATTAAGGCACTAATCTCCATTCATTGGGGTTCCATCCTTATGACCTATTTGCCTCCCAAAGGCCCTACCTCCTACCACCATCACTTGGTTACATATCAACATATGAATCTGAGGGTAGGGGGTGGGCAAAGTTGCATTCAGACCAGGGTAGAGTTCATCTTATTCTTTGAGGATGGTCATTTATATGTCTCAGAGTATATTTATGCATAGCTAAAAAGCTCATTCTCAAGTCATTTCTGCCTGAAAAGGATGAAATTCCTGAGTCATTGAATCTACTACAGTAGCACAAAAGCTGGGTCAAGATTCCTAAGTCACAATACTCCAAAGCCAGATCTGGACCTTGTAACATCATCTCAAAGCTCAGTGTGACTGAAAATTCAATGCACAGAGATGGTGGAACTCAAAGGCTATGGAAACATCTCTTCAATTGATCATGGCTCGTGATCCAGTTCTGAGTGCACATGTTTCCTGTATCTCTGGCCACTCTGTGGCCTTCTCCTACTGCCTTGAGTCATACTGCAATCTTAAGTGGTGATCATCCAACTCATCCTAATGCACCCAGTTCCCCATATTGATTTGGGAAGCATGTCCAAGAGAATGACATGAACACCAACTTTTAACTCTTTAAAAACAGAAACATATACAATAACCTTGAAAAAATTCCATCATTGCTTAACCAAATTCTGTGAATAGAAAAGACAGAAATACCTTGAATTTGTGTGTGTATGTATGTATGCATCTGTACACATTTGTGTACAAGCATACGTGGGTACACAAAGATTCAGGGGAAAAACTTTCCTCTTTTGGAAAATCAAGTTCCTATGGTCAGGGTGAGGCCAAGCACTTAACAGACATTTTACACTGGGGAGTCTAATCTGATATTTAAACATACCATGAGCCTAGGTTCCAAATAACTTGGACACTGAGATGATGGAGAAAGACAGTGCCATTCCTGTCACAGCTTGTTGACCACACTAGCAATCTAAAATGAATCCAAGATCTAAGATGTGGGGAGTTTAAAAGAGTTAGGAGTGGCCTATTCTGTCTGCAAAACTCCTCATGTTGTGTAAAGACCAGCTTAAATGTCACCTCCCTTTAAAGCCTTGCTTCCCACTCTCAGAAAGAATTAGTTGTTCCCCACTCATCTTTGCTCCCATAGCACTTTGCACAAAGCTCTATTACAGCTATTATGCACTTATCATACTAAATTGCAATTTATCTGTTTATGTGTCTGTCTACTTCCACCAGAATATGTGCCCTCAAGGGCAAAGGGCAGGTCTTATTCAGCTCTGTATTCTCAGACTCAGCACAGCGCTGACACAACAACCACTTAAAACATGTTTTAGTATTTTTATTATTAAAGAAATGCATGCCCCTGTTAAAAATTCAAAACAGTACATTCTGGTATAAAAGGAAAGGTTACAAGTTGCCTTCCTACCATCCAGACCATCAGTTCCATCTCCCACAAGAAAGCACTCTTAAGACATGCTTAAAAGTGCATAAACACTACACACACCCCTTCCACCCCACATCCAGCCAACCAACACAAGTGGTTCTCAAAGCTACCACACACGTAAGATTGGCTGCGTCTGCTGGCAACATGACAGGGCTGGGTATGGACCCCCCAGAGCAAAGGCCAGGGAAGTGCTGTTGCCAAAGGACAAGGGTACCATGAGACTAGGACTCAGTTCTGTTCGGCATTCTTGATGAGCTGACAGTGAGTTCTCTCCACTCACTGGTATGTTTCCTATTTCATCTCTCACTTTCTTTCTGTGATTTACTCCATGCTTCCATGTCTCTGTTACAATTCTTTGTCTCTCCATCTGCTTTTCTCTGTCTCTGGTCTGTCTCTTGCCTCACCTTCTCTTTATCCTCCTCTTTCTTGGTCCACCTCTGCTGTCTCTGTCTTTCTCTCTGTCTCTCTCTCTCTCTTATTCTTTCTATCTCTCAGCTTCCACTGTCTGTCTCTCTTCAGTTTCTTTTTCTTTGTTCTGGAGATGTTCTTCCACTCAGCTCTCACAATCAGTAAGCATCCTTACAGCAATATCTAATATTCCACTTTTGAGAGTAGAGACTTAAGTGTAGTACATCAGTGTTTAAGCAGTTGTGAGCATATGGGATGCACATATTTATTATGTATGCGTTCATGTGTACATATATGATTTAGAGATGGAGACTAAGCTCAAGACAGAGACAAAGACTCAAAATGGAATGCATGTTCTTTTAATGGGAACTGAAGCTACTACAATTTCTGGAAGGGGTTGTCAGTTTGGTGAAATGGCCTCAGATCTCTCTTTCTGGGATCAGCAAAGGGGAAGGTAAACAAAAGACCCGCAGGCCCCTGCTGCTGCTCACCCAGAAGAGAGACAGAGTGATCTTTCTGCTTTGCAAAAACCCTGGGCACTCGCTCTCTCCCAACAATAGCGACTGGAAGCAAATCAGGCAACTTGAACGTGGGCTCTTTGTTTAGTTCAGTTGCCTGGAATTCAGTTCTAATGAGGCCAAGTTCAAAATCTCCTTTGCTCACTCTTATGTTTTTCATTTTTCAAGTAACTTTTAAAAGTAACTCAAGCAATGTATATTTATTGAGAAACAACAGCATAACTATGGACAAACAAAAAGCATCACCTATAAAGCCAACATTCATTATAATCACAGGAAATGTTTTGAATCATACCTTTCCTCTTTTGTAATGGTATTTTATAGCATACAATAAAATTTTGAAATTATTGAGCCCTTCCATGTTCAGGTATATTTCTAGAGACTTGAGATATATGAGGGAAATGCATAGACAAAAAACCCCACGGACTTCATGTGTCTTATATTTGTACTATTTTTCAATCTACTTTTCCCTTTCTGGTATTTTGTGGGTGGTTTCCCAATTATATACATATATATATATATATATATATATATATATATATATGTATGTATGTATATACGTGTATATACGTGTATATACACATATATATATGTATATATATTTACATAAGCAATCTTTTTGTGGCTGAATATTCTACAACACTTGTAAACAAGATCATGGATTGTTTAAGTGAAAAGCCATTTTCCCCAAGGAACAAGCAAACGAAATAGTATAGTTACTAAGGGCTGCTGGCCCCAAAACGTATGACTTTGTGTGCAGATTTCAAGCTGAAAATAATCAAAGTCCAAAAGACTTGGGAAAAATCTTTGACCTTCCCCCTAACTGCCAGAAAGAATCTGGATGGAGGACCTGTTTCAGGAAGGGTGCTATCACCATAGACAACTACACTGTAATACGAACTAAGTGTGAGAGACAGGGAGGAACCTAGCAAAGCATTTGTTAAAATTCCTCTCTGTATCCTATTGTTTCTACGTGGTTCGGAAAATATTTCCTTTACTAAACATTTGATCTTCTTTATCTTCCTGTAAATTGTCCTCCCCCCCCCCCCTTTCAAGTCTCAGACCCATACCCCTTTCTCTTTAGTTCAGAATGATGTATATATACCATTCTGCTTTACTGTCTTTGGAATTTCATATTTATGTGGATTCCCTACATGTAAGAATAAAATATGATTTTCTCCTGTCATTCTGTCTCCTGTCAATTTAATTCTTAGACAGGAACTCTGAAGGGTAGAGGAAAATTTTTCTATCCCAACAACAGCAAATATTTAGTAAGCAATTTGCAATATTGTGATTTATAATAAATGTATATTTGATCTTCATTTCATCATTGGCACCAAATTCCGAAGACTCTTAGAATTTCCTACATGATGAGAGAGATAAAGGTGTCCTTTTTTATGTTAATGAGATGACTGTGGGACCAACACCTAAGGATGGGAGCTGGTTGCCAGGAAAACTATGCACCTGATTGGAAGGTTGCGAACTTTTAGTCCCAGTCCCTAACCTCTGAGGAAGGGAGAGGGGCTAGAGGCTGAACTGCTGGCCAATGATTTAATCAATTGTGCCTATGGAATAAAGCCTCCATAAAACCCAATAGGATAGGGTTCCAAGAGATTCTAGGTTGGTAAAAATGTTGAGATTCAGGGAGAGCAGCATGCTCAGAGAGAACACGGAAGCTCTGCCTTTTCCCCAAATCTTGCTCAATGCATCTCTTCCATATGGCTATTCCTGAGTTATATCCTTTTGTAATAAACTGGAAATTTAGTAAGTAAAATGTTTCTCTTGATTTCTATAAGCTTTTCTGGCAAATTAATCAAACCCAAGGAGAGATTCATTGGAACTTCTAATTTACAGCTAGTTGGTCAAAAGCACAGGTGACACCCTGGGCTGTGAATGGCATCTGAAGTTGGGAGGGGGTGGCAGTCCTGTTGGACTGAGCTCTTCACTGGTGGACTCTGAGGTGCTGCCTCTGGGTACATAGTGCCGAAGCTGAGTTGAATTGTAGGACACCCACCTGTTGTCAGAGTTTTGCTTGTTGGTGTGGAAGCCCCCACACTAACCAACACACACACACACACACACACACACACACACACACACACACGCTGGAAATCACGTCCAGACACTTATTACAACTATTATGTGCACATAGCTGGAGACATTGAGAAGGATGACAAAAGCATAAGACAGGGTCTTGGACTCATTACAAGAAAATGTAGCTGAAATAGAAAAACATAACTGCAGAAACAAGAGTATTATCATGAGCAACATATTAAAAACACCATTTAGTAGGTCATACTTGAGCATTAGTAATACTAGTACTAATACTAACAAAATAGTGATAACACCAATAATGATGATAATAGCTAGCCTTCAAAGATTGGTTGCTATCTGCCAGATGCCACTTTCAGCACTTTTGTATCTAGTGTCTCCTTTAACCGGTAAGAAACCATATAAAAAATATAGTGTTATCATTACCATTTTACAGCTAAGGAAATGAAGGCACAGAATTATAAAGTTCACGGATCTAGCACACAGCGGAGTGGGAACTCAAACCCATAACTAAACATTGTGTTCTAATTAAAATAATGTACTCTTTCAGCCACTGAAGACATGGTTTGCCCGTGGTCATCTGGACATCCAGGAAAGATAACTGCCTAGGATATATTCAGCGATAAAAAAACATCACCATCTGTCAAAAAAGCATCATCTTCTTCCTGGGGAATCTGCACTGTCCCACGTAACTGTCTCTCATTCTCCTAAGGCACCTTGTACCAGGTCTTTCCCACAGGGGTCACAGTTTCCGTGGAGAAGCTGATAAAAAAGCTGTGGGCTCCAGCTCACCACAGGGAAAAGTGAAGCATATTGACACAAGGTTGTACAGACAACAGAAGGGGTTCATAGACCCCAAAACTCACACATGAATTTTAGGAAAATGATTTCAAGCTTTATAGACTTCCTAAGGGAGCCTGTAAAACATAAAGATTCCTAGTCCCCATCAATAGATGTAAAAGCAGGTCCCATGAGGGCAAGCTCTTTAAGAAATGCTGCCCGAGGTGCCCACAGCTGCCCAGTTTAGAATTCCCCCATCAACTCGGCAAAACCTACGTCAGGGTAAACATGGATACAGATAGATTTCTAAGCAGGTGACAACCACGCCTAAAATAGCCCTTTCTCCCCAATGATTCTTACCAAGAGTGTATTTTGGGAAGTGCTAAGACAAGGGGAAGGCCTATTGCTTTTAACTCCCCTCCCCTCCCCCAAAGACCCTGAAGCAGAAGGATCTATGGTCCACAGTTCGGTGTCTCAATAGCCTCTGCTACTCTGGTTAGGGAAAGATGACTAAAGGCATCAATCCATTGGCTTCAGGGCACAACATGATTAGTTGGTAGCTTCTGATAGCATGATTTTTATTAGCAGTTTCTTTAAAAAGTGTACACGCTGTCCATACTTTCACTCAAGGTTCATTAGCCAGCAGGGAGAAGCCAAACAGCACATCCCACACATCCTCCCAGAATAACAAGAAGACACGTTTTAATAACCCCAGGAGAGCCACTCAAGGGGACGGATGGCCCTTGAGGCTTTGATTGAGCTCTGTCATGAAGCAGCTTATTACTAAGTAAAATATATCAGGTTGGTGCCCTGATCAGGATGATATGATAGGGAAAAACCCTGAGGTGGGGTCCTCATGCCAAAAGTTCCCCTACCATCCCTCTGTACTGACTTGTGAAGTTCTTGCTAAAGAAACTCAGAACTAAACCCTTACAGACAGTCAACGTGATCAAATGGAAAATGCTTTGGAGCCAGAAAGGACAAAATTCCAATTCCAGCTGTGCCACCTTCTAACTGGGTGACCTTGCCCAAGCAAGTTCTTTAGGCCCTGACTTCCACAACTCTAGAATGAGGACAATAATACCTCATTTGTATTATGGTGGTGGGAAGATGAAGTTAAACAGTGTGATGCTCTAGAAAGTTCTTTCAGGGAAGCTTCTCACAAATTTGGTGGTTATTTATATGATTGTCAAGAGGGGTTTCTGTTATAATCAATATATCTTATCTGGCTATAGAGAGCTATCCCTAGTGTTCAGTGAACTCCCCTTTGCTCCATTCCCCCACCCATGCCCCAAAAGTCAGAATAAGCAGTGAAGGCAATAGCTGAGAACTCTGTTATCATCTTTGAGCCAATAAACCCCATCAGTATCAACAGGCACCCTTCAATTTGACTACCGCTGCTCCCAAATGTTGACACGTTAGGTTCCCTTGACTGAGATCACACTTACTATTATTTTAAACTACATTTAATCTGTATCAGCCAATTAAAGAGAGGAAGAAGTGGGTATGCCCCTCTTCTCCCTCAAGCTCCTTCTGCAACTAGCCCAGTTGTAAGTAATCTTACCTCTCAGGTCCATTAGCAGTGGAATATGGAGAATGGGTTTTTGCCAGAGACCTTGCTTGCAGAAAGCCCCATCATCTGTCTTTAAGGTCCCCTTTTAAAGGTTTCAACAATGCCATGAGCCTTCTGATGAGGCCACCTGCTCTGAAGCCCAGGACAAATCACTTGAATAGCTGAGCACAGAACTCAGGATCTCCATGGCCAATACCCACACTTCTTCCCACAGTGGAAAACATTATGGACACAGGTGCATAGGCCTCAGATAAACCAAGGGGCTAGGATGTAGCTGTGTTCTAACTCTTGCCTGTGGAAAGCCAGCAGGGGGCCAAGCCAAGAATCAGTCATATGGTGTGGCAAAACACTGTTGACTCTCTTCTTCCACTAACTGACCTGCTTAATAGCAGTGCCTTCATTTCCCTACCTGAGAAATGTAGATGATATTTGTCTTTCCTATCTCATAGGCCCATGGGGAGAAAACCAACTGAGGTAAGGAAAGAAATGTTCCAATCTTTATGGGGTGCCTGGGTGGCACAGTCGGTTAAGCGTCCGACTTCAGCCAGGTCACGATCTCACGGTCCGTGAGTTCGAGCCCCGCATCGGGCTCTGGGCTGATGGCTCAGAGCCTGGAGCCTGTTTCCGATTCTGTGTCTCCCTCTCTCTCTGCCCCTCCCCCATTCATGCTCTGTCTCTCTCTGTCCCAAAAATAAATAAACGTTGAAAAAAAAATTTTTTTTAATAAAAAAGAAATGTTCCAATCTTTGAAAGCTGAGGCATTTTGCAAAGGAAATGGCTATAAGGGATCTAAAGTGCTGTAACAACATTCAGGAGGGCTATAGAAACAGACACAGTATCTCTTATACACAGGGAAAATTTCATGTAGGATTTCCTACAGAACATTCATGTCCTTTTTCTCTCTACTTACAGTTTAGAAGAGGCTCTGTTCTTTCCTTATGAACTTTGCACAGTGAGGTTCCACTTTGTTTCTTGCCAACCATCTGAGTACTCGATCCATCCCACGGAAAAGAGTGTGCATGCCCCTCCAGAGTAACCACTCCACCTCCACAGAGCCCGGCTCCACCTCCCATGTGCCACACTTATTCCCTGCCATCCCTGTTAGCCACTTTACTGACACCATTTGGCTTGTTTCCTCCCTAGGACACACAGATGCATTCTCCACCCTTTCTAGCCAGAGATATAGAAAGGTAATTGAGATATCCACAAAGACAGAACAAATATTTTACGTATGTTGAGGGACTTAACATAAGCTGGCAAGGAGCCAAATTAATTTACCCTCTGGGCAGCCTGGCCAGTGATATTTCTGACCAAGGACTTAAACAAAACAAAGGCCTTTATGGAAAACTGTGTGTGGAAAATGTCTATGTAAAAATGAAACAGTGATGACTCCAGCTGAGATCTAAGGTGCCAACAAAGGCAATCGTATCTTTCACGTATCTTTCATGAAGGTAAAGAGTGCATCTTTCAGTGACCACACAGGTTTTATTTTCTTTGGGGGGGGGGGGGCTTGGAATATACCCAAAGACACTAGAAGATCAATTTGCATATCTTGGCTTAAATCATATTTTTAAAATGATTTCTAAGATTAACACGTCAGTTAAACATAGTTTACATTTAAAGTAGGCTAATTTATTGGAATACAAAGGAATATTTACATCTCTACTCTTGACCTTTACTCTTGTTATCCATTCAGTTCAAAATATCCTTGTAATAACCTCCATCTCTTAATAAAAATTTTCTCTACATTTCAAGGTTCACTTGAAGTACCTGCTCCACCAGGAAGTTTGAAGGCCACCCTAGTCAGTAGATGTCTGATTCTCTTCTGAACTCCGATAGCATCCTCTGCCCTCAGTGGGTTCTCAGATTCTGTTACCTCTTCAGAGAACTCTTTAAGTACAAGACGGAAAGCTCCTTGAGGGCAGGGAATAATTACTCCCACCTTTGGGCGTCGCTGCACATATATCTGTATTAGAAGTGTCTAACAAATATTAGGACTCAAAAAATATGTCTAAATGTACAATCAAATCAAGTGTTTACGTGCAACCTCTCTATAAATACAATATATATTTGTAGAATTAAAAGTCAATACGACAGTTTGTGCAAGCTTCTTAGCACAATGCTGCCACATGGCAATCTCTCCTTGGAGGTGAGCAATTTTTATTCTCTTAGATAAACCATTAAAGAATTATTAAATAAACAATTCCATCAGGTTTTGTGCCTTAGTCTAGGAGTTTCTGGGGTCCCTCCGTAAAAAGATGTGGATAGAGTTCCCAGATTCAACATTTATGTTTTTCCTCTAGAAAACCCCATTGAATATATTAGGGGAAACTAAATTCCCAATCTCATATGAAGCAATTTTGTTGTCCAAAGATACAAAGTTCCTTAATGAGAAGATGTGACACACAAAAAAACATAATAAATTAGATTTTGCTGCAAGTCAACATTGAAATGAATGCCTGCTTGTATCTCAAATGTTTTGATTTCCTATGAATGGATACACATATTAACCATGGAAAAAGGAGGAATCATGTGGAACAAAAGGCTTGCTGCTTACAGGTCAAGGGTACAGGTCATTTTGTCACTCATGTCTCCCCAACTCTCCTAGTACACTTAAATGTAGTAGGTGTACAATACGTGCAGGCTGAACAAACTATTAAGTTACTTCTAACCTGTAAGAGATTTCCATGGCATTCTAGTCTATCTGCATCAATTTACAGAGGATGAAATTGAGGCCACATAGGACACATTATGACTACATATCTAGTTTGTGTACACAGTCGGGACTATAACTCAGCATTCTTATCCACCACTGGAGAATTATTTATTAAACTAAAATAACAAGTAGCATTTGTTGAGCACTTACTATGTATCAGCAACTTCATATACATGATATCAACTGTTCAGGAAAAAAGCCTGCAAAAGCTGTACTATCCCCGTATTTTAGTTGAGGAAGGCGAAGCTCAAAGAATTTAAGTGTCTTGTTCAAGGCAAAGTGTGGTAAGCAGGAAACCTAACACTCAAACTCCAATCTCTCTGCTTCCAAACCCCCTGCCTCCCGTGTCACACCACATTAACGTTCACTAACAGCACAAAGCACCGATCAGAGAAGGAATTATGTGGGCTTGTTAGAGAGAGCTAAAACCCTTTATCATTTTATTTTAAAAGACAAGCCAAAAAATATGTCTAAATGTACAATCAAATCAAGTGTTTACGTGCAACCTCTCTATAAATCAGATTTAGAAGTAACTTCGAAAAGGAATCTGTTCCTGAAGAACACTAGATCTGAGAGCTGAATGATGGCAGGTTACCTCGTGCTCAATGAATCACCAGGTGCAGATTCCATGTCTCACTAAAGACGAAGAGGTAGGCGGATAAGAGAACGAGCAAATCACTACTTAAGGTAAAGAGTGCAATGTGACAGGCACCTGCTAAAGTCCTTGCTTTTCTACAGATGGAGCTTACAGCTAGGACTGTGCCTTCCTCCACCGTCATCTGAAATCCACCCCAAGACAGGATGATTTAAAATTCTGACTCCAAAAGGCCTGAGTTTTTCTGTTCTACCTTAAAGTCTTTAAGACCAGCCATTCTGTGAGGTTGGGAAATCAGCTTACTCAGGGTTCCAGCCCCTATTTGACACTGACCTTCTGTAACATCTTAGCAATTCATTCAGCTTTCTAGAGCCTCGGTTTTTCTTCTCTATGTAATGAGAATAAGACTATCTCCTCATAGCAGGTCTGTGAAAATTAAGTGAGGTGATGGAAGAGAAGACATCTACCCAAAACCTGACCCAAGTTGGGATTCGGTGTATTCACTAAGGTTCCGTGGTAAATGTCAAGTCCTGGAACAGCTAAAGGCCTCAAGGAGGTACATGGAAATCAACCAGACCATCATGATCTATGACAAATGCAGCATTAAAGTATCAGAATGGCAAAATGTAAGTGAAAGCCTCTGTTAACAAACCTTCTAATACTATTTCCAGTGAGAAAAGGACAAGGCACTAGGCTGAAATATGCAAGTTGACTCCAGCATTCAAATATGAAAAATAGATATTAACACTTGCCATTCACATATTACCTAACAAGGATTTTTATAAGGATTAATAAGTGTAGCACTTTGAAATTTCTTGGAAATAAGGAATAAATACACGCTTCATCACACATACATATACAGACAAATATATATTTTAACAAACTAAGGATTACTGTATAAATTTAGATCAGGGCACAGCATGCCTAGGATGAGTAGGGTAGGAACAATATGTTCTTGCTTAAGACACCAAGCTCATGACAAATGATTCATCCCCAGCACCTTTCATGCCAAAAGATCCCCCCAGGTGTTCCACCAACTCCAGCAACACTTTCCATCAAGCTAGACAGCAGTGGAGAGGAATCACATCACTCCCACGGATGAGGCAAAACAGTCATGTCTTTACACAACTGCACAAGTCCAACAGCGAGGGGGCAGGAAGAAGGGAAGGAGGCGAGAGAAACATCCAGAATTCCTCACAAGTTTGACAGGCAGCCTATAATTACCACACATTGACACCTTCAAGGCAGGGGTTATTGTGATCAGAAACCCTACTTAGCAAAGGCTTTTAGCTATAGGTCAGACAGATTCAGAGGATGTGTATTGCCTGTGGCCCTGAGCGGGTTGGGGGCGGGCTTAAGTGGGGGGGGCTGACACCTAACCGTGAAGAAAATGAGAGCTGCCCAATGTCACCCTCCAGTTTAAATTAGTGTTATTTGTTTCCTCCGGGGAGAAATGAAGGGCTGTGAGTTGAGAGTTCCAAACAGGTGCAGTCCTCGACAGTCACAACCCGCTCCTGTGTAACCTGGCACGTAATGAGCTGGCATTGCCCCCATTTTAGGGATGAGGAAATTCACACTCACCATGCAATCAACTTGCCAAGAGCAAACCACAAATAAACCAGCATTAGAACCCAAGTCTCCACACTGCTTTTTACATGACAAAGTCGCCCAGAAAAGTTTTTTTTTTTTTATGCCTTCCTTCATTTATTTTTTGTTTGTTCGTTTGTTTGTTTTTTAAACTTTGTCTCTCCTATGACTCTGGGCCAGCTTTGTTTTGTGGGACCTGGATAAAGACGATTGGTCTCCCTCTCTCTCTATACACACACACACACACACACACACACACACACACTAAAAAAACCTGTAATTTGTGTGTAAAAAGGCAGGGATGGGGAGCAGAGGGGTTCCTTGCAGAATTAAAAACTTCAAAGGGTAGAAATCTCATTAGCAACAGGGTTTGAGGGCTCAAGTCTTTAATGTGCACCACCTTGATTTCCTACATTATCTCAGATTTCCCTGCATGTTGGCTGTCCAAGCCCTGACCCTCATAAGCCCTACTGTGCTTATAAGCATCATTAAAAGAAAAAAAAAAAAGAAAAAAGAAAAAGGCTGGCAGTACTTGGCGCCATTTCTTAAATGGAGTTTAAAATTTGCCAAAGATGTACTCTCCTTTTCCAGCTCTTTCCAAGATCTTTCAAGAGATGAACTAAAGTAGAGGTCTAATGGGTGAGTGATATTTTACAGCTTGAATTACATTAAAAGCCAGAAATATTTTGAGTCCAATGTCCTCCACTTCTTGATTCAACAAGATGTAATATGTTTGATGTGTTTAAAATCTCCCCTTAAAGCCAGAAGCTTTGAGTTAATCATTTAAAGCAGTGTGAAAGTTATTCAATCAGTTTAAGAAGATTCAAGTTCAAATTGGGGGATGAATTTTAGTGGTTATGATATGAAAGATATGATAGTTAAGGTAAGAAATGAGGGCAAGGGTCTCCAGAACTTTAGCGGAAAGAATTTCAGCTTCAATTATTTGATTAAACCTTTCCTGAGAACTATAGAAAACCATGGCCTCAGTCGTGAGAGCTGAATTGTAGGGAAAACCTTGCTGGTGCTCCCAGGACAGAGACACAAATACAAAATATTGTTTGTCAGGATTTGCCTTAATACAGTTTATATCTATATACTCAAGGAACCCATAATGACAGACTATTGTTTTCAAATGTTCACAACTTTCATTAAAAAGCTGACAATGAGCACAACTCACTGAAGTGGGAAGTTTTCTGGGAAGATTTCTGGCAATGACATCACAACTGAAAACATTTTGAAAGGTACCAGGCTGCACAGAGTGTGCATATTACAAACGCTACAATCTCAATAACCTGATGGAAGCTGAAACTTTGATTTTTTTTCTCGTTTTACTCATCCTTGGTTTTTGTGTTCTTTTCTGCTTCATGGCAGCCTAGAGAACTTTCCACACTTTTAAATTATCTTCAGTTCTTCCCATCAAAGCTAGTTCTTTACTATTTCAGCTCATTGAAGTTTCCCAGGTGCAGTTTAAGCTGGAATAGCTACCCCAGATTCAGAACATGCAGGCTTTTCCAAAAATCGAAAACCTTCCCTGACGTGGCCAAAGGTCCTGGACTGCACCCACTCTCCCTGGTGTCACTCTTCTGGAATCCAGCAATCCCCCTGGTCCCTTCCTAAAGGGAGGGCTGAGTCTTTATTTGTGAGCTTCTCTAGAGGAGGTCAGGCAATGGGGAAGAACAGGGGGTTGTTGTCACTGGGATATATCTGATCTTCCTGGGACTGATCATGCGGGGAGAACAACCACTCATTCACAGGCTGGAAAGCCCCAGCTCTCAAAACACACTGGCTGGTGCTGTTAGAAGATGCTAGAGAGTTCCTGTCCTGAAACTTGCATCCACTTGGTCCCCAGAAACAGAGAATACATTAAGGGCACCTTAGTTTCCACTACGTATCTCTTCCCTTGTGAGGAAGGGGGGGTTAGGAGCTTTGAAGAAAAATAAAAAGCTTACGAATAAAGTCTTCTTGATCTGACTTGTGCTCACCCTGAGTCTAGCAAGTAAAGGGAAAGTCACTTAAAAGAATGTCATCCTGCCTGGAAATTTAACCCATTCACCTCCGCATTAACCCCCTCTATTTGCCTGGGTCTTCAGCTCTGTTACTACACCCATAAGACCAGGAAACAGGTATCTGCCTGCCCTGATTGAAGCTTTGGGGGCGGGGGGAGGGGGTTTGAGAGGACTCTGATGGTGTCGTGGGTCTCCTGGTGGGTGACATTAACTCCTAGGGGAGGTGGGCAGGGAAGACTTTAGTTTGCAGCATCCCTCAAGTGCAGAAACCCCGTTTCTCCAAATTCTCCATCAGATCACACAGCCTGCTTTTAACCCTTTCCCCCTGCCACCCCTTGCCCTCAGGCCCCGTCTACTCACGCTGCTGTTGTGGCCGGACCAGTGGACCATGGCTTGGTTGTGTGCTGAGTCGCCCGTCAGCGCGAACGTGGTGCTGGTCAGCCTCAGCTCCTCCATCCGGAAGCGAGTGGCTTTGTCCGGGTCCCGCTCCAGAGTCTCAGGCCCCGGCTGCCCTCCGTCCCTTAGCATTCCCCGGGGGCTCCGGCTCGCTCCCTCTCCGCGGTCTGCCTTTCCCGGTTCCGCTTCACTCCGTCTCCGCCGGCCAGCGCGTGGGGCCATCGCCACGGACGCCGCGGTGCCGGGGGCCCGCTCCAGGGACAGCGCTCGGTCTCCGGGGGCCACCGCGAACAGCGGGCGCCCAAGGAGGGGCAGGGGTGTGGCAGCAGCTCTGCCTCGCGGTCCCCGGCCAACGAAGCCCCCCGGGGTGGCAGCCCAGCGTGTGGCCGAGCCGGGGGGCAGCTGGGGGCAGCAGGAGCCGCCGCCGCAGGCGCCCGGGACGCAGAGGACCAAGAGCCCCGCGCCGGCGAGGAGCGCGCTCAGCCCGGCTGGGGAGCCGCCGCCGGCGCCAACTTTTCCCATCGCGGGAGCGGAGAGCAGCGGAGAGGGGGCCGGAGCGGAGGCGGCGGCGCGGGGCTCTCCGCCGGCGGGCCGTGGAGGGGCGGGCGCTCAGGACCCCAACTCCATCCAAGTTGGGCCGCGGAGGGGGCGGGCGGAGGCGGCGCCGGGCAGGTGGCTGCCGCTTGCCCAGGCTGGGCTGGTGCCGAGCGCGGCTTCGGACCCAGCGAGCCGCCGCCACGCGGGGGTGGAGCTCGACTGAAGTCACGGGCGGAGCGGGCGCTGGCGCGCTGGCGGGCGACGCGGGGCGGGGGGAGGGAGGAGGGCGCTGCCGGGGCTCCGGGTGCCGCGTCCCGCTGCCGAGCTGCGCCGCGCGGGTGGCTGCGGGGACTGGATGCGTCGCCGACCCTCCCCTCGGGCTCGCGGGCGCTGCCGCCGCCGCTCACTCGGCGCCCCCGCGGCCGCGGTCTCCGGTCTCCGGTCTCCGCGCTGAGCCCGCACGCCCCTCCCGTGGGGGTGGCCAGCCGGAGCTCGCGGAGCGCTCGCTGTGTTGGGGACTTCCTATTCCTGTTTTATTGTTTCTGTCAGTCTCGGCTGCCTTTTCCTCCCCCCGCCCCCCCCCCCCCCACCCCCGGGCTCCTCCAGTTTAGATGTTAAGGCTGGGTGGGCTTCTGGTCCTTGCCTCCTTAGTCTCCGTGAGTTGGCGTCTTGACCTCAGCTTGAGCAGAGCCTGCGTGTCCCAGCCTGGGGGAGATCCCGGGAAGGCAACAGCAGAGAATGATGTAATTAAATGATCCTATGGTGTGGTGTGGGGTGTGTGTGTGTGTGTGTGTGTGTGTGTGTGTGCGCGCGCGCGTGTGGTTAGGGGGATTTTTCCATCAATTATTACGCTTAGATAGCTTTCCGGACCCCCTATAGCGCTCACTGTATTTGAAGCCAATCTTCCTGCATTTTGTGGGCGTATATCTTGGCTTCCCTAAGAGACCACAAACTCACTGAGGACAGGAATTGTGAGCAACTTGGAAGAAGTGACCAGTTTATTCTTTTTGCCATTTTTATCCTCGGTGCTCGCTCCACTGTCCTACGCGGTAGGAAATCTGTCCGTCATTAATGCAATAAATACCTGTTGTGAAACTATTCTATGTCTGTATGCAAACAGATACAGGAAAAGAGGCACGGTATTATATTTATCCTGTGTCGTTGGTGCCCAGCCCAGAGCTACTAGCACATGCCTGGAGATCCTTACTAGCAAACTTCCAGGCTTTGCCGGATGTTCTGCCACTAGTTTGCTGTGGGGCCTCAGACAAAGTGGCAATCTCTCAGCTTCCTACACTTTAAAATTAAGCGGTTGCATTAGATGACCTTTAAAATCCTTTCCACTCCTAAAATTCTATAATTGTATGATTATAATGTCTGCCCAGCCCAGCTCCCCTGCTACTGTTCAAAAGTTCAGATGAAGATTTATAGCAGGTGAATGGGCTTTGAAAATTACAAAGAATTTCTCAAAATCCAAGCCCTTTTCAAATGGAAAGTTTGCTTCTAAGGGTTGAAATACCTTCAGATTTCTTTGTAGTCTTCATGTGCTTAGTAACACTTTTCTTATCGTGTGGTAGCTATTAAAGTCTTCAAT